>NW_022681453.1:128187538-129448371 GCF_009764315.1 Trachypithecus francoisi | reverse complement strand
CACCGACCTAAACCACTTTGGCGTAAATAGCCAAACCAGGACATAGCTGTTAATATTACCTTGCAGGGAGTAATAGTGTGTTGCAATTAAAAAGTAGCATGGCAAGGACAACCTAGGGCCCAATTCCCTTTTTTTATAGATGAGAAAACTGAGGCTCAGGGAAGTGGAGAGATTTGCCTGAGGTCCCACAGCAAGTTAAAAGAGGCAATGGGCTCGAACCCAATTTTCCTGACTCCAGGCCTGAGGGGATTTTTTCATTTTTCCTATGACAGTTATATTTCCTTGAGAGGCGATTTTCCTCTTACTCTTTTCTAGAGTGTCTCCATGGGTGGAAGCTTATACAAGTGGTTGTTACATTTCACTATCCTGAATCTTTCTCCTACTTATTTACTCCACCTAAGAAGGTGAATGAACAGGTTTTATTGTGGGTAATTCACTCTTTCATGTCCTATATACATTAAAAATGCATCAAACCAGTGAACACCCTTTAGAACTCCTGACACTCAATTTTTTTGAATGCTTGTAGAACGACTTATATTCTATTATCTGAAAAAGTATAGGATGAGTTTTCAAATCATTAGTCGTAAGGCTCCTCAAGGAATGCAAAACTCTAAATTATGTCCTTTAGGATTTCTAGCTTTCTGAGTTTTCTAAAAAATTTAAACATAATATAAACCTCAGAAGACAACTTACATAATTTTTCTGTGCCTCAATTTATTTGTCTAAAATAATGCCTCCCTTAAAGAAATGTTATGCAAATCAAGCAAAATGATATATGTAAAGCCTAATGCCTAACATAAAATAAATGTTTAAAAACTATTAGTTCATTCCTTCTTCCTCTTTCCTGTTCTTACTAGTGTTAATAGTTGAGAGGTGATTGGAGGTCCAATGTAGTTATTAGTGACTTTTTGAAAGCTAACATAGGAGCAGCTCATCTGTTCTATAAGAAGTTGCTAGGTGATGTCTCTTCTTTGATTTTTCTTGCTGGTTGTCCTGAGGGATTTGCTCTCTTTAGTACTCATGCATCCTAACCTATCCTTCATCACCTTCCTTCATGGGACAGGGGAGACCAGATGACAGGCCCTACCAAAGAAGAAGAGCTTCTCTGTTTGGCTTCCGCAGAGTAGACATCAAGGGACTAGCTCTATGTTATGTTCTTGGGGTAGGGCAGTAATTTTTAGGCCAGTAGTCAGGAACACATTGAATAAATAAAACTTTGTCACGTGATTTTCTAATGCCATGTTTGGTGTAGGCATTATTTCACTTGTATTTCAACACAAGATAAAAATAGTTCCTTCAACTTTCTTATGGTTGCTCACATTTTACCAAGTTCAAGCATACATTTCATGTTTTTAAAAAAGAATACATATTTTAAAATGATAGAAATTGGGCTTTATGCTACTTTGGGGTGCCAAGCTTGCCTTTCCTAAACGTCCGTCTATGCCTCCTTACCTACCATGTCACTCACTTTGTTTTTCTTTTACTGATCAGAGATATCATTTTTCTGTAAAGTGGCATAGCCCAGTGTGTGTTTTCCACCACTAGGGCAGGCTACCTGACCTGCAAACCCAACTCTTCAGCCATCATCAGTGTTAATATTCACTATTACAATATGTAGAATTAGGAGATAATAATAGTATTCACAACAAACTACAGTTGGGTTCTCCACTCGGGTTCTCCACTGGATTTGTGTCCTAGAATGCTTTTGTGGGATCTAATCAATATTCCAATTGCCTTGTAACAGTTCATGGAAGCAACTGTTTCTCAGTTTTGTTTTGTTTTGATGTGTGTGGGGGTGTGTTTTAAGAAAAGTACCCTAAACATGTTTCAAAGTACTTCTCCTTTACTGTGTACTACTTGGCCTAGTAATTGGCACTCCCTATCCAAACACTAGGTCACATTCTGAAAGTTAGTTTTCCCTCTTTTCTATGGACACATACTTCTCAAATAAAAACATTATTTACAGAAAGGTAATAGAAAGTGGTTATTCAATTCCAGGAGACTGAGGGAAAAGAAAATCACCTTTGTGAGGGTTAACTTTCTCAGAATCAGATATTGGTCCAAGCTACAATTTCATGTCCCCCACCTGGCTGCCAGAGGGCAGGGAGCGAGGGAAGGGCGATGCTGGAGATAGTTGGTGGTTTCTCATGCAGTTCTGTTTACCTCGGAGAATGGCTCAGATTCGTGGGGTGGCTCATCTGTTTGTTTCCCAGGAGTGTCCTCCTCATCAGGTACAAATGACTTGTTGTTCCCCCTGTCCCGTCTGCCTCCTTGGTGACGGATAGACGAGAACTGTTCCCTGTGCTCTGGGACTCTAATGTGATCTGGGTCGTGCTGGTGGCAGGAGGGGAGGGGAAGGTAGGGGAGGCATCGAGGGGAACAAGGGGAAGTTAACACTAAGGGAACTACAGTCTTTCTTGGAAAAGAAAGTGTGTTTGTGTTCTAGGGCTAGTGCCCTTCTCTCACAGCTGTTATAATATTGATCTAGCTGTGATTTGGGACTTGGTGTTAACATCACCCTCGTCAGTGGGAAAGTGAGCCAGGGAAATGGAGAACTCAGTATTTCTTCTGATGAAGCAACTCAAAGAAACCAAATATTACAAGGAGGGTGGGGGAAGGAACACCACTGCTTTGAGTCTCACAGCAGATACAGGAGCCCTGAATTGAATAGTAATACCTGTGGCTTTTATGGCTCCACTACACCCAAGGAGCTCGAAGCTTGACTGTACATTAGTCAAAATTGCCTTGTCAGGGGAGGCGATCTCAAGATACATATTAATCAGGAGGAAATTGAGGCAAGAAGATTAGCAACTTACCTGGATTCCCATGCTAATACCGTTGGCAGAGCTGGGAAATCACAGCAATCCGTTTATCCCATGACGTGTGGGTTAGACACACAGCCACCCCAGGGGCACTCGTGGGACACTCAGAGCTTGCCATTTGGGGCCCTCACACATTTTCATTATTTGCTTATCACTCTGCCTTGAGTTTCCACCACTAGCAAAAGCAGTGCTTGAACAAGTTATTGTATCTCTTCAAGAACCCCCCTTAAAGAATCGATTAATAACTATCATGCTTTAGTGTCTACCATGTGTGGCCTAAGCACTTTATATACCATATTTCTAATCCTTAAAATAGCCCTGCCAGGTAAGTGTTAATATCTTAATTTTATAGAAGCAGCAGCTGAGAGAAGTAGAGTTTAAGAAACTTGCCCAAGGAGGAAAATGTAGCTCAGAGAGTTTAAATGATTTTTTCCAGGTAACTCAGATAAGAATTGCTGAAGCTCAAAATTGAGGGATGTCAGTTTCCAAAGCCTGCACTCCTTATATAGAGCCATGCTCCCTTCTTTAACCTTCTGCAAGAGAAACTTAAGCCAGTCCATCTCACTTTATAAATGCATCAAAGATTAATAGGCTAATCGCCTTATAAATTGGAGAGTGGAGAGTCTAGGAGCAGGTGGTGAGTTTTAGGGAGTTGGGGTAAAGGACAAGAAGGGAGATATCCTAATATCAAAGACACATTTTGCCTCATTTCGCAATCTTGCCTGGACTTGCCAAGTTTACTTATTGGAGAGGTAGGCTGTCACCTGATGCTACAACTCAGCTTTTTAGGCACCTGCCCATTAGAAGAAAAGCCCCTGAATGTCACATTCCCCTGAACACATCCTTTCTATGCAAACACAATGGTAACAAACTTGATCACACAGAGTGAGGCTCCTTAACACTTAGCCGTCGTTACATTGCTGTCTAGATTGCAAGCTGCTCCAGGGCAAGGGACCGTGTCCTACTGTGCCCCCTGTACAGTGCCCTGACTCATTTGAGGTATTTGATAAATGTTTGTTATATGTGTGAAAGAACAGCTAGAGAAGTATTGATAATGACTTCGTTTTAGTTAGCATCTTCATCACCATGACCTATAGGAGACAGAAAACTGGGTATTTATTTTTAGTTTTTTATTTATTTTTATTTCTATTTATTTATTTAAGATGGAGTCTCACTCTATCCCCCAGGCTGGAGTGCAGTGGTGCAATCTTATCTCACTGCAACCTCCATCCCCCAGATTCCAGCTATTTACTCACCTCAGTCTCCCAAGTAGCTGGGATTTCAGGTGCCCCCCACCATGTCTAGCTAATTTTTTGTATTTTTAGTAGAGATGGGGTTTCACCATTTTGGCCAGGCTGGTCTTGAACTCCTGACCTCAAGTGATCTGCCCTTCTCGGCCTCCCAAAGTGCTGGGATTACAGGTGTGAGCCACCATGCCCAGCTGAAAATTTGGTGCTAAGATAAAAGGTAGTAGTGAAACCCCTAACTTTCACTCGTTAGTCAAGAACCTCCTACATGCAAGGGATTGTGGAGAATACAAAGATTAGGAAAGCTCTTGTGGAGATTACACTGTACTTGAGGAAACAGAAAGGAAAAGAACAAATTGTAATAGAAATTAAAGTGGCTGGCAGCAGAATTCAATGAATTCTGCAATACAGGTCCAGAGATTGCATGGTGGAGTAACTGGTTAAGTTGACATGAGAAATGTTTAATGAAGAAGATGACATGTACGACCTTGACTTGGAAGAGTAAGTAGATAGAGGACAGGGATCCCTAGAGGGGAGCTATACTGGCTGAAGGAACAATATGAGTAGGTCAACCAGAGGTGACTTCATTTAGAGGAATGGCAAATAGAAAAATACACTCAGAGCATAGAATACATGGGGAGATATAGTGGAGCATGAAGTAGAAAAATAATTTGCAGAGGCTTAAACCTTGTTTTAGAGAAATAAGGAAGTCAGTGAAGATTTTTGAGAAGTCAAGCAACGTGATCAGACTTGTGTTTCAGAACCACCCTATGGATGCTGTGGAAAGAAAATTGCTCCCTGAAAGTGGGCAAGCTAAGTGATTTCTTGACTATTTTCTTTGATCCTAGCGTAAGAGCCCTTTGCAACGTTTACTTTGTAGAGGCCATAAAACCACATCAAAATGAATCATACACTATCATCCTCTATGTTTGTGGTTCCAGTAGGCATGATGAAATGCTAAGGTTTACTGAAATTTCAGGTAATCAGGACAGGAGGGAAATCATTTTAGCAAACACAGGCCATTTGCGTGGAACACCAGATCTACTCACAATCAAAGTCTGTGTCAAGGAGAGGTACCACTGGGCAGGTACTGGACAGCCCTCCTATTTTCAGTGCACAGTGTCCAGCCGAGTGGGGGTCCATTTTTTCTCATCCAGGACAGTTATGACTTGAGACACCTTCTGTGGTGAATGTTAGAATCTCAGCCCCAGGAGTACGTCGTCTAGTTTGGGTAGTTGGTGTTTTTGTTCCCCCAGGCATAATGCTGCAGAGCACTTAGAGGCACATTTTCCACACAGTGTGTAGGGATTTAGTCCCATTCGTGTTAATGGAAATCCCGCCAGGAAATCTCCATGCTGGTCACAGTGAAAATTCACCCCGATTGTTCTGTTTGATGTTTTTCACCTGTGTCTTCCTCCATTCTGCTCTGAGGATGTTTGCGGGCTTGTTAGTGCCAGCCTGAACCCAGGGCTGCGTCTTAACCCCATACAGAATCGAGGAGGCTCAGAGGCATCTTTACTGCAGAAGAGAAGGGAGTGCCTGGTTGGATTCGGTGTACTTACATGTGAAGCTATATTGGTTCTAAGAAAGCCAAGGATCCCCTGTGTTGCTCTCAGAACAGCAATATGCTTGTATTCGAAGCTCAGTTTTGTTGCGTCAGTTCAGGAGTGAGAGAAAAGGAGTAAGTTCCCAGTATGACCAGGGAAGACCTAAGAGCCACTCACCTCGATGTTGAGGACACAGTGAAGCCCAAACCTGAGCAGAAACAGGCTGGCCAAGTCCCCATGCCTGGGGAGGGCCCAGTGAGGGCAAAGAAGCTCTCTCACTCCCACGTATGGCTGGGAAGAGTGATCATCCTTTTCATAGCACCTGCCATATATGGACTTCTGAGGGTAGCGAAGATGATTGCTAATGGTGCTGAGCTGTTATACATTAATACATTTTCTCTAGCCTCTAATTTAATAGTTTTCTTCAGAGTAGCTTGATTTGCTCTTGTGCATTGAGGTACCATGACATGCTGATTACTGGACTTTTCTCTTCATGATGTGGGAACGTGGTTGGCAGGTCTGACACCAGGACTCAGCTAACAAGTTGTTTCTGTCCTTGGCCACTGTCACATGTCCTGTCTGATGGTCATGCTCATCTGAGCACCACTTGTCTGTGTGCCTTTTCCATGTGCTCTTGTGTGCTGACAAATAAATGAGGCCTAAAGCTGTGAACTCCGGCTCTCCCTTTAGGTTCTTAATGCTATACATTAAACCAAGAGCTTGGAAACTCGACTTTGGATTCAGGATAGAATTTTGCCTTACAGCCTCCTCATACCTAAAAATATGATTAAGAGTGTGGGCTCAGGAGACAGGCTGCCATGGCTGACATTCCCGGTGTGCCCATGAACGTATGTAACCTCTGAAGTCTCACTTCTGTAAAATATAAGTAATAATGGTACTATGAAGTAGTAAAAATTCAATGAGATAATCCATGCAAAGAACTTAGTTTTGTGCCTCTGTTATAATAAGAGCTCAAAAAGTGATCAGTATTGCTAATTTTTATTACTTCTGCAACTCCACATAATGCTGCAGGTATTTTTATATGTAGAGGTGAAAACTGTAAAGGGGCCTTTGAGTATGCTATTTTTCATTTTGTGTATTTTCTGCTTATTTATGTCATGTTTCTTTCAATAATAATCTTTAAAATTTAGCTCCAGTAAAAAAACTACTGTACACATAGGGCATCCTATGGCTTGGTCTCAGCAACCGTGGGAGATAGGCAGCACTGGCATGCTCTGCTCGTTTCACAGGTTAGGAAACTGAGTCTTAGAATGGTAAATGGCTCCCTAAGAGCACATAAGCAGTATGTGATGTGGCTGAGACTTAATCTCAGTTTTTGTTTTTTGAAATAGAGCACCTTTTATACTTGTTGGGGAAACACAATGGAAAGAAAAAATATTACAGGATTTTCTGAGCAAAAGAAATAGGAACAAAAAATCTGAGAGAGCCGGTGTAATTCATTACCGGAAGAAGCCAAACAACATTTTTTTTGATGCCCTCACAAAGCCAGAGATCTTGGACTTGTAGATGTTTAATTGAAAATGATTTGGAAAAATACAGTTCTCCTTCCGCAGTAGCACTTATTCCCCTAAGGGTAAGTTTACTCTTAAATGATTTCAATTTCTGCGAAAAAGATATAAGCAAGAATGTTGTACCCTAGTGTTTTCAAGGAACAGCATCTCATCTGCATTTTTATCATCATCATAAATTATTTATTAAGAAACAAGTTGCATGTGGGTACATGCCTAAAACAAACTTTCCAAACAGTCTAGATGTCCTACAATTCATATGTGTCTCTGCAAGTCAATAATCTAATGCAATCCCACAAAAGCAAATACAGATACAAACAAACAAAATAATGTTAAGCCAAACGGGTCAACACTAAGTGAGTAGCACTATATAACTGAGAGTCTCTGCATCTCTGTTAGGTATTTTCCTTTTCTTTTTAAAAAAAAAAACAAAACAAACTTTTAAGTTCAGGGGTACACGTGCAGGATGTTCAGGTTTGTTACACAGGTAAACTTGTGTCACGGGGGTTTGTTGTACAGATTATTTCATCACCCAGGTATTAGACCCAGTACCCATTCATTATTTTTCCTGATCCTCTCCCTCCTCCCACCCTCGACCCTCCAGTAGGTCTCGGGCTGTGTTGTTCCCCTGCATGTGTCCATGTGTTCTCATCATTTAGCTCCCACTTGTAAGTGAGAACATGCGATAAGTATTTTATTTTTCATGCCAAGTTTGAGTCTGAATGACTTTATGAACCGGAGGAAAAGCAGCAAATTGTGCTACTTTTTTCAGCTTCTTGAATACTGGTCTGGACTCATACCTTGCCTTACACTGTAAGCATTTGTCCTAGAGTTGGCACATAGGAAGCACCTGGTAGATGCTGGGTAAGTGAAATTGGGTAAAGCAAATGAGATAAAACAATAGATTCTCAATTACTTGGAAACATATTGGTGAAGGGAAAATTTCTAGGGTACCCTGAACTATATCACGGAAAAGGTGACTGTATTAAACAAAGGAGCTTCACTGTTATATCACTCCTAGTGAGCCGCCACAGAAGTCTAGCCACACAATCTGAACTCCAAATTGCTGAGGGAAGAAAAAGTAAGAATGTCTCAGATACTTTGCAGAAAAGACATATAGATTTTAAACATTTATATATACTAAAAATATTTAATGAAGTTTTATTTTTAGTTAGGACTAATATCATTATTTAGTGCAATGAGATGTGAAAAGCTCACTTTATTTTGTTATGTTTAGTCCAGCATATGGTAAAGAGTTCAGTTTGCAGATTAATTTACAAACAAATTAATACTTTGAACTCAAGAAGTTAGATGTGAGAGGAAGAAGGGTACTATAGGCTGATATTCAGGAAGAAAATTCCAGAATTAATTTCTCTTGCAATGGTTGTCCACTTTACTTAACCGTTGGCTTAGAAGGCCATTCAAATGAAAACTTTAAGCAAAAGACAAAGTGTTTCCTCAAAAGTTTCAGTAATCTAGAGTTTGAAAGGTCCTCAATATTCCAGAATCCCATGTTCTCTTTTTCCTTATGTCCTCTGGAAGAGTTTTGATTCACTCTTACAAAGCAATATCCCCTTTTCTTCAAAGAATGTCTGTATTTCAGGCCTTCTTTTTGAATGCCATGTCTTAGATGCATCTACACTAGAACTAGTTTAGCCAAGTTGGCCAGTGCAGTGGTTGCCAGGCAGAAGAATCTCAATAGCTTGCCTCCCAGCTTGTACACAACAGGCAGGTGGCCTTGGGGGCCTTGCTGGTTCTTGGTGAGATATGGGGCTGTTGAAGCATCATCTGGGTTGGAACTAGAATTCCCAGGAAGACCAATTAGAACTAAATGTTCTTTTGTTAGATCTTGATCTTACTTTAAAATTTCTCTGTAAGAAGGGAGACTGTGCTGGCCAAGAAACATGCATGTTTTCCCTTTCCTGTATATGGTATTCCCATTGAAATAAAAATGATTTGGCCAGGCTTACCATTTTGTACCTATACATGCACTTACAAGAATGTCAGTCCTTGTTTTCTTTGTGCCAAAGACCTCTCAGCACTCTTTCAAGTAGGAGAAATAATCTCCATTTTCTATTTGCAGTTGACTCCATTTCTCTATTTGGTTTGTTTAATAGACATTGAATTTACACATAACAGGGGAAAAGGTTCAGGACAAAAACAACCATAGTTCAAGGAAGAAAGTGACATAACACGGAAAGGTTATGGGGTCACAAGCACACCTATCATTCAGTTAAAACTATGGGTTTTGATGTTTGCATCCATCTGTGGGGTTATTGGGGCTTTCTTTTTTGTGGCAGTAATATTGGAGCTATGGAGGTAATTTGTGTTATTTTTCTTCTTTCAATCAATTGCTAATGGTTTAGGAATCCAGTGCATCCTTGCCAACTTTGGAACTGCTTTTCTTTCCTAAATGTTTAATTAGAAATCAGAACCAATTTACAGAAATAAGGCTGAAATAAATTTCTCTGACATGTATGATATTTCTTATTTCTTCAGTTTATGGCATCACCATTCCTTTATCTCTGTGAATAACGAGAGCCCCAGAGATGTGAAACTGAAAGATTGAAAACTGACTCGCCAGCTTATAATATTGCTTTCTCCAATAGCTAATATTTGAGCACTCAATCTCTACTAAGTAACTGCTTTTTGTGTTATTTTATTCAATACTCAGGAATCCTAAGAAGAGACACTATTATTCTTGTATTTAACAAATAATCCAGATAAATTAAGTAATTCACCAAAGCCACACTAATCTAGGATTTAACCCCAAGCAGTCTGAGTCCAGAGCCCCCTGCTTTGCTATGTCACAGCTTTACTGCGGGCTTTCATTCTCCACCCAGCCATTACATTCTCATCTTCAACAAAGAGGTGGGTGTTAACCTGTTCCTTCCACTAGATGCTAAATATTTCAGTCTAAGGATTATTTCCTTAATCAAAAGGGATTATCTATTTAAATTGATTACTTCAAATATAATAGATGCTCAATAAATTTTTATTAAGTTGAATTTAGTTCTTATCTTAGTCCATTTGCATTGTTATAACAGAATACCGTAAACTGAGTGGCTTATAAGCAACATAAATTTATTACTCACTGTTCTAAAGGCTAGAAAGTCCAAGATAAAGGTGTCAACAGATAAAGGCTAACTTCGTGGTTCATTGATGGTAGCTTCTTGCTGTACCTTCGTATGGTGGAAAAAGTGAACTAGCTCCCTTAGGCTTATTTTATAAGGGCACTAATCCTATTTATGACATGAACCAATTATATCCTGGAAAACTTTTCTTTCTTTTCCTTCCTTCCTTCCTTCCTTCCTTCCGAGTCTCGCTCTGTTGCCTAGGCTGGAGTGCAGTGGCACAATTCTGGCTCACTGCAATCTCCACCTCCCGATTCTCCTGCCTTAGCCAGCCAAGTAGCTGGGACTACAGGTACCCACCACCATGCCCGGCTAATATTTGTATTTTATTAGAGACAGGGTTTTACTATGTTGGCCAGGCTGGTCTCAAACTCCTTACCTCATGATCTGCCCACCTCAGCCTCCCAAAGTGCTGGGATTACAGGTGGGAGCCACCGTGCCCAGCCAAGGCCCCACTTTCTAATACCATCACCTTGGGGGTTAGGATTTCAACATAAAAATGGGGATGAGGTGGGGTGGGACACAAATACTTAGATCAAAGCAGTCCTTAATACTATTCTTAATGTACATGTTCTCAACATATTGATAAATTAACTCCAAAAGTTTTCTTTTGAGCTCTAAGCCAATCCTTAAGCTGCCTACTAGACATTTCCAGCTGAATGTCATACAACTAGTACCTCCAGTGCAACTTGTCCCAAATCAGCTCAGTGTCTCTCCCTTTCCCTTTCCTCGTATTAGTTCTCCTTTGTGTTCTCTGTAGAGTTTATAGATAGCATTCCTATCCACTATGAGCCCTACTAAAACTTAGGAGTCATCCTCCACATCTTCATTTTCAACATACTTTCCCCATCATCCAGGAAAAGTGAAGCTTCTTAGAAACATTATCACACATATCACATTTTAACATTCATTCATTCCTTTGAAATACATGTATTGAGCACCTGCTCTGGGCCAGGTGCTTTTCTAAGGACACAGATGAATAAGATGAGGCCATCCTATGAGAAGACACAATATAGTGAGGAAGGAAGTGGTTGTATGTAAAGATAGATTGTAGTTATTTATTTCTGTTACCCTTGAGAGAATATAGCTGCATGGAGGGAAGGTTTTTTAAAATCTTCAATATCTAGCACCATACCTGACGTGTAGTTGGTGACATATATAAAGGCTTAAATGATAAATGAATTAAACTACTACCTATATGGTATATTATGGATTCCTTTCTTTGTTTTTTTCATAATATGCTACTGGTGCTTGCCCCCACTCAATTCTTATTTTACTCTGATTTATTCTATGGTGAGTTGTCGGAGATCATTCAATCTATATTATTAGCTCTCTGAGTCAAGAGGTAGTATCTGTAAACCCACACAGTTCATCACAGTGGTTCCGGGTCAACAGACACTTAATATTTATCAAACTGAGTGGGCACATGGGCTCTATTGGTTTGAAGTATGGGAGTCACTGGACACTGAACATTCTTACTTTAACCACTAGTTTGTGTTATGTCTGAGCAATGGGTCATTAACATTAGGTTGGTCTTCAGGGTTTCCACCTGAATAATTTTATAGGATTGAGGGTAGGAAACAACCAATTTAGAACAGGATAACTCAGTGAGTTAGGAAAAGGTCATATGCTTCTTTTGAGTTGATATTGGAGCCCCATTTAGTTAAATGGTAGGTAAACAGTAAGTAGAACACAGGGAGAAGCTTAGTGGTGTCTGCCAAACTTGCCCCTTCTGTTTGCAAGTCAGACTTGCTGCATCCTCACTTATGTATGAAACAGTCAAGAGGAACCAATCAAGGTATTTATTTATTTAGCACCAGAGTCAGCAAAATCCTGTCTTCCCTCAAGTAGTTAAAAGGAATAGCACACTGGAGAGAGAATTGCAAACATTGGTCCCCATAAAAGAAATGTGAACTGGTTCTGATAATGCCAACGGTTACCTGACATACATTCTTCCTATAGTGTTTTAACAAGCGGGACTATTTTTAGGGAAATTCTTTGCCTTGAACTAAATTTATGGCCTTAAAGTCTTCTCGTCTATTTTTCGTGTGTGCGTGCTCCAACGGTCCAATTTATAACTGACACCTTTACTACCTACCAGCATATCAGTTTCATCTCCCAGAGGAAGAGAAAACCAGACCCTGTGACTAGTGAACTGGATTGAAAATCTAGTCTAATGCTGACAGATAAATGCACTAATTTTCTTCTGTGACCGGTTCTGCATTGCAGGGTGAGCCTGCTTCTAACAACTCCCTCAAAAGGCTCTGTAACCCGTCCAAAAGATGATGTCAAGTGCTACAAGGACCCAGGTCAGCCCTGCATCATAGGTAACAGTTACCCCAGTGATAAAGTTACCAGGCAGGTTTTGAATGAGATTGTGTTTTTAAATGAAAGACTGGCTGGAAATGTAGACTTGGACCAAGCATTAATAGGGGAAAATTTGAGACAAACAGAGGTTAGCATTTGGTTTCTTTGTGGTGTTCAGCAAAGGTCAGGGAAGGTTCTAATATAGAAGGAACCCAAAGTTTCAATGAGAAGTCGTGGTGCTCCAGCAATACACGAGCATGTAGCTCAGACAAAGCGAACTCTAGCTTTAGCCAAGAGCAATTTTAGGACATGAGAGTCTCCAGTCGTTCAACTGAAACTGGTCACTTGTCTTGGATAAATCTGTGAGCAGTTGAAGACCTGCTGAATATCTTATTTAATTTTATTCTGAGGAAGAAGTGGCACCCCTCAAACCCTATGCCAACTGTTTAGATCAAATGGGGAGGGAGGACATAAACAGCAGGCACGGGACCTGTCAGATAGCTTTAGAGATTAACTTTATCGTTTTTCTCCTATACACCAGAGTCATGGCTGTAGAGGCAGCTCATGAATTGACCAGACCCCAAATGGCAACCATGTTCCCATTATCCATCTGTTGTGTTCCTCACAAAGGTTTAAGTACAAGATTGATTATGCATGTCTGACAATGTGAAGTACTTCTGAGTAAAGAAACTAGAAACAGTTTCTCACTCTGGACAAAAGAAAGATGTACATCCAGAAGATAAACAGTGAAAATCCAGGCAATAAATACGTAGGAGATACCTGTGTTGCCATTAAAAAAAAAGGAGGGGGGGAAGTTTTTGAATAATCTGAAATTTTTTAGTGTCTTGATTTAAAGTACCTATATAAGTTGATTTTAAAAATAAGTACGTAAAACTCTCTTCAAAGCAAACACAGCTATGGAGAAACCACATCCCACTAAAAACAAGCTTTATGTGGAGAAAAGTAAGGAATTGTTATAGCACAAATCTAAAATTAAACTCACTGCAACTAAAAGGAAAAACCAGATTGTTTGCTCAGATGAAGAGTTTATTATGTTGGCATAAACAAAATGAAAATATTTTCGGTTTTGAAAAGACAACAGAGAGGGAACAGTTTTGCCTGGATGGTCATGAAGAGGGGGGATTAAAACCACAGAGGTACGGAGCATACGTGCTGCTGGGCTTCTCTCTGTGCAAGGTGGAGATTAGACTCACAGAAACTCTTGCTGCTGTAAACCCGAGGGGACACGGCTCCTGACTCCTGCACCAGCTGCTGCCCAGCCAGCTCTAGCACAGGCTGCCCAGGCCGTGCTTCCTGGCCGAGGGCCCTCCACGTGGGCATCAGCCTAGTACGGGAGAGCTGGCGGCTCCACGACGGTAATTTCTAACCCTGCATTCTTCCTCGGGCGCCACCTGTTTCTTTCTCTGTGACCCTTTTTGATTGGGAAGAAAGTTGTTTTGTCAATGATTCCTGACTCCAGAGAATTTTCGAAGGGTCTTCTTTCTTTCCCTCTTCATCCTGAAAGGGGACTTTGCTTGAAATTTCCTCAGTAGAAAGAAGAGAGAAGTCAGAAAAATAATACCTTCACAGTATAGAACTTGATCTACTTCAAAGCCTTTTCACATGCTTTATCTCCTTCAGTACTACCCTATGAGGTGGCAGGGCAGGTGTTCTTAAGCCCCATTTTGCAGATGATGACCCTGAGGCTCAGAGAGGTTAAATGTTTTGCCCAAGCTCACACAGCTGGTAAGTGAAGTCCAGGGCAGGAACTCTGACTCCTGGCCTTGTACTTTTTCAGATTTTATCACAGTGAGCATGTGCTGCTTTCTACAAAGAGATTTGGAATAATACAGATGACAACATGCATTTTTCACTTCTTGTTTACTCGTGTGTATTGCTACTACTGTTTTATTTTCACATTCCAAAGTAACTTATTTATTATTCGTCTCCTTGAGAAGTGGGTAATTACGCTTTTAAGTGTTTTCTTTTAGATAACCATAGCCCTGATGTGGCTTATATGCTACTTATGTGTCCTTGGGATCTTTCGATCGATCGATAGATCGATGACAAAGATATGCAGACATGTACTTTTTGATATTGACAGTAATATATTCATTTGTATTTGTTTTCCTAAGAAATAGTTTTACTTGATGGTATTTTGTGTTTTTCTCTAACTCTCATTCAAAACTTATGCAAATTGTTAATGCCCAAAGATTTTTGAAGAAAAGAATTTAGTTGGAAACCTTAATCACGTTACACTCAATATCTTCCAATGATTTTAAAGTTTCACTAGAGGGCACTCCCACTTCATGGCCAGAAGGCAGTCAGGACAAAGGACCATAGTGGTTTGGATGTTTAACTTGCTGTACATACTATTTTGTTTCCTCTTTCGCACTCTCTCTCCTCTCTCTCGCCTATTGTATAAAAACTAACTGAAATTATACAGGTCTTCCTTTAAACATGTAAATAGAAATGAGCTACATTGAAAAACTAGCAAACATCTACAACTGCGAATTATGGTTCACCTTGTGACACAGAGCACATTATTCAAAATCTTCTGCATTGAATTTTTGGTTGTCAACATAAATAAAAGTATGAAATATAGTGTGAGACATTAGCTTAGTACATTAAGAAATATGTCCTTTATTGAGCTACCTCGGGAAGAAAGCCAGTAGCTACCTACCACTTATTTCCAGCTTGTAGGCTCTTCATGGTCATCTTTTCTGGTAAATCTTTGGGTAAATCCAAATCACAAAGATGTGTAGAGTCAGAAAATGAGAATCAAAGGAAAATCCAAATGGATAACCAAATAATATTGCTTTAGAATAAATTAAACGTTAGGCCCCACTTTTTAATATATGTATTTTTATATATTAAAGAATCTGAAGATTATTTTAAATACGTATTTTAGCAAAACAATAGAGCATTTCTTGTGAGAGGAAAATAAGATATTTCAAAGTTAGAAGGGAAGTAGCCATTTGCCAAGTACAGAACCCCACAGAGCCCTTAGGCTTGAAGTTTCAAACTGATTTCAACCCTTTGGGGTTTTGAATTTCTTTACTGTTGGCAAAACACAACTTCTTGCTTCAAAGAGAAATGGCATTAAGAAGGCCTGTTACAGAGAGACTCAAAAGACTTGTTGGACACCAAATCACTCTTACAAAACACCATTTTGATGAGTTTAGTAAAGATTAATCACAAACATATGGATTAAGTTTTTCTTTAAAATTATATTGGCTTATAAAATAAGGGAAAGGGAGCATGGTAAAAAAAAAAAAAAATGTTTCAAGCTTTACAAGACTCCAAAACATTTGAAAAACGGATTAAGATGCTGACGGACCCAGGGAAGCAACTGGATTTTCCCTGTGCTAACTTGAACCATCCTTGTTTGATTTAAATTTATTTCAAAGGCAAAATAAACAATACGACTATCTGCCATTATTATCCACAAAAGGAAACACACATTTTTTCTTAACCATCCACTTGCATACTTCAGTGAAAATGTGGGCGTATGTGTTTATTTCATAATGACGTAAAACTTAATTATTCATATCACCTAAAAGGTTTCATATTGTATGGATAGAATGTAGTGCCTCTAATGTAGCCTAAGCTGAGGACTCCTTGGGAAACTTATCTCAAATAATTAATTACTGAAATTAAATTCTTTTCTGACAACTCTAGAAGTAAAGTACACCTGATGTGAAAGACCTACAATGGCCATCATGTGGCCATTCTCACTCCAATGGGTGATACCAAAACAATTTTACTACCAATCACCAAACCAACTAAGAGTGAATAGGCTTAAATAAATCATGTTTTAAAGGTATCTAAGGTGAACAACAAAGCAATCCCAGGCAATCAGGAATTGATGACAGAAATTACTAAAAATTGGCAGATCCTACTGAGGTTTCTCCCCCTAATCCAAGTAATCAGAAATGAAGTACAATGAAAAAAAAGAAAGAAAGAAAGAAAGAAATTTGAGATGCAACTAACGGATTTTGTAAGTCATGAAATATAAAGTTTTTCCCTTCTGCCAATCAGTCAAGGGATATTATATGAAGTTGCTTTTATCATATATATATATGTGTGTGTGTGTATATATATATTCAAATATTTCAACTTTACTCTTATAAATGTTAAATAATCATTTGTAGCAGGAGTAAATTTCAGAAGTCCTATCTTTAGATATATTCCTAATAAGTGTTACCCTTTTATATAACCAAATAAAAATGTTTTCCCCAGGAAGTGTGGTGATGAACCGTTGGTTATAATCAAAAGGTTCTTGCTAGGAAGCATGTTCAGCTTTCCTTTTAAACATGTACATGGAAAATAATACCAACTTCTATCAAGTGTTGGATTTAGCCCATTATCATGTGCAAATGTACCTGCCTATTAACTTACAGATTGGGCAGGTATTTTACTAAGGTGCAGTCTTTCTGTCCTAGGTCATAGCTCGAGTTATTCTCCCTTTCAAGGTCCCCAATGCTTCATCTGTCACTCTTATTGTCAAATGTTCTATTTTTCCTGTCCCTGCCAGCAGTGATTTCAATTTGGGCTTGACTTCAAGACAGGCCACATTGTATCTGTGATGTCAATGGAAAGGGGATAAAAGTCATTAAAGATATTTGTTATTTTGAAAGGTTAAAAGAGTTTTTCTTGGTGGGTAACACTTTCTCTGGAAAGAACCTCAACTAATTGTCTGACCAGGGAATGGGCACCTAAGTGAGAAAAAAATATACTTAATAAAGCATTGGCGTCTATTATTTTTCCCCTTTTATTGTCCAGTGCCTCTGGGCCTGGTGGGCTTTCTGGAGGCATCTGAGCTCAATATTCCTTCAAACAGCAGAGCAATGATTACACTGCTGGGCTGATTCTCTTTCTGTCTGCCCTAGGTAAGGGATTCTTGCTTCAAACACCATTTATTGTAGAAACTGTTGCTAGGGTTCTAGAAATTGTGTGTGTATCCTTAAAAGACTCCCAAAAAGACAGAATTGGAGGCTCACATAAAATACCATTTTGTTGTGCTTAGTACCCACCTCACCTAACCTTCTCTGCTCCATAGCAATAGAGTAAGAAATTAACAATAGAATGCTTCCTAAAGGGCCAGTGGTACCCACATGATTTGAGTTCTTCTAAGAAAGGTAATGACAGTAAAAAGGATACTAACTCAAGAACAATAAACCAAACCCACACCGGCACACAACATCCATCTGTGTAATGCTTTGAAAATTAGAAAGAACCAACTGGTGTCACTTACTTTTGTCAGATTGTGGGGGGAAAAGCACACAAAAAAATAGCATACTTTTAGTTACATTAGATTTGGGGCTTAATTTAAAAGACCTTCACGGATTATGAATGATCAAAATGGAATAAACTCATCCTTCAGTGGGAAAGTTAAGATTTTCCTCTTGATATCATTCACATGTGGATGGCAATGATTCTTTGACAGTCACCATTTTCTAAAATGTAGTTACCCGAACACATCTGAATAACACAAAAGAGAAAGGAACATTTTGATGTGTTGAGGAAAGTTGTTTTGACAAATGTCAGCGCCTGGGTCTTGCTGGCTGAGGCCTGTTGTTGACTCTGCAAGGCTGCCTGAGTACTATAGCTTATGCCACTCTGTCAGGGGGAATTGGACATGCCCAACACAATTCATTTCCATTTCTCTACAACATTACAAGCTTCCTTGGCAGCAAAATCACATATTCTTATCACAAAAATAAATGAGAGAAAAGAAGACATACATTTCTGTCAAGTTATGTCAAGACATATTTGGTATGTATTTCACTTCACTATCACTGACAGCAAAGATGTCACGTATTCTTAATACAAAGTAAAGAAGTATTTTCCTCTTTTTCCCCTGCAAGGCATCAATTTCATTTTATTCACTTATAAGCACTGGTGACAGGAAGGTGTCTTTTTAAAACAAAGCTTCAAAAAAGGCAAAAAAGGGAATAGTTTTTGTGTTTTGCTGGATTTCTGAATGGACATATTGTACATGCATTTAATTTGACAGTATCATAATAACCGCGATAATAGTCATCTATCACCGCTTTATTATCCATTTTCACAACACACATTCATTGCTCTGATTTACTCCTTTCCATGCATGTAATAGGATGGTCTAAAACAAATAATAGTGATATTGATTTTCCTTTAAAGATGCCAATGGACTAAGAAAGAAAAAAGAAAGGAAGGACAGAAGGAAAGAAAGATGAAGGTAAGAAAGGAAGAAAAGCAAGATAAAAGGAAAGGAAGAAAGGAAAGAGAAATGAATTCATTTAATCAGAAAGAGATACAAGTCCTTAACGCTAAATAAAGCAAAAATCTCGAAAGATCTAAGTGTGACACATTAGAGAAAGTTAGCATTAGACTATCATCTGGGCAGTTTATATTTGCGTCAATATTATACTGATCGACCTTTATATTTTACTTCATGATGTTCTAGTTAATTATATTTTGACAAATGTGCATAAGAATTCAATTCAATAGAAGAATGTTTCCTCTAGCTACCTCACCAGAAGTGGGTGGAACTCTTACTTCTGTGGTTGACAACCAAACCACACTCAAGTGGGCCAGTACCACTCAGAGGAAATGTGGGGTTTCTCAAGCCATTCTTACTCCCGTCTTCAGGAAGAGCCTTCCCTAAGAATGTTTTGCTTATTGTTCTTTAAATGCCACTGTACTCATATCTATGACACTTATAAATCTATGGAATGTGGGAGCTAAGGGTTATTTTAGAGACTATTTAGTCAAACAACCTCATTTTACAGCTTAAAATAAAAGACCCAGAGCAGATGAAATCAAGCAGGCTTTTTGTCGTCAAGTTAGACTTAGGCAATAGTATTTAGTCTGGTAGTAATGAAAGATCGTTAGAGATTTCTATGTAGGGAATTAATACAGTAAAAGTAATAGGTATGCATCACTGTTTTCTAGACTTTTCAGTTATACGAAAAGTCCAAAAACATTCTTAGAAATACATAGACAGCCAGATATACACAACTAAAAACTAAGGGAACCAAACTTAGTGTTGCAACTTTTTTCATCAAGTGGAGAAATTACAAATACATTATCACTGGATAAATATTTATTAAAATTTTATATAAAAAATATTTTTAATAGAAAAAAATGTTGAGGCCAGGCCCAGTGGCTCGTTGTCTGTAATCCCAACACTTGTCAGGTTGAGGTGGGAGGATCACTTAGAGCCGGGGAGTTTGAGGCTGAAGTGAGTTATGATCACATCACTGCATTCCAGCCTGGGTAACAGAGTGAGACCCTGTTTCTGAAAAGAAAAAAAAAAGAAAAAAGAAAAAGCTTTCAAATTTTTTCAAAACTGAAATTTAAACCACTCCCTGGAGATTCTGAGTCCACAGGTCTAGGATGAGGCCAGGTTTGGGAGAACTGCTGATTTATTTCACCTACCCCTTCAAAGCAGGATGCTTTCCCTAATCTTTGAGAGACAATGCCACAGACTCTGTCAGATGCCTGTTCCATTTGGGATCCTTCCTCTTTGAAAGAGATTTTAAAAATCTGTGTCTGTAAGGGGCTGAAGATTTGGGATCTGAAGGTGGGCATCACAAGTTCAGCTCATTTTCCTCACATAGAAAAAGAGAATTATGGTAAGGAATTCCCAGTCCACAGGACTGTCATGAGGCTTAAATAGGAATATAAATGTGAGAATTTATGTGTAAACTGTAAAACACTTCACAAATTTTAGTAACTGTAATAGTATTTGGGATCTGGCATTTGATTTGCCAATTGTCTTAAAGGCTAAATTAAAAGCCAAATAATGCTCCTCTACCCTCACCCCATACTTGAGTACAAAAATTCTCAAAGTAGAACATGCTAAACCGAGATATTTTGTCCCAGATGAAACCTGAGGTTATTGTTTGAGGTTTCATTTTAACGTTAAAATTACTAGAGAACAGAGGGATGTCTTAGAATCACACAGCTTTTTCTTGGAATCTTCGTCAAGAAGAAACGCCATGATTGTACCCTTTTCTTGACTCATGTTTCTATTGTAGAATTAAAGGGCATTCTTTTTCCAAGAAAACCAAAAGCACAAGAGAATCCAAGGCAGTGCTTATTGGCACCTACACTAACTGGGTATTAATAGCATTAGAAACAATGAATGCAATCCACGTTAGAACTGAAAGGTACTTTAGATTTCACAATCCAGCTCCCTTATTCTGTAGATGAGGAAACAGAGACCCTTTCAGTGAGGGGAATGAGTTGCCTAATATACCACAGATCTCCCAGTCTGGTGTCCTTCTGAGACAATACAACTGTGAAGGGCTTATCCTGCTGTATCTATCCCACCCGTGAAGGTGCAACTATTGAACATACACAAACAACGCATACACAATCACACATTCATATATTGAACATACAAAAACAGCAAGATGGCACATGATGACGCTGCTCCCTTCCTCCCTCCACCTCTCCAGGGACCAGGTACATTCATTTGTTTCTTCCTTCCTTTGCTGATTCTTTCACTGGTTCATTCATTCAACAATCAAGTGACCTTCAAATATTTGGTGAACAGCTACTATGTGTAAAGCACTGAGCTCAGCAAAGCAAGAAATAGGAAAAGCAAAGGCAGTATGAAAGGAAAGACTTATGCATGTGGAAAATAAACCATCACTGAAAATATAGAGGTCCAGTGTGAAATGCAAGAGTTAGAGCAAGACAGCATATTTCAATAGTGTAAAGAATGACATAGATGGGCAGCGAGTAAATTTACAGCAGCTTGAAAAAGAAAAGCTTGGTTAGAAATAACGACTCATTAAAAACAAGCAAGAAAAGCCAATTAATGAAGGCCTCAGCAGAACATGAGTCCCACGATAAAAGCCTCTAATCTGTCTTATGCACTGATGTACATGCAGTGGGTGTTCAGTAAATGTTTGTGAACTGAATGGCATAGTTGCAGGACATCTCCTTGAATCTGGACTCTCAGTTCCTAACCTGGGATAGGAACTTTAACCCACAATTGAGTGTACTTAAGACACTATATTTGTTAAATGTTTGGCCCAGAGCTTTGGGCCTTTTCATTATGGTTGCTTTTGAGGAAATCACTGAATTTGAGGAGTGATTTTTGTATTATTTCCTTCCTTTAGGAATAAAAATACACCCATATTTCAATGTTTCAAAAGGTTTAAACTACTTTAATGTTCCAGGAAAAATTAACTGCTAAAAAAGTAGATACAAACATGTTTATAGGTGGTGTACTTTTTTTTTCCTCCTTAGGCTCCAGTGTGGGTTGGTGTCTTGGTGTGGTACTGGACTTTATTCAAAATTTCGATGTTTGGTTATCATTGATTTTTGAATTAATTTTGATGCTTAAAAATATTACATTGAGATAGTGTTGAGCTTGATTGTGAGGTTTTTGTTTCCTCACCTCCTAACCCTTAAATTTTGTGCCCAAAGCAAGTGTCTCACTTGCCTTAAGTTAATCCCAGCCTCAAGGACAACCTTTTCCAGTCAGTTTCACTGCAGCTCTGCCTGAGCTTCTTTACAAATTAGAGCCTGATAAGTTGTCTAAGGGGAACCTGGAGGTTGACAGGAGATGGAGAAAGCAATGGATCCTGAGAAAAGAAGCTGGGGAAACTCATACCTTCAAGAATCATATTGTGACTGGGTGCCATGGCTCACGCCTGTAGTCCCAGCACTTTGGGAGGCCAAGGCAGGCGGATCACTGGAGGTCAGGAGTTCAAGACCAGCCTGGCCAACATGGTGAAAACCCAACTCTATCAAAAATACAAAAATTAGCTGGTCTTGGTGGTGGGCACCTGTAATCCCAGCTATTTGGGAGGCTGAGGCAGGAGAATTGCTTCAACCCCGAAGGTGGAGGTTGCAGTGAGCTAAAATGGTGCCATTGCACTCCAGCCTGAGTGACAGAGACTCCATCTCAAAAGGAAAAAAAAAGAAAAAAAAATCAAATTGTATTTTAAATTCATTGCTGTAGATTCTAAAGGTGAACGTATGAATGTGAATTATTTGTAAAACAAGGGATTGCTTTTTTAAAAATCATATATCTGTTTTTATAATACTGTTTTGACTCAAAGCAAAGCACCCGCCGAGGTGGGGAGATCACCTGAGGTCAGGAGTTTGAGACCAGTCTGACCAACATGGTGAAACCTTGTCTCTACTAAAAACACAAGAAAAATGAGCCGAGCGTGGTGGTACATGCCTGTAATCCCAGCTACTGGGAGGCTGAGGCAGGAGAACTGCTTGAACACGGGAGGAGGAGGTTGCAGTGAGCCAAGATTGTGCCACTGCACTCTGGCCTGGGTGACAGAGCAAGACTCCATCTCTTTCTTTCTTTTTTTTTTTTTTTTGAGACTGAGTCTGGCTCTGTTGCCCAGGCTGGAGTGCGGTGGCCGGATCTCAGCTCACTGAAAGCTCTGCCTCCCAGGTTTAGGCCATTCTCCTGCCTCCGCCTCCCAGTGCTGGGACTACAGGCGCCCGCCTCGTCGCCCGGCTAGTTTTTTGTATTCTTTAGTAGAGACGGGGTTTCACCGTATTAACCAGGGTGGTCTCGATCTCCTGACCTTGTGATCCGCCCATCTCGGCCTCCCAAAGTGCTAGGATTACAGGCTTGAGCCACCGCGCCCGGCGCAAGACTCCATCTCAAAACAAAACAACAACAACAAAATGCCACAAAGCACCCATATGTACCTTCTCACTCAGTGTGGCTGTTTGTTATCTTTTTTTTCTACCTCATTAATATAAGAGAGAAAGAATAAGGTGTGTTTTAAGACAGAAATTTACCAGTGGATGGAGAAAAAAAATGGGGTGGGTGGGGCAGGTGGTGCGATTTGTGAATAGCTTTAGAAATCAGAATCTCCATCCCCATCAAGCTACCAATGAGTTTCTTCACAGAATTGGAAAAAACTGCTTTAAAGTTCATATGGAACCAAAAAAGAGCCCGCATTGCCAAGACAATCCTAAGTCAAAAGGACAAAGCTGGAGGCGTCACGCTACCTGACTTCAAACTATACTACAAGGCTACGGTAACCAAAACAGCATGGTACTGGTACCAAAACAGAGATATAGACCAATGGAACAGAACAGAGTCCTCAGAAATAATACCACACATCTACAGCCATCTGATCTTTGACAAACCTGAGAGAAACAAGAAATGGGGAAAGGATTCCCTATTTAATAAATGGTGCTGAGAAAATTGGCTAGCCATAAGTAGAAAGCTGAAACTGGATCCTTTCCTTACTCCTTATACAAAGATTAATTCAAGATGGATTAGAGACTTAAATGTTAGGCCTAATACCATCAAAACCCTAGAAGAAAACCTAGGTAGTACCATTCAGGACAGGCATGGGCAAGGACTTCATGTCTAAAACACCAAAAGCAACGGCAGCAAAAGCCAAAATTGACAAATGGGATCTCATTAAACTAAAGAGCTTCTGCACAGCAAAAGAAACTACCATCAGAGTGAACAGGCAACCTACAGAATGGGAGAAAATTTTTGCAATCTACTCATCTGACAAAGGGCTAATATCCAGAATCTACAAAGAACTCAAACAAATATACAAGAAAAAAACAAACAACCCCATCAAAAAGTGGGCAAAGGATATGAACAGACATTTCTCAAAAGAAGACATTCATACAGCCAGCAGACACATGAAAAAATGCTCATCATCACTCGCCATCAGAGAAATGCAAATCAAAACCACAATGAGATACCATCTCACACCAGTTAGAACGGCAATCATTAAAAAGTCAGGAAACCACAGGTGTTGGAGAGGATGTGGCGAAATAGGAACACTTTTACACTGTTGGTGGGATTGTAAACTAGTTCAACCATTATGGAAAACAGGATGGCAATTCCTCAAGGATCTAGAACTAGATGTACCATAGGACCCAGCCATCCCACTACTGGGTATATACCCAAAGGATTATAAATCATGCTGCTATAAAGACACATGCACACGTATGTTTATTGCGGCACTATTCACAATAGCAAAGACTTGGAACCAACCCAAATGTCCATCTGTGACAGACTGGCTTAAGAAAATGTGGCACATATACACCATGGAATACTATGCAGCCATAAAAAAGGATGAGTTTGCGTCCTTTGTAGGGACATGGATGCAGCTGGAAACCATCATTCTTAGCAAACTATCACACGAACAGAAAACCAAACACCACATGTTCTCACTCATAGGTGGGAACTGAACAATGAGATCACTTGGACTCGGGAAGGAGAACATCACACACCGGGGCCTATCATAGGGAGGGGGTAGGGGGAGGGATTGCATTGGGAGTTATACCTGATATAAAGGATGAATTGATGGATGCTGATGACTTGATGTGTGCAGCACACCAACATGGCACAAGTATACATATGTAACAAACCTGCACGTTATGCACATGTACCCTAGAACTTAAAGTATAATAAAAATATTAAAAAAAAAAAGAAATCAGAATCTCTTGGAGACTGGGAGATCTGAGGGTGGGAGTGGACTCTGTTCAAAACTCATATTTTATATCTGTTATAAAGTTCAGTGCAATTTGTTATGAACAGAAATAATTAGTTCCTTTTATAAGGCCTAAAAAAACTGTAACTGGACAGGGTAATTTTATTGCGTTTTTAAACCAATTAAAAAGTATTACATGCATATAATGTATACAGTTAGGAAATCTTTATAATAGAAAATAAAATGAAAATCATCCATAATCTTACCACCCAAAGATAACCACTGTTAAACATTTTAGTATGCTGATTGGTAACTTCCTCCCAGTGCATATAAGTGATATCATACTTCATTTGCAGTTCTGCATCCTTTTTATTTACTATTATATTTTCAGCATTTTCTCATATCTTTAAAATCATTAACATACATCATTTCTTTTTTTTTTTTTTTTTTTTGAGATGGAGTCTCACTCCGTCACTCAGGCTGGAGTGCAGTAGTGTGATCTTGGCTCACTGCAACCTCCGACTCCCAGATTGAAGTGATTCTCCTGCCTCAGCCTCAAGTAGCTGGGATGACAGGTGTGCGCCACCACTCCTGGCTGATTTTTGTATTTTAGTAGAGATGGGGTTTCACCGTGTTGGGCAGGTTGGTCATTTCTAATAACTGTATAACATTCTATTGCATAGGCTTAACAGGTCCTCTGTTGTTGGACATTTAGTTTAGTTTTAATGATTACCATTATAATAATTCTATAATAAATATTCATCTTCGTACATAATTAACTGGTTTAATTTCTGTCTGTTGGCTTAGGCCAGATTTTTAAAAGTGAATTTTGGCTGGGCGCAGTGGCTCACACCTGTAATCCCAGCACTTTGGGAAGCTGAGGTGGGTGGATCATGAGGTCAGGAGTTCGAGACCATCCGGGCCAATATGGTGAAATCCCATCTCTACTAAAAACACAACGATTAGCCTGGTGTGGTGGCATGTGCCTGTAGTTTCAGCTACCTGGGAGGCTGAGGCAGTAGAATCCACTGAACCTGGGAGGTGGAGCTTGCAGTGAGCCGAGATCACGCCACTGCACTCCAGCTTGGGCGACAGAGTGAGGCTCCACCTCAAAAAAAAGAAAAGAAAAAAAAAAAAGAAAAGTGAATACCAAATGTTTTTATTTTTGCTGTTTTTTTAGTTATAACTTAAATACAGTTTCACACTTTATTATATATGTTCTTAGCTGATCTTTCTACTGATTTAGTTTCTATGAGAAATACCAAGGTTCTTATAATAATTGGAAAAATGTATCAGTGCAAATGCTAATAAGTAAATATTTCAATCAGAAATTTTTCTGGAGAAATCCTCTGCTATAGATTTTTTTTTTCTTTTGAATAAAGGTTCTTTGAGTTATTGAAAGTAAATAAGAATTTGCCTGTTTTTCTAATATTTTTTGAATGCTTTATTTACTTTTGTATGTGATGTCCATGATAAATAGGATGATAGAAGAAATGCAGCCACTTTTGTACTTCAATTCCTCAAATTTTCCTGGGTCACGGTTAGGGTTGGTGCACTGGATAGGCTGCATTTGAAGATATGACTGTATTTCCTTTGTTTCCTAG
The DNA here is from genome assembly GCF_009764315.1 of Trachypithecus francoisi. NCBI lineage: Eukaryota > Metazoa > Chordata > Mammalia > Primates > Cercopithecidae > Trachypithecus > Trachypithecus francoisi. Next base: position 129,421,744 of record NW_022681453.1, on the reverse strand, counting down.
TTTGGGTTAGTCTGGTATGTTTTAAAAAACGATTATGCAGGCAAACTTCTAAGCATTCCTTCCAGCTGCTGGCTGTTGCTTTCTTGGGTGGCCACCCCAGGGTTTCCCAAGGCCTTCTGTTGGTTCTACTTGCTGGCCGTCACCAGGGCCTTCCCTCTTCCACTGCTCTGGGTGTCTCTGCTTGTTACAATGGAGCCCGATCCCTCAGCCCCACCAGGAGCAGATATGAACATAAGGGAAGTTTCTCAAGAGCCATCTGATGGCCGATTGTAAAGTTTAATGTCGTTATTGAAAGATGCATCTCTGGGGTCATCAATTATTGGTTCCATGACCTTCTCACCTTCTCAGCTCCTGAAAATAATCAATGCAAATCTTGTTTTCAGTGCCTAACTTGTGTCAGACACTTATGCTGAACTCTTTACAAACATCATCTATTAAATCCTCAGAGCAACTTTCTGAAGTGTGTACTATTATTTCCATTTTACAGATGAGAAAACTGAGGCCAAAATATCCCAGAGCTCAGATTCAAGAGCCCATGCAGCCCTGTGCTGTGCAGCCTTTACCCGCATTCTTATACCTCACTTCAACATTCTAGGTGGGCCGAAGCTGATGGGTGCCTAATGACAAAAGGAACTGACTAGACAAAGATGGAAGCTCAAAAGCTCCTCTCTGCCTTCAGGGTAGAGGGTTGGGGAGGGTGCAGGCCAGCAACAAAACATCAAAGCAGGGCTCCTCCTGCTTTGTCTATCTCCTAACCTAGTCTCCAACTACTTCCTAGAAACTTCTCTGTCTCCCTCCCACCTCTTCCAAGAGCTTAATGACCTCTCTCTGATCTGGATTGCCCGAAGTCCTCCTCTTTAGCCATCTACTGGCTGCAGCTCCTACTAAAATGCCTCACACCCTAACAATGCACTGGAGACTAAAGGGAACACTCGTTTTTTACCTCTCTTTTTTTTTTTTTTCTACATGGAGTTTTGCTCCTGTTGCCCAGGCTGGAGTGCAGTGGTATAATCTCGGCTCGCTGCAACCTCTGCCTCCCAGGTTCAAGCAATTTTCCTGCCTCAGCCTCCCGAGTAGCTGGGATTACAGGCATGTGCCACCACGCTCAGCTAATTTTATTTTTTTAGTAGAGATGGGTTTCCTCCATGTTGGTCAGGCTGGTCTTGAACTCCTGCCCTCAGGTGATTCGCCCGCCTCGGCCTCCCAATGTGGTGGGATTACAGGCATGAGCCACCGTGCTCAGCCATTTTTCACCTCTTTAGCTCCCCTCTCCAACACTGGCCTGCTCCACTCAGTATTCACAAAGGGTCTAATGGTGCTGGGCTCTAATACACAAAACTGCTACCCCAACCTTTAATCATTTCCAAAATAAAACTCTTGTTGGGAAACCACTGTGTGGGTATAGCAAAAGCTCTAGTCGGAGCACTGGAAACCTGATTCCTCACCCTAGATTTGCCATTGATTCAGCAGCCATTTGCAAATGCCTGCTATGGACTAGGATTGTCTAGACAAAGGAAAGCACACTACAGTAAAAAACATGGGTCCCTGTCCTCAAGAAACTCCACTGGGGAGTCTTGAGAATTTGGTCAAGTAAACTAACAGGCATCTAAAATGTATCGTCCATAGGATGGTAACTAATAATATTTTCATTGTCTGCCTCACAGACTTGCAGTCTCTTCCTGCCCCATCACCGCTTCCACTTTTCGGCTGCCAAAAGACTGCTTTAAAACACAATACTGGGCCGGGCGCGGTGGCTCAAGCCTGTAATCCCAGCACTTTGGGAGGCCGAGACGGGCGGATCACGAGGTCAGGAGATCGAGACCATCCTAACGAACACGGTGAAACCCCGTCTCTACTAAAAAATACAAAAAACTAGCTGGGCGAGGTGGCGGGCGCTTGTAGTCCCAGCTACTCCGGAGGCTGAGGCAGGAGAATGGCATAAACCCGGCAAGCGGAGCTTGCAGTGAGCTGAGATCCGGTCACTGCACTCCAGCCTGGGCGACAGAGCCAGACTCCGTCTCAAAGAAAAAAAAAAAACAAAACACAATACTGATTATGCCACTTCCTTGCTTAAGACCTTCTGTGATTGATGGCCTATTTCCTTCAAGATAAAACTCTGTCTCACTGGCCTGCTGTATAAGACATTCATGGCCTGCTTGCCTATCCTGCTTCAGCTCTCTGTCCCACATGTCCTCACATGCAACCCTGTCAACAGTTCCACGGTGTTTTCTGTCTCCTCTGCATGAAGCCTTTCCTGATCCCAAGGCCCACTCCTGTGGCCTCTCTCCGTGTTTTATGCTTGCTTCTACCAGCATTCTCACTCTTCTTATCCCCAAGCTTTTGAAGATGGAAACCATGCCTAGCATTTTGTTTGGCTCATAATAGGTGCTTAATAAATGTTGGATAAAAGAAGGGAAACTCCAAATGAGTGGAGTGGTTGTATTTCAATAGCTTACTCTTCCCAGTGCCACTTAAATACTCACACAGCAGAACTACTGTTTTGTAATGTTCCGTCCCAGTGGTGGGAGAAGCAGATGTCCCCAGGTCTCTTGTCTCTAAGGGAAGAAGCTCATGATGGCTCATACTTTTTTTTTCTTCAAAGGAGCATTTATTATATCACTGAAGACCTTCTGAACTACTAGAGCTCAGAGATTATAATCAATAAACATGGATAATTCCACGAGATAGAGTCTTGGATGACCCTGTCAAGAAGGATCCAGAACCTCAACACCTTTCCTGTTCTGGCCCCGGCATGCAGGGCAGACAGCTATACCAGCAGGGATCAGCCAATACAAGAGATAACTCAAGCCAAAGAAGCAGAGGACTTGCTGGGTATTGGATTGCGATTTAGGGGTCTTCAGAGAGTCTCAAAGCAGTATCTAGTGCTAGTTCCTTTCTCCCAGCCAATTCCAAAAGTGCTGTCTGTGTCCCAATCCTCGTAGTCCTTTTACTCCTACCCCAGACCCAGTGCCTGGCCAGTGGATTCTGCTGCAGGAACTCGGGCCCAGATTTCTGCTTTCTGGGCTAGTTTCTAAGAGAAAGCCTTGATCAGAAAACCAACTCACAAAAATCACTCCTGATTCCATCCCCACTCTGGCTGATCCCACCAGCCTGTGAAATTTCTTTGAGAAATAAGAGTGTATTGAAATATGAATAAACTGCATAGCTCACTCACTAAAGCCATACTGTAAAATCTCTAGCCTTTATAACCTACCGGCCATGGACCATCATAGTGTGATCATCTGCCACATCAATAAAAAGAAAGATAACTATTTGGAATCGATTCCTTTTTAAATCTTGGGTCTAATTTTAGACCTATTTTTTTCTTCCACTTATATACCCTATTGTTCTCTCTCTATCCTCCTCCGCCCCCACCCCATCCCGACACACAGACACACATGCACACACAGGGGTACCTGGCTTGTTTCCCCACTGTTATACCTTTGTTCATGCTGATCCACCTGCCTAGGACTTACTTAGATCCAATTCATCCTGCAAAGCCAACTTAAGCCCTTTTCCTTCCATGTTCTTAACAATATTCTCCTCCCAAAAACCATTCCTAGCACTCACTGCACCATTTAAAAATTGCATGTTAATACGTCTTTCTTCACTAGTTCTTTTTTTTTTTTTTTTTTTTTTGACACGGAGTCTCGCTCTGTCGCCCAGGCTGGAGTGCAGTGGCCGGATCTCAGCTCACTGCAAGCTCCGCCTCCCGGGTTTACACCATTCTCCTGCCTCAGCCTCCCGAGTAGCTGGGACTACAGGCGCCCACCAACTCGCCCGGCTAGTTTTTTCTATTATTTAGTAGAGACGGGGTTTCGCTGTGTTAGCCAGGATGGTCTCGATCTCCTGACCTCGCGATCCGCCCGTCTCGGCCTCCCAAAGTGCTGGGATTACAGGCTTGAGCCACCGCGCCCGGCTCTTCACTAGTTCTAAGCTCCTTAGAGCAAAGGCTGCACCTTATTTAGCTCTGCCTCGGTATCTGGTTCATAGTAGTCACTCACTGTGAGACACTCACCAAAACCAACATTTCCATGTAGCTTTCCCTGATCACGTCAGCCCATGCCAATACTTGTCTCAAATCCCATTGTGCACACTCAATCCTGTGCAACTTGATGTCTAGACTCCTCTTAAGTTGGGTCATGCTCTTTCTGTGCTGTTCTTGCAGTCAGATCCTCAAGGATGCAGAACCTGTTGCATATCCCTTCTGTTAGCCTCACAGTTCCTGGAAGTGCTAGGCGAGAGAGGTACAAAAATTAGTCGTGGGTCATTTTTTTTTTAAGAAGGAAAAGGTAGTAACAAATGGATCATGAACCACAACAAAAAAGAGGGATTTCAAGAATAATATGGGCCTGAATTTTCTCACGAGTAGTATTGCCCTGGTCAAACATGATGGGTTTTATTTTTTATTTTTTGTAACTAACTACCATTTCCTGAGGACTGTCTATAAGCCAGACATTTTATTGAACATGTTTACATGCATTAAACCATTTAATTTTCACAAAAGTACTGCAGGATAGATATCTTTGTTCGCATTTTACACATGAGGAAATTGAAGCTTGATAGGGTTTGGTAACTTGCCAAGGTCACCCAGCTAGTTAGAGAAGATCCAAGAGCCCAACCCAGTTCTGTGAGGCTTTAGACCTTGTGTACTCTCTCCACATACTACTACTGAGTTTAGCCTGGCCAAGCACTCTTTGAGCCTTCTTTCCTGCTGTTCCTTACTCATAGCAATAATCCCACCACATGGGTCTCTCCTCTGGCTCAGAGAACCTGGAGGAGGCCATGTTGGTTTGGCCACTACAGGGTGACTGAATTTCTGTTGGTGAGCCTGGATGTCCAGTTCGTCTTGGGGTTGTGGAAAGCTTGGAGGCTCTTAAAGCAATCTGGTTTACCCAGAGTTCAAGAGGTTGGGAGCAACCTAGAGCCAGCAAGGAGGCCCACAAGGGTCAATGCTAATTGGGGCAGATGCCCCAGGGGTACATAGCCCAGACTGTTCCCAAGGAGTTCAGCTGGAACCAGATTGCCTCAGGAATGTGAGTGAGGCAAACAACTACTTGATTGTTTGAGCCCCTACATTTGGTACTGGGTGCTGCTTCCCAGCTAAATGTAGGCCAACAGGATTTCTGAAAACTGTTTGCAAAGCTGAACGCAACACTTCCTTCATTTGCATTTAAAAAATAAACTCAGCCTTGAAATGGGCATTAGGCAGGCCCTTCCTGAAAACTGAGAAAAAGTGTAATGGGATAGATTTCTGCTGTCCAAATTGAGGGACTTGCAGGTAACACTAGAACTTTTCGCTAGCATTACTCTTTAAACCCTTCATCCTGAATGTCCTACATTAAAGCACGTGTTCACAATCATTCCCAATCCATAATATCCATTATTTATAAATTAAGTTTAGGACAGCTCCTTGATTTCCTTCTTGATATCACAGTGGAAAGGCTCATATCAATCAGAAATAGCTAACACTTTCTGTTATCTAGCCTATCTGCTGCTGCCCTCTCAGTCTCCAGCCACCTATACTACATATTTAGTCAAACGAAAGTTTTGTATAACATTTACTAGCTTTTGAGAAAGTGATTATGATTCTATTGCAAGTCCTCTGTATCTCTTGCATCAGATCTGGTCTAATAATACTGAGGCTGGGTGTAGTGGCTCATGCCTGTAATCCCAACACTTGAGGAAGCCAAGGCAGGTGGACCACTTGAGCCCAGGACTTTGAGACCAGCCTGGGCAACATTTTTAAAAATTAGCCAGGCGTAGTGGTGCATGCCAATAGTCCCAGCTATTCAGTAGGCTGAGGTAGAAGGGTTTCGTGAGCCAGGGAGGTCAAGGCTGCAGTGAGCCTGATAATAACATGAGAATAATAAGATAAAAACTTGCCAGATTTAATCTCGTCATATGCCTACTTTTTAAAGATCAAACTCTTTGTAAAAGTACCATGACATGTCATTCTGGGCTTCATGGATTTGCTCTCAGGGAAAAATACATCTGCATACATAGTGAGCTAATACATATGAATGAAGGTTTCTAGATGAGTTTTGAAGATGACCTCCATCTTTTTTTCTCCTTCTGGACTCTATCCACATAGCCATTCTTTTTTAGGAATCAAGAATGACTGTTCTCACTGAGAGCAGATGTAGCTAAAATGAACAATACATATTCAACATGTGGCCTATACACTTATATATTAAATGATAGAGAAAACTTTCAGAAATATGCTTCTTTTCTTCCAAACTTAAAACATTTTTCTTCCTTTTGAAAGCTTACATTTCTCACTCCGTTGAAATGGACTGTTTTAAGAAAGCAGTGGGTAGAGTCATGTCTTCAATGTTCTTTCCTCTGATGACTAAACAAAATTATTATAGTTCACTGGTTTGAATGCAGTTTTGGGTTGTGTTTGCATGTTTGCCTGGTCATGTTATTTATAAAAACCATTCCTCTGTTGGAATAACTGCAGGGAAAAAAAAGACCTATCTGGAGAAGTTTGATTTGTTTTCTGTGTCTGTAATCAGATTACTTATAAATGATATGACATGGTTTATAATGCTTGAAATTTTGCTGTCAGAAACATATATATACACTTTGTGGTTGAATTCACCCAGGTTTCCTTTTAAATCATGTAGGTCTCTGAGACATTTCCACCAAAATGTGGTAAAATGCAGAAGTTGGCAATTCAATTTTATTCAGCCTTTCAAGAAGGAAGGCCTAGATAAGCTTTGCTTGTTCATGTCAGTGATAATATTCATCAGTGGGGCCTAAATGTAATTCTGTAGGCTTGCTACTGCTTTGTTGTACTGTCATTTCTGAACCTCAATCTCTCCCTCTCTCTTTTTCCCTCTCTCTCCCTCTCTTTTTTAATCACAGCAAAAAGTTTCTTAAGAGCTTAACTCACAGCCAAGTGCCAGCTCCCCCATTTAATTTGTCCTGCTTCCCCACAGCACTTGTACTTTATGTTCAGGCAGAGGTGAGGTCAGTTCTCAGGGCCCAGCTCGCTGGACACCCTCAATGATGACCTCATTAGAGTCACAGATGTTTGCTGCACTTTGGGAGATGTGGAAAAAACAGAGCAGTAAACTAGGCCAGCTTGCAGTAAGGCTGTTACCCACAATTCAAGATAAAATGCTGGATAGTTCCCACTAGGTTCTGGTCGGCTAGGAAACGGCAACTTATTAATCTTGTGTCAGAGAGCCAGCTGCAGCCGTGGCAGTTACCATATTTCACCACCAACTCCATGTCTGGACAGCCATTGTCTTTTTTTATGAAAAAACTCTACAAATCAGCTGCGTTCTCTCACTCCCTCTCCCTCTCCTTTCCCCCTTACACTTAGCAAAGCCCCCCGCTTGTCCTCCTTGGAGAAATTGCACTCCAGCACTGAGAGAGTTCGGTGCATCGTCGATCCTGTGGTTGGTTTACTAATTCAGAGAGACTGCTTACTTTCCAACTTTAATGATATTCCCTCAGCATATCACTTTGGTTGCCTGGCGACCGGATTTGAGCTAGGCCTCTCATTTGATTCCCACACATCAGACCCTGAAAAGCACTTTTTTTCCCCCGTCCCTCAGCTTTTGATTCTTTCTGCTCTGAAACCCTTCCCCCTGCGGTGTCAGTATGGGTGGGCAGAGCCGTGGTAGAAGAAGGGCAAGGGTGAAGGGCGGCCCGTAGCGCACTGGTCACACATCAAGGCCTCAAAACAAAGCCTCCAGGAACCCTTCCTGACGAACACAAATTCCCCTCAGAAAAAGCAAATTTGGCTTTCCCTTCATAGTGTGGGTGTCATTTTAAGACTTTCCTTAGATACTTTATTAAATCTGATGCTTTTTATTGTTTTTCATGCCGTTTCTCACAAAAGACTTCCTATTATCAACAAGTTGCTATAGGAGTAAGCAAACAGATTATGAAGAACTGAAATAGTCTAGTAAACACTAGCCTTCCATCCACCTCCGTATACGTTTTAATATTGTAATACGCGCATTAGTATAAGAATTATCTATCTTAATTTGTACTAGAATGCACCACTTTTCCCACAGTGAGAAGATGTTTTATGTTAAAATCTGCATGTGAAAATCCACAATGTTGCTTGTAAGGGAAAAGGGAAAATTTGCTTCTTTTGGCCTTTTTAAAGAAAAATAGAGATGCTTTATCTATTGTTGAAAAGGCTCCTCTGAGAAAATTTGTAATGAACATATTTTTGTGTGTTTATGGTTGAGCCTACTAAAAAAAAAAAAAAAAAAACAGGGAGAAAAAAGAAAGTAAAAGAAAAATTTATATGAAGTGCATTTGAGTTTTTGCATAGTATTATCTCAATTGTTTAAATTAAATCTTATATGCTATAATCATGTCCTCAAAACAGCACACGCACACACAAAATACTAGGAGCACTTAATGAGCTGTTTTACTGACTAGAATTAGTGCATAATCACATAGATACATGCAGATTTCAAATATATACATATATTTTATAGAGGTATAAATGCACGTCTGTATATTCAGACATGTACTTATACATTACTCTTGAAATATTAAAATTCCTATATGCATGTCTATTATGACGATCCATTTGTTATAAAAGATAGTTCAAATATTCTTGTTAGAGTTTATTTTCTCACAGATCTCTGAAGGATTTGATCATGTAACTCCCATTCATTCTCATGTGCAAATCCCCTGTGTATTGATGGGCAAATGGACTTCTAATTCCACACTAGAACTGAAAGTAGGATTCTTAACCTTTACTCTCTTGTTGTTGAACTTATATAAGGCTAACAAAAGTTCTTTACCCTTTTCTCAGCAATGATTAAAAGTGTGTACAAAGTTACTGCTTTTCCAAAACGCTTTTTGGATTTCTCCCCACACTCACTCCCACAACTCCCTCCATTTTCTGTACTTACAAGATCTATTACCTGCTACCTTAATCCTTACTTAGTTATTAAGTGGCTGAGCTGAGAGAGAGAGTTTCACACTGCACATCCTTACATGCAAACAAACAATGTTTTCAGATGAGCATTTAAGCTTCATTTTTCTTTCCATTCTAAGTTTTAACTAATATATTATTTGCATTTTGTGGTATAGATGGGCAAAGCAAATATCTATTTATAAATTCTATTGATTCTGTTATTTTAATATTTGGTAGTTTTATACTTCATGTATGCCAAGAACTTTCTTATTTTTAAAAATATTATTATACACATACACACATCTCTCAAAAGATATTGAATGAGTACTGTATAAAATATTTCCATGATGAGAGCTACTATTATTAACAAGATAAGCAGGCTCCGTTCAATTTTACTTTTTTCTTCTGAGTGGAATGATTGGTAGATGACACCAAAGAGATGCTTTCAAAAGTCCAGTAATAACCACACTAATACCAACATCCCATATTTGGATTGTGTTTAAGGAGGCAAAAGGACAAATAGAAAAGTCAATTGTTTGCAGCGGAAAAACCTATAGGGATACTCAATACAGAGTTAATGAAATGACTTAAACAACTGTGAAGGATATCTCAAGCACACTAAGAAAAAAGAATGTTTAAAACCATCAGTAAAGAGTTTACCTGAGTTTCTGTGACTTTTCATTAATAAATATTAAAAATGAATGCTAGAAAATCAGTGTTCTTCAATGTAATGCAAAGTACAATTGTTATTCTATTAGCTCTTTCCTTTTCTTTCTCACTCTAATTTGATATAGGCTAGAAATGTAGAAAAAACGGGGATGCCTTAAAAATAATCACCTTAAAATATTTCCAATCTTGCCAATATCAAGTTTCTAAAAATCCTGTGATGGAAACCTAATCATTTCTAGTTCCTTTTCAGGAACTAGATCACTGAACAGATATGTGCTTTTGGATGCTGGCCTAAACTGTTTTGTGCACATTCCTACCACTAATAGCAAATCACCTAGGCTGCAGGATGGTCTTGATTCTAGACCCCTGTTCATACAACAGGGACAGAGAGCATGGGTGAGGAATGGGTGATGGTGATGTTTTACTCTTTCTTTCTGTAGAGGACAAAACAGAGTCAAGTCTGAGTTTGGGGAAAAAGATAAAAGCTTATAAATCTTGTCAATAAATGGATGATCTTCAGAAACTTAAAATTATTTTGTGTTAGTTATGTTCACATGACAAGCCGTGCATTTATGTAAGACAAAGTAATAGGGAGAAATAAAATATTTTTGATCCATGATTGTTGACCCAAATGAGTGCTTCATTTGCTAAGAACTAGTCACAATTTTTTTTCGTTATTGTCATCAATATGATACATAACATAGTTCCTACATTAAAAATAGTAAGTATGTCACATTCCCAACTGGTACCTGGCTCTTATTTAGATTCTGCTCTTATAGACAAATACCTACAAATGATGAGCTGAGTAATAATGAAAGGAACAGGAAAATGGAGAAATCTGGAGTCATGTCCTCATTCTTGTCATGGCACATTGAGCCTCAGTTTCCTCACCTGTAAACTCAGGAAATTGGGTCACAGAAAATCTCAACTAGTCCTTACTATTTGTTTCTTACTACATGGTTCTGCAGCCTCTAGGAAGAAGGACCATAACGATAGTTTCTGTTTCTATGTCATGGAGAGAAAAAGAATGTTCCTGTTCATCTGCGTGTGGGGGTGTGTGTGGGCGTACAAACCACATGAATGTATCAGCCTTTCTAAAATGATACTACTCACATAGGTTTACATGGTGAATATCTGTATGGTCACAGCCTTGAAACAAAGGCTTATGATGTGAGGGGAAAGAAATAGAAAAAGAAATCACGACTCAATATAGACTCCCAGAAGAAATCGGAAACCCTTCAATTTATTGCTCTTTGTGCATCTAACGCTTTTAAAAGTCACAACAGACTTCTTTTTGAACATTTCTAGCAGATCTTGCTGTTCCTGTTGTTGCATGCACCGAGTTTAAATTCTCAGCACAGATGAACACAGCCCAGCGGAAGTTCTAATCCTCAAAAAGTAGACAAATAACAGGGAAACTCCAACGGCCCCTTAATACAGCTGAACTCTCAGGCCTCCCCGGGATGCGGGATTCTGAGTAGTGTCGGAGTTGGGGTTGCTATTTTGTTTGTCCCCATGAGCCCCACCTCGGCATGCCGATGCACTGATGTAAGAATTCCAAATGAGCTTGCTCAGAAGGGCCCAGATTAGCTGGGTTGCTAGGATCTGGCCATTCCAACCCCCTTTTCCACTTCAGTGGACTGAGCTTTTGACACTATGAAAAGCACCATTTAAAATTAATTAAAGCTTCTTATTTGGTACCAAATCTCATCACTGCTGACTACATTTAATATGTTTTATGTGTGGCTTTAAGTCCCTGTCGCATCATGTGTTGTATGATCCTGCAATGAAGCAGCTGCAAGTTAGAAAACACAGAAGCAACCTGAATTTAGCTCTTTGGTATTTTATCTGGTGTGTGTGTGTTAAACTGCAGAGCTAGTCTTCTAGTCTCCTGGATCTTGCGAATTTTGTTAAATGATAGAATGGCATTCTCTCTGGAATTGAAGGCAAGAGACCTGAGTTCTAGGCCTGCTCAGTCACCAATTTGTTATTAGGATGATGGGAAAGACATAGTTCCTTTTTAAAACTTCGGTTTTCTCATACGTACAAGAAAGAGGCTGGACTGCAGCCTCAGAGGTTGCTTTCAGCTTGACTATTTTAGGATTCAGAGTACAGAAGGCAAAGTTGTGTTGTAGATTAAACCAACAGGTTTCGGGGTAAAAGAGATCTGGGTTTAGATCTCAGCTTAACAACTTACTCTGTAGCACTGAGCAAGTGACCTGATCTCTCTAAGCCTTGTTTTCACCATCTGTAGAGTGGGGTCAATAATAGTATTCCCTCATAGAGATTGTTATGAAGTATAAAGAGATAATGCATACTAGTGCTTAGAACAGTGCTTTGCGCATAGTAAGCCCTCAATAAATGGGAAGTGGTATCAATATAATAAGGGATTACTTATTACCATTGCATTTAGACTCAATATCATTACTGAACAGTCCTGTGGGTTCTCAACTCCTAAACATTTGCTATAAGCAATGTCTTCAAATTAAGGATATTTTGTCACTTACATGGGCCACAAATTATTTTTCCAGTCTATTACTGTCAAATGACTTACTAATAACCCTCTCCAAAAGCCAGAGACCCACTTGTCCATCTCATTATTATTCTTTCAAAAGACTACCTGGGTCAATTATAGTAAATGATAATAGTAATAATAGTAAACACTCTTTAAGGTAGAAGGAAGTTTTGTAGGCAGACAAAAAGGAAGCAAAATTACTCAAACCGTGACAAAAATATTCTCAGTATCCTGCTTGACTAAACCCAGTCTGAGGTTTTATCTGCCTCTAGGAGCCTTGATTTTTTATGGTGCCTTTTTTTGTTTGTTTCTTAAGTGTGCTATGAAAATATTTATTCTTGTTTTGTTTTCCCTGAATTTTTTTTAAAAATTTTACTTGAAGTATACCTGTGTATGGTGCCATTTTTAGGAGCAGTTTGTTTGCATGTTGCATTTCTATCTGGACTAGAGAATTTTCCCCCAATCCTGTTTGCGTTTTGGTTTTAACAGGATGGAAAAAATAAAATCTGAGAAGGAATGATTATCCTGAATTGCATTTTAGGATAATTTTGTCTATGTGGGAGTCAAATTATTTTGTCTTATTGGTGAATCAAATAAGAAGTATATACTTGTATATAACCAATCTTCATATATAAGTAATCAAGGACTTGGATGTTTCTGGAAGACTTAACAAAACATGCTGTATTTGCTACCCATGAAAATACTTTGAAAATTTCAACAAATAGGGTGTTTCTTAAAACACTATTGTATCCTTGTATTTTTATACTTTTATCCTGCTCACACTCTGAAAAAAAAGAGTTTTAAAGAAGTATCAACATAAAAACTCCACAATGGGAGACAAATAGACTGTCACACACAGTGAGTGGTGAGTGGACTTCCATGTACCTGGTATAGCAGCCGAAAACACAGGCTGGCCACTCCATTAGCACTTTCAGCAAGGTCAGGAATCATCCCATGTTTTAAACAAGTGACTTATTCAAACTGAAAAATTCTCCGGTTACAATAGTTTGTTGAACTGTCCTGAACGAAAATGCTTTTCAGAGCTTTTCCACCCAACTGAGGCTTTTATTTTTAGGTATCGGTTGGCAAGTTAATCAGAGTTGTGTAAGGTCTCAATTCAAACAATTTTGGAAAGTTACTTCATCTGAGTCTCAGTTTCTTTATCTGCATAATGGGAAGGAAAATAATGGTATCTAGTTCATGAAGTTGTTGTGGTGTGATAGTTTATGTAATGTATTGGCAGTATCTGCAATATATGCAGTGTCTGTCACAGAGCAGGTCTTCAGTAAATGGTATTTCTCATCCCCATTTTTATGGCAGGGTATTAAAAAGGGTTTAGATATTATTGTGTATTACCACAACATTGATCAGATCTAAGCCATCCCCACCAATATTATGCGTCGTTGGCCTTAATAGAAAAATCGTAACACAACCCTGAGAAGCATATGATTATCTCAGAAAGCACCAGAATGCTTTTCTCAGTGTAGGAATGTGACAGATACAAGGGGTTTTCTTGGAGGAGCAAATACAACTATTTCCTTGCATAGAACCAGCCTTAACGTTTAATAGCCAGCATACAGCTACTTTCAAAAGAAAGCCCTACTGTTCTGGACCTTTTGTTTCCTGGATATGACTGAGAATCTCTGTGTATGACTGAGATCAACAGCCAGATATCTAGGAGCTACAGATCAATTACTATTTCCCTCTAACGTGGCTGTGTACAACTTAGCAAAATGCTGGTATGTTTGTGTGGTCCTCTATCTAAGTAAAGCTATTAATTAATTAATAAGAGAACCAAATAGAAGTGAGGAGGGGAAAGCTACACAGTTACCAGGTATACTTAAAAGAGAAAATACATGCGAAAATGTTTATTCCCTCTGGCAGGCAGCAACAGAATATTCATTAACTTTAAATTTCATTTGTGTTGTTTCTTTGTGCCTTTTCCCTCAACTTTTGTCATAAAATATTTTATGAAATTCAACTTGACTGTTAAACGTTTTCAACACAAAGATGTGTTGTGTTTCTTACTGCATTGCTCTAACAATATAATGTACTTGGTAACAGTGGGGGACAATTATGAACATGAGATTTGGAAAAAATTAAAATGTGTCTCCCAACAGAACATTTTGTTGCTAAATAGTCTATTAACTAATTATTACAAATGAGTGTCCTTCTAAACATATATGTACAAAAGTCTTAACATATCACTCATCTAGTATTGTGTAATGAAAAAAAAAGTACTAATTGCTTTTTTCTTTCACTTGGTCATTTAAAGCATGTTTTAAACCAGAAAAGAATGATCAAGTTACTTTAGCTCTGGTATCAAGCAAACTGTGAGTAAACGTTTCTGTTTTTGCCCTAAGAATTTATAACATGAAGATAATTAGTGACTATAGATCAATCTTTGCACCAGTAACTATAGAAGGAAGTTTATTTTATTTCTCCTAAGTCTGATAAGGACAAAGTAAACCCACTAATACCTGCTATAGGCTGGTAAAAAGTTATCTCTCAAATAATCTCAACCTAGAGTCAAGATGTCACTAGCAAAAACATCCAAACCATGTAACCTGCATTGAATAGAACACAAATGAATAGAGATTTTATAAGTAAACATGTGGCAAAATTGTGCATTTACACATCACTTTCCAAATTAATGTTGTTACTGGAGACCACCTGAATGAAACTGGTAGATCTCTTCTATCACTATTACACATTTTCAAGCACTAACAATAAAATCAAGAGTATCTGTTACAACTATAGCTGAATAATTGGCCATACTGAGTCTAAATTTAAATGCTAGATTAATTTGATATGTAACTGATCAATTTAGAATTCCTCAGATGATGTTTCGCTATTTGCCACTCACAAGATCTTCCCTCTTTTGATAAGCCCAATTTTGAATACAGATTTACCTTAAATAAATCTTTAAAGAAAAAAACAATGTAAGAATACATTCTGCTTTCCTGTCAAAATGCAATCAACAGGGAAATAATTCCTTGTTGTATTTTAAAATTTCTCCCTACCCTTCCTTCTGCCCCAAAGATTAAGAACGTTTGCTTTTCTTGTTTTCCTGGACAACTCTTTGAACATTACCAATCTCCCGGTAGGCTTCAGGAAGTTTGCTGATCCTATCAGCTTAGGAGCAGCTAAGTTCACAGGAAGGACAATTCTGAAAGCTGGGTGAAGACATTGCCATCAGACTCATTTGCTTGTCATGGTGTATAAATGAGTTTAAATAACTGAATATTGAGAACTAATAGGTCAATTAATATTTAACCCTCGAGTTGCCAAAATAATTTCCAGCCTTTGCCAACTGCTAATTACCTCTCTTTAAATACTGGCCAAATATTAGAGTAACTGTGGATTAAGGTGATGTTTCCTGGTCTGTGAGACAAATCCCATAATTTTGAATTCATCATGCATAATCAAGATTCTCAGAACATTCTCAGCTCAAAGGAGAATGGGGTTGCAACAGTTGAATTGAAAGTAAAGCATCTCAGTGATTTCACATTAAGAAGTTGTTGAAAGACTTTAGATCTGAAAAGAGACTTGTTTCCTGTGAAACTGGGTGAAATCTTCATTAGCTATTATGAAAAAGATGTTCCCAGATTTTAGCATTTGGAAAGAGAGGAAGGGAAAGAGTATCAGTGCAATGACAATGTCAGATCTAAAGCTATGGGACATTTCACGTGTACCAGATGAGAATGAGGGAAGGAAATTGCCTTATTTGGCCAGAGGAATGAATCAGAGTTTCGGCTGGTTAATTAGGCAGTTAGTGTAAATAGCTAGTATGCAACAAATAGCTCCAGCAGAAAAGTCCTTAGAACTGTGGATAGGTAGGGTGTGCTTTCATTGACTTCATAAAGGCACTAGAAGAGAACTAAAGGAAAAATTGAGTTGTCGTAATTGTGTGTACTTAGCCTCTATAGATATACGCAAACAGTACAAACAATTAACTTGTTTTCTGATAATAAACAAGCTAGCATCTTTTAATTTCATGAAGAAATAGGCTGTAATCATGGACAAAGGGGAGCACATCCAAAAAGAAAACCAGATAATCTTTCTTCTGAGGTGGACCATGCATTAGTGAACTTAAAGCCCCCTCTGCCCCATTCATACTCGTGACCTAATGTAATAGAAACCTAATACAGTTGCTATTTTACAAGTGCTCACATGCCAAAAGACCATTCTTTATGTCATATGTAGTATTTCCTTACAGAAAGTCACTATACTGTAATGCATATAGAAATAGTTATGCCTCTTGTTTGGTATGGATGGAACTTGACATCAAAGTTAAAATACAAGAAGGAGATGAACTTTTTTAAAGCCAGGCAAATGTTAAATGAATTTATGGGAAAACATTTTTTAAATGTCAAATGTGTTGCCAATTAAGGGAATATTGCAATTTAATTGTTTTAAGTGTTTATTTTCACTAGGAAATAAAATCATGGCTTCAAGAAGAAATGCTTTATGTTCGTTTGTAGGTTATGTCTTATTCTGAAGTAGGAAAAGATAAGAATTAAATATTTAAATAAAAATAATGAAAAAATAAAGCTATATTTCACTGGTGTCATTTGAATTCTATATTCTTTACAGGAATTTTAAATTGTGTGGTAGACTTGATTTTCTTTAAGTGACTTCTACTTGACATCTAAATCACAATAAATGGCTTGGGCATTGATTTCTTAAATGTGCTTGATTTTCTGAGAAAGAAATCATCAAACCAAATATTAACCAACCTAACAACTTACATGAAGGGTAGACAGTCAATTATATTTTTCAAAATCACCATTTCAACACCCCTCCCCTAACAAGTCAGTCCTCAGTATAGGGAGAGATAAAAGAAGAGACTCTACTTAGCTCAATTAATACTATTAAATTCTACAGATGGTCATACCTCATTTTATCGAACTTTACTTTATTGCGCTTAGCAGACATGCTTTTTACAAATTAAGTTTGTGGCAACCCTGTGTCAAGCAAGTTTATCAGCACCATTTTTCCAACAGCACTTGCTCATTTCATGTCTGTGTCACATTTGAACAATTCTCACAGAATTTCAAACTTTTTCATTACTATTATATCTATTATGGTGATCTGTGATCAGTGCTTTTGATAGTACTATTGTAAGATCAAATGTTACTATCAGGGTGCTATGAATTGCACCCCTATATAGACGATCAACTTAATCAATGAATGTTGTATGTGCTCTGACTGCTCCATCACCTGGCCATTTCCCCATCTTTCTCCCTCTCCCTAGGCCTCCCTATTCCCTGAGACACAACAATATTGAAATTAGGCCAGTTAATGACTCTATAGTGGTCTCGAAGTGTTCAAGTCAAAGGAAGACTTGCATATCTCGCACTTTAAATCACAAGCGGGAAATGATTAAGCTTAGTGAGGAAGGCAGTTTGAAATCTGAGATAGGCCAAAAGCTAGGCCTTGCACCAGTTAACTAAGCTGTGAATGCAAAGGAAAAGTCCTTGAAGGAAGTTAAAAGTACTACTCCAGTGAACACACAAATGATAAGAAAGCAAAACAGCCTTATTGCTGATATAAAGAAAGTCTTAGTGATCTGAATAGAAGATCAAATTAGCCACAACGTTCCCTTAAGCCGAAGCCTAATCCAGTGCAAGGCCCTTACTCTCTTCCATTCTGTAAAAGGGAAGAGGTGAGGAAGATGTAGAGGTTTGTTCATGAAGTTTAAGGGAGAAAGCTATGTCTATAACCTAAAAGTGCAGGGTGAAGCAGCAAGTGCTGGTAGAGAGGCTGCTGCAAGTTATCCAGAAGATCCAGCTAAAATCATTGATGAAGGTGGCTACACTAAGCAACAGGTTTTCAGTGTAGATGAAACAGCCTTATATAGGAAGAAGATGTCATCTGGGACTACCCCAGCTAGAGAGGAGAAGTCAATGCCTGGCTTCAAAGCTTTAAAGCCATAGGCTGGCTCTTATTAGGAGCCAGGGCAGCTGGTGACTTTAATTTAAAGCCAGTGCTCATTAACCATTCTAAAAATCCTAGGGCCCTTAAGAACAATGCTAAATCTACTCTGCCTGGGTTCTGTAAATGGAGCAACAGAGCCTGGATGACAGCACATCTGTTTACGGTTTATTGAGTGTTCTAAGCCCACTAGTGAGGCCGATTATTCAGAAAAAAAAAATTCTTCTCAGAATATTACTGCTTATTGACAACACATTTAGTCACCCAAGAACTCTGATGGAGATGTACAAGGAGACTAGTGTTGTTTTTGTGCCTGCTAACACAACATTTACTCAGGTCTTATTCTTTAAGAAATACATTTTGAAAGGATATAGCTGCCATAGTTAATGATTCCTCTGACGGATCTGGGTAAAGCAAATCGAAAACCTTCTAGAAAGGATTCACCATTCTAGATGCCATTAAGAACATTTGTGAGTCATGGGAGGAGGTCAGAATATCAATGGTAACAGAAGTTTGGAAGAAGTTGATTCCCACCTTCATGGATGACTTTAAGATGTTCAGCACTTCAGTAGAGGAATTAGCCACAGATGTGGTAAAAATAGCAAGAAAACTAGAATTAGAAATAGAGCCTGAAGATGTGATTTAGTTGCTGTCATCTTATGATAAAAGTAGTGAATAAGGAGTTGTTTCTTACGGATGAGCAAAAAAAGTGGTTTCTTTAGGTGGAATCTACTGGTGGTTAAAATGCTATGAGCATTGTTAAAATGACAATGAAAGATTTAGAACATTACATAAACTAGTTGATGAGACAGCAGCAGGGTTTAAAAGGATTCCAATTTTGAAAGAGGTTCTGTTATGGGTAAAATGTTACCAAACAGCATCCCATGCTATAGAGAAATTTTTCGTGAAAGGAAGAGACAGTTAATCTAGCAAACTTCATTGTTGTCTTATTTTAAGAAATTGCCACAGCCACCCCAGCCTTCAGTAGCCACCACCCTGATTAGTCAGCAGCCATCAACTGATATCAAAGTAAGATCTCCACCAGCAAAAAGATTCACTGTCACTGAAGGCCCAGAGGGATCATTAACATTTTTTAGCAATAAAGTATTTTTTAATTTAGGTATGTACATTGGCTTTTTAAAAAAGTCATAATTCTATTGTACACTTAACAGACTACAGTATTGTATAAACATAACTTACGGCCGGGCGCGGTGGCTCAAGCCTGTAATCCCAGCACTTTGGGAGGCCGAGACGGGCGGATCACGAGGTCAGGAGATCGAGACCATCCTGGCTAACATGGTGAAACCCCGTCTCTACTAAAAAAATACAAAAAACTAGCCGGGCGAGGTGGCGGGCGCCTGTAGTCCCAGCTACTTGGGAGGCTGAGGCAGGAGAATGGCGTGAACCCGGGAGGCGGAGCTTGCAGTGAGCCGAGATTGCGCCACTGCACTCCAGCCTGGGCGACAGAGCGAGACTCCGCCTAAAAAAAAAAAAAAAAAAAAAAAAAAAAAAAACATAACTTACATTTACTGGGAAACCACAAAATTTGTGTGACTTGTTTTATTGTGATATTCACTTTATTATGATGGTCTGCAACCAAATCTGCAATATCTCTAAGGTTTGCCTGTATTTTATCAAAATGTTTAATTTAGAGGTAATAATTTAGTTTAAAAACAGTTGTTGAGACTAACTAGATGTGTTAAAGAAGTTGATACGAAAAATGTTGAGTGTCAGTGAAACTTAGCTGAAAGCCAATAGGATTGGCCATCTAATGGCGATTAAGTATGCTATAAATTTAAATCTTTGAAATACTTGTTAAGATTTATTCAGGCAGACAAACAAAGATAACAAAAGTCTTTTGTGTGTTTGTCAGTCATTTCCACTCCTCTGTTGTTGTAGTGTCAAATAATGTCAGTTATTTAAGGGCAATTACTGTAATTTTAAATTCTCAACAAATTAAACTATAAAGACTACAAGTCCAAGAAGGACCTTACTCATTTTTCAAGTACATTTTTCATCTTCCATTTTTTAAAGGTGTTTTAATTGCTTCAATGTGGAGAAAGGAAAAGGAGGTTTTGTGTGTGTGTGTGTTAGTGCTTTTTAATTTTTTTAAATAAAAGAACCATGTTTGGATATTTATTTTTCATTGAACTATGTTTTATGAAATTTTTCCAATGGTACCATGGTTTTTCAGATGGGTAAGTGGAATTACTTTTAATTAGATCTTATCTTTTTTTCATATTGGAGTAGCTATGTTTTTAGCCCTCTTTTGTATTCTGTATATATAATCTAATGAATTTACGTTAGAGGCAAGAAAAAAAAGTCCATGGAAGCAAAATCCCAAAATGAGTGAAAACAATGCAGTGAAATTGTGTTGGATAATAAAATGTCCTACCAATAAAAATATTGAAAATAAATTGTAAGCATAATTAATTTGAATGAGATCATTAAGGTGGTTTCATAAAATAATTTCAAGTGAAGCAAGAAAATAATTACCTCACCTAATCTTTAAGCTATGTTGACAAAGTTTAAATGTTATATAATTTAAGAGGAAGGATTCAATGCATTTTATATTTCATGAGATCTTTTTTTAAGATTTAGAGCAGCATCTAGGATTTCTTTGCAGTAATAAAGACAATGATCCATTATGTTCTTCTATTACTAATTATTCTGTAAAGATTGTCTGTTCCAAAAGATAATTAGAAGGGGTGAAATTTAATTCCATTAAACAGAACTCAACTGGGACATAATGAAATTTTGCTGTGAAGTTGAAGACTTTGAAGCCAAATAAAAAGCTTTTACATAGAGAAATGAGATTGTAAATCTCACACCTTATTCATGCAGGGCATATTTAAGACATACAAGAACAAGATGATGTTTATCATGACTTTTGAGTGTTCAGTTAGCCCAAACATTCATAAAGAATGTTTCTTCACTTATTTAAATGAGAAGGTTAGTGATAGACAAAGGTACTTTTAGATTCCAAGTTTGTTCATTCATTTATTCAACAATAATGTTTTGTGTAGCTGCTATGCATCTGACCCTAAACAAGATATTAAGGGTATCAAGATTAATAGGGAAGCAGTGACTGCCATGAAACAGCCCAAAGTCTAGTCCTTTTATGATGATCAATTGAATTCATTTCATTTAGCAATAAAATTTGAAGTATCCACCATGAAAACCTGGACTTAACAGATTTCCATTAAGTTCTTGCTTTCTCTGGTGGATAAATTTATGCAAATGAAGAGGACTGAGTTCTTGCTCTCAAAGAACTTATCAACCAGCAGAGGCAAACATGTACATTTACAACTGCAACAAACTCTAGCAAACTTAAAAAGACATTTGATTCCCTTAAATTCTTGTCTATCACCCTTTACTTAAGTCACCATTGCACAATGGTTATTACACTCTCCTAAGATTTTTAGTATGTCTTCCCCTTTAGATTGGAAGCAACATGAAGGCAATCTACTGTATAGATTATGTTTACCTTTGTGTTCTTCATACCAAGAACTTAGCACATGGTAGGTGTTCGATGGGTGAATAATAGAAGACAATGACCGATAACTAGCCTTCATGGCAAAGACAATGACCACTCTAGCCTATGAATAGGTGAAAACAGAGCTCCAAGAGATTTCACTTTTCAAAAAGTACATAGTTGTTAAAAAGCAGAAACAGAATTTGAAATCAGGTCTAGATGGTTCCAAAGACCTGTTCTTCCCCAAATACTGAAAAGTCATACCACTCGAGGGAGCTATAAGCAATAGAGAAGGTGAGCCCAGTTGTTTTGTTTTGTGTTGTCTTTTAGAATAATGGAACATTTTCCTCTAGTTCTGTGTGCAGCAGAGTAGAACAAGAGCCCTCAATAGGAGGGGTAGAAGGAAGATGGATGAAGTGAACTTTTATACAAAAAATAGAGACTCACAATATAAAAGAAAAAGAAAATCCCTGTTACCTAGTACTGCTCACTAAATCTAAAAGAGAAGAAAGGGAAAATTCCTAGTACAAAGGAGAATAAGAGTTTACAACTTCTAACAAGGTCAAAGTAACTAATACTAGAGAAGCCAGTTTCTGAATACCTCCCTTTAGGTTCAAGAGAAACTTGGAACAGCTTGTATCTAATCAAGAATAGTTATGTGAATTAGTAAGGTCTCCCCTCAAAAATCTGTTTTTAATGGTCAGTTTGGAATGATAGTTCATTTCCTTGGTCCTTGAATTAATGGAAATCTGTAGCCCTTAAATATAAGAATGATATTTTGGTTCAGGGTTACTTGTACCTAAGGAGCCTAGGCCCTGAATATCTGGTCATTCTCAATAATGTCTCAGAACTGAAATCATTTGACCCCCAAAATAAAGAGGGCCCAGAACTATGTATCAGGGTCCCATGTACAAACTGATTCTATTGTATTACACTTGTTGAGGCTGATAGGATTGTTCTCTTTCTCTTTTTCTCCATTTCATTCTTTCTCCCGGTGCTCACAGATGAAAAAGTTTATAGCTCTGGGTAACAGACAGATAATGTCTCCCAAAGATATCTTCATTCTAATTCCTGAAACTGTGACTATGATACATTATACAGGAAAAGGGAATTAAGGTTGTGGATGTAACTAAGTTTGCTAATCAGCTGACCTTGAGATGGAGAGAGTATCCTGGATTATCCTTGTGAACCAATGTAATCACAAAGATCTTCCTTATATGTGAAAGAGGGAGGCAGAAGGGGGAGAACCAGATAGATTGCAGTATGAGATGGTCTTGGCCAGACACTGCTGACATTGAAGATGGAGGATGAAGCCCATGAATCAAGGAATGTGGTGACCTCTAGAAGCTGGAAAAGTCAAAGTAATGAATTTTGCCTTAGATCCTCCAGAAGGAACACGGCACTGCCAACACCTTGATTTTAGACCAGTGAGGCCCATTTCAGACTTTTGATTTCCAAAAATGTAAGATAATAAAGTTGTGCTAATTAAAGCCACCAAATTTCTAGTACTTTGCCACAGCAGCAATAGAAAACTAATATACCATGGGAACCTTTGTACCATCACAGGAAAAGTGACAGCACAGAAAGCAGAGCAGATAAACAGGTTAGGCCTTTGGGGACATTGTTTAGCTACTGAATAAAATGTATTTTTGAGAGAGAAGGGACATATGTTTCTTATAGAAGGATTCCATATAATAAGCATAGAATGAAAATTGAATAACCTGCTCCTGAACGAATTTTGGGTAAATAATGAAATTAAGGCAGAAATCAAGAAGTTCTTTGAAACTAATGAAAACAAAAATACAGTGTACCAAATTCTCTGGGACACAGCTAAGGCTGTGTTAAGAGGGAAATCCATAGCACTAAATGTCCACTTCAAAAAGTTAGAAAGATCTCAATTTAACAACCTAATATCAAACTGAAAGAACTAGAGAACCAAGAACAAACAAATCCCAAAGGTAGCAAACGACAAGAAATGACCCAAATCAGAGCTGAACTGAAGAAGATAGAGACACAAGAGCCATTCAAAAGATCAACAAATCCAGGAGCTAGTTTTCTGAAAGAAATAATAAAATAGATAGACCACTGGCTAGACTAATAAAGAAAAAAAGAGACAAGATTCAAATAAACATAATCAGAAATTATACGGGGGAGACTACCACTGATCCCACAGAAATACAAACAACCATCAGAGAATATTATGAACGCCTCTGTGCATGTAAACTAGACAATCTAGAAGAAATGGATAAATTCCTGGACACATACATCCTTCCAACACTGAACCAGGAAGAAACTGAATCCTTGAACAGACCAAAATGAGTTCTGAAATTGAGGCAGTAATAAATGGCATACCAACCAAGAAAAGCCCAGAACCAGGTGAATTCACAGCTGAATTCCACAAGATGTACAAAGAATAGCTGGTACCATTCCTACCAAAACTATTCCAAAAAATTGAGGAGGAGGGACTCCTCCCTAACACATTTAGAGGCAAGCATTATCCTGATAACAAAACCTGGCAGTGATACAACATAAAAAGAAAACTTTGGGTCAATATCCTTGATGAACATTGATGCAAAAATCCTCAACAAAATGCTGGCAAGCTGAATCCAGCAGCACATCAAAAAGCGTATCCACCATGGTCAAGTAGGCTTCATTCCTGGGATGGAAGGTTGGTTCAACATACACAAATCAATAAATGTGATTCATCACATAAACAAAACTAAAGATAAAAACCACATGATTATCTCAATACATGCAGAAAAAGGTTTTGATAAAATTCCATTCATGTTAAAAACTCTCAATAAATTAGGTATTAAAGGAACATACCTCAAAATAATAAGAGCCATCATCTGTGACAAACCCACAGCCAACATCATACTGAATGGGCAAAAGCTGGAAGCATTTCCCTTGAAAACCAGCACAATTCGAGGATTCCTTCTCTCACCACTCCTGTTTAACATAGTATTGGAAGTTCTGGCCAGGGCAATCAAGAAAGAGAAAGGAATAAAAGGCATCCAAATAGGAAGGGAGAAGTCGAACTATCCCTGTTTGCAGATGACATGATCATATACCTAGAAAATCCCATAGTCCCAGTCCAAAAGCTTCTTAAACTGATAAACCACTTCAGCAAAGTCTCAAGATACAAAATCAATGTGCAAAAATCACTAGCATTCCTATATACCAACAACAGTCAAGCCAGGAGCCAAATCAGGAACGAACTCCCATTTGCAATTGCCACAAGAAGATTAAAATACCTAGGCATACAGCTAATAGGGAGGTAAATGATCTCTACAAGAAGAACTACAAACCGCTGCTCAAAGAAATCAGAGATGGCACAAACAAATAGAAAAGTGTTCCGTGTTCATGAATAGGAAGAATCAATATAATTAAAATGGCCATACTGCCCAAAGCAATTTATAGATTCAATGTTATTCCTATTGAACTAGCATTGACACCCTTCACAGAACTAGAGAAAGCTATTTTAAAATTCATATGGAACCAAAAAAGAGCCCAAATAGCTAAGGCAATCCTAGGCAAAAAGAACAAAACTGGAGGAATCATGCTACCCAACTTCAAACTATACTACAGGGTTATAAAAACCAAAACAGCATGGTTCTTGTACAAAAACAGACACATAGACCAATGGAACAGAATAGAGAACCCAGAAATAAGGCTGCACGCCTGCAACTATTTGATCTTCAACAAACCTGACAAAAACAAGCAATGGGGAAAGGATTCCCTATTCAATAGATGGTGCTGGGATAGTTGGGTAGCCATATGCAAAAGATTGAAACTGGACCCCTTCCTTCTGCTATGCTCAAAAATTAACTCAACATGGATTAAAGACTTAAATGTAAAACTCCAAGCTACAAAAACCCTGGAAGACAACCTAGGCAATACTATTCAGGACATAGGCATGGGCAAAGAGTTCACGATGAAGACACTAAAAGCAAAAATCGACAAATGGGATCTAATTAAACTAAAGAGCTTCTGAACAGCAAAAGACACTATCAACAGAATAAACAGACAACTTACAGAATAGAAGAAAATTTTTGCAAACTATGCATCCGACAAAGGTCTAATATCCAGCGTCTATAAGGAATTTGAACAAATTTACAAAAAAGTAAAAAAACCCATAACACTTTTCAAAAGAAAACATATATTTGGCCAACAGTTGTATGAAAAAAAGCTCAACATCCCTGATCATTAGAGAAATCCAAATCAAAAGTGCAATGAGATATTACTTCATACCACTCAGAATGGCTATTATTAAAAAGTCAAAAAATAACAGATGCTGATGAGGTTGTGGAGAAAAAGGAACGTTTATACACTGTTGATGAGAGTGCAAATTAGTTTAGTCGTTGTGGAAGACAGTGTGATGATTCCTTAAATACCAAAAAACAGAAATACCATTCAGCCCAGCAATCCTATTACTAGATATATACCCAAAGGATTATAAATTATTCTATTATAAGACACATGCACACATATGTTCATTGCAGTACTATTCATAATAGCAAAAATATGGACTCAATCTAAGTGTCCATCAATGACAGACTGCATAAAGAAAATGTGGTACATAAACACCGTGGAATACTATGCAGCCACATAAAAGAACGAGATCATGTCCTTTGCAGGAACATGGATGGAGCTGGAGGTCGTAATCCTTAGCAAACTAACACAGGGACAGAAAATCAAATACCTCATGTTCTCACTTATAAGTGGGAGCTAAATGATTAGAACACATGGACACAAAAAGGGGAACAACACACACTGGGGCCTATCAGAGGGTGGCAGGTGAGAGGAGGGAGAGGATCAGGAAAATAACTAATGGATACTAGGCTTAATACCCAGGTGATGAAATAATCTGTACAACAAACCCCCATGCCACAAGTTTACCTGTGTGACAAACCTGCACATGTACCCCTGAACTTCAAATGAAAGTTAAATGAATAAATAAATAAATGTAGAAGCAATGAGGAAAAATAGAAAATTACCTTTAGAACTCCACAGTAATAATCTCTCTAAGCAAGATCCAGTACTGAATGCTGAAATTAGTGGGTGAAACTTTAAAGAGAAACAGAACATTTCCATAGCCTCAAATTATCTCCACTCCCAAATGTTTATTACTTAATGTGCTAGTTTTAACATATCTCCACAAATTCTTTGATATTCCTCCTTCTAGAACGTGGAAATCAGCTCACCTCCTCTTTCAGTACAGGTTAGACTTAGGGACTCCCTTTTAACAATTGAATATGGAAAGAGAAAAACGGTAACTTCACAGTGGAGAAACTCAAACTGAGTGACATTTTACAAAACATTTGACAAGTACTCTTCGAAAGTGTCAAGGTCATGAAAATTAAGGAAAGATTGAAATTGTTTTAAATTGGAGGAGACTAAGGTAACATGACAGCAAAATGCAATGTGGTATTCCGGATTGGAGCCCGGAACAGAAAAATATAGTGGAAAAACTTGGTGAAATCTAAATAAAGTCTATAGTTTTGTTAATGGTATTGTACCAATGTTAATTTTGATAATGGCATTGTGATTATGTAAGTTAACAGAGAAAACCAAAGGATATGTGGGAGCTCGTTGTACTACCGGTGAACTTCTCCCATAAATAAAACTGTTCAAAAATAAAAAGTTTAAAACAAACAAACAAATAAACAATTAAAAGACAAAGAACAAATTGAAGAAAATGTTTAATACAGATGGCAGAAAAAAATGATTGGTAGTCTTACTACAAAGGGGCTTTTATAAACTCATTGAAAAGTCAGGAAACAAAATAAATAAGCAATACATAGTGAGAAACGCAAACGTGAGAATTTTAGAGGGAAATACAAATAGACATATAGGAGTAAACAACCTTACTAAGAATCAAAGTCATGAGAAATAAAATCATATTTCCCTTTTGTCAACCTATCTAATTAGAAAACATTAAAAAGAGATAATACTCTGTCTTTGAGGTTATGAAAACAATAGACACTCTCTTATGTTCCTGTTAAAATGAATAATAATGCAAAATGGAATACTATAAAGACAGAAAAGTGATGCTGTAAAATAACTTTTAATGGCATAGAAAGATGCTCATGATATTTTATAAAGTGATTTTTGAAAACCTTGGATTTTAAAAAAAATCTCCTATGACATGATCTATTTTCATATAAAATATATATTATGTGTATCTTAAAAGCCTGGAAGGTAATATGTCAAAATATTAACTGTGGTTACCTTTGTGTAGCAGAACACAGAATTTTCATGTTTTCCTTTCTCTTTATCTCCATTTTCTAAATTTTCTGTAAGAAATATACATTAACGTATATTTTAAGATTTTTCCATAAACAAATGAAAAGTGACACACACACACACACATACACACACACACACACACAAAAGCAGTCAATCCATCTCAGTCAGTCATATTTATCACTAAAACTGTTATGGAGTGCCTGTCTCTGTGTGCAGCCCTGCCTGTCTTCAAGTTTACGGCTCTGTCAGCCTATGTATTACTGGCTTTGGTGATCTGTTTTTGAAAGGAGCATCTTTGATCCAGGCTCACAAGCCATAGGGAGTAGACTTTGAGTTGATGTTGGTTATGGTTGGGAACAAAAATAATCTTTTGTTGAAAACATCACTATTTTTATTGAGATAAAGATATCCTTAAATGGATAATGAGGAAAAGATTCATATCAGGCATTGGGCGAGGGGAGTGGAAGTCCTCCTTTCAGTTTTTAGAAACAGTTTGAGAACCATTGCTCAGTCACTAACGTAGAAAAGAATGGCTGGTGAAATACAAAGCCATGTCAATTCATGTGGAAACAGGGGAACATTCCACAAAAGAGCTGATTTGCTAACGCAGGTCTGAGTACTCATCCCGGAATCTTGGTGGCATCTCTGACTTTTACCCTGGACTCAAAATTCCTCTAGGCACAAGTTACAGAACCAAGAATTAGTTGAAGAATACTCACAGGCTTCTGGCATAGAAAGGGCTAATTAACTCCTGATTGGACCCTGCTAAATCCCCATTTCCCTTTGAATTACATCCGGACTTTGCCTCTACCCCCTAAAAAAGTTAAAGTACTGTATAAAAAATAAAATTTGCAGCTGAGGGTCTTAATTTAATAATCTTACTTCTGCAATGATATTTGAAAACACTGGTGTTTGAAAACAGTATGTTTACCTTTCTGTTGAACTGTCACTTAAATTATTCGTGGCAATGATCTGCCAGGCAAAACATGCACAAATCCAGGCCTGAACCAACAGTCTCAAACAGGAAAAAGATTCCCAGGGGGGAATATGATGTTTGCATTGCCTAAGTGATGCTAAAGCAAACCTTGTTCATTTAGGTGGACAGAGTGAATAAAACCCTTGGGATGGATTAATAGCAAAGGTGTGTTTCAGAAGAAATGCTCTGTGCAGGTATCCATTTCTACATTAGGGCCACAGGTACTGAGGGCTACCTCTGATGCTTCACACCTTTGCCAAATTCTCCCTGTTTTCAGAAAGGAAAAGCACTCTCAAGCAAAACACAGGACTTTGAATCCAGCGAGGCCTGCCTTAGGAACCTGTTACCTATTAGCAATGTGCCTCAGCAAGTCAATAAATCCCTTTTTGGTCCTCAGTTTCCTCATCTGTAGAATGTGAACTAAATAAAATAAAATAAAATAAAATGAAGACATTTTAGCAATAAGTTCCTTAAAAGATTGCTGTGAGAATTCAATGTGGTTCTATGTTAAAATGGCAGGTACACTTGAAATGGTAGTTATTATCACCGTGAACTTCACATGCATGGCTGACTCTCCATCTGAAAACATGGTTCCTGATACCCTACCTTGAAATATTTAAAAGCAACTGGCACAGAGTTGAGGACAAGAGATCTCTTTTCTCTATTACGTAAGCAGAAAGAAGCACCTGAATATAAAGTGTTGGAAGTCCTAACATAACATTCTAATGATAGGGTATTGTCTAGCTAAAGATACGAAAAAATCTTAGAGTGATGAATTTTTAACATTGAAATTTGACTTACCTCTTGGCTCCACTGCCATAAATCCATTTTGGAAACAGTCCGAGTATAAATAAGTAAACAGTCAACTCTTCTCTGGATGTTTGGGAGAAAGCAGGTGGTGATTGAGAAGACATGGGTCAATGTGTGTGAGAGAGTTAAAAACAAATGTCTTATGAGGTAAATAACTTGAACAATAAGAATGGAAATCTTTTTTGAATAGGAACCCAGGTCACTTGGGTCTTTGCTCTGGGAGCCTCTTTGTTCTGTTAGCAACATTTGGGTAAATTGCAAAGCACAGTCCTCCAAGTGTGGCCACTTTCTCTGTCCTTGCCTCGTCCACTTCCCTTTCCCTTCCTTTATTGTGTGGCAGGAATTTTCTCTCACTTGATTCGTCTTTCCCCATTGCTCTCCTCTGTTTGCCCACAGCTTCATGTTGGCTCACACATTACCTTGCCCCAGTCCTCACCACTAGTAGGTGTTCAATGGTATCTTTTGTTGGAAAACAGGACAGAACATCTGATGCTACCCAAATGCCTTTCCCTTTTTGTTCTCTATACCAGCCTCACATATGCCCTTTCTAACTGGTTAGCCCAAAGGGATTGTTGAGGGCACCCTGGGGATACTGTCTGTTAACTGAGAGTCAGTTCCTTCCCTTAGCACCACTAACAGAACATTTCATTTGAGCTCAGAACTTATATTTGGATAACTGTGTTGAGATGACACTTTCTTCCCATGCCCTCTGCTCTGTACTCCCAGATCATTCTCAGAGCTTGTAGCATCCTATATTGTAATGTAATAAATATGTGGGGAGACCAATGCTTCCCTCCAGCTTATTGCTAAATTATCCACAGGAAAATTAAATACACACTTTGGGCTCTGGCAAAGCAGAGGCGTTAAACAAAACAAACTACTCAAACCATCAACACAAAAAACAAACAAATAAAAGCAGAAATGGGCAATTAGAAGACCTCGAAAGATGCAATTTTAATGTAGAACACTTCATTTTTATGTCTTTAAAACAGTTAAATTGTATTTTGAAACATCTGTGGGAAGGGAACACCATCAACCTTCCAGAATTCAGAGCCTCCTTGATTCATACTCTGTGCCTGTTCTTGACGACAGATTCTTAAGTGAAGTCTCCACCAGTCCCCCGAAACCATATTCAAAATCAAGTGTTTGTGCGTATGTCCATTTTTTCGGGGGTAAAAGCTTTTAAGTTTCATCAGACTCTCGAAGGGCTCTGGAAGCCTGTACTGTTTAAGAATCACGGCCGGGCGCGGTGGCTCAAGCCTGTAATCCCAGCACTTTGGGAGGCCGAGACGGGCGGATCACGAGGTCAGGAGATCGAGACCATCCTGGCTAACACGGTGAAACCCCGTCTCTACTAAAAATACAAAAAACTAGCCGGGCGACGTGGCGGGCACCTGTAGTCCCAGCTACTCGGGAGGCTGAGCTAGGAGAATGGCGTAAACCCGGGAGGCGGAGCTTGCAGTGAGCTGAGATCCGGCCACTGCACTCCAGCCTGGGCGACAGAGCGAGACTCAGTCTCAACAAAAAAAAAAAAAAAAAAAAAAGAATCACGGCACTAGTGAGCTGGAGAGAAGAACTATGTTTGATTCATTTTTGTATGCTAGGGGCTAGGTCAGTGTCCAGCAGGGTGGGCACACAATATTGGTTAATATACGCTGAGTCTTCCTGAGTATTGAGATTATTTTGGCACTTTATGCATCAAAGAGATGTAATTCGTGATTCTGTGACCCTATTCTTTTGTAGTTATTTAACATTTTGGTCTACTTGATGGTGATACACACACACACACACACACACACACACACACTTTCTTCTTTCTAAATTATTAGATGGTCCCTAACGCATTGGTAAGCTTAGACTAGCCCTATGATCAAACTTGGTAAAGTGATTGTTTGCAAATTGGAGTTTGCTACTACAGTCGTCCCTTTATACTCATGGTTTTGTAATCTCAGGTTCTGCCTCTGCAGATCCTGCAGATAAAAAATATTTTTAAAATAAAAATAGCAATACAGCATTAAAAACACTGTAACAACTATTTACTTTTGCATTTATATGGTATAGATACTATAAGTAACCTAGAGATGATTTGAAGTATACAGGAGGTTGTACATAGGTGATATGCAAATACTACAACCATTTCATATGAGGGACTTGAGGAACCTCAGGTTTTGCTATGCTATGGTTCCTGAAACCAGTCTCCAGCAGATATCAAAGGACAACTGAATTTGTCAGAAATGTTTTTAGGTTCTCCTTCTTCTCATTTGTCATTTTAAAATCAACCTGTTATTGCTTTGTTTGTTTTAAAAATTAGCTGGTGTTGTTTGCAGGCAAAATAAGTCCAGAAAATTTTATCCTCATTTATCAGAGTTTCCCCAGTATCTTTGTGTGTGAGATTCAGTCCTCCAGGAAGCCTGTTAAACATGGGGATTCCAGGGCCTCATCCCCAGAGGGTCAAGATAACTAGTCTGGAATCCACATTTTTAACAAAGACCTCAATTGATTCTGAGAAGGATGCTCTATCAGTCTTTGAAAAACACTATTTTATATTGGTTCACTCCATTAATATTCATTGAGGTTTAAATCTAAATTTAGGGGGAAAAAATGGTCATGTATCACTTTTAAAACTTTCCTTTGAATCTTCATTTCCATGAGACAAAGAGAATGTGGAAAAATGCTTTAGGGGAAAAGGAACTAACCCTATTTTAGGCTTGCTGTGTTTTGTTTTTCATTTTTAATATGTGGATGATTTCTAAAGTAATCAGTGAAAACCTAGGGAGCACTGGAAAAACTTTTCATGTTTGCTTTTTCTTTAGTGCCAGAGCACATTAAATGTTAACACTGGGACTTGCAAGGACCCCCAGCTGGTGGATCCCTGAGGACAAGGACAGAAGTTCACAACGCTCAGCCACTCTGCTTGTAAGTTTGTCTTCATGGAGCCACAGCCTCAGTATATTATGGCAATTTATTGAGCTCTGCCCGTTGTTACAGATAAATGTGTTGATAGGGCAGAGCCTTTCTCCTCACATACCCTCCTGACAAGGAGGGCATATGCTTGCTTTAGTTATGTTTATTTTAAGAACATTTGTTGAGTTCTTGTATGAGATAACTACAGATAGCTGATTTTATGTATATTTCATTTAATTCTCACAATAACTCTGCAAATTAGGGTTGTAGTTGTCAGATATGACATACATGGGGTATGATATACAGTAAAAGATGATTGATATGGTTTGGCTCTGTGTCCCCACCCAAATCTCATCTCAAGGGAGGAACCTGTAATCCCCACAGGTCGAGGGAGGGAGGTGATTGGATCATATTGGATCATGGGGGTGGTTCCTCCATACTGTTCTCGGGCTAGTGAGTGAGTTCTTATGAGTGAAATCTGATGGTTTTGTAAGTGTTTGACAGTTCCTCCTTCACACATTCACACTCTCTCCTCCTGCCTTGTTAAGAAGGTGCCTGCTTCCCCTTCTGCCATGATTGTAAGTTTCCTGAGGCCTCCCCAGCCATGTGGAACTGTGAGTCAATTAAACCTCCTTTGTTTATAAATTAGCCAGTCTCGGGTAGTATCTTTATAGCAGGTGAGAACGGACTAATGCAATAATGATGATGATGGTGGTGATGATTCCCCATTCACCCCATGGACTCTGCAGTCGCAATGCTGTGCACAGCTGTCTCCTTCTTAGACACCACACTGTAAAGTGCAAGATAAGCATCTTTTTTGATGCAATAATAATAAAAACATGAACATTTTAAAGTAAAAAATAAATAAATATTATTCCTATTCCACAGAGAAGAAAGCTGAATTGAACAAGGTTAAGTGACTTGGCCAAAGTCACAGGCAGCAACTACAACAGCTGGAATTTGAATGTTTGTCTAATGACTTCTGTCTTATGGTTTGTATAGTTGTGCAACAGGTGTGTGTTCCAGGCCTGTCTTGGATGTTTTTCCATAGCTAGTCATCTTCCCCGCAAAACAGAGGGTGGTCCTCAAGGAGAGCAGGGTGTCTTCTACAGCAGAGTCTTCCAAAGAGCACAGGAGACCAGGGGCTCCTTGAGGGAAGCAACTTTGCCTTATTCCTATTTGTGTCTTTCAGCATCTGGCACAATAAATGCTTGTCTCTCAATATTTGTCAAGATGGGTACACAGACACTCTTTATTGTAATATTTTCTGTTTCCTTGAGTTTGGTATCTGAGTGGCAATAATAATGACTAACGTTTACGGAGCTCTTGCTGGTTGCTTTACTGATAGTACCTGTTATGGTCTGACTGTTTATGTCCTCCCCCAAATTCCCATGTTAAAGCCCTAACTCCCAACGCAATGGTATAAGGAGGCAGGGCCTTTGGGAGGTAATAAGGTTTACATGATGCCCTCATGATGAGATTGGTGCCCTTATAAAATGAGACCAGAGTGCTCTCTCTCTCTCTCTCTCTGTCCTGCCATGTGAAGATGGAGCAAGAAGATGGCCATGTGCAAGCTAGGAAGAAGACAGCACTCACCAGTGACTGAAGTGGCCAGTACTTTGATCTTGGACTTCAAGCCTCCAGATCTGTGAGAAATAAATTTTTGTT
Source organism: Trachypithecus francoisi (assembly GCF_009764315.1). Lineage (NCBI taxonomy): Eukaryota > Metazoa > Chordata > Mammalia > Primates > Cercopithecidae > Trachypithecus > Trachypithecus francoisi. The sequence continues at coordinate 129,387,645 of NW_022681453.1, read as the reverse complement.
GTTTAGGCAACCCAGTCTGTGGTGTTTTGTTACAGCAGCACGAGTGAACTAAGACTATACCCTATGAGCTAATACCATTTTATCAGTGAAGAAACTGAGGCTTAGGGAACTTAGCAGCTTTCTCAAAGTCACACAGCTGGCATTTGGACCAGGCTAGTCTGACTCCCTGAGGGAAGGGCCATTTCTCTGTGCTAAGCTGTTTCCTTGCCCTTTTCTGTCTGAAGGGGAATTGAAATATAAAGCAACAACCTGTTGCAGAAATATTTGAGTAAACAAACTTCAGAAAGGGTATTAGAACCCAAACTAGCTTTCAAGTAGAAAAATCAAGGTTTTCCTGGGTGCTGTTAGTGTGAGAATACAGGAAATGTCATTGGACCCATAGGTGGGAATTATGGACAGGTCTCATAGAACTGGCACCTAGAAGGTAGTCAGTAATCAAGAAAACATTTCTTTCCAGGAGACCGCACGATCCCCCTCATCTCTGTGTGTCTCTCATCATTTATCAGCCTGCTTCCCTCTTCACCTGAGTCCTCTGCTTGATCTTTTGAGGTGCAGCCCTACAAGGAACACCAACCTACATTCTGCTTGTCTCCACTGATCTGCTCTGTCTTTGAGTATTTCCAGTTCTAGAAATTGGTAGAAAGCCAGCTCATATGAGTGAGACCATATGTACCACAGGTGGCTGACCAGCTACTTCTCTGGTTCTTTATCAAAACTGTTGGATACATGTAGCTCAATCAATGGTCATCTCTGCACAAACAAACAAAGAAACAAAACCCAGCCCTGCACCCTTTCTGTGAATGGGAAGCAATGTACAGAACATATTAAGCCAAGAGGTAGGTAAGGCAGAAAATTGAAAGACGATATCCGTTATTGATTTGGTATGAGTTAAAGGTACATCGCTCTGTTTGAGATATTTTATAATAATAAAAATGAAAAAAGAGAAAGGAGTTGCACCACACTTAAGTTTTCAAAATACGTTTATTTTTCCCCTAATTTTTCTTGAGTTTATTTAGATATTTCTTGGCAAATCTTCATGGTAACGTATGTGAAAGCAGACATGTTTATTTTCTTTGATTTGGTGTAATGAATTATCAAAATTCTGGTTTCTAACATTGGCAAAATTTCTGAGTAAAAAAGTTCTAATAAATGAAGTGTGAATACCAAAAAAAGAGTGTTGTCTATGAGTGGTATGTAAATAAGGTATAAAATATCATCAATAATAGTTTTGATCACCATTTTCTTGGGTATATTATAATAAGACAAATGTTGCTCCCAAAGAAAATGCTGATTCTGGGGCAGGAACAAGAGCTCACCAAGAAATCCTGGTACCAAAATATTTCCCCTGGTCACCCAGCCACAGGGAACTGATGGCCAAATCACAGACTTGAAACCTAATGGCCGTGAGTGCACATCAACCTGCTCATCTGTCTGATATTATTATGCAGTTTTTGGAAAGCCATGATCTCTACATCAGATTGTTTTTTTGCAAAATAAGAAATAATACTGGGATCTTGCCTTAAAAAAATCAGTGAAGATCAGCTCTTAGAAATGCTTGAAATCTAGGTGGTACTGCACATTTGTGGATGCTGGAGAATGACTGTAAGAAGTGAGCTTAGGTGGGAAAAGCCCACTGGTAGGTCTTGGCTCATGCTTCACTTTGCCAATTCCTAACCTTGCAATTTTGGACAGGTTATTTAATCTGTCAGTGTGTTTCCATTTCATCATATATAAAATAGAAATATGAAAACCTGCCTTTGAGCATTGTCATGGGGATTAAATGAGATAAGTTCTGTCTGGCACATAGCAATGCACAAATAAGCTTAGCAAATGTTTTTGTTTTTTAATTAGACGAAGGTAAGTGTTTCCAGTAGTATGTTTTTCTTTAGGAAAAAAATATCGGGACATGCTTTGAACATAAACCTGAATCTAACTTCTATGTAATAATGGACAAGATAAGACTCCAGAAATATCTTAGAATTTTCTTAGATGAGCTCTATTAATCTATGTTAAAAGAGGAAAAACCTTTTACTATAGACTGAGAAGGAAGAGAAAGGAAAGAAAATGGCCTATTTAAACAATGAGGAATACATATATATTTGTCAGTATCTTAAAGAGGCTTTTCTTATACAAACAGGAGTATTTGCTGGTCAGTGCCCAGATTTTTTTTTCTTTTGATGTACATTAAAAAAATTAAAAGAAATATTCTTAGAAAGACATCTGTGCCTGGGGTGACTCACATTTGATCAATCCCTGTGAACTGAGCTTTTCAGGGGATGTGCAATTATTTGCTCAGTTAGGCTTAAACTTTTTATTTATCTAATCACCCCTCTGTAATGCTTTGATCTGAACTTCCAAGGCCTATTTTTCAACCACTTTAGCTACATATTTTAAGTCTTATAGTTTAATCAACTCTAGCCCATAAAACATGCAATGTCCTGTTTAATGCATCCTATTAGGAAATCAGCTGCCACATGGATTTTGTAATCTCCCGCTTTGTGACTGGGTAGCTGTTTGGAAGTGTCATTAATGTCATTATTCCAGGAGAGCGAGAGAGAGCCAGCAGCCAAGTGCATCCTCTGTATCCCAGCTGGCTTCTCCTTGCTAACGTTTGCCGAGTGACTCAGAGGTGAATCATCGGTTTCTGCAGGTGTAAGCTTGGGAGTCCTGGAAGTCTTCCACATCCCAGTGGGGGCAAATGTTTACCTCATTAATTCATGGGGTTGCTCAGTAGTTCCAGCCAACTTAATTTGACTGTATAATAGTTAAAAATGTGTGTGTGCGTGTGTGTGTATTTACTTATATCCCAGGAGTGTGCTACAGCTTAGAAATTTAAAAGTAAAACCTGTCATTGAGTAATTATAAAATGTTGTGTTTATTTGAAATATTTAGAAAAAAATCAATTTCTATGTATGTCATTTTACCGTAACACATACACTTGTTAATGATATTTCTCACTTTTCTCCCTCTGCATGGGCATATGTGGGGGACTGAGGTCCATAACAATTGGTGAATTAGCCAATGCTAATTCCTTTCCCAGCCTTGGGGCTTATTTAGTCGAATGTTGTCAGAAATTTTAGCTCTTCCGAGACTTTTTTCTTTTTAAAGAACACTCAATTTTTGGTCGTAAAAACAAAAAAGTAAATATAAGTATATTTCTTCACTTTATTCATCTCTGAACAAATCTTGCTTTTACATGTTAGTAGTGCCTAATGAAGATAACTACCATCAACTAAACTAATAAGTTATAAAAATATAGTTACAGCACCAATTTGCTGCAAATTAATGGTCATTAATCAAGACTTATGATGCAATAGCTAATAATTGATTTCCTCCTATGTTCTAGCACAATTTAAAATGCTTTACAAATACTAATTTATTTAATTATTAGAACACCCTACAACATTGGTACTCTTATTGTCTGCATTTTGCAGATGAGAAGCTCCAGGCAGAGAGAGGTTAGACAGCTTGCCTATGGTCACACACAGATAATAAATGATGAAGCCAGAATTTAAATCTAGACAGTCAGACCTCAGAACCTGAATTATAAAACACTATGTTATTATGGTCTAATGACAAATTTTTAAACAAACACAGAAGAATCTATGCATGTAAATGAATCCAGTCCATCCTAAAGTAGCCACCTATATATGCTCTATACTTATTTCAAATTTTGCCGTGGCTTAACACTTCCAGAACCCTCTCTTTTCTTTCATTTCTAAAAAAAATACTGTGGAAACTATGCCTTGTTGGTCTAAATATTCACCAGCAAAATCTTCACTCTTTGAAGTTGAGTTTGATTTTGGAAATAGTTGAAAGTGATGCAAAACTCAGGTTGATGAAGAAAGGAGGAATCAAGTTTGGTAAGATCACTACAAGTTAAACTGTCTCTAAATATAATTTTCAAGCAGGGATTCTAGAATTCCAAAAATATTTTGTGTAATGGCAGCATCATTAAAATAAATGGAAAAGCCTGCAAAGGTCATTCTGAAGAGCATTAGAAAGACAGAGAACAGTAGCATAGATGTTTTTGCTCCAGTGATTCATCCTCTAAACATATGAAACCATCCTATTAGGTCACAATTCAATAGATGCTATTTGACTACCTGACCTGTTAGAAGCCCCTTCGATTCTTCTGTATCCAAATTTATATAGGGGACATTATCGGTCAAGACCCTGGTGAGAGAATGACTCAAAATGGGCAACTGAGGAGAGTTAAATAAAGAAACAGTTTACAGGGTTATAAGCAGGATTTGTGGAAACTAGTCACAGAAAATGCAGATCCCTGGATAGGCAGCGTGGAGGCACCATCATGCCCCTCAGCCTGAAGGGGAAGGAGAGGAGCAGGGAAAGAACCAGGGAGGGTTGCTGCTGTGAACAGCGCTGAGTGCAAGGGCCTGCATTGGGGGAGGCAGCCAGCCCATGTCAACCAAACACAGGGGGTTCCCAGCTCAGAGCAAATATCTCATCTCACTCTCCTCCTGCCCTCTGAGCTCCTGCTACTGCCCCACAGACCAAACCCACCAAGAACACACAGCAAAGAGCCTGCCTGTTGTCACATACCACAGAGGTTACCTTTTGGGGGCACACAGTGGGGTCAAGCCTGCCTTCTCTCTGGTTCTCACCTTTCCTAGAGGAGAGGAACTGACACATAGTAAAGATATTTCATATATAAATGATTTTCTGGTTACCAAGCTGACCTGGGAAAGGGAGGAGAGGAAGATTCTGACATTTATTGGCATTTCTTTATATTTAGTGAGTACTTGCTGTATACCCAATGTGCCAGGTGTTTTACTTATGTTAAAAATGGAGACTCACTATGTGAAGAGAATTTCATTTTGCTTCTGTGGTTTCCCTCCCCTCACAATTACATTCTAATTATGAGAAAACATCAGACAAATCTTATTGCTTTTGAGGGGCACTCAATAAAATATCTGAGCAGTATTCCTCAAAACTGTTAAGGTCTTCAAAAATAAAGAATTCCGAGAAACTATCACAGCCAATGAGAGCCTAAGGACACATGACCAACAAATGTAATATGGTGTCCCTAATGGGGGTCTGGAAAAGAAAACAGACATTCAGTAAAAACTATGGACATCTGGGCAGGGTGTGGTGGCTCACACCTGTAATTCCAGCACTCTGGGAGGCCGAGGCAGGCTGATCACATGAGGTTCAGGAGTTCGAGACCAGCCTGACCAACATGGAGAAACCCTGTCTCTACTAAAAATACAAAATTAGCCAGGCCTGGTGGTGCATGCTTGTAATCCCAGCTACTCGGGAGGCTGGGGCAGGAGAATCACTTGAACCCAGAAGGTGGGGGTCGCAGTGAGCCGAGATTGCACCATTGCACTCCAGCCTGAGCAACAAGAGCGAAACTCCATCTCAAAAAAAAAAAAAAAAAAGAACTATGGAAATCTGAATAAAGTGTGGGCTTTAGTTAATAACAATATATCAGTATTGGTTGATTAATTGTGACAACTGTATGCGCTAATGTAAGATGTTAATAATAGGGGAAACAGTGTGGGGTATAGGGAAACTTATCTTTGCAATATTTCTGTACGTCTAAAACTACTCTAAAATAAAAATTTTATTTAGAAAATAAAAGCCTAGTACTTCACTTTTCTTAGAGAATAAGAATAAAGCAAAGGAAGAAGAGAAAGAGGAGGAGAAAAGCACTCCTCCGTCATGCTTTCTTCACAGCCATTGTGCTGCCATAACGCCCAACCAGCATTGTGCTGGTCAGGAGGTCCTGCCAATGCATCACTGGGCACTCACGAAAACTGCTTAAATGTTCTCACCTTATGATGTAAGGTGTTAAGTTGGATTACTAAACTTTAAATTTTCTGAGGTCTAAGGCATCAAACAATCATCGTTTAACATGAAGGGCACCATTAATATCTCTCCTACAAAATCAACTCCAACTCCTTCAAAAACAACAACAACAGGCCATGCGCAGTGGCTTATGTCTGTACCCAGCACTTTGGGAGGCCGAGGCAGGCAGATCATTTGAGGTCAGGAGATCGAGACCAACTTGGCCAACATGGTGAAACCCCACCTCTACTAAAAATACAAAAATTAGCTGGATGTGGTGGCACACGCCTGTAGTCCCAGCTACTCAGGAAGCTGAGGCAGGAGAATCACTTGAACCTGGGAGGCAGAGGTTGCAGTGAGCCGATAACATACCATTGCACTCCAGCCTGGGTGACAAAGCGACACTCTGTCTCAAAAACGACAGCAACAACAACAAAATATGCCTAGTAAAAACAAAATAAGGGCACTTAAGTACTTTAGCAAGAAAAATTAACATTATTCTGATTTAACAATAGAAATAATAAATTGTACTCCCAACGCCAGTTTTTACCACTGAAAATTTATCAGAAGGATGTTGTTTTATAAATAAGCTGTCTTCTAATGATGTTGACCACTCTTATCTCTAACATGTATATGAAAATGTGTGTGCATCAATATATACAACATGAATCACAGACAGTACTATCTATGGGAGGTGTGAATATGGGATATCAGAGAGCCACCTATTGCTGTGTAGGCTGCTGGTCCACCTTCATAGCCCCAGAGGTCTTATGACAGGGCCTTACATTTTTATTTTACTTTGTGTTGAGCCTAGGTCTTTCCTGGGGCCATGAGAGATATGGAGGGTTCCAAGGCTGAGGGAGTGCCTCGTTACCTACCATGTGTGCCTGCAGAGAGCAAAGTCCCTGACACCAACAGGCTTCTCTGGCAATGCCTGCCCAGCCCCTCCTAGCTCAGCTTATTCCCAGTCTGGAATTTCTCCCCTCTTATTAGCATCCTCCCAAACTTGCCACTCGGCTCCATCCCCTGGCACCCATGTGTGTGTCCTGTGGAGGCCACAAGAAGGGAGAGCATAGCCCCAGCCGTGAGCCTCAGTTTATTCCATTACAGGAAAGCCTCCTGTTTTTTCTGAGGAGCGAAAGGGAGTAAAGGAGTGAGGAGTGGGTGGAGTGGAAAGTGTGAGGACTTTGCAGCCTGCAGAACTGGGTGTGGATTCTGCTTCTGTCCTCAGCTTCTGTGTATCCTTAGGTATGTCCCTTAATGTCTGCTTTCTCACCGTAGGAAGAAGGATGTGAACCAGAGATAATGTCTGTAAAGTGCCTGGCACATGATGAGAGTTCAGGGGATGGCAGCTAGCACTAGCAGCTAAAGACATGGCTTCTTCTGGTATGAGGCCATGAGTACTATTATTGTTCTTTCTACAACTCTGACCACTCGTTTACCATAGATTAAGTAACAGCACTTCTCAGTTGGGTACTTAGTATTTTATTTTCCTCTGGCTTCTTTCCATTAATAGACTGGATCTGAGGATCCTTTGAATGCCATGCAGTTGTCTAGAAGAGATGCACATGGGGTGTGCCAGGTAATATGTATTTAATGAATGAATCAACCTCTAGAAGGCAATTCCACAGCACATGTACCTATGAATGCAAAAGTGTGTATGTGTATGTGGGCATGCACATAGACTTAGATCTGTGCTATCCTTCTGTGCACACACACATCTGTGCTCAACAAACACATCCTTATGAGAAGAAATATAAGTATATTCATGACTCAGTTGGCGGGAGCTACAAGTCCTATGGATTTCAAATGGTTCTTTGTGCAACGTTAAATTAATTCTTTAAATGTGTGAATGAATGAAGGCTGAATTGGTATGATTGTGCTAGAGAGCCTCTGAAATGGAATATTAAAGCATTCTACAAAACAGTGCCAAAGAACAGCTACATATATCCGTGAACAAATTTCCAACGATAAGTGGGCTTTTGAAGTTTTTAGGAAAACATTGTTTCCAGTGCCTACTTCAAACATAAAAGTGAAGATGTGCCAGATTCTGAAGTACTCTTCCTACTTCCATTCATGGAAATTCAATTCTGTCAAGATAATGCTATTCTAATTGCTCACCAAAAATAATGGCCACATCATATTTATTATTAGTCCTTTTGAATTCTGAAGAATCCATTCTAAAATGTTAGGTTCATATTACTTTTCCCAGCATAGACCTGATCAGCATTTTTCTTCTTCAGTTTTAGAACGTTTTCTCTGGGTGTGACAAGTATGTACATGTGAAGTATGTCTCCAACCAACCCCATATGTCCAGAAGCTTTAATAAAAGTAGTGTAACATGAAAAGGCATGGATATAGAACTATGTGGTTAAAAAATAAAAACAAAACACTAGCTTTGCACCAAAACCTAGCTTAACATTTACAAACTGTGTAACCTTGGGAAAGCTACTTAACATCTGTCTTTGTTTCTCGTTGGTAAACTGTGGGGGGAAGAAATTCACCTCACATGGGATCACTGAGCATTTTAAATGAGATGATTAACAGAAAATGTCTGGTGCATAGTTGGAACAAAAGAACAACTAGTTACGAAAATGCATAATTAAGGATCCCAAAACAAGTGTATTAGAAAAGAGCCTTTCTTTCTTCGGAGGAATCTAAAACCATCTGCCATAGGTGTTGTGTCAAAGGTAACAGCTGCAGTGACCATTAACCTCCAGAGTGTCCCTGTGTCCTGTGAGTCACCCAGGGATGAAAAGTCTGTTGGTGTCACTCATGACCACCTATCACTGTGCAGAAACATGGTCTGCTCATGAAGAGCCCCCACTAAATATGGCATTTGCCAGGTTTCAACAATCCAGAATTCCTGCATCAGTGGTGCCCTTGGTAGGAACTACAGACACAGCTACACTCTTACTATCACAATAATAATTGTCATGGCACATCAGTTGCCCTTCATTATCTGAGTTTATCTAGGGCTCTTCCTGGGACAGAACAGGTCTTTGCTAAAGATTTGTTGATGGAAAGAGAAAATGAAAGAATGAATAGATGTACCGTAGTCTCGGTCTTCTCTTTGTGTAATTCTCCATGCTTAGTACCTCACCTGTCCCTCCTGCTTCATTCAAATGATCAGTCCGGCATTTACTCATCTCTTGGCAATAGTCACCTCCTCCAGGAAGCCTTCCCTACAATATCATACCTCCATCCCCAGCCCACGGAGTTCACTGTTTGCCTTTCCTTCAGAGCTCAGAGTATGGTGTTTGGATAATGCTTTTGCACTTGAGCTATCCCATGTTTTCATTTATTATCTCCCCATTAACCTTCCTGTAGGGCAGGAATTATCTTCAGCATCTTGAAAAATGCTTTTTAATGAGTTTTTTCATATATTTTAATGGTTTTTTCCATATATTTTTAAGAAGTTTTTCGTATATTTTTTCATAAATTTAAGCAGGGACCTATAATACAACAGGTTTATACAACATGAAATTAGACAATGGTTCTACCCTCAGAATGCTTTGTTTATACAAAGTGGAATTAGACAATGATCCTACCCTCAGAATGCTTACTTGGCAGGGAAGACAAGCTGTAAAGTAGAAAGTGAAGAGTGCTAAATGACTGATGTAAATAAAGGGGTGATAGGAGAAAGGGGAGGACGATAGTATCTCCCAGATGACTCCATCAGGGCATATTGCTGGGGAAGGCACCATTTGAGTCAGGCCTGGAAATATGGTAGAGAAAAGTACTGCTGGCAGAGGAGAAAACAAACACAAAGGCATAGAGGAGGAAGAGGGAGGTGTGCGTGTCAAACATTTACATCACACTTCACAGTTTTCAAAGGGCTATTGCACTCTCTCTCTCATTTATTTTGCACAACAGTCAGTTGAAGAGAACAAGGGCATTGAGTGTTTCTAACACAAAGTAATGATCAATGTTTTAGGTGATGGGTATGCTAATAACCTTGATCTGATCACTACACATTATATGCATGTGTAGTGTATATGATGATGCACTACACATCACTATGATATATACATCACTATGTATCACATTATGCATTAATATGTATAATTATTATGTGTCAATTTAAAAAATAAAATTTAAATTATAAAAAGAGGACAAGCCAGAGATTTCCTGGCTGCTTCCACAGGGGTGCAGAGAAGTGAAGGGACTTACCCAGACTAGTGTCTATTCCAGGACAGGATGTGAGTGTTGGTAGAACTGAAGTCTGACTCCAAGTCCACTGGTAAAAACTCCCTCTTTGGATAGAGAAATGGCCCCATGGAAATCAAGCAGGGATTGCTTATTGATGACCAGTGGCTTGGATGGGGGGAAATCCCCAATAATCACTCCTTGCTTCTGACAGAGTCAACATTCCACGAGAGTCTGTGGGTACGGAGAAGGACCTTAAGAGCACTGGGTACCAAGAGTGAACTTGAAATCACCAACTGCCTCTGATCCAACTCTGAATGATATAGAGGACTGTGTAAGGCCAATGACACCACAGGGTGGGATGGCCCAACCATAAGAAGGGTTAGCATCTGGGAGCCTGACTGCTAGGTGCTGTGCTCTGTGTGTTGCAGGTGTCATCTCACTTGAACCTCACAACAGACCTGTGAGGCTTAGATGCTCAGCGGCTACTTCCTGGGCCACACAGCTGGTGGGGGCAGGATTCAGATGCAACCCTAACTGACTGCCCCTTTAGCCTGTGGCCCAGGGGATTTTAACTATTTCACTGCCACAGACCCCTTTGGCTATCTGACAAAGCCCATGGATCCCTTCTCAGAAAAATGCTTTAAAATATATAAAATAAAATATATAGGCTGAAAAAAACCCAAATGCGTTAAGATTTAATGACCAAATATTAAAAAGCAAATCTTTGTTGTTAAAATAGATGTGCTGCTTTGTTGATAAATAAAATAATAACAACTGGTGACAGGTTATGATTTGGAAGTTGTGATGAATGTAACAGTATTTCAGCAATAACTGGAATTGGAAGTGAAAATATCTGTGACTTCTTTTGGTAACAAAGTTATAGGTATGTGAATTCTACTGTTTTATTCCATTCAAAATGGAAGAAAATGCCAAATTTCAGTGAAAAGTTCATGAAAATTAAAATGTCATTTCTACTCAAGTTTAAAAGCCACCTAACTTTCAAATTCTCTTTAGTAACCCTTGGTTAAGGATTCCTGGGCCAGGCTATACTGTCTTGTGGCCAGCGACTTGACTGGCAAGGTCTGTGAAGCCCAGTCCTAAGCACAGACCCAAGTCATCTTTATTTGGGAGCCAGCAGGTGGAAGGAACGGAGTGGATGCCTAGGGTTTAGGAGGATAACTCTGTAGCAGGGAGCTTCTCAGGTAGAGCCAGACCTGGGATCAGAGGGCTGAATGGATAAACCCAAGAGAGCAGTGGGAGAATGGGGAGGGGAACCTCCCAATGAAAGCTTGATGGATGGTGCAGGGTTATGGAGGTAAGGGTCATGGGCTCCATGCCAGAACACCATGGACCATGAGCAGGAACGGCTGATGCCCAGAGCAGGAAGGACTGAGGGGAGGTGAGAGGGAGAGGAAGTGGGGAGTGAGCAGCAGGAACACTCTTTTCCTCTACCAGGGAAAACATGAGGGAACAAGGAATGAGTGAGCCCAAATTGGCCAAATCCTGTCATGCTACCTTCCCAGCCCTACGGTTTAGGTAAATCTCATTGCCTAATTTGTTACCATTGTTACCTCATCTGCTTAGGAAGAATCAAAACATTGAACTCACTGGTGATTTGAAGGGTTGAGTTACTGATGGACATTTGGCAGAGTTCCTGGCATGTAGTCGGCTGCTCAGTACCATTTAGGTCGAATTATATGCGATTGCTGTTTTTGTAGGTCAAAAATGGTTGAATGTGGGTAGTTTCATATGGCTCAAATTATAGTTCCTGGCAAACAGGGATTGCTGTTGTGAGCATATCCTGCTCCGTTTGGTGGCTTCAGTTGTAACATGGGATTAAAGGAATCCAATCACCTATACCCTCCACTCCTCCTCCTTTGCTGGAGGGAGTGTTATTCGGAACTTCCTTGCCCTCTCCCTCCCCTCTGCCCCATGACCAGAGTGAATTCGGTAAAGGGATGCTTATGGCAGCATTCTCTTTGGCATTCCAGGGAGTGAAATGTCACAAACCACAGTGTGGCATGAGAAGGGCTCCTGTGACCTGTCAGTGGATGAAGAGGCAGAAGAAGGAAAAAGAAGCACTTTATGTTCCTTGAATGAGCACTCTTATTTTTCTGGTATGAATAAAACGTCCAGAGAGGTGACATGGAAAAACCCATGGGCTAAACCCAGGCTGTAACCCATACTCTCTACTTAACACTTAATTACTTACATGACGTTGAGTCCACCACAGCCACCCTGAATTTCAATCTACTTATTTATAGGAAGGGGGTATTACCAGAGCATCAACTAGATCCCATCCACAGGTAACTCTGACAATGGAGGCTTCGATTGCTACTCAGCTCTGCCTCCAGGATGCCACAAGTTTGTCTGGAGTCTCAGTTTAGCCATCAGCTCAGCAGTGTGACAATAACTCAGCCAGTATGATGGGCATAGGCAACCCAAACTAGGAGGTGCATTCATTCATCTGACGCCTGCAGAACTGGATAGCTGTCTGAAGAGCTGCGGGAAAGGGCTCTGAGATGAAGCAAAGTGAGAGAAAATGGTGGCATCTGTGGTCAGTGGGGTGAGGTGGAGGAGTAACTGTTCAGATTTGTTTTGTAGTTTTTCTAAAAGCTCATTTCATATTAAATTATAAAAACCTCAGGGAAAAGCGATTGCAGGCTCTTTCTGTGGTAATAAAACAGCCCTCAGGGCAAAGAAGCACTAAGGCTTAATACATCTAAAAATATCTTATTTTTCTACGGCTTGATTGAAACTGGTGTAGGTGTGCTGGCATTTGACTTGGGGAGGTCGTACCTTTTCTTCTTCTTCTTATAATACTGTTTGGCAGCTTTTCACTCTATCTTACCACAGATCTTTGCCAAAACTTGAATTTACTTCCGTCAGATTAACTGTCTCCAAAAACAAACTGGCATTTTTTCTAAGGGCTCCGATTAAAAGGATAAGCCTGAGTGACACCCCCTAAATGGCTGGATGTTCTCACAAGCTAGAAAATCAGAACTGGAAAAGTGGCAGGAGCTGTGTTTAGTCACACGGCAGCACAGGCGTTTGGACAGGGAGAGGGGCTGCTGTTTCCCTGTGCTGTGTTTAGAAGCGATGGGTGAATTACGATTTTAGAAAACACATCCCTCCAAAATCTGTCAGAAGAAATTCTTTGAAATCTCTCAACCACTGTTTTGTTCTAGGTCCCAGCCTTTCTGCTTTTTGTTTATTTCAAATATCACCTTCAATAATTTTACTGATCCAATTATGTTGGCTTCCCCAACGCGCCAAGGAAACAGAGGGCCTCTCCCAGTTGCACAGCTGAATGCATATGGAATTTGAATGAGCCAACCATGTATGGGCCAAAGAACTTTCTCTCTTTAACATTCCAGTAGATGGAGAGGAGAGTCCAAGAAAGGCGGAAAGTGAGAAAAGGTGAGAGACACATTTGTCCAGTTCTTCCCTCGCTCTTGTATCATTTAATCCCTCAAGAATAAGAGTTAGGGTCAAATTATTTTCCAAACAAGTATTTTTCTTTGTGTTTGTTCATTTATTGATTTTCTTTTAAATGTCCATATGTTGAAGGGGGAAATAAGGAGGGGATAGGGAAGAAAGAAACAAGGTTGCTAATTTACCTAACAGGTTACAAATACGAATGCCTAACAGATACAAAACATTTAAATGAGATAACACTTCAGGAGCTGAAATGTGGGTCCTGAATATTCTCTAGCTGTGAATTTCTCCTCCCTCTTTCTCACAACAGTCTGTCTCACTCAGTGTAACAGTACTTTGAATGCAGGGGTTCTGCGGCAAAGCTGGGGAAGAACTATGCTAAATCCTCTAGTCCTGTATTGAAACCATCTAATAATGGAGGGCGAAATAACTATTATTGCTCATCTTTTAAAAATTTTTATTACTTGACCTGAGAAGATGTAGGACCAATAAATGATATTTTTAATTCATCTGAGAAAAAATATTTTGCTGTATAACTATATAAGCCAATTGCTATATTTACTTAAAGTTTTTCATTGCCAAAATCCAAATTTCTCTGAGTTAGACACCGATTGGGCTTATCTAAGCATTGTTACATTATATTTTTATTTTATACCACTTGTCACTTTCTTTACTAGAAATGAAATCATTGTCACTTCTCTGGATAAGTTATCTGGATGAGTCAGAAATCAACCAGCCTCAAGCCCATCATGTTACCATGCCTCCTTCTGTTCTTCTCTGTACTGGTGAAAAGTGGGGTTAGCCCATGGATCACTGGATACTCCTCTGGTGCCCTCAGATGTGATATAAATATCCTACCAAGAATTAGGTTGTTCATAAAGACTTGGTATAAACTGAAGTGAATTTAAAAATATCTCTTAGTTCTCACTGACAGTCACCTCAGTAGAATTTCCTTAGTGCGTTAGATTGACAACCACTGATGACAAGTGCTATTCCTGGGACTTTATACATATTTTCAGATCCAGTCCTTGAAACCAGTGGTTGCCAAACTTCTTTGATCATACACCCCAGCAGTTTCACAATTTGGAACATGTATCCACAAAATATGCATATTCATTGATTGATTATATATATTTTCGACACTACCACTATATTATATACATTATAAAATGTGCACAAAAACAGGGATTTAAAAAGAATCTGATAAATATAAAACAAATTTTATTTTAAATAAATTAGAATATTTTGCTTATAATTATTTATGATAATTTGCCTTCAAAAAATACAACTAATAATGTTTTAACAAGAACAATTGAGTATGCTTCATGTTTTATGACAATCCTGACTAATCAGTTTATGATAGGATCTAGCTCTAAGTTCACTTTGTTTTTATGCTTGCTATTAATGATATCAAAGCTTACACATATTGTCATTATCCTTAACTTAGAGTGGCAATTTTACTAGGAGACATGTTGGCTTTGCCATTTCCTTGTTCATTTGAATTCACATTATTATTATTAATTTCAGTATGTGGTTTTACTACAGGGATCTTTTTAAGCTGCTCATTCAATTTGTAAAGGATACTTTAGTTACACCGGATAATATAATCCACAATTCCTTTTAGCCGAACACAAGAAAACCATAATGCCTTACAATGTGGTGAAAGCAGCCTAACAGGTGAGGGTGCCCCGTCAGCCCCCTGATGCGATCTGCCTTCCTTTCCTCACTGTCCTTCCTGGACTGTGTGAAACACACGGTCATCTGACACACGCAACAAGCAGTGGCCCCAGGTCAATCACTCCATGGAACACTGAGTCAGCAGAGTTGTAGATAAATAAATGTATGTGTATATAAAATTATAATGCATAACACATACAAGTGTGTTTGTCTATGTGTGTGTGTGTGTGTGTGTGTGTGTGTGTAGTGTTTCACCCACTAGCTTGAGCATACTTGATTTTGGGGGCCACTTCTCTAGACTACCTTATAAAAGATGGATTGTCGTCTTCATTTCACTGACAAGGAAAAAGAAACTAAGTTTCTGAGGTTTACAATTAGTAACTCTCATTTTTGCAGTTGGTCTTTTCTCATAACTACCGCCAGAAAAAAATAAAAACACAGTAGTTGGTCACCAATGTTTTTGTTTTATTTTTTAATCTCATTCTTTAAAATTGTTGTTATAGGGTGGAAAAACATTTTCATTTAGTGGGATATGGAAACAAACACTTATGAACCAATTACTAATAATGATTATTAAAACTCAGTGATAGCATCTGTGGGGACTAAACTAAAATCAGTCAATAGGACCCCTATATTAAATAGAGTACTCTTCCATTACTCCTATTATCTGATTGTTCTAACCATTCCCTCTCTTTTTATTTCTTCCCACACACAATTGCTTTGCATCCAGATGATCCTTACCAGTACACCTACCAACTGAGGATAAGCCTTCTTATTGGCACAAACTGAATTTTCATGCCTGGATATAAAATAACTCCAGTGAAATGGAAGAATGCTTTTAAACATCACTTGAAAATATGACTAAACTCACACATTTCAGTTTGAATGAAGCTTTTTATATTGTGAAAATAACATATACGTGTTCTACATAAAATTTGGAAAATACAGAGAAAAACGAAGAAAGATCACTCATAACTCTGTCACCCAACACGATCGCTGTTAACATTTTCATATATTACTTTCTATTATTTTTCTTTTACGTAGTTGTAATCATGTTGCATATGTAATTTTGTACCTTACTTTTTTGCCTCAACATAATTAAAATAAACATGTTTCATGTTTATAAATTCTTAATTATAAATACTTCCTAAGCCTAAGTTTCTGTGACTGCACAATAATCTATCCAGGTGGATGGTAGCACACTTTTATATATGCAAAAAAATTTTTTTTTTTCTGAGATGGAGTCGTGCTCTGTCACCCAGGCTGGAGTGCAGTGGCATGATCATAGTTCAATGCAACCTTGAACTCCTGGGTTCAAGTGATCCTCTTGCCTCAGACTCTCAAGTAGCTGAGACTACCTGGGACTCTTGAGTACTACTTGGAGTCCTACTTGAGGAGTTCAGAACAGTACTTTGCAGTTGTTGGCATGTGCCACCAGGTCTGGCTAATTTTTTTTTTTTTTTGAGACGAGGTCTCACTGTGTTGTCCAGGCTGGTCTTGAACCACTGACCTCAAGAGATTCTTCTGCCTCAGTCTCGCACAGTGTGGGATTACAGGTGTGAACCACCTTGCCAGGCTTACAAAATTCTTGAGGTAGGAAAGATAAATGCAAGATTATGTAGGCAAGTATAGTCAACTCTTAATTCCAACTCTAATGGAAATATGAACAGACTGGATAATTGGAAATAAAATTTATTTTCCCTTAGAATGAATTCCTTCCTTTTATCTTCTGAATTTTGCTTAGACTGGATGAAAGACGTTTTGTATTTCTCAAACACTTACCTTCATATAGGAAAGGAAAAGTGACCCTAGAATATAATATCTGGAAGAGGAAAACCAACTTCTAAAAAATTACAGATAAGTAAATATTACCAATGGTTTGTACTGTATTATTAAATACACATTAAAATTAATTACATGTACAATATTTTCATAACTCATTTTAAGATTGCGGGTCTTTATTCACTTTTAATACAATTATTAGTGTTGATTTCTGGTATGAAAGGCTGGCCACTAATTTTTAAGTAAGTTTCTGTACTTGTGAAGAACATCTTTAAAAAAAAAGGGGAGAGGATGGGCTGGGCGCGGTGGCTCACACCTGTAATCCCAGCACTTTGGGAGGCCGAGGCGGGCAGATCACCTGAGGTCAGGAGTTCGAGACCAATCTGACCAACATGGAGAAACCCCGTCTCTACTAAAAGTACAAAATTAGCTAGGCATGGTGGCACATGCCTGTAATCCCAGCTCCTCGGGAGGCTGAGGCAGGAGAATTGCTTGAACCCGGGAAGCAGAGATTGCAGTGATCTGATATCGCCACATTGCACTCCAGCCTGGGCAACAAGAGCGAAACACCATCTAAAAAAAAAAAAAAAAAAAAAATTGGAGGGGGCTAACTTTTACATGAAAATTTCCATTCCTTAAATAAGGAAGTATTGTATGTAATGAAAGAAGAAATATAGAAAAGATTGTGGGACTATTTTTGAACGCATGTTGTTTTATAGATAATAACCATGTAAAAAAATGGGGTGATAATCAGCTATGGAAGGAGTATTGCTGAAATCATTCCTGTTTTCTCAGATGTACCATTGTCAATCAAAGTAAGGTAATAATTATTTGAAATCAAATAAATGGACAAAATTTAAGAAGTGTTTCTATATAATTATATATATAATGTGTATATAGTGAATGAGTTTATACACACACAAATATACAAACTATCTTATGTATTTAATATATGTGAACCAAATTGATAACCTATATATGTGAAAATAGAAAGTAGAAATATCAGCACTTTGGGAGGCCGAGACGGGCGGATCACGAGGTCAGGAGATCGAGACCATCCTGGCTAATACGGTGAAACCCTGTCTCTACTTAAAAAATACAAAAAACTAGCCGGGCGACGAGGCGGGCGCCTGTAGTCCCAGCTACTCGGGAGGCTGAGGCAGGAGAATAGCGTAAACCCGGGAGGCAGAGCTTGCAGTGAGCTGAGATCCGGCCACTGCACTCCAGCCTGGGTGGCAGAGCAAGACTCCGTCTCAAAAAAAAAAGGAAATATTTTTAAAAACTCTGAAAGTTTAGTACACTGACTATATAGTTCTATTTAATTTAAAAGGCTTGGATAATTCCACTGCAATTGTTTTAATTCTCCAGCAAAGCAAGATGACAAATGATTGTGGCTTTTGAATAAAACCAGTCCCTCTTCAAGAACAGAACATTTTAAGATCTAAGATTCTGTGTGGCTGCTAAAGTGGTTAGGCCATTTCAAGCTGTGATCTCTACAGTACCACTGCAAGCAGTTGGGAAAAGTGAAAAATTTTATCAACCTGGTTTTAATTTGATGCTTTTCTTTCCTTTTTCTGTCCCCTTTTTTTTGTTTCTTTCCTTATTTCTTCCCTTACTGCTTCCCTTTCTTTCTCTCTTCATCCTTCCTTTACTTTTATTTTTAACTGAATTCATGAAATTTCTTGAATGTTCCAGGGTCCTGTAGTCAGATTATAGACAATTTAAATTGTTCATCACTTTGTCTTCTGAAAATTTTTGAAAGCATGCTTAACAGGGATTCCAAGACAAGCCGTGTGAATACTCCTCACTGAATTGGTAACAAAACAATCAATTCCTAATAAAAATAACTTTTGAATTTCCAAAATGAGCAGTGGCGTTGTTCCAGAATTAAATAGAGATGAATCAGTTCTCAGGTGTTTTGGTGTCTGACAAATGTGTTATGTGTAACCTTGGGTTAACTTTACTGAGCCTCAGTGTTCCCATTTGTAAAGTGGAAATGCTACTAATACTTCTCCCAGAGGATTGATGCAAAGGTGAAATGAAACAACATTTGGATAGCCCTTGGCAGACTTCCTGGCATATAATAAGTGCTCAATAAACAATAGCTGATGATCTTAGAATATATTATTAATTAAATAAACTTAACATATCTTTTCCTTGTATGTTCAGTACAAACAGTACTAACTCATACTACACGGAGTGATTGCTCAAATGCTCAGTTATGTCACTAGGTAACCAACAGACCATTATAGAACTCAGGACAAATACAGTGTTATTTAATTCACAGATGTCATTATTGATTTTAGTCATTATACATAAATTACAGAAATAGGAAGACAAGCAATTATACCTGAAAAACTAGAACTTACAATAAAGACTTACTGCATTTTGAAACTTATTTTGAAAATTCGAAGTTTTATGAAACACATTTTAATTGTTAAATATGCTCAAGAACTAAAGAAGAATCAAAGACTGAAAAAGAATCAATGAGCTATGAAAAACAAACCCACACAAACATTCACAAAACACTTTACCAAATACTCAGGGCCCTTGCATGAAAGTATTTCAGATGTTTAATATGTTTTGAAGGCATTTCACTACCTAACAGAATTTCACTTAAGTCCTTTTTAAAAAGTAAGTGTAGGCCAGGTAAAAAAGTAAGTGTTGGCCAGGTGCAGTGGCTCATGTCTGTAATCCCAGCAATTTGGGAGGCTGAGGTGGGTGGATCACCTTTACTTGAGATCAGGAGTTCGAGACCAGCCTGGCCTACATTGTGAAACTCTGTCTCTACTAAAAACACAAAAAACAAAACAAAACAAAAACTGGCCATGGTGGCATGCACCTGTAATTCCAGCTACTCGGGAGGCTGAGGCAGGAGAATCGTTTGAACCCGGGAGGCAGACGTTGCAGTGAGAGTCGAGCTTACACCACTGCACTCCAGCCTGGGCAGCAGGAGCGAAAACTCCATTAAAAAAACAAAACAAAACAAAAAAAAACCGGTAAGTGTAACACCTAGTATATGTAACCACTTTTAAAAATCAGTTAAAAGAGACTCACACAAATAGATAACAGATAGTGGAACGGTTCTGTAGTATAACTAAAGGTATAATGAGTAAAGGTATAATGAGTAAATATAAAGAAAGGTATAATGCTGAAATTATAAGAGTATTTCACCCATCTTTCTAACTGACCTAAAAAAAAGGGTCTTCCATGGTATAACTCCAAAGTGTTATACCATGAAATGCCAAGTTTACTTGACAACTTTTGGGTGGCATGGAATCTGTCAACAAAATTCACTAAAATACAAGCCAGGGACAATTAGAAAACAAAGGAAGAATTGGTGCTTCATAAATGAAAGTCTAGATTAATGCGATTATAGTTTCTTTAGAGCTATTCAAAAACATAAACTGAATCTTATTGAAAAAGAAAATCTATTAGTCTGCATATCATAAGGGAGAAATATTCCCTCAGCCTACATAATTTTTCCACCTTTTGTTTTATGGCAGAGCTTCATGTTTTAGTATAGTAAATAAAGATGTGATTGGGGGATGAGGGAAGGTCAAGGCACACAGCTCTCTCTTTCTTTCCTTAAAGATCTTTTGGGGTTTCCAACCAATTTAGTGAAGGGAAAAATGAATTAATTAGTTGAAAGTGATATTTCAGATAAAACAATTAGCACTTTAATCCAATTTTTTAGGGGTGGGGACTTCACCAAGTCTCCTGCCTTTTGTTGCAATGAATTCAATTTCAAAGTTAATTTTAAAAATTAAAAGCACAACCTTGAATTTCAACAGAAATATTTAACTATTTGCAGTAGGTGCATTTTTAACCTACCCCTGCTGAGTGAATAAGAGAGGTTATACAGATTTCCTCTGCCAGTTTATTTAGAAGAAGTAAAGGAAACAAACAAATAAACAAAGGTGGTGGTGGCAGGGGGATAGCCCACCTTCCGGCAGTTCTTAAAGGCATTTGGGAAAACCTCCCTGGCATTCTGTAAGAAACACATAGATTAGAATATGCAGGTTCAAAATGAGACATAATCTAAGAGGAAATCAGCAGTCACTTTCTGTATTCCATATTGGGCATAAACATTCTGACTTCATGTTAAAAATTTTTGAAATTATATGCAGAATAAACAATTCTATACATTGAATCAAAGAGCATGAATAAAAATGTAGCTATGTATGCAATGATTCTGAAGTTCTGGGAGGTTTTTAATCCTAATCCATTAAAAAGTAGATACAAAATTAATCCTCTAAGAAGTTCTTTTTTTAAAAAAGATAAAGGAGGAGAAATGAAATCTATTTTTTTTTTTAAGTTCATTATTTCTTAGGGCAAAAATCACTGCATCTTTGGCGTCTGAGAAAACTGGGCACCACTCAAATTTTAATATATATAGCGTAATTTAGCAGAGCCCTTAAAAAGTGGTGAAAGAAGTTTAATGGAGGGCGTCCATTGGGTATTATTGATCTGTCAAAGAAAATGAGTGCTGTGCACATAAACCAAACTGCACAGCAAGTAACAACTACAGGTTTAAAACTGAGTCTCCCAGCGTTAAATCTAATGAGCCCCCGCTAAGAGAGAGCTACGGGAAGACTGAGACATTTAGATAGGAGAGGAGCAGATGTGTTCTGGTTTAAATCTGATTGGTGCTCATATCTCAGGCAGCCATCTTCAACAGCGCTTCCACTTGGGAAGAAGTCTGTTGCACCTAAACCAAAGTAATACTCCTCCACCTCCTCCCACACAATAATTAAGAAATGAGTAAAAGCCAAAATAACTTTCTAGTGAATTGAAACTTTCTTACTTCAGAGCCATTTCTAACACTGCTGGCCCTAGACATTCTGGATGAACAACTTAGGTAAGAGCACTTTTTTCAGTCACATCACTAATTAGCTTACTCTTACTTTTCACTTTAATTTAAAACCAAAGGGGAGAAAAATGATTTCCAAGGCACCAGCAATCTGACATGTATGAGCAGAACTGAAAGTATTTTTTTCAAAATTGGATTAATTAGCATTATCAGAAAAACAAAGAGAACAAAGCCACCAGTAAGTAGTGCATTAATCATATTGCTAGTAATTAGTGCCACAATAGAAATACAAGACAAAACAAAGAAGTTGGAAATAGTTCCGAAACTAGTCATATTTTGTAGGTATCACTCGCTAAGAAATAGACATACTTGGATGTGCAGAGAGGACAAGAGTAAAATAGAATCTCAAAAATCACATAAGACTCAACTGCATAAATCATGAACCCTGGAGAAATGGAGAAATTGATATATTTTTAGTGTCTAAAACCCACAGTTAAAAAACAGACAGGGAGGGAGGGGACAGGGGGAGGACAGAAAAGAATTAGAGGAACAGAATGTATTTCCATTTTTAAAAGAGAGAGCTTATGCTATTGTAACAAAGCTAATACCAGGTCTAGCCAAACCACAAATGTGCAGGATTGTTTTGAAACACAGAAATGGTGACTGGGCATGGTGGCTCACGCCTGCAATCACTGCAGTTTGGGAGGCTGAGATGGGAGGATCACTTGAGGTCAGGAGTTCAAGGTCAGCCTGGTCAACATAGCGAGACCCCATCTCTAAACAAACCAACAAACCAACAAACAAAAAAACCCCACAGAAATGGTGAGAATTCTCTTTGCTTTAAATATATGATTGGATAATGTCAAGGAATTTAAAACTTTCCTTGGAGTGATAAAAACATTAAATTAATTAAGATCTTTAAAGAAAGGAATAAGACATCAGATTCATTTCTTAGCCCTTAATTTTCCTGTGTCAGGGTCTCTTCTAAGAATTGTTACATAAAAGTGTTTTAGATGAAAGTGCTGATTTGTGTTGATTCATTTTACAAGTAAGATTGAGGCCGGGCGCGGTGGCTCAAGCCTGTAATCCCAGCACTTCGGGAGGCCGAGACGGGCGGATCACGAGGTCAGGAAATCAAGACCATCCTGGCTAACACGGTGAAACCCCGTCTCTACTAAAAAAAATAAAAATAAATAAATTAAAAAAACAAGTAAGATTGAGTCCAGTGAGGTCCAAAGGAATACGAAGAGGAAAACTAAAATTTTTCTTCTAGTTCTGAAAAATCCATATCAAGTCATCCATTTTTCTATGCTCCAATTTTTCTTACCTAGCAAAATTAAAATTGACAGAATAAAGATTTAATCTGAGTGTTACCTCCTTGAAGATGTCTGTATTAGGCCATTCTTGCATTGCTATGGAGAAATACCTGAGACTGGGTAATTTATAAGAAAGGAGGTTTAATTGACTCACAGTTCTGCAGGCTGTACAGGAATCACAGTGCCAGCATCTGCTTCTGGGGAGGCCTCAGGAAACTTTTACCTACTGCGGAAGGTGGGTGAAATGGAAGCAGGCACTTCACATGGTGAGAAAGGAACAGGGAAGGGGAGGGGTGCCACACCCTTTTAAATGACCAGATCTTAGAAGAACTCACTCACTATGGCAAAGACAGTACCAAGCCACGAGGACTCTGCCTCCATGACCTGAACACCTCCCACCAGGCCCCATACCCAACACTGGAGATTACAATTCTACGTGAGATTTGGGCAGGGACAAATGTCCAGACTATATCAATGTCCTTATGGGGGCATATGAGATGAAGAATTTTGTTTCTTTTATTAAAATAAATAAATAAATAAAAGAGTTGTGCATTTGGAGGTGGTAACAGATAATGCTGACTAGAAGTGGATTTTCACCTGGGCCCACAGAATGGTACTGATAGGAAGGAAGGGACATCTTAGAAATGAAATGAAAGGGAGGTATTCAGCTGGAGCTTCCCCTTCCACGCTTCTTTCAGATCTATTACTCTTTTTCAAGTTTCACTAAATACCTTTCTCTGTCTTTGAACCTTTCCTTTTTATTTATTTTTTATTTTATTTTTTTAGAGTCAGAGTCTTGCTCTGACACCCAGGTTGGGGTTCAGTGGCGCCATCATAGCTCACTGCAGCCTCAAACTCCTAGACTCAAGCAATCCTCCCACCTTAGTGTCCCTAGTAGCTGAGACCACAGACATGCACCACCATGCCTGGCTTATTTTATTTATTTTTTATAGATGGGGTCTCACTATGCTGCCCAGGTTGGCCTCTAGCGATCTTTCCACCTTGGCCTCTCAAAGTTCTGGGGTTACAGGCATGAGCTACTGCCCCCGGCCTCATTTTTCGGTACTCCTTTCTCTCACTCTTACAGGGCCTCCCTTCTTTGTTGGATTATCTCCTTCTATTCCTCAGTTATTCTACTAATATTTCTCTTCATAAATCTTTTCTGCTTTCACATTTTACTTTCATGCCCTTAGCATCTGAGTCTGGAGGTCAGTTACCCACCTAGCTCCCTATTCCTCTCACTTTGATCAAGTTATTTTTTAACTCAATGTATTTTAATTTCCTTATTTATATCATAATAGCAGAACTTTCATTTTCTTTAGTGTCCTTAACCTTTCAGAAAAAAGAAAATATATTATGCAAAATCCATTCTTAATTTGGCTAATTAATTAGCTAATATATTATTCGAATAGCCTTTGCAACGTTAAGAAGCACAGTTTTAGAAATATATCTTCACAAAAACTCCATGTGAAAAGTGTAAATTTGATATCAGATATCTAGCAATATAGAGGAAAGGCTGATAAGTCTGACACATGAAAGTACTAAATTCATGTATAGACAAAGAAAAAGTTAAAATATAACAGCTTATTAGGAAGAAATTTGTCCAATATGTATGCCAGAGAAAGGGCCAATGTAATAAATATACAAACTGCTTGTTTTAGTTTGGACTGAAATAACAAAATATCATAAACTGGGAGGCTTATAAATAACAGAAATTGAATTTTCACAGTTCTGGAAGATGGAAGTTCAAGATCAAGTTACCGGCAGATTTTTTGTATCTAGTGAAGTTCTACTTTCTGGTTCTGTGTTCCACGTGGTGGGAGGGGCAAATAGAGCTCTTTGGGGTGTCTTTCATAAGGGTGCAAATCCCATTTATGAATGTTCTAATCTTGAGACTTAACCTGCTCCCAAAGGTACCACTTCCAAATAACATCACATTGGGGATTAGACTTCAACATATGAATCTGATGAAGACACAACATTCAGTCTATGGTATGACCTTTATAAAATCAATAAGAAAAAGACAAATCACTGCACAGAAAAAGGACAAAGGGCACAAATATAGAAACTAAAATATAAATGGCTAGTGAATAAGCAGAAAACTAAAAAGAGTGTTCAACTTGTAATTTTGAAAGTGCAAATGAAAGCAACAATGTACCACTTTCATCTACCAGATAAAGGTTTTTAAAGTCCAACAATGTCAATTGTTGACAAGAACATCGAGAAGTGGGTGCTCATTCACAGGCACATTAAACGGGTGTTTACTGAGTTCTACTCTAAAATACTTATGATGGAATAGCAAATTGTTGCAGTCTTTAAGAAGGGCAAATTAGAAATATCTAACAAAATTTTAAAAGCAGACATTTTTCCAGTATCTATGCTTCTAAGAATTTATGTTAACAAAGATGTATCTACCAAATGAATTTATTGCTGCAATGCTTATAGCAGCAAAAAATTTAACACAATTTAAATGGTCTCCAGTGGGTGACATTACTTAAATATAACATGGTATTTTTATACATTTCATACGTGTATGATGTACAACATTATACAGGTGATAAAAAATGCAATGGACTCTATAAACTAATGCAAAAAGCTATCTAAGATATATCAAGTTAAAAGAAAGTAGATTCAGAATATAGATATACATTTATGTATGATCCCATTTCATAAAACTAAGAAGCATATTTATATTTATTTCTGTAAGCATGTTTATACATAAAAATTTCTGAAAGGACATAGAAGAAACTGTTTTTAGTGGCTACCCCTGGAGAATGATGATAAGAATTAAGGAGAAAAGGGCATTTCACTTTTTCACTTTATATTCTTCTGCTCTATTGAATTTTTGTTTTTGCAAGACTATATACCTTACAGTTATAATTTTAAAACTAGTTTCCAAAATATGCCATAAAAATGAGCTTGATGTCGTTATAAAAATTCATTTCAAAAAGACATAAGGAAATTTACTGGTATACTTAGTTTTTGAAAAAAGAAATCCATGAATGAAGCCAAAAAACATATTCCCATAATTTTACCCTATATATTATACATAGATATGAATACTATAGACATAATTAAAACAAATGTAAATGGATATTCTTCTAGTTTGCCTGGGGGAACCTTCCTTTTTGTTTATATGTCTGAATTTGTGAAATCAGGATCAAAGCTAATAGTAATAACCTTCTCAAATAAGTCTAGGAAAAGAAGAGTAGATTCCTAGTCTTAGTAAAGCTGAGCAATGTGGACTTCTCACCATTCTTTGTAATGTACCTTACAGCTTGAACAACAAAGACTATCTTTAAAAATTGCTTTGGCCGGGCGCGGTGGCTCAAGCCTGTAATCCCAGCACTTTGGGAGGCCGAGACGGGCGGATCACGAGGTCAGGAGATCGATACCATCCTGGCTAATACGGTGAAACCCCGTCTCTACTAAAAAATACAAAAAACTAGCCGGGCGACGAGGCGGGCGCCTGTAGTCCCAGCTACTCAGGAGGCTGAGACAGGAGAATGGCGTGAACCCGGGAGGCGGAGCTTGCAGTGAGCTGAGATCCGGCCACTGCACTCCAGCCTGGGCAGCAGAGCAAGACTCCGTCTCAAAAAAAATTGCTTTAAATAAGACCCCAAGGTTGTATAATAGTAAATCAAGGGCAAGTGACTTCTGCATCCTCAGAACCCTCCAGGAGTAGTCAAGTGACTTGGAAAGAGCATAGGCCATGGATGAAGGCCTGGGTTCCATTGCAGCAGGGCCTTCTAAGGCCAAACACTTTATCTCTCTGAAACTTGTTTTTTAAATACATAAAACAGAGAGAATAATACCCACTGCAGGACCTATGTTTAGGAGACAGAATTTGATCCATGAAGGCAGCGTTACACTGTGTAAAGGATGCTCATTTTGGAGTCAGTTCTGATTTTGAATCTTCACTCCACTACTTCCACTACTTATCAGTTATATGAACTTGGGTAAGCTAACCTATCTTCTCAATGCTTCAGTTTTCTTATTTGAAAATTATATATATATATACACACACACATAAATATATATACACACATACAAATATGTATATACACACATACAAATATATATACACACACATTATCTATCTATCTATGCTATGGAAGATAGTTTGAAAGATTTAAGAGGTAAGTGACACAAAACATTGAGCATATCGTGGCACATAGTTAATGCAAAGTAAATGTTAGTCCCTAATTCACATGAAGTATCATAAAAAGAATGTTAATGATTACAGCCAGCTGAAATGGCACTCTCTCTTTAATCTCCTTGGTCTACAAAGAGAGTAAAGGAGAGAAGAAAGAAGGAAGCTGTGACTTATCCATATCTGGATTTATCGAGATCTGTCTAGAGATAGTGTGATTCCTCAAAGCTTCCTTTGCACTTCTGTTTCTAGCTAAGATAGACTAACAGGACCCAGACTTACCTTTCCACTTGAATGAACTTAAAAACAGATAAAATATACTTTAAAATCCCAGTTTTTGAGACACTGGCCTTAGGTAATGAGGGGCAGTGATCCTGGTGAGATGGAAAACAAATGGTGTAAACCCTATGGCTGTGGTCTGAATGTTTGTGTCCCCCTCGAAATTCATGAGCTAAAACCTGCTCTCCAATGTGGTATTCAGATGTGGGGCTTTTTGGAGGTGATTGGGTCCTGAGGATGGAGCCCTCATGAATGAGATTATAAAGGAGGTTGAAAAAAACTTGTTCACCCTTCCACATGTGACAGCAAAGCTAGAAGGGGCCATCTATGAGGAGTGTGACCTCGCTGGATCCAGATATGCTGATGCCTTGATCTTGGACTTTCCTGTCTCCACAACTGAGAGCAATACATTTGTGTTGTTTATAAGTTACCCAGTCTAAGGTATTTTGTAATAGAAGCCTAAACACACTAAGAAAACTACCCATCTTACTGCCTTGAGAGAGTTTCTAGGCTGTGGTGCAGGGAGAGAGAATACAGGTGGAGTCCCGTACATTCCCCGAATTGAGGAAGCAGTGCTTAAAGGCTGGGATGACCAAGATGGCTAGAATTCACAAGATGAAGTACCAGAGAGGAGAGGGCTGGATATCTGCAGAGGGTCTGCCTCACATATTCAGCAGAATACTGATCAGGACATGCATGAGAGGAGGCTGTCAGAGGCCTGGGAAGGAACCACCAGAAATGATTAGCAGTAACAGTGTCCAGTACCGTCATGGGTTAGGTGTGCATGTCGGAGTCTGTCCTAGGTTAGTGTCTATTCCAACAACCAGACTGGAAAACCACACAATTTATAGGGCATTGGGCAGAATACACTCTCCCTATGATCTTTTGGCTTTCCTTTTGACCATGTGTAACTGAATAAGGAACTTTTTCATGTAAATCTGCTCTTTATACATTAATCATCTATTGATAAATAAATACTATGCCCTCATGTTTTCTACAGGTAAATACAGATTGGGAAATTGGGCCAACCAACCTCCATTTCTTTGCCTCCCTCCCTCCCTCCCTCCCTCCCTCCCTTCCTTCCTTCCTTCTCCCTTCCTTCTTCTTTCTTTTTCTCTCTTTTTTCTTTTTATGAAGCCAAATAGGGTGTAAAACTAAAAAAGACCAGTAGACCAGACTTGGAAATGTAAAAATCACCAAATGTCATGGCAAAGAAAACAGATCAGGAGCTGCTCCTTCTTTAAAAGTGCTGCTCACTTGCCCAAGACCTTTCCTTCTTCCAACTCCAGGCAAGAAAATAGGGCCACAAAAGGAAGGACTGCAAATAGAGGAAATTTGTATTCAGATAAACTTGTTCATGAAAAAACAATACACACAAAAAAACAGAACCTCGTTTGGGGAGACTTCCTTCAGTCCTTGTTCATCTCTTACCCTACCTCCCACTCTCTGAAGATTTTTTTTGTTTAAAGGAAAGTTCTTTGGGTATAGACCAGTAATGGGATTGCTGGGTCAAATGGTATTTCTAGTTCTAGATCCTTGAGGAATCACCACACTGTCTTCCACAACGGTTGAACTAATTTACACTCCCACCAACAGTGTAAAAGTGTTCCTACTTCTCCACATCCTCTCCAGCATCTGTTGTTTCCCGACTTTCTAATTATCACTATTCTAACTAGCGTGAGATGGTATCTCATTGTGGTTTTGATTTGCATTTCTCTAATGACTGGTGATGATGAGCTTTTTTTCATATGTTTGTTGGCTGCATAAATGTCTTCTTTTGAGAAGTATGGCACATATACACCATGGAATACTATGCGGCCATAAAAAAGGATGAGTTCATGTCCTTTGCAGGGACATGGATGAAGCTGGAAATCATCATTCTCAACAAACTATCACAAGAACAGAAAAACAAACACAGCGTGTTCTCACTCATAAGTGGGAATTCAACAATGAGAACACATGGACACAGGGAGGGGAATATCACATACCAGGTCCTGTTGTGGGGTGGGGATCTAGGGGAGGGATAGCATGAGGAGATACACTTAATGTAGATGACCAATTGATGGGTGCAGCAAACCACCATGGCATGTGTATACCCATGTAACAAACCTACATGTTCTGCACATGTACCCCAGAACTTTAATAAAAGAAATAAGAATAAATGAATGAATAAATAAAGTCCTGCCTGGACATGAATGAGGGGCTTCACTGCTTGTTTCAGGTCTTGGAACCTGCAGGAAACTCTCATGCTTGAACTCACTGAAACTCCAAGTAAAAATAAAGTGTGGGTGAATCATTTTGCTGCTATGTGTTGCCCAGTAAGAGCTGGGAAAAGCTGTCTCAAAGCTGTCCTTCCACCTCACAAAGTCTTTACAAGGCCTCAGGATGATCTCATTTATTTATTTATTTATTTATTTATTTATTTATTATTTTTTTTTTTTTTGAGGAGGGGTCTCGCTCTGTCGCCCGGACTGGAGTGCAGTGGCCGGATCTCAGCTCACTGCAAGCTCCGCCTCCTGGGTTTACGCCATTCTCCTGCCTCAGCCTCCCGAGTAGCTGGGACTACAGGTGCCCGCCACCTCGCCCGGCTAGTTTTTGTATTTTTAGTAGAGACGGGGTTTCACCGTGTTAGCCAGGATGGTCTCGATCTCCTGACCTCGTGATCCGCCCGTCTCGGCCTCCCAAAGTGCTGGGATTACAGGCTTGAGCCACCGCGCCCGGCCGATCTCATTTATTTTAAGACCCAAAGGTCTTGCAAGTAAGCCAATGAGCCAAATCTCAACAACTATAATATTCTTAAAAATGGGTATATTCCACCTTGCAAAATGAAGTTGAATGCTCAATATTTTTTAATACAACAAAACTAAGCACTTAGTGGGTATTTTTCTAAAAGTATAGCTAAGTTCTTACTCATTGAGTGTGTAGATTTAATTGGAACATTGGAAGCAACCTCAGTCTCACAAAACATCCAGGCTGTTGCTCTAGCCACAAGAAAAATTTTGCAAATAGTTGTTGCAAGTGAGTCCCCTCTTCTAATCTCATGCAAATCCAGTTTCTTTTGTGTTGGAAAAGTGTTTCATGTAGAACGAAAGAGAACTGCATTCTAAGTTTTCAGGGCAGCACTTTGGACTATAGCATGTCCAAGAAACAAAAGTTTCACCATTAACAATAACAATCCAAAGAGGTAGTGGGCGATATGGTGTGGTTCAAAGAACCCTCACTGGCCTGTGTGAGCTGGGTTTCAGCTCTGATTCTGCAGCATATAACCTTCAGGAAGTTACCTCAGTATTTTCACCCATAAAATTGGGGCTTTAACCATTATTGAGTCCAAGATCAACACTGTAATAAACAAAGACATTTTATCCTGCCATTTATACTCCTTTACCAGGATAAGGCGGAGCGGGGGGTGGGCAGGGAGCAGCAGGTGGAACACTAACAAAATTTTGGACACATGCATATCTTAATTTGGAATGTGGCTGATTTTAATTTTGCAATGTGTCACTGATCTTTTACACCCAAATAGGAGACAGCATTTACTAAAGCAATGCAGCATTTGGAATAATTAATGCACGATCTCAAAATTGGAGTTGGCGCACTTCTCACCAATAGAAGCAGCCTCCTTATAATAGCATAAGTAAAATAGGTGGTTCCAAACCTATGCTTCCTGAAGCAGCTTTCTGAAGAACAAGTTGTTCTGGAGATTGTAGAGTCAGTTATTGAATTTCTGTAGCATAAACTAGAGTATCATTGGACCCATTTAAAACCCAGGTTAATTTTACAGTTTCTCTTCAGATTCAACCATTTTCAGTGTGTTCACCTTTTGTACCTTAACACTGTATTACTTATTGATGTTACCTCCTAGTCTTATCTTATCTCACTCCATCTTACCTTTCCTTACCTTATCTCATCCTCTGAAGTCATTATGCTAATACTAAGACACCTTGATAACAAAAGGCTTTTGTTCTCAACAGGACCTTTCTAAGTCCTTTTTTCCCCTTTCCCCTGACATAAAGCATGTACCTTGGTTTTCTTGGTTTTCTTTTCCTTATTAGTTAAGCATTTAGATGGAACACAAAAATAAAAAAGAAAGAAACCGAGTAAATATTTTAATGAACACAGACAGATACGTATGCACACAAGCACACAGGCACTCAACCCCAAACTGACTAGAACAGCATGCCACTGGAATAGTGTGGAAAGCCAGGGGAACTCATGCCTTTTGTTTAAGCAGGTGCTTGGGACCAAGGAGACATCAACCAGATTCAGGGCATCATGTGAAGATCTGGCTTCACTCCTCACTTATTGTTGAGCACCAGGAGCAAAAATGTAGCAAATAATGCCAAGAAAATCCTTCTAAGAGATCTGAGCCTGGAAACTAATCCAGGCAAGTATGACTCGTGTCTCTATAGTTTATAAGGGCAGATTTCTTTGGTATTTATTTAGTGAATGAGTGGAATCTGTGCATTGAATTTAAGAAGAAAACAGTTTACTTTTTTGTCTCTGAGAAGTCTTGAGCAGTCCAGGAAAGATAGCTAATTGCTCATGGCAATTGCTCACAGCAATCACAACAGCCTCTATGGCATTTCTTGAGTACTACCATGCATCACAATGTGCCCAAACTGAGCATGGCATCTGGATAAGAGTCTTCTACTTGCAAATATGAGTGAGAATTAAAAATAGATTAGGAAAGCATAGTCATCCCAAGTCCTCTGTGGGGGTTATCCATCTAACAGGTGGGTGGCAGGAATGAAAGGGAAGGAGCTGTTGCTTAGTTTCAATATTTATTATAACTGGCATAGGGTGCCCTTCCGCTACCAGTAGTGATCATATTAAAAATCTACATGAGTCTACTTGTGAGTACTCAGTCCTCGTGGCCACACTAGGGAAGAAGGAAGGAAGGAAGGAAGGAAGGAAGGAAGGAAGGAAGGGAGAGAGGGAGGGAGGGAGGAAGGGAGGAAGGGAGGGAAGGAGAAAGGGAAAGAGGGAAACAAACACATATTAAACATCTACTATGTGCCAGGCATGGCTTGGGGTGCTGGCTAGCCACTGTCTGGGAAGGGGTGAGGGGAGAAAAGAGTGGTAGAGATGATGGAGGCCTTTGACAAAATGAGTTTCCTGTTTCTAGTTTCTTGGCCTGGAACTTCTTTTCTCCTCCTTTCTTCTCTTCTCTTTCTTCTTCTGGAGTTAGCTGGCCATATCACTGTCAGGCTCAGCCTTGACTTACCCTAGATAGAAGATGAGGAGGGTTTAACCATCCTGTCAACTTTTCCTCACCTATCCACTGATGGGGGTTGGAAAAGCTTAACACATCAGGAGAATGGAGACTGAGGGCTAGAGACAGTGCTGAGGTGAGAGTGCTAGTAACTGGAAGGCTCCTGCTGGAGGAAGACCTGCTTTTGTCTGCAAGGTCTGCCACTTACAGGGCATGGGATCTTGGGTAAAGTATTATATTTTATTATTCTAAACTTTCATGCCATGTTGACTTTGATAGATCATTCTCCTGTTTTCATATCTCACTGCCAAAACAGACTCACTGGTTATCTCTGATTACAGATGCGGTCATTCCAGCAATGTAATCCCAGCACTTTGGGAGGCCAAGGCGGGCGGATCACTTGAGGTCAGGAGTTTGAGACCAGCATGGCCAATACGGTGAAACCCTATCTCTACTAAAAATACAAAATTAGCCGGGCATGATGGTGGGCACCTGTAATCACAGGTACTCAGGAGGCTGAGGCCAGAAAATTGATTGGACCCAGGAGGTGGTGGTTGCAGTGAGGTGAGATCACGCCATTGCACACTAGCCTGAGCAACAACAGTGAAACTCCATCTCAAAACAAAAACAAAAATGAAAAACAAACAAACATAACTTTACTTAGTGTAGTGGTTAAAAGCACAGGTCCTAGAGCCAGCCCACCTGGGTTTAAATCTAGACTTCAACATACCAGCTGTGTGACCATGAGCAACTTGACCTCTCTGTGCCTCAGTTCCCATTCTATAAAATAGAGTTTTTCTGAGAATTCGAGGAGGTGCCATGTGTAAATTTGTAGTATGATACCTGGCATATAATAAAAGCTTGTCAGATTTTAACTATTTTTATGCATAGCATCCTACTTTGCAGGTTCTCTATAGTCAATCTCGGAGAAATGATCGTGAGCACTTACTTTTTCTCAAATGCTACTTTCTTGGTAACTAGTTAAGGGATATTTCTTTTCCTTTCTCATTATTACTTGCCACAGTTGGTTCTTTCTTAGATTGCAAAGACATCATAATAGTTTAGATAGTACAATAATAATAGTTTCCTGAATTTATACACTAGTTTCTCTGGCTTTGTAGATCAGGTCAAGCACCTCTGAATGACAGCCAGCAGCATGTGGTGACTGTGGCTAGGTTATTATTATCGGTGGTTCATGTGAAAGAACTATGACTTGCTGAGGGCCTGTGGAATGGCATGCCCATAGTTGTACAGGATATTGATGCTCCAATTCTCAGACCCCAGCTTGCTCACCATCCAATTCATACCTGCCTCATCTGCTGCCCACACGTGCACTTCCTGAACTGCCACATTCTACAGTAATAATGACTGAGTTCTGTCTTATTCGGTAAAGCTCTTGGGTACAGTGGTGATTATGTTACACACATATCAAGTGGTATGGGAAAAAAGCACCCAGAAGGCAAAAGGCAATTTCAAGCATGCAAAATGGGATCACTGACATGGAAAATCAATGATATCTAATTCCCATTGTGCCAGCCTTATGTAAATATGTAAGTAAGTGGAATTTTGTCAAAAGGTTCTTAGCTATTACGAATTATCGTTGCATTTTAAAGATCAACATTTCTAAGAGAGTTTTAGGAAGGCCTTCCACATTCATCATTGTGTTTTTTAGCTCATACTGCTTCTTGAAACCCAAGCATTTTGAAATTTTTGGGATGCTCTTGGGTATGTAGCTTAAAATTGTCAATAAAATTTATAGCATTTGAATACAAATAATACATGGTAAAATCTAGAATTATAAGATGTTGATCTTGAAAGAG
Organism: Trachypithecus francoisi; assembly: GCF_009764315.1. Taxonomy (NCBI): domain Eukaryota; kingdom Metazoa; phylum Chordata; class Mammalia; order Primates; family Cercopithecidae; genus Trachypithecus; species Trachypithecus francoisi. The sequence continues at coordinate 129,353,192 of NW_022681453.1, read as the reverse complement.
ATATTGAAAGTAATATAGTTTGGTGACGCCCCCACTGTACTCACCCATTTTATATATGAGGAAACTGAGGATAAGAGATTATTTACTCAAGTTTATATTGATTATTAGTTTTTATAATAACTATTATTCTGTAATTAGGTTGCCAGATTCCAAATCCACTAATCTTTCCACTTTGCCATCCTAAGTTTATGAAACCGAGCAAACTCAGAATGACAATGTATGTGATGGTGCTAACACAGCATCACTTAGGAAAGTTATAATTTATTGTTCAGGCTTTTTTTTTTTTTTTTTTTGGCTTATGGCTCAGGTTTGGGTCTATATGCAATTTTTAAAAATTCTGCATACTCTGAAACCTAAATTTCAGAGACAGGATTTTGTTTGTTTGTTTGTTTCTACCAGTCTGAACCTCCTTAGACCTCACTGCCAGAAGGTGGAATTGTCCTTCCCTCTACATTTATACCAGTTAGAGCCTTTCTTTCCGCTACACCTGTTGGAAAAATGTTACTAACATCTACCAACTTACATGCCTTTTTTCCCCCTTTCATCTAGGCATTTTCTCAGGAAGTCTATTTTCATTCATCCACCTGTTTTGTCAGGTGATTTCTCTTTAGAAACTATTTTTTAAAAATGATGTCATTTGCTTCTGAGAAAAGTTTGATTTTTAAAAATAATAAGTATAGGCAAATAAGGAGCCATCAAAGGGAAATAGTGGTCACATGTCACACATTCTTGTGTGACCACATTGATGGAACCTGCTCCAGTTCTGCTCACCCGACTCACACTGAAGCGTCAGTGTGGATCATGTTTTAATATTTACTTGTGCGTGTGTGTTTTGCATCATTTTCACTTTCCCGACACAGGTTAAAAGAAACTATTATTTGTTTATTTTTATTCCAGTTTGAACATTGTTTTAACTATTTTTTGAACCACATTTTTCATTTGAGTGCCATGTTCACTTTGATAACAGATCATTCTCCTGTTTTCATATCTCACTGCCAAAAGGGACTCACCCATTATCTCTGATTGCAGGCAATTCGAACTTTAAGTAAGCCTGTCTTTATCAACTACTGTTTTAACAGCTGATTAATTAGTGCTGCAGAGATCTAGGGGAGCCTTTATCTGAAGAGCAGTTCAACCATTAGCAAAGGAAACTTCCTTGTGCACCAGCAGCTCAGATAACAAGGTAAGATAATAGTTCACAGTCCCTTGGCTAATGCAAACAGGAGCACTCCCTCTTATCCCAACACAGGGGCCAGAGAGAAATGCTCAGCCAAATTCTCAAAATACCGTGATCTTCAGTGGTAAAAACTCTGGTCATTCTGTAAGTGCTTTGTAGAATAGCACCTTGCGATTACATGGAACAGCAGGCATTTGGAAGCTCAAATAATATTCAATAGCTATTGGCTACTTGCAGGAAGAAATCAAGCCCTAGTAAGATTCAGCAATGAGCATGGTTGGGTTTATCTTATTAATTAAGAGTGACTATGTGAGCTAACTGAAGCAGTTAGCCATGTACTCTTGAACAAGCCATTTGCTAACTCATTTGCCCTCTCTGTAAAATGGAGCTAATCAGAGTACCTACCTCCTGACATTATTGTGAGAATTAAGTGAGCCAGTGCTTCCAATGTTCTTAGATTTACGTCTGACACATGGAAAATGCTCGACAGATGTTAGTGTCATTACTAAGTTAGGGAAGATGCAAGTAATTTAAGTTCTTCAAATTTTAATATAATTAGCCAGAAGTTAATTAAATATTAAAAAAAGGATCTGGGGCTGTGGTTGCGCACAGACTATTATAACTATCACTCCCCACCAGCACTATTATGACTTCTACCAGCAGCAACTATCTAATCATCGTAGTAAGAGTTCACAATATTCTTAGCACTTCACGTATATGAATATGTTTAATCTTCACAACCTCTGAGGAAGATCCTATTTTTATTTCCATCTTACAGCTGATGGAATTGAAGCCCAGAGAGCTGAAATGACCTGCCCAAAGTCACAGAGCATATAATGCTGAAAGAGATTTGACCACCAGCAGTCTGGTCAGGAACCACAGACTGCCCGCTCTTAACCACTCACTACTGCAATCACGTTATTAATATTACTCTATGCTGAGTGTTTGCTGTGTCAAGCGCTTCCCCATGTTCAGATGTGAAGCAACTTACCTGAAACCTGAGACTAATACATAGATCAGCCAAAATTCAAAGCTAGATTTTCCCCAACTCTTTTTTTTTTTTTTATTTTAAGGCTTTGATGGCTCTTCCGTGTGGAGGTTTAGGGGTATTTAGGGTTAAGGAGAGAAAAGTGACCAGGGAACCAGGAATGAATCGTTTGACTTTCTACCCCTTGGGATTCCCTCAAAGGGTCTGGCCCTCATTCTGAATCATCATTTTCCTTTTTGGGAAGGAAGGGCTAGGAGCCTGCAGGGTTGGATTTTCTGTAGGTAGGAGTTGTAGCTCACTCTGCATTCTCCTAAAAATGTATTAAATAGAGAGGCATGTATGTGTGGAAATCTAATCTGTTGACTTAATTACATTTATTGTACTGAGTGGTATTTGTTTTTTCTTTTCAGTGAATGATGCAAACTTGTCTAGCTTCAAAACATTAGTTTACAAAAGACTGAGTAAGCCCTCTCAGTTACCCAGAAAGAACTAAAGTGGGTTTATTAAGACCATCTAGGACAGAGGCTATCCCACCAGGTGTTGGCCTACTGACCTGTCTTTCCCATTACTTTGAAAATTTCCTGAAAGAAGGAGGGCCCTTGCTTCATTCATGACTGCACTCCAGCTACTACCATAAGCCTTGCACAGAGAGGGAAGCATATAGCATAGTAGGAAACCAGCACAGGGGAAGGTGATTTTGTTAATCAGTATAGAATATTCATGAGAGTTGATTTTTTAAAAAATTATTGTTGTTCCTACAAGATAGGATGTGATTTAACAGTTTTAACAGCTGCAGGCAAATCAGAATATTTCAAGGCCGAAGTAGGGAAAAGCCCAAGGCACCCTATTGAGAGTAGAATAAGTCAAACAAATGTTTAGAAATAGAGTTTCATCACATTTAAGAAAAGGCAGTACACAATTTGTGCTTTAGATTTTTTTTTTGTTTTCCTTTTATATGACATTGACTGGTCTATGGAAGTAAGTCTATCAATGCGTTTCAGTTAACAGTGCTTTGCGGAATATAAAAACTGTAGTTAGTTTTGAGCGTAAAACATGAAGTCATTTCTCAATAGTGTAAATTATAAACTTCAGCATCTTAATTCTTCTAGACTTACCCAGGAAATCCTAAACCACTTTTCCTGCTAAATTTCTCAAAGATCCACCTCTGGTCACCTGGTGGTAGATGCATCCAATGAACTAATTGACCCCCTCAGGACACATCTCCAAACTTCAATCCCTCAACTGTGAAGGAAATGTCACGTCAATTATGGAAGAAAGGTGGCAGGGGACGGGAATTAGGACTAGGCTATAGGATTTGAGGCATAAACATTTATGGAGCACCCAATGTGGATGAGGTACTGGAGGGTACAGAGATGAGTGTCATGTATCCTCTCCTTCAAGGAATATCCAGTTATAGAAAAATTAACAAGGAAGGAGAGGATGGGAACTCCCGTCAAAGATGTGCAGGTAAAGTGCTAAGGGAGTGTTGGAAACATGAAGAAGGTGATCTGCCCAGGTGCTTTTGCACTATCATTAAATACTTTCTTATAGGTGCAGCAAACCACCATGGCACATTTTTCACCTAGGTAACAAACCTGCACATCTTGCACATGTATCCCAGAAGTTTAAATTAAATTAAGTTGAAACAAAACAAAACAAAACAAAAAATCACTTTCTTTCCATGGCTTTTCCTAAGAGTAGAAACAGAAAACGTGAAAATGTTTTCTTAAGAAACACCAGATGAAAATGTTTTCTTAAGAAACACCAAGAATACATATTAGTGGAAGTGTATGTATGTGTGTGCAAAAGATGTATATATTAGCCTTATTTATAAATACAAAAAAAAAAAAAACCAGAAACTTGTCTAAGAGGATTTATTTGATGAGCTACTATGTGGCTGTTTAAAAATCACAAAGAATAATATTTGACAAAGGGGAAAAATCGTGATTTTTTGCTAACGTTCAAACCATGCCTGAAAATAATTATTTGTATATGTATGTTGGTATATAGTATATGTTTGAAAGCTCCTATACCAAAGGGTCAAATCAGCAATGGTTATCACTGAGTGACAGAATTATGAGTGATGCTTGTTCACTGTGATTCTCTGTTTTTCAAGTTTCTGGACTAGGCTATATGACTTTTATGGTAGTATGAAAAGACATAAATGTTGGTAAAAGGTCCTTCACAAAAATTGCATCTTCAGGGCCCACAAATTTTGGTCAGTCATTATGAGCTTTCTACCAGATTCATTTCATTTATTCTTGAGAGGACCTCTTCCCTTTGGATTGTTCTGCCCTCTTAGCTACGATAGTGATTGAAACCAGACCAGGAAAGCCCTGTTCTGTTGGTTCTGCCTCTATGTAACTTGAGCTTTCTACAAGTGAATGTTTCTTATTTCATTTCTCATGGGAATTTTGCCTCGTCCTTCTTGTTAAAATGTTTGCATGTTTATGTTATAGTTGCCTATCTTGTTGCCCCAGGGCACCTGTCTTGGGGATAACCAAGAATGTAGATGGGGATGGCCATGGTGCAAGACTCAGCTTCAGTGGGGGCTGCTCCCAGGACGTGGGGCTCCCGGACCCCTCTCATTGATGCCAGTCTCAGGTGGCTCGATCCCCGGAAGGTACAGCAGTGATGGTCTGCTTCACTTCTATTACCTTCCCCTGCTTCTACTCATGCCACTATCTTTTGCCCTGCCTTATCACCATTGTCACTATTTCTCCGGTCAAAGCTTCAACCAGGAGTCCTGAGAACTGGCATGAAGTAGGGTCGTAGTTATTCTATCCTTTTAAGTCAACTTTAAGTATGCCCTGTACAACACAGAGCCCCCCACACAGAAGGGCCTCATGCTTGGCTTATTGCTCTGCAGTTGCCATCTTAAATTTTCTAATTAATGCAAGGGATACTGCATTATCAATTTACACTGGGCCTTGCACACTATGAAGCTAGTCCTGATGGTTTGGTCTCCAGTTGGAGAGCCAGAGGGGAAAGAGCATGATATTTGAAGTCAGGCAGTCCTATGTTTAATACCTAGCTCTGCCATGTAGCTGTGTGATCCTGTGCAAGTCACTTGACCTCACTGGGCCTCAGTTTCTTCATCTGTGGAATAGGTATAGAGATGCCTACTTTACAGAGTTGATGTTAGGGATGAACATATGTAAAGTTACTAAGATATGTTAGACAATAAATAGTACTAATTATTGGTATTATTCTTGAATTGTTACAGCTATAAGACACCCCTTTCTCCAAATGTAACCTTGCTCTTTGAGTTTTATTATTCTCTTGATTAAGGAAATTTTGGTGTTTCTAATATCGAGCTAGATAACATCCAGAACACCATCTACTACAATCTCATGCTAACCCTGAACTGTAAAATCAGGACTGAGCTCTCTAGATTTGTTTTGTCTCCCTTGCATCCTCCCTGTGAAGGCCAAGGTGGTCTTTCTTTTTCCAGGAGTGTCAAATCTGAGAGTCTGCGTTTCCTTTCCTTTTTTCTCTGGGTGACATAGGAAGTTCCTCCACAAACAGAACTTCTAATAGGTGATTCTAATAATCCAGAATTCCTGAAGTTAGCACTTAGGTCCATTCCCTTTCCTGTCCCGGCTCCAGCTTGCTTTCAGGTCATACTTGATCTCAGATCTGCTTTCTGCTCTACTGCCTGTAGCTACTGCCCTGAGAGCAAAAGTAATTCCTTGCCTAGTAGTTCACATTTTAATAGAATTTTATCCTTTTCAGAACATTCAGGTCATTTTTGTGTCATTTGATCTTTGAAACTATACTAAGAAGGGATCAGAGTGATATCATGATTTTCTCAAATGTGAGAATGAACACCGGCAAGATAAAGTGACTTATTCAGACATACCCAGAGAGCTGATGATAAAGTCAAGCCTAGAAAGAATATAAGTCTCATTCATTCATTCATCAGTTCACTGAGTCTCTTATGGGTTTGGTGCTAGGGATACTGTAGTAGCAAAAACAGACAATACCCCTACCTTTAGGCATCTTATAGTCTTTTTGAGTGTGATAGATACTAAATAATAATCAAAACCACAAATGTAAATTTTCAATTGTGATTAGTGCTGGGAAGAAAAGACATCCAGGGCCAGTTTTTTATCTGGTCAGGAGGTCTCTTAAGTTGCTTCCTTGAAAAAAAAGCAAGATGCAACTCTATGTTCAGAAACTTTCATTTATTTGCCTGTTTATGTGATACTTTAATAAATAAAAGATTTCTGAGAAAGCAAAACAACTTGTTATGTTGGGTAGATACAAACAGCCTTAGAATCTTTTAGCCATTCTCAACATTCATGTTTGGTCAGGGGTAATGACTGTGGTAAAGCCATCTCAGTTATGTGGGTCAACCTGAGTAGTAGAGAACTGAAGAAGATTGGACTGTTTGGATCCTTGTAAGTCATTTACCAACAGAAAACTTTGCTGTTTTAATCCTGCACTCTTAATCTAGAGCATCAGGCCCCATAGCACTTACCTGTTTGGGCACAGAAGGCAGTGGTGGGCCCCACCCACCACTCACCATGGACACCTGATGCTGAGGATCCTCCTTGTTTATCACCATTCTGATCCTATTCTGACATTAATTTATTTATAGAAAAATATTTCTTCAGGCATCATGCCCAACACTGAGGACTAAGAGGAAAACACAAAGGATGAGGTCTCTGGTCCCTAAGAGCTTATTGGAGTGAGACACGAAGAAAACATATGAATGCAAATATAATTTCAAAGTGTGTACATTCTATGAAGAAAAGAGATAGATACCCAGGGAAAGATTAAATTGGGGCCAAAGAAAGCCCCTCTGTAGAAGAAGTGATATTTGAGCTGCGATGTAAAGAATAAGATGGAATTCATGCAAGCAAATCAAAAGAGGACGAGTTTTCCAACAGCATGTGGGGAGAAGTATGAAAAAGAGAGAGATAGACAGACAGACAAAGACAGTTCAAAGACAAAAGCACATTTTGGATATTTTTAAAGTTTTTGAGTGTATGCAATCCAATGTATGACAGCTTTACAATGACCTGTTGTACTGCAATGATCAGAAAGTTTCCTACTCTTTGGTTTTTTTCCCATTTATATATCATGTTGCTTAAAAATGTTGAAGGCCGCTTTCCCCATCTTTAGCCTATTTTTACCTTTTTCCCCTGCACCAATTTTGTGCTTTTATTGGTGACACTGACCTTTGAAACAGTACTTCTACTTTCTTTCACTGCCGGTGTGGCAGAGGGGAAACTTGCCATCCTTCCCCTGATTGTCTGAAAGTCCCTATTCTATTTGTACCAAGTGATGATTTCTTTCTCTTGGCCAAGTGTGTGTTATTTTAACGTGACCCTGAAAGCCATTATATAATTTAAAGAATAAACAGATTGCTTGTCAAATTCTCTTTGTCTGTTCCATTGTGACCTACTAACATTTACATTGCTTTGTGGAAACATGGCAAAAAGGTTGGTTGCCTACATCAACTATTTCCATTGCAGGAAAACGTGACTATGCTGGCTTTCAGGCAAAGGGTGGCACCCCCACCTCAAGGCCATGACAAACCAGTGACAGTGGGACTGAATGCTCAGAAGTCATCCACAATTTTGAATCATTTTAGAAGATTCCCTTGCAAGAATGGAAGCACGGACAAGACTTTTTAAAAATAAAAAACTCCTTTTCTAAAGTTATTGTTTTTGGATTCATTTTTCCCTTACTGTGTTTGGAAATATGTTGAATATGCATTCTAAGAATCCATGAGTTTTAAATTACAAAAGCCATGGACATGGAGAAATGTTTCTTAGTGATAAAGCAGAGGGTTTTAGAAAATTCTACAATGGCGTTGAGAGGCCATATAGCTCATGTCTCAGCTTCCTTCCCTTCTCTATAAACACCTTCAGCCATGGGGACTTTTGATGAAACCCACAACCATTTTTGACAGTGTGAAACATTAGGAAACTCTTCCTAACGTGCAATCAGAATCCAGCTTTTTTTCCTATCCATTGGCCACACTTCTGCTCTGCACAAGGCAACACAGACACTTACTTTACTGAATGCTGTTGGGGAAAGAACAGTGAACTCAGTTTCTCTAGGCATCTGGTTTGAATTCGTTATTTCACAAGTCCTCCTAACTGCCCCCAAATTTCTTTATAATTTAAAAAACCCCACATTTCCCACTTTATAAAAAATTTTCAAACATTTTGGTGTGCAAAATATTTCAGTGTTTTCTTGTTTTGGGGGAGAGACTTTCTTCCTAATAGCTTTAAGTAGGAAATTAACATTTTGGTGAATATAGTGAGGTGTGAAAAAAAAATAACATTTTTGTGAATTTTTTTTGCATTTTCTCGATAATATGTTGGAATTTTAGGAAAATATTGTGACAAGGGAGTCTGCTGAAGTGAGTAGCAAGAGTCAACGATCTCTCCTACCTGAGGAGTGGATGCCACTGTAGCCTTGCCTTTTCTAAAGCCCTTCTAACTCAGTTTATCCCCAGAGAACCACTGAGTGCTGGTCCAAATAATTGCCAGGCTTAGCTGCCAGATTCATTCAGAAATTGCTGGTATTGTCCTCTGTAAAATGATATGTTCCTATGATCTCCCTCTCTTTTCAGCAAACCAGAATCCTGGATATAATTTGATCTTCATTATGGAGAGGGAGGCTGAATTAGATAATAGAAAACCTGAAGAGTTTAAGTAACCGAGGATCAACCTCACTGTTCCACATCCGGCACTTCTCCCTGGCTGAGGTGGTTGTTTGTGGCTCAAGTTAATTTGATAAGAACTGGGGAAAGAATATTTTGAGTCCAAGACGTGAGGCTAAGGGCTTTCCCTGTCCAAACTCCCATTCCTGAAATGTCCCCAAATCTTAGGTTTACATCTTACAAAGGGAGATGCCAGGACTGCTTCTTTGTATGAGTAATGCTGCTCTCCCGCCTGCCTCCAGGAGCCTACAGGTAGCAATTTGCCACATCCTTTGCGTTTGACAGAGGGCTAAGAATTAGAGGAGGTGTTTTGCTCTCCTGTCACTTGTCTCCTCACAGTATAATTATCTGAGTTCCTAAGTGCTGCAGTGATATATGAAGAAATCCAAAGAAGAAATACAATATGTCTTCATTGTCTTTTGTCATTAGCCCTCAATTAAATATTTCTTACCTTGGGCTAAGGTAGCATGGGGTGGAACAAGCTATGGGCTGCAAGCCAGAAGAGGTGAGTCTTAATCTCTCTTCCACATGCATTAGCTGTGTGTCTTTAGTCTAATCGCTTAACATCTCTGAATCTTGGTGTTTACTTTTATAAAACAAAAAGATAGACTTGATTATTTCTAAAATTCCTCTTGGGGCTGAATTAAAAAAATTCTTGTAACTATAACTTACATTTAAAAATCATGATGGTAAGAAGACTCTAAACACCAAGTGAAAGTGGTTAAAAGCAGTAAGTCAGTTCATCAGATGATTATCTATTGAGGCTTCCTCTCTAAGTTAATCTCTAATTTTGCATAAGGTAATTTCCAACCCATGCATTTCACAGTCTTTATAATAAAGTTCTGAGAACATTACTAACTTTATGTATATATTTATTATATCTGAGTATGCCTACAAAGTAGTGAAGGTAGTTTCTAAAAGCCATACACAAGAAAGTTTCATTGTGTGTCACACATAGTATCTTCCTTTCTACAGAAAAATGGTGTTTTAAGGATGGCTAGAGACGAATAGTTCATTTATTTTTCGTATCTCTTCTCTTCCCATCATTTACAAGTAATGCAAGTAAAAAATAAAACAACAACAAAAGCAAAGTGTTCTACAATTAAATTCAGGTCCTAGGTAGTAATATAATCCAATATTTAAATGGTAATTTTAAATTCTTTAAAGTCTTTTAATACAAAATGTTTTATTAGCTCCTTTCATTACCCTTGTTAGGTGTAGAGGAGGGTAATGTTATCCCCATTTTGTAAGCCAAGAAAGTAAAGTTGGGTGGTGAAAACATGAAAATAAAGGGAAAGGAGACAAGCTACCCGAATTCTGGGAGATCTTGTGCTGAAGCCGGAGAGCCAACAGACCGGATTGCCTTTGGATCAGACGTTCCCGTTTAGGAAATGTTGTAGTAGCCTTGCTTTTCCTGAAATGAAAAGTCATCAAACAAATCTTAAAGGCAAGCTCCTTGGGTCTCAGGTGACTGTCTTTCTCATCATGTCAGACATACCGTCTCTCTGTATAAGGGAGTTTTGAAGAGGATATTTTATAATCCTGACTGTGCCTAAAAACCATAGCCTGTGGTATACACATAAGGAAATGTCATTCAAAGCTGTGAATGAGCTTCTAGAAATTCCATGAAGCCAGCTTGGCAGATTTTCTAGGCTGCTGACAGTGACTAAAATCACTGTGTGCTTCTTAACAGAAAATTTTGTTGTGTAACATATGGCCGTAATACACTCAAATGTGCAACAACTTTTTTTTTTTTTGAGAATTAGGTGGTCTCTTTTCTTTGAATTTTGGACTGACAAATGAATGACATAGTGCCACGTGAGCATGGGTTGGTTCAGAATCTCTTTCCTTGCTCATGAGAGCCCTGGACTTGAGCGGCAAGGTCAGAGTGGCAGTCACATTGTGAGAGCTCGTAAGTGTAATCCACCAGCTTGAAGAGACATCTCATAGCATTCAGTGACCCCTGCACACCTCCCGCAGGCCACCTTACACTTTCTAGCTTGAGGCCTGTGCAGAATCCATACAAGCTGTGAAATGATTTCTTCCCATAAAACCCTGGAACAAAGAAGTGCACTCTCTGCTTTCTGGTAAGCCTTGCTGAGCTATCTAGAATTGTGGTTTAGCTCCACAGCCTTGGGCCTTTGGCAAACAATATCATTCGTTTCTTTCAAATGATAATAGCAAGCTAGGCTACTATCATTATTACTTTCTTTTCACTCTTTTTTTCTCTATGAATGTGTCAAGGTTTTGGAGGCAGAAAAAAAAAGTCCAGGTTTGCAGGTCAGTAGTAACAACTTTGGACAAAACTTCTTCAATAGAGCCTCATAGTATTTGATTTAGTAAGCCTATTTGAAAGCAATAACTTGCAGAAGAAAGTAACATCTCAAAAAAACCTGTTGGCTGTTCAACTTTGCCATCTGATTTCTTAAGGAAAATATCAAGTCATTCTGGATTTTAGCACCCTCTGTTTCAGAGTGTCTTAGTAAAGCAAAATATTTCAGAAGAGGTAGGTTCTAGGAGAATCCTGTCTTAAAGATTTTTTTTTAGTGAAAGAAAATATAATTCATAGGGCAGAGCTGGATGAATGGAGTTTAGACTTCACCATGAAGCCACTCAGTTTCAGAACCTCTCAAGTATCTTTGGTTGGGGAAAATTTGGGTTGATTTAGTTTCTTGAGATACATCAAATTGGTTGAGACTTAGGGTGGTAATATGAATCATAGTGCCTTAAAGTTAAGAGAGGCCTTAGATGTCTTCTAGTTCAATTTTCCACAGATACAAGAATCTTCTCTTTACAGTCTCTGCTTGAACATCTCTGGTGATGGAGAGCTCACTGCTTTACTACACAGCTCAATCTGAGGTTGAATAGTTTTAACTTTTAGAAACTTCTTCCTTGAACTAGAATTTTGTTTCCTTTATCTCCCATCAAGGTCTGATCTTTGGAATATGGTGAATAAATTAGTTTCTTCTTTCCCTTGGCATTGTATTTGGAGATAAATGTCATAATAACTGTGTATTTACTTTCCAAGCTAAATATTCCTCTTAAAAAGGTTTTTACCAGAATGGGGCTATAAGAACTTCGATTTAAAAACAAACATTTGGGTAACTGGAAAGATATTCACTGTTTTTCATCAGGACTTAATATGTTAGCAGTGTTAAGCCTCATTACAGTAATTAATAAATTCTATGTAATCCCAATTAATAAATGTATGAATTCTAAATGATATAGGTTCCAAATGATATAGGTGTTTTTTCCTAGAACTGTCAAAAGTCATCCAACATACTATCGGCCTACTATGTATCAGGGGCTATTCCAGGTATTGTATATAGCTATAGCAATCTCCTGTGTAACAGCACATACATTCATACGACAAACAAAATCACTCCCTCATGGAGTTTACCTTCTAATGGAAGAAGACAAAAGTATTCATTTTAAGAAGGATTTAGCGACATGAAAAAAATACAATAGGGAAGTAGGGTCAAGAATGACTGGGTTGTGGATGTATGGGTGTGGAGGAATGTTGCTCAGGTTAAGGTAGATGGAGAAGTCTCTTGCAGAGGTAACATTTGAGCTAAGACCCTAAAGATGAGAAAGACACAACCCCTCAAACCACAGGGAGATGTGTTCTCCCATAGAAGGACTATCAAAAGCAAAGAACTTGAGACAGCTCACTGCATCCAGGAGGACAGAGTGGACATTGAGAGAGAATAGTGAGTGAGATGGTCATACAGTCAATAAAGGGTCAGGTCTTGTAAATTCTACATTCCATAGTAAGCAGCTGAATTTTATCTGAGCATTTTGGGCTGGGTAGTGATGGGATCTGATTTGAGAATATTACTCGTTTACTCTGTAAGCAATCAACTGCAGGGGAATAAAGGGAAGGGGAAGGAATGGAAATAGAAAGATCTGTTAGGATCCCAGGACTGAGAAAATGAAGGCTTGAGCTACAGTGGCAGCAAGGGAGATGGGGAAGAGCAGTAGGGCTTTGCAATGTGTTTTGGAAGTACCACTGACAGATTTTGCTGATGGATTGAATGTAGAGTACGAAGGGAAGAGAGAGGCCAAAAACAATATCAATGTTTTTAGTCTTAGTACAGGGGAGAGAGTAGTGCTGCCATGTGCATCTCTGGTTAAGACTGGGGGGCACAGCTGGGCACAGTGGCTCACACCTGTAATCTCAGCACTTTGGGAGACCGAGGTGGGTGGATCACCTGAGATCAGGAATTCAAGACCAGCCTGACCAACATGGTGAAACCTCGTCTCTACTAAAAATAAAAAATTAGCCAGGCATGTTGCTGCATGTCTGTAATCCCAGCTACTTGGGAGGCTGAGGCAGGAAAATTGCTTGAAGCTGGGAGGTGGAGGTTGCAGTGAGCAGAGATTGCACCATTGCATTCCAGCCTGGGCAACACGAGTGAAACTCCATCTCAAAAAAAAAAACAAAGGAAAGAAAGAAAAAAGATTAGGGGGCAGAATATGAAAATTGCGGGCCAGAAACAAGAAGAGTTGTCTTGGACATACTGGGTTTGAAGTTTCTGTCAGACATCCAAGCAGAGATTGTATGTAGACCTTTGGAGAGAGAACTCTGAAGCTTAGAGAGAGGAGAGAGAGAGAGAGAGAGATCACAGTTGGAGACATAGAATATTGAAAGGCATGGGACTGGATAAGATCAAGTAGATGAAGGAAAGGAGAAAATAGCAGAGCATGGGAAAAGGGGAAAGGAGGGACGAGGAGAGGAGATGAGAGAAGAGGTGAAAATAAAAGCAGAGGAAAGATGAGAGGCCTGACGTGCTCTTATATTTGGAGATTAGATATAAGAGATTAGACATCAGAGAAGACATAGAAAGAATGACCAGTGAGGTTGGAGGAAAGGCAGAAGAATGTGGTGACCCCAAACCCTCAGAAGAAAATACATCAAGAAAGAAGAATAATCACCCGTGTCAAATGATATTGAGACTCAAATAGGATGAGAACAGAGAACTGACCATGGATGTGTCAAATGAAGGACATCAGTGACCTCGATAAAAGCTGCTTTGGGGAGTGGTGAAGTGAAAAGCCCGATGGAATGGGTGAAGAGAGAACAGGAGTGAGAAAGTGGGAACAGCAAATACAAACCACTCCTAAGAATTTCTGCTGAAAAGGTGAGCAAATAAATGGTGCAAAAAGAGGAGTGGAAAATAGAGCCAAGGGTTTCTGCTTTTTTTTTTTCTTTTAAGCGGGTGATGTTAAGGTGTATTGAGATGCCTAGTGAAACGATTCATCGTTAGTAAGTAACTAATGACGAATGAGAGAGAGAATAATTGCAAGGTCAAATGGGGATGTGGATCAGCCCCGTAGGTGCAGAGAGAGGCTGTACATAGAACAGAGACCCTGCTTTTGCTTCAGGGGAAGAAAAGCCAAACGTAAGTGACGATTGGTGGTTTTGATGGAGGGTTGGTGTTGCTTTAATTTAATCCCATTGTTTTAAAAATATAGTTGTCACCTGGAAAAATAAGCACGCCTAAGCCACCAGGAAAATGTTACGGAAGACAACAGGATGGAGGAGTGTGTGTGTGTGGTGGTGGGCAGAGGAGAGTGGGGAAAGTGAGGAAGGGATGGTATGAGAACTGCTAGAAAGGAAAAAATTCCATGCTATACAAGAACTGAACAGAAAATCCAGAAGGAGGACATAATACATATGATAACTTAGTATATAATAAAACTAGCCCTTCAAGTCATCAGAGTAAAAATGGGTTAATCAATAAATAATGTTGTGGTATATTTCTAGCTGCTTGCAGGAAGAAGAAATTTGATCTCTGCTTCCCTCTTTAAAGTGAAACAAATTCCAGATGGAGCAAACATTTAAACATAGAAAATAACATAGAAATACTTTGTAAACGGGGAATTAAAAAATATATAGTTGGCCGGGTGTGGTGTCTCACGCCTGTAATCCCAGCACTTTGGGAGGCAGAGGTGGGCAGATCATGAGGTCAGGAGATCGAGACCATCCTGGCTAACTCAGTGAAATCCCGTCTCTACTAAAAATACAAAAAATTAGCCAGGCATGGTGGTGGGCACCTGTAGTCCCAGCTACTCGGGAGGCTGAGGCAGGAGAATGGCGTGAACCCGGGAGGCGGAGCTTGCAGTCAGCTGAGATCTCGCCACTGCACTCCAGCCTGGGTGACAGAGCAAGACTCCGCCCAAAAAAAAAAATATATATATATACATATATATATATACACATATATATATAAATAAAGAGAGAGAGAGAGAATGAGATTTGCCCTGGCAAAGGTATGGTATGAAACTCAGAATCATAAAGGAAGTAAGTAGACTAAATTCAACTATGTAAAAATAAATAAAAATATGAATAAAAAATTAAAACATAATAAAAATTTAAATCAAGTAAATAAAGATGCTATTCTATGAAAAATTCCATAAACAAAATCCAAAGATAAAACTACAAACTAGCAAATAACATTTGTAATATCTGTGACAAAGGGCTAATATTCTTAATATGCAAAGAACTCTTAGAGATCAATAAGACAAAGCAAAAAAATAATCTAGCAAAACAGGTCAATACATAAATGGGAAGTTCATAGAAAAAGGACTATTAATTGTCAATAATCGTAGAATAATACTCAACCTCACAAATAAAATAAGAAATGAGATATTTTTCACCTATGAAATACTTAAAATTTTGAAAATATCTAGTTGGTGAAGAAGTGAAGAAACAGGCAATTCAAGAAGGGCAGTTTGGAGATGCTTAACAAGAACAACATGGAAACAAACATGCACGTGTCCTCTGACCTGGTAGCACGTGAGGGACTTAAACTATGAATATTCTTGTAGAAGTACACAATGAACGATCAAGAATGTTTATCTTAGCATTATTTGTAATTTTAAAAATTGGAAATAATTTTTATCAATAGGTATCATTTAATATACTATAATATTCAAAAGAGAATTAGGCCGAACTATAGCACATTCACCTCATAGAATGTTATGTAACAATTAATAAGGATGAAGCATAATGCATATGGATAATATGAAAAGATAACATATCTTAAGTAAAAAATGTCAAACTATGAAAACTTGATCCCATGTGAGCTTAAAAATATGCCAACATATGTTGTATTTGCATTAAAAACCCAGAGTATACATATTGAATTATTTACATTTTTTTTCTGTGAGGAATGCAATTAAGATTTTGGGACGATGTTGAGAATACGTTTGCATTTTATCTTATGCCTCTCAATATTCTGATTTTTTAACTATGAAAATCTATTATTCCTATAATAAGAGAAGTAATTTATTTAGAAGTTGCGTCCAGAAGCAAGCACCGTAATCCAGATATTGTCTAAAATCCAAGAATGCAATTTGTGGCTAGTATTTCCTTGATCTAGACACTCTACTGCTCTCTTTCAATGAAGCTCTCTTGTCTTTTCTCAAGTCTTAATCTTCACTGGATGATTCCAGTTTATTTGAATTCCATCTGAATTATAAGATTCAGGACGCTTCAGCCCTCTAGACGCCCACCAGCAGAGACATTTTAGTTTGTTACCCTTATTAAAATGTATTGTTTTAAAAGACAGCTGGATCTAAACACAATATCCCAGATCATATCTAAGTGCAAAGGTAAGGAAATAATCGCCTCCTTTATTTTGTTCTTTTCTTTGATTATTTATTTAAGGTGTACAGCATGGCCATTAGTGACAAATGTGAGACCAGCATTGAAGTTTCCGCATTGGTTTTGAGTCCATTCATTCATTCATTTGTTAAGTACTCTTGGAGAGTCTCCAGGATCCCAGGCTCTCTCTGCAGTTCTGGGATACGGTCATAAGTAAAGCAGACCAAGCTCCTGTGTGAGTGACTGTCGATCACTTTGTCATAACTGTGGGTCAAGAGCTGCTCCCCAGATTGTTGCACAAGAACCTGACTGACCTGTACAACATGTCAGTGAGCAAACTTCCCTGATTAATTATGATCAGCAAAGTGCTTCAGTGGGAGCTTAGCAGGAGCTGACGTAAGTACTTTCTCACCATAGATTTCAGTGGAATCTCAACTCACGTATTTCTGACTCACTGGAAGTTTAAATGCCTATTGAGCTGTTATGACAGGAAGACTTGATATCCAAGATTCTTCTGTCATAGCTATGAGTTGAAAGGGTAAAGACCCTCTCATTATATAAATAAATATATAAAATCTCAATTGATTATTCTTTCTTTATTAAAATTCAAGCATGTCACATCTTAGCCAGTACCAAATTTGGTCCTCCAACTCTGCTAAGATTGATTGGTGCACTATTATACAGTATTGCATTTGGTAGTAAGTATGAAGGAAAAACTTCCCTATTGCCATATGTGTCTCATTTCAGATACACAGACATTTTGAAATATATTTATATACTGGGGAAGAAGGACTAGATTTTTCTGAACGACTTATTTGTAAAGCATTGAAATAGGTACCCTACATATGTTGTTCACTTTAATCCCACCCAGATACCAAAGAAGGAGCTGGGGCTTTGGATTTAGAGATAGGACTTCTATCCCAATCCTGACATCTGTTAGGTGTCATGTTAGTGACTGGCCTAAGCCCTCAGTTTATTTGTAAATTAAGGGCAATAGCACCTGCCTATCAGAATTGTGGTGAGAATTGCATTTGCTGTACAATGAGACAGGGCCCAATCCTGTACTGGACATACAGTAGCTATACAGTAAACATTAATTCTTCTTCTTTCCTTTCCCCTTCCTTTCAGACACTGCTTATTTTCACACGGGTCAAGAGGTCTGCCTTGCAATCTGGGCATAGATTTCCTTTTTCTGCCCAGACCCTGCACAGAGGCCCGGTCAGTCCAACCTATTCTCCCACTGGCCAGCTTTATGCTCACTCCTCCTCTTTCTTAGATAGATGCTCCTAATTTTTAAATCTATAAAACTTATTGCATATATCATAATGGGAGCTGAACTCAAGTGGGGTCTCTTGTAGTCATTTCTAGTGACTTACAGATGGTCACTATTAAGAAGGTACCTATAAATGCCCACAGTATGTTATTACATGAGTAAAAACAAGTTGCCAGATAATATGTCAATATAATTTCATACGGAGTTGTAAAATACCTATCTAATCTGTTTGTTTGCACAAGCATAGAAAAAAAATTTTGGAATGATAAACATAACCAACAGTGTTTACTTTTAATGAGTGGGATGGGGAGACAGTAAATACATTTTTTTTTTTTTAAGAGACCAGGTCTCACTCTTTTGCCCAGGCTGGAGTGCAATGGCACAATCACTGCTCACTGCAGCCTCAACATCCCAGTGATCCTCCTGCCTCAGCCTCCCGAGTAGCTGGGACTACAGGAACACACCTCTATGCCCTGCTGATTTTTATATTTTTTGTAAAGACAGGGTTTTGCCATGTTGCCCAGGCTAGTCTTGAACTCCAGGGCTCACCCACTTTGGCCTCCCAAAGTGCTGGGATTACAGGTATGAGCCACCACACCTGGTGGGACTTTTATTTTTTACCTAGCTATACTAATATATTATTTTACTTTTTCCATAAAAATTATTTATACAACAAAAAATATTGTTAAATATAGTGAAGAAAAATGTGTATTCAATGTTTAAGGACCTGGGATTAGATACTTGAAATGTTTCCTACATAGGTAGCAGAATGATTTAGTCTCTCATTAACATTTTTTAATGATAAAATGATCTTGCCTTTTTACTATTTATGCACAGATATCTTATTTTATATTATTTGATGTATCACATTCTGAACTCATAAATCAGTTAAATTTGAGATGACCGTTAACATTACAGAACTAAGTCATCTGCCAAGCAAAACCTACTCTTGACTTTAATGACAGCACTTCACAAACTAGAAAGCACTCAGGAGTAGGGCAACATAAAGTACTTATTAGAGGGCGTCAAATTCAAAATAAAAGCAAAGCATTTTTATTCCCATTCAACTAATTTTTACAAAACATGTACATGAACCTCACGGTGCTGTGCATTTTTACGTGTATGTTTCTTATTTGGATCTCAAAACAATCTGGTGAAATAGACTATGCTAGCTTTCTTCATAGATGAGCAAACTAAGTTTTAGCAGACAGACTGAGTGACTTGCCCAGGATCGCTCAGCTAATGATCGCAGAGCCAGGACATAAACCCTACTTTTTCGCTCAAAGATCTGTGCTTTCTACTTGACAACTTATTGCTGTTGAAGATAATCTGGTTAACTCATGAATTCCCAAGAACACACATAGGGAAGCAAAAGAACTCCTGGAATCAACGAGCACACTTTTCTTTCTGGGCTGTAGTGAAGATCTTTTGTCTATTCCCGTTGTACCCATTTTTACCAAATGACTATATTTGCAGTCATCTGCAGCAACACTATAGAAGTCCAAAACACAAGAGCACTCAGTTATTATCAAAATCTTTTTCCCATGTCATGATAGCCAGTAAAAAACTGGTTAACAACGACTTAAAAAATACATATCTACTGTGTCTTCTTCAGTAAACTCTTCGGCTTAAATTAGAATTTCACTGTGCTTCTTTGTAGCTAAACAAAGCCTGCGTTTTGTTGTAAGTAATAGAACTTATTTATACTTGATGTCCTTTGAAAAGTGGCATTTCAGCAACTCAAGCAGAAAGTCTTCTTTAATTCTTGCAGACAAAATGACACGTAATTATCAGGTAACAGCATTGTTAATATTTAAATATTGGCATAAACCTTTCTGTTCATTTCCAAAACTGTTTGAGATCCACCAGGGGGAGATGAATTCATTTTTGCGTCTTGATCCAACTTCTCAATGTTTGGAGGGCGTCTATAGTAACCAAAATGATCACCTAGGTACTGGAACCTGCATGTCCAGCTCATTTTTCATAGCTCTATGGCGAGTTTGCAGCAATGCATGGGTTTTCTCATTGCCAAGATTTCAGCCAGCATTTCTTGCTCGTCATTCTTAATATCTGTCTTTGCATTTGGGGTGAGTCATTGCCATACTTGTCACTGAGGCTTCCAGGGGTGAAACTCTGGATATGTTCTCTGTCATCCCAGACAATCCTATTGGGTGAATCTTAATTATGTTGTTTGTTTTTTATTAGTTTGAGGATACCTAAATATGTCAACCCTAGGTCAAGATATAAACTTTTTCATAAAGCCTGGCCTATGGAAAAGTTTTAACTTTGGGAAAATGGTTGATGAAATTTACATGTGATCTCCAAGTCAACCCCCACTTATCACCCCCAACATACATGCGTCCCACCACTGGTCCCAGGTTTATACTCTTGACCTAGCCCAGTATGTGATACAGACTAAATCACTCCATTTCTCTAGGTCTCTGTGTCCTTCTTATGAGATGCAGGTGCAGGTCTGTCAGACGCATGTCCCCTTCCACTGCCCTTCTTGTGCCCATGGAAGACATTACTAGTTGAACCTCAAACTCTTTCCTGATAAGCTTGGAAATGGCTACAGCAGCCTCAATCCAACATCCTCAAAGTACACATGTAGAGGATACATCATTAAAATAACTTTGGAGGACATTTTTTCTTCTCAACATCTCTCTTTTCAAGAGGAATATTAGGTTTTCATATTCCAAATTTATAGAGAATAAAGGAAGCGCCACCGCTGACTGGCACTCTTAGTCTCCCTAATGGCCTAAATTTATGCTGGTTATCATCATAGGACCTTCAAAGAGAGTCAGACACTCAGATGATTTAATGGGTTTGATGATACATTTATTAGATTGATCTGGAAATCTTGGATTCAAAAGCTGATTGGACTGAGGGGGTTTCCTTGCTATTTTATCGCAGAGGAGAGACGACGTTTGGGGGATATTTTATTTAGTTTGTTAACCAACACTGTGGCACTTACCAAGTGCCATGCTCTCTTCTAAGCACATTGAAAATATCAAGTCATTTAATCATCACAATAACTCAGTGATGTGAGTACTATTAATTTCCTCATCTTACAGATGATGAAACCAATGTTCAGAGTCGTTAAGCCACATATCCATAGTCACCCAGCTGGTAAAGGGTGGAGCTAAGATTTAAACCCATCATTCCACTCTTGTTTGACGTTCTTAGCACTATACTCCTCTCTCTTAATGTTGTGAACACTCAATGAGACCTGACCCATCTGGGAGGCATTCTTATAAAGAAAAGAGATTGGCCTCAACCAACACCCACCTATACCAATATAATAGTAATAATAATAATAATAATAATAATCTCCTGATAATTAAATTAAATAATACGTGCAAAGGCTCTGGCCCACTGAGTAGGTGCTTAATATAAGCTCCTGCCTTCTGTCCTGCCTTCTGTCCTGCCTATAAGGAAGATCGCAAATGTGTGAATCCGGCAGAAAATCAAGGAGACGTGTTCTCTGAATGTAAAAGATGTTTTTAATACTGCATTTTAAGAAGACTTTTTTCTTAAAAGCACCAGTGTAGAAATCAAATAAATGAATACAACTAATGATTTGGAGAAAGCAGAAAATGAAGAGAAATATTACTAATTGTTTAGGAAAATTTAGTGGTGTATTTTGCATATACATTTACTCTATGGTAATATTCTAAAAAGCCACTTGTTCACTGAATTTTACTGTATAAGGAAGGGAGCCTCTTACTCCTACCCACCTTCTCACGGTTTTCTAGTCATAGAGACACTGAGTTTTCCTTTTATTTGACCTGATAGGATATTTATCAAGAGTCTTCTCAATTGAAAATACTGTTCTATTCATCCCTACCTTGGAAGGCAGCACCAAGGTTCTAAAAGCTCAAAGCATCTCCTGACAACTAAAAAAGTTTCTCCTGAAGTCATCCAAGCCATGCTTTTCACTCAAATGCTGTTGATGGTATTTATCAGTTCATTCCATGGATGGTCCCATCCATTGATTGAGATTACTTTGTAAGTGATCCTACTGAGCACAGGACATCTTAACAATGCCTATTTCAACCTGAAAGAGTCAAAGAAGAATTTACAGAGACTGAAGGAAGGAGTAGGATTTTGAATGACAGGAGAGATCTGAATTGTAAAGGCATGAGGGTATCCTGGGCTAGGGAGGGTGAAGTAGGGAGTGAAAGGAGGGAAACAAGGTTGGATTGCCAGGGAGAGAAAGTTTGATTTTTATTCCGTATGTATAATGGTATGTTAGTTAATTCTCATTTAATTGCAAGTGACAGAAAACATAATTCAAACTGGTTGAAATGGAAAGAGAAAAAAAAAAAAAAAAAAGCCGGGGCTGGGGAGACACTGGCTCACAGAACAGAAAAGCCCATACAGCAACTTGATTTGAGGCTTACGTGGTGACTCAGGGTTTTACTTTAAGAAATGCGATTCTGCCCTTTCTTCCGATATTGTTTTAGAGAAGTCATTTTGGGGGCAGAATTGAGGCTGGGTTGGAGATAGAAAATTAGAGGCTCAGCTAAACAAAAAGGCACTATTGCTATAGTTTAGGAGAGAAATGAAGATAGACTGGACTCTGGCAGAGGTAGTAATATGGAGAGGACATATAGAAGGGCTAGTGACTGAACATCAGGGGCACAGGGAGGGACAAGTCTAAGATGACTGATAAATTCCAGCCTTGGGTAACTGGGTAAAAGTTGGGCCTTTCATCAAGAAAATATGTAAGAAGGTTGGTAGGGGAAATGTGCATATTTGAATTTGAATTATCACTGGAACACTCAGTTGCAGATTTCTAGTAGGCTGTTGGATATACGCTTCTTGAGCTCACAAAACCACTCTGGGCTGGAGATATGGATGTGGGATTTGTCAGAACACATGGGCCACCAAAAAATATAGACATATTTAAAGGTTTTGGAAGAGAAGGAGGAAGAACTGCAAATGAAATAAAAAGGAGGGTAGTCAAGAGAGGTACAAGAAGAACTGAGAGACAGTGACCATGAAAACAAGGAATGGGGAGAAGAAAGGTATAAAATTCTAGGTAAAATTGACTAAATTAGCAGATGTAAAATATCCAGAGGATGTAGCAAACTAGGAGGTCACTATCAAATCAGGTCAGTGGTGGAATCCGTGGCATCAAGAATTGATTATTGAGAAGAAGAAACACCAGCACCAATTACATCAAGAGCGTCAACATGTTTATTTATCACCTGTGAGGTGAAAGACACTACACCAAACACATTGAAGAAATAATAATAAAACATGCTACATTTCCCTGAGTGCCAAGAACACAAATTTATTTTATGTTTCATTTGAATTCAATCTGGCATTATAACTCGATTTGAAACATGAGCTGAATTTATTCAGAGGGGTTAAGCTTTCTAAAAAGGGAAGGTGGTTTATATACCAGAGTGTGTAATCAAGATCAGAGGATTTTGTTTTAAAAAAAAATCAATCATGTATGATTGTGCTCATCAAAATTATTCCTCATTATCTCTGCTTAAGCCCTAATAAGTATTGCAACTTTACCCTGTTTCTAGAGTATTCTTGCCACTAGAGCAACTTCTAACTTTTCCCGCTCAGTGGCTTTTTATAGAAGTAGGCTTTCCCTCAATAGCAGTTACCATTTAATGACTCCGGCCCCAGTGCTGTTGAAAGCACCTCTTCAGTTTCTCCCTCTATTCTCTCTTCCTTTGAATCAAGCATGTTAATGGCATCTACCTGAAAGATGGTCACTTCACCCTGCTTGCCTGTCTTTTAGCTCCTGAACTCCCAGTGTTTCATCTTAATCTCTCTGGTAATGCAATATGACTTTTAAATTTAATGTAGTTCTTCCCAGGGTCTCCAGGAGGAAGTGAACAGTCTACCAGTGACAATGGTAGTAGAGTCTGTAATCCCCATGGCCTTGTAGGCACTGGCTTAAGTTGTAAAGTTTGTACTATAAATGTTTGAGCAGATTTGGGATCCACCCCTCATTCCAGGAATTCTTCATCCATATCCACGGACATCCTTCTACCAGATTTTTGTGGGTGACAGATCTTCTTCCTTAAACTCACAAACCTTCATATGTTCCCACTAAGAACATCTACACCAAATCAAAACATCCTGTGGCTTGCATTAATTCAACAAAATTGAAAGAGGACCCCCTCACCTCTTTCTTTTTGTTTCACAATGCTGGCTTGTGAAATCTCCCTTTGTGTATTTTCCTTGCTCTTGCCACTATTAACTTTCTTGTTTGCTTGTTTGTTTTTTCCTAGTGATGGAATGAATATAATGCCTTGAAAGGCAATCAGAAATAATTTCTGAGATATCTGCTGTTTTGCATCCTCCTGGCCTCCGTGCCCCTCCATTGGTGTGGACCATCAATGGCCAGTTGTCTCTCTGTGGGGTGTATGTGTGACTGGAACTCCCTGTAATTACCCTTTCCACAGCCTCTGCCCCCGAGCAGTGTGGCTTCTTGGGTTACTGAAGGCCTCACAACAAACCTGACTTTGTTCTTTTAGCTATCTTCTCTCAATGCCATCTCATTAAAGTACTTTGCCAGTGAAAACAGCCCTGACAAATGTCTTTCCACTTGTAACCTGGCCTGAAACTGCCTAAGTTTTCTTGTTGAATGGGCTAAATATTCCAAAGTAATTTAGTAGGGAAACTTGACAATCACCAGCTCATGTTGTCACCTGTATTTTTTAAAATTTGTGTTATGCACTGACCACCCACCATTTCAATTATTGTTTTGTTCCAATAATGAGACAAGTATGAATTATTTCTTGTCCTTTAGTATTAATATAAACTATGATAGGATATTAAGAGAAACAATGGTGGACCAAAAAGTATAGGGGCAACAGGGACCCCACATGTTGAGTCTTTTGTGGAAATTTGGGGGAACTAAAGCTTTTTCAAAAAATTACTATTAAAAGGAGGTAAAATGTCCTGTGTCTAGAGGGGAAACTGTTAATAAAAGGTTTATTAATGTAACAATAATTATACTATTTATTATTTCAGACGCACTAAACAATGTCACTGGAAACAAGATGTAGCCCCATTTTCCATCTTGTAGTCGTAGGCTCAACCTCTGGTTTATTCTCCTGAGAATCATTAATGATACAGACGCAGAGCAGGGGAGTGGAACTGAAACTTCTCAATTTGGGACACGATCCTGCTCTCAGTTATTGGTAAGCAGTGGAGGTTTTTGTTGAACTCCTGATTTTTGCATCTGGTTGTGGTATCACATTCCTGCCTCCTTGTAAGAGAAATGCCTCCTCAAAAGGAGAAAAGAATAAAAAATAAATAAATAGGTGGCTGGCGAGATAGCTGAATAGGAATAGCACCAGTCTGCAGCTCCCAGCAAGATCAAGGCAGAAGGTGGGTGACTTCTGCATTTCCAATTGAAGTACCCGGCTCATCTCATTGGGACTGGTTAGACGGTGGGTGTAGCCCATGGAGGGAAAGCTGAAGCAGGGTGGGGCATCGCCTCATCTGGGAAGTGCAAGGGGTTGGGGAACTCCCTCCCCTAGCCAAGGGAAGCCATGAGGGACTGTGCTGTGCGGAATGGTGCACTCCAGCCCAGATACTACACTTTTCCCACTGTCTTCGCAACCTGCAGACCAGGAGATTCCCTCAGGTGCCTACACCACCAGGGCCTTGGGTTTCAAGTACAAAATTAAGCGGCCATATGGGCAGTCACTGAACTAGGTGCAGAAGTATTTTTTTCATACCCCAGTGGTGCCTGGAATGCCAGCAAGACAGAACTGTTCACTGCCCTGGAAAGGGAACTGAAGCCAGGGAGCCAAGTGGTCTAGCTCAGTGGACTCCACCCCCATGGAGCCCAGCAATCTAAGATCCACTGGCTTGAAATTCTCGCTGCCAGCACAGCAGTCTGAAGTCAACCTGGGATGCTTGAGCTTGGTTGGGAGAGGGGCATCCGCCATTACTGAGGCTTGAGTATGTGGTTTTCCCCTCACAGTGTAAAACAAAGCCACTGGGAAGTTCAAACTGGGCAGAGCACACTGCAGCTCAGCAAAGCTGCTGTAGCCAGACTGCCTCTCTAGATTCCTCCTCTTTGGGCAGGGTATCACTGAAAGAAAAGCAGTAGCCCTGATCAGGGGCTTATAGACAAAACCTCCATCTTCCTGGGACAGAGCACCTGGGGGAAGGGGTGGCTGTGTGCGCAGCTTCAGCAGACTTAAATATTCCTGCCTGCTAACTCTGAATAGAGCAGCGGATCTCCCAGCACAGTGCTTGAGCTCTGCTGAGGCACAGACTGCCTCCTTAAGTGGGTTCCTGACCCCTGTGCCTCTTGACTGGGAGATAGCTCCCAGAAGGAGTCAACAGATACCTCATACAGGAGAGCTCCAGCTGGCGTCTGGTGGGTGCCCCTCTGGGATGAAGCTTCCAGAGGAAGGAACAGGCAGCAATCTTTGCTGTTCTGTAGCCTCCACTGGTGATACTCAGGCAAACAGGGTCTGGAGTGGACTTCCAGCAAACACCAGCAGACCTGCAGTAGAGGGGCCTGACTATTAGAAAGAAAATTAACAAAAAGAAAGGAATGGCATCAACATCAACAAAAACAACGTCCACACAAAAATCCCATCTGAAGGTCACCAACATCAAAGACCAAAGGTAGATAAACATATGAAATAAGGAAAAACCAGTGCAAAAAGGCTGAAACTTCCAAAAACCAGAATGCCTCTTCTCCTCCAAAGGATCACAACTCCTTGCCAACAAGAGAACAAAACTGGATGGAGAATGAGTTTGACAAATAGACAGAAGTAGGCTTCAGAAGGTGGGTAATAACAAAGTCCTCCGAGCTAAAGGAGCATGTTCGAACCCAATGCAAGGAAGCTAAGAACCTTGAAATAAGGTTAGAGGAATTGCTAACTAGAATAACCAGTTTAGAGAAGGACATAAATAATCTGATAGAGCTGAAAAACACACCATGAGAACTTTGTGAAGCATACACAGTATCAATAACTGAATCAATCAAGTGGAAGAAAGGATATCAGAGATTGAAGATCAACTTAATGAAACAAAGTGTGAAGACAAGATTAGAGGAAAAAGAATGAAAAGGAACAAACAAAGCCTCCAAGAAATACGGGACTATGTGAAAACACCAAACCTACGTTCAATTGGTGTACTTCAAAGTGATGGGGAGAATGGAACCAAGTTGGAAAACACTCTTCAGAATATAATACGGGAGAACTTCCCCAACCTAGCAAGAGAGACCAACATTCAAATTCAGGAAATACAGAGAACACCACAAAGATACTCCTCAAGAAGAACAATCCCAAGACACATAATTGTCAGATTCACCAAGGTTGAAATGAAGAGAAAAATGTTAAGGGCAGCCAGAGAGAAAGGTCGGGTCATCCACAAAGGGAAGTCCATCAGACTAACAGCAGATCTCTCTGCAGAAACCCTACAAGCCAGAAGAGAGTGGGGACCAATATTCAACATTCTTAAAGAAAAGAATTTTCAACCCAGAATTTCATATGCAGCCAAACGAAGCTTCATAAGCAAAGGAGAAATAAAATTCTTTACAGGGAAGCAAACACTGAGAGATTTTGTCACCACCAGGCCTGCCTGACAAAAGTTCCTGAAGGAAGTACCAAATATCGAAAGGAAAACCGGTACCAGCCACTGCAAAAACATACCAAGTTGTAAAGACCATTGACACTATAAAGAAACTACACCAATTAATGGACAAAATAACCAGCTAGCATCATAATGACAGAATCAAATTCACACACAACAATACTAACCTCAAATGTAAACAGGTTAAATGCCCCAACTAAAAGATACAGACTGACAAATTGGATAAAAAGTCAATACCCATCAGTGTGCTGTATTCAGGAGACCCATCTCACATACAAAGACACACACAGGTTAAAATTAAAGGGATGGAGGAATATTCACCAAGCAAATGGAAAGAAAAAAACAAAAACAGGGGTTACAATCCTAGTCTCTGATATAAGAGAATTTAAACAAACAAAGATCAAAAAATACAAAGGACACTACATAATGGTAAAGGGATCAATGCAACAAGAAGAGCTAACTATCCTAAATCTATATGCACCCAATACAGGAGCACCCAGATTCATAAAGCAAGTTCTTAGAGAACTAGAAAGAGACACAATAACAGTGGGAGACTTCAACACTCCACTGTTAATATTAGATAGCTCAATGAGACAGAAAATTAACAGGGATATTCAGGACTTCAACTCAGCTCTGGACCAAGTGGACCTAGTAGACATCTACAGAACTCTCCACCCCAAAACAACAGAATATACATTTTTCTCAGCACCACATCACACTTATTCTAAAATTGGCCACATAATTGGAAGTAAAACACTCCTCAGCAAACGCAAAAGGACTGAAACCCCAACAAACAATCTCTCAAACCACAGTGCAATCAAATTAGAACTCAGGATTAAGAAACTCACTCAAAACTGCACAACTACTTGAAATCTGAACAACCTGCTCCTGAATGACTACTGGGTAAATAATGAAATTAAGGCAGAAACAAATAAGTTCTTTGAAACCAATGAGAACAAAGACACAATGTTTCCAGACTCTCTGGGACACAGCTAAAGCAGTGTTTAGAGGGAATTTTATAGCACTAAATGCCCACAGGAGAAAGCAGGAAAGATCTAAAATTGACACCCTAACATCGCAATTAAAAGAACTAGAGAAGCAACAGCAAACAAATTCAAAAGCTAGCAGAAGATAAGAAATAACTAAGATCAGAGGAGAACTGAAAGAGATAGAGAGACACAAAAACCCTTCAAAAAATCAATGAATCCAGGAGCTGGTTTTTTTTGAAAAGATCAATAAAATTGATAGACCACTAGCAAGACTAATAAAGAAGAAAAGAGAGAAGAATCAAACAGACACAATAAAAAATGATGAAGGGGATATCACCACGGATCCCACAGAAATAAAAACTACCATCAGAGAACAAACACCTCTATGCAAATAAACTAGAAAATCTAGAAGAAATGGATAAATTCCTGGACACATACACCCTCCCACAATTAACCAGGAAGAAGTTGAATCCCTGAATAGGCCAATAACAAGTTCTGAAATTTAGGCAGTAATTAATAGTCTATCAACCAAAAAAAGCCCAGGACCAGACAGATTCACAGCTGAATTCTACCAGAGGTACAAAGAGAAGCTGGTACCATTCCTTCTGAAACTATTCCAAACAATAGAAAGAGAGGGACTCCTCCCTAACTCATTTTATGAGGCCAGCATCATTCTGATACCAAAACCTAGCAGAGACACAACAACAAAAAAATTTCAGGCCAATATCCCTGACGAACATTGATGCCAAAATCCTCAATAAAATACTGGCAAACCAAATCCAGCAGCACATCAAAAAGCTTATCCATCACGATCAAGTCAGCTTCATCCCTGGGATGCAAGGCTAGTTCAACCTATGCAAATCAATAAACATAATCCATCACATAAAACCAATGACAAAAACCACATGATTATCTTAATAGATGAAGAAAACGCCTTTGACATAATTCAACACTCCTTCGTGCTAAAAACTCTCAATAAGCTAGGTATTGATGGAATGTGTCTCAAAATAATAAGAGCTATTTATGACAAACCCACAGCAATATCATACTGAATGGGCAAAAGCTGGAAGCATTCCCTTTGAAAAACAGCACAAGACAAGGATGCCCTCTCTCACTATTCCTATTCAACATAGTATTGGCAGTTCTGGTCAGGACTATCAGGCAAGAGAAAGAAATAAAGCATATTCAAATAGGAAGAGAGGAAGTCAAATTGTCTCTGTTTGCAGATGACATAACTGTATATTTAGAAAACCACATTGTCTCAGCCCAAAATCTCCTTAAGTTAACAAGCAACTTCAGCAAAGTCTCAGGATACAAAATCAGTGTGCAAGAATCACAAGCATTCCTATACGCCAATAATACACAAGCAGAGAGCCAAATTATGAGTGAACTCCAATTCACAATTGTTACAAAGAGACTAAAATAAAAAGGAATATAACCTACAAGGGATGTGAAGGACCTCTTCAAGGAGAACTAGAAACCATGGCTCAAGGAAATTAGAGAGGACACAAACAAATGGTAAAACATTCCATGATCATGGATAGGAAGAATCAGTATTGTGAAAATGGCTATATTGCCCAAAGTAATTTATAGATTCAGTGCTATTCCCATCAAGCTACCATTGACTTTCTTCACAGAATTAGAAGAAAAACTACTTTAAATTTAATTGGAACCAAAAAAGAGCCCGTATAGCCTAGACAATCCTGGACAAGAAGAACAAAGCTGGAGGCATCATCATACTACCTGACTTCAAACTATACTGCAAGGCTACAGTAACCAAAACAGCATGGCATTGGTACCAGAACAGATACATAGGCCAATGGAACAGAACAAAGGCCTCAGAAATAATGCCACACATCTACAACCATCTGATCTTCAACAAATCTGACAAAAACAATGCAAATGCAAAATGAACAGAAAATGAATGAATCCAGGAGCTGGTTTTGTGAAAAGATTAACAAAATAGACAGACTGCTAGCCAGGCTAATAAAGAAGAAAAGAGAGAAGAATCAAATAGACACAATGAAAAATGATAAAGGGGATATTACCACTGATCCCACAGAAATACAAACCACCACCAGAGAATACTATAAACACCTCTGTGCAAATAAAGTAGAAAATTTGGAAGGAATGGATGAATTCCTGGACACATACACCCTCCCAAGACTAAATCAGGAAGAAGAAAGGATTCCCTATTTAATAAATGGTGTTGAGAAAAGGCTAGCCATATGCAGAAAACTGAAACTGGACCCCTTCCTTACACCTTATACAAAAATTAACTTAAGATGGATTAATGGCTTAAACATAAGACCTAAAACCATAAAAACCCTAGAAGAAAACTGAGGCAATGCCATTCAGGACATAGGCATGGGCAAAGCCTTCATGATTAAAACACCAAAAGCAATGACAACAAAATCTAAAATTGACAAATGGGATCTAATTAAACTAAAGAGCTTTTGCATGGCTATCATCAGAGTGAACAGCCAACCTTCAGAATGGAAGAAAATTTTTGCAATCTATCCATTTAACAAAGGGCTAATATCCAGAACCTACAAGGAACTTAAACAAATTTACAAGAAAAAACAAACAGCCCCATTAAAAAGTGGGTGAGGGATATGAACAGACACTTCTCAAAAGAAGATGTTTATGTGGCCAACAAACATTTGAAAAAAAAACTCATCAATGCTGGTCATTAGAGAAATGCAAATCAAAACCACAATGATATACCATCTTACTCCAGTTAGAATGGTGATCATTAAAAAGTCAGGAAACAGCTGGAGAGGATATGGGTAAACAGGAATGCTTTTACACTGTTGCTGGGAGTGTAAATTAGTTCAACCATTGTGGAAGACGGTGTGGTGATTCCTCAAGGATCTAGAACCAGAAATACCATTTGACCCAACAATCCCATTACTGAGTATATACCCAGAGGATTATTAATCATTCTAGTATAAAGACACATGCACATGTATGTTTATTGCAGCACTATTCACAACAGCAAAGACTTGGAACCAACCCAAATACTCATCAGTGACAGACGGGATAAAGAAAATGTGGCACACATACACCATGGAATACTATGCAGCCATAAAAAAGGATGAGTCCATGTCCTTAGCAGGGACATGGATGGAGTTGGAAACCATCATTCTCAGCAAACTAACACAGGGACAGAAAACCAAACACTGCGTGTTCTGTCTCGTAAGTGGGAGTTGAACAATGAGAACACATGAACACAGGGAGGAGAATATCACACACTGGGGCCTGTCGGGGGTAGAGGTGGGGGAGGGAGAGCATTAGGAGAAATACCTAAGGTAGATGACGGGTTGATGGGTACAGCAAACCACCATGGCACGTGTATACCTATGTTACAAACCTGCACATTCTGCCCATGTATCCCAGAACTTAAAGTATTATAAATAAATATTTTGTTTCTGTTTTTAAGAAGAAAAGAAAGAAGGAGGAGTTTTTTGTTTTTTTTAATTAAAAAAAAAAAAGGTTTCTTGTCCCAGATACAAACAACTATATCCATTAATTCTTTTATTTACTGAAGTTTCCTGGGAGGCTATGCAGTGCAGTGGCTAAAAATGAAGGCTTAGGTTTACAGTTTGTTGGTTCACACTTCAGCTCTACCACTTTGTCATCCTATGACTTTAGGCAGCAAAGCTAAACGTGTTCCTCAGTCCCCCTGGGTCTCAGCTGCCCATCTGGAAAATGGTGCTGAGGATTCATTGAGACAGTCCATGTCAAGTGGTTAAGATAATGCTTGGCATATAGTAAGCACTCTTTGAATGTCAGGGTTATGATTCCATGTATGAGACATAGGGTTCTGAAAAACTACGATAGTATATATCTTCCCTAAAACATCCTATATGTACACTTATAATGTAGGTGAAAAATTTACATCAACTCTTGAAAGAGGCTGATGT
The DNA here is from genome assembly GCF_009764315.1 of Trachypithecus francoisi. Lineage (NCBI taxonomy): Eukaryota > Metazoa > Chordata > Mammalia > Primates > Cercopithecidae > Trachypithecus > Trachypithecus francoisi. The sequence goes on along the minus strand of NW_022681453.1, from coordinate 129,320,954 downwards.
AAAAGAGCTTAAAATTTGAGGAAAGTAATTGAAATAGGCTAATATGAGTTCTTTATAAATATGTATGTAAACTGCTTGGGCTTATGACTAACTACACAGCCTATTCCATGGTTGTGCTACTGTTTACAGAAATCCAGAGTCATTCTTTTCAAAAGATTGGAATCCGGCATTAGTACTTCCACCCACCTGAATTGTTAAGGATGCACAGCTGAGTTCCTCTGATCTGAATCATGAATGATAGTGAAGCATTTTTCTATACTTTTGTCTCTTAACCCTTGCAGTATCACTATAACATATCTATCTCCTATTTTACAGGTATAGAAGTTGACACAGAAAAAGTGAAGTGTCATTCAGACCAACATTACCTTATCTGCTAAAACTTCTAAGTGTCTAATTCTTGACTGTGAAAATCATGTATTTGCACCAGTGCATAGACTCACCAAAATGGCCCCCCCACTGATAAACAAAAAAATAAATAAAAAGTGCAGTTAAGCGGTGCCATTGTTTTCTCACATTCATACACCTGAGTGAAGCTCAGAGAGATAAATTACTGGTTATGTACTCAGCAGGATTCACACCAAGATGTGCTGATGTGAAATCTCTGCTCTGCTCTTTCCATGTATTAAGGTCCTCTTCCTTTTTGGTGACTTCTGCTGTCCTGATTTTTTGGGTAACATGCTTGTACTAGAGGAGGCAATGATAAAAAGGTCAGTCTTAGCCAACTAAGCCTAAGCATGAACAAATGAGAGTTTTATGCTTCTACTAGATGATTCAGTTGGGTCATAAAGATTTATTTCAGCAATGCTTTTGTTATACTTTTTTTCATAAATGGAGACAAGTTTGTCCCAAGATACATCTCTTAATGCATAAATTCATATATGTATTACAAAAACTTTTCCCACAAACTCAAGGGCTTAAGTTGTACCCATAAATATTTACATTTTAGATACTTTGAAAACTTGACCTACATTTAAAACTAACAGTTAATCATAAATTCAACAGAGAAGGGGTGGGTTGCAAGATCTTTGGAGAGGTAGGAAAGATATCTTAGAGCTTAGAGGTGACCACAGTAAGTCCCTGCAAGCTCCTGCACAAAGTCAGCCTGTGCCACAGCTGAGAGCAGGCATTTTGGAGTCAGACAAGCTTGGTTGGAACAAAGGCTGTTGAAGCTACTTAATCAGAAGCTACTACTGAACCTCAGTTCCTTCATCTGTAAAATGAAAATAATAATGCCTGGATGATTGTAATGCTTAAATGAGATCACTTGCCTGGCACATGGCAGTCACTTGTCACATGTTGTTTATCTGTGGTTTCGTACACTCCACCCATCTCATTCTTTTCAAAAGACCGACTTTAGAATGCACTGTCTTCCCAATCATTAAGTAAATTTTCCGCAGAGAAAAAAATGTCAGGATTTTTTTTTCTTTGATCTCTCCTTTCTAGGTTATCTTTAGCCAACCTTTGCCTGTTTGGCGTGGCACACCTGTCTCACCTCTCCATGTCCGGAAGTAGTCACAGTCATCTAGAACTCTGAATGATACTCCCCTGACAGGGATGGCTTACTGCTGCCCACTCAAGTTGTCAACAACAAGATGCTGAACACTTAGCTATTTAAAATCAGCACCCCCATCCCAACTCCATGAGAGAAAGCACACCTGGTGGGCTTCCTCCACAGTCTGGAGAGGCTTCTCCAGGTCATTCCAGGTGGTTTGGATTCGGTGGAGCTAGAGGGAGGGGTGCAGTGAGATGTGAGGGTACTTATGGCTCCAGTTTTTAAAAGGCCGTAGAGCAGAATGGTAACAAAAATCAAAATCACAAACACTAATGAGGCTCCCTAGTTGGTGCCAGCTCTATTCCTGTCACCACCCTTCACAGCCCCCGAAGAGAGTAGAGGATTATAGATTTGGTGGAATCCTTGGGGCACATTCAAAGAGTTTGAGATTTTGTTTGAAAGTCTGTTTGCAGACAGTAAAAATGGATTAAATTGCCTCTCCAACACAAAGAAATGCCAGGTCTCCATAGAGGTAAGACACCAGAGACTTAAAGTGATACTAGAAGCAAAATAATGAAAAGACTCCAAAATACTGGCCCATCTTTACAGCTAATGCTATATACCTTGTGTTTAAGAGTATATACATTCATTGTGATAGAAGGAACCAAGGAAATAAGTCATTCAATAATATGTCGTTTCTTGTTGAAATGAAATACATTAAGGACAATGGTATATATTATATACTCTTTTTTAAAAAGCACAACAGAAAGTTATTTCTTGCATTGTATTTCTCACTGCTACTCCCTTCTACAAAACTCAGATTCTAGGCAGGCATAGTGGCTCACGCCTGTAATTCCAGCACTTTGGGAGGCTGAGGCGCGTGGATCACTTGAGGTCATGAGTTCGAGACCAGCCTGGCCAAGATGGTGAAACCCTGTTTCTACTAAAAAAAAAAAAAAATACAAAAATTAGCTGGGTGTGGTGGCAGGTGCCTGTAATCCCAGCTACTTGGGAGACTGAGATGGGAGAATTGCTTGAACCCGGGTGGCAGAGGTTGAGGTGAGCTGAGATTGCACCACTGCACTCCAGCCTGGGCGACAGAGCAAGACTCCATCTGAAAAAAACAAAAAACGAAAAAAACACCTCAGATTCTTTGTATGTAACTTCTAGAAGTGAAATGGGTGGGTCAAGGAGTATTTATACAATGGTACTGGAATCCAAAAAGTAAAAGAAGAATAAAGATGAGACTTTTTAAATCTCTTTAATTGCAACTTTTCAAATAATTCTAAAAGGTTAATTTTTTATTACTTTATGCATGTTGAAAGCATTAAACTGTATATCTCATGGAAAACGAGAGATAAAACTGTTCATGGCAGCCACAGCAAGATCGTGCTAATAAAAAAAGAACCATGTATTTGGTGAGATATCGCTGGTTATCCAGGCTCTAAAGTGCTGACATTTTCAACTGATATCACCTAATAAAGATATAGAAGAGAAGATCAATTACACGGATACTATTTTTTCCCCTCAAATGGCCTAAATTATTATCAGTCTTGCACAAACAGAGTAGTATTAATAGCTCTTTTCAAGGCTGAATTAGTATTTCCAAAACTTAAGGAGTCAACATATTATAGCACTCATTGCATGTATAGTTTGTTATATATACTTTTTAAAATTTCTGCGTTTTTCATGTGTTCATGTGTCTGTCTGCAGCTTTGCCTGCGTGTTTCCTGTTGGTCTTCACTATGGCAGACATTGTTCTGGGCTTAAGGGGACAAGGACCTGGCACAGTTCCTGCCCTCAGGAGGAGCGACATTGCGAACACTGAGTGGTGGGCTGGGCATGGGCTACAGGTGCCACATTCCATCAGCTACAGAGAGAACACATGCTTTGAAAAATGAAGAAAACTTAATGAAAAGGTATACACTTAAATTGAGCTCTGAAGGAGTGTCCAAAATTATTTTGAGAATACTGTTCTTCTTAGTATAAGAAAATATCGTGTTCATCTTTGTTAAATTAATGGACTTTATTTTTTACAGAAGTTTTAGGTTTACAGAAAATTGAGCAGATGGTAGAAAGTTCCTATACAGCTCCTGCCTCCGCCTTGTCCCCATAGAGTTTCCCTATTAATAACGGCTCACATTAGCGTAAGACATTTGTTACAATTGATGAATCAATCTTGATACATTATTATAAATTGAAGTCCATAGTCTATATTACAGTTTCTCTGTGTTGTAGTTTTATGAGTTTTGACAAATGCACAGTGTCATGTGCCCATCATTACAGTATAATACAGAACAGCTTCAATGCCCTGAAACTTCTGTGCTCCACTATTCATCCCTCCATCTCTTTCCCTGGACTTCTGGCAACCACTGATTTTTTACTGTCTTCATAGTTTTGCTTTTTACAGAATGTTATATAGTTGGAATCTGACAGTACATAGCCTTTTCAGACCAACTGCTTTCACTTAGCGATATTCATTTAAGGTTCCTCCATGTCTTTTCATGGCTGGATAGCCATGTTCACTTTACAAATAGGAAAAAATAAAACAAAAAAACTATCACCCATAATCTCAGAGATAAGCTCTATGAACACTTTGGTTATTTCTTTCCAGGTTTCTTCATAGATAGATAAATATACTGAATTATCCTATCGTTGATATGATTTCAAAATCTTTTTCTGTTACTCAATAATTTATCATGAATATTGTACTATTGAACATCAGTTGGTCAAACCACTTGTAATGGCTGAAGATTATCCCATTTCTGGTTGTACTACTTATTAAACTAAGTTTTCATTCGGGAGCGTGAAGGTTGTTGCAAACTTTTTGCTATTGTATACAATGCTATGATGAATATCCTTCTTGCCAAGTATTTATTTCCACATCTTTAGGAAAAATATCCTAGACGTGTAATTGCATTACACAGTAGGTAAAACTATCAGGCATTTGATAGAAAAGATCAAGCCCTGCCCTGGAAGGTCTCTAACAATCTCCATTCCCTGCACAGGACAAGAAATTGTACACTTCCCTAAACCTCATCAAAGCAAGGTAACATCATTTTAAACAATGTTTAAATTAGAAGATATTTGTTATGCACTTATTGGGTGGTTAGGAGGTTAGGAGAGGGAAGAAGGCACTTGATGATGAAAATAGCACGAACAGTGGCATGAAGGTGAGTAGATATGATCATACTAGAAAATCAAATACTATAGTGTGGTTGAAGTACGGAGAGTGTTTTGTGGAAGAAGCATGACCTAAGGCCAGAATGACAGATTACAGTCAGATCACGGAGGTCCTCAAATGCCCAGCTGGATGAATACATGTCTTTGGAAAACAAAAGAGAGCCCAAAAGGTTTTTAAGTATAGTAGTGACCTAAACCAAGCTGTGCTCAGGATTATTTTTGTGGCAGCATGAGGGTAAACTGGAGTAGGCTGATAAAGGATTCCAAGACCCTGTTGAGAGACATGAAAATATTGATGATAGGGATGATTACTGGTTGTTTTAAGGAAGTAACAGTGGGACTGCGGAAGGAAGGATGAAGTGGGGAGTAGGTGCCAAGTGAGGTTCCAGAATTTCTTTGGCCCCTTTGCACCTTGTTTTCCAACATCTTTCTCTCTCCCAGAAACTTCTGTATCTCCAGATGATACAAAGTCCCAACTCAGAGATTGTTGCTTTAACATAGAGACTTTGAGGACCAAAAACAGAAAGGAATTTATCTTCTATTGTGGAATTTTAGGCAACATGACAAATCAGAAAAAAACATCTTTAGACAGAGGCTTTTAGTAACATTTAGTAGCAATTTTTGACCCATTTGAGAATGCTTCTGTGCCGCCCCCAATAAATTGCCCTGGGTTTGAATTTATTTGTATCAGAAGCCACATAAAGGTGTAAAGTCAAAATCATATTTAGTTATGCAGTCAATAAAACAGACTCTATTAAAAAGAACACAATGGCATGACCTTGATGCAATGTTTAGTTACTGCAGCTATGATACCAGTTCCTCCAATGGACTCTTAGAACTGTTGACAGAATTTGCGACTAGATCAGAGAAGCTAGTTCAAGGGAAAGGGGCAAAGGAAATGACAGGTTTAGAAGGAGCTAGTGGGTCATCCACATTTGAATGTCCAGTCACAGCTGAAGTGGTAACTGGAGCCCAGAGGTGTATGAGTTGTCTGTGTTATTTGGGAATTCCTCTGCACATTCACAATTGTTAAAATTATGAGAATTCCTAAAATTTCCTTAAGACCAAATTTGGGGTTATGTTAGCTGGCTTAACTGAGAGAAGAAAAAATTGCACTGTTAGCACTTTGTCTATAGTATATTTTTTCAGCTTACATATATTTAGTTTTTGGCCCATTATAATTTACTTGCCTTTGGACAAGATTATTTTTATATTCTCTCACTAATATGTGTGTGCATCTCCACGTGACTCCTTCTCTGTCTTTTTCTGTCTTCTGTTATATAAGATCTTACTGCTGTCTTCACCATGATCACACTTCGACAGTCAAAAAAAAAAAAAAAAGATATATTTCAGGTGTTTGAGATGAAGGAGGTTGCGTGAGTTTAACCTTCCTTGGTATCCTTGTGAGCTTTCTGTATTTAATACTTGTTTTATCTGAAGCCTGTGGAGGTTCTAAACTATTAGAAGACACACTTTCTGAGAACTACCTTTCTAGTAGCCTGAAGATATATCATTGATGTTGGGCAACAAAGTTATTCTCTGTAATCCTCTTGATGTTGTAAATGAAAAAGAAGACGGAGCTAGCACCATCTGAACTTTGGGCAAACCATTTGCTCAAAAGGATCATCAAAGGACCAAGCCCTGCCAAAATAATATTTTAAAAAAATCCAGCAGAAAAGGAAAACATTGAGGAGCACGCACAAAAATGAAATTGGTGCAAATTAACTCCATTGTGATTGGAGAGCAATACAAAACAAACTCCCACCACAGCCTCGAGAGGAAAGCCACAGAAGACAGACATTGAAGTGGTAGCCTCACAGTAGCCATCTTTTAACAGCTTTCTTTCTTCAATGCTTTAACCTTAAAAAAAGAAGAAGAAGAAGAAAAGAAAGAAAAAGGGAAAAAAGGGGGAAAAAAAGAAAAGAAGAAAAAGGAAAAGAAAAAACTACCCATTGTTATGTCCCCTATTCATCCTTCATTCAAAGTCATTCACTATGCATTAATTACCACTTTCTTCAATGCACGGGGAGCTCCCAAACACATCTTGTTTTCAAAGAGGCACACTTCCATGCCTCTGCTATTTATATGCAGAACCTGCTGAAATTTTCATCCCAATACTTTGAGATCCCCCCCTAATTTCTGCATACTGTAATTGTTCATAAGGGAAAAAAAGACAAAAGAATGATTTCATGCTTCCAGGACAGTTGTTTGCATCTCTTTCATTTTTCTTTCCAGCTGTGACTGGCAGCAGAAGGTTCTTTAGCAGGTATCCTGCCTGCCCTATGGTAATTTTTAACTTTCCTTCACTTTCTTTTATGTCTGTCACATTTATAGAGACATTTATACCCCTGTTGCCTGGCGCTGTTTTTCTTGCTTTTTAATATCAATCTAATATCTGGATTTTTCCTTAATATGCTATTCTCCTTAGAAGTTATTTCAGAAGAAGGAAAAGGATTGAGTTGAGAGTTCAAAAATCTCATCTAGACATTTTAACTACACAGTATAGTAATTGGATCTCTGACATTCACTTTACTCTTATTCCTATGGGTCTGATCACAGTGAAATTTGTGAAAACTACAACGTTGGTTAATAGGAACTTAGTGCAGTTACTAACACCACTTCTCAATATAAAGTTTGATTTTTTCCAATACTATTTAAACATCAAAAGGAGATTGATGGGGTTAATTCTACAAGAAAAGTTTAAACATTAAAACTTAATTAGAAAACATATTTGTGAGTCAATTCAGCTATTTATGCAAATTTGTGACATTCCAGCTTATTCTTGGCCAAAATAATGTTGTTTTAAGGAAGCAAAAAGAAAGAAAGAAAGAAAGAGAGAAAAGAGAAGAGAAGAGAAGAGAAAAAGAATTAAACAGATTGTATATACCTATAGGATTGTAAAAAGAACCCAGCTGGTTCAGGCAAGTTGTAAAAATAATTAATGCAACAGGGTCATAGAACGCTGGACTTGAAAGATTATTCCAGTTATTTTTTTTATAGTTGAGAAAACTGAGGCCCAAAAAGATAATGACTTGTCCAAAGTCATCCAGGACTAATAAAAGATAGATTCTGGTCCTTCGATCCAATCACAACATATTTTTCATGACATACCTGCTGCTTAGAAAAATTTTGCAGTCTCTTATGGGCACTTTACCTACACAGGTATAATGCATGTTAAGTCTTGCCCACCCCGGCATGCTCTTTAGTGTCTTGAGGATACAGTCAAGTTTCCACCTTGTCGTATACAGCCCCTTAAATAGAGTAGATGCTTTAAAAATGATTGTTGCTATTATTGCTATTGTTACTGTTGCTATTAGTACCAGTCCCTTTCTAGCACTGTTTTCAGTAAAAACTAGCATTTTCTTTTTTTGTATATGTACAGGTTCTATTTTGAAAGTTGTTTGTAACACATATATATTTGTATAATGGATCACATGTATAAAGTTGGTAATATCTATTTCACTACCATAATCAGGGTCTCTAATAGATCTAGCAAATTGGAAAATATAAATTACAATAAGGACTCTGAATTGCAAAGGATCTCATAGATTATCTAAGTTCAACAGGTCTCCCACTGATAGCGCTCTCCCTACACTTACATTAGATTTCTTACATTAAATAGTACAATACATCACAAAATAGATGTATTGAACAATCATCTTGTTGTTAGATGTATCTAACAACATCTAATACATCTAATGTTGTTAGATGTATCTAACAACAATTTGAAAGAAAATGATTCCTATGAACAATAGCCACTGCTTATGAAGTGCTTATTTTGTCAGGCACGACATGACAAGCACTTTATATAATTGTCTCTGATGCTTATAAACAACCTTGCAAGTTAAATATTTGCATTTTAGCCTAGGACTAAACAGAGGCTCCAAGGGATGTATCACCAAATGTGTAAGAGTCAGGAAGAGGAAGAGTCAGGGTTCTAACCCAGGTCTGCACAGTTCTAAAGTACCAGTGCATTCCCCCTCCCACCTGACATCCACATTCTTCAATTAGAAGGCAATGGTTCCAACATTCTAAGGAAATGTACTTTATTCCCATTTCTTCTTTATCTTTTTCTGTGAGTTATTTCTTATATTCTATGGTATTCATCAAAGGGCATTCCCAACCTCTGAATTGCTATACCATGCTTTCAATTTGAACTGTGGCCAGTTCTTGCAATATTTTATAGGTTCAAGGAATCTAAGCTTCAAACTAGAAATGAAATAAACGTCCTAATACAGGTGAATTGTCATTTGATATATACAGTGGCCTTGAATTAAGTGAGTTTAGTTTAATGACACTAACATTCACTAGGGACCCAGCTCTAGGAGATGTCTATGTTCAGGCTCTGGCTCTGTTTCTGTGCAGCTGTGGCCAAGTTCCAACTTCTTTGAGCCTTGGTTTCCCCACGGATCAGATGACATGAGTAGTACCTTGCTTGCCTTCCTAATAGAGTGGGACTAGGATAAGGTAAGGCAGTATGATCCTGTATGTAAATATGGTTTGTTAACTGAAATGTATGATACAACATTCCATAATAAATAATGATTCGTGTATAAAAACTCTATGTTTTGTGGGCACTTTTTATTAAATATTTGAAGAACGAGTTATGTCTTAGAGTAATAAGCAAATAAATGAATAAAACTTCTGTTGTGGTGAAGGAGAACCAATATACCACCATCTTTTGGTTTCTTCGAAAGGGAAAATCTAAGGAATATTTGTCTTATTTTGTTTTTAAAAGTAACTTTTAATAACTAAAAATAAGGAAAAGAAAATCACCCACATTTTATGATTCTATTTGAAATGTAATTTTATTCTTTGGTTTCTAAGCATTTAAGACACCTTTAAAAAAAAAAATTATGGGAAAGTAACCAATAAAATATAAAGGGTAAAGTAAACACTAGGATCATAGGTTCCCAGAGTTGGGTAAAGACTTTGAGCGATAACCTAGTCTGGCTCCCCCATTTGACTCCTGATGAAACGGAGACTTGGAGAGAGAAAGTGATTACCCAAGTTTACCCAGCCCGTGAACTTGGAGCAGGGACTCAAAGGCAGCTTCTTCTAATTCAAACTCCAGGGCTCTTTTTGCTTCACCGCAGGCCTTTGTTCCTACCCATCAAGGACACCTGGAGGGCCCACAGTTTACTTTGTTATGGCTGTAAACTCCTAGTAAAAATGTTTGTCTTCAATTTCACACACCCTTTAGGACATCAAGGCTGCCCCAGAAGCCCTCAGGCAGCTCAAGCCAGACTATAGACAAGACGCACACCAGTGTGCGTGTGTTTGTGTATGTGTGCATGAGCGGGAGAGTTGAGGGAGGGCCAGGAGAGGCAGCACATGAAGGGATTTCTAAGAAAAACTGAAAGCAAAAAGATTTCTCTATCCACTGCTGAGGGCTTTTTTTTTTTTTTTTAAACGCCATCTCCATCTATAACTACATCTTCTTATCAAAGCAATAAAATGATTAATGCTTATGATAAAAAACCAGAAATAGCACCCCCATCAGTGCACACTGATTTCCTCAGAGGATTGCTTTTCGTTACAATGTTCCCAAACCCACAATTTGAACATCTGATTATGATTGCTGCTCAGGCATGGCACTATTTATCATTTACATGACTACATAGAACATACCGCTTTTATTGCTTGTACTGTCCTTAGGCTATTATTTAGGTATCATTTAAATTTTTTTATGTTTGTGAGTACATCGTAGGTGTGTATATTTATGAGGTACATGAGCTGTTTTGATAAAGACGTGGAATGTGAAATAAGCACATCATGAAGAATGGGCTTTCCATCCCCTCAAACATCCCCTCCTTTGAGTTAGAAACAATCCAATAACACTCTTAATTACATTCTTTAAGTTCTTTAAAAATGTACAATTAAGGGCCGGGCGCAATGGCTCATGCCTGTAATCCCAGCACTTTGGGAGGCCTAGGCAGGCAGATCACCTGAGGTCGGGAGTTCGAGACCAGCCTGACCAAAATGGAGAAACTCCATCTGTACTAAAAATACAAAATCAAATGGGTATGGTAGTGCATGCCTGTAATCCCAGCTACTCAGGGGCCTAAGGCAGGAGAATTGCTTGAACCTGGGAGGCGGAGGCTGCTGTGAGCTGAGATTGTGCCATTGCACTACAGCCTGGGTAACAAGAGTGAAACTCCTTTTATGTCTCAAAATACATAAAAATAAATAAATAAATAGCCTATAGTCACCCTTTTGTGCTGTCAACAATAAAGAATCATTTTAATGGCCATTTCTGAGTGTGTTGAATTCTCAAAAAACAAACAAAAAATTGTTTTCAGGAAAGCTTTGAGGGAGTCAGGAGGACATATACATGTAAAAATTATAATTGGCCACAATATGTAACCAAAAAGTGAACACAAAAATTTTACTGAAAGTATTAAATATTGATGTATATTGGTGTTTAACAAACACATTACTTTTACTCAAAAACGACTTTCTCTGCATTCATAATGTCAAAATTAAATAAGATATAAACCTCCTAACATTCATGATTTTTACGTGAGCATTTTTTTTACTTCACACTTTTTACTTCAGCACTTGCAAATCTTATATGAAAAGCTTGCACGGTGTGCCATGGCCAGGAAACTTGTTTTCCTTGAACATAGCAAGTCTATATCATTACCTAGAACTCTCTTCTGTGACAGATACTTATACAGACATTAATTGGTGATTTATGATGGCCGTTTTGGGTTACCAGACAGGGAACGAGGAGTCCTCTGTTAACTATTGTTTACTCTCTAAAATGTTGTCTTGTTTCCTCTTCAGAAGAGAACTTTTTATTCATCAAAGATTATTAAGCTCTCAAGGGAAGTATAACCAGCCATTAATGTCAGTCTTCTGTAAAAACATTAGTTTCTGACATTGTGTTTTTCAGGTAACTCAGTAATGCTTAATAAGGCAATTTTCCCTGGTGCACTTAAATTTACAAAGTGCTAATAAAATGCAGTTTTCTTATGTTTTATGAAACCGTAGAGCAAAAATGGCTCCCACAGAGACAATGGGTCAGCCTGAACTCACTTTGAATGGCAGCCAGGAAGCATTTAAGTGTGAATGTTGGAGAAAAGCAACAGCCTCCCTCCTTTTCCTTCCTCTACCTCAATACCCAGGTGTGCCATTCTTCCTGCCACTACTTTTAGCATTCTCACAAATCCTGTATGAAAACCATTATCTGCTATTGTAAGTTGGATATAAGAATTTAGTAATAAAATAAATAAAAATTGCACAGCAAGTGTTGATAATTACCTTAATATTAAGAACTCTCAAAAAAGATGCAAAGCGATTGGTGATGTTCTAATCCTTTAATTGGATGGTTGGTTCACATGTTTTATAGGCTTTAAAACACGTTATAAATGTCCCTTCGTGTGTTTAGAAGATTTAAAAATGCAAAGTGGCAAATATAAGAAACACTCGAAAAATTATGTATGGACATATTTTCATGAGCAAAAGTTATTTACAATATTGTTAAAATGCTTTTTTTTTTTTCCTGAAACAGTATCTTGCTCTGCCGCCCAGGCTGGAGTGCAGTGGCGTGATCTCGGCTCACTGCAAGCTCCGCCTCCCAGGTTCACGCCATTCTCCTGCCTCAGCCCCCCAAGTACCTGGGACTACAGGCGCCCGCCACCACGCCTGGCTAATTTTTTTGTATTTGTAGTAGTGACGGGATTTCACCGTGTCAGCCAGAATGGTCTTGATCTCCTGACCTCGTGATCTGCCCGCCTCAGCCTCCCAAAGTGTTGGGATTACAGGTGTGAGCCACCGCGCCCAGCCCTAAAATATTGTTCAAATGCTTTGCACCTGAAACTGGACAAGTCTCAGAACTATTAGAACATAAAGCAAGTGATTAATAATAGTTACCACTTATTGAACAGCTACTTGTATCTGATACAATCGTAGATGCTTCATAAATTTTACAGCCTTGTAAGCCTCCAGAGTTGATGTTACTAACTCCATTTTACAGATTCGGAGACATTACTTTGTTCAGGGTTATAGCTAGTAAACAGCAAAGCCACATTCCAAACCCAAGTTTGCTTTCTTTTATAAATATAAATAAAAGCAGTTAATACAATACATAAAACCATCCAGTGTATCTGAAGGAACATGGAGTGTTATGGCAAATACACTTCTGATCTGATTGTGAGCATATGACTTTTTTTAATAAAAAGAGAAAAAATTGTTTTTATCTTTATTTCTGTCTTCTCCACAGTCTCTAAAAGCAGAGATATTTTTTATTTGTATTTAGGCTAGTACCTGGTGTATAATAAAGAGACAAATGTGGAATTCACTGATTCTCATAATGGGGTCATGTCATGAATTTTGAATTGGCTCTAACTAAAATCCAGAAATATTGCTAGACTACTCCCTGTGGTACTGCTAAAAATTCAAATATAACTTAGAGTGATGAGGGAGAAATTAACTAAAAACAATATTAAAATTTTTTTCCAGGGTTCAAGAGGTTCAAAGTATAGACCTGAATGCTCTCTTTGCTTGTCGATTCTTACTATCTGCTTTAATCACACACTGCAAGATAAACAAAACTCCTAGGTCTTTGGGAGGCTACTCCGTGATACCCAACAGTAAGACGATTGGATCACATTTGTGACTGAGGCTTAGTAAGACGTTAAGTTAATCAAATATTCCACTTTAGCAATAGGATTGCCTGGATTCATCTTGATCTTGACTAATATAACATATACCTAAAGGAAGGTTACAGCTTCTTCCCTGAAAAATGAATTTACTTTAACCCTGTTACAATTACGCTTTGAAGGGGAGTGAACAAAGGTGGTCTTTTAACTTCTCAGGCACTTTCATAACTGGGGCATTTTACTTAGAAATGTACAGCCACACTGTTTGTTTGCACCCTCCTCTGCGATTCTGTTGTTTATTTTGCCCACACCACTGTATTTGCACTGAACACAGCTGAGACTCCACCACGATCATGGCCTCTTGTTTGACATGTAAACAGCATCTGGGAGGGGAAAATCCTCCAGAGTGCGGCCTAGTATGTAGACTTGAAGTGAGAGTGTTATTTTTATTATTATTCACTAGACCCTGATTCAGCAAAACCAGTCTTTAGGATGCATATGCATGCTTTCTTTTTCCAAGCCCTGCCAAGCCCTGTTTTTGTGCTTTCTTTTCCACCAGAGTTATATATTCAGACACTATTTTGCTGTTGAATGTGGCCAAGCAGAGGCTAGCTGGATGGGATGCTGGAGAAGGGATTTTTGCTTTGAGTCAGAGATTGGACCAAATGACCCTTTTAAATCCCGAGATTCTATGATTCTATGGGAAGGGAGAGAAGGGCAAATATTTATGCCACTTAAATAATTCTAAAACAGATTGCTTTGGCAAAGGTGTATAAAATACACCTTTAAAATTCTGCTATGAAGCAGAATTATAAATTTTTTCTAAGCAAATAATTTACTAGTAGTGTTTATTAACATCCAGACACTCAGTTTCTGCCACGAGCTTGGGTTTCTATATACTGTTAAAGGGCCACCATGGACACGTCTCAGCATAGTCAGATTTCAGGTACAGGCTGAATGGAGTGCCATGTATTTCTAATTGCTTCATTATGCCTTAATTCTTAGTTTGTATTTATGATTTTTATTTATGCTCATGTCTCATTACAACCTTCCACTCAACATGATGTCAAAAAACAAAATCCATTTTCTTAAAGGTTCTGTGCTGTTAGGTGGAAGACTTTACTCCCCTGAACTTGTTTTCTTTACTTGAGAATGAAATCTTTGAGAGTTGTCTCACTCAGTGAAAAACAAAGCAGGGAAAGTGGTTAAGGTTCACAAAATTCAATTATTCTCCTGATTTTGAGTCTGGCACATTCTACAAGGCTGAGTGGAAACCATGGTCCCAACTTGCTGGGTATTCTGGATGAGCCACCTCATCTCTCCTAGCCTCACTTTCATTGTTCCTTAAGGGAGGGAGTGAAATTAGATTGATCTCTAATGTACCTCCTGATACTCTCACATTCTAAGAATCTCCTGCCAAGAGCAAGCACTTCTCATTCTTTCTTTGCTGCTGCTTAATCTCAGTATACACTTGGAGATCACTGGCTTCAGATCACTGGCTTTTCTCCATTTTAAAAAAATAAAGTATACTAGAAATATCTCTGAGGCATGGGGAGGCTGCTATCCCAGATGCACTAATGGGGAATGAGCAGAAAACAGTACCAGCCAGACCTCTATTGCTCTTGCCCAATCTCTGTCCATAAAAAAGTAACATGGGACCTCCCCTTGTCTCCAAGGATGACAGACATGTCCATTCCCCATACTGGAAGCCAGCACTGTCCCCCAGGGCCACCACCACCACAGTCACCACCAGGAGTATTTACATCAGCTTGCATTTTCATCTCAAAAGTCAGAAGGTGGCAAGAAAGGCATCTGCATTGCAGTAGATACTATGAGGCTACTGTATTACATGTTTCATGGACATTATCTTGTTTAAGGCCGCAACACCCCTAAGAAGTGAGTAGTTACTATTACTATATTAGGATGCATACGCATGCTTTCCTAATAATAGGAAAGCATTGTGTATAGGAGGACACTCAGATTCCTCCAAAATTAAGTAGCCAACCCAGTTTTCAAGGCAGGGCCATCTGACTCCCAACCTCTCATTCTTTCCAGTTAATCCCACTGCCCATTGTATGGTCAATTAGTGGAGTAAGTATCTCAAACATTTATCATTATTATTACTCTATTTTTTAAGAATAAATCTCAAGGGATTTGGGTGACAAAAATGTCTAGAAAAATATTACAAAATTTTATTCCAAAATGGCAGTATGGCTTTCATCAGCTCTAACCTGGTGTTCTGCAACCTTTTTAGGCTGGTGGCAGTCAATCGCTCATTTGATTCCCTTGCTCTTGAAAGAGCTACTGGCCATCTATTTTTAAATGAAATACAACTAATTTCATTTTGAGAATTCTTTGGAACATTTCATGACATTTGTTGAGATAATTGGGAACATCCTGGAGTGTCACAAAACCAAGGTTGGGAATCAGTGCTCTAAGGACTGAAGAAGCAAATTAATTTTTCTCTCTGGTTTTCTTCAGATAGTTTTATGTGTGGAAACTCAACTTTCTAAGGCTTTCATTATGTGTTTTGACTTCCTTCTCCTTGTTATCCTTTCTCCTCTTCTTTATTTATTGTATATGGACTACTACAGAGCTCATTAATGTATTTCTTGCCCTAATTAGTTTTTCTTCCAGTAAAACAATACCCCTCATTCCAGGAATGTGCAGGTTTTTAGAACCAGAAAGAAGGCTGTGACCTTCTGAACTGCTCTGCTGTCAGACTGAGCAAAGGTGACTCATGAAACACTTATCGAGGTATAGGAAAAAACAGCTCAGCAAGACAGTGCCCTGTCTTAATAATAGGAAAAATACATTTTCAAAGAGTTGTGCTAGGTTTCTTTTGAAGACTCTGCTCATGGTTTTCAAGGTATCTGACCTGACCTGATTGGATTCTGGAATAAGCAGAGCTTCAGCAGAGAGAAATGGCATGCCATGTCACCATGATGTGTTTAGAAGCAAAGTCAAAACAGTTCCCAGGGAAAATTAAATATAAATGTTTCAGTCAGGATGGCCCATTTTAAAAGTTCAGTCTCAGAAAATGTAACTATGATTGCCGTGTTACTTTTGAAATCTGCTGTCTGTCCTATTACTAGTCAATGACAACTTCTTTCTTCTCAATGACTTCTTGTTCTGCCCATCATGCTTATTCAATATTCAAATGTTAATTCATTCACTCCATTAGCATTGAATAGGCACTGCTGCAAATATGATATTTTGCAATCTACATTTCCATTAATCAGCTCTACTACTTTGGGAAAGTCCTTTAACTAATCTGAGCTTCAGTTTCCTCACCTGTTAAAATGTGAGATTGGTTGGGATCCCTTCTAGCAACTTTATTCTATATTTTCTGAACAAACCCTAAATTAATGGCATGGATACTGATATCAATATAATATTTATCCAAGTTCAGAAACAAATATAACATCTCTCAGCTCTTTATAAACAACTTGCCCAAAAATCTTTACTTTTATTAACTGGCAACCTAACTAACCTGATGCAGGTCTGACCATGAAAATTTTGCCATTGAAGAGATCTCAGTGTTCCAGAAGCCAATAAGGCAAACTTGTTTTGAAGATTGGTTTAGTTTTATTTGTTTACGATTCAAAGATTCCTGGCATTGAGCTTACTGCTTAGAAGTAGTGCATTTAAGACTTGGAACTTACTACTTCCATAGCATCAGTAATAGTCCAAACCAGACTGGTGGCCAGACTAGAAACAGACTGTGTCAGCATTGATTATTGGTCCCAGTGTTCACTATCCTGCTTTTCTGTTTAGTAATAGAAGACTCTGGGTTTTTAGATAAGTATTTAACTGCCCAGCTAAAGTCTGCATTTCCCAGACTCCCTTGAAAGTAGGTATGCCCATGAGGCTGCATTTGAACCAACAGGATGAGAGCTGATGTGTCCGTTCTGGATCATCTCCTCAATGACAAATCCACTTGCTATGCATTTGCCCTTTCATTATTCCTGCTGCATGGGAAATGGCCACTGCTGAACAACCTAGGCAACATGTATTAAGGGTGCCAGAGCTGCCCACCAGGCATAAACCACTGTCCTCTTAGGAGAGACAGAAAAACTTCTATCTTACATACGCCCTTATTTATCACAGATACTTTGTCACAACAACTTAGTTTATAAA
The DNA here is from genome assembly GCF_009764315.1 of Trachypithecus francoisi. Taxonomy (NCBI): domain Eukaryota; kingdom Metazoa; phylum Chordata; class Mammalia; order Primates; family Cercopithecidae; genus Trachypithecus; species Trachypithecus francoisi. Next base: position 129,303,533 of record NW_022681453.1, on the reverse strand, counting down.
CTAATATGCCCTTAGTTATGGATTCAAAGAAAATAGTTTTAAGAGACAAAAAATATTAAATATTTAAAAATATCACTTAAAATTGTGATATATATATTATATATAAAAATATATATCTATTACTCAGCCATAAAAAGGAATAAAATAATGGCATTTGCAGCAACCTGGATGGAATTGGAGACCATTATTCTAAGTGAAGTAACAAAGTATCTCAGGAATGGAAAACCAAATATCATATGTTCTCACTCATAAGTGACAGCTAAGCTGTGAGGATGCAAAGGCATGAGAATAATACAATGGGCTTTGGAGACTTGGGGGGAAAGGGTGGGAAGGGGTGAGGGATAAAATGTTACAAATTGGGTACAGTGTACACTGCTCAGGTGAGGGTGCACCAAAATCTCAGAAATCACCACTAAAGAACTTACTCATGTAACCAAACACCACCTGTTTCCCACAAATGTGTGGAAATAAAAAATTAAAATTAAAAATTAAAAAATAGCACTTAAGGAGGAAGGTAAAGGGATGACAGATTATAATGCATTTCAAGAATATGCTGAAGAGAGTGAGTGGGGGTGTCAGAAAAATTAAGAAAAAAAAATGACAAAGTTCATTTAAGGATTTCTTTAAAGTTAGGGGCAGCCCTTAGGTCAGTTGAGCCTTGCAGCACAAAGAAGAGTCTTGAATGTCAGAGAGAAAATGTATGATGATACATTTTATTTTGTTATCATATTCTTATACCTATACAGTGAGAGGCTTTGTAGCTGGGTAAACTTGAGTTCATATTACAGTTTCACCATAGACTAGCTACGATGGTGGGCAAGTTACTCAGTCACTGAGTCTCAGTTTCCTCATCTATAAAAGGGAAATAATAATATGTGTTTCCTCACAGAGTTGTAAAAATCAGAATAATATATAAGTTCAAGTGTGCTTGGTACATAGCAGGCTATCCTTGAAAGACAGCTGTTATTGTCTGTCTTCGACTAGTAGCTTGACCGAGCTGCTACTACTGAGTCAGCTACAAGCTTGCTGGCATTTTACTTTCTGAGTGAACTGAGACCACCTCTCAAGGTCTTTCTGCAGAATGCTCCATTACAGCAGTGCCTGCAGTAAGCTCCTAATTCTCTATTCGCAACCCAGGCAGACGGAAAACAGGTTCATGACTCCCTGTGTTTGTGCTGCGCGGAGGTGAGCATGCGTTCACAGACATTTCGTAAGAGGCTTGGGTTACTGGGAAGTCCACTCGCAGTTTAGAACTTGGTAAAATTACCTGAACAGGTCAAGTTCCTATTTGTAGTCTCATTTGCAAATATAGAGCCTCAGCCTCTGTGCTCCTCACTTACTTCTTTGAGGATTATTTTTTGAATAATACTTGGTTCTGCAAACACCTGCCTCAAAGGGCCATCATTTTTTGATGCACTTTGCTTCTGCATATTGTGGTGCTCTCATTTGGAAATGGAAGAATTTAAAATGTATGTCACAGAACGTCTGAATCCTCTTATGCACTTTCTAGTTACCCTTGAAATATTTTTGTGCAGGTTGAAGGGACTGCAAGGTTTCTTCAGATTCAGAGCCTGCTTTGTGCTGCTTTCTGAAGTTTTTAACTGGGATCATCTCTTCAGGAATCCAAACTGGGGAGCTGAAACAAAGGACTGCGCTTCTCAAGTTGTCAAAATTGACCAAATATATCCCTCTCATCATTCAAACTCAAATAAACCACAACTAAATCAAATGAAAAAGTTAAACAAGTTGTAAAGGAATCATGACCTGTGTGTTCAAAGCTCCCCTAACTCGATTACAGCATGAGTTTTCACATTTAAAAAAATATCTGCATTATGTTTGAAATTCTAATAATGGTGACGTATTTATTTCAACTGAATTCATGCCAGCCTTACCATTTAGATAGTCAGGATTATTTATTAAATGCATCCTATGGACCAGATCAGACACAAGCACAAGGCTTTATATTATCTAATTCTTAAGGTTAATACTACAATTATCCCCATTTTAAAGGCAAAGTTACCTAAGTTTATCAGTCTTAAAACCCTAGCATGCTCAATATTTCTTGCTGCCTTTCAAACTGGGGAGTTTTTTGGGATTAAGTAGTTTCATTTTGTGATCAAACTTAATCCCATATTCCAGAATTAACTTGAACGGAGACCAACCGTAATTCCCCCTTGACAACTGGAAATTCATGACTTTGGCAGATATCATGGACTCACAGCAAAAGTAAAAGATGTTTTGTAAATCAAGACTTTTTATTTTTTATGTTTACAGATACAGTAAGGGGGAGAAACTTAATGGAATTTAGTACAAGTTCAGATTATTTGAAAATGTTTTTTTCTGTGTTAACATTCATAACCCAGATACGTGAAAAGTGTCAATTTTTAAAAATTAATAGCAGGTAGAGAGTTTAAGTCTGTCAAATTAATTCCTCTTCTCTATACGCAAAGATCTCAATCTACTGCCCTTCGAAACAATACACGTTGGAGTTAGAGAGAGAACCTCTAAGGGAAAGAACCCTGTGGATATTTGGGAAATACTTTTGTCCATTAGTTACAGAGCTGGTGAGTCCCTTCCTCCTGTCTCTCATGCCCAGAAAGTGCTCCAGCGCCCCCAGCTCAGTTTTCCCTTAAGTCCTTCCTCATGGCTGTTTAGCAGAGTGTAATTTAGGCCAATTACTTTGCTGATGCCGATTCTCCTCCCTCCTCACCCTCCTGTAAATTCCCCCTGTACCCCCACTCCTTCCCCATTTACGTTTTTCAGATGAAACGGTAGACAGAATGTGAAAGTGAGCTAGCTCATTTGGCCTGGAGGCTACACCAGGTTGACACAAGCAGAGGAGCAAGGCCCACCTGACAGGACTAAGGGAAACACGTGGATGCTGACAGGTGGCCAGGGCAGCAGGGGCTCGCGACATGCGGGCTGCAGGTCTCCAGTGTGGCGATCCAGGGACACCATATCCTAGCAACTGAGCAGGGTGTCAAGAAGCAGTAAGGGGAACATCTTGTCATTTGACATTTAAAAATAAAAACCCGTTCTACATTTTTCAGAGAAAATTCCTATTTGAAGGATACCTTGAAAAACAATTAGTTATGCATTGGATCACTTTTTAAGTACTTAAAATTTGTGACATACCTAATAGAAAAAATAAAGATTTAGAGAATAGACTATTAATATTGTAAAGAAGTAATCCAGTAAAAACAACATTATTACAGTAATATACACATTATCATTATTTTATCTTGAGCTACCTTACTCCAATATAAATTCTAGTATTCATACAGAATAGTCATCATATTTAATAATCATAATAGTTTGATTTATATTTTTTATACTATTTTTAGGGCACTTTCCCATAACGCATGCTTATTAAATGTTTTGGAATTTACTGTTAGGCATATCCTTAATGCTTTACATGGGTTATTCCATTGGATTTTTTTTACAACTTTGAGAGACAGACATCATCATTTCCATTTCACAGAAGGGAAAACGGAGGTGCAGGTTACTTTCTCAAGATCACTACGTCAGTAACTGGCAGACCTAGAGCTCCCTTATTCTGTTCCTGTTCACTTTTGTACTAATGACCATTATTACTAAGTCACACTGAGTGGGATTAGAATAGTTTAAAATACATTTAATCAAGAACATCTACAATCTTCTCTTGTCATAAAAAAATAAGGTGCTGCAGCATCTTTTTATACATATTCCATACTTGCCAAGCCCCCACGAACGGCTGCCACACGTTGATGCCGGATAGACCACCTGATTTTCCTCATGATAGTCTTGTTTCACATGTGATATTATTGAGTATGATCCATTGATCCATGGCATTGCCTGAAGAGTGAACTAATTGTAGATATTTGTGTCTGCTTCTCTCTGTCCCAGAGTAGATGTGGCCCCAGCTAAGGTTAAAGCCCAGAGCTTTGCTCTGAAAATCCAGGGGAAAGAGAGGTTTATTTCAGGTTTTTGGCAGTGGGAAGGCTTCTTGGAGCAAGTGGGATTTGAATTGGCATTTGAAGTCTAGAAAATACAGTTTGTAAATAAGAAAACACACTCCTGACCTTTACAAGTGAAGACCAACTATCACTTGTTTTATTTAAATATTATTTTATTTAAAGATTTAAATATTATTTGATTTAAAGATGAGACTATGTGTGATGAAATAATCTGTACAACTGACTCACAACTCAAGTTTAGCCGTGTGCAAACCTGTATATCTACCCCTGAACTGAAAATAAAAGTTAAAAAAAAAAAGATGAGGCTATAAAATTCATTATTTATATTTTGTTTTGGTTTGGTTTGGTTTGGTTTGAGACAGGGTCTCGTTTTCACCCAGGGTGAAATGCAGTGGTGCAATCTCAACTCACTGCAACCTCCACCTCCCCTGCTCAAGAGATCCTCCCATCTCAGCCTCCTGAGTATCTGGGACCACAGGTGTGCACTACTATGGCTACTTTTTGTATTTTTTGCAGAGACAGGGTTTTGCCATGTTGCCCAGACTGGTCTTGAGCTCCTGGGCTCAAGCAATCTGCCCACCTCGGCCTCCCAAAGTGCTGGGATTACAAGCATGAGCCACCAATTTATATTTTTCAGTGAATTTGTACTTCCTAAGCCTCTTTTTAAAGCACAACATAGTCTGAGCTGATCCAAAATTGAGGCATAGGAATCAAGTGCTGATGTGATGACCATCAATCTGACCCAGAAATCTGAGGACCACAAAGCGTCCCTACCACTTTTCTCTTACTGTGCCAATCTTTAATCATCTTCCTCAACCATGGTAGACACAACCTCTCAGGATTTCACGCCACGGACATTTTATCTTGCATCTTAGAACCAGTCTTCGAATTGCCACCAGCATTGCCTTCCTTTGAATTATGTCACAATTCTTCCTCCAAAACTCCTTGTGTTCCTATCACTCATGAAATGAAATTTCTGTTTGTGCAGTGGGTCTACTCTTTAAATTAGCCTCAAAGTACCTTCACACGGCACTGTTCACCACTCCTGTAACACGTCTCCAGTCATTCCACCAAGCACATCCTTTGCACCAACCAACAGGCTCTTGTAGCCAGCAATTCTCCTACTCATCCTGTTCTGAATAAAATAACCTTGTTCTTTCTAAATCATAAGATTAAAATCACGAACTAAGGAGCGTCTACTAAAATGAGAATTGCTTTAATTCTCTCCCAAGACATGCTGTTCTTCAACAGTCTCCTTACATCTTTTCCCACCTTCCAAGACCTCCAATAACAATCACTTCTTACTATATGATATCAGAGTGTGGCTGTGAAGTTTTATGTATCTTCTTGTTTTATTCTGTCTTGTATGATGGGGAGTTGTTTACTTATCTCTCCTTAAATTAATAGGTGCCTTAAAGGCAGGGATCATTTATTATTCAGTTTTCCATATCCAGAGTTGTATTTTAACTCTGTATTTTGGCTTTAAAGACTAAGAATTTTATGCTTTTGAATTAATAAATACAGAAGTCTTAATTTAACAACAGGAAAATGACAGCTAGATAAATAGCATAACACCCACAAAGCAAATAACCAATAAACGTTTGTTGATTGAAATGTTGACTGAAATACGTTGCCATTTACAGAATGAATTGTCAAAAGAGAACATTCTTTATTCTTTTCCAGTTCTACTACAGCCTAAGATAGAGGCGACTAAAGAAAACTGTTGATTAGGGCATCTCCCTTCTTTCTTTAATATTTTTTCATTGCCAACTCTAAGCCCATAAAAAAATGGTTTCTTATCTTCTAGAAAGTGGCATTGCTTTTGCATAGACAATTTTTTTTTTTTAATTGTTAAACAAACACACATCATTAAGTCAAGTTCACACTGAGAAACTGAGAAGTTTAAGTTCCGGCGACCCAACTCTTTGAGCTTTTAGAAGATTGTATAGTTCAATGTATTCATGTGAGTCCTCTATAGGTGATTGCAGATGATAATGGATAATAACTTACATTTATGAACACTTTACTGTTTATAAGAAGTTTTCATATACAGTATTCTTTAGCCCTCACAGAAAATTCGTTGAGTAGATTTTGACCTCATTTTTCAGGTAAAGAAACACATTAGTTTAAATGTCTTGCCAAAAGTCATGTACCTAGAATGAAGCAGGATGAAGTTGAACCCAAATCTTTTGACTCCTAATCCAGTGCTCCCCAAAGCCTCATGCAGAAATAGAGCAAGGACTGTGCCCTGGCCTCTTGAAAAGAGAAAACCAGGGGTTGTACAGCCACTCTGGTTGATAATAGAATGAAACTCAGGAGATGATACTGCCTCCCCTTGTAGGGATTTGGGAGATGACAGTGACAATCTTGAGCATTGAAGTGGACCATGCAGGAGGCAAGAAGCACCAGAGCAAGAAATCAAGAGAGATGCATCCAAGAGGCCAGGACAAATCTGATATCTCCAAGAAAGTGATTAGAAACAAAATAAAAAATAAAGCCAAGACCTAATTCTAAAATGTTCTGTACCTGGAGGGAAGCTTGGTCTCTACCCAATCCCAAGCAAGGTGTGATTGGACCAAAAAAATGGTCTCACTGCTTCCAGCACCTTGCACAGTGCCTGACACTGGAGGCACAGAAACACCCTATAAGTTTAGGACTGAACTAATGTAATTGAAATGAATACAGGTATGCTTTGCCTGGGGAGGCCTACATGTTTTGCTCATTTCATGTTGAAAAGGCCAAAACAGAAACATGCAAATAAAATTTGTAAATCACAAGTAACATGGTTAATGTAAACATGTTCACTGAATCTTGAAAACAGTAGAACAAGAAGGAATACAGTTTAGTGAGAGGAATACAGACTCTGCAAAATATGTCCCCTCTGCGTCACTTCAGCTGTTACTAATGTAAGATGAAAGTGATCAATTATATGGCTAAATCATTCCTAAGATAAACTGGGCTCATTCCAATCTTTCAAATGTATTTACTACTTCATTCAGCAAGTATTTATTGAGTGTATACTGTGCCAAACCTATACAAATACCAGCACTGACACAGCGAACAAAAATTATAATTGCAAGTCTCTCAGTACTTGCAGCCTGGTTGACATGTGTGAGTATGATGGGCTCACTCATATGTCCTTTGTGCCCTGGACAGATCTTGCATCTGATGTTCAGTTGCAGCTTCTATTTGTTTTTCTCTTCCCTCTTCTGCTAATTTGGAGTTAAAAAGTGGGGAACTGTTGAAGTTGAATTTGGAGTTTTAACACTCAAACATGCAATTATCAACTATTCACAGTAGCACAGAAAAAGATCACACATTACCTGAGATCCCTTTAAGATGCAGCGGTGGAAGTATATGTTAAATGTGGTGAACTGCTCTTTTTCAAGCTCTCTAATACAATTTGTATTTTAAATATGTTTGTTAAGCAGGTACTACAGTAGGAAATGTGGTACAACAATGAAGAATATCTATCTCCTTAATTGCACATTTATTATTTACAAAGTACTGTCTCAAGTGCTTTACGCTCATTATTGCTGTTAATCTTCAATATAACCCAACAAGATAGTTTTCATTATTATCCCAGTCTTGATGATGTGGAAACTGAAGCTCAAGGTGGTTCTTTAACCCGAGGTTAAACTTACCCCAGGTAAGGTAAGTATGTAAATGCTGAAGTCACCATTTCAAACTGGTTTTGTCTGATTCCAGAGTCCACGTTCTCAAATAAATGCAATATCGTCTCTAAGTCCCTGCCTTCAGTGCTTTTAGTCTTCTGGGAAAGAAAGAAAAATTAAATGCCATTTTTGGATTAGTGATAACTGCTGTAAGAGGAGCAGGCACTAGGTTAATAATGAGACACATGGAAAACCATTAAAGTCAGTTTTGAGAGTCATAGGAGGCAACATCTAAGCTAAGTCCTGAAGGATATACAGGCATTAACCTAGTACAATGGGAAGAAGGACAATCCAGGAAGAAGAGAAAGTATGTGCAAAGGTCCAGAGGCAGGTCTGGGAAACTGCAAGCACAGGGGCCGTGATCATCTGCAACCATCCAGCCACCATGTGGCATAAGTTGTAAAACGCTTTCATCCAATTGACCTCACCTCTGCTGGGATGTGGCATGAGGGCACATGAAGACTCTGGTCATGCTTGTAAAATTGGATTCAATGTTGGTAGGAAACCCTATTCCCTACACTGAATCACTGCATAAGCCTGGAATTCTAGTCACCCTAGGGCGGGGCAGTCTTGGAAGAGGGCACGTTAGCACATGGTCAGTGTGGGCTCAGCTGTGGTCATTTTTCTGTCTGTAACTGCCTGACAGGTGGTGATTGGCTGTTCTGTCTTTGTCACCAAATGTTGCTGAAATTCTCAGACTTTGGTTCTGCATCAAAAGCCTACATTTTAATGAAGGGGAACAGATTGAGTAACCAAAAAGAGCCAGTTCTGTCCTGGCAGGCCAAAGGGTGCACAAATAAAGAGTAGGAAGGCAAACGCATGGGATTTGAGGCAAAACTATGAAGGAGATGAAGTCAGATCTTTACAGTCTACCATAAACATCTTTCTTGTGGCACTTTCCCTGGGGCCATTGTTTCTGGACCTTCATTAGTTTCAAAGTAATGTGGACTCAGTGTCATTGAGCAGAATAGTTTCATGCATTCATTACTTTATCTTACAGGGAGAAATAAAAAGCCTTCAGAAACACACAGACCTGGATTCAAGCCTTAGTCCTAGGACTTACTAGCTGTGTGGCCTTGGGCAAATTGCTTATCCTTATCTTTACAATAAGGATAATAATGTAGATTTTGAATGACCAGCGAGGGGATTAGAATGTAATGTATGTAAAGCACCCAGTCTGGCCCTCTATAGGCATTCAATAAATGGTAATTATTATTATGGTTATATTGACATTTAAAGGATAATTTTTCCATGCCTTAACTCAAATTTGACTAATAGTGGCAGTTGGGGGCTGCTGGAGATAGTAATTTTTGATTATTGATTATTTTCTAAATCAAACAATAGTTTAAATTCACCAAAGACTCTTGTCCTTTAAAGGAATTCTATAGTTAAATTTCAATATTTCTGAGGCAAGAAATTTAGACACGCTATCTGATTGGCATTAATAAATTTGTGAGAAAAAGAGAAAAAAAAATTTGAAATTAGGACCCCCAGGAAAAATTTAATATATATGGTTTCCATACCTATATCCACAATTTTCAGGAAAAGAGCCCCTGGTAATTAATGATCTTTTGTAATACCTTGAAACTTTATTGTCCCTGATTAACTAGGTACTCTAGTACTCCAGGGCTAAAAACTAAACTCACCAATTGGTAGAAAAGAGGGCATGCTTTTACTCCCTTAAAACTGAGTAAACCAGATATTTGTGCTTGATTTATTCAGTTATGTATCAGTGCTGAGGCAGGACATTCAAGAGAGGCACAATAATGGAAAGAGCTCTGGGCTAAGAATCAGAAGACTTGAGTTTTAATTGTGACTCAGTCCCCACTAGTTATAAGAATATGGCACAAAAGAGTAAAACAGAAAGTTATCACACTGTCATTTGAATGGAATAAAGCAGTGGGAGTCAGCAAGGGTCTAACCACTTAGAAACGAAATGTGATGTACCCCGCATCTGCATTTATTTATGGTTACAAGTTAAGCAACTCTGGAAGTTTAGTGAAAGCTTTTAGACTTATCCATAAAACTCAATAATTATTCAGCACTTCATTTACTTATATGTTTAAGAGAAATAAAAGCTATAGAGCTTTGGTTCTCAAATGTCATGTGTAATATTAATTAAACTATTTTCTTTTAATAAATATATTTGTGATATAGTAAATATTATGAGAGAGGTGCTATCTTGACATCCTAAATTTAGAACCCTAGATATTACCAGAAGATTTAACAGCCACCAACAAGAATATACCTTTCAATCAGTGTTGAAGGAATCTTGCTCAATTACGTGATTCTAAATACAAAAGCACACTTTGCACTAAAAAGAAATTTTTTTAAGGGACATAGAAGTATTTCATTACTTAAATGAGTTTAAAGGCTTCATTTGAAGAAATAGAAATCACTTACCTTATTTTAAACCATCCATGTTTCCCCGAAAGATGTTTACTAAGTCTGAAAGGCACTTATTTAAAATAAGTAGAGTAACTTGTACATTGATTAAACTGTCTGTCTCTTAGGTAGATCATAGAACTGCAATTTAGCACATAGAGTTGAAGAGAGCATCAATTAAAGATATAGATAGGCTGAGTCAGGTGCTCATCAGAGGAGATGGGATTAAAGATAGGTTAAAAAAAAAAAGTAAACCCCGAAGTATGCAAAACCTAAATGCAATAATATAATGAAAGCACAAAATCAAACCAATTGAGATAAAAATGAAGCACTTACCAAGCATGATCACCTGAAAAGCGTGGCAAATTCCTGCGAATTGCAGGAATTCATGTTGCAAAGTATTCAGCAATACTTCTGTGCAGTTCTATAGAAAGGCCCCAAAATCCTGCAATATCTTGCAAAGTGCTCCACAGGTATCCAATACTTTTGAACTGATGTCATTCTATGTTCCTCAGTGGGTCCAAATCACGTAACCACTGGTCTTCAAGTGATGAAAAGGTAAGCCCTGGAGAAATGGAGGACTGGTTTTCAGTTTTGAGGATGGGTAGAGATCAAAAATCGACTACTCAGAGATACTCTAGATACCAAAAAATACAAAATTTAAAAATGCCCTTTTGATTATTTTAGAAAAGTATTTGCTTCGAAAAAGGACAGAATTCCCCAACCTCCCAACCCATATTTTAATAACCCAACAATGGAAGAGAAATATTTGACAGAGGGTGTATTGGATGTTGATGATCTCCAACTGCTTCCAAATCTGCATAAATAAAACTCCAACAAATCCCTACACAATGAACCTACTGAATGGGGCTCTATTTATCTGCCGCTGAAGGATAAAGGGCCAAGCCAATCCTATTGACAGTTAAGTCTGTAGCTTCCAACATATCACTGAGGTCACTAACCCACCACTACAGTACAGGCTGACATAAGCAGCTGATGTGCTAAACAAAAAGTAGGGCTCAAATCAATTCACTACTAAAATCCAATTTAGGAAGCTCTCAGTTTGCACAGTTTTGGTTGATCAAATTCAGAGATGGGATTAGATTCATATTTCAGTAATGAAGATCAGGGTTGGGAACTGATATATTGAAAGGTGTATTTTTCCGTTTCTTCTCTGCATAAAATATTCATGGATGCCATGTTCTACAGTGTACTCTGACAGTGTAACAGCTGCCAAAATCCTGGTACCTGAGGCCACTTTTACATCAATAAATTATCGAAGGTTACATCTGTAGCAAGATAGCTTTATTTGGCTACGCAAATAATACCAAGGTACACAACACAGTTATCCCAGCTTTTGTTCCCTTGAGAGTGGACTATTGTTACACTCTGTGCTGCAAAGCATGCTGGGAAGCTCTAACCAAGATGTAAGGAGGAAAAATACTTGTCTCTGTGCTCTAATAGAAACAGTACAATATAGCAGCAAGGTCATAATTTGGACTCAGCCATCATAAGCTGTGTGACTCAAAGAGGTGGTCACTTTCATACAAACTCAGTTTGTCCATAGTTTAAAAAGGAATGTTCCTCTACCTCCCTGCAGGGCTGTTGCGTTCAATAAATAGGCAATATCTCTAGATGGGCTGCCACATAATGGACAGTCAGATAATGTTATTTAAGGTGCTGCCTTCTCAGAACTTATCATATAGTTCTGAAACACCGAGTATTGCATCCATCATAAGAAAAGTCTTAGAGAGTTTCTCTCTTGCTTTAAGAAAATGGACTAAGTGTAGAAATACAATTTTCTGAAGGCGTTGGTTTCACAAATGAAATACTAATTCATTTGCCATTCTCACTGTCTTTCTTCTATTATCTGTTAGAACTCTGAGTATCTCCTTCCTCCTGCCCAGAGGAAATTCCTGAATTTATGGGGGCACCTCCCCAATAAAGCTGCTAACCATGTAGTCCAAATAGGTGTTAAGGACTTTGTATTTTTAAAGCACTTTTAAAAACCTATCACTTAGCTTTTTTTTCAGCTATAAAATTATAGATGAGACCAAGTGGGCAACCTCATACCAAAAGCCACAGAAGGATCTGGTATATGACACAGGATTTACACTTGGCTTTGAGGCTCAAGGTCTGTTGAATAGTCATCCTGCTGATACATGCTTAAGTTAAGTGTAAGAAGCACGCTAGGTTGCAAAAAGAATGTTAAAACAAGGTCCTAATTGCTCAAACGGAGGCAGAACCTCATATGCTCCCCAAAACACATGGCTGTGAGCCTCCTTGCCAGGTAAATACCCTTGCAAGGTATTTCTGGATTCATTCTTCTGGATCTTTCAGATGCTTTTCTTTTAATCAACTTAAAAAAATCAATAGCTAAATGTATTCGTTTTGCGAGTTGCCAGATATGATTCTAGTCTCTTTATAGACATTATGTCTAATCCTTACAAATTAGACATTTCTTTTTTTTTTTTGCCAGTTGACAAAAAATATCAACTCCTATATACCAAATCTCACCCAGTGTAATATTCTTTGTGGAGTTTTTTCTCTACAAATCTTTTGCTAGCTCCTTGAGTCCATGCATTGCAGATAAGGTGGTGTGGTTTTTACACTGGGTGATATTAATTGATCTAGACTTAAAAAAACAGCACTGTCTTTTTTTTTATCACTAACACAATATTTGCAAATAACTATGGAATAGAGAGAATGTGTTTTTCTCTTGTTAAAGCCTATGATTTTAAGAAAACTAACAAAAGGGAGAAAGAAGTTTTAAAACTCATTTAGAGGGACTTTTTATTCCGGAATTCGATATGTAAGACTGGGGGGAGATAGTGAGTTTTGGTGTAATTTGTGTCATCAAAACAACTGTATTAGAGCAGGAGATACAGTATCAATGGATAATGAGAAAAGAAACTGAAACTTGTATAAATGCGTATTTCTTAAAAGCTTTTGCTACCTATTATTTTCTAGCCTATAGGCAAAATGTAGACACATATAATGGATACGCTTGTATTGATAGTAACATACCATGTAATTTAAAAGGCTAAGTCCACCTTACAGGTTTGCCTCATGCCATGATTAATCATTTTGAAATTTGGCCTTTTAAGGGATTGTTGAAAGACTGTCAATCATTGACACAAATTAGGTATTTCTAAATTCAGTTTATAAATGTCGAAATTGAGGCTCAGAGAGGTTAAGTGACTTGTTCATGTCTGCAAAACTAAGGAAAATAAATCCAGTTCAGTGCGGCTTCAAAAATCTGCTTTTTCCACTTCAACACACTATCTACTTGCATCAGTTAGTTGATATGGAAGCATAATAAGTCAAAGGATCCTCAGCCTTACTTCCTTACCCACTAATACTCTTTGTTAAGTCCATTGCTCTGACCCCATCCAATAGAGTAAGGAGGAGGAAGTAGCAAAGGAGTTTGACCTTTGAAAATTATCTTCTCTGTATCCAAGAGACAAAGCATGCCAAATGAACCTCCCAGATTTCTGTAGCTGGGCCCTGAGTCAGGCAGCACATATTTTTCCCCAACTAATATTTCAAGGAGGATCCCACTGCAGGAATCTGAGTTGTAGCACAGTGTATAGGGACCATCACAGATTGTCCCCAAATCTGAATTTGGATCACAGAGCATCATTGGCTCCTTTCTCTGCCTGGCAGAGATAGTGCCACTTAAGACTGGGGTCTACAATGACTCTGAGCAATGACGTAAGCCCTGGGGAATCGAAGTGAAGGGATGAAAGCCACCATTTTTCTTTTCTTCTTCTTCTTTTTTTTTTTTTTGAGACAGAGTTTCACTCTTGTTGCCCAAGCTGGAGTGCAATGGCATGATCTCAGCACGCTGCAACCTCCGCCTCCCAGGTTCAAGCAATTCTCCTGCCTCAGCCTCCCGAGTAGCTGGGATCACAGGCATGCGCCACCACACCTGGCTAATTTTGTATTTTTAGTAGAGACGGGATTTCTCCATGTTAGTCAGGCTGGTCTCGAACTCCCGACCTCAGGTGATCCACCCACCTCGGCCTCCCAAAGTGCTGGGATTACAGGCATGAGCCACTGCTCCCAGCAAAAGCCACCAATTTTCAGGAGCCAAGCATTTTATTTGTCTAGAAGATAGCATCTTGGAAATCTTAGAGCCTCATGCCCTCCATCCCAGGGTTATACACTGTGTGTTGTTCTGTCCTAAAGGAAAAGGCCAAGCTCTGACTCAATTTTTTTTTAGTACAGCATTGTGGTTTCCATCATGCCTCCCACTCAGTTACCACCTAGGTCAAATGCCTGCACCTCAGGAGTTTGGAAAACACATCCCGAGGCAGTGTGGTCTCAAGCAAACAAAGACAGCCTCCACGGTAGCACATCTCCTCTTTCAACTTGTCCAATATTTGACTTATGTGGAAATGGCTGTTCATAGGCTAGGTTCATTAGTGAAAAATGTTTCAACAGTTCCATTTAACAACCTGGAATGTTCTTTGGAGAAGGCCAAATTAGTGTGATTTTTACCTTAAGAAGCTTAGAAACATAGCTGCTGCTAACTCAATAATTACATTGTACTGCCAGCAACAATTCAATATTTTTTTCTCGCCTGAGGGTTACAACACATTTGCACCATGGGGAAGCTTTTTCTCTTTACATCTCAAAACTGTACCACAAACTCTTCCTTTATTCATAACAGCGAGATCTCCAGCTGAGATAGGCACTTTTGTATTGCTCTAGATGACAGTTTTCTGTGTTCTTTCCAAGCACAGGGGGTTTAATAAACATATCTGGCAGGCCTTCCATAGCTGGAGGGCCCAGGATGACACTGTGTGCAAACAATATGCTTGCGCTGGAGGGAAACAAGTTTATTCAATTATTCAATTAATAGATTACAGTCAAGATACTTGTTATCCTACGATGAAAAATGGGGCAAGAACTCTGAGAATTAGGATAGGTCCCAGGATTAGTAACAGCAGGCAATATGGCATATACAGATCATGAGGGTTTGGCCAAGTGCATGAAAACCTACCCCCAAACCATTCAAACACACACACGAATACACACACACAGAATACACACACACGAATACACACACACAAATACACATGCACACGAATACACACACACAAATACACATGCACACGAATACACACACATGAATAAACATACACAGAATACACACACACGAATACACGTACACACGAATACACACACAGAATACACACGCGAATACACATACACAGAATACACACACAAATACACATACACAGAATACACACACACGAATACACACACATGAATACATACATACAGAATACACACACATGAATACACATACACACAGAATACACACACAGAGAATACACACGAATACACATATGAATACACATACACGAATACACACACACAGAATACACACATGATTACACACACATGAATACACATACACGAATACACACACACAGAATACATACACGATCACACACGAATACACATACACAGAATACACACACACGAATACACATACATAGAATACACACACACGAATACAAACACACAAATACACATATACAAATACACACACAGATTACACACACACGAATATACACACACAAATAAACATACACGGAATACACACACACACGAATACACACACACGAATACACATACACATACTTGTGTACTATGAGAAAGGCGGGACCACATTCCCAAAACCACATATTATAAGGGCCTTAAACACTCATTAAATACTTTGTATTTTAGCTCTGGGTCTGGAGCTCGATGTGGGTGGAGGGTGAGGAAGGAGGTTGGTGGCAGAAGGAGCAGCTCGATGAGAATTCCCAAATAAGAGTTTTCATAGAGTTTTCTCTGTGAAAACTAAAGTACTTTCGTAGAGTTTCATGAGTAGCTGCCTTTCTGCTCCAGGGCTGGACTTTCCCTCATTGCAGACCATCTTAGAATGTTCTCTGTGCCAGAACTTTTCACTTGAGCAATTCTTGGTTTCTGAGTGAAGTTTATCACGTTTGTATAGATATTTAAGATCTCCTGAACAAGAAATGAGCCACCACACTTAAATGTGGGATTTAGGGATGGGTGGGGCAGGGAGGGTACTTTTCTTTCTGTGGGATGTTGGCATATTTTTCAAATTCCAGTGAGTAGATGTTAATACAAAATCATCCAGAGAAGAGTGGAAGGAGATAAGGCTAGAAAGTTACCTTGGGAAAAAACTGGGAAGGATACCATGTGCTTAATGAAGAAATTCTGATTCTATGCTATGAGCAATGAGGAGCCACTGCAGATTTTTTATGCTGAAGAATCACCCCCTTTTTCTTGTCCTACTCCAGCTGGACTGTTTTAAATTCCTGGATTTTACTGAGAAGTGTCGGAAGTAAAGATCGAGACCCAGTTCAAATGTGCTGAAAGTACTCTTTATGAAATAGGTGATGTGGTTAGCATTCTAGGAGGCATAGAAGTAGCCCACTTGCAGTACTGAACAGTGGGGGAGCTATTATTTTAAAATTCTTCCAATCTTTGAAAATACATACCCTTTACTAACGGGGGCCTCCTGGTGGCCAGCCCACTTTAGGGCTCAAGGTAATGTTTAGGGGATTTTGCGTGTGTGTGTTGGGGGTATGGGGGAGTAAAGGAGACCACTGAGGAGATCATCTCCATGTTACTGAATGGAAAATGAAGCCAATGAAAATGTTGAAAAGTTACCCAAAAGTGACGAAGGGATAAGACAGGAACTAAATTTCCACATAATGGAATCTTTTGATTATTTGAGGAGAGATTTGGAAAAACCTCAGGCATCTTTAGTCCTTTCCACTCTGAGCTTTAGCCAGATGGGAGGGTAGACAAACAATTCCTCCGGCAAGCAAGTGGGCATAGGAAGTCAAGCAGATGGCTTATTTGAGTTACCAAGGAAGCCAGCCAAGGCAAGAGCCTGAAGTTGAAAATGAAACCCCCCCATTCTCAAGGGCAGAATGTTCCTAAATTCATGGTTGTCTCCCAACAAATGAGTCAAGATGACTTTTTATGTGTCTGTCAGTTGTGACCTTGCCCTGGCTCTCCCAGTTGGAGTCACTAATGTTCTATATAACAGGATCAACCAGTCCACATCCAACCCCCTGTCCAGTTCCTGGGCCAACCCAGAGCAAGGCAAGCCTTGGCCTGCCCAGAGGTTGGCTCTAATTTAGAGGGTGAGGGCACCTTGGCCCAGGGCTGAAAGCAAATGCTGCAGGCACCTTTTCCAAGAGTGTCAGACACTGCTTTAAACTAAGTTCATGTATGCAAGGACAAAGATTATTTTGAATGTGCATATGTATGAGGGACTAAGACCAAAAAGGCAGTTTTAATAAGGTATGAAAAGATGGAGGAGAAATAGATATGCAGAGCTAGAGCTCTAAGGCATGCAGAAACAGGGAGAATAAAACAGTAAGTGAGAGAGCAGTTTGGTGCATTCCTGAGTCAGGAGCTACTGCCTATTACCTTGACTTCAGGCCAAGGTTACCAGGTGGTCAACTGCTTTCAAAGGGACATAGGCAGAAGAGAGAGAATAGGGCTCAAGTGACCAGCTGGTGGGATCTGAAATTAGTCTTATTACTACAGATCTACTGTTGGTTTACCTCCCAAGAGCCTGGATACACATCTGGCTTCTGAGTTCTAGCCTTTTCTGGTCTTTATCACCTTGGCCAAGCCTTCGCTTCTATTCTTTTAGAAATGGAACTCTGTACTGGATCTCAGAGCCCTTGGCTGGAACCCAGATGATTCTCCTCCTAAATCTTCCAGGGCTTCTCCCTAAAGACTCTGATGCTTGGATCTTCTCTTAATGGTATCTTACTTCAAGTGGGCTGATTTTCTGAATACATGATATCACTCAACTGATTTTGTGAGACAACTGTCTTTAAGACTTTAATTTCTGATTTCCACCCACCAGATTAAATATGCTGGCATATTGGCTCCTAGTCAATATGGTGACAATATGGTGACTTTGTGCATAACTATGTATTGAACAAATGGAGGTTCCTGTAGGAGCAAGTCTTAAAGCCCATTCGCTTTCTTAGTTTTGTTTGTTTGTTGGTTGTTTTTTTTTTTCCACTGCTGCTAGCTTTGCTACTTCTCTCTTTTATAGAGAGTAGTTAAAGTCGCAACACTCGGCCGGGCATGGTGGCTCACGCCTGTAATCCCAGTACTTTGGGAGGCCGAGAGGGTCGGATCATGAGGTCAGGAGATCGAGACCATCCTGGCTAACGTGGTGAAACCCCATCTCTACTAAAAATGCAAAAAATTAGCTGGGCGTGGTGGTACACACCTGTAGTCCCAGCTACTCGGGAGGCTGAGGCAGGAGAATGGTGTGAACCTGGAGGCGGAGGTTGCAGTGAGCCGAGATCAAACCACTGCACTCCAGCCTGGGCAACAGAGTTAGACTCCCTCTCAAAAAAAAAAAAAAAAAAAAATCCCAACACTCCTTGTGCTTCAAACTGCCCAAGTTAGGACAATGTTTCCTGTGTGTCTTGGGCTGTTTCAGTATAAAAATCATAGATGACATAACTCCCACCTGCAGAGAGTCTTAGAGACATCCCACAAAGGAAAGAGCTTAGAAATCATAGAATATATAAGAAAAGTGCTTTGTAAATGGAAAAATCTTTATAACTCTTAATATTACAAACTGTGTAGAAAAAAAAAAGACTAGTATACATGAAAGAAGCACACCATATACAGGATCTCACTTAACTTAATTCTTACAAGAAGACTAGAAAATAGTTACTATTAACCCTGTTTATAGACAAAGCCATTAAGACTTGGGAAGGTTAGGTAATTTGCAGAAGTCATTCAGCTCATGAATGGCACATTTGGGATTTCAATCCAGATCTATTTCTAAAACCCATAATTTTTCTGCTATGTGGACTGTTTGCATATGTACCCACCAGCATTGCATAGAGTAAAAATTTGTGGATCAAAGAATTTGTGGTGTCACAGGAGTGAACTCAATGAGTAGAATTAATGCTGAGAAGGCCTGTGACATCAGTCTGGGTGAATTGGATGGGGTAGATAAGCAGAGGGACATCAAAAATCAGGGCAAAGAGTTAGGCATTATGGGTAGGACACAGGGAGTCAGTATCACATGGAGACTCTAACTCAAAGCAGCCTCAGTCTTTATAATGTTTCTTTATATTCAAGGCCCAGATGGAAGATTGCAGCCAGCTGGTGCCCCATCTTAAAACTTTCTCCCATCAAACTCATTCTGGTGAATCACTCATGGATTTAAGGTATGAGCTGTGCTCATGATGATGAGGGTGTAAAAGGGATAAAGTTATAAATCCAATATTCCACACACTGAGTTGCTGAAATCGGTGATCATCTTCCTGACTAGACCTGTAGTAGAATTCTATCCACTCATTTTTGTCCATGACTACAATTTTTCCTTGACAGACACTAACGTCTAAGTCTGTATCTGCCCCTAACTTTTCTACACTCAAAACTGTGACTTTAAAAACAAATTCAGTATGATGGAGACTAGAGACAAGGTAAAGGAAGAAGAGATTGTTCCCAAGAGACGAACTGTTGAGTCCTGCTTTCCAACTGTGGTAGCAGCAGTTCACTTGTGATATGTGAGTCCAGCCAAATAGAATTCCATTTCTTTCTTAAAAGGAACATTTCAATATATGCTAAAGAAACAGACCTACTATGACAAAAATGTGATAGTTTTATTTCTAGCATTTAGTGGCAGGAACAAGAAAAAAATAATGGACTCATTT
This sequence comes from Trachypithecus francoisi, assembly GCF_009764315.1. NCBI lineage: Eukaryota > Metazoa > Chordata > Mammalia > Primates > Cercopithecidae > Trachypithecus > Trachypithecus francoisi. Next base: position 129,283,781 of record NW_022681453.1, on the reverse strand, counting down.
CTAAAGCTCTATCTAGGTACAACACTCGATGTGGACCAGCCCAGTATTTTTCTCCTAGGACTACCATAACAAAATACCACTGACTAGGTGGGCTTATACAACAGAAATTTATTTTCTCATGGCTCTGAAGGCTGGAAGTCCAAAATCAAGGTGCTGGCCAGTTTGGTTTTTCTTGACTTGGCTTGCAGATGACCACCTTCTCATTGTGTCCTCATAAGACCTTCCGTCTGTGCATGCACACTCTTGCTGTTTCTTTGTCCTCTTGTAAGGATGCCAGTTCTATTGGATTAAGGCTTCATCTGTTACGACCTCATTTAAACTTAACTACCTTTTGAAAGCCCTTGTCTCCAAATCCAGTCACATTAGGAGTTATGACCTTAATATATGAATTTTTGGGGAGAAACTGTCGATCCCGTAACAAGCTACGGAAATTATGGAAGCTATAAGAAATTATGGAAGTATTAGATATAATTTCTTTCACTATTAAAAGTTTGTGGTAACTAATAATGTCAAGTGGGTTTAATCTAAGTCACTTTACAATAAACTGAGTATGGAACACTAGGAGAAAAACATACTAGTGGCAAAGATCACTGTGGATACATGAGCTGTGGTCCCAGTTCTGCCATGAACTTTTTTTTTTTTTTTTTTTTTTTGAGATTGAGTCTGGCTCTACCGCCCAGGCTGGAGTGCAGTGGCCAGATCTCAGCTCACTGCAAGCTCCGCCTCCCGGGTTTACGCCATTCTCCTGCCTCAGCCTCCCGAGTAGCTGGGACTACAGGCGCCCGCCACCTCGCCCGGCTAGTTTTTTTGTATTTTTTAGTAGAGACAGGGTTTCACCGTGTTAGCCAGGATGGTCTTGATCTCCTGACCTCGTGATCCGCCTGTCTCAGCCTCCCAAAGTGCTGGGATTACAGGCTTGAGTCACCGCGCCCGGCCTCTGCCATGAACTTCTTGTGGGACCTTGAGAACATTACTTATCTATTGTCAATATCCTTAGCTCTTGAAGAAGCAGATTTGAAGATAATAATCTTTAGGGCCATTTCTAACTATAACACCTATGATTTTGTGACTTCATTTTGAAATTTAGTTAATCAAATGCCATTCATTCAAAGATGAGTAAGTCTATAAGCATTGGCTACATGCTGAAATTGCTTATATCTGAGCACGAAATATTTGTGTTTTGCCCAACATCAATGCGTCTGCAATGCAACACGGAGGCGAGGTATGGAAGGTGTCAGATTCGTCTTGTTACTGTAGCCAATTTTGGCTACTGAAGTTGTGAGCTGGTACTGGGTAGTCAGCCTTAAAATCAGGGTGATAAATACCAAATCTTCACTTTATTTGATGACTGTGTGTTGTACACTACCTGCATTACAATCCTTCACACCCTTTGGCAAAAGCCAATTTTATAGACTGTGGGTGTCTGTAAATATATTTTTTAATTGTAAATTTTTCTTGCTGCTCCTTTTTTGAAGACATATGCCTCATAATTAGCATATACCAACTCTATTTAATCAGACTGCTCATTTAAGAAGATTTCCATTCTGCATGTGGTATCCACAGGTGGCGCAGGTAATTGGTAATGAATGTATGTTAACAAAAGTGTCACAGTTGTAATATAATGAGGGAAAATGACAGAAACACTCCAAGACTGTAAAGATAGATATGTAGTTGATCTACTGTTGGGGCAAAGAAAAAAACATAATTCTATAATTCTTAATATTCTTGTGAGAAAGAGAAAAAGTGGAAAATGAGAGAAAAAGATACTTTCCAGATAAAATTAAAACTTATCCTCTTTAGTTTAAAATATATTAAGCTTAAGATTTTCATGGAAATGTGTTCATTACTACATGTTACTTATAAAATTAGACTGTTTAATGTATTTGTCTTAAGCCCTAATATGAGCATTGTGGCAACCCAGTGTTATTTGTAGATAGAGTCACAAAAATGTTATTTTAATTACTGTAATTTACAGCTTCAAGTATATATTTTCTAAGCAATCTTTAATATCTATTTGTGAAACCCACAAATAAAAATGGATCCTCCAATTCAGCTCCCAAAACTGAAATGCATTCTAGTAGAATTTTTTCCATGTTTCAATCTATCCATTATTTGTTCAGTCATCCAATAAAAACTATGCCAGACAGCCACACGTTGCTCTAGTAATTTGTTACACAGTCCTTGATGTTCTTGGAACTTACATCTAAAAAACAAATAAGCAAATATGTAGAAAATAATTGATTAATGCAATGAGGAAAGCAAAATAGGATAATATGAGAGATTGGTGGTTCTTAAAATGTGATCCTTAAACTATCACCTGGGAATTTGTTGAAAGTACAAATTCTTGGTCCCCACTGTAGACCTACTGAATCAGAAACTGACACAGCAATTTGTTTTTAAACAAGTTCTCCAGGGGATTTGATGCACAGCAAAGATTAAGAACTCCTGTGATGGGTGGATTTGTCACAGCACAAGAAGTCTAAAGCAACTGGTGGAGGCATTTTCCATGCAGAGAGAACAACACTGCAAAGACTGGCAAAAAGCTTGGTGAGTTTGAGACACAGAAATAAGGCAAATGTGGCTGGAATGTGATAGAAAAGGGGAAGAGTAGCATGAGATGATGTTAATGAGGCAGGCAAGAGCCCATCATGAAGCAGATAGTCTGTAAGTGTCTGGAAAAAAAGCAAGAGTCATGTGGGGTCAGCTCACGTTCATGAAGAACAAATCATCAAAGACTCCATATCCATGAATTCTCTTAACTTAGAGGAAAGATAAGGATTCCTTCTAAATGTGAGCCTTTATTTCTCTCTTCATTTATCTACCTGTTTGTACATATAATAAATATCAAATGTATACAACTGGATAAATTTATTTTAATCACTTGTAAAGTAACAACCAAACTATGAACTCCTGGGTGAGGGAGGGTAATTAGGATTCTCCTACCATGAGTCTACATCATATGCCATATATGACAAAAGAAAATTGGTGATATTTAAATAATGTTAATATCAATTAAAGGTTTGCTGCCCTTGAAGAACTCATGATGTGATGGGACAAAAGTTTAGCAAAGTGCTTTAGCATCTTTGATAACCATAGTTTCAGTGAAATAGTTGGATCAAGTCCTCAGTACTTCCTAGAGGAGCAGCTGAGCATATAATATGTCTGCCCAATTCATAAGTAAATTGAGAAAATAGGGTAACATGGAAGACAGACTCTACCATGGCCCCCATGATCTGGTATTCATATCCTTGTGCGGTTTCCTTTCCTTGAGTGTAGAAAGAACCTGTGACTAGCTTCTGGCTAATAAAATATAATAACAGAGGTGACAAGATATATGTAATTGCATGTATGTGACTCTCTCCCTTGCTACTTTTGAAGAAGCAAGTTATCATAGTTTGAGCTTCTATATTGGAGGAGTCCCTGCAGCAAGGAGCTTAGGGTAGCCCTGGGTCAACAGTCAAAAAGAAATTGAAGTCCCCCTTCCAGCAACCTACAAGGAACTGGATGCTGCTAATAGCCATGTGGGCTTGAAGGCAGATGTTCTCAAGTCAAGCCTCAGATGAGACTGCAGACCTGGTCAATGTGCTGACTGTATCCTGTGATACCCAGAAGCAAATGACCTAGCTAAGCCATGACTGGAATCTGATCCACAGAAACTGTGAGATAATAAATGTGTCATTTTAAGTGCTATATTTGTGGTAATAAGAGGAGATTTATTCTAAAAATTGGCTCTCTTAGTTATAGAGGCTGAGAAGTCCTACAAACTGCCATCTCCAGGTTTTCCTGGAGAACCAGGAAAATCAGCAGTGTTACTCAAAGGTCTGAGAACCAGTGGAGCTGATGGTATAAGTCCCAGTTGAGTCCAAAGGCATTTCTGAGCTTGTAGAGGCTGCCAGCATTCCTTGGCTCATGATCCCTTCCATTTTTAAAGCCAGCAATGACTGATGGAGTGTCATACATTGCATCACTCTGACAATGACTCTTCTGCCTCCCTCTTTCACATTTAAGGAACCTTTTTATTAGAATGGGATCACCCAGGTAATCCAGGATAATCTGCTTATCTCAAATTCAACTGATTATTAACTTTAATCCCATCTATAATCTTAATTCCCCTTTGTCATGTCACCTAATATATTCACAATTTCAGGGATGAGGATAAGGACATCTTTTGGAGCTATTATTCTGCCACCACATCTACCAACCCAGTTTTGGGGTGTGTGTGTGTGTGTGTGTGTGTGTGTGTAACATCCAGATGCTCTTAAAGAATCACAATGACTCTTCTGTGTGCTGCTTTTCTTGCCATGTGCTCACAAACTTTCCAATTCAAAAATCTACTCTATATTTTTTAGAGATCAACACTATGTTCATTAATTAGACTAATGCTTCATCCTTCTATCGCTCTTGAAAAGTGATATAGTGTTTGCTCTTCAGTGCAGAAGGCTCTTCTCTTTTTCTCTGTGGTTTCTCAAAAGCATCAAGATAGGCCTTTGATCATATCTTTAAGGTGTTTCGGCATCTTGGGATACAGTTCTGAACACAGAAGTTTTCTCATTAAGAACACCTGATGCTCTCTCTCTTCATCTCCCTTGGCTCTGTTTTCTGTTTGCATTGCTTGTTCTGCCCTCTCAGTTTAAAGATGGTAATTCTTGTTAGATCAGTTCACAGGCAAACAAAAGCGGTTTCTACTAACAGAGCAAAAGATTCTCCAAGCAAGGGGCCTAACATGAATCAGAGCTAGGGATCCTCACATTATATATCCACTCCCCCCGCCCACCCCAGTTTATGGGCTGTGTTTACCCATGCCATTCACTTTCATCCTCACAGTTCCCTTTCTTATTTTCTTTGCTTGAAAGCAGCTTTATACTCCTTTAGCATTTTTACCAGCTGCATCTCATTTTGGGCTGATCTCATCTGAATATACTTCTGTTTAGCATCTCTCTTTTGCATGTTTAATATTTGTGAATCTTGAAGTGAGAAATGGGGACAGAGAATGTCTACTCCAGGGCTCCCACAAGCAAGCAGTAGCCCACCCAAGGTCACACATGGCCGAGTAGCCTATGGGAGCCAGTCTGCTTGCTCTCAGGGCCCATTCATGCAGTGCCTGGCCAATCTTATCCATCATTATGCCTTCCTTCTTCTATCCCTTCTAGGAGTCCTTTTGAATATAAGCTCATCAGAGAGCCCCATTGGCAGTCACAAAAGCTTCTTTAGATGTGCCTACCTTTATTCACATGGGAATTATTCATGAATATATGATCAGAATTACATTTTTCAGAGTTTCCTATCTCCTTTGAGCTATGTTCCCTTTTAAAGTCTCTGTCCATAGAATGATGCCATTTCTTGGGAGTCATTTCTTTGATTTGGGGGAAAAAATGCATTCTGAAAGCCCAAAGAACACATTTGGCTATATTCAGTCTTCCCTCCTTCAACTATTCTCAACTCTAAAAAATATAGTCATTTTTCCCCCATAATCTTCATCACCTCCACAAGCATCACCTTGCTAATGAGAATTAAGTCCAGTGCAGCAATAGCCTCTACCTGATAGATCAAATCGGCAGTTAAGCACAGCAAGGTTAAGTATTTATCTGGTTTTCTGATATTAGCAAAATAAAGCATGTTGCCAATCACTCAACGATACATATTCCATTGCTAGTTGGGTGACTTCTGTGAACCTTATTTTCTCCATTTATCAAATGGGGGAAATACTTCCCGTAACCACTTTTCCCAGGGTTTCTAGAGAACATCAAATAATAATAATGTAAAAATGTCTTGCGAAATGAAAGCTAAATAAACACAGTCTTAAATGACTCTCCCATGGACCAAAATATACAAGAAAGAACTGCCCAAATAGTAGACAGTTACCATCTGGATGAGTGAAAGCAACAAAATGGATCCAGGGGTCAGAATAGTCCAGACTTAACAGATTCAACTTAGTTAACAGCTTGTAGGTATTCATATCATAACCATTTGTGAGGTCTACAATTCAGGAAAAAGAAGGAAAACTTGGAGAAAGGGATTCAGGTGTTGGGAAATGAAACCTATGCAAAAAAAGAGGAAAGTAACTGGCAGGCTTCAGCCAGGAAAAGAAATGTTATAAACATGATCCATGCACGCAACTAACACTTAGTTAATGCTTACTACTTGCTAAGTGTGTAAGTCTTGGTAGGAGGTATAAAAATGTAAAAGACGGCCGGGCGCGGTGGCTCACGCCTGTAATCCCAGCACTTTGGGAGGCCGAGGCGGGCGAATCACAAGGTCAGGAGATCGAGACCACGGTGAAACCCCGTCTCTATTAAAAAAAAAAAAAAATACAAAAAATTAGCCGGGCGCGGCGGCGGGCGCCTGTAGTCCCAGCTACGCAGGAGGCTGAGGCAGGAGAATGGCAATGGCGTGAACCCGGGAGGCGGAGCTTGCAGTGAGCCGAGATTGCGTCACTGCACTCCAGCCTGGGCGGCAGAGCGAGACTCCGCCTCAAAAAAAAAAAAAAAAAAATGTAAAAGACATGGCCTCTGCTCTCAATGAACCGTTAGTCCAGTAAATACTGATTTTCAAATTCCAAACGTTTATTCAGGAAAGGGTTTTAAGTTCTCACTAAAGGGCAATTTGTTGAATGCAGAACAGTAAACATGAAAACATGGTTTTTGTTCACCATGTACTCTGATATGTAGAAATACATAAATAACTCAGCATGATGCAAAGATTTCCACATCAGTCATGATAGACTAAGCTATCATGCCATGACAAAAACTCCAAAATTTCAGTCACATGAAACAACAAATGTTTGTTTCTCCTTTGTGCTACCTATCCACTTGATATATGGGATACGATTATCAAACCAGGCTTCAGAAGAGTGGGTCTTATTCCCATGTTTGCTGGAACACAGTATTAATAAGATCAATATTAATCTATTTACTATCCATTAATAGAAGGTATAAAGAAATTTTCCTCAAGGTTTTCCAAGTCAGCGTTTCAGGTTGACCTCTAACAGCTATAGATGGTCTGTTGTTTGATGGCCTCTTTTTCCATCTTACTCTTCTTAGGCCTCCCCTTCAATCCTGCCATGTGTAGCGCTGGGCTCTTGGAAGCCCACATGGTAGCCTCATACATGGTACTCTTTCCACCTGGAACACAGCCCCTCGCCCCTACTATCATCCACCTACATCTAGTTCTGGGCTAAGTTGGGAGGTATAATTAGACACACACACACACACACACACACACACACACACACTTTCTCACAAGAAGCTCCAGTCTTAGGAAACCAGAAGAGTTGTATTTCTTTTATATGGGAAGTTCTAGTATGAATCCACCTGAACAGCACTCATCTAACACATCTGTATTGAGTCCCAGCTGGGTACCAGGCATTATACTGGGCACCAGAGATTCAATGGTGAGTCACACCAACCTGTTCTCTGCTCTCATAGGACTCAGTGAAGAGGCAAATGTTAGTCAAATAATTACACAAATGGACACTCCAGATTGCAATAAATATCATAAATAAAAAGAATAGTGTTGTAAGTGTGCATGGTGAGGATTCTGGGAATGTTTTCTCAGGAAATGGCATTTGAGCTGAAACCTGAGGGATGAGTCACAGTTAACGGAGAACAGGAAATGAATGGAGTTAGCGGTTTCCAGCCATATAATGGTTAGTCTTGAGTCATGCCATAATAAAACTAATTAAAAAAAAAAAAAACTAAAGAAGTTTAAAAACAGTTTACATTTTAAAAATAATTCCAGACTATCCATATAATTATATCGTTCTCAATTACTTGTATCACATTTCACTTCACTTCTTTCTGTTGGAAATAATGGAGTTACAAGCCATGTACTCTGAATTGCACGCATCCTCAGATACATTTACTAAGGTTTTTTGTTTTGTTTTGTTTTGGTTTTTTTGCCTGTGAACATCAACCTCTGACACGTGTCTCCAATGATGAAAGGATGAAAATTAGTAGAGAAGATGACACATCATAGAGAATTACAAGCCAGTGTAATCATTATATGTCAAAGTAAGGCCATACACAGTAGAGAATGTTAAAAATTACAAAATGCAATTTAATAATTTTTACTAGTAATTTTACTAGTAAATAATAATAAAACATTAATTGGTTGATTTTTTAAAAAAATGTCAATAAAAGATGTTTTTAGAAGCAGTGCTGAGGCAAACATATATTTAATGTTGCCACATTAAATTAAATTAAATTAAATATCACATTGGCATTTTAAAAAAGTGTTTGCTTTATTTCCTCTGCACATCCCAATCCAGTGTTTTCTACAGGTACACATACATGATGCATTTTATATATATTCACCCCATAACTTGACAGATGGGAGGGATTCTTGCAGTCATTTCTAAAAGCAGACAAAAGGCCGTTGGTTCTGCTTTGCACGATGGTTTGTGAAGACAGAATATCACACACTTCCGTCGATGATTATATAGCTCTATCCATCTGTCTGCCACTGGAGGTTGGGAGACGGAGATACAGCTCCCACCGTCCCTGTAAACAAAAGTAGACCATGCTGTCACCAGTCAGACACGCCAGCTAATTGGAGCTGTCGACAGACACAATATTCTGTGTCAACAGCTCTAGTAACTGTTTGAAACAGCAATGATATGTTGGTTGATGGTGAAGATGACACATGTGTCTCTAATAGCATGCTAGAAATCTGACATAACTAGAAAAGAATTACTAAAATGTGATTCCTGGCCTCTGGTTTTCCTGTTCAGACTTACCCATCTCTACAGAGGTTGGAGAGGAGGGAATTGTTGTAACACATCTTTCTCTGTATCATTTCACAGGCTGACAGCTTAATTTGATACTCATAATGTCTAACTTTAAAATTAATCTTGCTAAAAAGATTTGTTTTAACAAGCCTCCAAATCTTAAACTCTTTTGGAAAATTAATAAGAAAAATAAGCAACCCTTATTTGTATCGCTTCCTGGGTTGAGACCAAAATAAAAGGAGACATTTTGTCAATGTACCATTTATATGACTAAGAATTTATATGATCTTCAGGAAAGTAATTTTTACAGAGTTAAATGAATACATATGCACATAGATGTGGCTTATTTTTGAACTTCACTTCATGAGAGACAAACTATTCCCCAAATAGAAACAATTTTGGCAAGTTTTGGGACATAAATGCATACTGTGTAATCATCTCTTTGTAAATTGTACCTATTAGGGAAACCTTACATTATGCATTCTATTAACGAAAAGTCAGGAAGTCCCTTGTTGCTTTCCAATAATTTATTTATCTTTTACATAATTTAATCACTTGACTGTCTAGGTTTGAATTTTAGCTTACCCACTTAGTGGGGTGGACAAGTTAGTTAACCTCTCTGTACCTCAATTTTCTCATCTATAAAATGGAGATAATAACGGCACCTACCACATATAGTTATAAGGATTAAATGAATTGTTACATGAAAAGTGCCCAGGACATGTAAAGTGCCTGGCACATCGCATAGTAACCAGCCAATACATATTTTAATTTATTGCTAGCATCATCATTATTATTGGTGGTTCATGTCCAAGGACAGCCTTCAATGATTAATGAAAGCAAGGAAATATATCAAAAACAGTTCAAATGCCAAATAGACTTGGGAGTCAAACAGACCTGAAATATGAACTCTTGTTCAGACATTTACCAGGCTTTGTGAGCTTGGAAAAGTCACTCAACCTCTCTAAACCTGTTTCCTTCTCTGTAAAAGAGTTAATAATACCTACCTTAACAAGAGAATTTGAAGATTTAAGACAATGTATTTAAAGCACTCACTTCAATGCCCAACATATTAGGTACTCCATAGATTACAGCAAGAATTATTATTACTACCTTATATTACAGAGCACTTTTATTTTTAGACTAATTATCTCATGTTATCCTCTTATTAATTCTGTGAAGGAAATATGATGGTCACATTATGAAGGGAAAAATAGTGTTCAGTGTGGTAAAACTGGGGCCAGTGAGTATGGAGTTACGATTAAGCCCAGGGATTGAGGTTCTGTTGCCATCTTCCGGTCTGAGACCAAGGTGATAGTCACTCTTTCCAATGCCCCTTTGTCAGATGAGCAAACAACTACAACCCTCTTCATTTAACTTTTTCACTCAGACTCCGAAATTTGATGACTCAACCTCATCAGTCTTCTCATATTCCTAGGCCCATTTTTGGATAACTAAACTGAGGCGGCAGCGACACTCTCCATATCACCATCAGCACCACCACCAGCACTACCAACACAAATGCACGTGCAATTGAACTTAATCATCTTGCTCTTTGGAGATATGAGGACAACAGAGGAAAAACTTCCCTGATAGGTAACAAAGACACTTTGACAAAAAATACACCACCGAGAAGCTTCTGTGCAAAAGGCATTTCTGTTTCAGCTAATGGCCTATATCAATAATATGTTACTTTAAAATCTTACTTCTACCCAATTATATAGAAAAAACAATCCTGTGCAACAGAGCTTTGTCTAGTCACTTCTTCATGTCACATTCACTTTCTAAGATAAAATCTTTAACCTTCCAATGACTAAGAAGGCAATGGGGCTTTGCCCTCTGAGAGGTGAGCTATGCAGCTGAGCTGTGACCCTAAGGCCTGCTTTTTGGAATTAGCTGGGTTCTCTTTTGAGAGCATGAAAAGAGCCACACTGCATCTGCTGAAATGAACAAAACCAAAATCACACAGTACATCCACGAGAAGTAAAGGGTTGTGGTGAATACAGTGACAATTTAACTGATGGGGCTAAAGACCTTTTTTAATATCAATCTCATTTTTCCCCTAGGCCCCGGGCACCTTGAAAATATGCTTGGCAGCAAGACATTTGCTTTAACAAATTCTGTTACTAGAATGACTATGGTGTAAAAGAATCTTCCCTGTATAATTATTAAGACTCTTTCACATTAGTAATATCTTTACTAATTACTCATGTAAGAGTACAGGTGTTCCTCATTTTATTGTACTTTATTTCACTGCATTTTGCAGGTAATGCATTTTTTACAAATTGAAGGTTTATGGAAACCCTGTGTCAATCAAGTCTACTGGCACCATTTTCTGAACACCACGTGCTCACTGTGTGCCTCTGTGTCACATTTCGGTAATTCTCACAATATTTCAAAGTTTTCCATTATTATTATTATATCTTTTATTATGATCTATTATCAGTGGTCTTTGATGTTACTATTGTAATTGCTTTCAGGCACCACCAACCAAGCCCAGATAAGATGGCAAATTTTATTGAGGAATGTTGCGTGTGGTCTGACTGTTCCACTCACCGGCCTCTCCCCCATCTCTCATCTCTCTCTCTCTCTCTCCTTAGGCTTCCGTATTCCCTGAGACCCAACAATATTTAAATTAGGACAATTAATGACCCTACAATGGCCTCTAAGTGTTCAAGTGAAAGGAAGAGCTGCATGTCTCTCATTTTTAATCAAAAGCTAGAAATGATTAAACTTAGTAAGGAAGGCATGTCAAAACCAAAATAGGCCAAAGGATAGGCTGCTGGTGCCAACCAACCAAGTTGTGAATGCAAAGGAAAAGTTCCTGAAGGAAATGAAAAGTGCTATTCCAGTGAACACACAAATGATGAAAGTGAAATAGCCTTCTTACTGATATGGAAAAAGTTTTAATGATCTGAATAGATGAGAAAACCAGCCACAACATGCCCTTAAGCCAAGCCTAATCCAGACCAAGGCCTAACTCTCTTCAGTTCTATGAAGGCTCAGACAGGTGAGGAAGCTACAGAAGAAAAGTTAGAAGCCAACAGAAGTAGGAAAGAAGCCATCTCCATAATATAAAAATGCAAAGTGAAGCAGCAAGTGCTGATGTAGAAGCTACAGCAAGTTATCAATAAAAGTAGCTACACTAAACTACAGATTTTTAATGTATACTAAACAGCCTTATTATATTGGAGGAAGATGTCATCTAGGACTTTTCATAACTAAGGAAAAGTCAACGCTTGGCTTCAAAGTTTCAAAGCACAAGCTGACTCTCTTATTAAGGGGCTAATGCAGTTGGTGACTTTAAATTGAAGCTAGTGCTCATTCAGCATTTAAAAAATCCTAGGGTCTTTAAGAGTTATGCTAAATCTACCCTGCCTGGGCTCTATAAATGAAACAACAAAGCCTGAATGACAGCACATCTGTTTATAACATGGTTTACTGAATATTTTAAGCCCACTGTTGAGACCTACTGCTGAGGAAAAAAAAAAAAAAATTAAAAATGTTACTGCTCATTGACAATACACCTCATCACCAAAGAGCTTTGATGAAGATGTACAAGGATATTAACACTATTTTTATGCCTACTAACATAACATTCATTTTGCATCCAGGCAGATCAAGGAATAGTTTTGACTTTCAAGTCTTATTCTTTAAGAAATACATTTCAAAAAGACTATAAGTGTTATCGATAGGAATTCTTCCAATGGATCTGGGGTAAGTAAATTTAAAACCTTCTGGAAAGGAGTTGCCACTCTAGATGCTATTAAGAACATTCTAGATGCTATTAAGAACATGAGAGGAGGTCAAAATATCAACATTAATGGGAGTTTGAAAGAAATTTATTCTGACCCCCATGAATGACTTTGAGGGGCTCAAGACTTCAGTGGAGGAAATCGCTGCAGATGCCCTGGAAATGACAAGAGAACTAGGATGAGAAGTAGAGCCTGAATATATGACTGAATTGCTGCAATCTAATAATAAAACTTTAACACAAGGAGTTGCTTCTTGCAGATGAACAAAACAAAAGTGGTTCCTTGAGATGAGATCTATTCCTGGTAAAGATGCTGTGAACATTGTTGAAATGACAGTAAAGGATTTAAAATATTACATTAACTTAGTTGATAAGGCAGAGACAGGCTGTGAGAGGTCTTACCCCCATTTTGAAGTTTTACTGTGGGTAAAATGCTATCAAACAGCATCACATCTAACAGAGAAAGTTTTTGTGAAAGGAAGAGTCAATCGATATGGCAAACTTCATTGCTGTCTTATTTTAAGAAATTGCTACAGCCACCCCAACTTTCTGCAGCCGTCAACATCAAGTCAAGACCCTGGACCAACAAAAAAAGAGTATGACTCATTGATGGTGCAGATGATTGTAAGCACATTTTAGCAGAAAAACCTATTTTTTAATTAAGGTATTTACATTTTTAAGGCATAATTTTATTGCATAGTTAAGAGATAATAGTGCAGATATAACTTTTATATGCTTTTATGGTGGTGGTCAGGAACTGAACCCTGAATATCTCTGAGGTATGCCTGTAGCTAAATATTCATAAGCCTTGACAAATTGTCTTGCTTTTCTCTACATAATCTCTAATTGAAGAATCAATCCAAGATAAATGACTTTTCAGGTAATGAGGCAGAGGTGCACATTGCACAACACTAAAAGGTTCCATCCAATAGAACACTGTGTAATTGACACCACCTGGAGTTGTGCAGTGCACAACCTGCACAGCTGCATGAAAGTCATTGAGAATGAGAAATCACAGTGGAATAAACTCACTCCATATAATACAGAGTATTTCACTCATATACAAAGGAAAAAGAATAAACCAGGCTATAATTACTTTTAAGAAATGGTTTGATAATGTTTAAATAATGCTTTTGTTGTTTTTGACGTAACTCACTGTAAACATTGTAGAAAGTACAAACAAGTGGGTGGAACGTATCAGAGATTATCACCCTGTTAATGGTAACACTTCCTCCTGGTCCATGTATATGCATATTACATATATATATATATATATATGTATATATATATATATATATATATATATATATCTTAGCCAGGTGCAGTGGCTCATGCCTGTAAATCCCAGCACTTTGGGTGGCTGAGGTGGGCAGATCACGAGGTCAGGAGTTCGAGACCAGCCTCACCAACATGGTGAAATCTCGTCTTTACTAAAAATACAAAAACTGGCTGGGTTTGGTGGCATGTGCCTGTAATCCCAGCTACTCAGGAGGCTGAGGCAGGAGAATCACTTGAGCCCAGGAAGCTGAGGTTGCAGTGAGCCAAGATCGCACCCACTGCACTCCAGCCTGGGTGACAGAGTGAGACCCCACCTCAAAAAAAAAAATAATAATAATAATAATAATATATCTTAATACTTGATTATATGATATAGCATTTCTCAAACTTGCCTATGGAATAAAATAATCTGAAGAACATATTAGTAAAATGAAGTGAGGGTAAATGTGACATGGTGCTTGATGAAACCAGTTAATGGGAGAAAGATCTGCTATTAGATAGCTGCAGTTACCAATATGACAATGACACAATGGTACAGATGACATCAATTACTCATTTGATATTCTTTTCTTCTTTCCTTCAACAAATATTTATTGAGGACCAATTGGGTGCCAGACACTGTTCCAGGTAACAGTAGGAATGAACAAAACAGACAAAATCACTGCTTCTTGAGACTACATTCTAGTGGGGGAGATGGATTATAAGCAAAATAAATTAAGTAAAATCTTTAAAATGTTAGTGGTAAGTGCTGAGGGAGGAAAAAAAGTAAGCATGGAAGAAAAATATTAAAAATGGAGATTGAAATCTTATTAGCATTTCCAGGGAAGATTCCACTGAGAAAATGACTTATGAGCAAATACCTGAAGAAAGTGGACCTAGCAATACGGATACCTGGGGGAAGAGTATCTCAAGAAGAGGTCATGAAAAGAGCAAATTTCCTGGGGCAGGATTGTGCCTGGTTGTTAAAAGAATCATCAGGAAGCTGGTGTGGTAGGGAGAGATGAGGTAGTTTTCTATGCCATCAGAAAGAGGTTTTGGAGCTGGGGATGGTGGCTCATGCCTATAATCCCAACACTTTGGAAGGCCTAGTCAGGTGCATCACTTGAGCCCAGGAGTTTGAGACCAGCCTGGACGACACAGGGAGATCTCGTCTCTATAAACAAACAAAAAAAAAATTAGCCGAGTGTAATGGCACACACCTGTAGTTCCAGCTGAGGTAGGAGGATCACTTGAGCCCAGGAGATCAAGGCTGCAGTGAGCTGTCATTGGGCCACTGCATTCCAGCTCAGGCAAGAAAGTGAGTCTTTGTCTCTAAATAAATAAATAAATAAATAAAGTTTTGAGTTTTACCTTAAATGAACTACAGAATTTTGAGTGGAGAAGTTACAAGCTTTCAAGTAGAGGTGTAACATCATTTGACTTACACTGTAACAGTAACATTCTGTTTTGAGAATTGACAGGAGAACTGGCAAGGGTGGAAGAGGGGGAGCGCTATGACTTGAATATGGGTGTTATTCAAAATTCATATGTTGGAAATTAAACCTCAAGGTGATTGTATTAAGAGGTGGAACAATCTACTTATTCAACAAAGGTCTAATATCCAAAATGTACAAGGAATTTAAACAAATTTACGAGAAAAAACAACTTCATCAAAAAGTGGGCAAAGGATATGAACAGATACTTCTCAAAAGAAGACATTTATGTGGCCAAGAAACATATGGAAAAAGCTCATCATCACTGATTGTTAAAGAAAAGCAAATCAAAACCACAATGAGATACCACATCAGGCCAGTCAGAATGACAATTATTAAAAAGTCAAGAAACAATAGATGCTGGTGATGCTGTGGACAAATAGGAATAGTTTTACACTGTTGGTGGGAATGTAAATTAGTTCAACCATTGTGGATGACAGTGTGGTGATTCCTCAAATATCTAGAACCAGAAATACCATTTGACCCAGAAATCCCATTACTAGGTATATACTCAAAGGAATATAAATCATTACACTATAAAGACACCTGCACACATATGTTTATTGCAGCACTATTTACAAAATAGTCAATGATACCATGCCATTGACGGGCATTAGGGTCAGCCTAGGTGAAGCTCTGATTAAAAAAAAAAAAAAGTCAACAATCAGATTGTAGCAAAGACTTGGAACCAACCCAAATGCCCATCAATGGTAGACTGGATAAAGAAAATGTTGTACATAAACACCATGGAATACTATGCAGCTATAAAAAAGAACAAGATCATGTCCTTTGCAGGAATGTGGATGAAGTTGGAAACCACCATTCCCAGCAAACTAACAAAGGGACAGAAAACCAAACACCACATGTTCTCTCTTAAGTGGGAGTTGAAGAGTGAGAATACCTGGGCTCAGGGAAGGGAACACCACACACTGGGGCCTCTCAAGGGGTGGGGGGCAAGGGGAAGGAAAGCATTAGGACAAATACCTAATGTATGCAGGGCTTAAAAGCTAGATGATAGGTTGGTAGGTGCAGCAAACCACCATGGCACATGTATTCCTATATAACAAACTTCACATTCTGCACATGTATCCTGGAACTTTAAAGTAAAATAAAAAACAAAAATTAAAAATTAAAAAAATAAGATAAAATTAAATTAAAATATATTTTAAAAAGTGGTGGAGCTGTCAGGAAGTGATTAGGCCATGAGGGCTCTGCCCTTATGGATGGCATTAGAGTGCTTTTAAAAGGGCTTGAGGAAGTGATTTCATCCTTTCTGCTCTTTATCCTTCCACCCTTCTACCATGTGATAACACAGAAATCTATGGAGCAGAAAGTGGGCCCTCACCAGAACCAAATCTCCTGGCACCTTGATCTTGGACTTCCCAGCCTCCAGAACTGGGAGAAACAAATATCTATTATTTATAAATTACCCAATCTAAGGCATTTTGTGATAGCAGCAGGAAGGGACTAAGACAGGGAGAACTGGAGGTGAAGGGGGATGGCAGAAACAGAGACTAGTTAGAAGATTATTTGCAATAAAACTGTGAGAGATCATGATGACTTACTTGTGCAGGATGGTGGCAGTGGAGGTGGTAAGAAGTAGATGAATGTTGGATCTTTTTTAAAGATCAAGCCAAGAGAATTTGCTGACAGATCAGATGTGGGGTGGGAGAAAAGGAGAAGTTAGGGATGACACTGAGGATTTTATCTTGAACAACTAAAATGAGGTTGCTATTAGTTGAGACAATGTGTATAGGAGGAGGCAGTTTGGAAGGGATGAACAGGAATCTGTTATATGCAAGTCTAGTGTGAGATGCCTGTTAGACATCTAGGTGGAGATTTCAATCCGGCAGTTGAATATATGGATCTGGAATCCAAGGGGATTGGTCAGGACTGAATAGACACATTTGGGAGCCAACAACATGTGGATGACATGTAAGGCCATTGGGCTTGAGGAGATCACAAGAATGAACTTAGATAGAAACAATGACCAAGGAGGACATACTAACATTAGAGTCAAAAACTAAGTTGTAAAGTAAGAAACAAAGAAAGGCATTTTCTGTGCATGTGTGGGTTTGCTGGCCAACATGTGCATCCATTTTAGCGTGTTTCTCAGAGGTATTAGCAAGGCTGTGTGCTGCAGTGTAGGTAGCTAGTCTGATTTCTATGGCCTCCACAGGGCCCAGCATAGGGATACAGTAAGCATTAAAAAATTGAATGAGCTGGAATAAACATATACATTTGTGACTTAACTTTCACTCTTTCTACCTGAAATTCCTACACTTCAAGTCTTGGAATTCAAAACAGTTGTTGGTAAAATCATTCTAGGGCAATGACATTTACATAAACCAGAATATTAAAATGTAAAATAATTAGATATTTTCATTAGGATCTCTGGAGATTTGGCAGCTGCTACAATCTGATTGTTGACTTTTTTTTTTTATCAGAGCTTCACCTAGGCTTCACCCTAAATGACTAATGATCAGATTTTTAGACGTTTGTTAAATTAATTATATATATGTATAGTATATATATAATTATATATAATATATAAATATATTTAAAAGTATATGTGACCTAAAATAAAATAGAAATATTTATGCCTGCATATAAAAATGAATATTGAGACTGTATTTCTTAATTGATAAATGAAAAAAAATTCAAAAAAGACAGAATATATTACAAAAATGAGATTCAAAATAAGCATCATTTGTGGAGCACTGATTGGGATCACAAAAAACAAAATTTATTTAGTTCAAAGCCAACAAATTGAATGGTTCTACAGTAACAGAAAAAGCATAGTTGTAACCAGGATGGTATCCCACTAGATAATCTACAGCTTCAGCTGACCCAGAAATGACTACTCTCACTCTAGGTTTGGTGTGTAAGTTGTACTCCTGGGAAGAAACAAGAGAGAAAAAACTTAATGGAAAGGATAATAATAAAGAAAGTACAAAACAAATCAATCGTGGTAGAAACCTTGTAATCTGTTTCAGTGTAAGTTTACTGATTCTTTTTTCATTGCCATGTGTTAAGTTCTTTTTTCATTGCCATGTGTTAAGTTACTATAAAATTGATATATTAGATACATAAAGAGTGTAACTGATTACATTTGAAAAAAATATTTAAATGTTTGTGGAATTATGTTAAATTATTTTTACTGAATTTTTAAAATAAATGTATTTTTTAGAAATACATACTTAGAAATACTTAGAAAACATATTCCAAAGTAAAAATCAATTAAGTTAGACAAAGCAAAAATAATAGTGAGTATTTTGTCTCCATCTACAAACCTTCCTACGTCATTAGGTTCAAAAGCACATATTTATATGGAAAGGGTTACGCGTGCATTTTTAGCGTAAGTATTCATTCATGATGTCACGAGATCAGAGCAGAGATTCCAACAAAACGATTTTCTCCCCTGGAGCTGTGCAGCAAGTTCCAGAAGGCCCCAGGAGGAATCAGCATAAACACTGTGACCGTTATTTACCCTAACTGGGACTTCAGCAGCTGGGCTGTTTGCATGATATGCAAATGGGCACATCATTCAAGGAAAAAAGGATGAATGCTCTGGCACTTGCAGGGCAAACATTAACTGCTATGGGAAGAGGGCCAGCAAAAGAGAAACCAGACAGAAGCAAGTGGGTGGTAAGGGGCAGGACAAGAAACATCTTCCAAAGAAGCAAAATGCAGAAGGCAGACACTGCTTACTGGGAACCGTTCAGCCTTCTCAGCCTCGGTAAACAACAGATGGGTGTATGCTGCAGCTCTTCTCCTGCAGAAACAGTGAATTTCCTCTCTACCCAATTTCTTCCTTTGGGTCAAATTTGTAAAATACTTTATATGTGGAAAATTACTGAGAGATACAGAGGGAACAAATTAGCTGGAACAGCAAAAGCTCTGGGAGCTAAGAGGAGACCGACTGACAGGAAAAAAAAAAATGTCTGAAGTCAGGCAGACCTGGGCATGAATCTCAGTTCTAAAATTTATCAGCTATGGATATTGAGCAAGATTCTCAGTTTCTCTGTCTCAGTTTTCTTATCTGTAAAATGGATATAATAATACTATCTCATAGTAGGATCACTGTAAAATTTAGTAAATCTCCTTTGCATAAAGTGCCCCTTGCCAACATGACAGCAAGTGGTTAGTATCATCGGAGCAGGGACTTGATTTATTCAGGCTCTCCATTCCAAAGTGCAGCAGTCTGTGGGAGTCTAGAGATAATAGAGATTGTGGGAACCCCAAAGAAGCAAATAACCCCTGTGGCCACGCTACTTCTTAAAGGCTGCTCAATTCAACAAGGAATATTTACGTAGTTCAGAAGTAAGTCTACTTCCAAACACGTTAAAACCTGTGGGTGAAATCTACTTTTTAAATATTTCAGCACAATCAAGCCCATTAGGAACTTACAGGCTCTGATGAACTTATTGCTTCAATTGCATGCATATGTAGAGTGTGAGGTAGAAGAATATCACTAGAACGAAGACCAACACCACCTATGGGCATTCCTTTCCATTCAAGAGTAAACCTCACTGAATTGCTTACTTACAACTCCCTGTTCATCTTTACGTTTTTTGTAGCATTAAATAATATATTACTTAGTTTTGCAAGTTTTCATATTTTAAATAAATGGATTCATGCTGCTTGTATTTTTGTGAGACTTTTTTTTTTGCTCAATGTTAGGTTTTCAAATTCATGTTATATATATCATCTATTTTAATTGCTATATAATATTCCTTTATGTGAATATTCCACAATGTATTATTCAATCTTTTGTTGATGTACAGCTAAAGACTTTTTAAAAAATGTTGTGTTGTGTTTTGTTTTTGTTTTTTCCCATTACAAGTTATACTGCTACAAGCATTCTTGTGCCTGTCTCCTGTTTTGTGTTATTCCATGATGTATATGTTGAGTGGAATTGCTGGACCATAAGGTATTTAATTCAACGAGTTTTTTTCTGGGAGTCAGGCAGTATTTTATACTCTAAGCACACATCCATAAAAAGAACAGGCAGGAGTCTCTGCCTTCAATGTGCTTATGTACTAGTAAAGGAAATAGGCAAAATAAATATATAAATTATATCTGTTGGAAGGTGTTAAGTTTTATGGAGAAAAATTAAGTTGAGAGGAAATAGGAAGTGTCTGGGGAGTTTCTAATTTTATATAGGGTGGTCAGGAAGAGTAACGTGGTGAGCACGTGACATGTGAACAAAAACTTGAAGGAGATGAGGCAGAAGTCATGTGGATATCAGAGGAAGAGTGTTCCACAGTGTGCACATTTTAAATTTTATTGGATAATGCAAAATAGTTTTCCAAAATGATTTTTACCACTTTGGGTTCCCACCTGCAGGGTATAAGAGTTCCTGAAGCTCCAGATCCTTGCAAATCTTTGACGTTGTTAGATGTTTTATATTCTGCAAATCTGACAAGTAACACTTGGATGTATTGTGGTTTTGAATTTTCTAACTACTAAGAAGTTTGAGCATCTTTTCAAATGTCTATTGGTCATTTCTATGTCCATTTTTATGTGGTATCTCTTCAAATCTGTTTTTATATTAATATTATGTTTTTGTCTTATGAATTTCTAGTTCCTCTGTGTGTTTTGTACTGTTAATCCTCTGTCAGTCATATGTGTTACAAATATCCCTTCTCACTTTGTGGCTTGTTATTTCACTTCGTTTTTTGTGCATTTTGAGGAACGTAGTACCTTAATCTTCATATAGTTGAATCTCTTTATTGTGGCTAGTGGCATTTGTCTAATTTTGAAAAATATTTCCCTTTCTGAGATCAGAAAGATTTCTCCTATATTTTCTTATGAAAGGTTTTTTCACCCATAAGTATATTTGTAATTTGTTAGTATGTATGAAGTATGGTTCAATTTAATTTTGTTTCATGTGAATTGTCACAGCACCATATATTGAAAAGTCCATCATTTTTCCACTTAGCTGTAATACAAGTTTTATAACAAATCAAGTTTCCAAATGTGTTATTCTTTTTTTTCCCTGGCTCTCTATTCTGTACCACTGATCTGTCTGTCCAATGCTATGTCAATACCATAATTCCCGATTGCTATAACTTTTTTAAAATCCTAGAACCTTTGGTAGGGCAAATCTCTTCACCGCACATAGTCTTCTCTTCAGGAGCATCTTGAGTATTCTGTACCTTTGTTCTTCCATATGATTTTAAAAAACAGTTTGATAAATTCTACAGGAAAAAATAGTTGGAACTTTTTGTCTGAATTTCTAGAAATCAGAATTTACAAATCAATTCAAAGCGAAATAACATCTTTGAAACCTTGAATCTTCCTACACATAAACTCAGTGTATTTCTCCCTATCTTTGAATCAAGTTGTATTCATTTATTTCTGTTTTCTGATTTTATTGTAAAATTATATTTTAACATTTTCTGCTTGTTAATAAAATGTGGTTTTCCTTTGTAGATTGATTTTTATATCTACCAAAATCTATGTCTAATCTAGTTTTTCCTATTTATCTGTAGATTCTTCTGGGTCTTCTACTAGCCAGTCATACCATTTGCAAATAAAAAGAGTTTCGTTTCATCCTTTTCATCTTTTATATGTTATTTACTTTAACACAGCTTATATAACCTTCAGTATAATTTTAATAAAATCAATGCTATTTAGGCATTTCTCTTATTTCTGATATTAAAGGGAAAGCTTTTAGTTCGACATTAAGTGTGGCAGTGCCTGTAGAACTTTTATAGATATCCTTTTTGAGGTTGAGAAACTTCTTTTTCTAATTTGCTAAGAATTTTTATTGCAAATTTTATAAAATATTTTGTAAAATATTTTTGAGATAATCATATACTTGTCCTCTTTAATTTGTTAATATGGTGAATTACATTAATTAACTTAGTGACAAAGCAACCTTAAATTTCTAGAATAAAACCAACTTAATCATAATGTATTATCTTTTTACATTGCGAGATTTATTATTTATATTGCTAGATTTATTATTTTATTTAGGATTTTTGCCTCTGTTTCTGAATGAGGTTAGCCTACAATTCCCCATTTTCAGGTCTTAGTATAAATTTATGTTAGCTTCATAAAATGAGTTGATGAATGTTCCTGCTTTTTCTTATTCTGAAATAATTTGAAGAAGATTGGATTTATATGTTCTTTACAAATGTTTAATCGAACTTTCCAGTAAAACTACTTGGCCTGTGTTTTCTTTGTGGAAAGATTTTCATTACTGATTCCATTTCTTTGATTTTGTTGGATTATGCCGTATCCCTTTCTTTTGAGTTAGGGAAATTATACTTCCCTTAAAGCTTTTCCACTTTAAATAATAAATTTCCAAATTAATTAGTAGAGAACATTTTCGTAATGGTCTCTTATTGTTTAAATCTTTGAAGAAACTATAATTTTATTCTCTTATTAATTCTTTTTTTTTTTTTTGAGACAGAGTCTCGCTCTGTCGTCCAGGCAGGAGTGCAGTGGCGCGATCTTGGCTCACTGCAAGCTCCACCTCGCAGGTTCAAGTGATTCTCCTGCCTCAGCCTCCCGAGTAGCTGGGACTACAGGCGCCCGCCACCATGCCCGGCTAATTTTTTGTATTTTTAGTAGAGACGAGTTTTCATCGTGTTCGCCAGGATGGTCTCCATCTCCTCACCTGGTGATCCACCCGCCTCGGCCTCCCAAAGTGCTGGGATTACGGGTATGAGCCACCGTGCCTGGCCCCCTTATTCATTCTTTTTTTTTTTTTAATTTCACACATTGTATCTTCCTCTTTTTATCTTAATTGGTTCTCCTTTAGGTAGCTTTTATTAGTCCTCTCTACTGTATATTTGTTTTTAAATATATTAAATTTTTAAAAATGTTTAAAAAACTTTATTTTTAATTTGTATGGGTACATAGTATGTGTATATATTTATAGGATATGTGAGATTTTTGATATAGGCATACAGTGCATAATAACCACATCAGGGTAAATGGGGGTAGCCATCACCTCAAGCATTTATCATTTCTTTGTGTTACAAACATTTAAATTATACTCTTTTAGTTATTTCAAAGTGTACTATAAATTATTGTTGACTATAATCACCCTGTTGTGCTATAAAATACTAGATCTTATTCACTGTATTTAACTATATCTTTGTACCCACTAACCATCCTCACTCTCCCCACCACTGCCTTTCCCAGTCTCTGTTAATGATCATTCTACTCTCCATCTCCACGAGTTCAAGTTTTAATTTTTAGCTCCCACAAATGAGGGGCAATTTCATTAAATTTCTGCTCTTTTTCTTACTATTTATTTCCTTCTGCTTTCTTTGATTTCATTCTATTTTTTTTCTAACTTCCCGAGTCAGTTACCTATTAATATTTTTCCTTTCCCCCCAATATAAATAGTTTAATGCTAATAATTTCCCTTTAGACTTCCAAAATTTTGTATTGTATTTTTATTACTCTTTAGTTCTAAGTTTCTCTAATTTTTCTTTAAATTTCTTCTCTTATCTGAATAGTATATAGAACATGTTTCTTACCTTAAAAACTCATGAGGATTTTCTGGTTTTTAACTGCTTACTTAATTCTACTATGCCCAAAGAATATGTCTTATATCATACTAATCTTTAGAATTTGATGAACTAGTTTTATGAACAAATGTTTGGTTTCCTTGGATACTTTGAGTATATATGATGGAAAAGACTACACATTTCCCATTTATTGGGTATAATGTTCTACATATACCCATTGGGAACAGCTTCTTATTTACACTATTCTAATTTTCCATAGTCGTCTTTTTGGTCTGTTTAATCTATTAATCTATTAATTACTCAGAACAGTACATCTTTTCTTCAACTATGATGATGAATTTATATCTTCTTGCAATTTTATCATTTTACTTTATACATTTTGAGGATATAGTATTAAATGTATCCAATTTTTAAAATATGATTATCTTCCTCATTAATTGACATTATGAACATTTAGCATAATGAAGTTGTCCTCTTTATCTCAAGTTTCTCTCTTTATTTTTGCTGTAAAGTTTTACTGGATATTGCTGTTTTGCCTGCTTACTTTTGGTTTTGCAGAGAGTTTCATTTTCAATCCCTTCTTTTAACTTTTAACTTTTTGGTATCCTTATGCTTAAAGGGGTTTTATAAACGTCATACAGTTAAGAATTTTTTAAAATCCAACTTGACAATTTTTAGATTGGTATATTTAGTTTATATTGCTGATATATTTGGGTTTATTTCTACTGTAGTATTTATGCTTATTTTTCTTGCTTTTTAAGTTTCTTTTTATTATTTCTTTACACTTTTATGTTAGGTATTTTTCTCTTTCCATTTTTTTCTCTACTAATTTAGATGTTGCATACTTTATGTCTATTCATTTAGGGATTATCCCAATTAAGTAAACACATATGCTAACTTTTTTTTTTTTTTTTTTTTTTTTTGAGACGGAGTCTTGCTCTGTCGCCCAGGCTGGAGTGCAGTGGCCGGATCTCAGCTCACTGCAAGCTCCGCCTCCCGGTTTAGGCCATTCTCTCGCCTCAGCCTCCCGAGGAGCTGGGACTACAGGCGCCCGCCATCTCGCCCGGCTAATTTTTGTATTTTTTTTTTTAGTAGAGACGGGGTTTCACCGTGTTAGCCAGGATGGTCTCGATCTCCTGACCTCGTGATCCGCCCGTCTCGGCCTCCCAAAGTGCTGGGATTACAGGCTTGAGCCACCGCGCCCGGCCACACATATGCTAACTTTTATCAAAGCCTACAGTTAATACATCATCTTTAGGCTGGGCGCGGTGGCTCACGCCTGTAATCCCAGCACTTTGGGAGGCTGAGGCGGGCGAATCACGAGGTTAGGAGATCAAGACCATACTGGCCAACACGGTGAAACCCCGTCTCTACTAAAAATACAAAAAATTAGCCGGGCGTGGTGGCGGGCGCCTGTAGTCCCAGCTACTCCGGAGGCTAAGGCAGGAGAATAGCATGAACCCAGGAGGCAGAGCTTGCAGTGAGCCAAGATCGAGCCACTGCACTCCAGCCTGGGCCACAGAGCGAGACTCCATCTCAAAATAAATAAATAAATAAATACATACATCATCTTCTTAAACTATCTAACCATATAGTTATATACTCATCTTCAACTAGATAACCATGTAAACCATAGAACATTATATCCAGTAACTACTTCTCAAAGTTCTTACTGTCCTCTTTTTAGTTCTGCTTTTTAACCTTATAAATTTTATCATTCTTGTCTTATAGTCAACTTTTGCTTGTTTACTTATTATTTACCCCTTCTAAAAAGTCTTTATTGCATCCCAAATTTCCCTACCTAGGATGAATTTCCTCCTGCCTGAGGTATATTCTTTAGATGTCAAACTCATTGAACATGTATTTGTTTGAAATTTGTTTTCATCCTTTTTTCTGGAAAATAATTTGCAGAGAGTATACAATTCCTGGTTTTCTGAACACCTTGACAGTACCATTCCACTGTTTTTCTGGCTTTCATTGTTGTTTCTGAGAAGTTGGTCACAGTCTAATTGTTTTGCCTGTATGGGAAACCCCTCTTTTGTCTCTAGCTGACCTTAAGATCCTCTTTTTGTTTTCTTTATTCTACTGTTTCACTAAGATGAGTGTAGAGAGAAATTACTTTTTTTTTTTCTTTTTTTAGACAGGCTCACACTCTGTTGCTCAGGCTGGAGTGCAGTGGCGCAATGATGGCTCACCGTACATAGCCTTGACCCTCCTGGACTCAAGCGATCCTCCTGCCTCAACCTTTTGAGTAGCTGGGACTACAGGTGAGTACTGCTACACTCAGACAATTTTCTTAATTTTTATTTTATTTTTTGTAGAGATGGGGTCTCACTATGTTGTCCAGGATGGTTTTGAACTCCTAGGCTCAAGTAATCCTTCCACTTTGGCCTCCCAAAGTGCTGGGATTATAGACAAGAGCCATTGTGCCTGGTCCTGAATTGTTTTTAATTATTATTCTTGGAATTCTTTAAAATTCCCATATCTAAGAAGTGTGTTTCTTATTTTCTGGAAAATGTTCAGTCATCATTTCTTCATATGTTGCTTCTCCCATGCATTCTCTCTCTTTTCTTCTGAAACTCTACCTACATGTTTCTTAACTATTCATTTTTCAAAATTTCTCTGTGTGTTGCATTCTACATAATTTCTGTCTTCCCCGTGTCTAATCTACTATCAATGCCATCCATTGAATTTGTCATTTCAATTACTATGTCTAATTCTTTTAAAATTTGTTTGAAAAATTTTTAGTTTCTTGCACCTTACTCCTAATTATATTCTCTTGGTTTATTCCTTTAAATACATAAAACATATTTATTTGCCAGTATGTGAAATACAATTATGAGAATAAAAATATGTCCAATTAAATATTGGAAAGCCTTTGCAGATCTGTCTCTGTTGGCTTATGTTCATGGTGTATTGTTTTCACAGGTATTATTTGATTTTTTTATTATCAGCTCACATTTATTGGAAGTTAAATACACATGGGAATTATTTGGGTCTGAGTTTTAAGTGAGTTTCTCCAGATTCTCCAGACAGATCTCCAGATCTGTCCTAGACACATGAGCATAGCTCACCTAGGACCTCTTTATACCTAATTATTGGCTTCAGATTTTCAGCACACCCAGATAGCATGTTTTGGGGCTGCAAACCTAGGTGAGGACTCACTGATGACTGAGAATACTCAAGAAATATTTTTATTCTCTTTCCACCAGCAAGACTTGAAAGAGGCCATTTTTCTTATTTCCTCTAGGAAGACAGGTTTTTCTTTTTCACCCTTACTTGGAGGCTATGACCCTTTGGGGGTTTAGCTTTATGTTGGAGGTCCCCTGATTCAATTCCCCTCCTTAGGAAGGACCTATGTTTTACCTCCTGTCAGCAGTATGAAAGCTGACACTCAAAGTCACTGACGTTCAACCAGCTTCAGGGCAGTGTGTGAAGATGCTTCAGTGTGCTCAGCTTGCCACTCTGGGTTCCTACTTTCATTCAGTATTTGACCTCTCAGGAATCCTTATCTTCTTGCCAACACATCAGTGCCTTTAAAAAGATTCTTTATGTATATTACATGGTACTTATCCAGTTTTCTTTAGCAAGAGAGTCAGCCAGTGCTTCTAGCTGGCCATGCCACTAGACATAGAAGTTATAATAACTATTCACCAAGTAGGAGACTAAATCTGTCCTTCAGCACTTTAAAACCAGTCACATGCTTCTCTCCCTTAATTCTGTGTTAAATATTTTTACCTAAATATATCAAAATGTATTAAGGCAGATGTCAGTCTCCCCAGTTTGTGTTACAGGGAATCCCATAGTGGCTTTATTATTTATTCATTATCGGTATACTTCCATGTTGCCCAAATTCAAACAAGTTTTGAACCTCTGAAATAAAGCTTACTAAAGGTTTTATCACCATTTTAGCCTTTAATTACTTGGACAAACTTACCCCTCTTTAGAATTAATATCAAGCTAATAGATGCCTGAAATTGAGCTGATCTTCTAGGTCAAGGTTCTCCAAAATGAGATGGGCATATCTCTGGGGGTACAAAAGATGATTCACTGGGGTATAGGAAGAAATTACTAGCTTTTTTTTTTTTTTTTTGACGGAGTTTTGCTATTGTTGTCCAGACTGGAATGCAATGGCATGATCTCTGCTCACTGCAACCTCCACCTCCTGGGTTCAAGGGAGTCTCCTACCTCAGCCTCCCACATGGCTGGGATTACAGGCATGTACCACCATGCCCAGTTAATTTTGTATTTTTAGTAGAAACAGGGTGTCTCCATGTTGGTTAGGCTGGTCTCGAACTCCCCACTTCAGGTGATCCGCCCACCTTGGCCGCCCAAAGTGCTGGAATTACAGGCATGAACCACCACGCCTGGCCTACCAGCACTTTTATTACAAAAATGTTTATCTTAAAAGTCAAAAGGAATTAATATTTACAAGTGTTTAACATAGGAATTGACAGTTCTTCTTACTCGGCCCGCATGCTCTAAGGGAAGAGGGCATGTGTGATCCCCCACAGTGTGAAGGGATCAACAGCGGTGCCCTCTCTTTCCTCCTTTGTCACACTACAACTCACTGGAATGTGTCCCCAGTTCAGTGCATTTCCAGCCTATATTTTCTAGTTTATGCTCATGCTTTTGAAATGAGCACCTGGCTTTTTAAATTGTTCTACAAAGATGCTGTGAGAATCAAAGAGAATATTAATTATGCAAGCACATATAAACAACAAGAAAATGGCAGAGATGACACTTCTTCCACTCCTAATATAAGCTCTTTGTTCACCACATTACAGAGAAAAAATTAACGATCTTATCATATCTGACAAGACAGTGTCCCCCCTCAAAAAAAATTATCGAGGAGTTTTTTTTTGAAGTATCGATTTATATCCACTGTGATTAATGAATTGTCTTGCCTCAAATGTGAATTTTGCCCTAAGATATTAGCTAGTGATAGTTGCATACGTATGTTATATGTAAGAAATAAATATAAGTGTATTGGGGATACACAGTTAACAATTGCTTATTGTTTGGAAAGGCTTGAAGCCTACCACCCAGGCACCCTCTCAAAAGATTTTGCCTTCACATAATTATTTCCTCTACGATTATTGTAATTCATATAGGTACTGTGTTTTAGGTAATTCACTCTTTGTCCTATAGAATGATTCATTTGGACAAATTCATTCCATGTCCAAGCAACAACCAACACTTCATTTCCACTTTCAATTGTTTGGCTAGCTTTACTTTATTTTCAAACCTTACCTTATGAACGCTTTCCACAATCCCATAGCTCTTGCATTTAGTTGGACATTGCGGGGTAAATAGTTCTGCTAAAACATCTCAAAGCTATGCACAAACATTGTGAATCATCGACTAAGATAAAGTATGCTGCTTTCACAGAGCCATTAATGCCATCAGAGTTGAAATCCCCACATCTGCAGCATGACTTGGTTCCTGTCTGTGAATGTTTTTAGACTGGAAATTCTTAAGCAAAGCACTTTATATATATCCAAAGACATCTGAGGATCTTTGAAAAAAATATATATTTATAGATATAATGTAACTTCCATGGCCATACCTAATTGCTGAAGATTTATTTTTTAGCTTATAATAATCATCCCTGTCTTCCCAACCTCTGTGAGGAAAACAGAAAAGTCTGTAGAAAACTAACCAGAATCAGAGCAAGAAAGGCTGTCCCTGTCAGCTGCCTTTGTCTCCCTCTTTTTGTGTACAATGTAAGTTACTCCTGGTTTTCAAGAGAGCAAGGATTATTTATCTTGGACCAAGCAAACTTCTCTCATTATCTCCTGAATCTCCTCATCACTGTTACCTATTCTTTCCATCATGTTGTATTGTCGTGTCCTAGCATCTTAAAACCTTTTTGTCTATTGATTGCCTGATATAATACTAATATATTACATGCAAAAGAAAATACATGTGAAAGATAGATATAAAGAATAAAGTTAAAATAAACTAAAAATGAAAGAACCACTACTTGATCACTGTGAATATCCCTGGGGTACACAGAGACCACTTTAGCAGTCACTGGTGGACAGAGCTCTAGTGACTCAAAGAAAAATTTCTGGCTTCTTTTACCTTTTTCACTGACTGAGTTGTGGAGAGGGGTGGGGGAGGGGGGGCAGATAACCATAAGCAACAGACACAAATAAAATGGATTAAGAAGAGCTTGCAAAGGG
This sequence comes from Trachypithecus francoisi, assembly GCF_009764315.1. Taxonomy (NCBI): domain Eukaryota; kingdom Metazoa; phylum Chordata; class Mammalia; order Primates; family Cercopithecidae; genus Trachypithecus; species Trachypithecus francoisi. The sequence goes on along the minus strand of NW_022681453.1, from coordinate 129,253,872 downwards.
GCTGAGCACAGTGGCTCACACCTGTAATCCAAGTCCTTTGGGAGGCCAAGGTGGGAGGATTCCTTGAGCCCAGGAGTTCGAGGCTGCAGTGAGCCATGATGATGCTCTAGCCTGGGTGACAGACCAAGACTCTGTCTCTAAAAAACTAAAAACAAAACAAAACAAAAAAGAGCTTGCAAAGCATAGGGAAATGGTAAATGGAGGCAGAGTACTTTGTATCAAACTAAAGAATAATCTCAAATTTCCCTAGAAGTGAACCTTGAAGGATATCCATGCTAATCACCCATCTGCTTCTTAACTACTCCCAACAAATTTACAAGCAACTGATGAACACCAACATGGGTTTCCTTGTCAGTGTTTCCTCCTCCACCTTCTCCTTCTCTTCTTTCATTTCTTTTCTTTTTTCTTTTCTTTTCTTTTTTTTTTTTTTTGAGACGGAGTCTTGCTCTGTCACCCAGGCTGGAGTGCAGTGGCCGGATCTCAGCTCACTGCAAGCTCCGCCTCCCGAGTTTACGCCATTCTCCTGCCTCAGTCTCCGGAGTAGCTGGGACTACAGGCGCCCGCCACCTCGCCTGGCTAGTTTTTTGTATTTTTAGTGGAGACGGGGTTTCACTGTGTTAGCCAGGATGGTCTCGATCTCCTGACCTCGTGATCCGCCCATCTCGGCCTCCCAAAGTGCTGGGATTACAGGCTTGAGCCACTGCACCTGGCTTTCATTTCTTTTCTTCTTAATCTTCTTTTGTTTGTTTTTTGAATGGATGTTTCTCATTTCCACCAAACATACATAAAACTTCTTAGTTGGCTTTCTTACCAAAAAGACATCCTCATAGTAGACACAAAGCTGAGAACAGGAGGCCATGAGTGGATTCTCATTAAAATGAAATTAAAGGATCATTCTAACAACATGTTCATCACTTCACTATTCAAATATTTTAAAGTATTTTAAGCCTCTTGCATTTGGGTGACTGTAAGATCTTGGTATGTGATAATCGCTAGAACTAGCCCTCAAGCAAGTTTCACCATATCTTATGCAGGCATTGGGGGCCATAAGGCTTCTTTAGGCACAAATTGCTGAACAATTACTGATGAGAGAAAGGTCATAATAATAGGTTACAGAAGTCTGACTGGCTTTGGGACCACTTAGATAGAACCATTTTGTCCTATTGTTATAAAGACGAGAAGGAAGTAGTTTAAGGTAGTTAGAGACAAGCAAACAAAAGAAAGAGCTATATAACTTCTACTTTCACTTCCTGCCTACTCCATTACTTCTAGCATTATGGGAGAAATAACATGATTGAAATGACCTAAAGGTTAGGGGGTGGGCAAGTTTTACCTGGTAGAAAGTAGATTGAATGCTGTTGGCTAAATCTTTTTGAAAGTGAAAAGTAGTAACATTTAACAAAATGCCAAGCTGACAGGAGGGGTGGGAAAGGACTGAAATCACATTTAGTTATTGGTTTTTTTCTTCTAAGTGTGGATCTTTTATTAAGAAAGAAAGATAAAATTGAGATTGGCAGAATGGGGAAGAAGAGAGGGTGGGTAGGAGTTGGTGGAAAGAGGAAGAGAAAAGAGAATGGTTTGCTTGAAAACCAAATGTCTATTATGACACTTCTGCAGCCATAGTCGCTCCAAATGTTATATCAAGAAATCGATAAGATTTTAAGTTGTATTCAATCAATAAATATTTCTCGAGCATTTATCCTGTGTCAAAAATGACTTTACAAAGCTCAAATCTTTCTCCTTTTAGCACATAAGACTTATTCGCCTGAGAATTGTGGATCTTTAAAAGGTTTATATAAATGATATCTGGTCTCGGTAAACTTAAAAGGTCTGACACAAGTTATAATTCCTTAAAATAAGCAGATTGGTGAGATTAAAGAGAAATTTTTTTTAGAAAAAGGCACACACATACACATAAATACACACAGAAACACTAGAAAGATAAATTGCTATATGACCAACAACAAAAATAATCTCTTTACTATTTGCTGAATATTGATGACATTAATTACCTCTACAGTGAACTATATCTTTTACTTCAGAAACAAACTTACAAGGTAGTAGGAATATTATCAAGCTTTGAAATTGAAGTTGATGTTTAGTGTAATCTACCCATGAATTTCAATGTCAAGGACACTACTTCCTGGCCGTAGGTTTAAAGAGAATTAGCATTCAGAACAACGGTTTCAAGTAATCAAGCTGGTCAATACCTGGTAAGAGGTCAATATCTGGTACAAAGGAAATTTTGAAGAAATTGGAGCAAGAACAATCGTTCCTTCTTAAAAAGATGAGGTGTTCCTAAAGTCTAACTAGAAATTAGAATGCCAATTCAAACAAAAATGCCTTCAGGTTCTCTGCCAATATTGAATTGTATTTACAGATTTCTACCAATAATGAATATTTTTAGTTATTTAAGTAGAAGTGTTAGTTTCTTATTATATTTAAAATTGTTATTTAATATAGTGATAATCACACACAGGTCAAATCAATTCAGAACTTCTCTCCATTCTCATGTGATTCTTGGTACTCTTCCCTAACTAAATGATTCTCTTAAGTTTTAGATAAACGATTTCACTTTGGGGTATTTACAGCAATTCTTTTTTATATGCCATCTTATACACTTCAAAATTAAGTATGTTCTTCTAATAAAGAGTGTTGTTAAGTGTCTTGGGGAATAACAAACAAAAGGGAAACATTTATATGGCTAAAAAAGAGTTTTCAAGGGACAGTAGGAACAAAATAAGGATCTAAATGGGAAGTGGCTTATTCAGTTTCCAAAGCATTGGGAAGAGTCAAGTATTTGGTAGAATCCTGACTTTCCTAAACAAATTGTGCTCCTTATGAACTAAAAGAGGGCAAGTTTCTCTCAATATGTGGAGATATTTCAGCTAACAAATGGAGAAGGAATAAAACAATTAGAATATTCTTTTTGCAATCTCTAGTTAATTAACAAATATAAGCAATGTGTGTCAATTCCTTTTAAAGTGACAGAATGGCAGGTAATCGGACAGTATGTGCTCCCTGACAGAGCACACCACTGTCTCTGAAGTATCCTTACTATAAAAATCGAAACTGAATTGTTTAAAGCCTCTAGACCCAACTACCAATTTATAGCAAATACAAATGACAGAAGAACGCAGCAGATACAGTCTGCAAAATCCTGAATGCTGGAACGGAACATAGGGAAATTCTACAGGACAAACAACCTGGTTTCCTCAACAAAGAAATACAAAAGAGGTCAAAAAAAAAAAAAATAAAGAGGGAACCTATAGACTAAAAGAAACTTAAAAGATACATCAATTAGGCCGGGCGCGGTGGCTCACGCCTGTAATCCCTGCACTTTGGGAGGCTGAGGCGAGCGGATCACGAGGTCAGGAGATCGAGACCACGGTGGAACCCCGTCTCTACTAAAACTACAAAAAATTAGCTGGGTGAGGTGGCGGGCGCCTGTAGTCCCAGCTACTCGGGATGCTGAGGCAGGAGAATGGCGGGAACCCCGGAGGCAGAGCTTGCAGTGAGCCGAGATCACACCACTGCACTCCAGCCCTGGCGACAGAGCAAGACTCTGTCTCAAAAAATAAATAAATAAATACATCAATTACAATGTGTGTGCATTATTTTAAGATTGTGATTAAATATGAAACTTTTTTTAAATTTTATGAGACATTTGGGAAGTTAAACACTGAATGGATATTTGAACATATTAAAATGTATCATCATTTTTTGAGTGATAATGGCATGTAGTTACAGTTTTATAAAGATCTTTATCTTGTAGAAATATTTACAGACAAAATGGTATAATGTCTGGGGTATGTTTTGAAATAACCTGGGGGAGAGAGAAGTGAGTGCAGTTGAAATGAAATAATATTGTTTATGAATTAAGAATTATTAAAACTGGGTGATGGATACTGGGAGTTTATTACCCTACTCTGCCTACTTTTGCATATGTATTTGAAATTTCCTATAATTAAAAAGTTTGTTTTAAAAGAATCACCAGGGGAGCTAAGATCAGGAAAAGAAACAGGAGCCCCAATCAGGGATGTGCTGGTAAATTTTTAACTAGCTCGAAGATTGGGGGTGCTGATTAATAGACTTTGCTGACCTCTGTGATGTAAAAATGTTCTTACCAAGGCTCCTTTCCGCATCACTGGAAGATGAGTAGGGAAGAGATAGGTGGAATTAACTCTCACCATCCTGTATAAGTGGCCCTAACCTAATGTCTTCTTCATAGACTTTCCTCTATCTTTGGGACAGTTGAGGTATAGGAAGCCAATTTATAGAAAGAAGTATCTGTGCAGAAAGCATGATTAGCAGTTCTAGAAATTACTTCTTATCTTTCTTTTTCTTCTGTTGCCTACATGAATTTCCTTAGAAGGAGAATGGACATTTTTAGGTGACCAAGCTCATTTCTTTAACAGAGATCTTTCTAAAATGCTTTAAATACTTATCTGCATTTTAAACAGAAAAACAAATAAATTGCTTTGCTATAACAGAATTATTCTTATAAACTAATTATTAGTACTCTCCCCAGGTCTGTAAGGAAATAGTCTCCATAAAATAATCCTAGATTGATATGATTTTTGCATGTGTGTGTGTGTTTGATACAGGGTTTCACTTTATCACCCAGGCTGGTGTGCAGTGGCGTGATCATGGCTCACTGCATCCTTGACCTCCCAGACTTAGGCGATCCTCCCACTTCAGCCCCCCAAGTAGCTGAGACTAAATGTATGTATAACCAGTCTGGCTAATTTTTTCTGTATTATTTGTTAGAGATGGGGTCTCACCGTGTTGCCCAGGCGGGTCTTGAACTCCTGGGCTAAAGCAATCCACCTGCCTCGGCTTCCCAAAATGCTAGCATTACAAGCATGAGCCACCACACCTGGCCAGTGTTTGAATTTTGTAGCATCTCTTTTTCAGCCCATAATGTCAGGCTGCCAGCTGCTACTTCTTATTTCCAATCTACTGTGAAGCTGAGAAACAAATATAGTAATTCTCAAGTTTTGTCATGTTTGATATTTGTACAGTTGCTACCCTCTATCAATACACATTGACCATATATACTTAATCTGGACTTTTGTAATTCAGGCAATGAATGAGTATTTTGATGCGGTAATAGAAGCCACTGAGCAAGAATTGAATTTCCCCTGCATTGACATCTTTGCATAGCAGAATTTATTCAATTATTTGAATTTTTAAAATATTTTGCACTTATAATTTCATTCAAATATCTGAAAATAGAAAAGTGAATGTGCTGATGCTAGTGATAAGATGTATAGATTTCATAAGCACAATCCAAAAAAAGATGGAAATCATTAGGCATGTCAAAGAGACAAAAAGTAAATCATTGAGCATGTCAGAGAGAATTTTGGCTTCAATTGAATACTTGAGCTAAGACGCTCAACTGTGAAGGAAATGGACAAAATTCAAACTATATGTGAAATGCTAGAAATTACACCACTAAGGTTTGTGTACACATTTATTTTTTAGCTCTTTGAGAAAGGAAATCTTCATAACGTTTAAGTCTGTCGTTTGGATTTACACATTTAACTTGCATGCATATTTTAAAGATGTATGCATTAGGTATAGAAGTGACATGTTTCCTATTGCCAAGGTGCCTGGATTGTGTGTACAGGCTGCAACTGTAGCCACAAGTCTCTCTGGAGTCCTGTGGTTGTTCCCTTCGCTTGCCCCTTCGGGATGAGTGGTAAGAGCCCCCTGCTATTGATAGCGCCCAAATTCTTCACCATCCCTGGTTGATCTCCCTACACTCTGTCCATACCTTTGTGAATACTCCGTCATTACACTCTCCTTAATTCCCCTGTTTGAGTGAACCATCTGTCTCCTTTTGGGGCAGTAGGTGGTAAACCAGCCAAGAAAACTTTGTAGAAGTGAAACATTCCCAAAACCAGGTAGGACATGGTCTCAAGCTCCCTAACTCACTACTTTGTAGCAGAATGTGAGGAAAAATATGGTTGTAATAGAGATGAAGCGCATACATTCCCAATTTTTTTAGTGCCATTGGAGTTCTGTTTATAATTAGTGTAGTAATTTTCATTCATGTGAACCAGAATGGGTGAAATGAAGATGGTGCATTCCTCATCCAGATATCTGATTTCATTCTTGGTTTGTCAAATCTCCATTGAATATATAAAGACCAGCCCTGTAAGAGGATTAGCAGGACCTGGGGCTAATTCCATAAAATTAATCTAATCTATGCTCCATGCCTGACATTCTGGATGGTTTAACTATTCCTTATCTCTACATATCTTTTAAATGGGAATAACTTTATCTGCGTCTTGATTAAATTAAGTAATAGTTTAAAAGTTTGCCTTTTTTTCTTCTCCAAAGGCACAAGATAATTACAATTGTAGGTTTAAATTTAAAAGTTCTAATAATTTTTTTAAAGACTTTGTACTTTTACTACCGCTCTTTATTGTTTGACATTGGACTTTTGTCATGATGGCTGGGTCTTGGGCCCTAAGAGAAAAGCTTCATTTGAAAACAGAACACTGGATTTAAAAGATCGCTACTGCTATTCATTTTCACTTTATTGTTAGACAGTTGAATCAGTATTTCCTTACTTACTTTTGCCTGTCCTAAAAAATACCATTCGATTAATTTTATTTGTTATCCAGTGTGGTCATTTTGATGAAGCAAGACCCCCTCAGACAATTACTTTCCAACTATCTTCCAACTGCCACTCACTTTGGGTTATTTTCTGCAGCTATCCTGCCTCAAAATGTAGTATGAGTAGCAGGTGTGGGGGTTGGGAGAGATGGAGGGGGAAACGGTAAAAGAGCTAGTACTCTTCCCAAAACCACACCAAAAGCATGCTCTCTCCAGCACACTGCTGTGATACAAGTCACAACATAGCCAATAGTCCATTCAAGAGAATGATCGCTAGGCACAGAAAAACAACCACTGGCTGTGGCCTTGGAAAACCTAGTCTGTGTGGAGGCCCATCCTACCATCAATTTCATAATCTTGAGCAAGTCAGTTAATTCCTTTGAGTCTCAGTCTCAAGTGTGAATTAAATAGAATACAGCTTTGCCCAGCAGACCTCAAAAAACTTTGGCAAGGCTCAGATGAACTAACAAGCATTCTACACGCTTGAAACTGCCAAACTCAAAGTATTGTTATCACAGTTTCTGCAGTTTTATTTAGAAATTTCAAATTGAAGTATTAATCAATCTCTTATTCTCCTGCCATCTAATATTCTGGACTCTGTTATTTGAAGGATGATTCCAGATTCAGCTAGTCACTCTCTTTCTCTCCCCATTCTATCTCTGTCTCTGTCTCTCTCTCTCTCTCTCTCTGTCACACACACACACACACACATACACACACACTCATTTTCCTAGAAAAAAGGATACTTTTTCATTACTTCTCTAAAAGACTTTTCCCTCAGCTTCAGACCACACTTGCTAGTCCTCCAGTCTCCTGAACTGCCATCTCAATTGTGGCCCCAAACTCCATCAGCAAAAATTCCCTACTTGGGTGTGTTACTTGGCCCTCTGAGCTGAACCTTTGGTCACAATCAGCACCTTCAAGGTTCTCAACTCTTGAAAATCCCCAGTCTTTAAACTGTTGCCTCTCTCCCTAGCAGTCACCTACGTGATATGGAGGTTCTACTCCCCCAGAGAGATCCCCTCTTGGTGAAACTCATTTCCTTGCTAGGTCTCTAACCCTTATGTCTTCTTAGATGACATTAGTTGAACACTGGCACATCTGCATCTAGTTAAAATTCCATTTTCCCCTGGCTCGAATTTTCCTGAACACACCCAGACACCACAGTGATTTTTAGAGTGTTTGCTGCAAACTAATACCCCTAGTGACATTACCCCAGGTTGCTACCGTCTTCTGTCTACTGAGGTAGACAGATCACTTGTTCACAAGACTGTCACGTGTTAAAATCAGGGAGCATTGTTCTCTCCTCAGGAGTTGTTATGTTTTTGATTCACCCACACACAAACTGTGCAATTGATCAGCTTTCTCTATTCATTTTAGTATTGAGAAACTTAGACCAAATTTTCCCTCAACTCCTATGTTATGGGATGAATTTTGCTACCCTAAAATTCATTTTGAAGCCCTAATGCTTAGTACCTCAGAATGTGACTGTATTTAAAGATAGGGCCATTAAGAAGTAATTAAGCTTATTCAACAACACATTAAAAAGATCATTCACTATAATCAAGTGGGATTCATTCCAGGGGTGCAAGGATGATTCAACATACACAAGTCAATAAACGTGATACAGCACATCAACAGAATAGAGAACAAAAACCATATGATAATTTCAATAGATGCTGAAAAAGCATTCAATGAAATTAAACATCTCTTCATGAGAAAAACTAACAAATTGGGTATAGAAGGAACTTACCTCAACATGATAAAGGTCATACATGACAAGCCTACAGCCAATATTATACTGAATGGGTGAAAACTGAAAGCCTTTTCTCTGAGATCTGGAAGAAGAAAAGGATGCTCACTTTTGTCACTTTTACCATAGTACTGGAAGTCCTAGCCAGAGCAAATCGGCAAGAAAAAGAAAGGGCATCCAAACAGGTGACATGATCTTATCTTTAGAAAAATCTTAGACTGCACAAAAAACTTTTAAGACTCATAAACAAATTTAGTAAAGTTGTAGGATACAAAATCAACATACAAAAATCAGTAGTGTTTCTATGCACTAAAGTGATCAATCTGAAAAAGAAATCAAGAAAACAATCCCATCTATAATAGCTATAAAAAATTAAAATACCTAGGAATAAATTTAACTGAAGGAGTAAAAAATATCTATAAGGAAAACTACAAAACACTGAAGAAGTTGAACTGGACATGAAAAAAACAGGGAAAAGATATCCCATGCTCATGGATTGGAAGAATAATATTGTTAAAAAGCCTATACTACCCAAAGCAATCTATGTATTCAATGTAATCCCTATTAAAATACCAATGACATTCTTCACATAAATAGAAAAAAAAAATCTTAAACCTTGCATGGAATCACAAAAGACCCCAAATAGCCACAGCAATCCTGGGCAGTAAAACAAAAGCTGGAGGCATCATACTACCTGATTTCAAATTATGCTACAGAGCAATAATAACCAAAACAGAAGGGTACTGGCATAAAAACAGACATATGGAACAGAATAAATAACCCAGAAGTAAATCCACACACTTATAGCCAACTCATTTTGACAAAGTTGCCAAGAACATACATTGTGGAAGGCACAGTCACTTTAATAAATGGTGCTGGGAAAATGAATATCCATATGCAAAAGAATAAAACTAGATCCCTGTCGTTCACCATATACAAAAATCAACTCAAAATGGATTCAATACTTAAATGCATGACCTGAAACTATGAAACTACTAGAAGAAAACATTGAGGAAATGCTATAGGACATTGACTGGTCTGGGGAAAGATTTTTTCAGTAAAACTTCTAAAGCATAGGCAACAAAAGTAAAAATAGACAAATGGGATTATATCAAGCTAAAAAGCTTTTGTACAGCAAAAGAAACAATTAATAAAGTGAAGAGAAAGTCTACAGAATGGGAGAAAATATTTGCAAACTCTTCATCCAACAAGGGACTAGTAACCAAATATCTAAGAAATATAAACAACTAAATAGCAATAAAACAAATAATCTTATTTTTTTTAAGTAGGCAAAAGACGTAAATAGACACACCCAAAAGAAAACGTACAAATGACCAACAGGTATATGAAAATATGTTCAACATCACTAATCATCAGAGAAATGCAAGTCAAAACCATAATAAAGTATCATCTCACCCCAGTTAGAATAGTTTTATAAAAAAGACAAAAAAAAAAAAAACAGATGCTGATAAGGTTGTGGAGAAAGGGGACACCTGTACACTGTTGGTAGAAATGTAAAATAGTAAGGCCATTATGGAAAACAGTGTAGTGATTTCTCAAAAAACTACAAATAGAACTACCATATGATCCAGCAACACCACTGCTGGATATATATCCAAAGGAAAGAAAATCAGTATATTGAAGAGATATCTACACTCCCATGTTTGTTGCAGCACTATTAACAATAGCCAAGAAATAAAATCAACATAAGTGTCCATTAACAGATCAATGGATATAGAAAATGTGGGCCGGGCGCGGTGGCTCAAGCCTGTAATCCCAGCACTTTGGGAGGCCGAGACGGGCGGATCACGAGGTCAAGAGATCGAGACCATCCTGGCTAACACAGTGAAACCCCGTCTCTACTAAAAATACAAAAACTAGCCGGGCTAGGTGGCGGGCGCCTGTAGTCCCAGCTACTCGGGAGGCTGAGGCAGGAGAATGGCGTAAACCCGGGAGGCGGAGCTTGCAGTGAGCTGAGATCCGGCCACTGCACTCCAGTCCGGGCGACAGAGCGAGACTCCGCCTCAAAAAAAAAAAAAAAAAAAAAGAAAATGTGGTATGATGTGGTATGTATACACAATGGAGTACTATTCAGCCACAAAAAGAATGATTAGCCTATCATTTGCAGAATCATAGAAGGAACTGGAACTGGAGGTTCCAGTGAAATAAGTGAAATAAGCCAGGCACAGAAAGACAAATACTGGATGTTCTTACCCAAATGTGGGAGCTAAAAAGAGTGGATCTCATGATGGTAGGTAGAAAGTTAGTGGTTACCAGATGCTGGAAAAAGCAGAAGGTAGCAGACTGTGGGAGAGATGAAGAAAGATTGGTTAATGGGTAAAAAAAAAAATACAGTTAGAAGGAATAAGTTCTAGTATTTGATAGTATAGTACCAGTGATTTCAGTTAACAATAATTTATTGCATGTTTCAAAGTAGCTAGAAGAGAACTGAAATGTTTCCAATGCAAAGAAAATATAAATGTTTGAGGTGATGAGTATTCTAATTATCCTGATTCAATCATTACACATTGTATCAAAATATCACATTACCTCAAAAATATGTACAACTATGATATATCAATAACATTTTTTTTTTAATTTAAGAGGTAATTAAGTTAAAATGAGACTATTAGTCTGGGCCTTAATCCAATGTGACTGATGTCTTTAGAAGAAGAAGAAATTAGTAAAGCCTCTATAAAAACCCAAAGGTTTGGAGAGCTTTCAGATAGCTGAACGTGTGGAGGTTGCTGGAAGGTGGCATCCCAGAAGGGCATGGAAGCTCTGCACCCTTCCCCCATACCTCACCCGATGTATCTCTTCATCTGGCTGTTTATTTGTATTCCTTAAAATATCCTTCTTAAACTGGTAAATGTTAAAAAAAAAAAAAAAAAAGAAGAAGAAGAAGAGGAGACTAGCACATGTGCAAAGAGGCCGGGGACACACACACATGCAGAGAAAAGACCATGTGAAGAGGCAGCAAGAGAGCAGCCATCTACAAGCCACAGAGACGGGTCTCAGAGGATGCCAACCCTGATGATACTTCAATCTTGGATTTTCAGCTGCCAGAATTGTGATAAAATAAGTTTATTTTATTTAAGCCTAGCCAGTCTGTCGTATTTTGTTATGTTAGCCATAGCAAACTAATCCAGATTTTGGTGCTGAGAACTAGGGCACTGCTATAACAAATATTTTTAAAATGCAGACGTGGCTTTGGAACTGGATCATGGGTTGAGGATGCAAGACTTTTGAGGTGGTTGTTAGAAGACACTTAGATTGCCTTAAAAAGATTATCAGTAAAAATATGAGTTCTAAGACAGAAATAAAGAATATGTTATTGGACACTGGAGGAAACGTGATCCTTGCCACAAAGCAGCAAAGAACTTAGCTGAAGGCTGGGCGCAGTGGTTCATGCCTGTAATCCCAGCACTTTGGGAGGTCAACGTGGGGGGATCACTTGAGGCCAGGAGTTCAACATCAGCCTGGCAAACATGGCAAAACACTGTCTCTACTAAAAATACAAAAAAAATAGCCGAGTTTGGTGGCATGTGCCTGTGGTCCCAGCTACTCGGGAGGCTGAGGCAGGAGAATCACTTGAACATAGAGACGGAGGTTGCAGTGAGCTGAGATTGCGCCACTGCACTCCAGCCTGGGTGACAGAGTGCGACTCTGTCTCAGAAAAAAAAAAAAAAGAACTTAACAAGTTAGCTGAATTATAGCCTAGGTGTTTTGTGGAAGTTAGAAATTGTGAGTGATGAGCTTGGATCTTTAACACTTTGCTCAGAACTCTCTCTCCCCGAGAGAGTGTTAAAGCAAAGTGTTAAAGGTGTGGCCTGTGAGAAGGACATACATTTGAGGGGACAAGGGGTGAAATGTTTTGACTAAATGTGTCCCCCCAAAATGTGAGGGTCTTAGGAAGTGGAGCCTTTGGGAGGTAATTAGGTCATAAAGGTAGAGTTGTCATGAATGGAATTAGTGCCCTTATAAAAGAGACCACAGAGAGCTCTAACGCCTCCTTTCAAACACGTGAGGACACATCAAGAAGTCAGCAGTCTGCAACCTGGAAGACGGCCGTCACCAGAACCCAACCATGGGGGCACCCTGACCTTGGACGTCCAGAGCTCTGAGAAATAAATGTGTTGTTTATAAACCACACTGTCTGTAGTACTTTATTATAGCAACCCAAACGGACTAAGTTTCTTAACTGATTTCTGTTTTATGTTATTGATCCATCCACATCTTTGTTTTATTCTATTCCTTTTCGTTTACATTTAATTCAACTTTCTGTCTTCTATATAGTTCTGTGAGCCAATTCATATCCTCTGGAATAAAAAACGCTATAATCAAACCATAAACAAACTAGTCCTTGGACACTATCATTCTTCTTTCTAGTTTCTGGTCTTTACTATAACGAATAGACGATGTCTGGAGCCCTGGTATATGTGAAGTAGGTTTGTGGGACTTTTTGCTAAGGTTTTGGTAAGTTGAATTTGTACTCTCTTTACCAGATGTTCTAGTGACATCTTTATTATTCCTCCTATTGCTATTCTTGTTGCTTTATTTTCAGTAAAAGATTAACATTTGGTGTCAGACTGATTAAGATTTTTTAAAAACTTGAACTGGCTTCTAATTGCCATTATGCATAGGAAAGATGAAAGTTAGACTTTTCTTTCATAAGAAGTATTCGATGTCAGTGGTGTAAAAGTCAGAAAGGAAATGTGAGAATCATTTCAGAAGAAAAACAAGAAAAAGGAAGGGTACTTTGGTAGGACGAGATGGGTGGATTGCCTGAGCTCAGGAGTTTGAGACCAGCCTGGGCAACACGGTGAAACCCTGTCTCTACTAAAATACAAAAAAAAAAAAAAAAAAAAAGAGCGGGTGTGGCCACGTGGGCCTGTAGTCCCAGCTACTGGGGATGCTCAGGCAGAATTGCTTGAACCTAGGAGGCGGAGGTTGCAGTAAGCCGAGATTGCACCTCTGTATTCCAGCCTGGGCAACAGAATGAGACTCTGTCTGTTAAAAAAAAAAAAAAAAGGAAAAACAGAAAAAGGAAAGATACAGAGAGACACAGGCTTTTGGGGAAGGTTGAGGAAATGAAGTGTGTAGGCCTTGTGTATACGTAGAAAGCCCTTAAGCTGCACAGGGTGCACTCATTGGCAGATGTCCTTACAGACACAGTTGAGCTGCCAATACTGGCTGATGCAAACTACTTCATGTCAGCATTTGTGAATGGTGCACAGATAATGGGTTGTTACACAAATTTGTTTCCAAGATGCATGGTGTATCAGCTGTCATTGTTTTTTAATAACTATCCAGTTATTAGAGTGTTTTGCAAAAATTATCATCAAAACATATGGTGTGAAATATATATCCTTCTTTGAAAACTGATATTGGCTTACAGAGATATTCTGAAGTTACTCCCGGGCAACAAAGGGCAGGTTTGCTAGTGTTATAGACTTCAAAGTAATTTTGCTTTTAAACTAGATATGATTTTTAAATGAGGCAATGGGACAGGGCAGCTGCACCCAAATATGTTTCATGAAGGTGCTGTGCTTTCTTTTTCCAGTATTTCTCTAGGATTTTCAACCTCATTGTATGTCATAATTCCTACCTGACTGTATTATACTAAACCATGTTCTTTTCTTACCTCCAGCTGTGGTAATGGGAAATAAACAAGGCTGATATTTACAACTCCATTTTCTTACTTGCTGAAGTATTCTTCGATTTTGTTCCCTGATTGGATTCACACAATTACTGGTTTGCTATTTTCCTAGCTATTGAGCTCAGGTTGCAACTAGATCAGAATTCGACAGCCAGTGTTGTTCACTGGAATACCTTCCTGTGGCGTAATTCCTACATTATCATCACTGATTTCCAAGAGCAAAGGGCAACTTAATTTTTAGATCTCAGAGCTCACTTACATATGTTTATTATACCTAGTGTGGAAGACTTATTTGAAAAGTAACTTCTAGGAAATAAGACAATATTCGTTCATGCATGTATCATTCAAATTTCTCCTTTGGATGTTTTTGCTTCTTCCAAAAATAAAAAACTCTATGAATCTTTACACACTTAATTTTGAGAATTTGGTATGATAACTTTAGGCAAACGGGTAATTTGCTACTAATGTAGCATTTGAACAAAAAACATTATGTTATTCTGTGATACACAGAAAACTTTTGTATTAAGTACCAAAGATGAGAACAGGCAATACTATTTGCAAAGGCAGTTTTTGTCACATTTGTAGTAAAAAAGTGCTATTCTTCAAACTTGCTGTTTACTTTAATGTTAAGAGAAACACTTCTGATAGACTTTCCCATGGTGGAAATTGTGGAGCATGTGTGTGTATGTGTACGTGGGTGTAAGAGTTTTGAGATAACTAAAGTTAATATTGCTGAAATGTATGCGTGTCTTCTTTGCCAGCAGGCTCACCTTAAAATCTGGGGGGAAAATCCACTTAAAACTAGAGGCTAAGTTGCAAACAGAAATGAAGCCAAGTTGTGATCACCATGACTCACACAGATGGGTCAAATTTTGTTGTTTGGTCCACTAGCCACTGGAGAACATGGTGCACTTTTGTTGGTGTTACTAGGCTGGCTTTGTTCAAGGATTCTCAGGAACTGTCCAGCATTCTTTGAAGTACTGAGTATCATCAGTTCATCTCAAAGATCACTTGTGTCTACTGGCAAAAGGTCCAGAAGTCAACGTCTGATAGATGTAACTTTAAACTTGCAAAAGAAGTGAATTGTATTCATTCTGGGGCTCACCTTGGGGTACATAAGTGCTCTGATGCGCTCTTCAATCAGTGTGATCTTTGTAATGTCTTCAGTGACTAGACTGAGGAAGCTCGCAAAAATGCTACAGAAAACATTTAATACCTACCCTTTTACTTTATTTAGTGTGTTACAGTGCAATCTCCAAAGTACGTTTAATATAATATCAAGAATTACCTGATATATTTAGAATCCTCTCCTCTGTTTTAAAACTTCCATGACATGGGTTCTTATTCCCAGACCATTCTGAGTTTCATCACACATTCCCTCACGCCCCTAAATTTAAATTTTAAGCCATTACTTTCCATAAAGCTCAAGATATAAAAAACCTATTTTAATATTCTTCAATATGTAAAAATCACCACCATCAATAATGATTTTTTCATTTACACACATTGAAGTATCATAAAAATCAGTATTTCCCAAATTCAAGAAATTAAAAAAATGCCTTCTGAGTTGGTGGTATTTCCTTCAACTCTCATAGTTTTGAATTTACTGACCACTCTGCATTTTTAAAGCTTTTGGTTCGGTTGCCAAAAAACGCATTGAAAAGTAAATCCTTTTTGTAAGTTCCCTTAGACTTCATCGTGAGTCACGAAATAGAATCAAATTTCCCTGAATGTATTCTTCCATTGTTATTGGAAGAACTGTCTAAAATAAGAAAATGGAGGGGGGGAGGTATCAAAATAACTAAAATTAGTTTATTAAACCATAGATTTAAAAATACATTTCTAAAACTTTTGCAAGAAAGAATTTTATGAGGAAAAAATATCAATTTTATGAAAAAGAATAGATCTAGTATATCTTTCACATGCCTTCCTAATTTGAAGGTGTTATTAACAGTATTATTTTCTATGCCAAACTTTGTGTCATCCAAATTCTTTATTTTGTGCTCACTGTAAGATGATGGTGTAGTGTATATGAGGAAGACTTAGAATATGCTGCTATTATTTATACTGAAAAATAAGGGTTATACTTGTGAGATCTGACAAGGAACTATACTGAATAAATAGCTCCTTGGGGCAAAAACTGTATTTCATTCATAATTGTATATCTACCTTTAGCTTTTAGCCCAGTGCCAGACACATAGCAAGTCCTCAACAGATATTTATTAAATAAATAAATCAGTCCTGTTTTTAATTATAATTGTGCATTAGACATTGTAACCTAGTTAGGAGAGCTATCATCTTATGAGCTGCATGTGTTCTGTGTGTGTGTGTATATATATACATATGCATATATGTGTTTTTTGTCCTCCAAGATTTTAGATTTTCTTCATTTGGGATTAAATTCAAAATTCTAAAACTCCTTGGGAAATATTATGGTTTTAAAGGATGACTTCTCCTCAGGCAATTTTCCCCAGTCTTTACAGTAAAAGCCTTCATCTGCATTGCCAGACCTCTCATAAA
The DNA here is from genome assembly GCF_009764315.1 of Trachypithecus francoisi. Classification (NCBI taxonomy): domain Eukaryota; kingdom Metazoa; phylum Chordata; class Mammalia; order Primates; family Cercopithecidae; genus Trachypithecus; species Trachypithecus francoisi. Next base: position 129,237,313 of record NW_022681453.1, on the reverse strand, counting down.
CCTTGACATGACACTCTCCTGTGTCAATTTGCATGCTTCGTCATAAGAACAAGATGAGTGATGTTACACCAAAGGACTTTCTGTTCATTCATAACCTTTGAAAGTCACTGGTTTCCAAATATAATGACATTATCCCCAAATTTTGCTTTTTGATCTACAGTACATTTTATAATTAATCTGTACAGAATGAAAGATAAGCATTGAGATCAAGTCGCTTTGCATAAACAAACTAAGAAGTTAAAATAAGATAATCTAACATTTTTCCCTGGATCAACTATAGCCAAATGCAAAGTATGGCATTCACAAGGGTCAAATTGTCAAGGAACAAGATAAATTAACACTAAGAATAGTGAGATAAAATCATGAAAGTTCAAATAATTATTTTAATAAGGAAAGGCCTTTTGATATTAACAACAAACAAACAAAAACCCTATTGGGTAATAAAGGCTTTAGGGTTGTTTTTTTTTTTTTACTTTCATGTATTAGATTCCCTGAATAACAAAACTAATATCTTATTAATATGAAACCACTAATGCCATAATGAGTGTTATGAAGTATTAAAATCATTATCCACTGAGATAATGCTAGATAATCACTAAGCTGAGTGAATGCTTCAGCCTGAATCAACAGTGTGCTCAGTACATGCATTTGGCAACATTGGTCCCAAGTGATTACAGCCTATTTTTATAGTGTATTTCTAAGACAAAGTCCCCAAATAAGCAGAAATGACCATCTTTATTTTATCTCTTAAGGAAATAATATGGAAAAAGCATAATCCATTCACCAGTGCTTCATAGTAACAAAAGAAAACCAAAATTCAGAGTTTGGATGGCGGTTTGGTTCAAAACAATGGGTAGATTACTTTTTTCTTTTTGTTTTAGTCCTGCAGCTTTGTAGGCAGTTTAAGGTACACTACTGCCACTTGAATTCAGAAATTAGATGACACAAATGCAAGCACACAGAAATTCTGAGCACTAGATCCATGTAAAGCATAATTAGTGCTTTTTACTAATACCATTGATGTCTCTCAACAGACCTTGATGTTCCTTTTCCAAGTCAGTAGGAGGGTCACATAAGAACTAGGTCAATTTGGTCTTACTGGTTGCTCCATCTTTCCAGGTTAAAAGATCTGTTGCTCCACTCAGCATTATGGACCCAGGAAATCAGCAACTAAGGAACAACTGCAAACTTTGAAGTCAGTAAGGATCCAGGAAATTAGAAGCTAAGGGACTGTGACCTCTGAAGTAGATAAATCTTGCCTGTATACTAATTTCAGAGGATATCAACTGTTCCTTAATACTGCCTTAAAAACTATACATATATATTTGTGTGTATACATAATTTTAATGTATATGTTATATTTAATGTATGTATTATATATGAAATACAAAAATATATTTTATATTTACTGAAATATAAAATACATGTAATGTTATAAGTGGCTTAAGAAAAAGTGACTTAATATCTTATCCTTGCTATATGTCAGAAGTAATTAATATTCTATTCATTTGTAAATATTAAAAATTTTTCAATACATTTAAACTTTTTGAAGTGTATCATAGAAATTTAGAGATCAAGTTCTGCTTTGGGATCATTTATGCTTCACTGAAAGTTTGCATGATGTTCCTCCCCATCTTTCATTCAAAAGTCTAAATTTAAGATGGTATGAGATTACAGCAAAAGGAGAATTACAGAATTGAGCCAGTTATCTAAAAAAACCTCAGGCCAAGGTTGCTCTTCTCTCAATTCTGAGAACTTTTTCCATTATTCCAGCTAAAAAGCTTGTTTCATTATCATACATCACAGAGTCACTTTAAACATGTATACAGATGAAATGTATACATTCATTATGTATTTCCCGAATTCTCTTCAAAGAAAACTTGCCAGACTATATATATTAATCAGAAATTGTTGCTTTATTGTCACCATAGATGAGCCATATTAAACACTTGATCATAAAGTAAGTTCTAAAATTATAAACATTTGAGTGTATTTTGTAATAGAATGTGTTCACTGAAATTACTCAGAAAACAAAACTGAGGAGAAGGCTAAGCTCCCTGTTGAATACTTCCAAGTACTGGATTAGCAGGTAAAATGAGAATCACTTTCAATAACGGTTGAACATGTGGGAACATGTGAATACATCCTCAAGACTTTGAGTGATGCAGATTTTACCACTTCCTTTTACGAAGTAATTTCATATTTTTGACATGAGAAAAATAAACCCCTAACAAAAACCATTTACTTTTAAGAAAATCCAGTCTATTTTCGCAGATTTGTGCTCGTCTTTAACAGCTGACTTATTATAAACTACAATAACAACTTTGGTTAATTTCCCTCTCCCTGCAAAATTCTGCCACAACCCTCACAAATTCTGAAGGCATTTGAGTGTATTATGATGCATCATTAGCTGCCAACATGGATCTGACCCACCGCATATTTTGTTCAAACTGGTTGAAAGTACACGGTTCGTAGCATCCATTATGTTGTCATTTTCTCTTTCACTTTTCCCTCCTTTTCTTTCTTTTTCCCTCCCTCCTTCCTCCCTTCCTTCTTTTCTTTCTCTCCCCCACCGTTATTTTTATTTTTTTGCAATACTTAGTTGCCAAAATGACTTAGTAAGAAGTCATTATTACTGTCAAGACTTCCGTCATTATGGTCTGCACTTTTCAGAGCAAAGGCTGTGTTCAAGTACCGAACCTCATTAGTATTCACTTTGGTCCCTGCCTTCTGTACTTTCTGGCACTCAGAATTAATGCGAAAATTTAGATAAACTCAGGTTTCTTATCCTTTTTTATTTGCAAGGTGAGTTGGAGTCTATTTGAACCTGTTGGATTAAAAATATCCTTGGTAGGAATATATGAATTTTTTTTTTTTTTTTTAGCTGGAAGCTAGCTAACTAGATTGAAGAATATGGGATTGAGCCCACTTTCCAGGATGTTTCATTGGGGATGGGAAATGGAGGAGAATTTTGCCCAGAGAACAGATGGCCAATAGGTAATGATAGGGAGAAGCTGAATACAGGAGTTGGCACACTGGAGTTTTTCCAGTTGCCCCAGTCAGTTTGTGGCTCTAGCAGTTTCTCTGTTTTGTTCACATTGTTTACTTTGCTAGTGTTTTCACATTATCTGATTTCATTCACACAGTTCCATTTAAGCCAGTCTCACTGATCAAGAAGCCAGGGGAACTGATGAAGTGACCAAAAGGTCATAAAGGGTAGGTGAGACTGACTAAAGATTAGAGTCACTTGATCCCACACCAGAATTTTAAATGGCACTTACATACTTATTCCATATAAAAGAAAATAGATTCATATAGGTATTCAGTATGTCCTCAACCACGCATCTCATCTGAGCTGCTATGTAAATCCCTAGAAATTGCAGGATCATTGTGTTATATCTCTTGTAATTATGGTGACCAGGCACTCAGTATTGTCTAATAGTTTCAATTTAAAATATTTTATACTATGTCCTTGTAAGTATATTTATGACCAACATTTAAAAACATGCAGCAAACAGACATATGTGAACCATTTAAATGAGCAGTGCCATAACATGAAAGTAGCTCCCTCTCTTGAGAAACAGCACAGGGCATGTTTCCAGTCCCTCTGGGGGAATCCTGCACTTCACCATGGGACAAGTAAGACCATACAGAATCAAGATGATCACATAGTGGTTAGAAGCCTCATAAAAGCATCTTAGAATTGGATGGACTCAGGTTCAGATCCCTACTTTACCACTTACCATTTGTGCCTTGTTCCTCTCTGAGCCTTAATTTGCCAATCTGTTAATTAAGAATATCTGCTGTTGCCTTAGGGAGTTATTATGGGCATTACATCTAAAAAAGGATATGAAGAACAGTGGCTCACACATAGTCAATGCACATTTATAGATATAATTATTTTGCTACAATGAAATAATTTCAAATATGAAGAACTTAAAAGGTCTCTTCACTAGAGAGTATGACAGAGCTTTTCAGACACCTTTATGCAGTCTCACTACAAAAATACAGCCCTCCCCAACTCCATCCCTACCCACTACCACCTTATTCAGGTGAAATATCACCTTATTAGGAAGAAATTAAATGTATCAACCCCATTTAGTCCTGTGCCCTTGCTATGTTAATGCTAACAAAAGTGTCCTCTTTTTAAGAAGAGTTGAGCCACAGGGAAGTGTTCTGTGGTGGCTGGCAATCTTAGATATAAGTAATATTCTGTTTCTCTATGGAGCTATGAGTCCTCAGTATCCTAATAATCACCCCACCTACAACACACACACATACAATCTTGTAGCTAATTCCAACCTCCGGTGGTTACAGACATATCCTATCTAAAACCCTTTATGAATTCAGATCTAGGTGGCTGAATCATCCTGCGGCTGAAATCTGGCCCGTGGATGCCTTTCGTGCTGAAGCAAAGCCTTTATGGAGTGTTTCAATACTGGAAGGGCTCACTGTCATGCTTGTTAGCGTCTTGCTCCAGTACACAGAAAAATTGATTCTTTTCGCAGGTCAAATTATTTTTGTATTTTTCTTTTTTCATGCACAGTAACTCCATTCTTTTACCTGGTCAGTTCCTTTAAGAAAGATTCGGTTAGGGGAGCTGCATCTTATTATCTTCTTCCACCAATGCATGGTGCAAAGACAGTTTAATTCTTAAGGAGAGAATCATTTGAGTGTGACCTATTGTGTTAGTCTGGATGCTTTTCATATCAAGCACCAGAGAGTTAAAGAGGTCTTTAATTTTTCTAAAGCACATTGATAATTTACATTGAACTTGAAGTTCCCACTGCCTTTTCCAATCAGCTTGACTATTCCCAGATATTCTAAGATGAATTTTAAAGAATAATAAAATCTTCAGCTAATGTCTCTAAAAAGGATCCCTAGACTAATATAATGGCTCACAGGAAGATTGCCACATGGCTAAAATGATTTCCCAAAATTGTACACTAATTGTCTTAAACACATCTCACCTAACTGGGAGTCATAACTTCAACTTCAGCACTGGTCTATATTCATTCATTAATTATTGTGGTTGCCCAAATACATAAAGTGGTATAATTCCAGAAATATGGCCTATATAGGTTTTAGTAAATACTACAGTTTCTGGATGGATGGATTTGTTGTTAAAACAATAAAATTGTTATGAAAAAAATAATAGAGATGCAATTGATAATACATGTAGAATCCACCTGCCAATAGGCCAAAAGTGACCTTTTCAAATGAAGGAAGATTAGTAAAAAGACATGATGATAAAAATAACTAATATATATTGAGCGCTTACTATGAAATTTGTTTTATCAACATTATCTTGTTGAATCTTCAACATGCCTGGGAAGTATATACTGTTTTCATTCCCATTGGAAAGAAGTCTTGGGGAGATTTGAGTTGCCCAAAGTTCTAAAGATAGGAAGCAGCAAAGCTGAGATTCAGACTCACTTAACATCAATGCCAATGCCTGTATCTATGATGCCAGACTGCCAGGCTTCTAACTGAGTGTTAACTTGGGGGTCTTATGTAGCCATAACCTGGGCTTCTTTTTTGTAACATTGACTGTAGTGGGCTAGATCAAAGGTAGCAAACGGCCCTAAGTCATACAGCTAATAACCATAATAAGGCTTCATCCAGCATGATCCTGAAGCAATTTGTCAGGTATGTTTCTTGGCCAAGAAGTGACTTGTTATATTGGGCTTTACAGCGATTTTCCATAGAGTGTTCCTTTAATTTTCATTATCTATTATGACTAAAATTAACATGAAAAACATATTTAAAACAAAGTGGTTTGGGGGGGTTGCTGGCTTTTAGTTTTCTTTCTAAGGCCTCTGCAGGCCCAGCTGCCTTTTGCCAGCTGCTTGTGTGTTGTACTGTATTCTCATTTGGCTTGTTCTGATACAGATCGAGTGAAGGGAAGAGGTACACATCCCCAAGGCATCTGGAAATGTCTCCTGCGTTCAATGATCTCTTTGTAAAACCTTCTCATGCAAAAGATACTCCTGCTAGACTTCAGTCAAAAGGATTCAGAGCCAGGACCTAATGACATATTTTGCCTTATCTTTTATTCACTCCCAAAACTAACGGTACCTGATTTCTCTCCACTTAAGTCTATGTTTACTTAGTAGGGCTGAGAATTGTAAGAATTACCTCTACTGCTCTGATCCAGAAATAAGAAATAATTAAAATAAAAGTAGGGTTTTAAAAATTAAGTAGAAAATAACACAGAAACCAACATTGCTAGGGTAAACTTCCTTTGTGTCTAATGATCCCTTTAAAGAATAATAAAAGTTCTGAAAGATTCTTCAAACTAAGAGATATAAAAATGTGAGTAAGAGGCTTAGTCCTGAATAAACGGCAGGGAAGCCTATCATAGAGCTTTATTTCCACTTCGCATCTTCTAATCTCTTTCCTCCGATCCTCTGCTGGCCCCCATGAACACCTGAAATAGAAGCAAGAAGAGAAGAAAAGACTAATTGTTTTCTCCTCTGGCCCTTCCAGGGGTTTATCTACTTTTTGGCAAACTGTGAGACTGGCAGCATGGTGATGGGGCAGGGGTGAGGGTAGGAGGGGAGTCGTGGATCCTGATACCCAGATGTTTGCTAAGCGAACTATCTTACAGATTCCTTCTTTTAGGTACCACCCCTCTATAGACAGGTCAATAGGCAGTTTTCCCTGAATAGGAAGCACCATGGACAACCTTTATAATTCTAGGATTCCAGACGATGACTAATGCCTGCATTACAGGCAAGTTGGACTCCTGTGGGCCTTTGAAATACATAGTTTGGTGTTTCGTGGGATTCAGCCTAGGAGCTCACAGTCTGTTTGGTAATGAGCCCTATTCCAGTGATATCTGAGCTCTCCTTATGTGGCTGTCTCCATCTTATCCTTGAGATCTTGGCTAAGAAATTGAATCCTGAGAGGGGAATTTTGTAGTTCCCCCTATCTAGCCTCAGTGCCCAACTTCTTTCTTTTAGAGGATGCTGTTCTTTCTTACATGTAAACCTAACACAATTTCATCATTACTGTCTATTCCTGTACTTGCCTGTGGCCTCTTTTTTCTACTAGAAGATAAGGCCCATAAAGGCAGGACTTTGTCTGTCTTGTTCACCACTGTTTCCCAGTACCTGAGACAGGGCAGGTGCTCAGCAAATATTTTCTCCATAATAAATTTAAAAGGACATTTATAATGATAAAGCATTATACTTCTATGCTCTTTCATATCTAGCTTCTACATCCACTATGTCATGGGAGTCTCCCAATAGCACTGAACAGGCTGGGCAAATATTATCTTAAGTTTATGTGACACACATAACTTTGTGCCAAGAAACAAAGCTGGCCCAATTGTGTGAGTTTCTGGTGATTCTCCAATGGTAATGTATAAAAGGCATAAAAATCTTTAGATTTGTTTCTTTTTATCACAGCCATAGTTACCACTGATGGAAGGTAAATTGTATTAAAGACATGAATTATTCTTTACAAAGTCATGCTTATTCTGTCCTAGTAACAGGTATTCTCCCAGGTGAGTGTGTATCGGGGAGGAAGGGGTAGAAGGGTATCTCAGGGCCCTGGTTGCCTTGTCTAACTCCATCAGCACCATCTCATCTCCATCCCCAAGATACCTTTTGTTCATGCTCCCAGGAGATATAGTGGCTAACAAAAGAAGCCCAACTTTATCACTGATTGTGTGATTTGAGTCACATTATTTATTCCTCTGAACCTCAATTTGTCATCTTTAGGCATTTACCCTGCGCACCTCACAGGGTTTTGAAAGGATTAAATAAGATTATGTGTGAAAAAAAAATTTAATTTTTTTGAAAGTTTTGTTGGTATAGAGTAGATGTATATATTTATAAGATACAGAAAATGTTTTGATACAGGCATAATAATTTTTTAAGTGAGAGATAGACATATGAAATATATTGCAACAGTTGAATATCTCATTAAAGCTCATAGCAAGAAGTATTCATGGATAAATGGTAGACTCTATTGCAATAATCACTGCTGTTCTAACATGCCCCAAATATAATATGTAGATGATAATAAGTTCTATGAACAGAAGTAGATCAGCGAAGGCATATAGGGAATGTGGGGTTGGACTGCAATATGTATCAGTTGTCAAGGTCATCTTCACTAAAGGGTAACGAATGAAAAAATATGAGACCCTTCATGATTTTTTATGTCATTTACTCATTCAGCCAATATTTTAAAAATGGTTTTTACGTGCCAAATATTGTTCTATGCTCTGGAACAAATAAAAGTGACTAAGTGGCCTGGCACGGTGGCTCATGCCTGTAATTCCAGCACTTTGGGTGGCTGAAGTGGGTGGATCCCTGGAGCCCAGGAGTTTGAGATGAGCCTGGGCAACATAGCAAAACCCTGTACCACAAAAAATACAAAAAGCTAGCCAGGCATGATGGCATGTACCTGTAGTCCCACCTACTGGGAGGTGGAAGTAGGAGGATCATTTGAGCCAAAGAGTTGAGACTGCAGTGAGCCATGATCTCACCATTGTGCTCCAGCCTGGGTGACAGAGCAAGACACTGTCTCAAAATAAACAAATAAATAAATAAATAAAGTGAATAAGTCAGTGGGGGGCTGAGGAAGGTGTTGACCTAAGTAACTTTGAAAAACTGTGCTTTGAGTGGAAACGGTAAGACTAAACAAAACTGTACTGTACTTACTGTACTCTAGTTGGTGACTTTTCTCACGGGGGTACAGGCTAACAATTATGAAATTGCTGTACATATATACTAAGACTGAACAAGTGAGCAAATGGATGGTGCATGACAAGAACCAAATTTCTACCAGCTGGCGTAGAAAGTTACAGATAAGCCAGGAGGGAAGTCTAGAGTGAACCACATGGTACTGGATTAGGTTCAGAGACATCAGTGTGAACTCATGTTTAGCTTATATAGATACAGATGGTTTGATAGAGAAAAATTATAGTTATGTGCATATACATGGGTTGCTATAGACACACACACACACACACACACACACACGTAAATATATTTCCTAATTCTCTCCACTGAGAGGGCCTGGAAGTAATGACACGCTATTAGCAATGCTGATTTCTAATACCATTTTTCAATAAAAGGATCAAGTGTTCTTGAAAAATTAACTGATTCTAAAGCTGGGGCAGGAAATATGCAAGATAAGTCTGGAACTGGAGGATCCTTTTTTTTTTTTTTTTTTTTTTGAGCCAGGGTTTCACTCCCATCGCCCAGGCCGGAATGCAGTAGCACGATCATGACTCATTGCAGCCTCAACCTCCTAGGCTCAAGCAATCCTTTCACCTAATTTTTCTATTTTTTAAGAAATGAAGCCTCACTATGTTGCCCAGGCTGGTCCCAAACTCCTGGCTTCAAGCAATCCTCCTGCCTCAGCCTCCCAAAGTGCTGGGATTACAGGTGTGAGCCACCATGCCCAGCCAGGAGCATCTTTTAATGACAATAATAATAATAACAATAATAAGGAATTGTTTAAAAGATCAAAGGATGCGGGTTGCATATCAATGGCACATAGGAACCAATTTGAAAGAGCTTCCAATGGTCAAAGATGAAACAATTTGAGCAATGAAATAAATGACAGTTTTGGATTATAACCCAAAGTATAAATAAATATCAATGAGTTCATACTGATATAAACAGATAGTTGAATAAATAAATAAACGAGAGAGAGAAGATAGATCTCCAATGTAGAAAAATCCCAAATAATGTCGGTGGATATACCCTCTTAAAAAAGGTAGAGCTTATTACCCTACAAAAACACCACGAATATGGAATATGCTTAGTAATGTAGTTCTGAAGAGTACAGCATGTAAGGGGTGGAAAAAACAGGGTAACCTTAGAGGAGAAACCTGTCAGACACTACTTCAGCCAGGTTAATATCGTGGTAAGTCATGTTGATATTATGCACCCTTGATACGATGTATGAGAAAGGCAGTTTACCTTTGAAATCTTCCTCCTCAAAGCACATTAACTCCAGTTTAACTTCAAGAAAACATCAGACAAGCTTTTGGACTTTCTACAGATATATATCTCGAAACTGTCAAGGTCATCAAAAGCTATGAAAAGTCTAAGAAAGTGTCACAGAACAAGTGTGCCTAAGGAGACATAACATCTGAATATACTGTGTTTCCTGGATGAAATCCTGGGATGAAAAAAGGACATCAAATAAAAACTAGTGAAATCTGAAGAAAGAACAGTTTAGTTAATAGTAATGTACCAACGTTCCTTCCTTAGCTGTGGCAAGGTATTTAATGTAAGATGTTCACAGTAGGGGAAATTGCATGCAGAATATATAGGAATTGCCTGTGCTATCTTTGCAGCTTTTCTGTGAATCTAAACTTATTCTTTTTAAAAGTTTATTTAAATTTAACAACCACGAAAAATAAATGTCAGACATTACCCTTGTCCTTATGGAGCTGACACTAATCAAATAATCACAAAAATGTTTCACGTTTTTGCATTTTGTAAATGCTATGAAGGCACTGTGGAAGAAAAGTACCGAGGCCATCAAAGAAGAAAATTGTTATGTGCGTATACGCGGGTTGCTATAGACACACACACACACACACACACACACACACATACACACACACACACATACACGTAAATATATTTCCTAATTCTCTCCACTGAGAGGGCCTGGAAGTAATGACACGCTATTAGCGATGTTGATTTCTAATACCATTTTTCAATAAAAGGATCAGGTGTTTGAGGAGATTGACCTCATCTCTTAAGGCAGAAAGTAATGCTGAAAAGGCCATTTGCTCTAAAGGAGGTGTAGGTAGGAGTTTGGAGAATGGAATAGAGAATGGAGAGGATAAGAGTTTTCCATGCAGAGGAAACAGGACATGCAAAGTCCTCTAACTTGAGGCTGTATATAATGTCTCTGGTTTCAATATCCTCATCGTACACTAGAGTTTAAAATCAAAGGATTTTAGCATCTTACAGGCCTGAGTTTGAGTCTCAGTTTCAACCGTTATTAAGTGTATGGACTTGGAGCCAAGTTATTCAAACCTTCCTTGCTAAGGGATGGGAATAATAACTCTGACTTTGCAAAGCTGTTTTAAGAACTCAATGCGATAAGGAACATAACATGCCCAGCAGAATATCTGGCTTTATAAGAAGTACCCAAAGAATGATAGTTATTAATTATTACAATACTATGGTCATCAAAAAATTCAGGCTGGATGAGATTATGCCTGAATTTTCTTCTGGCTATAGGATTTGATGGACCACTAGCTATAGGTATTTGCACAGTTTCTGTGGGAAAGGGGCTATTTGTGTTATGAAAGCAAAATAAAGCGGTAGCTTCTAGAAAGAATACAGGTGTAGGTCCAGGCAGGTCCCCTACCTAAAACCCTAAATTTTATGCAAAACTAAAATCCTTTGGAATGAAAACATTGAAATATACTCAGGGGACATATAAATGTTAATATGATATAAAAATCCTAAACACAGAGTAAGACAAATCAGGTCATTTTCAAGTTAAGCAAAGTAGGTAGAAGATTTTTTTTTTTTTTACTTGGGTACAATTCAAACCAAAACAAGTGCTATTTCAGTTTTATCATTATTTAACAAAACAAAGCAATCTCCAAATATTATGGCTTTTCTGAATCCAGATGTGATAATCAATAACTTAGACGTATTTTTGTGCATACAGTTAGAAAGAACTGCTTCTTGATGTCACACATACACAGAATAGAAAAATGAAGAGTTAGAGCTAAAAGGTTCCTCAGAGACCACGTAATACCATGGATAGGGTAAGAAAATTGAGATCCAAGTTATGAAAAAATTTGTTTCAAGCCAGAGACAAGACCAGAATGCAATTTTTAGCTCCTTTTTCTTCCTAAACCATATTACCCCTCAACCACAAAGCCTCCAAGTGGTATAAGATTCTCAACTGTGATGCATCATAAAATGAAGTCCTACCCACTCATAAACCTATGTGATTACAGAAAAAACAAGCTAAAGTTCACAGTTTAAAAATATCTGTAGTAGACCATAGTAGCAATGTTTAAAAACAACTTCAATTACAATAAAAATAAGTCTTCTTGTTTAAGCTAACTCTGACTGTAGTGCAATCTCCTCTAAGAAATTGTCTAGGGGTAGGGTGAAAGGGTTAAGTCTGTGAAGCACATTTTTCAGCCACTAGCTGTGGTATCCTGGGTAATTACTGAGGCTTAGTGGAGACCACACCTTAGATAAACCTGTAATGCTGGAGTTTTCTGCAAACATTTTCTTTCCTGCAAGCTGTGGCTTGTTTCTTTCACAGATTTGTCCTATGTTTTCAACTTGATTTTCCAGTGGCTAGTTTATACTTGGTAGAGCCAACAAATTATGGTCTGTTGATTTAGCTTTATATTTTCTTGGTGCTTGCGTGAGACAACCATGCCAGCTATGTGGTAATGAACACAATCAAGCCAGATGAATTATTTTCCTACTATAGGAATACTATTAAGAAAAAGAAGAAGAAGAACTGGTTCAGGTAAAGATCATGATTTAATTTCCCTTGCTTTATTCACTGATTTTAAAAATAGGCTTTGCCCGAGACTGTAATTTTATTCATATTTCACTTCTTAAGAGAACATTTGATTTTTCTCATTTAAAAAAAATTCTATTTTATAAACAAAGCCAGTACAAAAACAGTCTGAGGACAAGGTGGTGCTTGGTGTGACAAAGGTATATGTGTCCTTGTGGAAAGCCAATTCTCCATCATGGTGCTCTATGAAAAATGAAATGACAATCAAGAAATCATATTTTGGTCATGTCAGTCTAAAAAGTGTACAAAGTAAAGCAGTTTGTGTTTTAGTTTTGGTTGTTATCAACTACAAGTTACTCTTGAGGGTGCATATACCTTTGCGGAAAAAAACTCATATGACATCTAGGTCAATGGAGATGTATCTTTTGGCTTTGTAAAGAAAGGTGGTGCTCCCATTTTTCTCTCCATCTCCCTGCATCCCATCACCACCATCTCCACCGGACCTAGGAGAAAATGCAATGGATAATCACAGACTAAGGAAAAAAAACGTATTTTTGTAAGGTTAGCAACCATAATAGCATTATTTTCTTAGTTTTGCATGTTAGATGAAGAATTAAGCCAGAGATACAGGCATTTGAAGTGACATGCTCAAGGTTCTAAATGAAGCCAACAGTAGGGGGATTACCACCCAGGCCAGTGTGCTCTGCAAATGCCCTCCAGACACTCTTTGGATAATCATCAACATCAACCCACCCAACAACACTTCTCATACACACATTAGTGGAATTACTTTAACCAAATAGCTTGATCACTATCTAGGTAAAAAGGCAGCATTTTGGAAATAGAAATTTTGATCAGGGATAGAAGGAAGAATCACTTTTGAGCCAGAAGCCTTGGAGGAGGGGAGCGGTAAAGGAAAAAAATATATATATTTATTAACTTGTTTTTTATTCTTTTTATTTTAGTTTTTTCTTGTTTCTCAGAGCAGATTAACTTTTTCTTTTAATTCCAAATGTAATAGATGCTTAAAGCAACAAGTAGTATTATCCAAAAATGTAGAGAGAGCTTTTAAAGTGAAAATATCCTCACTGAGATTAACCAGTACTAATAGCCTGATGCATTTCTTTGGGGGCTTTTAAAAAGCCACAAATGAAATATAAAGAGCATGGTGGAAGTGTGGGAAGTGAGGCAGGAAGGAAAAGGATTAAGGTTCAAGAAAAGGGAAGGAAGAGCCATCCCTCCAAAGTTGCCCTCAAACTGGCCTCAGTCATAACAAGGATACTAAATTCTATGTTGGGAAGGCTGTGATTTCAGTCTCCCCTAGGTCAGCTTCATTGTCCCACTTGTCCTGGTGTAGGTTTATGAAATTCCTATCCCCCCACCCCACACAAAGTCACTTACAACCCAATCATCCACAAGGGCACAAAGACAGAAAAACAGAAAGTGACAAGTAATGGAGAATAACCTTCTCCTTTTGTTCTCTGAAAAGAGGCTGTTACTGGGCATCTGGTATCCTCAGGTCAAACTAAGACCTTTGTACATTGATTCTAAAATTTTAGGATTTGCTTTCTTGAAATCAGAATGGCCATGTATTAGTCCGTTCTCACACTGCTATGAAGAAATACCCAAGACTGGGTAATTTATAAAGAAAAGAGGTTTAATTGACTCACAGTTCCACATGGCTGGGGGTGGGGGGCCTTAGGAAACTTATAAGCATGGTGGAAGGCACCGCTTCACAGGATAGCAGGAGAGAGAATGAGTATCAAGCAAAGCAGAAAGCCCCTTATAAAACCATCAGATCTCATGAGAACTCACTATCATGAGAACAGTAAAGGGGGAACTGTTCCCATGATTCAATTATCTCCACCTAGTCCCGCCCTTGACACATGGGGATTATTACAATTCCAGGTGAGATTTGGTTGGGGAAACAGAGTCAAACCACATCAGGCCACAAAAGTGGACAGCTACTCACTGAGTTTTCAGGCCAAGTGCACCTGAAGAAATTCCCAGTCCTGGTGGGGGTCTGGCCCTTTGACTGTGATGCCAAGTCCCAAAGGTCAGCTTGAGGTTGGTCATTGAAACGGGATTCACTTTTGGAAAAGTAAATGGTGATTTGGGACTTAAGCCAGTTTCAGACTGAGCTGGCATAATCCTGCCTCCCCTCCCCTACATGCAATCTACCTCCCCAGTGAAGCTGCTGCATTCAGATCCAGCCAGAGTAAGATATATCCTCTTGTAAAACATCATTTTAGAGCTCAGTTCACCTGCCAAGTCTTGAATAACCACTAGAAGCCATGGTTCTTACACAGCAGGTTGGTCAAGAATAGAGTCAGGGCAATGAAATGAGTTACAAACTGATGACGATATCCTTGGAAACCCAGGATGTATTGCTAAGTCTGGAGGACAGTTGCTAGCCAAGGCCAGAGTTGACTGGGGACCCAAATGATAAGACCCCAGAACTTTATCCATCTGTCAATAAAACCCAGACTATTCTTACTGGCATATAGTTAATGCCAGGGGGCGCAAGCCAATGCAGTTTGAGAAGTGTGTAGAATGTCTCTCCTGAGTAAATCTGACAATAAAAAAGGGAGACATTTCCATAGGGATCCAAGAAGTTCCCAAGTACATCATAGATCACACACTGGAGCACTGCAGAAGAGCTATAAGAGCAATGGTTGACATGATCTTCCACTTTTCCTGCTCTTTGATGTCAATAAAATCTGGAGGCTTGTTATAACAATCAGTATTATCAGCGTTATAATTGCTTTTTAAAATTTAGTGCTTTCTTGTGTGCCAGACTCTATGCCCAGCACTCTACAAACTTTATCTCATTTAATCCTATGAATCTTTGTAAAAAGCTCATAAATTGTTCACAAAGTCATAGGCAGGTTCATTAGACCCTAGCTTTACAAATTTGGGTGAATACTTCACAAGAGTCAAACCACTTTTCTTTTTTCTTGTTCTTTCTCTCTCTCTCTCTTTTTTTCTTTTGACGGAGACTTACTCTGTCTCCCAGGCTGGGGTGCAGTGGTGTGATCTCGGCTCACTCCAACCTTCGTCTCCTGGGTTCAAGCAATTCTCTCCTGCCTCAGTCTCCCAAGCAACTGATATTACAAGCGTGCACCACCACACCCAGCTAATTGTTTGTATTTTTAGTAGAGATGTGGTTTCACCATGTTGGTCAGGATGGTCTCGAACTCCTGACCTCAAATGATCTGCCTGTCTCGGCCTCCCAAAGTGCTGGGCTTACAGGCGTGAGCCACTGCCTCCAGTCCAAATCACTTTTCCTATTTTAAAATTGGTTATTTATTCCAGCCTTTGCTCCGAGGAGTAAGCTGAGTACTAGTATCAACATCATATTCCTTTTCTTGATGACTGTTGAAAGCCTGGGCCTTGCCAATTCTCTCAAAGTCTGGCTGAAAGACAACTGATCTTTGACAAAGCAAACAAAAACATAAAGTGGGGAAAGGACACCCTATTCAACAAATGGTGCTGGAATAATTGGCAAACCATATGTAGAAGAATGAAACTGGATTCTCATCTCTCACCTTATACAAAAATCAACTCAAGTTGGATCAAGGACTTAAATCTAAGACCTAAAACCATAAAAATTCTGTAAAATAACATCAGAAAAAGTCTTCTAGACATTGGCTTAGGCAAAGACTTCATGACCAAGAACCCAAAAGCAAATGCAACAAAAACTGAGATAAATAGATTGGACTTAATTAAACTAAAACAGCAAAAGAATCAATCAACAGAGTAAACAGACAACCCACAGAGTGGGAGAAAATGTTCAGAATCTATACATCGGACAAAGGACTAATATCCAGAATCTACAAGGAACTCAAATAAATCAGCAAGAAACACAATCCCACCAAAAACTGGGCTAAGAACATAAATAGACAATTCTGAAAAGAAGATATACAATTGGCCAATAAACATTTGAAAAAATGCTCAACTTCACTAATTATCAGGGAAACATAAGTCAAAAACCACAATGCGATACCACCTTACTCCTCCAAGAATGGCCATAATCAAAAAATCAAAATTTTTTGGTGTCAGAATGGATGTCGTGAAAGGGGAACACTTTTACACTGTCGGAGGGAATGTAAACCAGTACGAGCGCTATGGAAAACAGTGTGGATATTTTTTAAGGTACTAAAAGTAGAATCACCATTTGAACCAGCAATCCCACTACTGGGTATTTACTGAGAGGAAAAGAAGTCATTTTATGAAAAAGATACTTGCACATGAATGCTTATGGCAGCACAATTTGCAAGTGCAAAAATATGGAACCAGCCCAAATGCCCATCAATCAACGAGTGGATAAATAAAATTATATATATATGTGTGTATATATATACATACACACATATATATATATACACGCACACCATGGAACACTATTCAGCCATTAAAAGAACGAAATAATGGCATTTGCCATTTCCAGTTCCTGATGGAACTGGAGACCATTATTCCAAGTGAAGTAACTCAGAAATGGAAAATCAAACATCATATGTTCTCATTCATAAGTGGGAGCGAAGCTATGAAGATGCAAAGGCTAAGAATGATACAATGGACTTTGGGGACTGAGTGGTGGAGAGTGGGAGTGGGGAGGAATAAAAGAAAGCACGATGGGTACAGTGCACACTGCTCAAGTGATGGGTGCACCAAAATCTCAGAAATCACCACTAAAGAACTTATTTGTGTAACCAAACACCACCTGTTGCCCAATAACCTATTGAAACAAACAAACTAAAGTCTGGCTGAAAGAACAAAGCTTATGGCAAGAGGGAGAGATTCAGTTCAAAAAGGCAAGCAGATCAAGGTGCTAATGATAAACAATGATTTCTTACTATAATATAATACTCACAATAATTAAAATTCTTAATCTCTCAAAGATAAAGCCTGAAGTGAAATAAGAAAAGGCATGTGACATAACCATTTACATCATGGAGTAACTTCCAAAAAGCAAGCAAAGATATTTATTTGTTGAAAACTTTGCAAATACTTAAAAATACAAACAACAGATGGCTCTCATTTGGATAATACATTATTTCTGGCATTCTTACTTCGTATAAGAGTGTGATACCATTCTTCAAGCTAACTTTTGGGTATCTGCCTCATCAGGTCATGGGGTTGGGGACCACTGGTGGTGAGAATCTGAGCACTGGGTACCAAGCAGAGTCTTCTGCCCTGAGAAATGACCTCTCGAGTCCATCTCTCTCTTAGACGTCAGCCAACAAAAAGGGCAACCTGGGGAATATCCACCTTTATGACTATTAAAGTACCTCCCAAAGGGCATTTTAAACTGCCCACTGCACTGGATGAACTTGTTAAAGATCTGTATTTACCAGACTGCTGTGGTCTACGCTTCTTTTTAGACCTTTTAAAACCTTTTTAAGTCTACAACCCAAACTTGCAAACATTTTATTTGGCCTCTTGCCTTTCCTCCCAATTAATCCAAATGTATGGTGTTTATCATCAAACTGAAATGAGGAAAGTGGAACTTATCTTCGGATAGAGATGTCCTTGGTTCTGTCTGTTGCGCAGAGACTTCTGACTTCCAGGGATATTAAGTAGACATAGCTAAAACGACATTTGATGAAGACAGATTAAGCAACAGGGAGGGGAAGTTAAAGGCTGGGGTCCAAGACGGAAGACAGCCAGGTGATGTTCCTGGAAGCGGCTCACAGGCCTGGGCCTGCTGCCTGGTCTTGGCGCCCAACAGGTAGGGGGTGCGCGCATGCGCATGATGAAGCCTGTGGCAAGGCGTCCGAAGCCCCAGTGATCCCGAGGTGATAAAGTCAACATGCCAGTCTGCCAAAATCTGAGGCCTGAAAAGGACCTATTTTCCACTACACATATGAAGATACCATTCTCGTTCAAATATTTATTTGGGCTTGGATTCTGAAAGACTTCTTCCTCTGTTAGGCTTAGGCACTTCCCCATTCCTTTCTCTCTCTTTTTCAGATTATATGAGGATTTCCTTGTCATTTGTCTAAGGGACTGATGCCTTATTCATTGAAGTAGTAGCTGAAGCCTGAAAATAGAGAATTCAGGGACACATAAATTAAAGGTTGTAAAAGTTCAAATTGTTAAACAAACTCAGGTCATAAAATATACTCTAATTCATCATTCCAAAACATTGTGTTTAAAATGAAGCCATAGGATACCTCCCACACCACTTATTTCTCAGTTGAAAGATAATCAAGGACAAGTCTTTTTTTCCCTTAAAATTCAATTCTTTAAAAGAAAATTAGCGGTTGGGTACTTTGGCTCATGACTGTAATCCAGTACTTTGGGATACCAAGGCAGGAGGATTACTTCAGCTCAGGAATTCGAGACCAGCCTGGGCAACAATAGTGAGACTCTGTCTCTACAAAAAAAAAAAAAAAATTACAAAAATTAGCCAGGCATGGTGGTGTGTACCTGTGGTCCCAGCTACTCAGAAAGTGGGAAGATTGCTTGAGCCCAGTAGGTCAAGGCTACAGTGAGCCATAATTGCACTATTGCGCTCCAGCCTGGGTGACAGAGCAAGACCCTGTCTTAAAAAAAAAAAAAAAAAAAACTTTTAATATAAATGTTATGGCATGAGAAAGCTACAACCAACTTATAGTTGTAGGACTTATTCATGATGAACTATTTAGAGAAATAGAACTGATGCGAGCACAATTTTTAGATAAAAATATAAAATGGCTCTTCTGTAGGGATTTTTACTGGCCAAAAAGGATAAATAAAATGTGCGTAGTGCATATCAGATGCCAGACACTCTTTCAAAAACATTAATCATTTAATCCTTATAGTAAGTCTACGATGAAGATATTATTTCCAGCTTATAGGTGGGAACATGAAGTCAAAAGATTTGTCAAAATTGCACCATCAAGTAAGTGCCAGAGAATGAAAATCAGATTTTTGACTAAAAATTTGATATGCTTTTCACTATACTGTGGTATCTCTTAGGTATGAATATTAAGCATTCTAACAAGAATTAATTTAAATTTGTGCTTTCCCATATCCCACTGCAGATATGTTCCTCAGCTTTGAGAATTATATTGCAATATAGAGAAGGCATGTTCTAATAAAGGAGACTGCCTTAAATCCTTTTTAAAAACAAAGTGGCATATGCATAAGTTAGGAAAGAAAAAATGTTTAAGTCTATTAATTGTCTCAAAATGAAATGGTATTACATATTATTTGTGAATCATCAGAATGCTAGAGAAGGTTCCCAAAATGATACTCTGGATGAACTATTTTAAAGTATCATTAAGACTCTTAATCCAAAGAACTTTGGAGAGACTCTGTCCCTTTAGTTTTCTTTAATGTATGCCCTTGAAAGAAAATGCCCATGCAATAAATGTTGATCAAAACACGTTGGCTTTGCAGTTATAGTTTGCTATAAAATTAAAGATAAATTCTAATGAACTATGCAGAAGTATGACCTCATAACTAGGTAGGTAATGATACGGTCAATGCCAAAACACAGTCCTCATCAGTGAGAGCTGAAGCTTAAGGTTTGACATTTTATTTCTTTGTTCCACATGTTTATTTTTTGAATTTCTTAAAGACTATTAGAGGAAGTAAATTAATATCCTTAAGTATTCATTGGCTCACTGTCATACTGAATGAGCAAAAGCTGGAAACATACCCTTTGAAAACTGGCAGAAGACAAGGATGCCCTCTCTCACCACTCCTATTCAGCATAGTATTGGAAGTCCTGGCCAGGGCAATCAGTCAAGAGAAAGAAATAAAAAGCATTCAAATAGGAAGAGAGGAAGTAAAATTATCTCTGTTTGTAGATGACATGAATGTATGTTTAGAAAGCCCCATCGTCTCAGCCCAAAACTCCTGAAGCTGATAAGCAACTTCAGCAAAGGCTCAGGATACAAAATCAATGTGCAAAAATCGCAAACATTCCTACACCCCAATAACCGACAAACAGAGAGCCAAATCATGAGCAAACTCCCATTCACAATTGCTACAAAGAGAATAAAATACCTAAGAATACAAATTACAAGAAATGTGAAGGACTTCTTCAAGGAGAACTACAAACCACTGCTCGAGGAAATAAGAGAGGACACAAACAAATGGAAAAACATTCCATGCTCATGGATAGGAAGAATGAATATCATGAAAATGGCCATATTGCCCAAAGTCATATATAGATTTAATGCTATTCCCATCAAGCTACCACTGACTTTCTTCACAGATCTAGAAAAAACTACTTTAAATTTCATATGGAATGAAAACAGAGCCCATATAGCCAAGACAATCCTAAGCAAAAAGAACAAAGCTGGAGATATCACGCTACCTGACTTCAAACTATATTACAAGCCTACAGTAACCAAAACAGCATGGTACCGGTACCAAAACAAATATATAGACCAAAGGAACAGAACACAGGCCTCAGAAATAATATCACACATCTACAACCATCTGATCTTTGACAAACCTGACAAAAACAAGAAATGGGGAAAGGATTCCCTATTTAATAAATGCTGTGGGGAAAACTGGCTAGCCATATGCAGAAAACTGAAACTGGATCCCTTCCTTACACCTTAAACAAAAATTAACTCAAGATGGATTAAAGATTTAAACATAAGACCTAAAACCATAAAAACCCTAGAAGAAAACCTAGGCAATACCATTCAGGACACAGGCATGGGCTTCATGACTAAAACACCAAAAGCAATGGCAACAAAAGCCAAAATTGACAAATGGAATCTAATTAAACTAAAGAGCTTCTGCACAGTAAAAGAAACTATCATCAGAGTGAACAGGCAACCTACAGAATGGGGGAAAATGTTTGCAAGCTGTCCATCTGACAAACAGCTAATATTCAGAATCTACAAGGAACTTAAACAAATTTACAAGAAAAAAACAAACAACCCTATCAAAAAAGTGTCCAAAGGATATGAACAGATGCTTCTCAAAAGAAGACATTTACATGGCCAACAAACAAATGAAAAAAAGCTCATCATCACTGGTCATTAGAGAAATGCAAATCAAAACCATAATGAGATACCATCTCACGCCTGTGAGGATGTGGAGAAATAGGAATGCTTTTATATTGTTGATGGAAGTGTTAATTAGTTCAACCATTGTGCAAGACAGTGTGGTGATTCCTCAAGGATCTAGAACTAGAAATACCATTTGACACAGCGATCCCATTACTGGGTATATACCCAAAGGATTATAAATCATTCTACTATAAAGACACATGCACGTGTATGTTTATTGCAGCACTATTCACAATAGCAAAGACTTGGAACCAACCCAAATGCCTATCAATTATAGACTGGATAAAGAAAATGTGGCACATATGCACCATGGAATACTATGCAGTCATAAAAAAGAATAAGTTCATGTTCTTTGCAGGGACATGGATGAAGCTGGAAACCATCATTCTCAGCAAACTAATGCAGGAACAGAATACCAAACACTGCATGTTCTCACTCATAAGTGGGAGTTGAACAGTGAGAACATATGGGCATAGGAAGGGGAACATGACACACTGGGCCCTGTTGGGGGTTTGTGGGCAAGGGGAGAGATAGCATTAGGAGAAATACCTAATGTAGATAACAGGTTGATGGGTGCAGCAAACCACCATGGCACATGTATACCTATGTAACAAACCTGCACATGCTGCACATGTATCCCAGAACTTAAAGTATAATTTAAAAAAAAAAATCCATTGGCTCAAAGAAATAGCCATTTATGCTCCACTAACATATTTGGTTTGCTTCAAACAATGCAAATAAGAAGAAGAATGTTCTACCCTATCAACAATGACAATCTGTGTGTTGTCTGTGGGTGGATGTGAGCACACTCAAAAGCAGTAACTTGAAACAATAAAATTTTTTCAGAATATGAGTCAAGGCAGATTTATTTAGGTTTATAGAAAAAATATATCCAGGAAAGAAATGTTATTATAGGCATTGGCAAAGCAAGATGTGATGCCTGCATTATGAGATTTTAAACATGTATTTCAGAAGGTAGTTTAAACAGTATAAATCAAGGCTAAAGCATAACTAATATATTCCTTGATGAGGTTAGTTCCTCAGCTGTCTCATTGCCCTGGTTCTTAACCCCTCCCACTGATTTCACAGTTTGTGTGTATCAGGTTTAGTCATTTATCTAGTGAAGCAGTTATCATATTCCACTATTCCATGGGTAATCATGACATAAGCAGTTAGCACTTTTCATCTTCAAAGCTCTTAACAGCAGTTAATTAATATAAACAACCCCCTTAGGAGATAAATTAATCACACTATAACAGTTCCCATTTTTCCAGTTGAGAAGCTGAGGTAAAGAGGCTAAGTAATTGGCCCAAAGTCATTGAGAAAACAATATTTGAAGACTGTGGTGGCTTGAGGAGTTCTGAGATCTCAAACTTTAATAAAAGGTTTGCGTTTCTCATTAGTCTCTCATACATCATATACAATGTCATTCAACCAGCAGCTTTCTCCAGATGGCATAGTGGAAAACAGATGATTGTTCTGCTGCCTATGCTAAGAGAGTCAGCTTGATTCTTCATATTAACCTGGCTGGTCATAAAGAAGTTAAAAATGTGTCATCACCAAATAGAGTCTTTAAATAGAATTTTACCTTCTGTTTCCTTAATCCCAACAAACCAGTCCACAGATCTGTATTGCCAAATCTATATTTGATGACAAACATCAGGTGTCAGAAAGCAAATACAAATGAATGTGAAAATGTAGCCACTGATCATTTGGCCATTCCACCAAATGCCTGAAATTGTGTGACATTTAGAGTGGTTTACCTGAACCCCCTAGATATATTGACATTGTTTTGAGTTTAGATCAAATCACACTCCATAATATTCAATAAATTATGCAGTCATGAGCCACATAATGTTACCATCAACAACGGACAACAGACAGTGGTCCCACAAGATTATAATAGAGCTGAGAATTTCTATCGCCTAGTGACATTATAGCTGCCTTAACATCATAGTGCAATGTGTAATCCCCATGTTTGCAGTAATGTTGGTGTAAACAACCTACTGTGCTGCCAGTTATATGAATGTATAGCACACACAACGATGTTCAGTATATACTTCACAATGATAACGAACGACTAACTTACCGGCTTATATCTTTACTATACTATACTTTTAATCATTATTTTAGAGTGTACTCCTTATTTTAAAAAGTTAACTTTGAAACAGTTCCAGTTAATCATTCAAAAGGTATTCCAGAAGAAGACATTATTATCATGGAAGATAATAGCTTCATACATAATACTGCTTCTGAAAACCTTTCAGTGGGACAAGATGTGGAGGTGGAGGATAGTGATATTGATGATCCTGACCCTACGTAGGCCTAGGTTAATGTGTGTGCTTGTGACTTAGTTTTCAATTTAAAAAATCATGTTAAAAAATATAAAAATTACAAAAATATTTTAAATTTTAAAAGCTTATAGAATAAGGATATAAAGAACATTTTTATATGGTTGTACAGTGTGTGTTTTAAGCTAAGCATTATTAAAAGAGTAGAAAAGTTTTTTTAATTAAAAAGTTTATAAAGTAAAAATGTTACAGTAAGCTAAAGTAAATTTATTATTGACTTTTTAAAATAATTTTAGTGTGGCCTAAGTGTACAGTATTTATAAAGTATACAATACAGTAATGTCCTAGGCCTTCACATTTACTTACTACTCACTCACTTACTCATCCAGAGCAATTTCCAGTCCTGCAAGCTCCATTCATGTTAAGTGCCCTATACAGGTGTATCATTTTTTATTTTATACAATATTTTTACTGTATCTTTTCTGTGTTTAGACGCACAAATACTTACCATTGTTTTACAATTGCCTGTAATATTCAGTAAACTAACAGGCTGTACCGTTTTGCAGCCTAAGAGCAATAGGCTATATACCACATACATAGCCTAGATATGCAGCAGGCTATGCCTAAGTACATCTATGCATAAGTACACTATGTGATGTTGGCACAATGATGAAATAGCCTAATGATGCATTTCTCAGAATGTATTTCTATCATTATTTGATGCATGACTGTATATAATTAATTCAATATATTCAATGTCTTATTTAATGACATAGCATGGGACTAATAAATGGGACAACTAGGCTGTACCCTTTTCCTCAATACACAGTGACACACAAAATTGAAATCTACTACTTTCAATTTTTCCTTCTAATAATAAAATCTTAAAATATCCCAAGCTGTTCTTGAGCAAATTAAACAAAATCTATATGGAAATTTATTGACAAGATATAAAAGGAACTTTGGGAATTGTCACATTGATATTGCTACAACTCTCTTGTATTTGACAGTCATGGCTGTTGCCCAGTTGTTGGTCCAAGTGGAATTATGTGACTTTGCTATACATATCAATTTGCTTTTTTAGCCCAAATCATGGTCCTCTTCTCCCTCCTTGTTTTGGAAAAGTAGGAGATGCATAATGGGGATCTCATTTTAATTAAAAAGAACAACATAAACTTTTTTTCCAAAACATTGTATTGTAAAAATAAACACTATACCCAAACTTATTAGTGCCTAAAAATCCTGAAATACAGTTTTAAAGAAATAAAACATCTTTAAAGTCATCCTAGGGAAACTGGGTGAAAGATAAATGAGAACACTGTGCTAGTGTTGAAACATTTCTCTGAATCTAAAATTATTCCAATATAAAACATTTATTTTTTTAAGGGCAGTATAAAAATGAGTGTGGTAGACTAAAAAATGGCCTACCAAAAGATATCCACATCTTAAACCCTAGAAACTGTGAATGTTACTTTATTTGACAAAAGGGGGAAAAAAAAGGGATAAAGAGGCTATGACGGTGTGTTTCAGTTAATCATATAATGGGATTATGATAAGTAAAACAGACAGCCTCACAGCTCTGTAGCCTCGCTGCTCTTAACTCTGGATCTCCTGGGTAGATTTTGGGAGAATAGAGTGGAATGAGATTATTGTCTGGATAGGCCCTAAATACACTCACAAGTATTTTATAAGAAGGGGTGTCATAGTTAATTCCATGATGCTACAACTGAATATTTAAGACGGGGTAATTTATAATAAACAAATTTATTTTTTATGGTTCTGGAGGTTGAGCAGTCCAAGATCGAGGATCTGGCAGCAGGTGAGGGTCTTTTTGTTGCATCAGCCCATGGCAGAGGGTGGAAGGGCAAGAGGGCAAGAAAGAATAATAAATCAGGCCGGGCGCGGTGGCTCAAGCCTGTAATCCCAGCACTTTGGGAGGCCGAGACGGGCGGATCACGAGGTCAGGAAATCGAGACCATCCTGGCTAACACGGTGAAACCCCGTCTCTACTTAAAAAAAAATACAAAAAACTAGCCGGGCGACGTGGCGGGCGCCTGTAGTCCCAGCTACTCGGGAGGCTGAGGCAGGAGAATGGCGTAAACCCGGGAGGCGGAGCTTGCAGTGAGCTGAGATCCGGCCACTGCACTGCAGCCTGGGCGGCAGAGCGAGACTCCGTCCCAAAAAAAAAATAATAATAATAAATCAAACTTACAACCTCAAGCTCTTTTATAATTAGCATCAATCCATTCATGACGATGGAACACTCATGACCTAAACACCTCTCTTTAGGCTCCACCTTCCAACGTTTGTTAAATTGGGGATTAAGTTTCTAACACATGCTTTTTGGGGGATACATTCACATCATATCAAAAGGGCAAATGGATTTTGTATACACAGAGAAGTTGATATGAAGATGGAGCAGAGAGATGTTTGAAGATGCTAGCCTTGAGACCAGAGTCACATGGCTACAGTCCAAGGGATGCTGGTAGCCACAAGAAGATGAAGGAGGCATGGAACAAATTCACCCCTGGAACCTCCAGAGGAAGTATGGCCCTAGTGACACCGTGATTTCTGTTCAGTGATACTGATTTCCACTTCCGGCTTCCAGAACTGTGAGAGAATAAATTTCTGTTGTTTTAAGCCATCAAGTTTGTGGTAATTTTTTACAGGAAATAAATATAATTGGCAAAGAATATTTTAAAATTCAACCACGGAAGAAGAATAATAAATAGCCAATAAGCATATGAGAGATGCTCAATGTTAGTAATAATTAAAATAACCGTCAATAAAGCAATTAGTTAACTCATTTGTTATCTATCAGATCAAAAAATTAAAGAGACTGAGAATTTTAAAAATTATGTAATGCAGTTTTCACTGAAGATATTAACATACTCAATTAACTGTCGTTGTAGACTACCCAAGGTCTTACAGTCATTTCAAAACTCAATGAGTGAGTAAATAATGAGCATTTGAGTTTGGCAACTGTTTAGTACTTTATAAAGATGTTTTATTAGGTAAAATTTTTAATGTACAAAAAAATAGAGAATGCTCACGGTCAATCTTATTTCATTTATGACTCTTGCTAGCTTCCCTAATCTTTCCTTAAATCTATATATCATATGTTATATAACATATATAATTCCTATATACTATATATATAACGTGTGTGTGTGACTAGTGTTCCATACTTTGATGAAATTCTCTTTTCATCTACTTACATTTTTCCAGAACTAGGAATTTTATATCAGAAAGTTTTCAGAAATAAAAGCAAAAAAGGCTCACGCCTGTAACACCAGCACTTTGGGAGGCCAAGGCGGACAGATCACTTGAGGTCAGGAGTTTGAGTCTGGCCTGGCCAACATGGTGAAACCCCGTCTCTACTAAAAATACAAAAACTAGCCAGATGTGGTGGCATGAGCCTATAGTCCCAGATACTCAGGAATCTGAGGCAGGAGAATCACTTGAACCCAGGAGGCAGAGGTTGCAGTGAGCTGAGATCAGGCCACTGCACTCCAGCCTGGGTGACAGAGTAAGATTCTGTCAAAAAAAGAAAAAAGAAAATGGAAAAGAAAAGAAAAGCAAGAGAAAGACTTTCTTCTAAAGATCAAAAGATTTAAAACTCTGGTGCCCTTATACTGTATGGCAAAAAGCCATATGTCTGTTAAGGTGTGTGTGGCAGAGAGTGTGTGTGAGGTATCCCACATTGCTTCCCTTGGATCTCAATCTATCAATATCTTCTTCTTGTCTTTAATCTCTCCTCTACCTCTCTGCTACTCTTATAAATATATTTAAGTTGCTTCAAATGACCCCCTGCCAAAAACCAAGGCAAAAAACTTCTGATTCCACAGTTTCTCTACCCATCACCCTATCTCTTTTCTTCCTTAACAACCAAACTTCTTGAATAAATAGACTACATATTCCTTTACCTTTTCACTTCCCATTTACTTTGCAACTCATAGTAACTAGAGCAAAAACATTTACCTGAAACCACTCTCACTGATGAGTATTCAACAGGTGATGGGATCATGATACTAAGCAAAACAGACGTGGCCCTTGCCCTCACAGCTCTGTGGCCTGGCTGCCCTCGGTCCTTATATCCTAAGTAGCTAAGCACTCCCTTACCACTTGTCCTTATTGTCCCCTTCTACCCATTCAATTCAGCTCCTGCAAGGTTTCAGGTGAGCCATGCATGATTTGAATGATGAAAAACATGGGCCTTACTCACTTTTCTACACCATATCTGTGTTTAGCAGGTCAGCAAGATAAAATCTGAAGATGGCTGTTTCTTTCCAGCTATATTTATGACTGATATGAAATTGACACTTTAGAACTCTGTGGTGGTTCCTAACATTACCAGAACTGCTCATGCCATCTTTATTTGTGCTCTGGGCACAGACAGAGCCTCGGTTTCCTAACAAATTATTTAAACATTCAAGAAGGACTAATTTCTTGACATACCTGAGTTTTCAAGCTCTAAGAAGAAGAGGGAGCAAAACTGTAAGTGAAAAAAAACAATACATTGAGTCACTGTAAAGGGATTTTTTTTTTTTACTTAAAGTAAAATAAACTATAAATGTCTAGTCTGTTTCCAGTAAGAAAATTTTAAATAACTAAAGGAATTGATTAGTTAATTGGAAAAGATTGCTGAGGAATTGGATAATGCAATGTAGTATTATCAATGTTTTGCAACAGACTAAGTTACAAGTGGAAAAAATGAATGAAAAGGTGAATCTCCTTTTTAAAGCAAACACTTGTGTGTTTGAAACTCATCAATAATGGCAAAGTAAGAAAAAGTCTTCACAGAGAAATACTAACCAGAGAATTAGCACATGAGATATTACATATAAACTCTTACCATGACACATGTGCATATACATACACACACACACACACACACACACACACACACACACACAATGCATGCTCTCTCAATAAAAGCACCAATCTTGGGGAGCAAAAAATACTGCTAGAGAATATGACTTCTATTAGGTTGGGGCAAAAGTAATTCCTGTTAAAGTATGACAAAAACCACAATGACTTTTGCATCAATCTAATATTTTAGTAATAACTAAGCTATTGTTTTAGCTGTTATGCTTCAGAAGTTAATATATGTAAAAGGATATAATTATTGACAGTGTTTACAGTAAAATCTTTTTTTTTTTTTAAGTGAGAGGATTATGTACACATATTGAGGTGGAGAGACAGAGGACGTTAGAAATGAGAAGGGCTTTAATCATTCACCTTAAACAGAACAGGCCAAAAGATCCTATAAGCTCAGTGAAAGAAGGAATTGTATGTGTTTTGCTGACTACAATGTCGTCAGCAATTAGTAAATGTGTAAATGAAGAAACACCTATTTCCCATATCACCCAATACCCACCCACATGGCCAGAGAAGAGATAGGGCCAGAAATGGAGCAGTGAAGATAGAAATAATGGCCGGTCACAGTGGCTCATGCCTGAAATCCTAGCACTTTGGGAGGCTGAGGTGAGCAGATCACCTGAGGTCAGGAGTTCGAGACCAGCCTGGCCAACATGGTGCAACCCCATCTCTACTAAAAATACAAAAATTAGCCAGGCATAGTGGCAAGTGCCTGTAATCCCAGCTACTTGGCAGGCAGAGGCAGGATAATCGCTGGAACCTGGGAGGCAGAGGCTGCAGTGAGCCGAGATCTCGCCACTGTACTCCAGCCTGGGTGACAAAGCGAGACTCTGTCTCAAAAAAGAAAAAAACATAATAATAATATGCCTGGGCTCTGTGTCCCCATCCAAATCTTATCTTGAATTGTATCCCCACAATTCTCAAGTGTTGTGGGAGGGACCTGGTGGGAGATAATTTGAATCAAGGGGGTGGTTCCCCCCATACTGCTCTTGTGGTAGTAAATAAGTCTCAAGAGATATGATGGTTTTATCAGGGGTTTCCACTTTTGCATCTTCCTCATTTTCTCTTGCTGCCACCATGTAAGGGGTGCCTTTCACCTCCCGTCATGATTCTGAGGCCTCCCCAGCCATGTGGCACTGTAAGTCCAATTAAACCTTTTTTTCTTCCCAGTCTCAGGTATGTCATTATCAGCAGTGTGAAAACGGACCAATACAGAAATGAAGAGAGAAGAATGGTTTGATTAATACTGTCACCAACTATCTCAGTTTAGTGGTGCCATGTTGTTGGGTGAATGTGAAAACCTGGAGTCAACAAGAGTAGTCTATTCTTTATAAAGTATAGATGTGAAGAAAAGGAAAGGAAAGGAAAGGGATGAGGTGGTGGCTAGAGGAGGCTACTAGTTCAAGAAGGAGCTTTATCTGTTTGTTTGGAGATAAGATGAAGTAAACAAAGGGCAAAGATGAGAAAATGATTTCTGAGGAAGCAGCAGTTGGCACTACCCACACACTAACATATTGGCTTGAAGGCCACATGGTTAAACTGGAAGACCAATGAGAGGAGAATCAAAAGGCCCTTATGCTAGCCCTGCCTTTGGTACTCATCCACCTTCTGAGCTAACTTGGGTAGGCCACTTGAGCTCTCCAGACCTCAACTTTATCACCTGTGAAATAAAGAGATGGGAAATTACATATTTTTTTCATCAAAAATTAATCAAGAGGAAAGGGGTGTAAGGAAACATAACATAGGAAGACACGAGGCACTGTTACAATGCATTTGAGGGGATCTCTTTGTGAAATATCACCAGTGGCTGTGCTCCTAGAGCGAGCTAGCAATTTCCAAGCCCAACAGAACTGCATACCCAACCCGTTTTAGTAGCCCCATTATTCGCTTCATCATTGTCCTTTTCTGCACTGACTTGACTGAGCAGGCCGCTATGGGAACTCTGTTTTCTAAGCCAGAAAGAACAAGCTGAGTCGTGCTATTAGTCCTTTTGTATCAAGATTTAGCAATCAGCACATTAATAAAGTCTCGAAGATTACTATCAGTATGAAAGGCAAAATTCACACAAAACAATTAATTAACAGCATTAAAACAAATGCATTGCTGAGGATGGAATTGGATCCAGGAGACAAAATGGGTTAAAAAAATTTTTTTAAGGAATGCTCTAATTGAAAACTGGCAGCGGCAGAAGACACAGTATAGTTAAAACAGTATCTTATCAGAAAATTAGCAAAATGTAATTTTTATTGGGTTTTACAGATGTTATTTTTAACCACATCAAAAATCCCACCTCATGGCTATTGGCACAAATTGTCATAATTACTATAATTTGAAGTCTGAGCAATGGAATGGCTGTTGAGATAGTTATCTCATCCTCAGGCTAAGTCTGCATTAGTTGAGCAGCCAGGAGAAGGAGCTCATGTTTTTGTACTTGGTCTGGACTTCATTTGTGTCCTTTATCCGATCTCATTCTTAGGAATATTGAAGAATAATTTTTTTCCACCTGAAACACTGGAGAAAATCAGGAGGTTAATATTAAGAGTGTTGAGGTCGCCTTTAATTAACATACCAATCACCTCACCTCCAATCTGTGAGCAAAGTGTTGCATTTTGTTCTATTTTTACATTTCCCAGTGAACGCTATCATATTTAATGCATATACTAAATTCTGGGCATAATATCTTCAGCTACCTACATAAGTATAGTTGATGATGCCAAGCTAAGAAAAAGAAGCTTTTAATATTTCTGATATCCAATTTCACATATTTTCATTGCCACTTGGAGAGCAAAAACATAACTAAACATGTCCAAAGTATATCTAACTTATAAATAAGAACATGAGACCAAGAAACGTCTCAGAAGAATTTCTGTGGATTACTTATATTCACAGATTCACAGTGATATCAATGACAGAAACAATTATGGTAGTGCTATAATTTAGATTTGGGGATATAGGCAGCACAGCTAAGAGGCTCTAGGAATGCTCAGCCAAGACAAAGAGAGGTCTCAATAATAAAATAAGTGTGATCAGATTTAAGGACACAATTTCAAACAACGAAAAAGTAAAAATTGACAGACTAGGCCGGGCGCAGTGGCTCATGCCTGTAATCCCAGCACTTTGGGAGGCCGAGGTGGGTGGGTCATGAGGTCAGGAGTTCGAGACCAGCCTGGCCAACATGGTGAAACCCCATCTCTAGTAAAAATACCAAAAAAAAAAAAAAAATAGCCAAGTGTGGTGTCTTGCACCTGTAATCTCAGCTACTTGAGAGACTGAGGCAGGAGAATTGCTTGAACCTGGGAGGTGGAGGTTGCAGTGAGTCGAGATCATGCCACTGCACTCCAGCCTGGGTGGCAGAGCAAGATTCTGTCTTGGGGAAAAAAAAAAATTGACAGATCAATTTAATGATCACCTAAAGCTGAGTGATATCATTGCAATCCAGCCTGGGTGACAGAGCAAGACTCTGTCTCAGAAATAAATAAATAAATAAACAAATAACAGACTAATTCAATGACCACCCAAAGTTGAGTGATGTCATTGTCACTTTAGGCCATAGAAAAATTTCAAAATGTTTTCTTTCAAACTCTAAGCCATAATTTAACTAAAGTATTGTATAAAGAAGGGACATGGATTAAATTCACACATTCAAAAGATACTATGTGCTTCCACTGTTCCAGGCCCTGAAGAAACAGTAATGCATGAGAAGTGCTGCTCCCAGTAGTGTAACACAGACAGGAATAATATAGACAGCAAACAACAAAATAAGTATGTAATATAATGCCAGATAGTGTACGTGTTTTGGAGAAAAGTCAAACAGGGTAAGGAAATGGAGAGTGATGGCAGTTTAAATGCGAAAGCCCGCTCAAATAAGGTGATATGGAGCACAGACTTAAAAGAAGTGATGGAAAAATTCAAGGTGATACATGGGGAAAGGGGATTCCAGACAGAAGAAACAACACGTGCAAAGACGTTGAGGTAGAAACGTGCCAGGAGGTTAGTGAACAAGGACAGAGTGGTAGGAGAGAAGGTAGGGGAAGCAGGCAGGCTACATCATATAAGCCTTTCATAGACCATGGTAGGGACCTTAGGTTTATTCTGAGTATGGCTAGGGGCTCAGAGGGTTTTGGGTAGTGGAGTAATGCAATCTGACTAATGTTATAAAAAGTTGATTCTGCTGCTGGGTAGAGGATAGCAGTGAAAGTCATGAGAACAGTGACAAGGCTATTATTACAAGAACTATTCAAGCCAACTAGATAGTAGCTTGAAGCTGCATGATAGTATTGAAGGGAGTGAAGACTGGTCAGATTTAGGATATATATTGGATGTGATACCAGTAGGACTTGCCAATGAACTGGATGTAAGAAACAAGAGAAAGAGAGGAATCTGAAATTACTCCTAGATTTC
The DNA here is from genome assembly GCF_009764315.1 of Trachypithecus francoisi. Lineage (NCBI taxonomy): Eukaryota > Metazoa > Chordata > Mammalia > Primates > Cercopithecidae > Trachypithecus > Trachypithecus francoisi. Next base: position 129,204,240 of record NW_022681453.1, on the reverse strand, counting down.
TGGCCTGAGAAGATAAATAAACAGTATAATCTTCATTGGAATGGGGGAGATTTGAAGTAGTATGGGTTTTAGATGTTGGGATGGAAGTCAAGAATTATGTTTCAGTTATCTTAAGATTTGCTGGCCATGGAGTGTGAGATGCCCATTAGACACTCAAATGGAGGTGACAAATAGGTAATTGAATATATGGGTCTCAGTGCAGGGGAGAGGTTGGACCAGAGTTATAAATTTGGAAGCCATTAGCTCATACATGTCATTGAAAGCCATGAGACTGGATGCACTCACCTGGGGTGAGGATGGATAGAAAGGAGAATCCAACTTGGGATTGGAAACACAGGAGAATTTCTCAAAAGTAACTGAGGAAAATTACTTGACCTTGGCCTTTTTAACACTATAACAAATAATTAAGCAGGCTGACTTTGAACAGACAAGGGGGATAATCGGGTTCAGAGTGGACCATAATCTACATTTACTTAATCTCACCTTATTATTGGTATTACTTTTATTTTTATACAAAGCCAAATACTGAATAAATGAATACATAGAGTGGAGTTTTAGGGAACTTTTACGGTAAATACTAAATAAGCCTTCTTCTGATGCAGATGGCCAATGGATCACATTTTGAGAAATGCTGCTCTAATGTGCATCTTGGAAAGGAGCAACAATTAAGGGAAAAACATAAGTTCTAGAGTAGTCACCAATTCTTTCAACGGATGGACTATGTCAGTAAGTGAAAAATCTGTGCCTTCACTGGAAATGATGCAGCAAAAAAGAGACAAAAATCACTGTAGAAAGTATTTAGGTTAGCTCTCAGAAAGAAGCTGTCCTTTGGGAGGCCGACGCAGGTGGATCCCGAGGTCAGGAGATCGAAACCATCTTGGCTAACACAGTGAAACCCCGTCTCTACTAAAATTACAAAAACTTAACCGGGCGTGGTGGTGGGCGCCTGTAGTCCCAGCTACTCAGGAGGCTGAGGCAGGAGAATGGCGTGAACTCGGGAGGTGGAGCTAGCAGTGAGCTGAGATCACACCACTGCACTCCAGCCTGGGTGACAGAGCGGGACTCTGTCTCAAACAAAAAGAAAAGAAAAGAAAAAGAAAGAAAGAAGCATGTCCTAAAGTAAGAGTCATGTGATACTAAAAGACTAGGAAGAGTCTAGGAAAAATTTAAAGGAAATGGATGAAGAATCTTACCCTAAAGTAATTTAAAGTAAAAAATTTTATAGAATTACTTGAAATAAATTTAATACCTGTACACATTCTGGTTTTTGCTTGCTAAGTTAAAACTACATTTCTAGAGGGGTTTTTTTTTTAGAGACAAAATAAATTTTGAGTCATTTGAAATGGGAATCAATTATTTTAATACCTCAGTCTTCTAGAAAGCACCTTTCTGGACACATCAAATACTCAGTTCAAGCATTCAGAATGTGATTAAATCTGGAGTTCAGTAATGACACTAGCCAAAAAGATGGCATAAGATGTGTTGGGATGAGTTGGCTTATGTCCTGGGAAAAAAAGGATGGTTATTGTTCTGAAAACCACAGCGCTTAGTTTAATAGCCAACAATTGACAAAACTAAAGCGAAAAGAGGTAAGGAGGGTCATTGGAAATGGAAGAAAGTCAAAAGTCAATTAAAGAATGGAGGGGCAGACACCCTGATGTCTGGAGTCAGCTCAAAGGACCCCAAAGCATTTTGCAACAGCTCTAGAAATCCGACACCAAGAACTCACCTCATTCTAGGAACTTGTTAAAGGGAACACAAACCCTAGGCAGCTCAACCACGAGACGAACAGCAGTGAGATGAATAGATATACATTTGGAAGGTGTATGGACCTCTGGACCATAATGATAAACATAAGTGATCAAACTTTGATTATTACTTTTAAATAAACTTTATTCAAAGGAAAATGTATGTTCTATTTTCAAATAGCTTCTAGTACGTGGTGAAAATTTATCTACTGTGTATGAGACGTGGCATAAGGCATTGGAAGTATTCATGTACGACAGAGTTCCAACTTTCAGTGATTTAGTAGGGCGAGGGAGAAGGAAGGAGGCTGATAAGGATGGATGAGTAGAAGGGGAGTTTACAGTACAAAATGGTGTGGCAATACAAAGAAAGGGAGCATAAACTCTAACCGGGGCTGGTAGAGAGATTAGGGAAAGATTTTCAAAAAAGGCAATGTTGACTTGAGCTTTGAATGATAAATAGTGCTCAGGATGAAAATGATTTAAAGATTTGAACTTCAGCTATTTGGAAATAATCCACTTTTTGAAATATTTTATTCCCCCAATTGCACTAAGTAACTGAGGCATCATTCCATAAAAAATCAATTCAGGTGAACATCTGGCAGTTCTTATTGTCATAGCAAAGTTTAGAATACTGAATCAACTTTGAAAATTAATCAGGTGTCTACAGCAGACAGGTAATCCACATATTAGAAATATAAGTTTTTATTCAATATGGGGTATAGTGAAATGCTTTCAGCTTAGAAAAAGATGCTATGGAAACAAATTATCCTGCAGGGTTACTATTAGTTGGATTCCAGTTGGGTAATATTCAGGCAATAAAAGGTATGTTTCATGTTTTCGTATTCAACCCCTAACAGAACTATGAACAAAAATAAAGAGAAATCTAAACTTTCTCAAATCTCAGAGGTATTCTGTTTTTTATTCTCTATTATAATTTCTTTTGCCAGTTATTACTAAGGAAGATTGACTGGCTGCTACTTTTTAACCTGGTTTACATGTGCTCAGAAACAAATAACACAAAAGAATTTTTCAATAAAATATGACTAATAATTAAAAAGGGCTATTCAGTGCCTTGTGAACATTTTATATTATAAGCCCTTTTTCCTCACTAAGATATTCCCCAAAACAACCCCCCCAAAAAAGAATTTCATTGCAGAAGCATGAAATATGATAACTAATAAGAACAATTATAATCATTTTCCTTAGCATACAGCAACTATGAATGACACATGTAAATAGCTCCAATATAATTCATTTAATATTACTGATAATTAACGTGTGCACTAAATTAGAATTGCCTTTATCAGTCAGAGTTGTAAAGCGCCACAACAGCTTAGAGATTACTAGAGGAACTGATACCTGGGTGAAGAATGTGCCCAGCCTGCTGATAATGGAGGAGTGTATGGACTTTTAATTCCATAAATAAATAGAGTGTTTTCAAACATTGGACTTCATCAAAATTTAGCTGAATTAATTAGTAAAAAAGCACTGCTTATTTGCCTACATCCTTTTATTCCCTGCAGGAGCTAAATACCTTTTCTCATTTGCATCTGTTGGATATAGAATTGTCCTAATTTTGAAATTTCAGCAAGCCCCACAAAATGCATTGCAAATAATTTTTGTAGTGATTTTTACACAGTTATATCAAGTGGCAAAGTGATTTGTTCAGGACACTACTTTGGCTTTCTCCCAGATATCATCAGAAAAATAATTTTTTTTAGTTTAGGAATATGTGCGAAAAGAAATGTTATCTCACAGCTCTCTTACACTCGAAATAATATTAATTCAGAGCAATTCTGAAATAAAGTATAATAGGGCTGAAACTGACCAATTTGTGATATGCCTGAAAGAAGCAAATGTATTCTAAACAACTTGGATATCAAGAATGCCAACACTTGGAGTATTAGAATATCTGGCTTGTTGCAGGTGCTTCAATAAATGTTTGCTGAATAAAGGAAATTCAATGAAAAAATTTTTTAAGTAAACCTTGAACAAAAAGATAAAACTAAGTGTTCTGAAGAGACATTACTTATTTCTTTGAAGTAAAATAATATTTTGTATGTTTGCAACCTTAATACCTCAAAAACCCGCATACATACTTATTTCCCTTCCTTTGACACTACCTTAGTCTGAGCCATCATTACCTCGCTCCTTGTTGACTGAAACAGTCATAATAGGCTTCTTGTCCCATTTCCTCCCCCTATTCTCACCCATTTTCCATTCTCTAAGCTGAATGACTTTTGTAAAACATTTTCCATGACCCCTCATTCCCTCAGGGTAAAAAACTAAAGCATTCAAGGCACTTCATGATGTGGCCACAGCCCATCTCTCCAACCTCTTTCATATCTATGACTCAACCAATGGCACTTGGTGCTCCAGCCATATTCAACTTTGTGCAGTTTTTCTACATGCCATGCTTTCACCCCAGGACCCTTGTACATGCTGTTTCCTGTTGGAAAGCTTTGCTCTCGCTACACTCTTGGTCTTCTATCATGAATCTGCCTTATCCCTACTTGTCTTGAAGGTTTTAGTTGGATACTCTTACTCAAGGAGACTTCCCTAACTGGACCTCCACCTCTTTCAAGACTACATTAATACATCCTGTATTACTCTGTGCTTTTATTTAGCTGATGATCAATAATTTGGCTTATGTGGTATTACCTCTTAGTAAAGTCCTTCAGCCCCACAAATTAACATAATGCCTGGCACATCATAACCATTCACTAAATATTCTGTGAATAATTGCTGTATTTAAAAATACAGTAATCTTCTTTGGTGTAGTTAATATAATAATTTTTATTATATTATTGTAATATAATAATTTGATAATATAGTTAAAAGAGACCTATAGCAAAAGTTAAGAGGCTTGAATCATCATCCTTGCTCTTTTGTTAGCTGTAAATAATTTCTCTAGACCCCTATTTCATCTGCAAAATAGGTATATGCCTTGCCCCTTCTACCTTACAAAAGGATCCAGAGCTCTCAAGTAAGTGAAAGTGATTTGGAGAATACTAAGCACTAGTCACGCAAGGTATTACTATCATTATCATTACCATTCCTAAACGCCTAAATTGCCATTTTGTTTTGTCATATTTCTGCTCAAAAGTCCTTAGTATCTCCACCCTCTTGTTCTCTACTCACCGGGTCTGCTCTCACCGGACTTCTATTATCAACAGTATTTTCCCAAAGCATAGCTTTGTGAATTGGTGACCAATATCATGGACATTTCTGTGTTTCAGTCTAGGTTTTGTCTGACTGTCAGCAACTCCAGGCGAATGTATCCTTGCCTCTTGGACCATATGCTCAGGGCTCCAGATATGGAGCCTGGCTGTATTCTCCTGGCCAACAGACATGGTCCGTGGTCCTCCCCAAACCACAACTAAGCCAGTACCATCAGAGTGAACCTCAGGACAGCTGCAGAGAATACAGGAGCAAAAATGGCCATGCTCACCTGCTGGGCCAAGCAGACAGCAAACAGCCCTAGTTGCTGCCGGCAGTCATTTTACAACAGTAAGTAAAGCCTTGTTAGATAAAGTCAACACCACAGATGGCAAACAGAGACATGAAAATATCTAATCCTTGGGTCATACTTGAGCTGCTGATTCATGCCCCCCTGATGCTAGCAATATACTCAGCATTTACTGGTAATCAGGAGGATGCAAATCTACATCTTGACACTGAATGTGACATCTTGGAGTTTCTCCTAGAAAATGGATTTTAAAAGTTCTTTTCTTCCTTATAACAATTCTTGAAAGAGACTTAAAATTCAAATCCATATTCAACTAATGCTTACAGAGAAAAGAGGTAAAATTTATAAAAAAAAAATTGTTGAAATCTTTTCAAGTAAAGACTTTATTAATTCAAAGTATTATTGTAAGAATAATCATCATTGATTTGACTATTTGCCTTACTTCTAGTTCAGCTGCAGTTCTCCGATATTATTAAAACATAAAGTTAATGCACAGAAAAATATATTATTTTCCACAAAAGCAGTATCCAAGGTGGAAAAAAAAGTACATGTGACCTAGGAAACAGAACCTTAAGAAGCACTTTATTGTTAAAATTCCAGCCTGGCTTTTCTATCTGAATCTTTCAAAAATGTTTTTGGCTCTATGGTTTTGGTAAGATCCAGGTTAACTCAAGCTTGTCAGGATTGCTTTCTTCAGAAGTAAGCAGTTAGATCAGGAAATAAACCACAAAAATTCCTTAATTGCTAGTCATCTAAGCAAGGTCTTATACTTTGGCTGAAAAAAAAATACACCAAAGGAAAGAAATACCTAGCAATCTTTTTCTGAGTATTTTTTTTCGCACAAGCTAAGAAAAACAGCCTAGCCTCAGTCAAAAGAATACAGAGGAGATAGCTCTTCAAACCTTTCTTTCTGGGTAGAATTAGCCATTTAAGCTTTGTCCACATTAGCACTAAGCTAGCAAGTCTGGAGTGTCTTCTCTAACATTACTTTGTCAATGTGTTTATTTAATATTAATCCTGTGTGTTTTAGAAATTGGTCTGAACTGAACTATGTAAGAATTGCCTCCAAAAAGACTAAACCATGTACTAGTAGTCCCTTAAACTATTTGTGATAGTAACTTATTTAGTATTCGTTTAAGGTTTATAATGAAATCATACTTCCCATTTACAGAATGTCAACATATCATTTAAGACGGTTGACCATGGACCATTGCTCACATGCTCTAGGTATGGACATAGCTTGTCTAATCTTCAATCGTCGGCAGGGTAAGTGTTTTACAAAAGTTTAAATAAGTAGTATGTGTTTAATGGCTTCATGGTTCACACACAATTGGTCAACAGAATCAATTGATTAGCAAATAGAAACTAAAAGTGACAATAATAAAGTTAGTAGTTATTAGTTATAATAAGCCACTACCATGCTAACAGGGTAAAAAATATATACATTCTACTTCTCGCAACCACTCTGCAAAGTAAGTTTTATTAAATCTGTGTTACAGAAGAGGAAATTGAGGATTGGAGATGTTAAGGGACTTTTCAAAGTATTAGAGTTTGAATTAGAATAACCCTACACAGCAGGAATAATTAGCTATCTTTTCTGGTAAAGTCAACATACAGAATTCAGCTTGCCATTGACTTCTCTGTTTGTCAGGGCTTGTTTCTTTGTTTTACTTTCAAAAAGTGTACAATAATGTGCATTTAGATGCATAGAAATATTAGCATAGTAATTCAATATTAGTATAGAATTTGAAATTAGCATAGAATTTCAAGTGTAATTCACGGAATTATTGATGAATCTGAGACTTTCTGAAGATAAAATCTTCCAGGATAAAACTTAGTTATTGAATACATGACTGTAAATGAGTCACAGAGGGGACGACCATGTCCCCTTGCTAGCTCCAGGGTTTCCCAGCCACTAAGGTGAAGTTTGAGTAGCTCAAGAAGCTCATGGGAATCCTTTGGCCTGTACACCTGCTTCTCTGAGACGGAGCATGGCACCTGGCCACAGATAGTCTAAGACAGTAGTTGGTGACTGGGTATAGGATATGATTTCTAAGTCTATGATGCATTAATTCTGCAGTTTGTGCATAATCGTCTTCCTTAGAGTGTGGTCCGGGCTTCTGGTAGCATTACAGACAGTCAAGGCCTTGACTTTCTTCTCCAGTTAAGGTCAGCCGCTGGAGGATAACAATGCTAGGAGGTTTGCAAAGCCCTTATTTTAAGGCATTATCTTCTCTAACTTAGTATTAACTGCTCTGACAGCAGCAGGAATGGGCAGGGATACTTTTGAGGGGTTAGGATATCAGCATCTTTCAGCTGCCTTCCTATTTCCTCAAATTCCTTAGGAATGGAGCATTTGCCCTTCCATGTGACCACAGCTACTCTCACTTGGAGGATCATCAATAGGCAAGTGTCAACCAACTCCAGAGGAAGCCTCTTCTGCAGTTCAGAGAACCTATTCCTTTAAGTTTCCTCACCTCTGTTCCAATGCCAGGCAAGACTTTTACTGCAAACACTTCAATATCATTTCTAATAAAGATGGCTTCCTAGCTGAATATCTCCAACATACATACAATCAGTTATATTTCAATGACCTTCTTCAAAAGCCACTAGGTGTTTGAGCTCTAGTATATTAAATGAAATATGTTTGGGAAGAACCATTGTATAAATAAATATTATGCAATTTTTTAACAGAGAGGCCCACAGGAGATGAGTTTATTTTCTAAAACTTTTCAATCAAGTTAATGGAAAGATTGAAACCTCCAAGCCCTCTGTGTCATGGTAATTTGCACTGTTACAGGATTGTAGTATGTCTGAAATAGAAGGAATCTCAGCAATCCTGAAGTTCATCAGCTTGGACACCAGACCCACAGAGGCCCGGGTGTCCATCTCTGCCCCACTCTCAGGTTAGGGCAAGAGGCAGAGTACTCTGAGGCCTCAGCAGGATCCTCCACCCTGCTTTTACTTCATCTACATATTGGGAATTTGCATTGGGTTGATTGACCTAGAGGGCTTTTGCTGCCTAAGAAAAAGACTTAGAAAAATATGATTTTTACTGATGATCAGTGTGACACCCTAATTTTACAAATGTTGCAACTGGGTAATAGGAAGAAGAGGTGACTTGCTCCAAAGTCTCCCCACTAATAAATGACAAATGATTTTTACTTCATATATTACTACATCTACCTGACAATGTGATCAATTCTGCTTCTGCCAACAAGTCACCTTTCTGAGTATCTCAGCCTTAGGCTGCCTTCGGCTTCATGGAAATCAAAGGCTATGTTCCATATTTGATATGAAGTTTAAAGGCACTAGAGTATCCTAAGGGCAACCTCCTCCTATTTTATATACTTTTCGAGGAATGCATATTGAGCCACTCAACCTTACCAACAAAAGAGAAAAGTGTGCCTTCTTATGTGCCCTGGCTTTTTGCTTGACAGGTGGACCACAGTGACAATATTTGCAAGGGAATCTTTTGATAAATGAATGCTGGCCGTCTCATATCACAGAATTTGTTTTGAAAGGACAAAAACCTTACAGAGCATAGTCCTTGACAAACTGGGCCCCATAGACCTTTATCTCCAAACTGTCAAATCAACCCAAATAAACCCTTTGCTGGCCCCAGAACAGTCTTTGTTTATGCCACTTCCTTCTGATCATGTGCGAATCTTCAAGGCTCAAATTCTTCACATCCCACCCACCCACTCCCGAAATCTTCCTTGGCCTCCCAGACTTGGAGGAGTATCTTCCTCTTCTTACTCAATATCCCTTAAAATGTACTGCTTTCTAATAATAGTAGAATTGACAACAACTAGCATGTACTTAGTGCATACTATTTGCCAGAGACAACTCATTGAAATAGGTACTATCTCTATTTTGTAGATGAGAAAAGGAGAGTTAGTGAAAACAAGAAACTTGCCCAAGATCAAACAGATGATAAATAACAGAATGGTTATTTGAACCCAGAATTCTAAAGCCTGAGCTGTTACCCCTTGTGTTACATATCATTGTGTCTCTTCTGGGTTATAAACCACCTGAAGATGTCTCCGATCACCATGGTTTCTCATATAGCACGAACAGGGTGAGGACTCAATGAAGAAGTGTCATTATAAGAGTCATGGAGACCACGTTCTGCAAATGCAAAATGCCTCAGCACTGGAAACCATTGACTACCCACACAGACACACACACGCTCAGCATTTGGCTCTCCCTGCTGGGTCTGCTGCAGCTTGGCTGTTCTAATAGCTGATGGATTAGTGTTGAGCTACACTGATTGCTCACACCTGCAATTCAAACTAACCCCTGTTCTGCTCTGTGCAATCAGCCATGCCCAGGTAAGACCATCAGCTTCCCAAATGACAGGCAAACAGAGACCCACCTGACGAGTCTGACCAGACAGCTGTGAGATCTGCAAAGTGGGAAAGATGGGGGAAGGGGAAGGTGGAATTAGAAAATTAAAGCTCTAAATGTAAAGGGTAAAAGAATGAATGCTTTATTTATTTCTCAGAAAGATTAGAAACTTTGTAGATAGAAAACATCAAAGGTCTCCAGCTAATGACTACAGAGAAGTTACCAGCAATGGAATTTTTATAGGCACTAGGATCTGGTATTTGTGTCCGTATAGGAATCTTTAGTCAGAGAAGTTAGATAGATCTTAGAATGTCAAAATTCCAAAACATAATCATACTTTGATTTCTGGTGCCACCCTCTACCACAGAGCTCTAGATTCATTTGCTAACCTTGTCCCAGTAATTATCATAACATCTCACTCTGGAAATAAGGAACGTGGATGGAAAGAAAAATGCAGTCTACAATAGGGCTTCAACAACTTGCTCAGACCATTTGTTGCAGGGCCAGAAAAAATGCACTGTTCTTCTTGATGAAAAGTGTTCAGTTCTGTCAATTATGTTTTCTATTCTGCATTTCTCCTAAGTCTTAGTTTTCAATATGTAATAACTTGTGGAAAAATATATAATGTAGATATATGTATGTATATGGTTTTAATGATCATAGTTACAAAAGTAAAATCATATCACCACTTATCACATTCTCCTTATCCTTTGGCAATCCCTATTGCCTTCTCAAGGGAATAATTGTTAAATCCAGAGTGAACGGAATAGTTCCAGTTGCAACCATAAATAATTGTATTTGCTGTATTTCCTACTTTGAAAAAAAGATCCCTCTAAATTTTCAAAGTGTCAGATTTTTGCAATATAAATTTTACTGAATTTGTTTGAACTGTATGACTAATATATCTCAAGGTGCAAATGAAAAAATATCAGAAAGGCAAAGTTGAAGATCTTGTTTGAGTTTTAAGACATTATTTTCCAAAAACAGCGAAATAGAGAAGTTATCAGTTACAGTATCTTCCATAATATCAACATTTTTTCTGCTAACAGTGATGTTTATTAAAGCATTGAACCAGGGGGATTTTTTTTTTTTTTTTTTAACTAGAGGTTTGGTTTGGAGCTTGCTGAGACTTACAAGCTTTTAAACACTAAGGTTCTGGCTTCTTTTTTAGAAAAGCTAGTGATAAGTTGAGTTAGCTCTCCTGGAAGCAATTTCTAGTTTCCCCAGAGTCATTCCACAGACCTTCATTAAATGCAAACGATGCAACAAGTAAGCAGTAGCTTCTCATGTTCTGTATGTCCTGTCTTGTGATTTAAAGTGTTATTATTATATCAGCCAGAAAGTCAAAGTTGGCTCAAGGTAATATGTTTGAATTTCAGTGGTTTCAAGTTTTACTGAGAATGCCAAAGCTTGGCCCTGGATAACACTCCCTCTGGTCACACCTGAGCCAATCTGGAAGATGTGTAACAACTTTACTTGCTTTGGAGTTGAGAGTTTGTCTAAACCTGAGAGAGTGAAATCTAAGGGCTTTATCATATCAAGCCTGTAATCCTAGCACTTGGGAGGCTGAGGTGGGAGGATCTCTTGAGCCCAGAAGTTTGAGACCAGCCTGTGTAACATGGTAAAACCCAATGTCTACACAAAATACAAAAAAAAAAAAAGAAGAAGAAGAAGAAAAATTAGCTGGGAGTGGTGGCACATGGCATGACTGTAGTCCCAGATATTCAGGAGGCTGATGTGGGAGGATCACCTGAGCTGGAGAGGTCGATGCCGCAGTGAGCCATAATTGCGCCACTGCACTCTATGCACTCTAGCCTAGATGACAGAGCAAGACCCTGTCTCAAAACAAAATAAACAAACAAAAGCATGATGAATCATGCCGGACACCATAGTGTGGTGAAACCCCTGAAAAGTGCATCTCCTGGGACTGTCCCTTTTCTCTGACATACAAGCAAAGGAAGCAAAGAGGCTCAAGGAGCCAAGCCACCAGCAGCCTGGCAGCACGTAACAGAAGAAGCCACCATAACAGCACCTTACATATAGTTCCTTTTTTCCCCTTCCCCTGTGCCATTTCAAGAAAGAACCCAAAATTACCAGAAGTTACTCAAATATTAAGCACCCATGTGCCAGACACCATAATAGATACCTCACACATCATCTCATTTAATTTCAAAGATGGCCTAGGGGAATGGTTAAGAGCATGGGCTGTGGTACTAAGACTGTCTGAGTTCAAATTTTGCTTCTACTCTTTCCTAGCTATTTGACTTCGCAAACTCTCCAAAGCAAATCCTTCCTCATAAGGGTTTTGTGAGAATTGAATAATAGGAAGCTTGTAACATGCTTAGTATAATGCCTGGCTGGTATGTGCTCAATGCAAGTTGTGTTTTATTGTCCCAACAATCCTGTGATGTAGGTAACATTAGCACCATTTCATAGGTGAAAAGACTGAGACTCAGATGAGTTAATCTAAGTTCTCAAAGTCTGGCCTCTGGAAACTTGTTAAAAGTGCAAATTCTTTTTTTCTCTCTCTCTCTCTTTTTTTCTTTTTTGAGATAGGGTCTGACTCTGTCACCCAGGCTGGAGTGCAACGGCATTATCATAGCTCACGACAGCCTCAACTTCCTGGGCTCAAGTGATCCTCCCACCTCAGCCTCCCAAGTAGCTGGGACTACAATCTTGTGCCACCATGGCCAGCCAATTTTTTGAAGACATGCAAATTCCTAAGCCCAACCCAATACATTGAATTAGAAAGTTTGGTAGATTCCTCAAATGTGTATGAAGATAGCCCTCTGGGGACTGTAATGCATGCTAATGTTTAGTAAATCAACTTATCCAAAGTTATAGAGCTTTTAAGAAATGAAACCAAGACACATTTTGTTTCAAAGGCCTTTGTTCTTTCCAGTCCCAGACAGGACGTGTGCACCTTCCCCCATGGTTTTGACCACACATTACTGGGGAAAATGTCCTCCTTTCTCCATACTCCCAAGCATGGCTTCTGTTTTATCAGAGCAGCCAGCCTTGCACTTGACCTGCTGTGAGAATCTTGTTTCCTATTCCAAAATCAAAGGTTTTCATTCATACAGCAGAAATATCCCAGAAATGGGAAAACTAGGACAGAAGATTATACTGTGATCAGAAAAACTCATCATTTTGATTAGTGACATTTTCACCCAGACTTTAAAAGTGGATAATTAAAATAGAATTTAAAATAGAGGCAATTAGTATATAAGTTTTCCTTCCTCCTCTCAAACTGAGGAGGATCCAAGATGGCAAACTTTCAAATCAGTCTAAGTGTCCTTCTCAACTTGTTAGGTTTAAGATGGGGACAAGTATGGAGGTAGAGAAGAAGGCTATGCCAAAGTCAAGAACACCTCCAGGCACTGTTGACAGATGAATTTAATCTGCATTTGCCATTTCTATACCCTGAAGTCAGAGAACTCAGACCAAACAGTGTGTTTTCAGGGAGAGATGTATTAGTAAATAAAAATAGAAATTAGACCCAACTTTCTGCTATGCCTTCTAAAATGACAATAACATGGCAACAAATTTGGATCCTTGAATAATCTTTGTCTCTCATTGGAAATGATGTCCCCACTAACACACACACACTGTATTTTCTGGATACCACTGCTTTTTGGTTTGACATACAGGAAGAGCTGCATTCTTTCTTTCTATGGCTGTTTAGCAGTTGCAGCTGTCTCACCCCACTGGTCCTGACACCAGTGTTTAGGAGACTCTGAGAATAGTTTAGCAACTAAAGCCTGCGCAAGAGTAAGATCCCTTGAATAGGGACAACTAGAACTTGGTAGAAAGTTTCAAGATAAACTATAAAGAGCACAACAAATCTATTTTTTTTATTTATTTATTTTTGGTTCAAAGTTTCCATCACCATCTCAATTTCTACATGAATCGTGGTCTTTCCAATTCACAATTTTCTTTCCCTGAACTCACAGATCCGATCTTTCTGGATACCACCAAATGATGTCCTGAATTTGCCAAGGATAATAATTAATGGTCCAAGCCATGGTACCAATACCAGGCTCCATGACCAAGACCCCTTCATATGGAGGAAGACCAATTTCTTCACCTTTTCTTTCTGCTGCCTTCCTTCTGCTGCCTCCATGGCCAAATAGACTAATTTAGAAAAAGCAAATTTTGCTAGATTAGTTCATGGTCTGGGGATCAAGCTTAATCTTCTACCAGAAGATTTTAAAAAGATAAAAACAGCCATCTGTAAGGTGAACAAATCATTGAAGAAATCAAGGCCAGCTGTGATGGCTCAACCCTGTAATCCTAGCACTTTGGGAGGCCAAGACTCAAGATAACTTGAGTCCAGGAGCTTGAGACTAGCCTGGGCCAGATGACAAAACCTTGTTTCCACAAATATACAAAAATTATCTGGGCATGGTGGTGTGTGCCTGTCGTCCCAGGTACTCAGGAGGCTGAGGTGGGAGGATTGCTTGAGCCTCACAAGTAGAAGTTGCAGTGAGCTGAGATCCATGCCATTGCTCTCTAGCCTGGGTGACTGAGTGAGACCCCCATCTCAGAAAATGAAGAAGAAAGAAAGGAATAAAGAAAGAGAGAAAGAAAGAAAGAAAGAAAGAAAGAAGAGAAAGAAAACAAGAAAAAAGAGAAAGGAAAAGAAAGAGAGAGGGAGAAAGAAAAAGGAAAAAAGAAAGAAAGAGAAAGAAAGACAGAGGAAAGAAAAAGAGAGAGAGAGAGAAAGGAGAAATAAATCAGCCCAAAGTACAGAAGTACAGTGTGCTCTACATCAGCCACCATTATGTTAGACCTTCCTTCTGGACCCCAAGGTCTACGGGAGCTGGCAGTGAAGGATAGCTCCCACTGTAGGGCATAGCAAGTGCCACCACGCTCCTCGCTGGATATGGCTGGTAGAGAGTAGTAGTGTCATGTTTAATTCCATCAATGATGCTGAAACTGCTGTAAACAAATGTTGGTTTGACACAGAGTAGGAGATATTCCAGTTTCATAGGGTGGGTAGAAGCTGAGCATGATGAGTAGGGGTGTGGTTTACATTCTGTGGGATGATGAAGAACAAAAGAGCAAAGTGCTGGCCTTCAGTGCAGAAGACAATTTCACCATCCTAAAGCTTGATGGACACTGAGCTGAATTGATGGTCTGCTCCCCTAGGAACCAAGCAGGCTACAGGCTCCGAGACTTGCTATAGCTATATATCCACATATCAAACCAAATAAGCAAATCTAGCTGAATCTTTTCTGTAGGTTGGGATTGGAGAGAAGAGAGTATGTGTGAGTATCTTGCCAGATGCCAAAAGTTACTGAAAATATCTCCTCTCCAATCCATCTGAGGGCTAAAACCAGAGGATTTCCATTTTAACAATATTCATTTTGTTGGCATCTAAAAAATGAAATACCTACAGTTGATAAATAAAAGCCTTTTCTGTAATACTCCAGTAAAGACTAAGGCACTTTACATTTAAGAATAACTAAGTACAAATAAAATTCAGTCTTTAAATGCCCATTCTGGGTATAAGAAATGCCATAATTAACTGCCACTTGGTTACCAATAGCTAGGCCAAAACTTCCTACTCTCCTCTCTTCCTGAGGTCATAACTTTAGAGATATAACTGTTCCCCTCAAAGAACTACTGTAGACATAGCTTACTCCCAGCGTTCATATATCTTACCAATTAATGTATGTAAGCAAAGAATTTTATCCACTTTATCCTCCTCCTCCACTTGGCTCTCACAGCCTTCTTTCTTTGGATACCAAAGAATTCCTGAATAGAAACAGCTATTCTGTGACCTTACAAAATTCAGATGTGCTGTCTGTTATGTTCTAGTCTCACAGTGACTGGCCCCAGATTTGGGGTGTCCTATTTCTTGTTTTGTTGTTTGAGACTGTCTACCTTCCTTCAAAGCTGATTAATCTCAGGTGCCTGGAGTGAAGGCCATGAGGCCATATAATATTAAGGCACCAAGAAAACTTCAATAAGTGGTTTAATGTATTTGCAGTGGCCAAAATTAGAACACCTTCCTTCTCCTTTGATTTGACAGCCTATTTTTCTGCTACAATTTGCAGGTCTTCCCCCTCTAACAACTTGAGTTAATTTCTATTCTGAAAGAAGCCAGGAGCAAAGGAGCCAAGGTATAGATTGCTATAGCCCTGGGGAGGTAAAAGTACAATGGTGAAGCAAGGCAGAGTGCCTTCGTGGTTGTTTCAGTGTCTGAGGTACATGGCAAGCATCCAAGCAATGGCAGTGATGAAGGGCCTGAAGAGATGTGGAGACATATTCCTCAGTGGTGACAGTGGAGAGAGGCTCAGGAGCAGACCTTCAAGATGTGGGATAGAAGAAGAACCAGAAGCTGTGGAGATCAGTAAACTTTCTCTCCTACCAGAGCCAGTTAATGTGCTATAATCTTTGCAGTACATTGAAAATAAGGTACTTTCCTTGAAGTATGGATTATATGTACATGTCTTTTCACATATACAACAAAATGTTTTTAGATTATGTCACTCAAAATTACATTATCTTGAAAATGCTTTTTTAGTTGAAGTGCAGACATAAGTCTTATTTTTGCCTTGTATGTAATTTGTATGTGTGTGTATGTTCTTTTACACTGGGTACAGCCATCGGATTTATGCGTTGACTATATATTAAGAAGATACAAAGCGAAAAGTTATTGGTAACCTTTACATTGGGAATGTGACAATCAAAGACACATTTACCATGAAGCTAATGAGCCTTATGCTCCAGATCCTCTCACTTGTACAGGCCCATTCCAAGGCTCTGAGAGTGGCTCTGGCAATATGTACACGTTATCATATGCTTTGGAAAATTAAGAAATTTTCATCTCAATCAGTTAACATTCTCGTCTCTTTCCACTCTGACCTTCATTTTGTCACGTTTCTTGTATCAGCTGGCCTTGAAGTAGATATACTTTTGAGATCCAATTAAGGAGAAGTTAATCTGGGGATATATTAGTTTAGATTTAATAGGATATATTTATCTGCTTTGCTAGCCATTCCAGTATAAAGAGTAGGTTTTGGGATTATATCTGCCGTTACTGTGCTCATTCACCCGGTATCATGAAACAAAGGTACAAGACCAGATGTTATACCATAATATAAATGTCTTACAGGAAACTGATCCCAAAAGTATATGTATAATGGAGAAGAAACACAGTTTGAAATGATGCATGGAGCTAGAAGGTAGTCTGTAAAAAATTTCTCTATTCATCAGATGTATAAAATGGTGAGTGAAGAATTTGTTTTTCTTTGATATCTCATCAAAATGGACATCCTCTTCTGTCAACAATACACTTGATGAGATGTGGCAGAAAGCATTTAAGCTTTGAAATGTGATTGGGTTTGAATCTTGCCTCTAGTATCTGTAAGCCTCAGTTTACTTCTCTGTAAGAATTAGGGGACTAGTTGAAAACAAGCTTTGGTATCAGCTACCCCTATCATCAAGAAGAGAAGGTGAACATCTTCAAGTTAATTATTCTTTTCTACCCCTAAAATTAGCTATTAATTTCCTTGAACTTAAAGGGTATAAAAACTACTGTTTTCAATTATTTTGTATCTGTTTAATGCTCAGCAGTGTCTTAGGAGCTGTTTAGAGCATATTTCCTAACTAGACAGCAACAGACCACAATTCCCCAATACCAGGCACATGAAAGCTCATAATTCCTTGGGAAAAGACAGTGAAGATGCCTTTTAGGATCCTCTAATTATCCAATGAAAAGGAAAAATAAAGCAAGTGAAGGCTGGAATACCACCAGTCCAACCGTACTTATTTCCTTTTTATAATTACTTTTGATTGTTATTTCTGATGCCACCCTTTGAAATGTCTTGGGTCATCTTTCTCCTAGTCTTGAAAACTTCTGAACTAATAATTTATTATTGCAGAATGTAGTTATATCACTATGAAATGGGCAGATGGTGGATATCAGATACCCAAAACAACTATACATACTCTAATCTTGTATTTAATTTGTATTAACCTGTGTCAAATATAATTTTTCTGCAAAAAACTCAAAAGACAGACTTTAATTTATTTAATTTATAATACGTTATGTGAGCAATCATATCCAAAACATAATTGTATGACTATACACACAGTAATGTATACTATACACTGTGTGAAATGTCAGATTACATTGTGTTAAGCATTAACTTATTCTAAAATTATCTAGTAATTTTTTAAAAAGTGATTTGGCCCCTTCCTGTGTGGTTTCTTTTGCCACGTACTCTCCAGCGGTTACATACTTGATCACAGAATACCTGGCTAGGTGCTCTCAGTTATCAATCAGACATGGTAGAATCGAAATCTGTCTTGGATTCCTGCTTGAGCCAACAGAAAGAAAATATTAATCCTCTGCTATTTTGTCCTATTTAAAAGTAAAAAAGAAAATCTTAAATTTGTAGGAAGCAAACAAAAGCCTTCTGTTAAAACAATTGGTAAAGCCTACACAACAATTAATGACTTAAAATGTCAAATAGGCTCCCTGGATTTATCACCATTAACCAACTCGAAGAACAGTTTAATTTTAAAGTGCGTGTGTCAGAGGAAAGTAAACATAACAAATGCATTTTCACTCAACTGGATCTTAGGACTGGTAGAGGGTCCAAAGTGGTAGCGGAAAAAAAAATCCACATTGCCTCATTTTCATTTCATTTTATTGTAGCCATAGGAGATTACAGTGAGTGTTCCTTTTCCTGGCGTTTTCTTTTAACTCTTGCTACTTAACAAAAGAAAGCTTACCCTTGGGGTGCCAAGATTTGGGGAAAAAAATCAGCTTGTTCAAATCAAGACCCCATGCCCACATTTTATTCTAATTTTGGTGCCTTTGAATATTTCCAAGCTCCACTTCTCTCTGCTTAAATATGGTAGGAGTAACATGGCCTTAAGAAAGTTAGAATATTCTGGAAACCAGGTGAGTGATGTTAGGTATTGGTTTTAGGAGTGAATGGATGAAGTTCTTAGAGGACGGTTACTCCAAGACTGAACTATTCCAAGATAGTCATTTCTCCTAGGAAAACCTGGCATTCAGGTGGATAGAGACTGTCCCTCTCTTTCCCTTCCTGTTCTTTCTCTTCCATCTCCTCTTCCACATCTCAGAAACGACGCCTGGGTAAAGTCTTTGGAGTAAGAAAACCCTTCCAATTTTCCTTGTTATGTGGCTTAGGTTGTGTAGTAAACAAATGGCAAAAAAGAAAAAAAAAAAAAAAAAAAACCCGACCTGTGGATTCAAAGAGCCCAGGATTTAAAACCTGGCTCAGTTCATTCACCTGAGTAAATTCTTAATTACTTTTGGACTCAGTTTCTTCATCTATTAAATGGGCATAAAATATTTGCCCCTACTAGTTTATCGTGAGGAAAGTATCTAACACCTGATAAATGCTTAATAAATGCTTTTGGTCTACCTGCGTGTGCTGGGAGGTATTTGGGAGGTGGAAGGAGGGATGGTATAAAGAAGGCACTTAGTCTCTCCACAGTTAAAAGTGCCACTGGATGTACTGAGTGAACCCAGAAGCAGTTACAGTTTGTTAAGCACAATTTTAGAAAAGGGTTTACAAGATCTCGAGTAAAAATGTCAACTTCACTAGCTTATTCAGAGTTCTCGTCCTAACACTTTGAGGGGTTTTTTTAGATAAGATCATCATAAAAATACTAAAGAATTTTTTAAGATGGATTTAATATACACTTTAGAATAAATGATACACAATTTTGAAATAAACTTAGCTTTAATTGTGTGTATGTAATTATACATAATACATATTTTTCAAATACAATTCAATCACTACTGACATAAAGTAGCAAAAAAATGCATGAGATGAAGAACTACATAGTGAATGGATAAAAGTAAAACACGGCCGGGCGCGGTGGCTCAAGCCTGTAATCCCAGCACTTTGGGAGGCCGAGACGGGTGGATCACGAGGTCAGGAGATCGAGACCATCCTGGTCTACACGGTGAAACCCCGTCTCTACTAAAAAATACAAAAAACTAGCCGGGCGACGAGGCGGGCGCCTGTAGTCCCAGCTACTCGGGAGGCTGAGGCAGGAGAATGGCGTTAACCCGGGAGGCGGAGCTTGCAGGGAGCCAGGATCGCGCCACTGCACTCCAGCCTGGGCGACAGAGCTAGACTCCGTCTCCAAAAAAAATAAAAAAATAAAAAAGTAAAACACAATGTAAATGAAAATAGAAGAGTACATCCAGCTACATATTAGTACCTTTAATTTAGCACCTTTAATGAAAATTTCCAGTTCAATTGTATTCTTGAGGATCATCCAATTTAGACAAACATTTGACACACTGTGATTTTAAATGCACATGAGAATTACACTCAGTTTTGTTTTCTCATTTTCCAGATCACTTTTTAAAGTATTTTACTCAATTTTTTTCAATATACAGCCACAGCTAGAAATAAATTTATATAAATATCATCATAGATATCCCTTTTTAGTCCCTTTCTCATACATTTGTACAGCTTATCCCATCCCTCCTCTTCCATCCGCATCAGCACTGCCTGGCAAACCCATGATAACAACTTCATATATATCCTTCCATGTTTTTCCAGGCTTAAACAATCTTAGATAAACATACACATACATATGTGCTTTTTTTCTTCTCTTTTCAGTATTTGTTTTACAGAAACAGGATTGTCTTTTACCAAATGCCTCAAAAGGCCACAATCTATACAGATTTAGCTCAATCTTTATCCACTGTCTACATCTAAAACTAGCAGTTTTATGATGTTTGGCATACTACCAAAAATACAAACTAATATGTTAATACTTTGGAATATTTTCAAAAGTCAAGTTGAAATAAATTGATTTTACAGATCAGTCTATACTTAAGCTTGGTGAGAACCCATTGCAAAAAGCCCTGGGCTGAAGGGAAGAAAATCTATGGATATGGTTCTAGTTCAGCCACGGACCACACATAGGAACTTAACAACTCACTTTGCTTGCCTGGGTCCGTTTTCTCATTTGCAAAATAAAGGCCTTGAACCAGATGACTTCAGGGTCACTTCCAGCTCCAAAATGATAAGAGTCCTTGTCAGTAAGAGCTTGATTCTCAAACCATTTTCTTGTTTTTACTGAACTTTTTTTCTTTTCTTTTTTGATATCTGCTGTCATGCTTTGTCTACCAGGGTGAATTTCCAAACGTTTCTGCATAGCAATTTTAGCCAAAACTGTATATGTTCTGGGGAGGATAGGCATAGGTACATTGAAGACCAAAGGAAAGAGTGAAGAAGTGTAGTTGGGTCATTGTGAATGGATGTTTAGATTGTCAAGAAAAGTGGGCCAGAGGCCCCAACTCACACTAGCATGGCAATTGCCTCTCATTAGTATCTCAGGCACCATGGGTCTTATTTGGTGTCACAAGAAACACCCTCAACAAAGTAATGAATCCCCAGCCTCCAGCTTCTCAGGGATTCTTCTTAGCGCCTCTTTTTCTCTCTCATGTTTCCAGAACCCTGAATTTCTTATTCCCATCCCCCATTAAAATCTGCTTCAAAGAAAAAACCAAGGACACATTCACTTTAAGATCAAAATGAATATAAGAGCTTAAAACATTATGCTTATCAGTATTATTTGCATTTTTATAGAAACCAAAACCATATTTAAACAATATCAGCAAAATTCCAACAATAGAATTGTTGTCAAGAATAAGGGAAACAAAGGAAGAGGGTCTGTGGAGCTTTTACTGAATGTACACGTTAAACCCCATGAGAGAGGGCCCTGAGAACCCATTACATAGAGCTCTGGGCTGAAAGTCAGAAAATCTTTGGGCATGGTTCTAGTTCAGCCATGGACCCCACACATAGGAACTTAACAAATCACTTTGCTTATCTGGGTCCCAGTTCTGTAATTTGTAAAATAAAGGTCTTGAACTAGATGATGTCAAGATCACTACCAGTTCCAAAATGCTGGCATTCTGTCACCACAATGGCTCCTCTGAGTAGACCACATTATCATCTGAACTTTTTTTAAAAGTTGCCTGGTTGCCGTAGTACCATAAGGAACTTCTTGGTAAATCTCTACTCTGCATTAGTTGCCTTTCTACCCCTAAATACCTCCTGCTACCACTAGAGAAGCACGACTCCAGAAAAGTTTTAGCTCCAGTTCCACGTGTATGTTGATCAATTGCTTGGCTGCTCACAAGACTATTCCATGTGTTCTCAAATTTTCTATCTATTAAGCTCAACCCTACATTTCCGATAGGACTTTTTTTGAACATAAAAGGCTGATCATGCCACTCCTGCTCAATTATCTACACTGGTTTCCCATCATCTACCGTAGCAAATGCTGTTGATTGCCAACTCAGCAATCAGTTGTCTCCCTTTCTCCTACTTTCTATCGGAAACCCAATTTTGTTCCAGTATCCTCTTACCTGGGCCATGTAATCGAGACGTGGGACAATTCTTCCAGGGAGTGAATCAAGATTGGTCTAAGCCAGTAATGGTGGTTGCATTCCCCTTGCCAGTGAATGGTTTAGGATTGGGCACGTGATGCACTTTTGGCCACTGAGGCATGAGGATGAGTCTGATGGAAGTGGCAGGAGAGCTCCTTAGGAAAGATTTTCCTTACTGATTAAAAAGACACAAGTCAAGACAGAAACAAACACCAACAAACCTCAAAAACAAATAACAAATATCTCTTCCTCTCTGGTCACCCTGTGATCAGGAGAAGAGCAAGTCTGAGAGCTAACCATCATACCAAGGATGGCAGAGCAAAAAAATGGAAAGAACCTAAGTCCTTAATGTCAGAGTCGAGCCACTGAATTCAGTCATCCCGGAACTGCCTTTGAACATATTATATGTGATAATAAATTTTCCTCAGTGTTTAAGCCAGCTGAATTGCAGGTTTCTGTTGCTCGCAGCTGAATTCATAATAATAAATGTATGGTGTAAAACTAACATACTTTGACATACAAGAACCCTTGTGTTCTGACCACCTCATCTCCATCATCGTATAGACTCTAGCCACAGTAGCCTTTGCCTTCACTATAATGTCAACCTTGCTAAACACCACTACTCATCCTTCGAGTTCCAACACAAGCACCTCCTCCTCTATAAAACGTTGCCCAATCTCCTCAGGCAGACTCTGCTGTCTTAATTTTCCACAGCATTTCTTGCATGCCTCCATGGTGTTATGATCTGCATGCCTGTCAACTTCACTAGACTGTGAACTTCTTGAGGGCAGGGGCCTCAAAAACCAGTTTCTTTTGTATTAACAACCCTGCACATATGCCTGATTCATGGGCACACAATCAATATCTGCTGAATGAATATAATACAAGGACCTTATCTATCACTTCAGGACTGCTGCTCACCTCTAATTTAGAAAGTTCAGTTCCTTTTTATCCTATACTACTGCATAGTAGGCTATGACTCAAATTCACAGTCTGAATAATTGAAGTATCTGTAACAAACCCACCAGTTCCTAACTAAAACCTTCATGAACTTTGATAGGTGGCTTTGGAGTTAGTTATGTTTCACAGCCTGTCAAAGAAATGGACAATGAAGGGAAATGTGCCTCCAATCGTTTGGGCAGTGTAAGAATCCCGTGCTGCATCTTGACTCCAAGATGAAGAAATGGTAAGGCACGACAGGGCTCCCCAGTTGATCCATCTCAAGAGCATTAATGCAGGCTTAGTTTTAGAGCAACTGAAACTCTCAAAAAGAAGGGTGAAACAAGCAAGTTTCAGGCCACAGAACCAAAGTCTGAATCAATTCAGCATAAGCATTCCTGTATATTTTTAAACTGCTTAGCCAAGACCAGATAGCTTCTGTTTAATGAACTCTGCTGCTCCTCTGTGCCCCTCCACACACCACACACACATAAATGCCCAGGAAATCAGTTCACCTTCTTTTTGCAAATAAAAGCAGCTTCTTTTGATAGCTCTAGTGAGAGACAGTTTTAAAAGTTCACATCTGCCCAGATGTGAAACAAAAGACACACCCTGTGATAACAAATGATAAATTGCTGAGAACTGGAACCCAACAATTTCAGCAGTCCTCTATTCAGGCCAAAAGCACTCTTTTAAAAATGTAGGTCACGTTTAGTGTGACAGGGGGTGAACAATTACACTGGGGTTGAGATGACTCATTTAAATAGCATAATTCAAATATCCTATTCATCTTGCAATATAATCAAACTCCTGAGAGATTGCTGCGCTCTTTGCAGAAAAAAAGAAAAAATGACAAAGAGGAAAAATGCAGGGAAATTAACATAGCCTGGATATGCAGGTACCAGAGGCTGGAGGGAGTCAGGGTGGGCAGGATGCTGGCCTGCCATAAAAATAAGTAGCCCTGATCAGCCCTCGAAAAGCAAATAAGAAAATTACCCTCTACTCTTCCCATAGTCATGCAAGAGTGCCCTCTGACTACTCACTATCTGCCTGAAAAATACAGGAATGTAAAACCGGAGTCATTCCTTATCAAATGTGCTGAGTGCTTACTATGTACTGGCATTAGGGGTGCAAAGAGAAGACAAAATTCTTCTTGTGGAAGAAGCCCTCACAATAGTAGGAAGACAGATGAAACACTGTGGCTGTGCTAGAACACAGAAGTAGAAAAGTCACTTCTGAAGAAAGTAAACTGAGTGTGAGTGTCTCAAGGAAGGCCTCACAGGACTTCTGTTTAAAATGCCTTGAAAGATGAGCAGAATTCTTTACATGAGCAAGGAAGGACATCCTTGGCCTGTTATAAGAGGCTCAGAAATAAGGAAACCTGTCAGAAGGCAGGGAGCTCGAGTGGGTGGATTGGAGGACTGACTGGAGTCATGTGATGAGTGGGGGTGCGAGTGACTTTCACATCTATGCCCTACCTCAAGCTGCCTCTCCAGTCTCATTTCCTCTCACTGCTTTCTCTAGATTACATGCTGGGCACATCCTTAAACACTCTGCCTATGCCTTTCCAAGCTTTCCTCCCTAAGCATGTGTCCTGCCATCTGCCTCAAGTGTTCCCTCACTTTGTCTCTTTTCTCTGCCTGGGCCCCTCGGATCTCCATGAAGCCCCCACTCCATATCCTTGGGCAGACTGAGGTGCACACCTCTCTGTGCCTCTCATGTGTCCACTTGGTTAAGACAAACTATCAGCTTCCTCAGAGAGCTTGTGAACCCAAAGCCCTATAACACAAAGCAAGAATCAAAAGCCATGAGAAGCACCATGGCGGTATGATTCTTGGCACTCAGATGAACACTGTAAGTCCTGAGCTGCCTCATTGTAATAAAGGCTCCAGAAGCCAAAAGCGGTGTCCTAATGGAGCTCCACTCTGGCCTCATACCTCATCTCTTCCAATTCCAGTGTCTCTCATTGCATTGTCTCAATCCATGAACCCAATACTGTTTCATCTTTTTAATTTTCCATTTTGAGGATTATCCAGTTCTTTTTCTACCTCACAACCAATTGTCTTAGGAGACAGGAGTGAAAGAGAACACAAGTTTTGACTCAGACAAAATTGGGCTTAAATCCCAGCTACAGAAACCTGATGACTTGCAGTGAGAATTTAAAGAGATGATAACGATGCACTCTCCCAAGAAACAGTAAGCATTCAATAAGCCATAACTCCCATGGCTATTGATTATCCTTGGAGTCATCTATCACTTCAGTCATCTCCAAGCTTCATATCTAGGGCCCTGAATTCTACCCATTTTCTCCCTTCCCTTTTCTTCTCCACTCTGTCCTTTTTCTCTCAACAAGAGTGACAAATCTCACTCAACTCTGAGACTCTGCAAGTTTCATAAAAGAAGTAGCATGTGTGATGCATCTGAAAGAAGAGTGGCACCTGGAACTGTGGAGCTAGCAGGAAGAAGACATGCCAACCACAGTAAATGGTGAACAATGACAGAGATAGAAAAGTCTGTATGTTGTTCATGCAAGGGACCGTGGGTGTGCATTTGGCTGGATTTAGGGGTCCAGGCAAAGATCAGGATGGACAGAGTCTGGGACCATCATCTGTAGCTTCTGGAAACCACATACATGGATTTATTGGGAAAGGGGGTAGGGAGACTGTATGCAGGATGCATTGGGAAGAAAAGAGACCAAAGCACGGTTTGTGTCTCAGATATATCCTGCATGTCATGCAAAGCATACTGGTCCTGAATTAAGAGTCCCTGGGCTCCAAGATCTGTAACCAATGAGGTGAGTGACCTTGGGACTTCAGTTGGCTCATCTGTAAAATGAGACGCTTGACCTTCGTGTTGAGTCACCCAAGTTCAAATATCAGCTTGATCACTTATCAGAACAAGAAGACCTTAGTTAAGATATGAAACTTTTTGTTGCTTTTATTTTCCTCATCTGTAAAATGAAGATAATAGCACAATCATTCCCTTGCAGTGCTCCTGCAAGAATGCAATGCCGAAACCATACCTGGCACCCAGTAGAAATTTTTTAAAAGCAAAATGGTACTGTGAAGAAAAAAAAAAAATCATGGGCCTTTCAATTGCAGAAATGACCATTCAGCAAAAAAATTTTGGAACACAACCTGGCCTAGTCTGAGGTACATTAAAAGGTTTTGTCGGGTTTCTTTTTTTGGAGGGGGGAGGGGATCCATTTTTCAAAAAAAATTATTTGAGTAAATAATGTTGTTTTCCAGATATATGTTGTCTTCAGAAAATGTAAATATATTATTAGGAAGAAAGAAAAGCAATTTCAAGGCCTAAGAGCATTAAAACTCAAGTAAGCCTTTGATTTCTAACCTGAATTCCAAAGAGAATGGGTTATCAAATAGAAATGCCAGTGTACCACTTGTTTTCTTTTGCAATTCAGGGAAAACAACAGACCACAGGATTATAACCAAGCATTTGCCAAACTTAACAAAGCCTTAAATGTCTCCAAATTTTGTCTGTGACAGATCATTTTGTCCCCCTTCTAGAATCTGGTGACCAAAAATATGTGACTTATTTAAAGACTCGGGCTAATGAGGTCCTGCATTCATTCTTAAAAGAAATTCCAGGAGTTTTAGTTCTACTCCACCCTTCCAACACATCATGTACTTATCTACCATTAAGAAGACACTGGCCACTTTGCACTTTGGTTTCTGCCTCCTTAGCTTCCCAAAGACCAAATGTAAGGACATGTCTCCTTCACCTTGCAGTGCCTCCCATATAATAGTCACCACACCTAATACACATGGCAGACTCACACTAACCTGAATGTTCTTGCTATTACACCTATTGCCTCCCAAAGTGCTGAAGAAAAAGATATACCTGGAATAAATGGATGAATGAACTTTCACATCTCATGCCATTCTTTCTACCCCAAATACTCTTTCTTCTCATTTTGAGACTTCTCAAGTCTCAAAACATCAAGTCTGGAAAGCATTTCCTCACTGATGCTTGCTCAATTCTGACTATGTCTTTGTTAACTCTTATGTACTTGATGTGTATTAGAGGAATTGTCACCTTTCTCTCTCTCTCTCTCTCTCTTTTTAAAAGAAACAGGGTCTCACTGTGTTGCCTAGGCTGGTCTTGAACTCCTGGGCTCAAGTGACCCCCCAGCCTCAGCTTCCCAAGTAGCTGAGACTACACGTGCTCATAGCCACGCCTTGCTTTCCTCTTTCACTCTTAAGCAGGTTGCTGCAGGGAGTAGCCTCTCTCCAGGTTCTGTCCCTTTGCTCTGCCATCTGCTTTGTCTACTCAGAAACTCCCCATTGCCTAAGCCTCCCTATTCCTGCTCTGGTCTCTCACAAAAGATTCGTCTCCAAGATAGACAGAGCAGGAGCCAATTTCTAGATTCTCACGACTATTCACCACAATCACCTACAGAGGGGGAAATGCATATATTGTTTTCTAGAAGGATCACAAGGAACAGTTAAATATTTGCCTTTGGGAAGAACTAAGGGTTAGATGGGAGGGGTACAAACACATTCTTTGCTGTACTGTCTAAATTTTTACTTTAAGCATACATGTCAATTTTTTTAATGAAAAAATTTAGATGCCCAAGATTATAATTTAGGAACAAGCACCAGCATCTGTATTTTATTTAAAACTCTGAGTGATTTTGATGAAAAAGCAGAGTTGGGGCCCACAGGAGTCGGGGAAAAAATGTTCGTATGTATATGGCATGCAGGTGTAAGTGCATGTGGGATTGTGTATGGTGGGGTGGAAGATGGGGGCAGGATTCCACAGCAAGAAATTTCTTCTCCCAGTATGCCGTCTCTAGACATTTCCCCTGCTTTCTCCTTCCCAGAAGCCAGATCAGACCATGAGCTCAGGCAGTTGCCTTCACTAAAGAAAGGCCAGAATGGAGCTTGTTCCCCATTGTACAGTAGGTCATTATTAGTGAAAGGCATGGATTCAGGAGCCAGATAGCTCAGGTTCAAGTCCTGGCTTCAAGTATGTGACTTTGGGCACTTCTGTCTGCCTCAGCTTCCTCTTGTTGCATGATGATTAAATGTGCTGCTATGTCCAAAGTACTTATAGCTGTGTCCGATATGGGAAAAGCACGGGTTAATCACTGGCTATTAGCAGAAATAGAGAAAGGAGGTAAGCCTCTTTTTATCACTGAATCCAAGCCAGATCACCACCTTTTCCTTCCTTGCCCCTGCAGTGCCCTATTCCTGTTGCTATAGAATCACACCATCCTGCCATTATTTGTTTACCTGTTTATCTGTGTTGCTGGGGCTTTAGATCCCTAAGGAAGGCACTGAGTCTCATTTAATTTTTTGCTGTTTCTTGCACATAGTGCAGTGGCCTCTGTGTATGGGTAAAACATGCCAAGTAAGGAGTCACTTTGTTAAAAAACCCATCCTACTTTCCAGGAAGCACTGAGCTGCAGGAGGTAAATCAGCACCAGAGCAGTGGGGATGGCTATTCCAGGAATAAGGATACCAGACTCAATTGGAGCAGACACTTTGATTTTCTCAAATGGATATGACCTTGCCTCTGTCGCCCTTTCTCTGGGGTCAGCTAGACCTCAAATGTCCCTTGGAGAATGCTCAAAGGGCTAGACTTTTGTTCTTTACTGTCCATTTTGAATCCCTAAGTAGGGGTAAACGCACACACCACACCTTTACACTTCCCCCTTCCAGAATTAAACAGTGGCCACCTACTCCACCTGCGGAATTGAAGGTACAGACAGTTCATTTCACATGGGCACTTTAAAGTTGAGCTGGGGCATCTGCTTCTTCCAAAAAGCCAGTCCTCACCTGTCCAGGCTAAAATCCCTCCTACGTGGCACTCACCTCCTTCATAGCTTTTCACCACCTTATGCTGATGTTCAGTTTCTCTTCCTAGACAAGGGGGCCTCCTGGAGATGAGTCTTTTCCTTTGCTGTGTTACACAGTCCAAGATTTTGGTACATTTCTTGGCATGAAGCAGGAGTGCAATAAATGTGTGTTGAGTCAGACTCCTGTTCCTGTCTGACCCCAGCTGACATACATACTCAGGCCCCTACAGAAAGCAAACAGGTGTTACCTTGATGTATAGTCTCTATATGGAGGAGGAAAGGGTGGAGGTGGAAGGTGGGCTTATCACTAAGAGAAGCCTTTTTAAGTAGAGTCTTCAGATACTTGAAAGAGAATAATTTGTTTTGTCCTGGTTCTAAAATTATAGGTAATTTCGCTTCATCAGTAGCTTGGCCCTTTGTTCTTTAAGAAAAGTGCATAGGAATAACCTTGCCACGCTATTGCTACTATTAATAATGGGTAGGCCTTATCACATTACATATTGTATTATGAAAATTGAGTGCCAGCGCAAGGGGAAACTGATAGGAAAAGCTACCTAACTGTTGATAAGGGAGCAGACTTCCTTCTGACCTGAATTAGCTCCCTTCTGGGTGTGTGAATAAACTGCAACCTCTTCAGTCCCAACCACCTCCCCAAACACGCACACAAATCAAAGGAGTCAGGGAGGAGGCTCTGCCAAGTGCTGCCCAGCTTTCCTAAAGAATTGGTTTCCATCTGCACCATGGCCAGCAGTCTGCATTCAGAATGACCAGCAGGTCTTTCAAAAGTCAGGCACACAACCCAACCCACAGAGATTTTGTTTTTATAAGAACACCTTCCCAAGGTTTTCACTTCAGTCTTCCAAACCACACTTGTAAATAGGGCGTCGTCCTCACTTATCCGATCTTGTCTTCATTCTGCGTGAACTAGAAATTCCTCTAAATTGAAGGCTGGGCGGGGTGGGGGCGGTGGTGAGATTCTCAACAGATGCACCCTCCTTCAGCAGGGGCTGCCCCAGGGATTCTGCTCTAGAATTTTAGCCCTCCTCTTCTCAGTGTGGCGTTCTGGGAGTCCGCAACCTCCAGCAGCTCCTCAGTGGGAAGGAGAGAATTTCCATTTACAGTTCTTTCAACACACTTTTGCTCCACACCTCCTGCAAGAGAAATGAGGGCCTCTGAGTCCAGCAATCTGCTGAAAAACTCAGAGGGGAAAGTCTCCTCAGGCTTTCTTTTGCCTGCAAAATAATCAGTTGAGGGCTGAAACCAATAAGGATCTGGTTTAACGTTCTAAAATAGCCTCTTAGTCTTTCTGAGGAAACCTTGCCCAACGATCCAAACTGATTTCCATCATTACAAATGCAAACTGTGCGTGCATGCACACACACACACATACACACACCACACACTGTGGAGAATTTTTTGAGGTAAATGATGGCATTGCTAATGTCCAAGTTCAGCACACATTTTAACTTTCCATCACCAGACCTTATCTTTCTAGAAAACAGATGAAAAGGTCTGAGGGAGGGTGTGATCGTAGAGATGGGAATGTCTTTTATTAAAAGAGTGTTTTCCCAGACCTTAACTAAATCTCATCCACTTTTGTCAGTCAGGCCTGACAGTTGAGAGCAATATTAGAGGAGGTAATTGCATGTATCAGTCAACAGCTTTTGTCCCATGGCCGCCGAGAATTACAGTAAAATGGGCACAGGAAAACAGCATACTGGATTAAAGGCAAAAAAAGATCTTTCTCCAGTTTCTCCCTACTCACCAGCTGTTATGTTAGGCTGTGGAGACAGAAGCATCAATAATATCTGGGGGAAATCTAGCCTACCATAGTCTGGACTTTTCCCACTTCTGCTTTCCCTCCACCTTGAAAGTGATTAACGTTTGACTTTAAAGAGAAACTTTTTCAAAAAGCATTCTATCTCATCATAGCAACCAATCTATTAACCATATACAAACTTCTCTCCCATTAAAGTACATGAACACATATAAACCCAAACCTTCAGTCATTTTTTGGATTGACTATAAAACAACTACCTCAGAGCCTTTGATGTCACGTGGCAACAGGTCCTAATAGTTGCTTAAGTAAACAGTTTGCAAGACACAAGCACATTTTATGTACATCTGATTGTAAATTATACCAAGCCCAACTAACTCTGATGAACAGTTAGCATAGGTGTCTGAAAGTTGCCACAGGTAAGTAGGAGCTGCAGTTAGAGCAAGGGAAGACAGAAGCGTCTAACCTACCCCTGCACCCCGGCACAAATTCTTCCAAGGTAAGTGTGATTGCCACCATGTCCCCGGGGATCCAGACACAATAGATTGACCCCCAAATCCCATTGTGAAAGGAATTCCCTTTCTTTCAACCATGAGAAAATTACTATCTAAAATGCCTCCAGAGGCTTTGGATAGGAAAGAGGGTAAGAAGCACATACTTAGTGCTAAGTTGAGTGTACCTTAGAAAGAGAATTGGCTGACCAGGAAGAAATGGAGACCAACTTCAGAGAGGCGGCAGGAAGCAGAAAACGGTGGGTTGGAGTCATTTACAAGGGACTTAGTGAAACAAGGGGCAAGAGGTAAGTTCAGTCAGCTTTACCATGGCTCTAACAGAGGCAAAGCTGGGACACTAATGCAGAAATCTGTTTATTAATGAGTTTCGTCCTTAAATCAACTTGAAATCCCATGGCATATCAGGGAAGTGAAGGTCAACTTCATGATATAGCACTGAATAGTTATTATTTACATTTTACAGATCAAGAAACCAAGGTATAGAGATATTAGGCAACTCAATCAAATTAATGTAGCCAATGATAATATAAACAGGATTTATGCTCAGCTCTGCCTCCTCCAAAGCCTTACTCATGCCACTTAAAACCATCTTACACTGTGGTGAGTGCATGTTCAGCAGTACTTGATCTGGATACTAGGGATATAAGGAACTGTAGGATAATCCCATAGTGTCTTCCTGGAGCATCAAATTTATTCAAATATTGTTGGGTATCAAAAGGAACAAGAGTAGGGTGGTATATGATTAATTGCATGCATCAATATTTCAAAACACATTTTTCACATAAATTCCATGGTTATATTAGAGAGCAGGATGCAATATTTATATTTTAAAAGTTTGAATAGGTAATGAATTTATATGATTCAAAATTCAAGCACTACTAAATGGTATGAAGTGGAAAGTTTCTCTCTCACCTATCCCCCAATTTTCCTCCCCACAGGCAAATAATGTACAGGTTAAGCATCCCATATTTGAATATCCAGAATTCAAAATGCCCCAAAGTCTGAAACGTTTTGAGCCCTGACAGGGCCCTCAAAGGAAATGCTCAATGGACTATTTTGGATTTCAGATTTTCAAATTAGGGATACTCCACTGGTAAACATAATGTAAATACTCCAAAATCCAAAAAAGAATCTAAATCCAAAACACTTCTGGTCTCAAGTATTTCAGATAACAGATAATCTATATCACCTATTTATGCATATTTATATACATACGATGATAAGTGTGTATATAGCCTGTTTTCCCTTTTTAAACACAAATAGTAAGTAGCCCACTAGACATATTTTTCTGCACTTATACCTTTTTTAAAAAAGCAAAAATCTTGGAGTTCATGTCTACGCAAGAAGTATTTCTTTGTTCTTGTTTACAGTTGTATCAAATTGATGCAAACTTATTTAGCCAGTCCTGTTAGTGGACTCTCAGGACGTTCTGAAAACTTTGCTATTACAAACGATGCTTAAATGAGTAAACTTTTCATGGATTGTTTCACACATTTGAGACATTTTCCTACCAGTGGAACTGCTAGGTGAAAAGGCATATGCTTTTTTTTTTTTTTTGAGACGGAGTCTTGCTCTGTCACCCAGGCTGGAGTGCAGTGGCCGGATCTCAGCTCACTGCAAGCTCCGCCTCCCGAGTTTACGCCATTCTCCTGCCTCAGTCTCCGGAGTAGCTGGGACTACAGGCGCCCGCCACCTCGCCCGGCTAGTTTTTTGTATTTTTTTTAGTAGAGACGGGGTTTCACCGTGTTAGCCAGGATGGTCTCGATCTCCTGACCTCGTGATCCGCCCGTCTCGGCCTCCCAAAGTGCTGGGATTACAGGCTTGAGCCACCGCGCCCGGCCGGCATATGCATTTTTAATTTCGATAGATATTAACAGATTACTTTCTGCAAAAGTTGCGCCAGTTGGCAGAGAGCTATTTCTCAGTGTTATTAAACTCTTACATTTGCCAATCTGATAGGTGAAAAATGGAATCTTGCTGTAGTTGTAATTCACATTTTTTCTTTTATGAGTGGGGCTGAGTGGCTTTTCATGTGCTTAAAAGCCATTTCTACTTCTTTTTCTGAAAACTGTTTATTTCTATTTTTTGCCCTTTTTTAATAGGGTGGTGTGCTTATTTAATTGTCTTACAGAGTTCTTTATGGAGAACAGAACTAGCCCTTTGTCTGAGACATCAGTTGCAGAGTTTCTACAAGCCCTAGAATCTGCCTTCTCTTGTCAGTTTCCACCAAGAACCTCAACCTCAAAATGATAGCACCAGCGCCTGGGGCCTGACCATTTTAATGTTGATCCATGTACACCTGCTCTAACTATCCGGAAACCTACTCAGCTGCCTGGTCAAGCTTCCTTCCATAGCTTGTGTTTATTCCCCAGGGGCTGCTCTTCTGTAAGGATATCTAAAAAACCCTGATCTAGCAACTTCCTCTCTAGCCTTTCCTGATAGTGTGAGAAAAGGCCAAGAGCAGGCACATATTCTCCACACCAAACTCCAACCCAGAATGCATAAACACCACTGTTTCTCGTCTGCTCCCAGTATCATGTACAGTGGCTGACATGTATTGGACATTTACTATGCCAAATTCTAGTCAAAGCACTTTACAGATATTAACTCATTTCATCCTCAAAAAATTCCATGAAGGTCTTACTATTATCTTCAGCCCATTTACAGAAGATAACACAAGTGACAGAAACCTTAAGTTCAGTGGGCCCTCTGTATCCATGGGTACCACATCTAAGGATTCAACCAACCGTGGATCGAAAATATTTGAAAAAATATAAATAAATAACAATACAATGATCAAAAACAGTACAATGATCAAAAACAATGCAAATTAAAACAATATGGTATAATAACTATATTTTACATTATATTGGGTATTATAAGTAATCTATAGATGATTTAAAGTATGTGGAGGATGTGCATAGGTTATATGCAAATACTATATCATTTTATATAAGGGACTTGAGTATCTGTGGATTTTAATATCTGCTGGAGGTCCTGAAACCAATCCTCTGAAGAGATCAAGGAATGTCTTGTTGTACGTTAAGAGTCATAAGGCTTGTTATGAAGCCATAATTCAAAACTGGGCAGTCTGGACTATATACCAACTTAATCCTACCCTGACATTGCTATAAACTTCAACAGGTACCCTAGCCAACACTCAGGTTACATAAATCACAGACACACATACACACACACACACACACACTACATAACGGATACATCTTGCTAATATTATGACATTAAGAAAAACATCATCCTAGTACCAAAATGATATGAGGCCTTGTTGTGTTTATATAAACCACGATATTGCTAATCGAAGATATTCTGTTCTTTAGCTTGCCTCGTTTCAACTGAAAGCCAAATCAATTTGAGCTTAGTCCAGTGAACTATCCATCAACTTTCAAAAGATCACAGGAAATAATATTCAGAAAAAGATGTTTAAAGAGTTGTGACATGGACTGGTCCCTTGTCTTTGAGCTCTGAATTTATTTCTACTACTTGTGCAACTATATTGCTGAGACTTTTCAGATCATTTTGTCTTTCTATAAGTGTGTCCATTGTGTCTGAAGTTTTGATTGTTTTTTCTTTATGCTGTGTATTTCCTTGACTATTTCTCCCTTCACTTCTTGTATCTTTTTTTGGAATTCTTTGCACTGGGCTTCACCTTTCTCTGGTGCCTCCCTGATTAGCTTAATAACTAACCTCCTGAATTCTTTTTCAGGTAAATCAGGGATTTCTTCTTGGTTTGGATCCATTGCTGGTGAGTTAGTGTGATTTTTTGGGGGGTGTTGAAGAGCCTTGTTTTATCATATTACCAGAGTGGGTTTTCTGGTTCCTTCTCATTTAGGGAGGTTGTGTCAGAGAGAAGGTCTAGGGATGAAGGCTGTTCTTTTGAGAATTGTCTATTCATGTCCTTAGCCCAGTTTTTGATGGGATTGTATGTTTTATTTCTTGCTGATTTGTTTGAGTTCCTTGTAGATTTTTGATATTAGTCCTTTGTTGGATGTATAGCTTGTGAACATTTTCTTCCACTCTGTGGGTTGTTTGTTTACTCTGCTGACTTTTTTTTTGTCATGAGAAACCTCTTGAGTTTAATTATGTCACAGCTATTAACAATTCTCAAAAGAAGATATAGAAATGGTCAATAAACATATGAAAAAATGCTCAACATAACTAATGATCATGGAAATGCAAATCAAAACCACAATCAACTAAAAGAAAAAACAAAAAGAACTAAAAGTAGAACTACCATTTGATCCAGCAATCTCACTACTGGGTGTCTACTCAGAGGAAAAGAAGTCTTTACACACACAAAAAAATACTTGCACACACACGATTATAGCAGCACAATTTGCAATTGCAAAATCGTGGAACCAACCCAAATGCCCATCAATCAACAAGTGGATAAAGAAACCATGGTATATATTTTCAATGGAATACTACTCAGTCATAAAAAAGGAATGAATTAATGGCATTCGCAGTGACCTGGATGAGATTGGAGACTATTATTCTAAGTGAAATAACTCAGGAATGGAAAACCAAACATTGTATGTTCTCACTGATATGTGGGAGCTAAGTTATGAGGACACAAACGCATAAGAATGAGACAATGGACTTTGGAGACTTGGGAGGAAGGTTAGGAGGGGGTGATATGGTTTGACCTGTGTCCCCAACCAAATCTCATCTTGAATTGCACTCCCATAATTCCCATGTGTTGTGGGAGGGACCCAGTGGGAGATAATTTGAATCATGGGGATACTGTTCTTGTGGTAGTGAATAAGTCTCATAAGATCTGATGGTTTTATCAGGGGGTTCCGCTTATGCATCTTCCTCATTTTTCTCTTGCCACCACCATGTAAGAAGTGCCTTTTGCCTCCCGCATGATTCTGAGGCCTCTCCATCCATGTGGAACTGTAAGTCCAATTAATCATCTTTTTATTTCCAGTCTCAGGTATGCCTTGGCAGATGAAAATGGACTAATACAGGGGGCAAGGGATAAAAGATTACAAATAGGGTGCAGTCTATACTACTCAGGTGATGGGTGCACCAAAATCTCACAAATCACCACTAAAAAACTCACTAATGTAACCAAACACTACCTTGTACCCCAATAACCTATGGGAAAAAAAAAAGATTAAAAAAGACAGAAAAAAAGTCTTTCTACCTACTAGAGGCTTATAGTCTATTAAGAGATAGGAATTAAACTAACGACAAGCAATTTAAGGGAAATTATAACACTGAAGAAGTTCTGCTTGGATGGAAGTAGGCACAAATGTCTTAGGAAGCCCTCAGAATGGCCTTCAGAGCTCAAATTAGGAAAGGTGGTAAAGGATACACAGGGTAATTGATGATAGAGTTACTATGTCTAGAGGCAAAGGGGAAAGTAATCCAAGTAGAGATCCACTATGTGTAAATGCCTGGAGATGAGAAGGCGTCATTCACTTCAGAGGTAGCAAGAAGCTAACTGTAACTGTGGTTTAAAGGTCCAAGACTAAAAGGGAAGAAGCTATAACGGTCAACAGAAACCAAACTGTGAAAGGCCTTGCACGCCATGCTAAATGTACCATGACCCTAAAAGTGGTGATGGTCATGGAAATACATTAAGCAGAAAAATGACATGACCAAAATTGGTTTTAGAGAGATCTCTCTAATAACACAGTAGAAGTAGCTAAAATTGTTAAATAGGTGACATTTGAATATTCTTCCAGAATCTTTTCCTTCCCATCTTTCTCCCTGACTTCCTGCACAGCAAAACTGCTTAGGGTGGAAATAATTCATAGTAGGGTGCAAATGACTGATAAGACTTAATCAGTTATGTTTTGATAAGAGACAAAATCTTAAGCAAAGGAACGAATTCAAATGTGGAATTTTTTAAAAATCAAATTAAATTGATGGGATAAGTATCTGTGAAGGAGAGACCCCACTGGCATTTCCCAAATCACATTTTAGGAACTTATCTGCCACTTGTCTCATTAGCACAAAATCTCATTCTCTCTCTCTCTCTCTCTCTCTCTCTCTCTCTCTCTCTCTCCCACCCTCCCCCTTGTCAAAAGTAGGAGGTGGGAGGATAAGAGGCAGCAATGCTGGAGAACATATACTAATCCAAGTGGATAGATTTGACTGATCTTCCTAATCAAAGAACCTAAGGCCCTGCAAGAGTTCAGGTTCCCATCGAGACACACAAATATGTTAGTGAAGATGTAGAAAAACAGGCACTTCGAATTTTACTGGTAAGACTGTCAACTGATGCAACTTCTATAAAAAGCAATTTGACAATATCTATTAGAATTGAAAATGCATATAAACCTGTCCCAAAAATTCTACTACTAGAAATTTTCACACACACACACACACGCAGGCACAGCTGCAAAATCGTAAGATTATTTATTACAGTATTATTTATAATATCACAAGATTAAAAACAACCTAAACATCAAGTTGAAACTGTTTAAGTAAATTACGACATATACACAAAATGGAATACCATGTTGCTATAAAAAAGACTGAGGTAATTCATTATATGATATGTAAAAATATCTTCACTATATAGCATTAAGCAGAAAGCAGAAAATGCAGAACGAGTACATACACTAACTAGTATTTGTCCACAAAAGGTATTGGGAACAGGAGGAAAGTGAATACAGTACATATATTTTTGTCTGTGCATGCATAAAA
Organism: Trachypithecus francoisi; assembly: GCF_009764315.1. Lineage (NCBI taxonomy): Eukaryota > Metazoa > Chordata > Mammalia > Primates > Cercopithecidae > Trachypithecus > Trachypithecus francoisi. The sequence continues at coordinate 129,166,540 of NW_022681453.1, read as the reverse complement.
CAACTGCAAGTATACACAAGACAACAATAATTTTGATTGCCAATAGGAAGGGGAAAGTGGGTTGCTGAGGGAAGAAGACTTTGCTGTATTCCCTTTTGCACCTTCTGAATCATGTAAATATACTACTTCTTCAAAACTAAATAAGTTACAGGAAAAATGATGTCCCTGTTCTTAAATAGCTCACAGTCAAGACAGATAAAAAATTACTGTACAATAGGGAAGAACTAATTAAAATTATCTAACAGGCTACAACATAGAAGCAAGGAAAAGGTTAAAAAATTTCTCTGGGCCAGAGAAAATGCAAATGGAAATTATCTTATTCCTCCCATTTCAGCCAATATTTCTGTGGACCCAACAATCCTAAAGGCCCATGTACTACAAGTCTATTTAGGTCATGACTCTTAGCATCCAGAGGGCTGTTTGTCCAATGCCCTTACCTTACAGATGTATAAAGCTGGACCCCTGCAGGGTGAAGGGACTTGTTTCGAGCCACATGGATGATTGGCAATGCCCTGGTTCTGAGCCCACCACGGAGTCCCTTCCTGTAGCAGACACACAACCACACATACAGTGACTTGGTAGTGCTCTGCACTGGCTGAGACACAATTTGGTCTGTGGAGACTCTGCCTGCCAATCCTCTTTGTAGGCTCCGACAACGTGTACACCCACAAACCAGTTAGATGTTGCCCCTCCCTCTTTAGGGGCTCAGACTAAATTAAGCAAACTTCTCAGAAGAGGACATAGCAATCATCAGCCTTTTCCTTCCGGGAAGTGCTCAGCGTAAATGGAGTCCATTTGGTCTTTGCTACCTTGTCAGACCAGGATCACAATCATGGTTGGACCTTTCCATTTGCTTCTTATGCATAACAAGCCATGTGGCCTACTGTGCAGTTAGTAAACTGAAATTTCAACATGTAGACAGTAATCTTGCTTTCAAGGAAACAAAATAATTGCTTATCAACCTGTCATTCCCAAGCTCACTCCAGTGTTTAATTTCTCTCTAGCAATAAGGCAATTTGTTTTCAATTGCAAGTCCTTGCACAACCTGGCATGCAATAGAAAGTGAGTATGGCCTTCCATACCTCATGGCTTTAGAAACAGAATAGTGCTTAGCCTAAGGCAAGCTAAATTTCATCATGATTTCAGAGCCCTGGCTTGCTAACATTTCTTTAGTTTTCCACTGAACTGTTCTTCCTGTTCAGGACCCTCCACCTGCTCCACAACTCTATGCAGTTAACCGTTGGTCTGTCCTCTGCCCTCATCATCAGGCTCTTTATTCTTCTTGTTTCTTCCTCTGCACTTTAGAGCAGCAGCCCAGTCTTAAAAATAGCTCCCCCCTTGATCCTGCCTTGTCTTTCATCTCTGATGCTATTCCTTTTTCCCTTTCACTTCTAGATGCCTTTGGAATATGAAGTGGAAAAAAAAAATCACACTTCAGCAAATTTAATAATAATAAAAATATAAATGACAAAAGTAACAAATATTTATTGATCACTTACTTTGTGCTAAGCACTGAGATAAATAACCTAGCATGCATGACCTCTGAATGAACAAATATTTTGTTTTGCAAGCTATGTTTGTCTCAAATAATGGTTTGCAGAAACATAGACTATGGTTGGTTGCAATACAATCCATTCTCTAAAACGACAGGAATCAATTGTTTGACCATATAACCACTTTCAAACAGCCCTTGACTGTGTGACAGCCATACTCTAGAACCAAACTATCTGGCTATATGATGTTTGCACTATTGCAAGTAGTGGGAGGATAGATGACCACCTCTCCCCTTCTACCCTAGGGAACCATGACAAAACTATCTTAGGTCTATTCTTATGCCACCACAACTCAAATTTCAACATCTCTCACCACAACCACATCACTCCTACTTGAAAATGCGACCCAAATGTGAAGCTACACAATACCACTACCCAACAGCCCCAGTATTAAAAGATAGGAAGAGAAAGAAATACATGAAAAAGGGAGCTGAAAGTCTCTCACATGCATCTACAAAGTTCGTGTTAAATCCAATAGCCTGGGATGGAGACTTTTAATAATGTAATTATAAGAAAATTCCACTAGAACATCGAGATAACTCATAAGAGTTTGTGATTCTATATGTTTTCTGCGCCCACTTTTCCCTTTTCAAAATGGTTTGGTCGCTGAATACTTAGCTAACCATTCTATAAGATAGTATCTGAGCTTGGTCTCCCTGGAATCTTTCTCCCTTCTAATCATCTTCCTCTCACATACTATAATAGTAATATTTAAAATGTCCTGTCTGAAAAAAAATTGAATTAAGAAACAGATATATCGGCCGGGCGCGGTGGCTCAAGCCTGTAATCCCAGCACTTTGGGAGGCCGAGACGGGTGGATCACGAGGTCAGGAGATCGAGACCATCCTGGCTAACACGGTGAAACCCCGTCTCTACTAAAAATACAAAAACTAGCCGGGCGAGGTGGCGGGCGCCTGTAGTCCCAGCTACTTGGGAGGCTGAGGCAGGAGAATGGCGGGAACCCGGGAGGCGGAGCTTGCAGTGAGCCGAGATCTGGCCACTACACTCCAGCCTGGGCGACAGAGCGAGACTCCATCTCAAAAAAAAAAAAAAAGAAACAGATATATCATCACTTATCTATGCTGCCCAATAATATATCACAAGACCAACAGGTGCTCAGTAAATATACTTAACAAATACAGAAATTATTTAGTGACCAGGAAAAGCATAAAACAGGAAGCTTATTGTTGTCTATCAATCAACATTTTTAATTTGTTTTTTGGTTTTGTGTTTTTGCTTTTTAACTGATTCTTCCAAGCTGTCAGGAATGCAGTACATTGAGTGCCTTTGTATTATTGACAAGAGAGAATCTGACAACATTGCTTTTCAAAGAGTCCTTTCAACTTTAGAAATTAACCCTATGATATGGGTTATATGATAGCCTTAATATAAACAGAAAAATATCTTATTCAGAGAATGTTTCCAAAATTTGAAAATACTAAAGTTCAGCAATAATGGAATGTTGAGTAACTCATGGTACAAATCACTGAATGAAACATTATGCAGCTATCAAAAATGATCATTAGATTTATACAATAACGTAAGTGAAAAAGTAACAAAAAATGAAGACTGTAATAACACTCACGCAAAACAAGCAGAGACTCGTGCAAAAAATGCTAACAAGGGGAACTGGAATTGAATTTTGGCTCCCCAGCTTATTAACAGTGTGAATTTAGATGGATTAATCTCTATAGCTCAACTTCCTCACATTAATTACTATGAAATAATAATGATAAAAATAATAACTTATTTCAGAGGAGTATGGTGGGGAGGTAAGTGAGTGTTGTGGCTGAAATAGGATAAGCACTCAATAGATATGATTAATATAGTGATTATTATGAGGGTGATGGAACTATGGTGTTTTGTTTCCCAAATCCTCAGTGATACGTAACATTAATATACATGGTGATGGTGATCTCTTCATCTCTCTACCCAGTCTTCCGTAAGAAATATCTGAAGCTGGATCATTTCAGCCATGGTAGTCTCACTCTCTCTTCCTAGGAATTCCCATAATGCTTCATATTTGAAATGATTGTTCAGTAATGTTTTTATTTTTCCTGGAGTACATCACTACCTTTTATACATACATGCTCATCTCCAATCTCCTCACCATGGCTCTCAGGAAAGGGGCATCTTGAGTCCCTCTCATGAGCTCTTCAGCACGCAACCAAATGTATCTCAACAGGTTAATTTAATTTTCAAAACATGTTGATTTGGCAATCATATAGATAAAAGCATGTAGAGTATCCAGAATTCCAGAATTCCATAAATGTTAGCTCTTTTTCTGTTTTGTTTGTTTGTTTGTTTTTAACTTTTATTTTAGGGTCAGGGGTACATGTGTAGGTCTGCTATACAGGTAAACTCATGACATGGTTGTTTGAGGCACAAATTATTTCAGATTCTTTCTTAATCAGATTTTATTTCCATAGTCACAAAAGAACAAAAAATGAAAAAAAAAAACCTTTGGCTTGTTTTCTTTTGTTTGTGTTTTACATCCACTTAGTTTCACAACTCAGTAGAGCCTGCAAACAGACAACATTCTTTTTCATAAGACAAACTAAGTCTTTTCTCTGTACAGAAATAAATGTAATAAGCCAAGTCAGTGGTGATTAATTTCCAGAACAAAGAATATACCAGGTGGAAAGCCAGAGGGTAGGCAGTATAAGACTTATAGGAAAAGAAGCCTTTGGAAGGCAGAATTCTATTCAAATTCAATTAAAACTATGCTCTCAATCCAAAGGTAAATGATTCTGCTTAAAGTTTTTTGTGCCCACTATTTCCCTAGGGCAAGAGCCCTGCAAGCAGATACCTTTATTGTGCCAGCTCCTTTTGTATTTTTCACAATTAGCCTATCTCCAATTATATAAACATGTACACGATGACAGTCTTTGGTTATGGAAGGTATTTACAGGAAAATAAAGGTAACTTCAACTTTGAGAGTTGGTTGTAGGACAAACAAGATTAAAGCTTATATGGATATACAAAATAATAGGCTAATGCTATTGTCTGCTTCCCTCAAATTATTTTATTAGAAGGAACATATTAATTATAATGAAAGCAAACTTGGACTCTGTGGGTTTCTAAAGAAAATTCCTTTGTAGCATCACAGCAGGATTTCCTACCATTTTTCTCTTTCTGATGAAATTAACTCCCCATAGTTGGTCAGCAGGATAATCTAATTTTAGCCAATCAGCTTGGGAGCTGCTGTTGACCTCACAAAGGGAGAGAAAGGTATCTGCAGTCATAGCAACCACCCGCTCAGCTCCGATCATCTCTCTGGACCCTTCCGCCTAATGACAGACACCGGCTTGCTTCTTAGATGATTAATCTTTTCCCCTGTGAACCTCTTTGAATACATTAGCCAAACAAGTCTGATAAATTTGTTTATCCCAAGACAATCATTAGAAAATTACCCGCAAAAGTAATTCTCACTAGAGCAGTTTGTGAATGGAAAGCCATATGGCAGATAAAAACAGAAATATGCAATAAAATCTCTTGCTGTATGTCACAACAAGTTAGGAAACTTTTTCCCCTTTGAACTTTATCATTTTTTGCTAAATCACAAAAGCATATTAGCCTAAAAGCCATTTTCCATGAGCAAAAGAACATTTATTCTAGCCACTAGTTACTCCTCCAATCAACACTACATGCCTACTATGCGCTAGGCACTGGAGATGCACCAGTGAATATGAGCTATCGCTGGCTTCCACAGTCTCCCATTCCCGTGGGAGGAGACAGATGTAGAAACAGATAATTACAACATATTATAGGGGCAGTAACAGAGGCAAAACTGTGGGCTCTGAGAGCATTGGAAAGAACTGGATAACTGTTTTCCAGAGTCAACTAAGATTTCACTGTAGCAACGTTCAGATGTGGCAAAATAGCAGGACTTTTCCAAGAGATAGAATATTCTTGGCAAAGAAAATAGCATTGGAGAAGCATGGACTTACGGACAATTGTAATAGACTCCTGGGCAGCAAACTGCAGCAGCTGGGTATTGGCTACATCTTTTTTTTCAGGAAGTTGGGCTGAAAATGTGGATTGCAATGGGGTTGAAGTACCTTAAAGGATAGCACATATTAGGGCCTCAAGAAGACTGAAACAACAGGGATGGACAGGAAGGGCCACTTTGGAAATTCTGAGGTTGAATCAAAAGAATAAAATTGTTGGTGTACTCCTAATGATGCTCCTCACTTACGGAAAGAAAGAGAAGACAGTAAGCCCGTGTGTGGCCACACTGCTAATATGGGCCATTTCCATATGCAGTCACTAGATCCACCACTAAAGGGTCAGTTCCTTGAGTGAGAGACAGGGCTGGGTTTCTGTGTAGTTGGGTGCTCCAAAATGAGAGAAGGTATTTAAAGCAGCTGGTAAGAAAACTGTAACTCCTTGAGTAAGGTTATTAGTGTGGGTAGAACCTTACTGACACTATAGGTTTTTATAAACCAACACTAGACAAACTTCACCAAAATCAGGGCTTGAGAGCCAGATGTCTGGACCAGTAGCCAAAGCTGTCTGAGTCCAGGTGGTGATGCTATGAGTAGTAGGACAATTGGGCCCATGTCAGTTCTGCAGCCATGCTGTGATTTCATCAAGGCAGGCTTCAGAAACACTGACTGGAATGAAAGGTGTCATGTAGGTGAGCCTATCATTGGTAACGTTCTCCAAACCAATTCAGTAGCTTTCTCAGGAGATGTGCTCGAGGTCCAGACTGCCCAAGCCTGAGAATTTCTACATCTGCAGGTCTGTGTGAGGATTCCAGTCCAGGTTTCTAATTTTCTCATGTCTTGCAAGAAGGATGTTGCCCACCACAAATCTGCTCCACAGAAGCCTCAGAAAGGAGCCAATCATTAGACTGAGGAGTCTCTATTTTCTATATTTGCCAATTTTTTGACAGTGAGCATGTATTAGCTTTGTAATGAAAACATATTTTTAAAAGATAGAAATTTCAACATAAATTACCTCAAAAGCTGTTCTTCTGTAGTAGCAAATACACAAGTTGGACATAATTATCAGAAGCACTTACACAATCATCTGCACGAGGCTGGGCATGGTGGCTCATACCTGCAATCCCAGTGCTTTGGGAGGCTAACACAGGGGGATTGCTTGAGCCCAAGAGGTCAAAACCAGTCTGGGCAACAGAGTGAGACCTTGTCTCAACACCCCCCCAGCCCCCACCAAACATCTGCACTATACCAGCCCCTGTGCCAAGCCCTTCACAGACTTGAGTCGTGTAATCCTCATAGCAGCCCCTAGAGAGGGACTCCATTTTACCAAAGAAGAAACAGCATTGGAAATGTACAACTGAAAGAAAGAAAAGGAAGGAAATAAAAAAGGAAAAAAAAAGAAAGAAAAAAAGAAAAGTTTTGTCAAGATTCCAGATAAAGAGAATATTGCCTGGAAACTAGGTTACTACTAAAGACTATTTTATTTTTAGTTTCCATACAATGACTATATTCTGAGCACCTGTATGTCAGGCTCTGGACTACAAAAAGAAACAGGTATTCTGGTGGGGAGGCAGGCACATGGACAACTAAGTATAAGATGACGTGATATGTTCCTTTAGAGTGGGCTATGCAAAGTGCAGATATTAGCCCACGTGTACCGTGTCTGAGGAAGCAACAGCTCCACTTCACCGTGTGCCAAGCTTCATGCTTGAGACCTGATAAATAGTACTTCAGTTATACTGCATGACAACCTCAAGGGGTGCTATTTTTCTCTGACATTTTATAAATGAGGAAAATCAAGCTAAGAGGTTATAGAGCTTATCTAAAGTCATATAACTATTAAATAATAAATCTAGAATTTGAACCCAGATCTATGTAATTCTAAAGTTTGGGTGCTTTTCACTATGTTGTAAAGTTAGAAAAATACACGCGAGGCTGGGTGTGGTGGTTCACACCTGTAATCCCAGCACTTTGGGAGGCCGAGGTGGGAGGATCACGAGGTCAGGAGTTCGAGACCAGCCTGACCAATGTGGTGAAACCCTGTCTTTACTAAAAATAACAAAAATTATCTGGGCACGGTGGCATGTGCCTGTAATCCCTGCTACTTAGGAGGCTGACGCAGGAGAATCGCTTGAACCCAGGAGGTGGAGGTTACAGTGAGCTGAAATTGTGCCGCTGCACTCCAGCCTGGGTGACAGAGCAAGACTACATCTCAAAAAAAAAAAAAGAAAGAAAGAAAGAAAAGAGAGAAAGAAAGAAAGAAGAAAGAAAGAAAAGAAAGAAAGAAAGAAAGAAAGAAAGAAAGAAAGAAAGAAAGAAAGAAAGAAAGAAAGAGACAGAGAAAGAAAAGAAAGAAAAGAAAGAGTCAAAGTCCATTTCACAAGTTTGGGTTTTTTAAGACTGGACAATCAACCTGCATTTAGGAACAAATTCCTATATTCACATAATGAGGGGTCCTTCCCTAATTTCCTTGTCTTCCTCATTCTTTCTCCACACAAGCAGTCCAGGAGGCAGCATTTTCCAAAGGACAAGGACACAGGAATCTGCCTTGTGAAAGAACATGTGTTTCAATTCCAAAGGATATAAGCTACAAGCTTAATATATATATTTTTACATATTTTTAAATCTCTGCAGACCCTGGAGATTTGCTGGATATACCATTCTGCACCCCCTTTTTGCAAAGGAGCTCTCCATCAATAATAATAGGTCCTCTGTCTTTCCCCCTCTGAAACCCAGATTCAAACTATTGACCCTAATCTTACCTCTGGAAAGGTAATGCATTGTGTTTTAAACTCAGGGAGACAGGGGACTATGAGACCTACATGAGAATAAGAAGCCTTCATTGTTTAACCCAGAACCGCCACGAATTCTCAGGAATATAAGGCCAAAAAAAAAAAATGGACCACTTACACAAAATGACCTTTTTCACTTCACTGTCTTACATTAAGCAGAGGGAAGTAAGTTTTAGGACAAATCTATCTAGGCAAAATGTCTGAGATTCTCAGTGGGAAATGTGCACCTCTTTCTTTTTGTTCATCCAGACCTTGTTTTCTGTGGGAAAAGTCATAAGGCCCCTGGGGCACAGGATACCCCATGAAGATATAGATATTTCAGGAAAGCAGAGCCAGCAGAATGAGAATATTTTGGGCCAGGCACGATGCCTCACGCCTGTAATCCCAGCACTTTGGGAGGCTGAGGCTGAGGTGGGTGGATCACCTGAGGTCAGAAGTTCAAGACAAGCTTGGCCAACATGCTGAAACCCCGTCTCTACTAAAAATACAAAAATTATCCAGACATGGTGGTGCATACCTGTAGTCCCAGCTACTCGGGAGGCTGAGGTAAGCAAATCGCTTGAACCCGGGAGGCGGAGGTTGCAGTGAGCCAGGATCACACCACTGCACTCCAACCTGGGCAACAGAGTGAGGCCCTGTCTCAAACAACAACAACCAAAAATAAAAAAGAATGAGGATATTTGGTTCCAGGGCAGAGTCCTTCTGAATTAAACAAAGGATTTAACCAGTGGTTGGGAATACCAGAACAGGGTTCAGATATCCTGGGACAAAGGATTGGCTGACAGCCTTTGGAAAGCATGTTGAGGTCCAGAAAGTACCACCATTTCTAGTAGTGAACTAGAAAGAAAACCAGAGGCCAGGACAGAAACTCAGACAGACCATATTAGTATCTGTAGATCAGTCTCCTGTCTCCTGCTCTCCTACTTTCCAAGGTTTCTTCCAAATCATGTTGCACACCATTTACAGAATTATTTCACTCTCCTGCTCAAGAACTTACTATAGCTCCTTGTTGCCTCCTATTACTGAAGTGATCATACATCCTGATTTGCTCAGTCTGTCTTACACTTATTATCCTTGTATAATTACTAATGACATCTCCTATTGCCCTCAGTAGTGTTCCATTTGGTTAATTAATCATGTGGTTACCATATCTTTTACTTACTTCAAACTTCTCTGCCCAATTTCCCATTCTCTTTTATGCCCAGGAGTTCTCAAATAATTCTGTACTCATTTAAAGGGATTGCACTGTACATACCATTATAGGCTGCCCCTGCAACTTGGGTAGAACTCTTTACTGTCCTGAGCCATGATTCTTAGATATTCTGGTAAGTTACACGTTTAGTAAATTACATATTCCAGTAAGCACAAACTCGTTTTGGGAGCTGCAATGTTAAACACAGGTGTGGTGGAATCCTGACTTTGCCACTGACAAGCTGTGTGGCTGTGAGCAAATCATATCTCCTCTTTCAAATGTTAGTTTCCATATCTATAAGCACAGAGGCAATCATAAAACCTAACTCATAGGGTTAGAAATCAGCTTTAGGAAAAAAGATCCAGGTAAAGTGCTTATTACATCCACACTGGCTAATGGTAATGGTTGTCACTACCTCCTACCAACATCCCACTCAGCACAATGCTGTCTGATAGATGGCTCCACTACACAAAGTGTCCTCACTTGCAGCAATGATACACTGTATGCCTTGATCACAATTTAGAGTCTTATTTGGCAAATTCTGGTGTCCTAAGTGGTGTTCCCCAGAAGCAGAGACTTAGATGGGGATTCTTGTCAAGTGATTTTTTAGGAGTGTTTTCTGGAGAGGGAGCATGAGGGATAGAGGATAGAATATGTGGGGAGGCGAGGAGATATTAAGCAAAATGTGATCTCAGTTTCAGGTGACCTTCAATTTGATCCCATCAAGGAACTCTGGAGTTCAAAGTATATTATAATGTTAGCCCTAGCTTTAGCAAGTGGTCTCCATTAATTTGTGATATCCATGTGGACCTATTGTTCCCATTATGCCAGACAAACTCATGCCAGACATTTTTCAAAATCCCAGTTTCTTCATTTCCAAAATGGCAATGATAATACTTACACTGTAGGTTGTTGTAAGGACTTAGAAATAAGATTTTCCTAATCCTAATAGTAAATGGGCACATCTTTTCCTCTCATCAGCCAGATTTCTCTAAGTGTATTACCCATGGTATCTAGGTTCTTATTTACATCTTTGCTCATGATCTTTCTCCTCTCACACTTTCCCCCAACCACGACCCCAGAAAAGGTGCCTGAGCACCATGCATACCCCACACACACACACACACCACACACACACACATCCTTCCCCTCACCCTGCACCCACGTATCCTCTACTCTAAGCTTCTCACTTCAAAACCCTGGTCCAAGTCTCACCTCCTTCATTCAGCCTAATTGATTTCCTCAAATTGATAATGATCTTGCCTTTCTCTAAAATAGTTTTCCACTTAATTCCATAGAGTTTAACATTTAATTGATTCCTAATTGTTTAGTATTGTTTGGTCTCTTCCAACAAGATTTTAAATTTCTACTCCTCTATCCCAACCCCACCACAGAACTCAGACAAGACCTAGACATCACTTTGGTTAGATTAAGAAGTATTTATTGATGAGAAGGACAATGAAATAACTTGGCTGACCATTTCAATTCTCAGATTCTCAAAGCTAGCAAAATCTTTCCCTGTGATCCAGAGGTGCTTGGCTGACAACCTGAACCAATAGTGCATGTAAAATGAATGATAATGGCTTCCCCTGTAATTTAGCTCACAGATGAATCTTAGGTGAGATTTTTCCATTGAGTTCTAACAGTTTCTGAAAATTGGTGCCATAGGAGGTGCAAAGTGGAATGTCCAACACAGCTCTGATTATCAACTGCAGTCTATGCATGCATTACAATAACAACAGCAGGGTTAGGTTGCTTTCAGCATCCTGAAACCTCTTATTAAATCAAAGCCTAAGTATTTAACAAGTATGGTGTGTCCTAATTTATGCAATAGATATATCTCTGGAAAGTTCATGTAAATTGACATTTTTGGAGCGAGAGAATCAAATTTTATTTAAAATTCCCTTAGAGTATTCTCTACTTGATGGTATTATGATTTGGGGAATTTTCCTGTAAATAATTATTTATTTAGTTAGTTTTATGTGGAGTTTTTGGTCCTTTCAAATCAGGATGTATCTATTTTTCTCTCCGACTTTTAGAAAAATAAATGAAATTAGAAAGCTACCATTATTCAGTACTATTCCTTCTTTTGTCATCTTTTCCCTCAATTTAAAATAGGTGATTTTACTTATTTTGAAATATCATCCATTTTATATTATAAAATATCACCACACTTTACAGATGAGAAAATGAAAGTTCAGCGATGTTAAATACCCAAGGTTACAAAGTGTGTTCATTTTCTAAGGCTGCCATAAAAAAGTACCATAGGTTAGGTGACTCAAAGAACAGAAATTTACTTTCTCACAGTTCTGGTGTCAACAGAATTGATTTCTTCTGAGATCTCTCTCCTTTACTTGTAGATTGCCATCAGCTATGGACTGCATGTTTGTATCCTTCCAAAATGTATATGTTGAAACTCTTATACCCAATGTGATGGTATTTGGAGGTGGAACCTTTGGGAGGTTATTAGGTTTAGATAAGGTCATGAGGGCAGGGTCCCTATGATAAGATTAATGACCTTATAAAAGAAGGAAGAGCTCTCTCTCTCTCTCCCCGCCACCCCCGCCGCCCCCATCTCCTGCCCCACCCCATGCATGCAGGTACTGAGGAAAGACCACATGAGGATATAACCAGGAAGAAGGTCCTCACGAAGAACCAGACCAAGCTGGCACCATGATCTCAGTCTTTCAGCTTCCAAAATGGAGAGAAATAAATGTTCGTTGCTCGGGCTACTCAGTCTGTGGTATTTGCATAGTAGCCTGAGCTAAGATACCATCTTCTCCCTTTGTCTTCATATGCACTTCTCTGTGTGTACCTTTGTCCTAATTGCCTCTGTCTACAAAGACACTGGTCATTGGATTAGGACCCACACCAAGGATCCCATTTGTCTTTATTACCTCTTTAAGACCTATCTCCAAATGTAGTCACATTCTGAGGTACTGGGGTTAAGACCTCAGCATATGAATTTGGAAGCAGGGACACAATTCAGCCCATTACATACAGCTAATGAGTGAAGAATCAGGAATAGAACACAGCAACCCCAAGACCTAATTCAAGACTCTCTTCCACTGTACCTCTCTGTTTATATGTTTTTCCTAGTTACATGTTGTTTGTGGAATTAACAATAAGGTATCAAGTAAATATAAGTTTTCATCTACATTTAAATGTTTCATCTATAGGCATTTATTCTATGGTACAATGTAACTGAAAAAAGCTTTGCCTTCTACAAAATTGCACATGAAGAGTAATAGAGTTTATGTGGGAAAATAAACTTGGGCAGACCACTCACTATCTGTGAAACTTTTGTAACAGAGCACTAACAAATACATTAACAGTCTTTTAAAAATCTTCAACAGTTTAATCTCTATTGGCATTTACACCTAGCCTCAAATTAGTCTCCATCATATGCAGCCTTAAACTCCACAGTTTGGGAGTCTTCTTCCAGATGTATGAATTATATAAGATTTGCTTCTAAAAGAAGCCACTTTTATCAAAATTTTAAAATCTATTCCCGAGCTCAGACTTCATAAAGATGTTGTCCTCATATTCTCCCCTAATATTGTTTGTGAGTACCCTGTTCATTGGAACCAGGGAATCTTAAAGTTATCCTAATCTGTAAAGTCCACACATGCTCCTGTCTTCAAGAACTGGTAAAATGATAATTATCATACTAAGAGCTACCATTTATCAAGCACATCCTATATGTCACACCCTCAGCCAAGTCTTTTACACGTTTATAACCTTCATGACAACTCTACAAGGTAGGCATTTGTATCACTGTTTTTCAGTCAAGAAAACTGAGGCTCAGAGAAGTTGTGAAACTTTTCTAAAAACACACAGACACCCAATCTAAATCCAGAAGTTTATAGTAATCTGTGTTAATGGTCATCCTGTTAATGAAGACCCGTTACTTCAGGCATTTGTTATCTTTTCCATTTGTATTCCATTGTATTAACCTTCCCTCACAATCCAGACTTCTCTGCATATTTGATGAGCATCATATTTGCCACCATTAAGTCATTAATAAAAACACCGAACAGAGTGGGATCAAGATTAGACCCTTCCCTCTTCTAAAGAATTTCTCATGGTCATACAGGCATAGCGTTAATCCATTCCACTCTTCTACCATTTCATCTGCACTGGATAGTCACAGGTTTTCACAGGCCTATCATCTTGCTGAGATTAACATACAGTTAGTCAATGCATTTGGTTCTTCAATCGAACCAATAAAAACAAATGTCTCTGCTTTTCTTTTAGACACTTACAACCATCAGATATATACTTTGTTTTCAATTATTGCCTAAGATCAGCATTAAAATTTAGTAGTCCAACTTTTTCTTCTTTTGATAACATCAATAGCATCACTTCATTTCCTATCTACTGTCTCCACTCACATTGTCTATAACCTCTTGTTAAGTTTGAGCACTGAATTGTTCATTACATCTATAGACTCTGGACATATCCCACATACTTCACTCAAAAATGGAGGCATGACTCCATGTGAAACTATGAATTTATTTAGATGTAAAATTCTTATTCTATCTTAGTCAAATGTATCCTCCTAGAATGTATACCCTACATTTTAGAGTCTAAAGACTATGCTACTCAACATAGAAAAAAGAAGTTGAATACAACTGTCTTCTTTCCACCTTCTACTAATATTACATCCCAAGCTGTACTTTTTTTCTTCTTTCTTTGAATATCCTTTTTGTAGTCTTTGGAGTTTCATGAGGTGCAGGGCATTTTAAATTTAACCCTTCTTGCTGGGCATGGTTGCTTACGACTGTAATCCCAGCACTTTGAGGGGCTGAGAAGGGTAGGTCACCTGAGGTCAGGAGTTAGGGACCAGCCTGACCAACATGGAGAAACACCATCTCTACTAAAAATACAAAAAATTAGCCAGGCATAATGGCGGGCGCCTGTAATCCCAGCTACCATGGAGGCTGGGGCAGGAGAATCGCTCGAACCCAGTAGGCGGAGGTTGCAGTGAGCTGAGATTGTGCCATTGCACTCCAGCCTGAGCAACAAGAGTGAGACTCCATCTCAAAAAAGTAATAATAATAATAATAATAATAATTCTATACTGTTTTAGCAAACACTATCTTGGTTAAATAGCACATTAGTAGTCTTAGTCATATTTTTAACTCAACAAAAACATTGTAAACTCTAAAAATTTGGGGATTTAAAATCAAAGCCACAATGAGATACCATCTCATATCAGTCAGAATGGCTATCATGAAAAAGTCAAAAAATAGATGCTGGTGAGGCTGTGGAGAAAAGGGAACAATGATATACTGTTGATATGAATGTAAATTAGTTCAGCCACTGTGGAAAGAAATTTGGAGATTTCTCAAAGAACTTAAAACAGTTCTATCATTCAACCCAGCAATCCCATTACTGGATTTTACCCAAAGGCAACAAGTGCAAAACTTTACCTCAAGAAAAAAAAAAAAAAATTAGCCAGGCATGGTGGCACAGCCTTTTATCCTAGCTACTCGGAAGGCTGAGACAAAACAATCACTTGAACCCAGCAGGCAGAGGTTCTAGTGAGCCAAGATCACACCACTGCACTCTAGCCTTGGCAACAGAGCAAGACTCTGTCTCAAAATAATAATAATAATAATAACAACAACAACAACAATAATCAGAGATTTTTAACTGGGTAAAGAAGGAAATTGTCTTCCATGAATTCATACAGGTTGGTTATAGCGTCTTCCTCTATGATTTTTTTAAACAAGAGTTGGGATCACTAGAGAGACACAAACAGGAAAATCTCACCTGATTTCAGAAACCGCACTATATTTTTTTCTGATCATATTAAAAAATCAAATTTTCTTTACTTTGCTTTCATTTTCACTAAGAAATGTTTTTCTTTGACGAAAGTGACTCAAACTTTTTATGAGAGCTGAGTTAAGCAAGAAAATAATCTTTTAGCTATTAAAAAACACGCCATCAGCTGGGCATGGTGGCTCATGCCTGTAATCCCAATACTTTGGGAGGCCGAGGATGGCAGATTACTTGAGGTCAGGAGTTGGAGACCAGCCTGGCCAACATGGTGAAACCGTGTCTCTACTAAAAATACAAAAATTAGCCAGGCATGGTGGCATGTGCCTGTAATCCTAGCTACTCGGGAGGCTGAGGCAAGACAATCACTTGAACCTGGGAGGTGGAGGTTGCAGTGAGGCAAGATTGTGCCACTGCACTCCAGCCTGGGTGACAAAGCAAGACTCTGTCTGGAAAAAAAAAAAAAAAACTTGCCATCTTTCTATGAAATGTGTTAAAGATGGGAGAGTAAATTAAAATTTATGTTCTCCAATAAATTTGAAGGATGCTATTCAAGGCCACAGCCTATATGCTCATCAACATTCCCATCTAGACCTGAAAGCCTATCATATTGTCAAGAAGACACCACCTTTGGGAATCAAGAAGACACTACCTTTGGGAATTCAATGACTAATTGAAGTCAAAGACCAATTCAGGCTCTCATATTGCTACTCCCAACTGAATTTCTGAACTTTTCACAATTGATGAGTGAATCTAAAACATTCCAGGTTGATTCACATAGTTTGCTTGATATAACCTGTGAAAGACTAGAAAGAGAAAGTTAACTGTCCCCCACAAGATTGTAAACCCTATGAGGGCAAAACTTTTGACTCATTTAGGGCCATGTCCTTTGTGCCTGGCTTGAAGTGTGAGAAAATACTTATTGAACTAATAAATACATGCATAACTTTTCCTTGTACGCTTATATATTTCATTTGTAGCATCTAGGCTTCCACATCTAAAATCATTTAAAGATTTTTTTGTTTTGTTTTGTTTTGTTTTTTGTTTTTGTTTTTGTTTTTGGCGATGCAGTTTCACTCTGTCACCCAGGTTAGAGTACAATGGCATGATCTCGGCTCACTGTAACCTCCGCCTCCTGGGTTCAAACAATTCTCCTGCCTCAGCCTCCCGAGTAGCTGGGATTACAGGCATAAGCCACCACATCCGGCTAATTGTTGTATTTTTAGTAGAGATGGGGTTTCGCCATGTTGGCCAGGCTGGTCTTGAACCTCTGACCTCAGGTGATCCACCCGCCTCAGCCTCCCAAAGTGCTAGGATTACAGGCGTGAGCCACTGCTCTGGCCTAAAGCTTTGTTTTAAAGGCAGTCCATATCTGCAGCCAATTGATTTTCAACAAAAGTGCTAAGCACACACATTGGAGAAAAGACAGTCTCTTTAATAAATGATGCTGGAAAAACTGAATGTCTACATGCAGAAGAAAGAAACTAGATGCTTTCTTTTCATAATATACAAAAGTCAACTCAGATTGCATTAGACTTAAATGTAAAACCTGAAACTATGAAACAACTAGAAGAAAATAAGTGAAATGCTTCACAACATTAAATTGGGCAAGGAATTTAAAAACAAGACCTCAAAAGCACAGGCAACAAAAGCTAAAAATAGATAAAAGGGATTATATCAAAAAGCTTTTGCACAGTAAAGGAAACAATTAACAGAGTGAAGAAACAACCTATTTACAAACTATACACCTGACAAGGGGTTAATAACCAGACTATATAAGGAACTTAACAGCAAAAACAAATAAGCTGATTTAAAATGGACAAAAGACCTTAATAATCATTTCTCAAAAAAAAAAAAAAACAGCTGGGAGTGGTGGCTCATGCCTGTAATCCCAACACTTTGGGAGGCTGAGGGGGGCATATCACGAGGTCAGGAGATCAAGACCATCCTGGCTAACACAGTGAAACCTCGTCTCTACTAAATATACAAAAAATTAGCTGGGTGTCGTGGTGAGCACCTATAGTCCCAGCTACTCAGGAGGCTGAGTCAGGAGAATGGCGTGAACCCGGGAGGCAGAGCTTGCAGTGAGCCAAGATTGCACCGCTGCACTCCAGCCTGGAGAACACAGTGAGACTCCATCTCAAAAAAAAAAAAAAAAAAAAAAAAAAAAAATACAAGTGGCCAACAGATACATGAAAAAGTGCTCAGCACAACTAATCATCGGGGAAATGCAATCAAAACCACAATAAGATACCATCTCACTCCAGTTAAAATGAGTATTATCAGAAAGACAAAAGAAAATAAAGGTTAATGAAGATGTAGAGAAATGAGAACACTTACACATTGTTATTGGGAATGTAAATTAGTACAACCACTTTGGAAAACTGTATAGACATTCCTCAAAATAATGAAAATAGAACTACCATATTATTCAGCAATCCCACTACTGGGTATATAGCCAGAGGACATGAAATCAGTATGGCAAAAAGATATTTGCAATTCTATATTTATTGCAGCACTATTCACAATAGCCAAGATATGGAATCAACCTGTGTATCCAAGAACAGATGAATGGATAAAGAAAATGTGGTATATGTACACAATGGAATACTATTCAACTATAAAAAAGAAGAAAATCCTGTCATTTTTGATAACATACATAAACCCGGAGGGCATTATGTTAAATATAACCCAGACTCAGAAAGACAAATATTACATCATATCACTCATAGGTGGAATCTAAAAAGAAGTTGATATCATGCAAGTAGAGAACAGTGGTTACCAGAGACTAGGGGAAGGGATGGTGGGGAAAATGGGGAGAGGTTGGTCAATAGGTAAAAAGTTATGATTGGGTAGGAAAAATTAGTTCTGGTGTTTTATTGCATAGCAGAGCGACTACGGTTAGCAGTGAGATATTGTATTACAAAATGGCTAGAAGAGAGGTTTTTGAATGTACTCATCACGAAACAATAATAAACGCATGGGGTGATGCATAAACTATCCTAATTTCATTGTTATACAACAAATACATGTGTTAAAACATCAAATTGTACCCCATAAATATGTAAGATTACAACTTCATTAAAAAGTAAATAATAAAGGGAGCTCATAAGTAAGAGCAGAGAAAAAGGGAAAAGGGGGATGTTCCCAGCACATCAAAATAGAATACCAAAATCCAAATCAATGTGTAATGAATGTCTACTTTATAAAATGATTGAGGTTCTGCCTAGTAATGTTTGATTTCAAGATGTGCACATGAGAGTTCTTAAAATTATATGGGCAATTATCTACCTAATCAAGCCCTGACAAGACCAGGAATTGAATGAGTCAGAAACACAAAGCAAAGCTGACTCATGGGAAGGTCATGCCCATCTACCACTACCATTTCTGTCCTTACCTGACATTACCCTTCCACAGACCCCTTGCCAACTCCTGCTACTCTCTCCTGGCACTCATTATTGCATCCAAAGTGTCAACGTTTGGCTTGGTTTTAGGTCTCTGTATTTCTCCTTTCACCCCACCCATGACCTTTTGATCCCTACATGTAGGCTTGGTTCCTGCCTCCTATTCCTGGGGTCTCAGTTACAAAAATTCCAGGACAGATCTCTTCTTAATGTTCTGTCTATAAGCCAACAGTAACTTTTGAAAGATTATAAGACCATACAGCAATTTTCTCATCTTTATATCTTTGATAAAATCATCAACTACATGTACATATGAACTTATTGGTGTATGTGTGAGCATACATACCAAAATACACACATACATATACAGAAACATACACACACACTTTGCATAACCAGATACTAGACGTTTATGTGTAGGTTGCAAGCTCTATAATAAACCATTTTCTGATATCAAATGTCTAAAAATATTAAGTGACTATTTATTTTCATGGCACAAACGTGATCATTGTCATTCATGTTGGTGAGCCTATGACATTGCAAGATATTAATGTACTTTCTGATATAGCAACAATTTAGTCATTTCTGAGCAGTTTCAGTAGTCAATGGATTTGACCTGAGTGAAAGCTGATAATTTCTACCTAAAGGATGCCAACCTGGCTAATTTCATCTGGCACTGGCTTGGTGACCAAATGTCCATTTGTTCTTGAGGACTGAGGTTTTTCTTCAATGACACCTGAATGGGGTCTTTAAGTCATTTCTAAAGTAGAGTTTACTACAAAAAAAAAATGGAAATAATCCTTGGCAAGTTAACTTAAGTTCACTTATCTATCTGTGCTTCTATTTTCTATGCATTCATGTATGACTTATTATATGCAAAGATTTGAAACTGCCTGGCACATTATAAGTGCTATATAATTGTTCATTATTATGATGTGGAAAGAGCATCATGCCCAAGACAGACTTACAGTGTTCTTTGGATAATGAAGCATTTGCCAATGCTTGGGTTCTCTCCTCTTCTTATCTGCCCCTGTATCATCCAGCATTGTCTCCTTTTTTATTTCCATGGTACTTGATCTGTGTTAATCTCGTCTTCTGAATCCACACTGAAATGCTAACTGGAAAACCAAAAAACATGTAGCACTTCAGGCAAATGCTCAAAATGTGATGAATAAGACATTAAGATTTTTAACCTTAATTATAAGATTTTATTTCACTGCTATCACTGCTATGCACATTTCTGCAGTCAGAATGAACTCATTTGACACCCTGTAGCAACAACTCTACCAAGACCATGTTGAAAACTTTCTCAGGACACCCTTGCAACCATATAACCAGTCTCCCAGTGACAGTGAAAGTACTAATTACAGTCCTAGGCAAGCTTACAAGGGAAAGAAGAGCTTCCTGGCAAAGCACACACAATTCAAATGCCCTTTTCTCTATAGTGCTTTTCCTGTCTCTCTTACTCCCAAGCTGTGCAACTCAAAGCTATAGCTTGCTATCAGCAAGGTGGCAGAGGGCAGAAAGTGCTACTCCAATTGTTACTTATGTGCTATAAATTGAACAGCTATCAACTGTTTTATTGATTAATCATTGCATCTCAACATCATAATAGGGTCCCAGTAAATACTTATTTAATAAATGAATGAAGGTTGGTAAAGCAGATTTTATTCACCAACACAGCTAATGTATCATTCCTATATAAATGGAATTTTATTGCATGCATCACAACTGCTTTATATTATTTCATGGAGAGAGAAACAAACATTAAAAGATATCACCACCTGAAACAAATATATACATTTATATGTCCCCGACAGGGTCAGTTGTGGAACTGATTTGGTTCAAAGAGAACATTCACACAGAACTCCATTCCAATATGATTTTATTCTACTGTTCAGATTGTTTTGCTTACACCTAAATCAGAGAGCATTTCCCTTCTTCAGCAAGTATCATACCTTCCGGAACAAATGAAAACATCACCTTGTAACATTTCACCACCATTTAGTTAACTACTGCTTAAACAGATACTATCCAAAATAAGTTATTTCCTTTTTTAAACTAAAACAGCAGAAAAAAATCTGACTTTTGAAATTAGCCAATAAATATCAAAATATATTTTCATTGCAAAGAAAATACCATAGAATATTCAGCAAATGTTTTCTGAAAGCATAATGTAGCCAGAAAAAAACTTGAAATGGAGAGTTTTGAGAAAATTTAACAGCATAGTAAGTCTAATGTTAGTCATGCCTTCCTTTTCTTCAAATATAAGCATCTTCTTATTTCTTCAAAACTTAAAAAGAAGGCTGGGAAGATTAAGTGACGGAAAGGAACATGCTCCACATTAAGTGACATAAAAATTGACTTCTAAAGAGTGCAAAGTCTGGGCTTTTACCTAGAAATTCAGAGCTTGGAAACCATTCAGTCAGAGGTCACAGACCTCGGCCAGCATTCAAAAATTATGGATTTCCTGTCAAAAAAAAAAAAAAATGTTCACACACACACACCCTTAGATTTCTAGTTTCTCCAGACTCACTCCCCAACCAACCCCACCAAAAGGGGGTTCTGGACTCCCCTGATTAGGAGATTTTCTCCGTTTGGGTGGAAGGTTGACATGAGGAAAACCTAGCCTAGGCTTCCCCAGTTATCCTGAGCCACACACATGTTCCTTCTGCTGCTGTGGAAGTAACTAGACCAAGTCCAACTTGTCATTCTTGACAGTCTTGAAACTTGGACCAGGAACAGAATAAAATGCAGATGCAAAGGAATATAATTCTGTCTTTTTGCATTTCTGCTTGTTTATCCATCTTACAATCAGTAAGAATATAAGGCAAATCTGCAATGCCAGAATCTGTTCTTAGCATAAATGTCCACACTTCAATCTTCACTTGTATTGAATAATACAAAACAGGGCTTAAAACCTAGATGATGGGTTGATAGGTGCAGCAAACCACCATGGCACATGTATATCTATGTAGCAAACCTGTACGTTCTGCACATGTATCCCAGAACTTAAAATAAAAATATCTACCTCAAGAAAAGAAAAGAAAAAATAAAGTGTTCTTTGTTAGAGTTTGGTTTGCTAGCAAACCTCAACAAATTGTAAGTTCTTTCAGAGGAGAGAAATCTATGATGTGATTACTTCACATTGCGTGTCTGTTATCAAAATATCTCATGTACCTCATAAATATATACTCCTACTATGTACCCACAAAGAATAAAAATAAAAATGAGGAGAGGAGAGAAATCCTTATATGCCTGGCCTGGTCATGCCACTATTTCATACCATCCCAGCCCTGAAGGTTGATGAATATTTGAGCATAATGGAGGGCTGATTCTCTGAAGGGACAAGTCAACATTAGAATAAGACAACTTATAACTTTCATGTTAACATATAAGTAAATGCTACATTAAGGCATTGTTTAAGAACATACAAAGGAAGCTCAAAGCATTGAGGTCAGTTCCTAAAATATTCAAATTACATTACTGTGTCACAAAGTGGGTTTTAGAGCCCAAGGTATTTCAGTAACTGCCTCCTTTCTTTTTACAGCCTACATTATATCAACCATCAATTTGGGAAGGAAATATTTAAACAGTAAGAAATGAAATGTTTCTTCACCATAATTGATTTTCCTTATTCTTTATGAGGATAAAATCCCTGATACTTTTCATTTAAGAAAAAAAAAAGCCAACTTCTGGTGAACATAAATGTTTTTAAGAACTGAAACCATTTAAATGTAAAAGGGAAATTGCTTTAAAGTAATTCATAAAGACACAAACAAAAATCATAAGTATTCAGAATCTGAAACAAATTCATTTTATGAAGCAAAATGCACAAAATCAAATATCTTTCATAGCAATGAAATATAATTTTCCTTAGGGAGTTTGGAAAATTCTCTCCAAAGTTCTGATTGATAAGCCTTTACAAGAGAAAGACTGCTTTTCGAGGTAGTAAATCGCCTACTGACATATTCTACACAAAGCTTCAGTGTTTAATACCAAGCTGCAGGGATATGAATACAAAGACATCAATTATCCCAAAATAGATTGGGGCAGAGTCCTGTTCCGTTATTAGTTCTTTAAGCTATGTCCACAGGGGACAAGGAGAAATAGAGATTTGGCAATCAGCTGGTTAATTTGATCACTGTAGTCAACTGCACTGTATAATTTAGATCGGAAACATACGCTGACCTGGTGTTTCTAATTTGGAACATTCATCAAATTAATAAAATAATTGCCAATTCTCAATTACACTATACCCTGTAAACACAGTTGTAGTAATACTGATCAAGTTTTTGCTTACAATTATAAATATAATTAGACCTTACATTATTTGGGCATCTGTACCTTTTAGACAGTGTTCCATTTTCTACATAGTTCCTCTCCCCTAGCTATGTGCCTACTTTCCTTTATCTACTCCTCTCCACCAAGATGATCTAGCCTCCTAGCATAGGAAGGGAGTGGAGGCCATCAACTAGGAACTCCTTCAGCTCTCCTTCCTCCAACACATACACACAAACACTCTTTGTGGGTTCCCACACCTTGACTTCTGTCTCAATGGGAGGGCTATCTGGCTTCCTTTACAAAACCAACTTCTAGCATCTTCTCCAGATTCCATCAGTATTACTTTTCAGGGATCTTGCTCCATCTTCTTTACCTTTTTTTTTTTCTTTTGAGACAGTTTGGTTCTACCTCCCAGGCTGGAGCGCAGTGGTGCGATCTCGGCTCACTGCAGCCTCCGCCGCCTGGGTTCAAATGATTCTCCTGCCTCAGCCTCCCAAGTAGCTAGAGTTACAGGCATGCACTGCCACATCTGGCTAATTTTTGTATTTTTAATAGAGATGGGGCTTCACCTTGTTGGTCAGGCTGGTATCAAACTCCTAACCGCAAGTGATCTGCCCACCTCAGCCTCCCAAAGTGCTGGGATTACAGGTGTGAGCCACCGCGCTTGGCCCATCTTCTTTATCTTTATCCCTTCCCTTTTTACTGGCTCAGTCAACTCAGTGTATAAACAAATTAATCCTCTCTCTGGGGAAAAAGGCATCTTTGTATACCATTGTTAAAGAGAGTAAATTAGTAGGACCTTTCTGCAAAGCAATCTGACAAAAGACATTGAATCTCCTTTAAAAGGTTCAGATCTTTCGACCCAATGAATTCTTCTAGGAATCAGTCCCAAGGAAATCATCTAAGATATGGAGCAAGTTTAATTTCAAAGGTGTTCCTGGTAGTTTTATGATGGGGACATTTCTGCAGTTTTTAATGTCAGGAGAAAATATTGTCAAGTGAAAATGTCATTCAAGTAAACATTGGAGGCTTGTTTGTCTAACAGATGAGTGCAATATCTGTATATCATAGAGGCTGAAGTGAAGTTGAAGTCCCTCTGCAATGGCACTACTCAAACATCATGAGCTGATAAGTGTCTGCCTTATTCACTCCTCCTTCCCTCAGCAACTAGAACACAGTGCACATGGTGGACAACTAATGAATCTTTAATGAATGAATTTATAAAAGAAGTTTTATTTCTGTCTAATTAAATAACTCCATATGGAGAAATATCCAGGGAGCAGTCAGGGAGGAACGGGATCTAGCCAATTAGATCAGCCAAATCACTCCTGGTGATTAATTTGGGGACAGATGCTATAGCCAAACCCTCTGTACATGCAGAAGCAAAGGCTACAATCACCCATTTAGTCTCTTCTCAACTCAGTGAAAATGCAAGAAAAAGAGTGGAAAGAATAGTAAAAAAAAAAAAAAAAAAAAAAAAAAAAAATTGGCAGCATTGTTTGGATTAGGGTGGTTGGACCCCTGTGGTTTCAATACTTTCCTGTACTGTCCTGATTTTCTACAATGAATGTGTACTCTACCTATAATTTCAAGAAAGTTTTAAAATAACCCCCTGCCATAACTCCCCATGCCCCTGTAGCTATTGTGCCTCTTCTTTTTACAGCTAAGCCTCCTGAAAGGGTCATCTACCTCCCTGGCCTCTACTTTTTCACTCTGAGTCATCTCTTTACCTACCACTGCACTAATGGGCATTGCCAGGGTCACCAAAGACCTCCAAATTGTTCAGTCTAGTGGTTAAACCCCTGTCCTCATCTTGCTGAACACTTTGGCAGCAGTTGACACTCCTGACCCCTAAACCACCTACTTGAAATCCTTTCCTCCTCTGCATTCCAGCACAACACTCCTATCTTTTATCTTTTACTTGCTGCTTTTCTCTTCTTCCTCACCCCACTAAATGCTGGTCATCCCCAGGATTCTTTTTTCATTTATCTTCTCACTATACATTATGTTAAGGGGATCTCACCACACTTTTACATCAACTACCCGAGGTGTTGATAACTCTCTGAACTTACTTCTCTAGATTATTTTAAGCTCTCAAATCATATGTACAACCACTGACTGTATGTCCCACGAAAACCTCATATTGCCATGTCTAAAAGTGAAAGCCTTTCCCCTTCCTATAGCACTGATCTCTGCTCATTGCAGCCAATTCTAAAACCTTGGATCCTTTGAGATACCTTGGTCCCTCTCACTGCTTCAATGCATAAAAATAGTCACGAAGGCTGTCAATTGTTTACCAAGTGAACTTTCTTCTGAACATCTTCTGTTTATTCTTGTATTCATTCATTCAGCATTCATTATATATCAGTAAAAATGAATTTGGTACATCTCTGCCCAGCCTAGTGAAAGGCACAAACTAATAAATCAGATGTGATGGCAAGTTCAATGATGTAGGTATATATATAATGCTGCAGGGTTGAACAAATAGATGAGTTGGGAGAAGTCTTTCAGCAAAGGATTGCTGAAGGACAAAAGCCTTAGATTCAGTCAATGATGGTAGGAACGAAGAAGGGGAAAAGGTGGAGCTTGCTGTTATTTTAGATGGTGTTAGGGGAGTGGTCAAGGATGCCTACCAGGTTTCTGGCTCAAGAGATTAGATAACTGAACATAACCCCTACTCACCAGGACCACTGAGTTGAAGAACGTAAGAGGAAAAGCAACTTTGGGAAGTAGTTCAGTTCAGAGCAAAGTGAGTATCAGATGCCCATGAGAAACCCAGTGTCTATACATGTATATTTTTTCATTTGTTGAATGAAAAAAAATGCAAAGCCAAACAATGTGAGCAATATCTACTTTTTCTGTTAGGAAGGGCAAAAAATAAGAACCTATATTCTTATTTGTTTTAAATATAAATAAATTTGCATTTTTTCTAATATATCTATAAAGAATCTCTGGGAGGATATATAAGAAACTAACAGCAATGGCTGCATATGGAAAACTGAAGGACAAGGATAAAAAGAGACTGTTCACTATGTTTTGTGCTTTCCTGGTCTGAACTATGAAGGAATTACCAATTCAAAAAATACTTTAAGGAGAAGATACTGGTCAAGAAGTCTCACAAAACCAAGATTGAAAACTGAAATTGAGTAAGTAGGTGACTGGGGCTCCAGGGGAAGCAGTGTGACTGTGAAGTGTGGGGAATGAAGAACCATGGGTCTACAATGGGAGGGCAGAGAGCTCTCTTGCAGTACATGAATGGAAGTGAATGGACAGAGAAAAAGAAGAGACTGTGGGGGTGGAGCGCTCCCCTGTCAAGAGCTTTGGTGAGAGAGATGAGAAGAAATTAAAGAGGGTGCCTGACTTTTCTTTTCTTTCTTTTCTTTTCTTTTTTCTTTTCTCTTCTCTACTCTTCCCTTCCCTTCTCTTCTTTCTTTCTCTCTTTCTCCCCCTCTTTCCTTTTTCTTGATGATTTTATGCAAAGGGCTGGCATTCTGATTGTTCTTTTTTCAGGTTTAATCCTTATTTTAATAAAGTTTTCAAGCAAAAAGTAAAAAAAAAAAAAAAAAAAAAGAAAGAGTGTGCCTGGCTTAGTGCATTGGTGTCCTAAGCAGAGTTTCTACACAGTCTCTCCTTCTCAATCTGACCTTTCCACGGTGGTCACAGTGACGTCAAGGCTCCCCACCATCTTTGAAAGAACTCCACACTCCTTGGCACACGTGGGTTCCTTTATGCTGTGATCTTGCATCCTGCCCCACCTCTCACTGTTTTTGGCATTTCTCACAGAAAGTTTCCCTCTTCCAGCCAACGTCAAATGAGTAGAAGTTCCCAACATTCCCACGTTTTCCTTTGGACTATGTCACTCTCTTCTTCACCTGGCTCAGAGGATTCAGTCAAAAAACATCACCTCTAAGAGGCTTTCCCTGCTGGCTTCCTGACCTCCAGGGTCAGCAGTCTCTGCTCTGTACTCCAATAACACCCACAGCCTTCTTTACAAGGTATGGCTTATTGGTTTAATCACTTTACCTCATCTCATCTCCTTCATTCTGTCACTCAGCAAATATTAAGTGCCTACTGTGTACCAGGCACTGTGCAAGGTGCTAGAAATAAAAAGATGGGCAAGATCAGTATAGTTCTGCCCTGAGGATGCTTATAGTACACACATACACACACACAAACACACACACATATGTGTAATATATATAACATATTCTATATATATTATATATACTATTGTATATATAATATATCTTTTATTCTATACTTGTATATAGTATAGTATCCTATATATTTATACTATATATATATATAATATTTATTTATATATGTATATATATATAGTATAGAGTAAAAAGCAAAACCCAAATTAGCTACTCACAGAAGTGATCAGTGCTAGCAAGAAAAGAGAGAGGGTAATCTTATAAACTATTTGACAGTAAAAACCCAGTGATGTTTTTAATTAAATTAAGCCTTAACATTTTAAATGTTTAATTGAAAAATTAACATATAATCAGGTGACTTTATATCTAAGTAAATTTTTATTTCAGAAAATAACCCAAGGAAAACAATAATAAAATGTCATATCATAAAGAGGGAAAAGAAAGTATTCAGTAAAAGAAAATAATAAATGTCACTCTGATAATGTCAATTCTTTTAACTGACAGTTTTTCTAAACAACTATATAAAATCTGTTAAAAGTTTTATTAAAGCTTGAATATCTTATTGGTCCCACAGAAATACCAAGGTGGAGCCAGGCGAGGTGGCTTATGCCTGTAATCCCGGGCACCTTGGGAGGCCAAGGTGGATGAATCACTTGAGGTCAGGAGTTCGCGACCAGCCTCACCAAAATGGTGAAACCCCATATGTACTAAACATAGAAAAATTAGCCTGGCATGATGGCAGGTGCCTATAATCCCAGATATT
This sequence comes from Trachypithecus francoisi, assembly GCF_009764315.1. Lineage (NCBI taxonomy): Eukaryota > Metazoa > Chordata > Mammalia > Primates > Cercopithecidae > Trachypithecus > Trachypithecus francoisi. The sequence continues at coordinate 129,138,664 of NW_022681453.1, read as the reverse complement.
CTGGAGGCTGAGGCAGAATTGTGCTCAATTCTGAGTACAACTGCTTGTACCCAAAAGGTGCAGGTTGCAGTGAGCTGAGATGGCCCCACTGCACTCCAGCCTGGGCAACAGAGAGAGACTCCGTCTCAAAAAAAAAAGAAAGAAAAGAAATACCTAGGTAGTCTCTTGATTGGAAGTGATTTCAGTTACATTAGCTCTTTCATTTGTTAAGCTATATTTTGTTGGAGGCACATTTTTCTCCACCAACCTCTGGCCTATTGAAGTTTATCTATTACACACACATCTGCCCACTTATTTGTCAAGAAACACAAGCCTAGGAGAAGGTAGGGTGTTCACCCATTCACAACCATCATTCTGGACCCTCCTGGCTGTCTCTCAACTCATTCTCCTTACAGACCCATTCCCGCCTGTGCACCTTGACTACAGGTCCACCTGGGACCTTCTGTACTGGCTTTTCATGCTCAAAGTCTCCTAGTCTTTGAGTGCCCCTCTCCCTCCTGGCTTTTGGCTCTGATTTGCCTCTGGAACACCATGGGAGTGCCCTCATCAAAGCATAGCTTCCCCAGAACCCAAACACCAGATCCAACTGTTGCTGAAATCTTTTAAAGCATAGGTCAAGACCTCTGAGAATTTGCTGGTTTGTGAACAATCAGGGCTCCTTGTCCAGGCTGATAAGCTCAGTATATTCGAACATAAGACTAAGAAGACCAAGATCACAGATTTTTTTCCCTATACAAGTCAGTCAGCCTTGACCTTGCCTGAGGGACTAAAAGTTTTAAGTCTCCATATCTTCCCTCTGACCCCAATCTGAAGCAAATTTGCATTGGTAGCTATAAAATGCCCTTCCAGGAGCCAGGTGACAGGAGGAAATGAATAGAAGGAAGCTTTTTTTGAGTAGCGGTTGTCAAACTACGTGAATTGATTGCTTATTCAGAAACATTCCATTTAAAGAAAACCAAAAAGTGAACTTGCTCGCCTCAGAGTTAGTACTCGGGAGCTAGATGGCCAGGAGTTCCGGTGGGAATCCTCAGTCACAATTTTCCCTCTCTCCCCCACTCCCAGTTTCCCTGTCCCCTTTCACCCAGGTGTCTGCTACTCTTCATAACATTGATAACTTCCTAGGGGGTAGCACAAATTGTTTTGCTTTTAATTGCACATATTTTTCCAAATAAATGTGTGTTAATCTTTTTAAACGATATTCTAGATCCAGACAAGATATAGCTTTAATCTTGGGCAAGTGTTTTACAAACATGGGCATGACCATGAAGTTGGGAAACCTCTGTTCTATCTTCATGGAATGAATATATGTACCTTTTAACACAAACATTGACTCATTAATTCAACAAGAATTCAAGGTCCATTCTGTAGCAAGCACTAAACTGACATTAGGGATACAAAGTCAAATAAGACCTGGTCTATGTTGAAATCTGGCTGTTGAAGAACCTGTAAGCTGGCCATGCTCCTGGGCATCTATTTGCCTGAAGAGATGTGCATGGAGAACCTGCTTTTCTCAAAAAAAAACAAAAACAGTAGTGCCTGCAAGAAATTACAGAGGAAAAATGAGAAAAAACAAACAGGCAGGGACAACAGAGAGACAGCATGCTATCAGCCCATCCAGCTCTGTCACACAGCCTAGGGAACTGGTTTAGATCCACCATGATGAGGAAGATTACAGAAGGAGAATTTGAAGAACATCATTGGAGGAACAAGCAGGGCAGTTGTGGAGCCCAGGAAACAAAAGGCACTGAGAGCTGAGAAGATGACCATTCTTCCCCAGCTCTGTCAGAGACTATGGTGTGTCTTTGGAACCCTAACAGCTCAGCAGAGGAAATCTGTGCCAATGAAGCACTGTCATCACAGCTAATCCAGAGGCAAAGTGACATGATGGGTTACCACATTGGGAGAGCATGTGCGCACTTGTTCTTATTCTAGAAACCAGAAGAGATGGAGAGGGGAGCTAGTGTCCTATGATCATGTAAGTGGGCAAAAAGGATCAATCATAATTAGGTCCATAGTCTTTAAGACCTCATTTATAATCCAAGCCTAATAAGAGTTTGAGTTCATTTGGATTATATTTAAATTATGCTAAAAGCTATTTCCATGAAGTTTCACCCTTTGACCCTATTTCTGTCCCCAGTGTCACTGGTTTTTTTAAGTCCAAAATATGACCTATTTAAGGACAAGGACTCCACCTCATTTATCTCTGCAGCCACAATTCCTGCTATACCTCCTGTAATATTGAACAGATGTTGAACAGTCATCAATTACCTCAGGTAACATCTACTCCATAGGAAAAATACTACACATGTGCAATTAAAAGTTAACTAACAGCCATTCTTCATACTCAAAAAGATAACCTGTTTCTTAGTTTGGTTACATCTCCACCAATTAACCTTCCTCAGTAAAAATTATGAAAATAACGCCACGTCGAAGAATGCTTTAAGCTGAAGGAAATATGTGCACACATAAAAGAAAGACCGTACATAATAAAGAATGAAGACAGAAAATTTCTACCTTAGGAATGAAAGCAATAAAGCGGCTTGTCCTAAATGCAAAGGCTCCTCCACTAGTACTTCCTGATCACTGTCATTGTTCTACCTTTACTATTATCTTTTCTCTGGGAACAACAGACCACAAAATGCTAAGAATTAAAGGAAAAATTTGAGATTATCTAATCCAATCCTCTCATTTTTCAAAGTACCTAAAAGTCCTTATAGCTTTAAACTCTAGGGCTCTAAAATTTTGTGATTCTATGAATTAAAAGATTTAGTTTTAGTTTTGCAGCATTTGCATGAAAGGAACTATTTAAACAGATTTCTAAAAGCTGCTGAGATTCATATCTTAACAAAATCTTTCAGGTCTCAAAATAATTTCCATGATGTCAGGTAGCAACAGAATTGTAGGGTCAAAAGGCATGAACATCTTAAATTTTAGTTGATACTGTCAAGGGTCCTCCCAAAAAGGTTGCAACAATTTACACAGATAAAGGCAAGCTCTTATTTTATCTGACCTGTCCTATATATGAGAGGAAATAAAAGACTATGACATCAAGTTAATAGCCAACAGGCAAAACCAAAGGTATACCAAATTTGTAAACAAAAATAAACCTCTTTATTGTCCCCATTTGTACCCCAATAGAAACTCAAGTGTCCAGGAAAGATGAGCAATGACCCCACATTGCTTTTCTGGAGAAGCAAGAGAAGGACATGGGAAATGCTCAAATTTGGAGTTACTAAAGCAACTATTGGGAGTGGGATCTGAAAAATAAACAACAAAATTTTTTTTGTACTATCTATTCTATGAAAATACATGTGTGCAAAAAATATGAATAAGGAAGGTCATTGAAGCATACCGTGCAATTTAAAAAAACAAAATTGCTTACGGGTTTTTTACTGGTGACTGAGTAAATACATTCCTGATAATGCTCTGCAGCCATCAAAAGGATAACAGTGTCAAGGAAAGATGTTTCCAGTAGATTGTTAAAAAAAGCAAGTGACAGGACAATTTGAAGACTATGACCCACTTGCCTGTAAATACAACTGTTTGAATGTATTTGTGTGTGTGCACATACACAGTTACAAAGAAAACAGCCTAGAGTGACACATGCCAAGTTACCATAAGTGGTGACCTCTGAAGAGGGTAGCAGAGATGAAGTGGGAAATTGCATTTAGCGGCTTTTACATTTAACTATATATACTTACATAAACTCTTGCATATAATTTACTTGTATAAATATTTTATATGTATTACTCTTTTATAAGTATGTATTGCTTGTGTAATCTTTTCTTGGAGTGCCATTAGATGAAATGACAAGATTCTCCCTATTCAAGAGGAAAGAAGTAGTGGGTACCAAGGAAGCTCTTGTTTTTCCTGGGAACACGGGCCAAAGATTTGCACAAATGCTGTTGGGTCCGCACCAAAGTGCTTGCTGATTAAAATGTGTTTGTGAGCTGCCATTGATCATATAATCTAGCTCTCAATGGGATTCAAATATACCACAGCTTGACTCAATTCCTTTTTATTGGATATAATTTCACCCCAAGCCAGGAATCCAGGCACCCCTAGAAAAATGTATTAGGCATCTGTGTCTGAGAGTCTGTGCCATGAAGCAAATGCTGCACTAGAATTAGTAGGAGATAAGGAATTATTTTTAAAGGCACATATTGATTTCAAATGGCAGAAAATCTTCCCCCAGAAGAGAACAAGATAAACCACAGCACTGTTTACAGTGGAAATTATTTCTCTTCAAAATGATTTTTTCAGAAAACTCTCCCAGATTCAAAGCCTCACCAATGTCTATGCTTCCCCGTGTCTTCGAGTGAGATCCTGTCTCTCCAAAACAAAACAAAACAAAGAAAACAACTCTTTAAATCAAATAAAATTAGCGAGGCATGGTGGCATGTGCCTGTAGTCCCAGCTATTGGGGAGGCTGAGGTATGAGGCTCCCTTGTGCCAGGAGTTCTAGGGTACAGTTAGCTATCGTCACACCACTGCACTCCAGCCTGGGCGGCACAGAGAGATCCCATCTCCAAAAAATAAACTCAACTAAAATCAAAAAGATTGACAAGAACAAGTGTTACTGAGTATATAGAGAAACTAGAACTCACATACATTGCTGGTAGGCATGTAAAATGAAACAACCACTTTGGAAAAGTTTGGCAGTTCTTTTCAAAAGTTAAATACATACTTATAAGTTCTGATAATTCCACTCCTAGGTACCTACCCATACAAAAACTTGTACACAAATGTTTGGAGCATCATTATTCATAATAGGCATAAGCTGAAAATAGGCCTAAACTGGAAATAATTCAAATGAACACAAAATATGTGGTACATCTCTGTAATGTAACACAGCTTAGTAATAACTGATACATCCAACAACTTGACTGAACCTCAAAAAAATTTTTCTAAGGAAAAGAAGCCAGACACAATACATAGTCTTACAAATTGTGATTCTATTTATATGCACTTTCTAGATATGGCAAAAACTGTAGAGACAGAAATTACATTAGTGGTTGCCTAGATCTTGCATGGGGTGAACACTGACTGAAAACAGGTGTAAGCGAACTTTTTGAGGTCATGGAAATGCTCTAAAAATTGAGTTGTGGTGATAGTTGCACAAGTGTACAAACTTATTAGAAACCACCAGATGGTTTTTAAAAGTCACTTGTTGTGTTCATGTTTCATGCTATCTCTTTGGAGCGGCCTACAGATCAAGAAGAACGTGTTTTAGGAAGTATGGGTTAAGGCAGCCTGAGGTTCATAAACAATTACTGAGTGGCTACAATGGAGTTAGTGAATGCCATTCTGTGTTCATTGCAGCATTGTTTGCCATAGAAAAACTAGAAATAGCCTAATGTCTATCATTAGTATCAGCTGGCAGTTTGTCCATCAACAGAACAATAGATAAGCAAGATGAAATTCATCCATCTTATGAAAGACTATGCAGATGCAGCTCTCAAAAAGTATGAAAAGATCCCTGAGCTAAGTTGTCAATTGGAAAAAAAAAAGCAAAGTCATGGAACAATAATGAACAGTATAATCTAAATCTCATGTACACACTGAATTACAAAAGGCTTACCTCTGGAGAAGATCGAAACAATTAGGGTAGAAGTGAACTTTTTAAAAAGTATGTTTTTCTTTAGTGTTTAAATTGTTTTTACAACAGACATGTACTGCTTCTGCAGGTTAAACAATGTTTTATAGCGCTCTTCTTAGCACTTGACTAAATACCACTTTCTCAGCAATTCCTGCTGCTGAGGAAGCCATTTTCCTTACAAGGAGACCAAAGTAAATGGCTTTGAAGGATGCTTAAAAAAAAAAAAAAAAAAAAAAGACATTGTATCAGCTGGCAGTTTGATGTCCTTGTAGCTTAATAGTAATGATGATAAGGACAATATTCTTCATGCACATAGTTTTCTGCTATGACAACCCTATGATGCTGTCACCCTTATTTTGGAGGAGACTCTGAGGCTTCAGAGATCAAAGTCACTGTCCAGCACCACCCAAGTAGGCAGGGTGGGAGTGAGGTCTGTAATTTTAAATCTGTTGCTTTTATTCATCTGCCCACCTCCTCAAGGATGATGATAAACCTAATGGTGACCCTGAGGCACTACAGGATCCTGAAGGTCTTATGAATCATCAAAGAAAAATTTAATTATATTTAGTGAAGTTTGGATTTTGCCCATACTTAGTTGTGTTCATAATCCCTAGAAAAGTGTTCAGCCATGTATAGCACACACCACCACCCTTGTTAAGAATAGTTGATTAACCAGAATGCCTCTAGCCAAACTAAAACATGAAGAACTTACTCTAAGTTGATCCCTTTCATAAGTCTTTACTTCCCTCTGAAAGAGAAGATGCCTTGTCTGCCCTGCCCCACCTCCACCCTCACCTCAGAAAGCCCTCAATTCTTTTTTCCCTAAAAACTAGGTCAGGCTTCAGCCTTTCCACAGCCTGGGGGCAGAAGGGTCAGGTGAGGGTTGCCTGAGCCACTACCAGCAGAAGCCTGAGGGTGCCAAGTCCCCGCGGCTCCACTCCTACTGCTGGGGCACCAGTGATCTCCTGGTCACCATGCCCTCACTCTGGGAGTTCCCATGGCCTGTGAGTGGGAACACTCACAACAAAAGGGAAATCAATGAGTAAATGAAAGGAAGTCTGAGCTCAGGCTGAAGGCCAGTTACCACACAGCTTTCAATTTGGGAGGGGCCTCTCCATGACAACACCAAACTATCCAGCAACAGGAATGCTTTTTTAGGGGCGATCAACCCAGTGACATAGGTAAAAACAGACCTGAGTTTTAAATGCAGAGACAAGAGATAAAGCTCTAAGACTAGGAATCAGGTAGACATGCTGGAAATAGTGAAAGCCCATTTTGAAACCATTTTGAACCAGATAGACATGGGCTCAAACTTAGCCTGGACTCTTACTGGCTGGGTAATTCAGGATAAGTTACTTAATCTACATGCCTCAAGTTCTTTGTCTACAAGATTAAGGTGGGAATAGTACCTACCTTGATAGTGTGATTTAAAAATAACCTAGTATCATTTCTGGCATTTAGTCACCACTGTTTCATGTGTCCCAAAAAACACTGAAATAAATGCTAGATTACCCAGGTGCTAGGCCAGGTGTCCACCATAGAAGTCATTAACCACGACAGTGAAATGAAAGAAGCACAATTCCTACCCTTACGTTATTTCTTCTTAAGGCTTAAAAAAAAAAAAAAAAAAAAAACTCTATTGATAAAAATAACACATGCTCTTTGTGGGCTGGGAAGTACAGGAAAACAAAGAAAACTATCAACTATAATCTTACAATGCAGCTGTGAATACTTTAATTTACTGACTTCAGATCTTTTATCTATACATATTCCTCTTTATGTAAGTGAAACTCATTGCTGCATGTTAAACTGCCTATTTCACTTAACATTTTAACAACAACCAATATCCCAGGCCAATGGCTCTTTCCAGAGCTTGGAGCTTGTGGCTCTGGACTCCCTGCAATTGCAGACAAAACCACATGTTTTATTCAACCCACATTCTAGAACCTCGAAGGGGGAAGAGTTCCAGAGAAACTAGTAGTTATCCCTCTTAAATTCCCTTAACCCCATGATTTTCAGAGAGTTCAAGGCTATTGAGATATATTTCTTTCATTGGCTCTTAATGGTATCCCAGTAGGAGGAAGACATTGGGGGAGAAGGACTTCATTCCTCTCTGATCCCTGGTTCTGCATCTGACCATCAGACAATGGATGTAAATGGCTGAAAATGTAAAGCAGGGATGGGAGATTATGTCGATGGAGGAGCTAAAGTAGAAAAGCAAAGATCCTCTCAATGCCTGCAGTTCATGCAGTGACCCGTCTGAAATGAGGCAGGGACAGGAGGTCCAGGTGACAGGCTGCATATACCTCTGAAAGCCTTGACCTCATAGGGAGGCACTCTCTCAGGCTCAGTGAATCATAAAAACTCTTCTAGGAGACTGCAGCCATGAAATTCTTGTAGACTGTGTAAAATAATAATAATAATAAAGAGGAGGACATTAATAAAAGTTTAAAATTGATGGTAACTTTGATAAATCTGTTGCCTGGAAACCCCAGAAGCCCTTTTGGTGCTGATGTTTAGTGGGGAGTGGTAAAGTTGGGACAGTGGTAGTTGTATTTTTGTTGAAAAAATAATAGCCATAGAATATGGTTACAATAATAACCATAGAATCCCTTATCCTTTCATAATGTCTTGAACCAAACATGAAGCCAAAACCCCAAAATACTCACTTAACAACATCTCTGATATTTAGTTGCTAAAACACCAGATTCAGAAGCAGACAAGAAGAGGGTGCTGTTGAAGGTCAGAGGTTTATAATTGGCAGCAAACTTTTAACCACCTGCTACTTCAAGGGAACTGAAGGGTTGGTGAAGAATCAGTGAGTCATGTTGCACTGAGAGCCAGCATGGATAATTCAGGGAGAAATAGACTTACAGTGCAGGGCAGTGTGACCGGGAACAGAGTATCTGTCAAGCCATATACCTGACCACTTACTTCTCAACCCCTTCAATTGGTGATCACTACACTTGGCCAAAGGGCAAAGATGACATTGGGAAATAATTATTTTCATTGCATAGTAAACTCTTCTCTCTCCTGAGTTGGGCAGAATAATAGAATTACCCTGCCTAGAATATGAATTCATCAATACATGTCATATTGATTCTCAGTTTCCAGAAGGATCAGGGCAGGGATGAGTTCAAGGTTATTGAGACATATTTCTCTGACTCTTGATGATATCCCAGTGGGAGGAGGACATGGGAGGAGAAAGATTCTTCTCTGATCCCTGGTTCTGCATCTGACCATCTATCTGAAAATTCTCTTAACCTTGTCATTCTTTTGCGTCTTTCATTTTACAGCAACTCAGTAGAGCTGACAGAATCAAGGCATACCCTAGCTCTTATGAATTTTTCTTACCCCCAGTGTTCCTGCCTCCAACTACCTAAATTGGGTCTTTCTTTAAGTCTCTTCAATTAAGTCTCCTTTAAGCCCCTTCTAACCATCTTCCCAGAAACCCCTTCTCCCTCTGAATTACAAGTGCTCTTATTGTTGGTACTATTTAAAAATGCCACTGCCCTGTATTGTTGGTCGTTATGTCCCATTCTTTCACATGGATTAGTCACTCTTTAAAATTTAGAAGCTTTCCTTTTGTTTCTGAAAAATCCCCACAGCACTCAGAGCCTAATGATGTGAGGCTCCCTACGACCTCAGAGCCCCGTTGGGGAGCGCTGCCCCACTCCTGATCTCAGCAGGGTCCTGTGCTATCTGTTCTTACCCCGTCTGTATTTCCCTATCTTCTGCCTCCTAATCTCCAATCCTAGCACCACTCTCCACCCAATACCCAACAGAGAAACACATTTTTTTCTTCCAGTGCGCAATTCTCAAATGGCTGGGTCCCCGTATGATGTTTTTTTTTTCAGTTTTACTTCATAACTCTCTCATTCCCAAGACACACGGCCCTCTCAGAGGGGCTCTTAGGGTCCAGTTGGGTCCAAGCGTCTGTCATTAGAAACACCACATCTTGGCCGGGCGCAGTGGCTCACACCTGTAATCCCAGCACTTCGGGAGGCAGAGGTGGGCAGATTGCATGAGGTCAGGAGTTAGAGACCAGCCTGGTCAACATGGTGAAACCCTTGTCTCTACTAAAAATTAGCAGGACATCGTGGTGGGTGCCTGTAATCCCAGCTACTCAGGAGGCTGAGGCAGGAGAATCTTTTGAAACCGGGAGAGGGAGGATGCAGTGAGCCAAGATGGCGCCACTGCACTCCAGCCTGGCCACAAAGCGAGACTCCACTTCAAAAAAAAAAAAGAAAAGAAAAGAAACACTGCATCTTTCTAGTGCACAATTCCTGCAGCTGAATCTAGTCTACAATGCCCAACTCCTTACTTTGGGTGATTTTTCTCTCAGGAATTTCCCTTTCATCAGCGTTGCCCCAGCCCAATCTATCGGTTACAACTGTCAAGGTCTGAATCCCAACTACCAAGAGCGTTCAAATTCTCTCCCATGGTGCTCCTGGGCACCAGGCCAATCACATGGTAAGATGTCAGTTTAGTTGCCTGGGCATTCTATGGCAGTTATGTGGAGTTATATGCAGCTTTTTTACTTCCCAAAGGGCAGAGAGGACCTTTTGTGGGGGAGACCTAACTCCTCAAGCCAGTGAATCAGGATCTTGGTAATGAGATAATCTAAATCTCCTGACCAATAAATGAAGACATTACTGGGAAATTAGGGTAACCAGCTTTTTCGTGAGGGCTCCAAAAGTCATGTACAAGGCAACATGGCCGAACACTTTTTTAATAAAAAGGTTTGCCCCTTTTTAAAACTTAGGGCTAACACTACTAGAGAGTTTTGTTTGACAGATCCATTGAGAGATTTTTATTAGCATTTTGTTGCTTGTTAATGTCTGCGTTTGAGAGACAACATTGTTTTTTTGTTTTTGTTTTTGTTTTTTTCCGCAGAGTCTCGCCCTGTCACCCAGGCTGGGGTGCAGTGGCTCGATCTCGGCTCACTACAGCCTCCGCCTACTGGGTTCAAGCCATTCTTCTGCCATAGACTCTTAAGTAACTGGGATTACAGGCATACACCACTACACACAGCTAATTTTTGTATTTTTAGTAGAAACAGGGTTTCACCATATTGGCCAAGCTGGTCTCAAACTCCTGACCTCAAGTGAAATGATCTACCTGCCGCGGCCTCCCAAACTGCTGGGATTACAGGCATGAGCCACCGCTCTCAGTCAAGAGACAGTGTCATTTCTAACAACTTACGTGCATTTCTGGTCATCCACCCCTCACAGGTTGCTTTGAACAACTTGGTTTGTCCCCTAGTGATGAGCTGAAGGTTATAACAATAACCAGTCTCCCATATGTTATTGCTGAATAATTCCTTCTTGGTGGCTTCATAATAATGATATACAAAAAAGAATCTATTGTTCTCTTTGGCTCTTTTGAGATTCCTAATATCTCATTACGTCAGGGGAGTCTTTGTTTCCTCAAGGTAAAAAAACAAAAAACAGAAACCCACATATTACTGGTCTTTTTATTTAGCTGTCACAATACCAGCCATGGGAGAGTCACTATGCAGAAGAAACAATGGTAACATGGATCACTTCACATTGAAATGTGGTACCTAATTATTGTTCTTAGGGGTAGTCTAATGAGTGGTACTTGTAGGTGATTAAACACATTTGGGTTTGGAAGACCATTGGGTTGAGAACCAAGCCATCCTCCTTACCACAGTATGTGGAGAGAGAGAGTTTGGGTACTGCATCTGCCTCAAGAGCCCCATCCCACCCCACCCACAGCGCCTTCTCATGGAGTTTAACAATGACTGAAGATGCCTGAGACGCCACCCAGTCAAAAGAACCCATTCGAAAAGACGTCCTGGATTTGTTGCATATCATCATGGATTTAGCTTAGCAGCCACTGAGAACAAAAAGGATTTAAGTATATTTATAGCTGATAATCCTAAATTAAAAGGTCCTAAAAATATCAGTTTATGAGCTCCTTACCCTAGATCATATATATTGTACCAAATACCGAGGACAAAGAAAATAACCCTCCCCATCCCTCAGGAAACTTCAACACGCACCAAAGATAGACCCTTACATATTTAACAGAAAAGCACAATGGTATGTTAAAATTTAGGCATGAACAGATCATAATGGGAGCATGAAGATTGAAATGACTACTTCTGCCCAGTTTAGAGACATTGAAGGAAAGGGAGGAAAAGTCTCCATAGCGTAAGGGGCATTTGAACTGGGCTTTTAAAGGAGGAAGAAGAGTTTGACAGAGAAGAGAATGGAGCCTCTGGCAGAGGAAACACAAACTAGCAATGGGACATTAAAGTAGGGACCACATTTGCAAAGCAGTTCCAACATGACCTGTATAACAGTAATCCTGTGTTCATGCTCTTTTACGGTTTGAGTTGCTAGATGTAAAGATAATGTATATTAGACATCTTTCTTCAATCTTGCCAGATCTTGAAAATCAAGTTTGTAACTACATAAAAATTGTCTGTTCCCCAGCTCCATGACCTAAATCTTTTGCTCAAATAATGAATACCAATTTAAAGAGCAACTTAGAGAAAGTTGAGTGACAAAGTGAAAAGGAAGTAGTTCAGAAATGGAGTGTGCTTCCTCACCATTATTCCATTTACTCTAACTGCTCAGTCTTAAGCACTGGGACTTCAAAGATGAATTAAACGTGACTTCTCTCTACTAGGAACCCACAAATAAGTGAATGAAAATACAATGGCTAAGAAGCAAGACAAGCATTTATCTAGTGGATACTGAAGGATTGGAGCTGGTTGATGGCAATGTTTTCTTTCTTTTTTTTTTTTTTTTTTGAGACAGAGTCTCGCTCTGTCACCGGGCTGGAGTGCAGTGGCCGGATCTCCGTTCACTGCAAGCTCCACCTCCCAGGTTCACGACATTCTCCTGCCTCAGCCTCCCGAGTAGCTGGGACTACAGGCGCCCGCCACCTCTCCCGGCTAGTTTTTTTTTGTATTTTTTAGTAGAGACGGGGTTTCACAGTGTTAGCCAGGATGGTCTTGATCTCCTGACCTCGTGATCCGCCCGTCTCGGCCTCCCAAAGTGCTGGGATTACAGGCTTGAGCCACTGCGCCCAGCCGATGACAATCTTTTCGTCAGTCTGTGGCAAAATTAGCAAATTTATTCTCAGTTTTATCCTTCTTACCCAGAATATATCCTCTGCAATTGCTATGTGCCATTTTACATTTCTAAAGTGACATAGGGTCTGCACATCTCAAACTGAGTTTTAATTTTTAGAAAAGTAAATGCATTTACATTTTCTACATTAAAATATCATTTCTTCTCTGATATAGCAGTAGATGGTAATTAGGTTATTTAAATAGCTTTACTAATATGTCACTTCCCTGCCGTTCCCCAAAAGATATTTACCAGTTCCTATAAATGCAAAATGTATGAAAACTTGCAGTCTACACCACACCAAACAAAATGTTTCACTAAATATTTTAAAATTGTGTTTACTAACGATTTTGGAAATATTTCAATTCAGCCATGAAAATAGATCCCTATTGAACACAGATTTAACAGATTAGGTATTATTGATTAACAGGCTAGAAATATAATTGCAAAAACTGCCAAACCAGGATTTAAAATAATGATTGTGGGACCCACAAAGAAAAAACAGATTATGAAACATTTTGTTTACTGCATGATATGTGGCTAATGTATATTCACATATATACATACAGGAAAAGAACTGAATGGAATATACATATACACATGTGTGTGCATATTATATGATTTTTTCTTTTTACATGTCTACATTTTGAAATTTTTATATTATGAATCTATAGTTCTTATAAGAAAAATAGGTATTTCTAAAGAAAAAGAAATAAATACTGATTTTTAAAGAAAATACTTATTTAAAAAGTACCATCAGTGTTCTTTAAAATTAAAATTTTAACCCAGTAATTTACCTTCAAGACTCCGTGCTAAGGAAACAAGAACCAGAATTAAAATGTAGAATATAAGATTTGTTAATTCACTCAGTAAGTATTTACAGAACACTCACTGTAAAAAAAAAAAACAGTCCTCTGAGAACTCAAGATCAGTGATTCCTAATTTACAACACGATCACCTGGAGGGTCCTTTTTTTTTTTTCTTAAAAGCCACCTCCCTAGCCGGGCGCGGTGGCTCACGCCTGTAATCCCAGCACTTTGAGAGGCCGAGGCGGGTGGATCACGAGGTCAGGAGATCAAGACCATCCTGGCTAACATGGTGAAACCCCGTCTCAACTAAACACACAAAACAAAACTTGCTGGGGATGGTGTCAGTTGCCTATAATCTCGGCTACTTCAGGAGGCTGAGGCAGGAGAATGGCGTGAACTCGGGAGGCGGAGCTTGCAGTGAGCCGAGATCGTGCCACTGCACTCCAGCCTGGGCGACATAGCAAGACTCTGCCTCAAAAAAAAAAAAAAAGAAAAGCCACCTCCCTCTTCAGGAATCTAGGGTGGAAGGGAGAAATCTCTGGTTTAAAAGCTACCCAGTGGCTCAAGCCTGTAATCCCAGCACTTTGGGAGGCCGAGACGGGCGGATCACGAGGTCAGGAGATCGAGACCATCCTGGCTAATACGGTGAAACCCCGTCTCTACTAAAAAATACAAAAAACTAGCCGGGCGAGGTGGCGGGCGCCTGTAGTCCCAGCTACTTGGGAGGCTGAGACAGGAGAATGGCATAAACCCGGGGGCGGAGCTTGCAGTGAGCTGAGATCCGGCCACTGCACTCGAGCCTGGGCGACAGAGCAAGACTCCGTCTCAAAAAAAAAAAAAAAAAAAAATCCCATTTTGAAATACTATTTAAGATCTAGGGAAAGTCTCATGATAAAACGGCAGTTGAGAAAAAAAACAGGTTAGAAAGTTTTATTCAGTATGATCACAATTTTATTGCATAAAATGTATATGTAGAGGAAAAGAATAAAGACTGTAAGAAAATTGTCTAAAACATGAACATTAATACACATTATCTTAGAGGAACGTATTTTTACTTTCTATTTTCTATTTTTTCAACTTTCTTTGAATTTTTCCAAATTCTATATAAAATAAATATGTGTGACTTTAATAATCAGGAAAAAATTACTTTTAAAAATAACAAACAAGGAATCGTCATCTCCTCTCCTCCCACCCTCATCCCAATGGCAAAACGTGGGAAATCAGGATAATGTGGCAGCAGAGACAGGCCTCCCTCCCCAGAGAGGACCTGGATTGTTTGCAATTCCTTGGTTTATGGAAGATGAGACTTTATGAAGTAGGTGTGATAATCCTCATTTACAGATGAAGAGATAAAGGCTCAGAAAGCTCCATTCTCTTGTTACTCAAAAAGGAATGATTGTGAAGCCTGTAAGTCAGGCATTGTTCACATGTGAACAGGGCACAGTCCCTTCCCACGCGAATTCAGACTAGTAACTAGACACTCAGGAATGTGCACAAAGCTAGAAAGTGGCAGAGCCAGGATTTGAATCCAGGTCCTTCTGGTTTCAGAGCTTATGCTCTTTTCCCTGGAACACTGTTGGATCTAACCAGGTGTCAATATATATTAGACTATTTTAGGTCTCAGCTGGGGCCCTCAAGGCAGGGAGGAAAGCAGAAGGTCACATTGCTCAGGCTTTATCTTCACCTCTTCCTTTGTAATCACCACCTGCCATCACAGAACGCATCTAGAAATCTGGAGTGACATAGGGTCTCCACCTCTCATCAGAGAGTAGGGAGAGTGTAAGGATAAAAATAAAATGATTTTATCATAGATGCCCTTTCGTATGTCACTCCAGTGCTCAGAAATGTTTCAAGGATTCCCCACTGCCTACTGCCATGGTCAGCCTCCATATCAAAGACGCTCCACGACCTGTCCCAGTGTTCCTCTCTACCCTTCCCATGATGCCCGTTCACATCCATGAGTGCCTTGCCCTTCATCCCCTCCAATCCCTGGACTACACATATTTATTGGCTCCATGGCTTTGGGCAGCTTACTTAATATATTTAAGTCCCATTTCCTCATCTATACAAAAAGAATAGTATTATCTCTTCAGAATTTATTAAGGATTAAATAAAATGTTTCCTGAAGAGCACTTAACAGAGTGCTAGCCCATAGTATTAATAAAGCAATCAAGGCCGGGCGTGGTGGCTCCAGCCTGTAATCCCAGCACTTTGGGAGGCCGAGGCGAGCGGATCAGGAGGTCAGGAGATCGAGACCATCCTGGCGAACACGGTGAAACCCCGTCTCTACTAAAAAATACAAAAAACTAGCCGGGCGAGGTGGCGGGCACCTGTAGTCCCAGCTACTCCGGAGGCTGAGGCAGGAGAATGGCGTAAACCCGGGAGGCGGAGCTTGCAGTGAGCTGAGATCCGGGCCACTGCACTCCAGCCCGGGCGACAGAGCAAGACTCCGCCTCAAGAAAATAAATAAATAAATAAAAATAAAGCAATCAGTAATGTTAATTTATTGCTATTATTATGGCTGCTATCTTTTACTTTTTGCTTTCCCTTTGCCATATCATTATTCATATTTTTACCTTTCTAAGTTGCTTTTCTTTTTCTTTTTCTTTTTTTGAGATGGAGTCTCACTCTGTTGCCCACGTTGGAGTGCAGTGGCACCATCTCGGCTCACTGCAACCTCTGCCTCCCGGGCTCAAGTGATTATCCTGTCTCAGCCTCCTGAGTAGCTGGGATTACAGGTGCGTGCCATCGTGTCTGGCTAATTTTTTTGTTTTTACAGGGTTTCACCATGTTGGCCAGGCTGTTCTCGGACTCCTGACCTCAAGGGATCCACCCGCCTTGGCCTCCCAAAGTGTTAAGATTACAGGGCTTGAGCCACCGAGCCCTGTCCTGAGTTGCTTTTCTTCTTCCTCCTCTTCTTTCTCCTCATAGCCTAAAGCGAAACTATTCAAATCCCAGCTTCTTCCTGAAAGCCCTATAGGGCAATCGTAGCCCACAGCAAATACTCTCTCCTCCGAATTCTTTCTGTAGAAATTGAATTTTGCACTGATATTTGCCAGATAACCTATGGCTAAATGTTCATTCTCTGGTGTAAAGCTACCTGAATATAAGTCCCAGCTCTACTCCTCACTAGTAAGTGTCTCTGCCCAGAGTTGGTGTCTCATCATATTATGCCATCCTGCAGAGAGACCATCAGACTCATGCCTGCTAGCCCCACATTAGAGTGTGCTGTGCATTGCAGCTGCACTATTAAGAGTCCAGCCCTCTAAACCTGACGTGAGTTACCACGCACTCTAGGAGTTGGGTTGCCTAGGCATATTAGGGATAGTTAGATATTCAGTGGCTGGGAATCCCAGGCAAAAACAGTCATCCTGTATTTTATTTGAACAAGTCTCACTCTGTCACCCAGGCTGGAGTGCAGTGGCACGATCTCAGCTCACTCCAAACTC
Source organism: Trachypithecus francoisi (assembly GCF_009764315.1). Classification (NCBI taxonomy): domain Eukaryota; kingdom Metazoa; phylum Chordata; class Mammalia; order Primates; family Cercopithecidae; genus Trachypithecus; species Trachypithecus francoisi. The sequence continues at coordinate 129,121,701 of NW_022681453.1, read as the reverse complement.
TGCCTCCTGGTTTCAAGCAATTCTCCTGCCTCAGCCTCCCGAGTAGCTGGGATTACAGGCATACACACCACATCCGGCTAATTTTTGTATTTTTAGTAGAGACAGGGTTTCACCACGTTGGCCAGGCCAGTTGAACTCCTGAACTCAGGTGATCCTCCTGTCTCGGCCTCCCAAGGCAGTCATCAGTCCTTTTGAATCACATAATCAAAAGCCAGTCTCAAATGTTCAGTGCCAATGTAGCACAAGGTTCTAAACTGAAAATTTTTGTATTATAATAAAGTAGCTTCAGTGAGCTTTACAGCAAAGACCCACTACCTTTTATTAACTTAGAGGATAGTCTTATGATCAAAGAAAGCAAGATTTGTTCAAAAGTAATTTTTGTCTGAAAAGGCATAGGCCCCAGATGGGAATCTATCATGTTCCCTACTAAGATATATGTGTTTATGTCTTGCCTAAAGCCCTATGCACATAGTAGGTATGCAAAATATACTAGTAATTAATTTATCAATGAAAAAATGAGGTTTTTTTTGCAAACGGACAGCAAAGTTGACATCTTCGACCCAATAATTATACTCGTTGGAAATTTCTGCTAAAAATAGATTCTCATCTGTGTGGGCGTGATATGGTTTGGATATTTGTCCCCTCCAAATCTCATGTTGAAACAGAATCCCCAGTGTTGGAGGTGGGGCCTGATGAGAAGTGTTTAGATCTCTTTGGGGCAGATCCGTCATGAATGGCTTAGCACCATCCCCTTGGTAATAAGTGAGTTCACAAGAAGTCTGGTTGTTTTAAAAGTGTGCAGCGCCTACCGTCCCTCTGTTTCTCTCTTGTTCCCACTCTCACCATGTGACGTGCCTGTTCCTACTTCGCCTTCTGCCAAGAGTAAACGCTCCCTGAGGCCTCCCCAGAAGCTGAGCAGATGCCAGCACCATGCTTCCTGTACAGCCTGCAGAACCATGAGCCTATTAAGCCTTTTTTCTTTATAAATTACCCAGACTCTGGTATTCCTTTATAGCAACTCAAGAACAGTCTAACACTGGGCGGGGGAGTTCAAAATTTAATAATAGAAATAAAAGATACAACCTTAAAGCCCATCAGTAGAAGAATGAGTAAGTGAATGATGCTAATTCCACCTAAGGAATACCATGCAGCCATTTTAAAAATATAGAGAATCAAATATCTGCTGACTTTGAAAAATGTCCAAGAGATATTAAGCAAAAAAAGAAAAATTGCAAAAAAGCAGGCATATTATATTTCTAGTTGTGTTCATATTTAAAGCCTCCAAAGTAGGTATATTTGCATGTAAATGTGACAAAAGGAGATTCAAAAGATACAGAGCAAACTTCTGACAGTAGCCAGTTACCTTTGAAAACAGGAGAGAGTGTGCATGATTGTGCCTGTGTACATAGGGCTGGGGGTTGGGTGGTGATGGAAGTATTGTTAAATCTTTTACAATAATACTCTATTTGTATATTACCTATATAACAAAAGACAAAAAGATTGCCAAGGGAAAATAAACAATTTAAATTTTGTTAGAAGCAATTGTTTCAGAAATGATAAAGCAAAAATATATTTGCCAAATTGTGATCACCAGGTTACAGAAATTGATTATTTCAAATCTCATATTTGCTCTGTGTGTGTGTGTGTTTGCGTGTGTGTGTAGTTTAAAGCCTGCTTTCCCTCGGTCATTATGTTTTACACTGCCACTTCGTTCTTCCTTATCTCAGAATAAATTCCTTTGCTAATGTGTTCTTAAAAATCAGAAAGCTTCCTCACTTAAAAGTCACCAATCAACTGGATCTATTTTGTTAAGAAGCGTGCTGAGCAAAATGTGATTTGGATGGAATGGCAGGCCCAGGAAATGAAAAATTAGCATCCCATGGCAATTCAGAACGTGACAATAGTCACTTAACAACAGATTTCCCTTTATCTTTCCAAAGGAGAGCGGTTTTTTTGGATAGAAGTTGTCTCATTGTCTCAGGGCACCCAGGTGAAGCCAGGATGAGTTCACCTGCTTCCCTCCTCATTGTTCCCTTGAAGCTTCCCTGCCCTCACCTCCGTGGTTCTACCTGCAGCAGCTTAAAGGGGTATTCCTCGGGGCTGTTTTTTGAAGTCTGCATGCTACATCATGCTCTAAGACCCTAAGGAGGCTTTGTGGTATCATAACTTTCAGACAGACAAGTCGCTAAAGTAAACAGCAGGGGAGAGGCACGACAGGCCACACACCTACAAGATACCTACATTCAACCATTAGCACATGTCAAAATGGTTTAAGATTAATTAAAACGAATAGTCCCATGCTGGCAGAAGCTGCACTCCCTGTCCCTACAGAGTTTCATTCTCTTTTTCTGCTTCCTGTAAAACAAGAGTAATCAGATAGCAACAGTCTCAGAAATCTCAGAAATAGTGGGGCAACGGTAAATTTTCTAGGCTAGGAATGCTGCAACATCAAGGAAAAAATATGCAGCCATAAAACATTTAGCTGGTTTACAGAATATTTAATGATGAAGGCTGGAAAATGTGTTACTGATGGCAACTACTAGAAGGATATTTGATCAGTTTTCCATGGAGTCTACTTTTAGAAAGTGTTTTAATCCCTTGGTAAGTTCTAACCATCAAAATATGTTTTTGACTTCAACACTCAGGAAGATGTTAGTTACCTATATGATGAAGGCATGTGGTCTTGTCTCCAATGGAAGAGAATGTTGGTGATTATCTCGATAAATCAAGTTTTAAAATCTGAGTAAAGCAATCTTATTGATTAGAAGACATCTATTCATTTTAGGCCTGCCTTTAAATCTCTGTGTTGGATTAGATTTTTCATTGAGAGTTTATTTGCTCAATTGTGTATTGTCTGAAATAAACAAGAACACAGAGTAGATTGTATTTTGCTTTCTCTCTCTTTGGGATCTTTTCAGGGCAAAGATAAATCAGATTAGGCATGTAGCTTCTTCTGCTCTCTCTTTTGCATGAAATAGAAGTCTCTACGCAGTGTTTCTTGACTAAATTTGGGTTGGCTTGCTTATTTATTCTTTGAGAAATGCTAAGAGAACATGCTGGTCTTTTCCTGGAACAATTCTCACACTAAATCTCACTTGTAAATGTAAGGTCTTGAATGAAACTGTGAACATGAATATGAAAACACGGTACTATTAGATTTCCATTTTGGTCTGTTTCTGGCTTGATTTGATTAAAGTACACTCAGACTATACATCTAGCATCTTGCTTTCTCATTCTTCCCACCACAGTTTAATCCTTAATTTCCTCTACTGCTGGAATGCTTCATGCTGAATGATTGGATTAACAGTGCAGCATTTCAGGATGTACCTAAATCAGCTCGGTGGTCCAAGACTCCTTTAATTGATAAGTGGCTTTCCTGCATTTATCAATATTAAATGTTGCCTCCTCTTTACTTTCTTTACTTTTCTTTATTTAATACAAACTGTTTTCAAAGAAAACAGATTTTTACAACAGAGGGTCTCTTTTCTAGGGAGAAGGATACTGAAAGAACAGCAGTTACACTCACCTTTTTGTTATTTTTATTTTTCACCTCAAAGCAAACATTGCATTTATTCTTTGTCTCCAGCTTTCATGAACTTTTTATCTTTTCTCTCTTTTAGATCTGTGTATGTTCACAACACCTGTCTCTCCGGGAAGCACATATCCCATTTCTTCAGCTCCCCAGAAGGAGACATACATATTATTTCCCTGAGGGTTAGAGAAAGCTATCAGAACTTGGCAACATATAAAGTAAATACCCACTAATTGCAATACATTCATTTAAATCAGGTCTTTATCCTTCTTAGGCATTGTAGTAGGTGGCTTCCTTTGAAGTCTTGTTGAATTTGTCCAAAATTACCTTGCCCGAGGCAGACGGCTGTTTGGAACATTTGTTCTGAACCGATCCCCAAAGCAGTAAATCTTAGCGTTGGTAACAGCTCTGCTCACATGCCACAAAAAGGAAATGTCCTGGGTAGGGCATGAATCCAGGCTTAGATCCCCCATTGTATGCAAAGAACAGAAAGAGAAAGAGAGAGATACCTGCACAGCTCTCAGGGATATAATGCTGTTGTACAACTCTGATGACGCTATAAACCACAAACCCTGTACATTAGTGAAATACAAACTAACAGACTGCCAGTGAATTAGTGACTTTTTTCTTTTTTTCTGCTGCATCCATTCACGCACGCATGCATGCATCTCTTATTTAATAGTGATTTTATTACAGTGTTATCACGTGTTCGCTTACTTTAAACACAAGTAGCTTATGCCCCCCAGCATTTTAAATTCATGATGAGAATATTATTTTACATATATGAGGAATAATGCTCTATTGGCATCAAGGTGTCATACCTATTATAGATTCTCATCTTCCTCACAAATGCACTGATAGATAATCTGATGTAAACAATCACACTCTGAGATCTTCAGACACATTCAAGATTTTGTTGGGGTGCATTTCATATTTCTACCATGTACATAGAATGGCTTTCAAGCCTTTTCAGTCTGTTGCCAGGTTTTGCTCCTATTACAATAGAAACTGCTATGCAGCAGGTAAAGGAGCTACCTGAACCTGGAGCAAATGATTCTGTAGCTAATTGTCATGGAGATAAGTTCAAGTTATGTTCTACTTGAGTAAGGAATCCGAATCACCAAAGGCATATAGGAGGAAAATATGTGGGAGTCTACAGTTGTCTTGCTTATTGGTACGTGGTGTGCTGTTCATCCTCCACCTTCAAACAAAATCTAATTGTCCTAAGATAAAGCAAGTACCATAGAGACAAAATCAAGCCAAATCTCCAGGACACAGTCTTTAGAGCACAACTAGATTATGCCCTCTTTTATTGTGGTGACTGTTTCTTCACCTCTGAACACAATTTCAAGTGTTATCTTTGATCTATAAAGTGCTAAGTGGTCTATAGTTTTGTAAAGAGCTTCTTGTTTACCCTAGCAATAATGATGAATTGTTAGCATCTATTTACTGACCTCAAAAGTAAAACTGTGCAAATTTACAGTATTGAAATGACATATGAACATTTTCCAGGAGACTTCAAATTGAGGCCAAAGCAGACACCATCATTGAAGTACATATTTTCTAGAGCTTACGGTGTGTGACATAACGAAACTTGTAATAGGCTTCATGCCCTAATGAAGAGTTCACAATCAAATAAGGTATAGACTTGTGTAAAGTTAAACAGTAATATCAAATACACAAGATCACATAAAACTTAAATAAACATAACTAACTATTCATCAATGTGGAATTAAGTAAACAAATTATGGAACACCTGTATAATGGGAGTACTTTGCGCTCATTAAAAAGAATTACATAGGCCCGGCATGGTGGCTCACGCCTGTAATCCTAGCACTTTGGGAGGCTGAGGTGGGTGGATTGCCTGAGCTCAGTAGTTTGAAACCAGCCTGGGCAACACAGTGAAAACCTGTCTCTACTAAAATACAATAAATTAGCTGGGCATGGCAGCATGTGCCTGTAATCCCAGCTACTCAGGAGGATGAGACAGGAGAATTGCTTGAACCTCGGAGGTGGAGGTTTCAGTGAGCCAAGATCACCCCACTGCACTCCAGCCTGGGCAACAGAGCAAGACTCCATCAAAAAAAAAAAAAAAAAGAATTATGTAGCTCTGGATATAGTGCTACGTGAAAGGCCTCAAGATATATTTTTCAGATTAAAAAAGGTGTAGGATAATACATATAGAATTAGCTTACTTGTGCAATTTTTGTTTGTTTGTCTTATAAAGTCTATTTCTTGACTGGGCACAGTGGCTTACGCCTGTAATTCCAACACTTTGGGAGGGCAAGGTTGGCGGATCACCTAAGGTCAGGAATTGGAGACCAACCTGGCCAACATGGTGAAACCTCGTCTCTACTAAAAATACAAAAAAATTAGCTGAGTGTCGTGGCGGACGCCTGTAATTCCAGCTACTCGGGAGGCTGAGGCAGGAGAAGGGCTTGAACCTAGGAGGTAAAGGTTGTGGTGAGCTGAGATCACACCACTGCACTCCAGCCTGGGCAACAAGAGTGAAACTCCGTCTCAAAGAAAACAAAAATGTCTGTTTCTATTTCTCTTTCATTTAAAAAATAATTTCATATTTTATTTTATTTTATTTTTTCAAGACGGAGTCTCACTCTGTCACCTGGGCTGGAGTGCAGTAGTGAGATCTCAGCTCACTGGAACTGAGTGTGAGGTTGCTCACAGCAGCTGTCCGTGTGTATCCAATGCTTAGCTCCCACTTAGGAGAACATGTGATATTTGACTTTCTGTTCCTATGTTAATTTGTTTAGGAAAATGGCCTCCAGCTGCATCCATGTGGCTGCAAAGGACATGATTTCATTCTTTTTCATGGCTGTGTAGTATCCTGTGGTATATATGTGCACCACATTTTCTTTTTCTTTTTTTTTTTTTTTTTTTGAGATGGAGTTTCATTCTTGTTGCCAAGGCTGGAGTGCAATGGTGCAATCTCAGCTCACTGCAACCTCCACCTCCTGGGTTCAAGTGATTCTCCTGCCTCAGTCCGGAAAGTAGCTGGGATTACAGGTGCCCGCCACCACGCCCAGCTAATTTTTGTATTTTTAGTAGAGATGGGGTTTCACCATGTTGACCAGGCTGGTCTCAAACTCCTGACCTCAGGTGATCCGCCCGCCTCGGCCTCCCAAAGTGCTGGGATTACAGGCATGAGCCACCGTACCCGGCCTGCACATTTTCTTGATTCAATCCACCATTGATGGGCACCTAGGTTAATTCCATGTCTTTGCTATTGTGAATAATGCTGCAATGAACATACAAGTAAAGAACTGTTCTACAAAAACGACACTTATGCACCCTTTTAAAAGAAATAGAGATCTATAATATATGTGTGTATAGTCATGTGTCACTTAACAACAGGATATAGCCTGTTATTATAATGAATATTATAGGCAATTGTAACACAGTGGTAAGTATTTGTGAATCTAAACCTATCTAAACATAGAAAAGGTACAGTAAATACTGTATAAAACGTTTTAAAATGGTACACCTAAACAGGGCGCTTAGCATGAATGGAGGTCTTAGGACTGAAAGTTGCTCTTGGTGAGTCAATGAGTGAGTGGTAAGTGAATGTGAAGGCCAAGGACATTATTGTACACTATGGTAGACTTTCCAAACACTGTACACTTAGGCTACACTAAATTTATAAAAAATATTTTACTGGGCCAAGTGTAGTGGCTTAAGCTGTAATCCCAGCACTTTAGGAGGCCAAGGTGGGCAGATCACTTGAGCCCACGAGTTTGAGACCAGCCTGGCCAATGTGGTGAAACCTTGTCTCTACTAAAAATGCAAAAATTAGCCAGGTGTGGTGGTGTATGCCTGTCATCCCAGCTACTTGGGAGCCTGAGGCTCAAGAATCACTTGAACCTGGGAGGAGAGCAAGGCTACAGTGAGCTGATACCACACCACTTGTGCCACTATACTCCAGGCTGGGCGACAGAGCAAGATTATGTCAAAAAAAAAAAAAAAAATCTATCTTCAGTAATAAATTAACCTTAGCTTACTGAAACTTTTTACTTTTTAAACTTTTTAATTCTTTTAAACTCTTGGACTCTTTTGTAATAACACTTAGCTTAAACTGCAAACACACTGTACAGCTACACAAAAATAGTTTCTTTATATCCTTATTCTACAAGAATTTTTTATTTATTTATTTTTTTTTTACTTTTTAAACTTTTTTTGTTAAAAACTGAGACATAAACACACACATTAACCCCAGCCTACTCAGGGTCAGGATCATCAATATCACTGTCTTCCTCCTCCACATCTTGTCCCACTGGAAGGTTTTCAAGGGCAGTAATAAGCATTCAGCTGTCACCTCCCATGATAAGAATGTCTTCTTCTGAAGTGTCTTGTAAAGGGCTTGCCTGAGGCTGTTTTACAGTTAACTTAAAAAATAAAATAAACGCACACTAACAAAACTATAGTATAGAAAATACATATACCAGAACATAGTTGTTTCAATCATTATCAAGTATTATGTACTGTACATAATTGTATTGCTATACTCTTATATGTATGGCAGTATAGTAGGTCTGTTCACACCAGCATCATCACAGACACGTGAGTAATGCATTGTGCTATGACATTAAGACGGCAACGATGTCACTAGGCAATAGAAAATTTTCAGTTCCATTATAATCTTAAAGGACCACTTTCATATGTGCAGTTCACTGTTGACTGAAAGGTCATTATGCAGTACATGACTGTACTTAGATAAGCATACTATTTTTAAAAAGTATTCAATAAGAAATATGATAGTAGTTACTTTTTAAAGATAGATGGGATAATTATAAGAGATTAGGAATGTGTGAGTGAAGAAATAGTTTTTTTAAAAAACACCTTTTGCCATATTTTGATTTTTTCATAAATAAATATTATTATTATTATTATTATTTTGAGATGGAGTTTTGCTCTTGTTGCCCAGGCTGGAGTGCAATGGCATGATCTTGGCTCACTCCGCTTCCTGGGTTCAAGTGATTCTCCTGTCTCACCCTTCCGAGTAGCTGGGATTACAGGCATGCGCCACCATGCCCAGCTAATTTTGTATTTTTGGTAAAGACAGGGTTTCACCATGTTGGTCAGGTTGATCTCAAACTCCTGACCTCAGGTGATCTGCCCACATCGACCTCCCAAAGTGCTGGGATTACAGGCGTGAGCCACTGTACCCGGCAATAGATACAATTTTTAAGAGATAAGCCCATTTTTAAAAGGCATACAACAGGTAAACTATTATTGAGGGAAAGGTGTATATCACTCCTTACCAAATGAGTATTACAGACAGTGAATATCACAGAACTTCAATGGAGAGACAGATCACTAGGTGAGCAACTAAATAATTACTATCATAATAATAATACCACTTACGAAACTGTAGCATGACCATATTAGACATATTTCTATTTATTGCTATTACCTTTATCATATATACTCAAATTATTCCTACATCTGTCAGTTATCATATATACTCAAATTATTCCTACATCTGTCCTCTTCAAGTTAGCTCCTAAGTTCTGATAGAACCTCAATAATCTCTGATAGCTACCTTGTTTTCTAATATGACAAGATGGTCCAGGGTCATCTTGTACATTTCCTACTTTAGACCTGGAATTGGACATTTCTCTCCAAAGAGCTCTAGTCTTCCATTTTACTGGGAAATTACATTTAGATACCACGATATGAGCATGAGTGGTGCTTATTGCTACTGGGTTGATCATTTTTTTCCAGTGAACAGTGAGCAGATATAAGATATATAATGATAAAATGCAAGTCTATGCTGATACTATGAATTCAGATTCAGAGTTTTTCTTAACTTCACTGATCTTGAATATTTATCTTTTTTTAACTGAATATTCCAGTTGATACCAACATAATTATACAATAGTCTCAGAGTAGCAAAACCAACACTGCTACTACTAATATAATTATTGAAAACAGTTATAATTATCGAAAATAATTCTCCTTAGAATATATGGCCGGGCGCGGTGGCTCAAGCCTGTAATCCCAGCACTTTGGGAGGCCGAGACGGGCGGATCACGAGATCAGGAGATGGAGACCATCCTGGCTAACATGGTGAAACCCCGTCTCCACTAAAAAATACAAAAAACTAGCTGGGCGAGGTGGCGGGTGCCTGTAGTCCCAGCTACTCGGGAGGCTGAGGCAGGAGAATGGCGTAAACCCGGGAGGCGGAGCTTGCAGTGAGCTGAGATCCGGCCACTGCACTCCAGCCCGGGGACAGAGCAGAGACTCCATCTCAAAAAAAAAAAAAAAAAAGAATATATGCCGCTAAGAACACATAGACAAATAACTGTGTTGTAAAAGCCATTGGAATGGTTTTCCTCTGTGAGATAATGCCATTCACAAGCTACACAGTGAGGTTCATTTGTTTCATTTTATTTTGCTTTTTAGGTATTGTATTTTAAAAATTAATTTTGTTTAGTAATTAGGTAGAATGTTAATTTGGTTCCAAAGTCAAATCTATAAAGCAATATATATTTTAAAATTTCTAGCTATTACTTCCCTTGCCTTAAATTTATCTTATGAAGTGCACTTTTCTTGTTTTTATTTTTATTTTTAACCTCCCTCTTAGATGAGTTTTCGCTTGTTTTGATTTTAATACATATTATTAGGTTGATATGGTTTGGATTTGTGTCTCTGCCCAAATCTCATGTTGACTTGTAATCCCCAATTTTGGAAGAGGTGGAAGATGATTGGATCATGGGGGTGGATTTCCCCCTTGCTGTTCTCATGATATGAGTGAGTTCTCATGGTATATGATTGTTTAAAAGTATGTATGTAGCACCTTCCCTTTCTCTCTCTTCATGCTGCTCCAACTACATATGACATGTCTACTTCCCCCTCCACCATCATTGTAAGTTTCCTGAGGCCTGCCCAGCCATACTTCCTCTACCGCCTACAGAACCATGAGCCAATTAAACCTCTTCTTTATAAATTACCCAGTCTGAAGTAGTTCTTTATAGCACTGCAAGAAAGAACTAATATATAGGAAAATGGAAGCATTTAACTTAACAGTATAACCTGGATGTATTGATCACACCATAGTAGAAGGTAAAGATATCTTTCATTTATTTCCATAGCATCTTTCATCACTTTTTGTTTTCTCTTTAGTTAATGGTTCTCTCTTTTCATTTACCTTTTATTTTCAGCTTGGTATATTTTTATAGATATTTATCACCAATTTATCTTCACACACTCTCCTATTGTCTCAATCTTTAATCAATATATTTAAGCACATCATGGATGCTATCAAATTCATCTTAAATTCATTCTCTTAGAGCCTGCTGCCTGCTGCAATCTGGATGGATAATTCCTGTGACCTGCTGCACAGCTATCATCCACCCTTTACAATCTCCCTTCACCATCATCCTTGGAACTTCTTCCTTTTCATTGAGTAAAATCTCCTACTTACTGATTCCTTTGTCACTTTACTTCTTACTTTACTCTCTGACTTTGATAAAACACAGCTAACTTCTTTAGCTTGATACTGTGATGAGGTTCATAACTCTTATGCATATTGCTTCATCTACCATCAACCAAAGATGGGGATATCACTGGAGCGCCATTACTTGTCATTACCCATTGTGTCCCATGATGTCCTTTATGATGATGGCTATTAAATCATGTAATGTATACAGGTTTAAGAGCTTAGTTAACCTTTGGTGACAACCAGATTCGACGAGATGAGGCCCTCAATGTAGAGTATATGTCAGAGGTAGATGCTTCTTAGCATATTAAAGGCTAATTCCTAGGACATTCAGGGACTAAATTTTAAGAACAAAGTTATTTTATCAGAACAGATTCTGGGGTTTTTTCCTTTTTTTTTTTTTTTTTTTTTTTTGGAGACAGAGTCTCACATTGTCACTTGGGCTGGAGTACAACGGCGCGATCTTGGCTCACTGCAACTTCCACCTCCCAGGTTCAAGCAATTCGCCTGCCTCAGCCTCCTGAGTAGCTGGGATTATAGGGGCCCACCACCAATTAGCCTGGCTAATTTTTTTTGTATTTTTAGTAGAGACGGGGTTTCACTATGTTGGCCAGGCTGGTCTTGAACTCCTGACCTCGTGATCCGCCCACCTCGGCCTAAAAAGTGCTGGGATTACAGGCGTGGGCCACCACACCCAGACTTCCCCTTATTTTTAAATTCAGTAGGGAAGCATTAAAGGTCAATTCAGAGGTCATTAAAATTGTATTTGTAAATAACAAGAAATATTAGTATCTAATTCTGTGGTTGTTTGCAAGATTATTTCTTTGAAATTTAAATGGAACTTCCTTTATACTTACGCTCACACACACACAAACAAGTGCACACACAGGTGTGAGAAGCCCAGTCATTCCAGGATTAGCTGTTCCTCAGAAAGCTCAGTAATGGTCTGAAATCTGAAGCCCCACTTGAACTTTTCTACTAATTCAGTAATTACTGCTGTGACTGAAATTGGCCCCTTTCCTGCAATTACTCAACATGCACTTTCAGTAAAAGAGGTTAACACCTGAATTTAGATTCTAATTAGCATGTAAGGTAGAATTTTTTGTTTAAAGCTTATTAAAATGGGGACTTTTCCCAGCATAAGATTTCACTAGTCTATGGAGGCAAACACATGTTTTATAGATCAATCTGTTTCCAGTTATCTTAAAAGCAACAAAGGTCAGAGGTGAAACCAAGATCAACGTATCACCATTTAAGACACTAACCTCAGAATAAATCAAATTCAGTCAATAACTGAAGTTGTCAGGCTGGCCACTGTCAATACAAGGACCACTGTTTCCAAATCTGCATTTAAATAAATGATTTATCTCAAAAAAAGATATCAATAACTCGAGATAAAAGCAAATTAATAGTGGTATTGGCTTTCAGAGCTATCTCCAGTTCCTTCCCCCAGTTTTCCTAATTACTAATATTTAAAAATTGCGACACCAAAAACTCAGAATTACATGGGGACAGAAGGTCTTCAATTTCTCAGGCAACAATTAATTTGAGTTTAACTTCAACCACAGGTGTGTCTTCAAGTTACCTATGTATCCTCTGCCACATCCCTAAGAAGCAGTTGCCCAATTATTTCTTGGGCACCTCCAGCAATGGGAAACTTACTACCTCCTAAAACAGCTCATTTTATTACCAGACACACCGGAAACGATGGCTCTATAATTGATAGATCATAAACACATGAATTCAGGGGCATTCTCATCATTCAGTTGACTCACACTGTTTTCAGTGTTATACTGTTTATTTCTTTCCCATCTTGCACTTATGCAATTGACTTTTTTGAATCTAAGTTCGAGAACTTAGATTTGTCTCTTCTGAATTTTCCTCTACTTCAGCTTATCGCCTGTTCATCCAATCAAGATGATTTGTGTTGACTGTGCTCTCTGGTTTCTTGTCATCTACAAATATAATAAGCATCCTATCCTTTGTTCCTGTTCAAGGACAAACTTGATATATAAGGTCTCCCAGTTTCTAACTTGACTCAGCCAACATTTCAATACAGAAGTGAAACCCTTGTGACTTCCTCGTTGGCTATTCTGAGAATCATATTATATTCACCGGCAAATCAAGAAAAAAAACTTGAAACAATACTTGTGTCTTCAAAAACAAGGACAAAAAGATCAGGGAGTGGGAAGTGGTAAAATCACTTGTATTAGTTTGCTAGGAACTGCCATAACAAAGTATCACAGACTAGGTGGCTTAAACAACAGACGTTTATTTTCTTACTATTCTGGGGGCTAGAAGAATGAGATCATGGTGTGGGTACTTGGTTTCTTCTGAGGCCTGCCTCTCATTGGCTTGTAAATGACTGTGTTCTCCCCATGTCTTTACATGGTCTTCCCCCTGTGCTTCTCTGTGTCTTAATCTCTTCTCTTCCTAAAAGGGCACAAGCCATATTAAACTAGAGCCCACCCTAATAAACTCATTTCAACTTAATTACCTCTTTAAAGGCCCTATCTCCAAACAAAGTCACATTCTGAGGTGCTGGGGGCTAGGACTTTAACATGTGAATTTGAGGGGAATACAAATCAGCCACTACATCGCTCAGGGAACATATTCTATGTTCTCAGCCATAGATTGCGTATACCCCCTTAATACCAGTTTATCTAAATGTTCGTGTTTTATCTCACTAAATGTGTTATCTTATTAACTTAATGCACATTTATCTTTACTTTTTTTTTTTGAGACAGAGTCTTGCTCTGTTGCCCAGGCTGGAGTGAAATGGCACAATCTCAGCTCACTACAACCTCCGCCTCCTGGGTTCAAGAGATTCTCGTGCCTCAGGCTCCCAAGTAGCTGGGATTACAGGCATGAGCCACCACACCTGGCTAATTTTTGTATTTTTAGTAGAGACGGGATTTCACCATGTTGGCCAGGCTGGTCTCAAACTCCTGGCCTCAAGTGATGACCCCGCCTAGGCTCCCAAAATGCTGGTGTGAACCACTGCGCCCAGCCTATTTTCATATAGGCCCTATTTTTAGGGCCTTATGTCTACATTTCAGAATGTGCCTTCAAACGGGTTGAGGTCTAAATATGAACCACAGTGTCTAAGCTTTTTAAATGCTGCTGCCATTTCATGAAAAGTGCCCTTTGCTGATGGGCTCATTTGCTGTAATAAATCATACCATAATATAAGCTATAGAGTGCATAAATATGTAAATATGCATACATTTCTAAAGTTACAGCATATTGCTTATATTCCTGTCACTATATCCAGTTTCTATTTGAAAGAATACAATATGAATGTCTAGATAGCCTCAGTTACCTAGAAGCAGGTGTAATTAAGGAAATTTGGTTATGTGACCTCCAGAGAGGTGAACTACATGCCGTAGACTTTGACCCAAATATTCATATCCCCCAGTGTGTTTCATTACAATGGAGCCCTATTTTTGTACGAAGAAAACTCGAGACCCACGGAAGTAAGACTGTAGGAACATGTTAGAAAAATGGCTGTTGCTGGGCATGGTGGCTCACGCCTGTAATCCTAGCACTTGGGAGGCCGAGGCAGGTGGATCAACTGAGGTCAGGAGTTCAAGACCAGCCTGACCAACATGGTGAAATCCGTCTCTACTAAAAATACAAAATTAGCCAGATGTAGTGGCACATGCCTGTAATTCCAGCTATTTGGGAGGCTGAGGCAGGAGAATCACTTGAACCCCACAGGCAGAGGTTGCAGTGAGCTGAGATTGTGCCATTGTACTCCAGTGGGGCAACAAGAGCGAAATTCCATCTCAAAAAAACAGAAAAAGAAAAAAGAAAAATGGATGTTAGTCACATTTCATTTTCCTATGTCCACATTCCACTTTCCTGCATTCTAAAATTCCTAGAAACTAAAAATAATGGCCAGGCGCAGTGGCTCATGCCTGTAATCCCAGCACTTTGGGAGACTGAGGAGGGTGGATCACCTGAGGTCAGGAGTTTGAGACCAGCCTGGCCCACATGGTAAAACCCTATCTCCTCTAAAAATACAAAAATTAGCCAGATGTGGTGGCTTATGCCTGTAATCCCAGCTACTCAGGAGGCAGAGGCAGGAGAATCACTTGAACCCAGGAGGTGGAGATTTCAGTGAGCCAAAATTGAGCCACTGCACTCCAGCCTGGGTGACAGAGTGAGACTCCGTCTAAAAAAAAAAAAAAAAGGCCGGGCGCGGTGGCTCAAGCCTGTAATCCCAGCACTTTGGGAGGCCGAGACGGGCGGATCACGAGGTCAGGAGATCGAGACCATCCTGGCTAACACGGTGAAACCCCGTCTCTACTAAAAAATACAAAAAAATTAGCCGGGCGAGGTGGCGGGCGCCTGTAGTCCCAGCTACTCGGGAGGCTGAGGCAGGAGAATGGCATGAACCCGGGAGGCGGAGGTTGCAGTGAGCTGAGATCCGGCCACAGCACTCCAGCCTGGGCGGCAGAGCGAGACTCCGTCTCAAAAAAAAAAAAAAAAAAAAAAAAAAAAAAAAAAAAGAAAGAAAAGAAACTAAAATAATTAGCAAAGAGTAGGTACTGTGTAAATTTGTGAATGAATAAAGTGGTTTAAAAAATAAAAACTCATATAATTCTTTTTTGACCACACTATAAACTATAATATTCCTTTAGAGTCACTGCCTGCAAGCACTATTCAAAAACTCTTATCATCATGCAAAATTACTTCAGTTATACCATATAATCAAGATAATAATATATTATATAGGGCAAAATTTGGATTGAAGACAGCCATAAAGCTTAAGAATTATCTTGACTCCTAAACTAGCCAGCTCCTTTAATAAGTAACGAATTAAGGATGTTTGTTCTCCCCTAACCCTAATATGCCCAGTTACTCCATCCAACTTCCAAAAGGGCTGGGCATCTATGAGGTCAAGACACATGTAATCCAAGTATGCATAGCAGTTAATACATCAGTAAAGAGGGAAGAAAAAGGCTCAAGTGAAAAATAACATAAAGGGGCTGGACACGATGGCTCATGCCTGTAATTCCAGCACTTTGGAGGCCAAGGCAAGTGGATCACTTGAGGTCAGGAGTTCAAGACCAGCCTGGCCAACATAGTGAAATCCTGTCTCTACTAAAAAAAAAAACAAATTAGCTGTGTGTGGTGGCCCACGTCTGTAATCCCACCTACTTGGGAGGCTGAGGCAGGAGAATCGCTGGAACCCAGGAGGCAGAGGTCGTAGTAAACCGAGATCACGCCATTGCACTCCAGCCTGGGTGATGGAGCAAGATTACATCCAATATATATATATATATATATAGCATAAAAGATGCCATGTTATTTCTAACAGCACCCATTTATTCTATAGAATAAGAAAACTTTTTACAGCACACTCCCTTTCTAGGTCCTGGAAAAAAAGAGAATTAAAGTGAAATAAAATAAGTCCCTTTAAAAAATATTTTGCTGTTTTTCCCCCAATAATGGAACAGAAATTTTATCAAAATGTTCAATTATCCCAGCACTTTGGGAGGACGAGACGGGCGGATCACAAGGTCAAGAGATCGAGACCATTCTGGCTAACACAGTGAAACCCTGTCTCTACTAAAAAAAACACACACACACACACAAAACTAGCCGGGCGAGGTGGCGGGCGCCTGTAGTCCCAGCTACTCGGGAGGCTGAGGCAGGAGAATGGCGTAAACCCGGGAGGCGGAGCTTGCAGTGAGCTGAGATCCGGCCACTGCACTCCAGCCCGGGCGGCAGAGCGAGACTCCGCCTCAAAAAAAAAAAAATGTTCAATTAACCCCAACCTCATACGGTAACAAGGTGATTAAGAGCACAGCCTGTGTAGTCAAGCCACCCACATAAAACCCTGCTTCCTCTGCTTGCTAACTAAAAAGAACTATAGGAACATTCCTTAAGCCTCACCAGCCTTACTGTCTTACTTACAGGAGAGATAATATTAGTAACTACCACACAAGACTGTTTAGGAAAATTAAATGAGATAGGCTGTTAGACAATACTTAGCATAAAGCCAGCACTCTATATATCTTAGCCATTATTATTTTTTGTTAATAGCATTAATACTCACAAAAACCTATGGTGTGGCTTTGTTATCTCTAATTATACACACACACACACAAAAACAAGACTTGCCCAAGGTCGGACTGTTATTACATGACAGAATTGAGATTTTTTTCTAACTCCTGCTTTTTCTGTACCTCCTGCTATAAATGTAATCTTATGTGGAAACTGCTTGTTTCCCAATGGCCAAGGGCACATAGCAGTGGGGAATTGGAATGCTCTTTAGAGAATTCTGTCATTATACAGTTCTTTTCTCATACTAATGAATGTGGCAAATTCAGGCATAATTTGGGCAGACACCTGAAGTGAGGACAGAAGAGGTATCAAGGGGGAAGTGAAGGCATTAGGCAGTTCCTGAAATCCGCACATCAGTGGCACTGTGATTTTGAACCATCTGTTCGCAAACAGCAGGATGCCAGCCAGTGACAGGTTAGGTTAGGGCAACCGTCTTTGAGGGCAGAGGCCTTGTCTTCTCCAACTTTGTGACATGCCCAATAGAGCATAATAAATACTCAATAATAACTGTTTGCTAGACTGAGTTGTCTTGAACTAAATTGAATTGGCCAGCCATCCTTACTGGTCTTGCTTGAGAATCATAAAAGGCCCCACCCCTGCTTACACATTCACACATGCCAAAGTAACTCATTCATTTATTTACTCATCAGATATTGAGTGCTTTCCATGGGAATACTAGACAATAAACAAAACAAGCAAGGTCCTACTATCATAGAGTTTAGTGTCTGATGATGGAGGAGATGGTTAATTAACCAAGTAGTTACATACAGTCTGATGAGTGCTCGGCTAGAAGTGGGAGGTGCCACTGATATAAAATGGAAGTGGGGGGTGGGATGTCACAGGGTATGGGTCCATAGTGATGAGATTGGAGGGCTAAGCAGGACCTTGCAGGCCTTAGTAAGGATTTTGGTTTTTAGCAAGTGTAATAGAAGCTTTTAAATGTTTTTAAGCTGAATAGTGACATGTTCTGATTTGCATTTTGAAAAGGTCAATCAGGTCCCATTATGGAGGATGGCAAATGCAGTCTGAAATAGGAAGATCACGCTGCAACAGCAGTCTAGGCAAGAGGTGATGATGGCATAGGTTAGGGAAAGGAGAAAAGCAGAAAGTTTGTCCAAAAGCTCCTCCAGCTGAAAAACAACTTCAGCAAAGTTGCAGGACACCAAATCAATGTACAAAAATCACTAGCATTTGTATATACCAACAACAGCCAGACCAAGAGCCAAATCAGGAATGCAATCCCATTCACGATTGCCACAAAAATAAAAATAAAACACCTAGGAATATAGCAAACCAGGGAGGTGAAAGATCTCCACAATGAGAATTACAAAACACTGCTCAAAGAAATCAGAGATGAAGCAAATGAATGGAAAACCATCCCATGCTCAATGCCATTAAAATCGCCAAACTGCCCAAAGCAATTTATAGATTGAATGCTAATCCCATCAAACTACCAATGACATCCTTCACAGAACTAGAAAAAGCTATTTTTAAATTCATATAAAACCAAAAACAGCCTGAATAGCCAAGGCAATCCAAAACAAAAAGAACAAAGCTGGAGGCATCACACCATCTGACTTCAAACTATACTACAGGGCTACAATAACTAAAACAGCATGATACTGGTACAAAAACAGGCACACACACCAATGGAACACAATAGAGAGCCCAGAAATAAAGCTGCACACCTACAACTATCTGATCTTCAACAAAGCTGACAAAAACAGGCAATAGGGAAAGGACTCCCGATTAAATAAATGGTGCTGGGATAACTGGCCAGCCATATACAGAAGGTTAAAATTGGACTCCTTTCTTACACCATATACAAAAATCAACACAAGATGGATTAAATACTTAAATGTAAACCCCAAAACTATAAAAACTCTGGAAGACAACCAAGGCAATACCGTTCTGAACATAGGAACGGGCAAAGATTTCATGACAA
Source organism: Trachypithecus francoisi (assembly GCF_009764315.1). Classification (NCBI taxonomy): domain Eukaryota; kingdom Metazoa; phylum Chordata; class Mammalia; order Primates; family Cercopithecidae; genus Trachypithecus; species Trachypithecus francoisi. Next base: position 129,102,693 of record NW_022681453.1, on the reverse strand, counting down.
AGACACCAAAAGCAATTGCAACAAAAGGAAAAAAATTGACAAATGGGAACTAATTAAACTTAAGAGCTTCTACATAACAAAAGAAAGTATCAACAGAGTAAACAGACAACCTACAGAATGGGAGATAATATCTGCAAACTATGTATCTGAAAAAGGTCTAATATCCAACATCTATAAAGTACATAAACAAATTTAACAAGAAAAAAATGAAATTTCTTGTTTAAATTTAATAATTAAAAAAAACCCTATAGAAAAAGTTGGCAGGGGACATGAACAGACACTTTTCAAAAGAAGACATACATAAGGCTAACCAGCCTATGAAAAAATGCCTAATATTACTGATCACTAGAGAAGTGCAAATAAAAACCACAATGAGATATTATCTCACACCAGAATGGCTATTATTAAAAAGTCAAGGCTGGGCTCGGTAGCTCACGTCTATAATCTCAGCACTGCGGGAGGCCAAGGCAGGCAGATCGCCTGAGGTCGGGAGTTCAAGACCAGCCTGACGAACATGGAGAAACCCCATCTCTACTAAAAAAAATAAATAAATACAAAAATTAACCAGGTGTGGTGGCACATGTCTGTAATCCCAACTACTCGGGAGGCTGAGGCAGGAGAATTGCTTGAACCTGGAAGGTGGAGGTTGCAGTGAGCTGAGATCACACCACAGCACTCCAGCCTGAGCAACAAGAGTGAAACTCCATCTCAAAAAAATAAATAAATAAATAATAAAATAAAATAAATAAAAATAAAAAGTCAAAACATAGCAGATGCTGGCAAGGTTGTGGAGAAAAGGGAACTCTTATGCACTGTTGCTGGGAGTGTAAATTAGTTCAACCATCGAGGAAAGCAGTGTGGCGATTCCTCAAAGAGCTAAAAATAGAACTATCATTTCACCTAGCAATCCTATTTCTGGGTATACACCCATAGGAATATATATCATTCTACCATAAAGAAACAGGCACTCGCATGTTCACTGCAGCACTACTCACAATAGCAAAGACATGGAATCAATCTAAATGTTCACTAATGACAGACTGGATAAGAAAATGTAGTACATATACAACAGGGAATACTATTCATCCACAAAAATGAATGAGATCATGTCTTTTGCAGGAACATGAATGGAGCTGGAGGCCATTATCCTTAGCAAACTAATGCAGAATCGGAAAACCAAATACTACATGTTCTCCCTAACAAGTAGAAGCTAAATGATGAGAACACATGGACAAAAAGAGGGGAACAACACACACTGGGGCCTATTTGAGGATGGGGGCTGGGAGGAGAGAGGATCAGAAAAAAATAACCATTGTGTTCTAGGCTTAGTACTGGGGTGATGAAATTATCTGTACAACAAACCCCCGTGACATGAGTCTACCTATAGAACAAACCTGTGCATGTACTCTGAACTGAAAACAAAAGTTAAAAAATAGAAAAGTAAAAAGTTTGAAGACAAATTTCAAAAAAATGGAAATAGGATGTCAAAGTTGAGAGTGAGAACAGTGAAAGAAGGACTGAGATTTCCGGCTTGGGAAACTAGGTTATTGTGGTTCCATTCATTGAAATGTAAGGAGAAGACAGTCCAGTTTTGAATATGCTGATTTTGTAGAGTCCATGGGACCTCCAAGTTAGCAATATCCAGTTAGCAGTTGCATATAAGAGTCCCAGGAGTGGAGAGCAAGATATTGGAGTTGTCAGCATATATGTGATCATTGATAGTATGAGACCAAAGTGAAACTCAGAAGTGAATAAAGGGGGGGAAATTGAAGAACACTATTATTTAAAGGAGTGGACTCCAAATTTTCATGCACATCTGAATCATGAAGTAAATTGTTTAAAATACATACACCTAGCACCATCTTCTGAGTTTCTAATTTATAAAATCAGGCCTAATGCCCAGGAAGCTGTATTTTGAACAAATTCCCTGGATGATTCTGATGCAGATGTGCTGTGGACCACACTTTTATAAGCATGGCTCTTAGGAGTGGACAAGGAAGAGAAGCACATAATGAAATCTATTAAGAAGGCTCAGCTAGAGTGGAAAGAGAAGAACTAGAAATATGGGGTTCTGGAGTCAAAGAAGACAGCTTCAACAAAGGAAGACGTGGTCAGCCATGCTACTGGCCCCACAAGCCTTCCTGCCATTGGTCACCCATAAATGTTACAGGACGCTGAAGGTTCCTATTAAAATGTAAATGTGCTGCCTGAAATGAGTCGTACATTTTTGGCCATTCCAGATCCACTGTTGAAACCATTTGTGTTTCAGAATTCAGAATTTGGGGGATATTAGAAAGCTGTTTATGCCATGTATTACTTAAATATCCAGTGGGGTCTTAGACAGCATTTAGTTATCAAATGCAATAATATTTCTGGAGCAAGTGTATACATAGCCACATTAAGTGACATAAATAAGGAAAAGAGCTTCATATCAGTTTAAGCCACATTGATGACAAATGAACCTATTTTGGATCAAGCTTTATCTAAGCTGAGTTAAAAAAAAAAAGTTTTCAGAGCTTTACAGGTTTCAAAATTGCAGATAAAGGATTATGGATCTCTACCACATGGTCATGCCTTACTATAAATGCGTTTATCAGACTGCAGTGAATTTTGCAATAATACGTGTTTTGAAAAACACAAATGTATTCCAACATAATTGATATATTAGGGAACAATGGAGCATAACTTGAATTTCACATTTGTCTATGCACAATTTTGCGAGCAAAATATGCTAGATGAACTTAGAAAACTGCATCCAACTGAACCAAGATGGATAAAAATACACACACAAAAAAATGCACACATGCCTCAAACATCTACCAGCTACTTTAATAAACCACGTACATCACGCTGCAAGATTGAGTTTTGCTATTCTTTTGGACTTCTGAGCTTTTCTGTATAAACAAACAATAATTCAACATCCCAAACCTGTCTATACATCCTGGTTCAAAATGCCAAGCAGTGCATGCTTAAACAAAAGCACCATCTATATGCAAAGATCTTAAATGGAAATCACCAAATCCTGCAGAAGTGGATCCTTTTAGTGCTAGTATTGGCTGCTTTTTAAGCATCCCTACAATTTCCAAAGCTTTCAGCTATCTAGAAAAGCTGTGAGTGCAAATGAGAAAGCTACAAAAAAAATTATTTTCAGTTGTCTTACAGAAGTTAATTGAAGAAGAAGACTGATCATGGGATCAAATCTTAAATTTTGATGAAAAAGATATCTATTCCAAACAAACGCTTGGGATCTACATTTTTTAAATTAATTTATTTATTTTGAGACAGTCTTGTTCTGTCGCCCAGGCTGGAGTGCAGTGGCACAATCTTGGCTCACTGCAAGCTCTACCTCCCAGGTTCACGCCATTCTCTGGCCTCAGCCTCCCGAGTAGCTGGGACTACAGGCGCCCGCCACCATGCCCGGCTAATTTTTTGTATTTTTAGTAGAGATGGGATTTCACCGTGTTAGCCAGGATGGTCTCGATCTCCTGACCTTGTGATCCGTCCGCCTTGGCATCCCAAAGTGCTGGATTACAGGCATGAGCCACCACACCCAGCCGAAGGGATCTACATCTTAAAGACAGAAAAACATGTCCGAAGATTGAAGATTGAAAGATCACTTAACTGTGATGTTTGGTTCCAGTACCGAATGGAGGACAGTAAGCTACATCCATTCACATCTGGTGTTACGACTTCCCGTTGATTTCAGATAACCTTCTTTCTACCACTGCACAATAACTCATAAGGTACAACCCTTCCAATGCCCACTTCAGAAGTAAACAACAGCTTTTTCTCAAGAGGTAGTGCCATATTTATTGTACTATTTATGTCTTGCTTACCCATTTAACATGGGTACAACTGTGCTACCACTTTTGTTAGCTTTCTCTTATTTCATATGTCACCAACAAAGTATTTTTGAGTGTTTTCCCCAATCTCATTTTTGCCATAGTAACTATGGCATTTATTGTATAGTTGTGCATATATCACGTTGCCACAAAACTGACTGTTCCTGTAGTATTCAACAAGATCTTAAAGGAATGAAATGTAGAACAGAAAAATGTTAATGAGTAGGAGAGAAAAAATGATCTTAAAGATCAACTGTGATATCCCTACTCCTACCCAAAATGTGTGTGATGTATTTTGTGTGTAATAGAAATAGAATGTACGGAAATGCTAAGATTCACTCTGCGGGATGGATAAAAGTAACTCATTTTCTTTATTTTTTATTGAATATCCAAATTTTCTATAATTAACATCTGCAATCTTCATAATCACAAATACATACATAAATTGTTGACTTTTGTTGCTTGTTTTACTGTTTCTTACATCTTTTATAATCTGGATCCCAACCAAGCAATCCAGGCTCAAGCAGGAAAGGACAATCGAGGTGCCCCCACTGGAAGTTACTGGGAGTCTGGACTTGGGATAAGGGTGAGACTGGAAGTTCATCTGGAAACCAAGCTTTCCCTTCTTCACAGTTTTGCCTTGGGCCAGCCCTGCCCAAACGCTTTACCCTCAAACTTACACAGGCTCCCATAGTACTAGTTTCAGGTCCTCTTCCCATGCGGATGAGAGTTGGCCAGACTTCCTTTCTAGAGCTACTAGAATCACTAAAAGGGTATTGTGTACCTAAAAACCAAATACCAGTCTCCAGGTCTTAGATCCTATCCTCTTTCTTAGAAAATCCAGCCTTAATCCAGTTCGCATTTTTCTCCAAAAGCAGCTTATTCACTAATGGACCAGTCAGATTCCTCTCCTTGTTCATTTGTTCGCACAGAAAAAGCTGCCTGGGAGACCACCTGTATCGGAAGGGCCGCTGATTAAAGGGTTGTTTTTTCTGAACACAGATTTTCAGGATAATGCTCAGGATTTTGAACATGTCAAAGTCTCACTTTTCCATATAACAACATGTGGCCTCCACAGGTAGTCCCCTTGTTTTATTTGTAAATCTCATCGAACAGAGAAGAGAAATAAAATATGTATTAGTTTCTAAAACTATAAAGTTTCACTTCCTCCTCCTCCACCTGACACACAAAGACCAAAACTTTTCAACCATTACCTAGAATTTGTCCATATGGAAATCTGTGTTGAGCCCAAGTGTAAAGTAATTATTCAGACATTAACTCCCATGATGTTAAAAGGAATTTGACCAAGTAAGGAACTACTAAATCAAGGTGCAAAGATTAAAAATATTTGATGTAGTTAATTTACAAACCAGAGTGGTTTCTGCAAAATAACTAAAGGCTCTCTTCTCAGAAAGAATAAACTTTTAAAATTGCTGAATAATATTCAAGAGACACCATGTGCTTTTACTTGATAACGTCTTTGTTTTCTATTGTTGTTGTGTGTGTGTTTTGTTTGTTTGTTTGTTTTTTGAGATGGAGTCTAGCTCTGTTGCCCAGGCTGGAGTGCAATAGTGCAATCTTGGCTCACTGCAACCTCCGCCTCCTGGGTTCAAATGATTCTCCACCTCAGCCTCCCGGATAATGTTTTATTTTGCCTCTTTTTACTACCCTGTCAATTTTGAGAGAGGAGTTGTAAATAATAAGCTATTTTATAATATAAATGACTATGAATATGAAAGTCTTCCTATTAAAAAAAAATCTGCTTTAAATTTAAAAATTCTTTTCTTTTTTTTTTTTTTTGGAGATGGAGTCTCGCTCTGTCGCCCAGGCTGGAGTGCAGTGGCCGGATCTCAGCTCACTGCAAGCTCTGCCTCCCGGGTTTACGCCATTCTCCTGCCTCAGCCTCCCGAGTAGCTGGGACTACAGGCGCCCGCCGCCTCGCCCGGCTAGTTTTTTGTATTTTTTTTTTAGTAGAGACGGGGTTTCACCATGTTAGCCAGGATGGTCTCGATCTCCTGACCTCGTGATCCGCCCGCCTTGGCCTCCCAAAGTGCTGGGATTACAGGCTTGAGCCACTGTGCCCGGCCAAATTTAAAAATTCTTACACCAGCTTCTTTACCTGGAATGATGCAAAAACTGAATTAAATACTTAGCCTATTACCACAGGCCATGTCCACATTATAGCAAGCCAATTTTTCTGCTAAAATTAGTCACAGCACTTGAAAAGTAAGTATTGCTTTCTTTAAATGGGAAGAAAGTCTGTCCAAGAAAGTATATGAAAATGTTTGTTTCATGACAATGAGTTCTATGTTTCTAAGGAGGACTTTGAGAAAAAGCCTTGTATCGTTAGATATTTGAGAACTCATTGGCAGGTACACATAATCCTAATTAGGGGTCGGGGAGAGTGCGGATGGTGGAGGAAGAAAAGTTAAGAGATTCGTGATGTTGTAGATACATGCATGGTGCGCTTAGAAACTTCATCCTCTGTTTTCATATACTCTTCTTTTTCATGTTCTTATTTATTTAGCATGTAGCATGAAACATTTAAGAAAATTAGGTTACCTACATTTCTTGGTCTGGTCTGTAAAGGTCAATGGATTATTGTGTTTTGATTATATTAGTTATTTCTTTCAGGCAACTTGCATGGCTAATCTGATTTTTCACTGATGACCAATTTGGGTGTTTTTTGTTTGTTTGTTTGTTTTGTTTTTGTTTTTGTTTTTGTTTTTGAGATGGAGTCTCGCTCTGTCACCAGACTAGAATTCAATGGCGCGATCTCGGCTCACTGCAACCTCCGCCTCCCGGGTTCAAGTGATTCTCCTGCCTCAGCCTCCTGAGTAGCTGGGATTACAAGCACATGCCACCATGCCCGGCTAATTTTTGTATTTTTGGTAGATACAGGGTTTCCCATGTTGGTCAGACTACTTTCGAACTCCTGACCTTGTGATCTGCCCACCTTGGCCTCCCAAAGCACTGGGATTACAAGCGTGAGCCACAGCGCCCAGCCCTGTTGGTTGTTTTTTTGTTTTTTGTTTTCCCGTTGGAACAGCAAATCTAAGCATACTTAGGCTCAGAGTAGCTAACCCTGACTGTCCCTCAATGTCCCCAAGGCTATTACTGGCACTTAGGAAGAATAGGAATATTCAAATCAAAGCAAAGAACTTCTAGACTTCTGAGAAAAGCTGGGACTAGCCCTGATGAGCTTTTGCTCATCTTTGTCCCAGTACTGGTGGGATGACTCAGTAGTAATAAGATGATTCACTATTATCTCATAAGCAATTGTAATAGCACACCTGTGTGTATATATATATATTTTTTGAGATGGGGTCTCACTCTGTTACCCAGGCTGGAGTGCAGTGGCATGATCATGGCTCACTGCATCCTCAAACTCCTGGCCTCAAGCAATCCTCCCGCCTTGGTTACCCAATAAAAAATATTTCAAGTGGGCCTGGACTCTATATTAATACAAGGTGAGCTCAGTTCTTAAGCCTCTTCTCATTTCTAAAAGGTATTCTGAAGTACATCTGATATGGTCTTTCTATCATAAAAAGCTGGAACAGCATGAGCACCTACTGGAATAGAGCCAGACATGAAGAGAGTAGGCAAGAAAAAAATGATAGCGTCGGCCGGGCGCAGTGGCTCAAGCCTGTAATCCCAGCACTTTGGGAGGCCGAGACGGGCGGATCACAAGGTCAGGAGATCGAGACCATCCTGGCTAATACGGTGAAACCCCGTCTCTACTAAAAAATACAAAAAACTAGCCGGGCGACGAGGCGGGCGCCTGTAGTCCCAGCTACTTGGGAGGCTGAGACAGGAGAATGGCGTGAACCCGGGAGGCGGAGCTTGCAGTGAGCTGAAAGCCGGCCACTGCACTCCAGCCTGGGCGGCAGAGCAAGACTCCGTCTCAAAAAAAAAAAAAAAAAAAAAATGATAGCAAGGCTCTATTGAGTTCCTTTTATGTGCTCCTATGCCTACTATGTGCTCTGTTCTACAGATGAGGGAACTAGGGCCCAGAAATGCCCATCCTGCCCAACGTCACACCACCATAAACTACAGTATTCAAGGTGAGGTCAGTCAGCTCCAAAGTGTTTCCACTGCTTTGGTAGGTAGCTTTACAGAAATGCACCTTCACAACTCTAAATGAAGAGTTATTTACAACCCAAGCTTCTTCACTCTCTAGAAGACAATTATAAAAACAGTACTGTATTTTGGGGTCTGGACTCTAGGTGCAGATAACCTGCCATTTATTGACGTGTGATCTGGAGCAAGTCACAGGAAATCTCTAAGCCTCAGTTTCTTTGTTTCCGTCCTTCCCTTCCTTTCCTTCCTTCCTTCCCTTCCTTTTCTTCCTTCCTTCCCTTCCTTCCCTCCTTCCTTCCTTCCTTCCTTCCTCCCTCCCTCCCTCTCCTTCCTCCCTTACTTCCTTTCTTTCCTTTCTTTCTCCTTCCTTCCTTCCTTTCCTTCCTTCCTTCCTTCTTTCTTCTTCCTCTTTCTCTCTTTCTTCTTTCTCTCTCTCTCTTTCTTTCTTTCGTTCTTTCTTTCTTTCTTTTTCTTTCTTTCTCTTTCTTTCTTCTCTTTCTTTCTTTCTCTCTCTCTCTCTCTCTCTTCTTTCTTTCTTTCTTTCTTTCTTTTTTCTCATCACTCTGTTGCCCAGGATGGAGTACAGTGGCATGATCTCAGCTCATTGCAACCTCCACTGCCAGGGTTCAAGAGGTTCTCCTGCCTCAGCCTCCTGAGTAGCTGGGATTACAGGCACATCCCACCATGCCCAGCTAAGTTTTGTATTTTTAGTAGATACAGGGTTTCACCATGTTGGCCAGGCTGGTCTCGAACTCTTGACCCCAGGTTATCTGCCCACCTCTGCCTCCCAAAGTGCTGGGATTACAGACATGAGCCACTGCACCCGGCTGGTTTCTTTCTTTCTTTCTTTCTTCTTTCCTTCCTTCCTTCCTTCTTTCTTTCTTTCTCTTTCTTTTTCTTTCTTTCTCCTTCCTTCCTTCCTTCTTTCTTTCTTCCTCTTTCTCTCTTTCTTTCTTTTTCTTTCTTTCTCTCTTTCTTTTTCTTTCTCTCTTTCTTTTTCTTTTATTTGTTTTGTAGAGATAAGGTCTCATCATGTCGCTCACGGTCTTGAACTCTTGGGCTCAAGCAATCCTCCTGCCTCGACCTCCTAAAGTGCTGGGATCACAGGCGTGAGCCGCTGTACTTGGCCTGTGCTTACATTTTTAAAAATACGGATATTGACACTACTTCTGTCAAAGGGTGGTTATGAAAGTTAAATGTAATGTGCAGAAAAGTTCTCGTTCTTATAAGTATTCAGTAAAGGGCTGCTATTATTAACTATGATTATTATTAAGTGACTTCAGAGATGGTGGTCCTGTGGCTTTTTACCACATGATTGCAAAAAGCTAACTTCTTTCTCCCTCTCTTTCTCTCTGTCTCCCTCCCTTCCTCCTCCTCCTTCTCCCCCTCTTTCTAATTTTCTTTTATATTTTTATCAGTCTTTTCTTTCTCTGAAGCTTCATGTTTAATATTTTATTACAGAAAAGTTTAAACATATATAAAAAATAGAATTAAAACTCTCAAATACCTATCACCCAGCTTTAGCAACTCTCAACTTGCAGCTAGTCTTCTGAAGTTTAACTCTAAATAAGAAAAATAAAGTCTCTTTTTTTCTTCAATTTAATTATTTTATAGGATCCTTTGAGTTTCTCTTATTAAAATCTCTAATATCCAAGAAATAATTTTTAAATGTATAAATACTGCTCACAGTTTACTTCCCTTTGGCTGATCTATTTTTTTAAAAGTAGGTCATTTTTTCCAATATCATGGTTTAAAGTAATACAAGCTGCAAAAATTTTATGATCAAAAGATATATGATCCATCAAACGCTCAAACTAAGCATGGAATCGGGCAAGTATATTAATTGAGTAGGGCCTGAAATCTGTAAAAAGTTTACAAATCCTCTAAAAAGTTTTTTTCTGAACCTAGTCCAAGAGTTGGATTTTAAACAAAATACAAAGAAAATCAGTTAAACCGAGCTTTATTGCTCAGTTAGAAGAATTCCCCACAGCTCTATCAATGAAAACTGGGGCCTTTGTCTTCAAATGTGGGCCTCCAAAGTCTAGGTTGTTGGTGCAGAACCACTGAAATTATTGCAAACCACATCTTATGGACTCTGAAAATGATTTCTTAGTAATGGCAAAGTAATTATGTGATTACCAGACTCTCTTCATGTGCCATTAGTCATAGGAAGCTGGAAAATATGCCTATTTTCACTGCAAATTGCTCATTTTGAATTGTGCCTTAAAAATGTATATTCTCATCTGTAGGTCCGAAATGAAAAATCCAGGCCAAATTTTCAATTAAAACTTCCAAACAGCCCTCCTTAGGCAGGCCAGTGAATAGTCTGTGATGACTCGGCGAACTTTTCTAAATAGGAGACAGTAATAAAAGACTGGAGACTTCTACGTATTTTCTCCCTTCCCTTCAAATGCTTTAGGGGAATTAAAATCACAACCACTTTTATTCCCCTAACTCAGAAAATACAGCATAACTATTTTTTCCCCTGACAAATCCATGGTACACCAAGGTTTTGGCTCTACTTAGTTGATAATGACAAACGGACTCATTTTCAAATCCAGATGTACATGTTAATCCTCCCAAAGCTTCTATTGCTCTGAGAATCAGGAAGACTTTAGCAGAGTTAGGAGCAGGATGGAGGAGAGTTTACCTACATCAGAAGGAAAAGAACTCACTCACATGTGGTGTCAAGAAAAGAAATAGGACTCCTTTACTAAAAAAAGAGGAGAGTAGAATATGGCTGTATGAGAAGCAAGGAAAAAATGATGAGATCCATAACTTGCTAGATCAAAAACTCCTTGGGGCCGGGCGCGGTGGCTCAAGCCTGTAATCCCAGCACTTTGGGAGGCCGAGATGGGCGGATCACGAGGTCAGGAGATCGAGACCATCCTGGCTAACACAGTGAAACCCTGTCTCTACTAAAAAATACAAAAACTAGCCGGGCGAGGTGGTGGGCGCCTGTAGTCCCAGCTACTCGGGAGGCTGAGGCAGGAGAATGGCGGAAACCCGGGAGGCGGAGCTTGCAGTGAGCTGAGATCCGGCCACTGCACTGCAGCCTGGGTGACAGAGCAAGACTCCATCTCAAAAAAAAAAAAAAACAAAAACTCCTTGGGGCACAAACCACGTCCCATTCATTTTTGTAACCACAGTACTTGGCACACAGTAGGAACGCAATGAATGTTTGGTAAATTCAATTGAAATGAGACGAAACAGATTGACCCAATGTAGCTTACAGCGTCTCTAAACATAATTAATTTTTGAGGTTCTCAAAATCATCTGAGAGTTGCTTGCAGGCTCAGTAATAATTTTCATCTAATGACAGTTCCTAAGACCAGATATGAATTTCATTAAAAGAACCAGCATGCCAGCAGCTAGAATATGAGCAAAATGTTAAGGAAGATCTGTATATCACCAGGGGCAGGGGACAGAACAGAATATAGGTTAATTATGCTCTCTCAAGCTTTTGCTATACGGAATTTGTTTCTGGGAACAGGAGTGAATCTGTTTCAGATCTGAGTCTGTGTGATAACAAGTAGCATTGCATGAGAGTGTGTGCAGCTAGGACCTGAGCTACCAACTGCTGGGGCTGTCAGCTGTGGCCAGTCTGGGCTCTAAGGCACACCCTGGACTAGGTAGTATAAAGAGCTGCACATCATAAGCCCACAGAAAATGCCAGCCAAATTGAAATAAATTGTTCAGACTGGGCTTTGGTCCCTTTAAAACAACTCTATGAGGCAGTCTCATTTCTACAGTGATGTTTGCTGTTATAAGTTCTAAACTCAAGTTTGATCTTGTCTCAGCACCAAACTTTTCATTCAGGTGTGGCCTCAATAAAGCTGATAACAATTACGCACTTTCCCTGACCTTGTCCCAACTTTCCTGTAAACTGGTATGGTATGAAAAAAAAAAAAAGTAACCTAATACCAACTCCAACTGTGGGGTGGCTGCTAAGTTGTTCTATTGTGTCTCGAGGAATGCTTTCTGCTACCACTGTAGTGAAAAGAAGGGGTGTGACGCTAGAGGTCTGAGACAAGACTTAAAGTGCATCATCTTTTCACAAGCTAAAGATGAGCTCTGTACCAAGAAACATCTGGCCCTTCCATTGTTCCCTAAGTATCAGGAAGTTTTGGCAGCAGAGACGATGCAAAATGCTACAGATGAAAATCATTACTTGAATCAGTACAAGCTACACTGGCTGTGTTGATTTAAGATGCTCTATTAGCTACTGTACAAAGTCAGGGCTTGGTTTCTTTTTGTTGTGTTTGCTTTCTTCCCAAGTGAACAAATTAAATAGGTACAAGACCGGAAACTAGAGAGTACCTAAACCAGGTAGGTAGGACTTGATGAGTTAAATCTTTAAGCTTTCCAGAAAGCTAGACTTTGGAGGAGCCAAAACAATGCTGACTGGAGGCTTAAGCTCCATGCTTTCATCTCTAAGATGACAGCTAATTAAATGTAGTCTTTACCATATCTCAAATATGAATACATGAAAAGACATTGTTTAAATATAATTTTGTATATTTCTAAATGTTGTTTGGTGAAGGTATATTTCCTTTATAATAAAATAAATTTATGTGAGATTATATGTATTAATGTTATACTAGCCATTCAAAAATTGATGTTTCAAGAAAGCTGTGTGATACACATGAAAGATCATTTGATTTAACTTGAGCTGGATTTGGGTTCAAGTCTAGCTCTGCCACGTGGCTACCAGCTCTATGAAACTGGAAAAGTTCTTTGCTTTTTCTGCACTGCAATTTTCTCCCTCATAACGTGGTGAGGGATAACACTTCCTACTGCACAGAGTTATAATAAGAAATAAAACAGTAAGAAGTGCTCGATACAAGCTAGCCACTGAACATAGGATAGCTATTGCCATTACATTAACTAAAGAAGCTCCTTCATCCCACTACTCTTGTAAAGAAAAAGTCAATACCATTTTGCAAGAATGCCTTCCTAAAGGAAAAACTGGATGGACACGGTGGCTCACACCTGTAATCCAGGTACTTTGGAGGCTGGAATAGGAAGACTGCTTGAGCCAGGAGTTTGAGGTTACAGTGAGCTATAATCATGCCACCACTCTCCAGCCTGGGCAAGACCCTATCTCAATAAAAAAGCAAACAAAAAAGGCAAGCTAATTCTACACAAACATATTTTACAATGCTAATTAAGAAGTACAGTAATTGATATGAAAGAATTTATTTATTTATTTATTTATTTAGGGACGGAGTCTCACTCTGTTGCCCAGGCTGGAGTGCAGTGGCACCATCTCGGCTCACTACAACCTCTGCTTCCGGGTTCAAGCAATCCTCCTGTCTCAGCCTCCCAAGTAGCTGGGATTACAGGCATGTGCCACCACACCTGGCTAATTTTTGTATTTTTAGTAGAGACAGAGTTTCGCCATGTTGGCCGGGCTAGTCTCAAACTCCTGGCCTCAAGTGATCTGCCCACCTTGGCTTCCCAAAGTGCTGGGATTACAGACGTGAGCCACCATGCCCAGCCAAGGATATTTTTTTAAATGTATACATGTAAGTGGAAAGAGCCAAGGGCTGAGAGACAGGTAGCTATGCCAACCCTGAGAAGTGGTACTATCTTAGGCAAGTCTCCTTGTACCTCAGTCCCCCATCAGTCAAATAGAGTCTAATGTCATCTCAGCCTATCTCAGGAAATGATTGTGAGGATCAAATTAAAAAAACACACATATTAAAGAGCTTTGAAAAGTTGAAAGATCTATATGCACACATGATAAATGTTACTATAATTCCGTAGTTGTAAGTCATACATATTAATATCTACTCAGGGTTGAGGCATGCTTTTGAAGCATTACCTATCTAACTGACAGCCCAAAAAACAAAACAAAACAAAAAAGGCCTTGATTGATTTAAAAAAAAAAAAAAAAGACATGTTTCTGAAAACTAGCATAAGAAAAAAAAATCCTACTTCTATGTAAGACTTTTATGAATGATTCCAGATAATATAATATTTCTTGGTTCTCTGTATGTTCCAGAAAAACTGCAAAAATACCACTAGATCTGTAAAATCAAATGGGCCAGCAAGTATCACATATAATAGCAATAATCCGCCAACTTTTCTAGAATCCTAATAGAACCCTTCATTTAGTCAGCATACACAGTCTTCTTGTTTATTTACTTATTTCTTATGAATGAATGAGTCAGAAATGCAAGGTCCTGGCAGACAGGAATCCTGGGACATGTCTTCACATATGACTGGTGGATAATTGATTTAAAATAATCTTTTTAAATGACACACATTCATTGCTGGTGTCAGGTTCATTGTTACTAACCTTTGAAAGCAATATGGCAAAATCTATTAAGAGCCATAAAAACGTCCATATATTTTCACTCATTCATCACACCCCAGGGAATTTATCCTAAGGATGTAATTCATGCACAAAGATGTTTGTGACAGTTTCATATATAAAAACGAAATCAATTAAATGTTCAACCATGGTAATAACACATAAATAATAATTATAAAGATAATGCAGTAACCCAGAACCATATTTATAATAAAATGTTAAGCTACAAAAGCAAAATAAACATGATAGTATTCTAATATGACTTTAAGTCTGTAAAAATATCATATGTGAACAATGACCAAAAATAATATGCAAAAATTAAAAGAAGGTGTTAAGAAGGTAAGATATATACTTTTCAAATTTTCTTCTTAATGATGCTATTTTTTACCATTAAAAGAAATAAATACTGATTGAAATATTTTTTCATTTGAGTAGGGCTTTAAGCCATTGAAAATGCTGGCATTATTTGGGTTGATTTTCACAACAATCCCGGGGCAGTCGTTAAGGACCATGTGTTCATACTCATCGCCATTTGACAAATGAAGAAACTGAGGCACAGAGAGATTCAAGTCTTATCTAGAATCCCTTTTAAAGAAGCAGCTGACCCAGGGTTTGAGCTAAGTCTGCTGCCTGACCATGACTCCAGAGTCCTTTCCTTAAATTCTCTCCTTTAGGCTCACCTCAAGGAGACTGATTCCTCTAGCCTGAGCCGGTCAGCACATTTGGGTGAAGTGCTTTCACCCAACCGAGGCTTTAAGGTGCACTGCTGTTCTCTGAAAGTTCATTGGCCTAAAAAAGGTCCCTCCTCCTCACATCTGGGTCTCCCCTATTCAACAAAGGCTGGATCTCCCCTATTCAACAAAGGCTGAGCCTCCAATCCACATGGACTTTTTAAGTACCCAAGGTTCTGAGGACCAAGGGCAGTTTGTGGAAAATCACAGCATTCTTTGATTTAGCATTGGATGGCATCTTGTATTGTACAAATAGCAGTAAAATACTGATTAAAACCCTTTGAAAAACAACCAGCTTAGTGGTCTACTTACAAACTTCATAAATGGACTGAAAGCTATAATGAGTCACCTCAAAGTAGGTAAAATTGAACACATAAATTTCAAAATGAGCTTTATCTTCTGAATCTCAGGGATTCCAGTAAAACTGGACCAAATTAGGTACATCGCCAGTAAATTCAGTTTCATGTGGTAAATGTTGATGGGAAATGCTCCATTTTTTTAAATAGCCAAAAGGAAAATACCACTCTAATTTAATTTCTGTGTATTCAGAACTTCCAGCTTTCCTCATGACCTTGTAGTGATCACTGATGTGGCTGTGTCCTTGCAGAAACAAATCCAAAGTGGAGAAAAGAGGAAAGCAAAACAAAGAGGATAGAGATGCCTAAGAATTTTATGTGACAATGGCTGGTAAATTATTAGCACTCTGACTTAATAAAATTTTACAGGCCGGACTCGGTGGCTCATGCTGTAATCCTAGCACTTTGGGAGACCGAGGCGGGCGGATCACCTGAGGTTGGGAGTTCCAGACCTGCCTGCCCAACATGGAGAAACCCCGTCTCTACTAAAAATACAAAATTAGCAGGGTGTGATGGCACAAGCCTGTAATCCCAGTTACTTGGGAGGCTGGGGCAAGAGAATCGCTTGAACCCAGGAGGCGGAGGTTGCAGTGAGCCAAGATCCCGCCATTGCACTCCAGCCTGGGCAACAAGAGCAAAACTGCATCTCAAAAAAAAAAAAAAAGTGTTCATGACTTGAAGCTGAGTGGTGATGGGTACATGGGGGATCATTATACTATCCTATTCTTATTTGTTTAAAATCTTTTTAACAAAGGAATTTTTTTTTTAAGTAATGGTATCAATGAATGTTAGTCACCTTTTTTCCCTCGTCCCATTAGTAAGTAAAAGTCTGATATAATAGCCTGAGTTGAAATAGAAAAGCTATAGTTGCCTAACTTTTCGAAAAGAGTAAGAGTTCTCTTTGGGAGGCTACAGAGTAGAGGAGAATGAATGAAATCACCTGTTGCTTTCCTTAAATTTAAATGTTGCTTCTCTTTGTTTAAAATATATTTTTTAACAATAGAGAAAGTGTGAAAATGAAATGGATGAAAAGAAGGAGTAAAGAAGGAAGGGGGGCCAGGCACAGTGCCTCATGCCTGTAATCCCAGCACTTTGGAAGGCCGAGGCGGGTGGATCACCTGAGGTCGGGAGTTTGAGACCAGCCTGATCAACATGGAAAAACCCCATCTCTACTAAAAATTCAAAACTAGCCAGGTGTGGTGGCTCATGACTGTAATCCCAGCTACTCAGGAGGCTGAGGCAGGAGAATCGCTTGAACCTGGGAGGCAGAGGTTGTGGTGAGCTGAGATCACGCCATGGCACTCCAGCCTGGGCAACACGAGTGAAACTCCATCTCAAAAAAAAAAAAAAAAGCAAGGGAAAGGAAGGCTCAGCATAAGGAGGGAAGCTTATGGACTACCTGGACTTGAATAGGCCACTAAAAAATAATCAAGTAAGGCCGGGGGTTTGTGTTTGTAGTCAAATCATGATATCGATGATTGAATCAACATTATTTTTCAGTCAGATATGGGTTCTTAGGCATTACACATTTATAGGCCCAATGACTCAAGTTCTCTGGGCCTCAATTTCCATATCTGTAAAAGGAAGGAAGGATAATCATGCCTACCTTTCAGAGTTCACGTAGAGAAGAGAGACAGGGTATGCAAATGCGTGGACCATGAGTAAATAACCACCTGCCTCATTCGAGACCAGCCTGACCAACGTGGTGAAACCCCGTCTCTGCTGAAAATACAAAAATTAGCCGAGCATGGTAGTGTGTGCCTGTAGTCCCAGCTACTTGGGAGGCTGTGGCAGGAGAACTGCTTGAACCTGAGAGGCAGAGGTTGCAGTAAGCCAAGATCACACCACAGCATTCCAGCCTGGGCGACTGAGTGAGACACCTGCCTCTTAGTCTAGTAATGCCAAAGACCTTGCTGGCTAACGTAAAAAGACCAAAGATGTCAGATGAGCAATTACTTGGTCTACGGGCACTAGGGACTCCTGCATTCATGGTTCTATGACTTATCTAAAACATTGCCATTCATCCATGAGATCTGAAACTCTACTGCCCATTTACCTATTGCAAGTCTCTAGGATGAAAAGTTGGCAAAGGTCACAAGCAAACCTAGATTGTCTCTACACGCTAAAGAGGACTAGCATGTTCACCAGCAATAAGTGGCTACATCACTTCAAACATTTGGGCTAGAATTTTCACATCAGCAGAACACTCAACAGCTATAAATATTGGCCTAAAATATTTTATTTCCACAATGAAGTCAGTTTCACTTTGGTTTATGAAACTTCAAGCCTACACCCCTGTGCCAGTATCCTGCCAATGTATTCATTTACCAACATGTGGGCTTGGAATTAGAAATGAGCATAGACCAGGTGCGGTGGCTCATGCCTGTAATTCCAGCACTTTGAGAGGCCGAGGTGGGTGGATCACCTGAGGTCAGGAGTTCGAGACCAGCCTGACCAACATGGAGAAACCCCATCTCTACTAAAAATACAAAAACTATCTGGGCGTGGTGACACATGCCTGTAATCCCAGCTACTAGGGAGGCTGAGGCAGGAGAATCGTTTGAACCCAGGAGGTAGAGGTTGCAGTGAGCCAAGAACATGCCACTGCACTCCAGCCTGGGCAACAAGAGTGAAACTCCATATCAAAAAGAAAAAAAAAAAGAAAAGAAGTATGCATAGATGCCAGGCTCCAAAGTATTCAGGCCCAAAGGTTATGGCTTTCTAGGAGAATTTCTGGGGGCTTTCTATCATTTGATCCTTCCATAATCATGCCACAGGTTTTGTTCTTTTTGTTAAGTTAGTGCCAAGAGCCAAGCACAAAAGTGGGAAGCTCCAAGAGCACTGTATAAGGTTTCCTTTTTACAATTACATTATTAAAGTTATTATTACCAAAGTAACACATATTCTCTGTATTTTAAAATTTAGATAAACCAAAAGAAGAAAATTAAATTATTTACTATTCCCCTACCCATAAATAACTAATGCTAGCATTTTAACATTTTGGAATATATTTTTCATTCTTTCTATACGCATCTACCTTTTACTCTTCTTTACCTTTCCTTTTTTCCCCAAAGGTGGCATGATATATTACCACAGCTTTATAACCTATTCTTTTTTTCATATAACAAGATACTATAAAACTTTTTCAGTATCTTGCACTGCATCATCTTTAATGGCTATGTACTATTTCATTATATTAACTTGTTTTTCTTTTTGAGACAGAGTTTTGCTCTGTTACCCAGGCTGGACTGCAGTGGCACAATCTTGGCTCACTGCAACCTCTACCTCCAGGGCTCAAGCGATTCTTCTGCCTCAACCTCCCAAAGTGCTGGGATTACAGGCATAAGCCACCATGCCTGGCTATATGGATATACCATTTAACAATCCTTCATATTAGATACTAGGATGCTTCTAATTTTTCATTAACAAAATCTAATTTCTTAATAATTCATGAGAGTTTTGGAAATTTCTGCTTTAGTAGTTCCAGACCTAAATCTACCATCCAAATAGGCCAAATGCAACCAAGAAAGCCTAAGTCTAAAGTTCAAAAACCTCTTTGAACTCTGGCAACTCTATTCATGTGCTTCAGAAAACCTGCACCTGTGTGGCCACCTCCCCAGTGCTGCCAGAATTCCCAAGGTGAATGTCACCACACAATGGAGCAGGCAGCTTTGTTTCTCTGGAATCCCGTGGGAGAGCTCATCTTGAGGTTCAAGCAACGTCATGTTTGTAAAGCCTGAGTCAGAACCTCCACCACCCACCAAATAAAAAGCACTTTTCCTCCAGCTTTGTTTCAAGGTTTGCCACAAAAATAAAAGGAACGTGGTGGAGGGGAAGAGAAACCACCAAACTTCAGGCATCTTTTCAGTTCCAGTTGGGTGGCAGATACTACATCTCTTTTGGCTTCTGGTTTTCTCAGCACCAACTCCCATCAGTCATCAGGGCTGCTTTGACTCTCACGCAATCCTGGACATTTAATGTTATAGCTTAGTTGGTTTTGTCCAAGAGGAAATGTCTCTTGAACAAAAGCAACAAATCAGGAAGCAACTGTGAAAGTAAGTCACAGACTTGGTTGGAGCAGAAGTAGTTCCCAGAATGCTGGCTTCTACCAGTGTTGATTTTTCTGTCCAAACAATGCAAAACACACAAACTGGCAGCAAGGATTCAAGGAAGGAAAAAAATATGTATGCATATGCCTGTGTGTGTGTGTATACATATATAGTGTGTCTGTGTGTGTGTGTGGTGTGTGTGTGTGTATTGGAAACATGGAGGCCTGAAAGAATAGCTAATGTTTTATGAGGGAGAAAGAGATTAAGAGAGATTTATGGACAGAGCGATAAAGAGAGCAGGGCACACAAGGACAATGATTAAGATGGGGAGGCTGGGCACAGTGGCTCATGCCTTTAATCCCAGCATTTTGGGAGGCCGAGGTGGGTGGATCACCTGAGATTAGGAGTTTGAGACCAGCCTGACCAACATAGTGAAACCCCATCTGTACTAAAAACACAAAAATTAGCCGGGGGTGGTGGGAGGTACCTATAATCCCAGCTACTGGGGAGGCTGAGGCAGGAGAATCACTTGAACCCAAGAGGCAGAGGTTGCCGTGAGCCGAGATCGCGCCATTGCACTCCAGCCTGGACAACAAGAGTGAAATTCCGTCTCAAAAACAAACAAACAAATAAACAAACAAACAAAAAACAAGATAGGGAGAAAAAAAAACTCTCTGCTAAACCGGGATTATTTTACTTCTTTTTTTGTTTGTTTGTTTTTGTTTTTGAGACAGAGTCTCACTCTGTTGCCTAGGCTGGCATGCAATGGCATGATCTTGGCTCACCTTAGCCTCTGCCTCCCAGGTTCAAGCGATTCTCTTACCTCAATCTCCTGAGTAGCTGTGATTATAGCTGTGTGCCACCACGCCCAGGCAATTTTTGTATTTTTAGTAGAGACAGGGTTACACCATGTTGGCCAGACTGGTCTCGAACTCCTGGCCTCAAGCAATCCGCCCTCCTCGGCCTCCCAAAGTGCTGGGATTTCCGGCATGAGATACCACGCCCAGCCTTGGATTATCTTATTTATTTTGAATGTTTGCAATAAATTCTTTATTTCCTCCAAGCAAATTAGTTCCCCCAAAAATATCCTGCCTCCCAGAACTTTGCTCTGCCTGATAGCACCTGTCAAAAAGATAAGATCTTTCAATGAATTAAAGAAGGTGAAAGGCCAATCCCCTCAACTCATCTCGCTGTGATTTACATCAGTATAATTACATCTTCTGTTGCTGTGGGAAATTGACTATACCTACAGGGAAATGCTACTAGTACAAAGGAAGTTTCTTTTTTAATCACTGCAGAATACAGACCTGCAACTTTATTTCTGAACCAATCTCATATGTGTGCTTTGGTAGGGGTGGGAAGTGGGTGAATAAACATGCGGTTTTTCTTTTTCTTTTTTTTTTCCATGAACAAAATCTTCAAGATAGAATCAGATTTTACTAAAAAGAAAAGGAAACCAAAGGATTATTATTAATTCTGGTAATTCTTTCATTGTGAACGTACATGTGTGCGCTTGCACACTCTGGAAGGGGGGGCTATGTCTTCAATCGCACAAGTCTTTCTGTATGTCTTATTTCCTTACACAAGACTGCTTAACAAACAGACAGTACACTTGCAGTTGTTCTTTAACTAATATTTAATTTGAGCTTTCAGTGAGCATTATCATCCACTTGAGGTTTTTCTTCTTTGTATTATCCTCATTTTACATACCTTAGAATATTTATATGTGTATATCACATACACATATATATGTACTTACATAAATAGGTGGGTATGTACACACACAAATATATATGCATATAATAAAACAGTTTTTTAGCTGAAGACATGTCTGTGTTGTTCGACTTTCAGTGAAGAAGTGAGCCAAATTTAATTATTAACTGGTTCTTCCAGTTTAAACATTAGTCTCATGTGATGTATTAATTTTAACATGTAGGCTCATGATGCTTACTGCCTGGGACAAATTGAATATTTAAAAAAAAAAAAAAAACTTGGGATCTAATTAAACTAAAGAGCTTCTGCACAGCAAAAGAAACCATCATGAGAGTGAACAAGCAACCTACAGAATGGGAGAAAATTTTTGCACTCTACTCATCTGACAAAGGGCTAATATCCAGAACCTACAAAGAACTCAAACAAATTTACAAGAAAAAAGCAAACAACCCCATCAAAAAGTGGGCAAAGGATATGAACAGACACTTCTCAAAAGAAGACATTCATACAGCCAACAGACACATGAAAAAATGCTCATCATCACTTGCCATCAGAGAAATGCAAATCATAACCACAATGAGATACCATCTCACACCAGTTAGAATGGCAGTCATTAAAAAATCAGGAAACAACAGGTGCTGGAGAGGATGTGGAGAAATAGGAACACTTTTACACTGTTAGTGGGACTGTAAACTAGTTCAACCATTGTGGAAAACAAGTGTGGCAATTCCTCAAGGATCTAGAACTAGAAATACCATTTGACCCAGCCATCTCATTACTGGGTATATACCCAAAGGATTATAAATCATGCTGCTATAAAGACACATGCACACGTATGTTTATGGCGGCACTATTCACAATAGCAAAGACTTGGAATCAACCCAAATGTTCATCAGTGACAGACTGGATTAAGAAAATGTGGCACATATACACCATGGAATACTATGCAGCCATAAAAAATGGTGAATTTGTGTCCTTTGTAAGGACATGGATGCAGCTGGAAACCATCATTCTCAGCAAGCTATCGCAAGAACAGAAAACCAGACACCGCATGTTCTCATGCATAGGTGGGAACTGAACAATGAGATCACTTGGACACAGGAAGGGGAACATCACACACTGGGGCCTATTGTGGAGAGGGGATGGGGGGAGGGATAGCATTAGGAGATATACCTAATGTAAATGACGAGTTAATGGGTGCAGCACACCAACATGGCACTTGTAAACATATGTAACAAACTTGCACGTTGTGCACATGTACCCTAGAACTTAAAGTATAATAATAATAATAATAATACAAAAGGAAGACAGTGATGTCATAAAAAAACTGTAAATACAATTAATACGAACTCAGCTGCCCCTCTTTTCCTACAAATGGTCTAATTTTACTGTGTAGAAGTGATCCTTGGAATATGATTTCATAGCCTATCTAATTCAGTTAGTTTAAGGATTAATCTGATATGATTTGTAACTACTTCAACTATTTTAAATTACCACCTTCAACACTAATATGGTTTCTTATTCATGTTTTCTCCATGGCATCATTTGATAGACTCTTCATGAACTTTTCAAAAAAATTCAGTAAGTCAGAACCTTAGACTTGGGAACTTTCTCAAAAGTAAATTTCAAATCTATTTCAGCTATAATGTATCACTGTGACACTGTTGACTTTCACCCCTAGTCCCTTACCATCAAATATAATTTGATCTATGTGTTATTTAGAGTTCACAAATTGTCTTGAGTTAATGGGAAAAGAGCAATCTGAAACATATGGGACAAATGTGATTTGGCTTTAGTAGTGTTTAGAACCAGTAGTCATCTTGTTTAACTATCTTGTTTCCAGGTGAGAAAACTGAATCCCAAAGATATTCATAATATACCTAATTTTAAAAGATTACATAATGGTAAAACTGGGACCATAGGCCAAGCTTCCTGAATCCCAGACCAACTTCCACAATACCATCTCTGATGGAATATTTTACACATCAGACTTCCTATGGAATGTTATCTGGGGTATACTTCTTTACTTTTAGCAACAGATTTCTCATAGAGACTGCAGTGTTTCTTTTGGGGAGATATATTTTGGCAGACTGCATTTTCTGAAGATGGCTCCAACAATATCTCCCATCCCACATGCTGTCGTTACTATGTGATGATATTTATCCCATCAAGAAGTAAAGTCAGCACGGTGTGGTGGCTCATATCTGTAATCCAAGTACTTTGGGAGGACAAGGTGGGAGGATCGCTTGAAGCCAGGAGTTCAAAAGCAGCCTGGTCAACGTAGTGACACCACATCTCTATTTTTAAAAAAAAAGGGAAAAAAAATTTAAATGGGTGGATGGAAAATATAAAAAGGTCATTCATAAAAGAGGTAATTAAAACAGCCAATAAACATATAAAATTTGGTTGGTATTATTTGTGTTCAGGGAAATGTAAATTAGAATGAGTTTCCTCTTCCCCAGCCTACCCTCACCCCAGTCAGATTGACTAAAGGGAGGATACATTATAACATTCAGCTTTAAGTTTGTAGGAAAACATATATTCTCATGTACTACTAGTGGGAATATAATGTGGTAAATTTCAAAGATGAATCAGCAACATTCATTAACTTTTCAAAGGTGCTTATCATAGACTCCGATTTTCTTTATATTTCTAGAAATACACCAGACAAAAGTACACAGCCAAAGAGTGCAGCTTGCTTATATTAGCACAAACCTGGAAACAACCTAAATACAATTGTTATAAAAATAGTCAATAATTTATGATACAGCAGCATGCTGTGGAGCGGTAAAGAATGAAGTTGCTCTATAATTCAATGACACAAAATTCTCCAAGACTTTACGTAATTTTTTTAAAAAGGCATGTTGCAGAACTATAAGGCACAGTACGAAACTATTTAGGTAAACAAAATTTCTTATTTAAAAATCATATATTTCTGGCCGAGCGCGGTGGCTCACACTGTAATCCCAGTACTTTGGGAGGCCAAGGCAGGTGGATCATCTGAGGTCAGGAGTTCAAGACCAGCCTGGCCAACACGGTGAAACCCCCATCTTGTCTGAAAATACAAAAATTAGCTGGGCGTGGTGGTGGGCGCCTGTAATCCCAGCTACTTGGGAGTCTGAGGCAGGAGAATCCCTTGAATCCAAGAGGTGAAGGTTGCAGCAAGCCAAGATCATGTCATTGTACTCCAGCCTGGGTGACAAAAGAGAAACTCTGCAGGAAAAAAAAAAAAAAAAAATGCTTCTATATTTGTAAACGCATGTTAAAAAATAAAAGGCCTAGAAAGATACGTGTCAATAGCAAGGGGTGCCCTTGGTTGATTGCTGATTAAGAAACCTTTATCTGTATCTGTCCTGCTTGGATATTTTAAAAAGAATGCTTTCATACATTACTGGTGTTATTTTTATTGAGGTTTTAAAATTTAGTGTATTTTGGCCAGGCATGGTGGCTCACATCTGTAATGCTAGCACTCTGGGAGGCTGAGGTGGGCGGATCACCCTGAGGTCAGGAGTTTGAGATCAGCCTGACCAACATGGAGAAACCCCATCTCTACTAAAAACACAAAATTAGGCCGGGCGCGGTGGCTCAAGCCTGTAATCCCAGCACTTTGGGAGGCCGAGACGGGCGGATCACGAGGTCAGGAGTTTGAGACCACCCTGGCTAACACGGTGAAACCCTGTCTCTACTAAAAAAATACAAAAAGCTAGCCGGGCGAGGTGGCTGGCGCCTGTAGTCCCAGCTACTCGGGAGGCTGAGGCAGGAGAATGGCGTAAACCCGGGAGGCGGAGCTTGCAGTGAGCTGAGATCCGGCCACTGCACTCCAGCCCGGGCGACAGAGCAAGACTCCGTCTCAAAAAAAAAAAAAAAAAAACACAAAACTAGCCAGGCGTGGGGGCACATGCTTGTAATCCCAGTGGCTCGGGAGGCTGAAGTAGAAGAATCCCTTGAATCCAGGAGGTAGAGGTTGCGGTGAGCCCAGATTGCACCACTGCACTCCAGCCTGGGCAACAAGAGCAAAATTCTGTCTCAAAAAATAATAATAATAAATTAAATAAATAAATATAAAAATAAAATTAAAATTTAGTGCATTTTTAAAAAATAACTGCAATACAGAATTTGTGCTAAAATAGAGATATGTATAAGGTACTATGTGTCCAAGAGAAGGTGAAAATAATCTATTCTGTAAAGTTCCCCATCCACTAAATAAGTCTTTATTCTTTTTTTCCCAAAAATAAATGGTATCTCAAGTGTTCATGATACAAACCCCTGAGACTCAGACCAAGAAAGCTACCTACTTTGGTCATTTATGACAGCTTTAGGATGCTGGTTAATTTGCAGAAGTTAGAACCAAAATTATAAAGCACTCATGTTGATTAGTTATTCCTGCTGCAGCTTTCTGAGGTGTCAGCATTGTGTACCTCATCTAATAGGTAAGGAAATGGGAGAAAGGAAAAATAAGTGCCTTGCCCAGAATAGCTCAATAATCAGTGGCTGGAGGCGGGCGCAGTGGCTCACGCCTGTAATCCCAACACTTTGGGAGGCCGAGGTGGGCAGATCACCTGAAGCCAGGAGTTCCAGACCAGCCTGATTAACATGGTGAAACCCTGTCTCTACTAAAAATACAAAATTAGCCGGTCATGGTGGTGCATGCCTGTAATCTCAGCTACTTGGGAGGTTGAAGCAGAAGAATCACTTGAACCCGGGAGACAGAGGTTGTGGTGAGCCGAGATCGCACCACTGCACTCCAGCCTGGGCAACAAGAGTGAAACACCATCTCAGGGAAAAAAAAAAAAAAAAAAAAATTCAGTGGCTGATACAGAATTTCAAATCTAGAGGAGCAACTGGGATTGATTATGTGTTCAAACCAAGAGTCAGATGACAGTAGGTCAGGGTTTATAGGCGTCTCCTATGGTCAAGAAATCCAAAAAGTGATGGCTGACCTCTACCCATTAGATTCCCTTTCGGGGCAACAGGGCTGAATTCACAGCAAAACCACAGGAAAAGGCACATCTCCAGGAACATTCTGAGCCTGATTTTGCAAGCTCATTATTCTGTTGCCCATCGGACATAAGCTCAGCCACCATGCAGTATGAATTACTCTGCCTTAGAGGGTACCCTTTATGTAGCAATTTGGCCATCCTTAGCTCAGACTAGAAGAGGATCCAGTGATGTGAATAAATATCCTAGCCTTTTTTTCCATGATAAAGCAAAAAGTTCATTTCATTCCTTACTTAGCTTCCCAAGTAAAAGGTGCCCAGAAATGGTTGTGCATATGATATGTAAATTCACCAGTCAAGCTGAAGTTCCTGGCACCCTCATTTATTCCCAACAGGTGAGTCAAGAGTGCATGCTGGCAAGATGTGATGCTGAGTTACTTGGCTTTTTTTTCCTCTCTGATTTCAATGAGACCTATAATGATATTTGATGCAGGTTTCTGTATTTAATTAATTTAACATTCCAGATTTTTAATTTGCATTTAATTTAACATTTCAGGTTTTTAATTTACCAGAAATTGTTTATCAAATATTCATTTCAGAGACTTTCACAGTATATATAGTGCATACCCCTCTTTAATTACTGTGTGGTAAATTAATTCTTCTACTCGTGCTCCTTCATCAGATATTGGATTAAGGACGTTGCACTGTTTCAACACAGCACATAAACTCTTTTATTAAACCAAGATGGTAAATTGCTCCATGTATGTGCATTGCTCGTCTGCTTACACGCTTAACCTGATAAAAGCTGTTACAGTTAAAACAAGAAATCTCTTATTATTTTAAAGCCAGCTGTTTGACTTGACAAGGCCAGAGTTAAATTGTATATTCTATTCAGTTATTGGATCCAATTTTGTTCTTTTCTCAGCCCTAGACCTTTAACCCTACCATCACCCTTCCTACCCTTTTTCTTCTGTCTTCATCCATGTTAGCATCCTCTTCCTTCCTCGGGAATTTGTTGAAATGAGATTACATTTCTCATAGCTCCTGTTAACTTTTCTCTGAGACTTAGGCTGTCTCAGATTATAGACTTACCTTCTCATCCCTAAATTTTACACACTACTTCCCTCTTACCCCCTTTCTACCTTTCTGCAAATAATAACCAGTCTTCTAATTTAGGCTATATTTAAATTCTGTTGGTCAGGATCATTGTGGAGGGAGAAATCTTCTCTCTCCTGTTATATTGTAAGCTATTGGAGAACATATTTTATTCAACTTTGCATTGTGCCTTGCGCAAATAGGCAAATAGTAAATATTTGTTGGATGTGTAGATAGATGATCAAACAAATAAATGGTTGGGTAGACAGATATCTGCAGTGTGCCTAGCACCATACTAGTTCTTGAAACTATGTTTTCCCATTTAAGTATTTCTCACAATGAGGCATTGTCCCCACTTAGCAGATGAGGACACTGAGGCTCAGAGAGTTAAGTGAGGATTCACTTATGATCTCACAGCTAGCAAAAATCTGAGTCTGAATTTGAACCCCAATCTGTCTAGTCCTCCTGTACTTACTGCACATGCGCAGGACTAGCTACCTAATTCGTGGGGCCTAGTGCAAAATTCAATGGAGACCCTTTGTTTGAAAATCATTAATCATTCCAAGACAGTGACAGCAGAGCACTAAACCTAATGCAGGGCCCTTCTAAGTAGAATCTGTGGGACTTCACAGGTTGCATGCTCATGAAGTCAGCCCTGTATTAGGGACTTAAACATAGTCGTTCTGCACATTCCAGCTCTAGCTCCTCACTCTCTGACTGTTCATTGGAACCTTTTTAGTACCTACACTCAAAGAAATTGTTCCAGCTTATCTGTCAGAGGCAGACACAGAGCAGTCTTACTCTATCTACAGATCAGAACTTTGCACCTTGTTTAGATGCTTGTGGTAAGTTAGATACGCCTCCTAAAATACACTGGGAATACCTTGTGGGCAAAAAACACCTCAAAACATGATTCTGTCACATTCCGTCATGCCTGTTACCACCAGGGGAGGCAGGTAGGGGACTAGGGAAATAGTGTGCTGTGTTCTACAATACCTCACTGACCAAAGAAACTCTCTAAGAAATGCCTTTGCTACTCAGATGAAACAGATCAGGTGCATAGGCAGGTAAGGAGAAGCCAGATGCTAGATGGGAACCATAAAGAATAAAGTGGTAGCAGTCCATCAGTTGAGCCTGTGAGCTGAGCTGAGAGTGCTGCCCCAGAAAGAATTCTTGTCTTTGAACATCCGTGAGCCAATATCTCTGCCAATTTGGTGTAAGCCAAATCTAGGGAGTCTTAGCGTGAAACTCAACACTATATGGTCACAAGCTAAATGACTGCTCCTCCCCAGTCCTATGGCCATCTCACTGTGACTACTATTCTTTTCAAATGAAAGATAATGACATGTCCGTGGGTTTTTCGAGGTATCCTTAAGACACCAATTTCAGAGGTGGTAGTTGTTGATAAAATGTCACAAAAGTAGAGACGGTAAAGTCTTTAAAATCTTGTGTACCAGCCCAAGGCAGTATTGGCAACCCTGCTTGTGACCTAGGAGAGCATGTTAAAGGCCAACACAGAATAAAACAAGCACTGAGGTCATTAAAGGTGAGCATATGCACCAAATTATGGACAAACACCTACTCTGACTGTTGAAAGCTAGTTTTTCAGTATCCTTAAGGGCAGGGCTCCTCCCTGTCTTGTTTGTTAAAGAATCCAAGGGTCTAATACAATTGCTCAATAAATGTGGTAGGAGAGAAGGGAAGGAAGATATTCCAAGGGAAATATGAGACTTAAGAAGTCATCTATGGCCGGGCATGGTGGCTCACGCCTGTAATCCCAGCACTTTGGGAGGCCGAGGCAGGTGGATCATCTGAGGTCGGGAGTTTGAGACCAGCCTGACCAACATGGAGAAACCCTGACTCTACTAAAAATCCCAAATTAGCCAGTTGTGGTGGCGGGCACCTGTAATCCCAGCTACTCAGGAGGCTGAGGCAGAAGAATCGCTTGAACCCAGGAGGCAGAGGTTGCGGTGAGCTGAGATCGCACCACTGCACTCCAGCCTGAGCAACAAGAATGAAACTCCATCTCAAAAAAAAAAAAAAAAGTCATCTATGTTTAGAAGATACATTTGCAAGTTTTGTTTCTTTGCCACTTCTGTTTATTTCAAAAATACATGATGGTTGACTGGGTGCAGTGACTCATGCCTATAATCCCAGCACTTTGGGGGCTGAGGTAGGCGGATCACTTGAGGTCAGGAGTATGAAACCAGCCTGGCCAATATGACGAAATCTCATATCTACTAAAAGTACAAAAATAGCCACACATGGTAGTACACACCGGTAATCCTACTCGGAAGGCTGAGGCACAAGAATTGCAGGAACCGGGGTGGTGGAGGTTGCAGTGTGCCAAGATCGTACCATTGCACTCCAGGATGGGCAGCAGAACTCAACCCTGTCTTTAAAAAAAAAAAAAATTGCCAGTGTGGTGGCTCACACCTGTAATCCCAGCACTTTGGGAGGCTGAGGTGGGCAGACTGCTTAAACCAGGAGTTCAAGACCAGCCTAAGCAACACGGTGAAACCCCATCTCTACAAAAATTACAAAAAGTAGCTGAGCATAGTGGTACACACCTGTTGTCCTAGCTACTTGGAAGACTGAGGTGGGAGGATCAATTGAGAGCTGGAGGTTCAGGCTGCCGTGAGCTGTGATGGCACCACTGCACTCCAGCCTGAATAACAGAGAAAGACCCTGTCAAAAAAAAAAAAAAAAAATTTTAAATGATTATAAATGACTGCCTACTATTCCATTATATCAGTTTATTAGGAACAAAACATCTCCAATGCTTTTCTATTTTAAATAACATTGTGATAAATACAAATCTTTGGCCATAATGATTAGGCCTTTATGAGAGAGCATTCAAAGTAAAAAGGGCCAGGCAGGTGGGCCAGGCGCGGCACCTCATGCCTGTAATCCCTGCACTTTGGGAGGCCGAGGCAGGCAGGTCTCCTGAAGTCAGGAGTTTGAGACCAGCCTGGCCAATTAGCCCAGAGTGGTGATGGGTGGCTGTAGTCCCAGCTACTCAGGAGGCTGAGGCATGAGAATCACCTGAACCCGGGAAGCAGAGGTTGCAGTGCACTGAGATCGTGCCACGGTACTCCAGCCTGGGCGACACAGTGAGACTCTGTCTCAAAAAAAAAAGTAAAACAGTATAGACTTTTTGTGTGTGGCGGGGGGAATGGGTGGTATTTGATATATGATGCCATAGTCCTGATCAGAAAGGATATTAACACTCTCCAGAAGTGAAATTCCTATTTAACCTTTACTGTGCCTGCTATCTTCCCTTTTACATCTTCACCCAACTCTCTGTGGTTGCCTCAGTTTCTTTGCTCTCCTCCAGTACAAGCAACCTAAGCAGTCAGCCGCCAGTTCTAAGCAGTCCTCTTGGCTGTACATTGATTCATGCAGTCTACCTCCCACCAAAGCTCTTCTTACTATGTGTGTGCCACACACTCATATCTCACTTTAGAGTATCCTATTCCCTCAGGGCCCTGCACTTAATTTCTTTAAGCCCAGGTTCCCCACTGTAAAATTGGCACACTCTAATCATGACAGCTAACCTTTACGTGGTGTTTGCATGTTGACAACTCTTGATTGCTCCTAGCGGAACAACCTATACTTCCATGGCCCCAGAAAGTGATACTAGACTATGAAAAGTACATAAACTGAAGGCAGTTTTTTGTGAATTTGTCTGAACACCTACTCTCTTTAACTCCCTAATATTTCACCTTGTTCTTGTGAGTACGAGTATAACAGATGGTCCGTCACTTGGAAAACTTCACTGTCTTTATCCTACTGAATGCAGTGATCGGTACTGGAAATAATATGGTCTTTGAAAGTGGACAGACTTGGATTGAAAAATTAGTGCCATCATTTGTTAATTGTGTGACCTTGAACAAGCAGTATAGAAATCTCTTCGAACCCAAATTGCTCATCTCTAAACTTGAAGCACTCACATTAGCTAACCCTTGGCCAGGTGCAGTGGCTCACGCCTGTAATCCCAGCACTTTGGGAGGCTGAGGGGGGCGGATCACTTGAGGTCTGGAGTTTGAGACCAGCCTAGCCAACATGGTGAAACCCCATCTCTACTAAAAATACAAAAACATTATCCGGATGTGGTGGCAGGTACCTGTAATCCCAGCTACCCGGGAGGCTGAAGCATGAGAACTGCTTGAACCCAGGAGGTGGAGGTTGCAGTGAGCTGAGATTGTGCCATTGCACTCCAGTCTGGGCAAAAGAGCAAGACTCCATCTCAAAACTAAATAAATAAATAAATAAAAATTAAACATTAAAAAATAATAGCTAACCCTTGAACAGAACCTCCGGATAGAGTATAACATGTACAGACACTGTTGTTAAGTGTCTTATTTGTACTGGTTCATTTGATCCTCAATGCAATCTAATGAGGCAAGTTCAATGATTATCATTCCCATTTTATAGAGAAGCAAACTAAGGCAAAGAAGGGTAAGTGGCCTACTCTAGGTCATGCAGCTAGAAACTAATCTGTGATTCAAACCTAGAGAGACTGGTTCCAGAGTCTGTTCTGTTTTTTCGTTTTTGATTTTGTTTCAGAAGACAGAGTCTCACTCTGTTGCCCAAGCTAGACTGTAGAGACATGATCCTAGCTCGCTGCAGCCTCAAACTCCTGTGTTCAAGCAATTCTCCCACCTCAGCCTCCCAAGCATCTGGGACTACAGACATG
The DNA here is from genome assembly GCF_009764315.1 of Trachypithecus francoisi. NCBI lineage: Eukaryota > Metazoa > Chordata > Mammalia > Primates > Cercopithecidae > Trachypithecus > Trachypithecus francoisi. The sequence continues at coordinate 129,070,872 of NW_022681453.1, read as the reverse complement.
TGCCATCATGTTCGGCTAATTAAAAAAAAAAAAAAAAATGGCCGGGCGCGGTGGCTCACGCCTGTAATCCCAGCACTTTTGGAGACCGAGGCGGGCGGATCACTAGGTCAGGAGATCGAGACCACGGTGAAACCCTGTCTCTACTAAAAATACAAAAAATTAGCCAGGCGCGGTGGCGGGCGCCTGTAGTCCCAGCTACTCAGGAGGCTGAGGTAGGAGAATGGCGTGAACCCAGGAGGCGGAGCTTGCAGTGAGCCGAGATCGCGCCACTGCATTCCAGCCAGGGGGACAGAGCGAGACTCCGTCTCAAAAAAAAAAAAAAAAAAAAAATTGTAGAGATGTGGTCGCGCTGTTTTGGCCAGGCTTGTCTCAAACTCCCGGCCTCAAGGAATCCTCCTGCCTCAGTCTGCCAAAACACTGGGATTATAAGTGTGAGCCAGTCTAAATTCCTAACCCCTATACTACATGTCCTCTTATTGCTACTGCATGAGATAATTCTGAGCATTAAATAAAACAACCTATATTAAAGATCTATTACAAAGTATATGCTGCACACAATAAATTCCCTGCTGCTCCCATTGTAACATTGTTACTTCTTGGTCTTGGATACTCAGATCTCAGTCAAACAGGTAAAGAACGATCATATTATTTTACCTATAGACCAGACACAGTGTGGCACATAGAGGGAGCTAAAAGCAATTTGGCATTCCTAAAAGCAGCTGTGAATGGAGAGAGAAGACTGTTTTGAGGATGGGAGTGAAGCTAGGGAGAACCTTGAGTGTCCATGGGGAGGCACTGTAATGTAGGGTAAAGAATATGGGCTTTGGCAGGGCGTGGTGGCTCACACCTGTAATCCCAGCACTTTGGGAGGCTGAGGTGGGAGGAGCACTTGAGGTCAGGAGTTCGAGACCAGGCTGGGCAATATGGCAAAACCCCATCTCTATAAAACAAATAAATATTAAACGTTTAAAAAAGATTAAATGAGATATGGTGCAAATGGACCTCACAGTGCCTTCTCTGTTTAAATCCATTCATGCTCACATAACTGGACACTACACAGTAGTCCAGATAGAAATAATATTTGCCTCAGAGTAAAAAATTTTAAAAAACACATAATCCTATGTATTAGATGTAGTAAGCAAATGGATGGCATTCCCAGAATTGATTGCACTAGAAGCTTTTGGCATCAAGCTCCCAGAAAGTTCTCTAGGGTTTGAGAATAAAGCAGGCCTGGGCCTGAGAGGGAGTAAATGTGGTAGGCAAGAGCATGCCTATTCCTAAAGGGGTGTACTTTTTGCTGGGGGCAAGAAGAGCTTTTTCAAACTTCATCAAAGTTTAGACTAAGGCTGGGTGCGGTGGCTTACGCCTGTAATCCCAGCACTTTGGGAAGCCCAGGTGAGCGGATCACCTGAGGTCAGGAGTTCAGGACCACCCTGGTCAACATAGTGAAACCCATCTCTACAAAAATACAAAAATTAGCCAGGCATGGGGGCGCATGCCTATAATCCCAGCTACTCAGGAAGCTGAGGCGGGAGAATTGCTTGGACCTGGGAGGCAGAAGTTGCAGTGAGATGAGATCGTACCATTGCACTCCAGCCTAGGCAAAAAAGCAAGACTCCATCTCAAAAAAGAAAAAAAAGATTAAATAATCCTTGCAATTGTCAACGATGTACTGCTCAGATGCCACATTTACCAAGCAACCTTCTGATTAATACCTGGATCCCCAAAACAGTGTCCTGGTAGAGCACACAGAAATATTTCTGGCCCTAGAAGGAAAGCACTCCATTATCAAGATACAGAAATTAGTCTTGTATGAATTAGGAGTTATTGCTGCCCACAGCTAGAATAATCTCTTAATTTTTTTTTCACCCCTTTGGTTCTATCATTGGAGAAATTTTGCAAACTCTACTCTGAAATCTCTGGCTGCCTGAACACCTACTATATGACAGGCATGACCTTGGTTGACACGGTGAGGAATTCAACTCTGAAAACGACACGGTCCCTGCAAAAACAACTTAAAATCTAGTAGAGATAATAAAGCAAATACACCAGGAACTAAAATAAGGCACAAGTTGGACAGAATGCCAGCTCATTATCACCTTGAAAAACCCCCAAGGCCAAGTCTAGGCCTTCTACTTCTATTCAACTTAAGGAAGTGATAATGAGGAGAAAATGTTCTTTTCATTAAAAGACTTCTTAATGAGTAGACCAAGACTGGCTACTAAATGGTGGAAGTTTGCTTTTCAGGTTACATAGGATTTACATTTACCTTTCATGGTATATGCTTTATAAGGAGGAGAAAACAGACATGCAAACATAGAAGAACAGGAGGATAATTATGTATAGATAAAGAAAGGGCAAGAGGAGCTGGTGGCAAAGGCCATTTGTCCTCACAGTGATAAACGAGGGAACCAACAGGCACAACTCAGTGGCTCCCAAACCCAGCCAGTGCTGGCACGGCTGATGATAATCGCTAGCCCACACTCCACCCTCAGACATGCACCATACTTCCTTGATGCACACACAGACTCCTCATGTTTGCCTAGAACCCCCTACCTTGCCTCAGCTCAGACTCAAATACTACCTTTGCCTTAAGCTTTCCCTGCCCTCGGCTAATAGAAGAACCCTCTTCTACCTACATTCCCACATACGTTGTCTCAAAAGCCTTAGTGGCATTCCTCACATTTTATCTGCAGGTAGATAAGAGGTAGCAAAAAGAATATCAGAATTTGACTCAGAAAACCTAGATCAAAATTCGGATCTTGCCACCAACTACCTGTAGAACCATGGGAAAATCACAATTCTCCCATTTCAACAAATGAAGAAATTGTGTCCACTTCAAAGAGAAGCCTGGCCAAAAGTCTGCACAATGTGAAGGCAGGGAGGCAAAAGGATTTGTGTTTTGTCAAAGATGGCTTCCAAGGAAACAAATCTAGTTTTTGGCCAGACACAGTGGCTCACACCTGTAATTGCAACACTTTGGGAGGCTGAGGCTGAAGGATCACTTGAGGCCAGGAATTCAAGACCAACCTGGGCCACATAGTAAGACTTCTCAGCCCCCACCCCACACACAAAATTTTTAAATTAGCTGGGCATGGTGGCATGTACCTGTAGCTGCAGCTACTCTGAAGTGGGAGGATGGCTTGAGCCCAGGAGTTAGTAACTACAGTGGGCTATGATCCACCACTGCACTCCAGCCTGGAAAATAGAGTGAGACCCTGTCTCAAAAAAAAAAAAAAAAAATTCTGCTTTTTTTAAAGAAGAGGGCTGGGCGCAGTGACTCATGCCTGTAATCCCAGCACTTTGGAGGCCAAGGAGGGTGGATCGCTTGAGGTCAGGAGTTGGAGACCAGCATGGCCAACATGGTGAAACCCTGTCTCTACTAAAAATAAAAAAATTAGCCGGAGATCTCTTAAACCCAGGAGGTGGAGGTTGTAGTGAGCCAGGATGATGCCACTGCACTCCAGCCTGGCCAAGAGAGCAAGACTCCATCACAAAATAGTAATAATAATACTAATAAAGAAGAGGAGGAGGAAGATAATTTGGTGGAAGAATTCACAGAGGGAGGACTTAACTTGCCTGTGATCTTCTAATGGTAGGAAAAGATTCCAGAAGCAAAATTAAAGTAACTGTTGTCCCTTATATTTATGACAGTGTCCAGAAAGAATTACAGACCTGAGAACAGTATAAGAAAATATGATGGGCCAGGCGCGGTGGCTCACGCCTGTAATCCCAGCACTTTGGGAGGCCAAGGCAAGCGGATCACCTGAGGTCAGGAGTTCAAGACCAGCCTGACCAACATGGAGAAACCCATCTCTGCTAAAAATACAAAATTAGCCGGGTGTGGTGGCACATGCCTGTAATCCCAGCTACTCGGGAGACTGAGGCAGGAGAATCGCTTAAACCCAAGAGGTGGAGTTTGCAGTGAGCTAAGATTGTGTCATTGCCTAGGCAACAAGAGAGAAACTCCATCTCAAAAAAAAAAAGAAAAAAGAAAAAAGAAAATAAAATGTGTTAATCGGCTAAGTCACTTTTTTTTTTTTTTTTTTTTTTTTTTTTTGAGACGGTGTCTTGCTCTGTTGCCCAGGCTGGAGTGCAGTGGTGCGATCTCAGCTCACTGCAAGCTCTGCCTCCCGGGTTCCCACCATTCTCCTGCCTCAGCCTCCCGAGTAGCTCGGACTACAGGCGCCCGCCACCTCGCCCGTCTAGTTTTTTGTATTTTTTAGTAGAGACGGGGTTTCACCGTGTTAGCCAGGATGGTCTCAATCTCCTGACCTCGTGATCCGCCCGCCTCGGCCTCCCAAAGTGCTGGGATTACAGGCTTGAGCCACCGCGCCCAGCCGAAAATAGATAATTTAAGAGAAGATCAAGAATGAAGGATAAAAATAAGAAGGGGCTGGGCACAGTGGCTCATGTCTGTAATTCGAGCACTTTGGGAGGCCAAGGCAGGAGGATCACTTGAGCCCCGGAGTTAGAGACCATTCTGGACAACACAGGGATACCCGACCACAACAAAAATGTTAAACATTAGCCAGGCGTGCTCGTGCATGTCTGTAGTCCCAGCCATGTATGCCTGTAGTCCCAGCTGCTCAGGTGGCTAAGGTGGAGGGCCCTGGAAATGAAGGCTGCGGTGAGCTGTGATCATACCACTACACTCCAGCCTAGGAGACAAAGAGAGATCCTGTCACTAAAAAACCAGACAAAATCACATGTACTCCATAGATAAGCATAAATATTATATACCAATCAATCAATAAAATCTAAAATAAATCAAAAATGAAGTAGATTCATTTGTTGACACAGTCTTGAGTTCTGTTGGTAAGGTGTTTTTTTTTTTGAGATGGAGTTTCACTCTTGTTGCCCAGGGTGGAGTGCAATGGTGTGATCTCAGCTCACAGCAACCTCCGCCTCCCAGGTTCAAGTAATTCTCCCGCCTCAGCCTCCCTAGTAGCTGGGATTATAGGCATGTGCCACCACGCCAGGCCAATTTTGTATTTTTGGTAAAGACGGGGTTTCTCCATGTTGGTCAGTTTGGTCTCAAACTCCCGACCTCAGGTGATCTGCCCTCCTTGGCCTCCCAAAGTGCTGGGATTACAGGCCTGGGCCACCGCCCGGCCGACTGTTCGTGAGGTTTTTAAAGCTACTACTAGGTTCGGGCGTGGTGGCTTACGTCTGTAATTCCACCACTTTGGGAGGGTGAAGCCGGTAGATCACTTGAGCTCAGCAGATTGAGACAAGCCTGACCAACATGGTGAAACCCCGTCTCTACTAAAAATACAAAACTTAGCCGGGCACGGTGGTAGGTGCCTGTAATCCCAGCTACTTGGGAGGCTGAGGCAGGAGAAAAGTTTGAGCCCGGGAGGCAGAAGTTGCAGTGAGCTGAGATCGCCTCACTGCACTCCAGCTGGGGCAACAGAAAAAACTGTCTACTGCTAGGAGAACCCCAGAGAAGGATTCATTTAACTTTTATCTTTTTCTGCATAAGAACAGAAGAAACCAACTTTAATTTCTAAACTTCATGAAATAGAACCTTGTATTGGGGATTTTTATAGTCAATGAGAGTGTTTTTTTTTTTTTTTTTTTTTGGCAGAGTCTGGCTCTGTCTCCCAGGCTGGAGTACGGTGGCATGATCTCGGCTCACTGCAAGCTCCGCCTCCCTGGTTCAAGTGATTCTCCTGCCTCAGCCTCCCGAGTAGCTGGGACTACAGGCATGTGCCACCACGCCCGGCTAATTTTTTGCAATTTTAGTGGAGATGGGTTTCACCGAGTTGGCCAGGATGGTCTTGATCTCCTGACCGCATGATCTGCCCACCTCGGCCTCCCAAAGTGTTGGGATTACAGGCATGAGCCACTGCGCTCAGCCCAATGAGAGTACATTTTGTATAGGAAGGGTATTTTGTTGTGCCCACTGGGGGTACCACATAAATACATTCTGCTTGTAATCTAGTCTTTCCCCTTTAGAAGCCCTTATGTGTCTGATAGAGGAAATAGGGTGTGGTGAATTGTGAAATTGTAAGGGTACTTGAATTATGTAGCTGTTACCAGATGCCTCTACCTATTATAACATCAAATATTACATGTGTTCAGATTTCTGAACTCTGCAATTAAAATGAAAACTTCTGTGCAGAAACGGCAGACACTTAATTTTCCTTGTCCTAAGAAGAAAAGAAAACCCAAATATGTGAATCACTGGTAAAGCCAAATGAAGACCACGAAGGTTCTCTCTCAGGTTTAATACTGAATGCTATCCCAGACATGGAGATCCCTGTCTTTCTGGAGACTGACATTTGTCATTCCTGGTGGAAGAGGTCAGCCTAAAGACAGGATAACTCAGTGAAATATCACTTTCCTCTCAAGATTCTAAAACTCAGTGTTTCCCAAACTTGGCAGATAAGCATTATCTGAGGCTGATTTTACAAAGCAGATTTCCAGGCAAGGCTTAGGTGGAGTCCAGGAATCTGTATTTTTAGCAAGCATCCCAGATGATTCTTATCACTGTCACAAAGTCAAGGCCCAGGGTGGCTCCCACAGTCATCATTATTGGAATAAATATAGCAGTCATGGGGAAATGTACTTTAACCTGCACACAGCTAGAAAGGCACTGGGATTCATGACTTAGAATTCTATCTTCAAGCCAAGATGTTAAACCTATCAATAAATGTGCATTTCTCATTATTAACCATAATGGGTTCCTTCTTCACATCTTTTTTTTTTTTTTCTTTTTTTTTTGAGACGGAGTCTCACTCTGTTGCCCAGGCTGGAGTGCAGTGGTGCATCTCAGCTCACTGCATGCTCCGCCTCCTGGGTTCACACCATTCTCCTGCCTCAGCCTCCCGAGTAGCTGGGACTACAGGCGTCTGCCACCACACTGGCTAATTTTGTTTATATTTTTAGTAGAGACGGGGTTTCACCATGTTAGCCAAGATGGTCTCGATCTCCTGACCTCGTGATCTGCCCACCTCGACCTCCCAAAGTGCTGGGATTACAGGCGTGAGCCACCACACCTGGCTCTTCTTCACATCTTAAAGTGCCATATGCCCAGAGTTTCTGCCAGCAGAAAACCAAAATATTAACAGAATAAATTACTTCAAATTAGATATGTGCTGCTGAACCATTCTCAGGTATTTGGAATATTGGCAAATTTTGAACCAGGCAAAGGATCGTTAATAGCATTGTCCTTTGAGCATATGCTTTGCTTTCAACTGCTCCAGTGTTAGCATCTTCATCATCCCACAAAGAAAGCAAGGGGTTGGTTTTGCCAGCTCCTCAAAGTGCTTTTTCAGTGATACCTACAGTCAGAGACAGCTCACCTTGGGGACAATGCCAGAACTCGTGGCTGCCTCCTCCCCTTGCCTGCCAGCGTCTGCAGTGCCAGTTCCAGCATGATCCAAACAGCTAAAGAATGTGAGGGAAACAGAGGAGGGTCTGCCTGGGGGAAAAGAAAAGGCTCACTTCCTCCTCTCCAGGGATACCCTCCAACTAACAAGAGCAGCCAAGACCCAAGGTCAAGCCCATCACACATCTCAGTAGTGGGAAGAATCCCAGAATTATGAATAAAATATAAATCTGTAAGAAAGTGACTTCTCACTATCTGGGACTGGGCTCTATCATATGCTATTAATATGTCTTGATTCTGTTTCCTGAACACAAATGCAACTCTTTTAAAACATTGTTATTAATTTTTAAGAAGAAAATACATTTACACATTTAAAACAAACAAACAAGATAACAGGTAAAAATCTTGCTTCTATCTTTCTCGGCAATCTGCCCAGTTCCCTTCCTTCTATCCAAACAGATTACTGTATTTAGTTTCTTGTATATCCTTCTAGAATATATGCAAAAACAGGCAAATACAAATACATATTTACATTCTTTTTTTTTTTTTTTCTTTTTTGAGTTAGGATCCCACTCTGTCACCCAGACTGGAATGCAGTGGTGGAATAATCATAGTTCACTGTAACCTCAAATTCCTGGGCTAAAGTAATCCTTCCAACTCAGCCTCCTGAATAGCTGGGACTACAGGCTTGTGTCAGTATGCCAGCTAATTATTTTTATTTTTGATTGAGATGGGGTCTGCTGTATTGCCCAGGCTGGTCTCGAACTTCTGGCCTCCAGCAGTCTTCCCACTTTGGCCTCACAAAATGCTGAGATGACAGGTGTGAGCCACTGCTCATGGCCCTATTCGTCCTCTTTTTACATAAAACAGAACATCCTAGGCACCCTATTCTAAACCTTGCCTTCTTTCACTCATTAAATGTATCTTATAATTTTTCCACATTAGTACAAAAAGAACCTCTTCATTCTTGTTTGCAGTTGCCTGGTATTCTGTTTTAGTATGCACCGATTTGTGGTGAAACTATTCGTTTTCAGTTTGTTTCCTGACAGTGAAATAAATGGCTACACTTTAGAATCCCTGAAAGTTAAGAAAGCCCAGAAACACTAAGAAGTTTTGTGAAGTCATACATGTAGAATTTCTAGAGATTCTCAGATGGATATGATTTAAGAAATGTATTCTGTTTCATATCATTACAAAAAAATATTCAATATGTTATAAAATAAAAGCAACTGGAAAGCATCTAAAAGAAATTAGAAAAGATGTTAAACTCAAGTATTGGCTAATTAAGGTAAATAATGAAAGAACAGAGAGACAGAAGACCAGCTTTGTTTTTATAACTCCCTTCCAGCTTTGTCACACTCCTCTCGGTTCTTGGAGAGACCAGGGCTTGTTAGAAAAGACTCCCTAACATTGTGTACTCAAGTGGTCCGTCTAATTAGGAGGGGAAGAGAAGAGGCTAGGTAAAGGGAAGGCCAGGAGGAAGACCAGAGGCCAGGAGAGCAATTTCCTTACATTTTTATTATAAGAGGCTAAACTGTTTCCTAAGTAGTCTACTTCCTCCAGGCTGTGATTTTAGGAAAGAAAAACTTTTAACTTATAACTCAATGTGTTTGACCACAACTCTATTTAAAGGTACATCCTTTATTTTTTAACAAGCCTTGAACTGTTGCGTCATATAGAGATTTGTGATCTCTACTTTCTAGAGTTTCCCTCTCAGAAGACAAAACGAGATTTCACCTCCTGCTATGAATTTACGAGTACATCAATAAGTGTATCTCAAAGTAATTTTAAACATCAGAATAAAGAAGCTCCAAATATTTCTGAAAAGTTGGGATAACTTTAACTTGATTTCCGCCTTTGCAAGTCTAGCTTGCGTTCAGTGGTCTGTGGCCTGGGACGCTGGCAAATTCAGTCAAAATTAAATGGTCATGGTCATATGACTATGTATGGGTTTGGGGCATAACACTCAAAAATTTTGTCAGTGATGCATTAAAAAAAAAGAGAGAACCGAATTAAAACAACAGCATAGTTTTACACAAGTTAAATGTGCCCTTTATAAATACAGCAGGTTTTCAAATAACATTTGGATCAGTGTCTTTTCATTATAACTTAAAAGAGAAAAAATGGATTTCCAGCTGGAACCACCGTCAGTGTGGAGTCTGCACATTCTCCTCAAGTCTACATGGATTGTCTCTGGATACTCTGGTTTCCTCCCACATCCCAAAGATGTGCACGTTAGTTTTATTGGCATGTCTAAATTGTCCCAGTCTCAGTGAGTGTGGGAGTGTGTGTGAGTGCCCTGCAATGGAATGGCGTCCTGCCTAGCGTTGGTTCCCACCTTGCACCCTGAGCTCTTGGGTTAGGCTCCAGCCACCTGCCACCCTGAACTGGAATAAACAGGTGGGAAAATAAATGAATGAGTAAATACAAACTATTGTCAAATAAAAATTCATAAAATATATAATAATCATACAAATGCAGAATTGGCCAGGCATGGTGGCTCAAACCTGTAATCCCAGCACTTTGGGAGGCTGAGGCAGGTGGATCACAAAGTCAGGAGATCGAGACCATCCTGGCTAACATGGTGAAACCCCGTCTCTATTAAAAATACAAAAAAGTAGTCGGGCGTGGTGACTGGCACCTGCAGTCCCAGCTGCTCAGGAGGCTGAGGCAGGAGAATGGCGTGAACCCAGGAGGCGGAGCTTGCAGTGAGCCAAGACCAGCCTGGCAACAAAGCAAGACTCCATCTCAAAAAAAAAAAAAAAAAATACACAATCGTAAATGGGGCAGCACAAAAGTGCTCAGTGAGCACCCCCATATTTGTTATTGTTTGTTTTTGAACTGCCTGGTGGTATGAGGTGCTCCTGACAATTTTTGCTTTGCAAATATTTATTCCTTGATTTAACCCACCACATCTATGACCACCCTCACACACTGATTGACTAAAAACTTGGTAAATAATTATCTCATTTGTTTTGATTAATCTCTCTTAAATGTGTGTATAGCTCATAATTATTTCAATTCAATGTTGAATATTAGAAGTGTTTTGTGTCAGGGCCGGGCGCGGTGGCTCAAGCCTGTAATCCCAGCACTTTGGGAGGCCGAGACGGGCGGATCGCGAGGTCAGGAGATCGAGACCATCCTGGCTAACACGGTGAAACCCCGTCTCTACTAAAAACTACAAAAAATTAGCCGGGCAAGGTGGCGGCGCCTGTAGTCCCAGCTACCTGGGAGGCTGAGGCAGGAGAATAGCGTGAACCCGGGAGGCGGAGCTTGCAGTGAGCTGAGAGACGGCCACAGCACTCCAGCCTGGGTGACAGAGCGAGACTCCGTCTCAAAAAAAAAAAAAAAAAAAAGAAGTGTTTTGTGTCTTTATGTAGAAGTTTGATGACGTTTTTGTGACCAGAAACCTGATGTGGGAACTTAACTCTTGTTTATATTAACAGGTTTTGTTATACTTCGTTTTGCTTCAATTGGTAGTTTCCAAGAATCTATGCATGACGTTGATGAGGACTTACTGTGTAACACTTTACCTTGAAAAAAAAAAATCTGCAGTTTGCTTGTGGAAGCCAGCATCTCCCTGTCTACCAGGCTGCCCACCTGTCTACCAGGCTGCCCACCAGGTTCCTACACCCATCACCTTGTATGGGAATGGAAAAAAATAATCGATAGGAAAAGGGTAAGAGAATAATGAGATAGCCGGGCGCAGTGGCTCAAGCCTGTAATCCCAGCACTTTGGGAGGCCGAGATGGGCGGATCACAAGGTCAGGAGATCGAGACCATCCTGGCTAACACGGTGAAACCCCGTCTCTACTAAAAAATACAAAAAACTAGCCGGGCGAGGTGGCAGGCGCCTGTAGTCCCAGCTACTCGGGAGGCTGAGGCAGGAGAACGGCGTGAACCCGGGAGGCGGAGCTTACAGTGAGCTGAGATCTGGCCACTGCACTCCAGCCTGGGCGACAGAGCGAGACTCCGTCTCAAAAAAAAAAAAAAAAAAAAGAGAATAATGAGATAAAGAGAGGGAAAAGGGCTGGGTGTGGTGGCTCACACCTATAAACCCAGCACTCTGGGAGCCTGAGGAGGGAAGATTGCTTGAGGCAATCGAGATGAGCCTGGGCAACATAATGAGACCTGTGCCTACAAAAAAATTAAAAATAAAAAAATTAGCTGAGCATGGTGAGGCACCTGGAGTCCTAGCTACTGGAGAGGCTGAGATGGGAGGATCACTTCAGCCCGGAGTTTGAGGCTGCAGTGAGTTATGATAGCACCACTGTACTCCATCCTGGGTGATAGAGCAAGATACTGCCTAAAAAAAAAATTAAAATTAAAGTAAGCTTTAAAAAAATAAGAATGAGAGATAGAAAAAAGATCAGGAAACAGAGAGGAACAACACAAAACACATTGGGAAGAGATAGGGGAAAACTAAAGACAGGGAAAGGTGTGGCTGGGCCAGGGTGGCAGAGGCAGGAAGGGTGGCAGAGCTGTCAGTTACTGTGAAGTGATTGAAGGAAGGTTATCTGAAATGAGACAAAAGGTCAATGGGTGTGGCTCATTGTCCTTGTGAGGAGTGTGTGTGTGAGTGTGTGTGTGCATGCACACGTGTGCAAGTTATGTGTATTTCCATGAGGTTCGATTCAGTTGGGTGAAGTTTTCTGTGTTTGCATAGTGTTTCCCATGGATGAAGTCGTGCATAAGCAAAACAAAATTCACATTATGCTCAAAATGTTCCCTATTATTGTCAATCGTGTTGGAACAACTTCATGTTTTCAAACCAAGAATTTTACCAGAACTGACTGTATTTAGATGATATTTATAAATCTGGAGGTATGTACACCTACTGTTTATGTCAGTTATATATTGGATTATAACTTATTTAAATTTTCTTATTTCTGTTAATTTGTGTTTGCTAAGTTTCCGTCAAGTAACATCTACCCATTTGCAATAAAAAATAGGGGCCGGGCACGGTGGCTCACGCCTGTAATCCCAGCACTTTGGGAGGTCGAGGTGGGCAGATCACGAGGTCAAGAGATCAAGACTATCCTGGCTAACACGGTGAAACCCCATCTCTACTAAAAATGCAAAAAATTAGCCGGGCGTGTTGGCAGGCACCTGTAGTCCCAGCTACTTGGGAGGCTGAGGCAGGAGAATTGCTTGAACCCGAGAGGCGGAGGTTGCAGCAAGCCGAGATCGCGCCACTGCACTCCAGCCTGGGTGACAGAGCGAGACACTGTCTCAAAAAAAAAAAAAGGAAAAAAATGTTTTTAAAGTCAGAATTGCAGGTTGTAATCCCAGCACTTTGGGAGGTCAAAGAGGGTAGATCACTTGAAGTCAAGAGTTTGAGACCAGCCTGGCCAATGTGGTGAAACCCCACCTCTACTAACAATACAAAAATTAACCAGGCGTGGTGGCAAGCACCTTTAATCCCAGCCACTTGGGAGGCTGAGAAACAAGAACTGCTTGAAACCAGGAGACAGAGGTTGCAGTAAACAGAGATTGCACCAGCCTGGGTGACAGAGTCTCACTCTGTCTCAAAATATAAAAATATAAATAAAAATAAATAAAGCCAGAATTCTGCCAAAAACTGATCTGGTTCTAAAAAGCAACTGCAAACCTGTGATTCTTTCCCTGACCTACTCAAATGTTAGTCACCAACTGATCTCAGGATTACACTAGAGCTCTATTCTGCAGCCTCCAGGTCAAAGAATTATTAAAAGGTGAAACTGCCAGGAACCTGAGGACTTGTCTTGCCCAGACTCCTCATTTTACATTTAAGGACATGCAGGTCTAGGAGGTGAAATGACGTGCCCAAGGTCACATAACTGATTGGTGACAAAGCTGGAACAAAATCACCAAGTCTCCTGGCTAGCAGTTTAATTATCCTTTTCACTCTTCACCTGCTCTTTTTTTTTTTTTTTTTTTTCCTAACAGTCATAGAAGTATTGTGGAATTGGGCTTGGTTTACACAACACCAAATCAACAAATCATTTCAGTCCAAAGAAATCTAACAAAACAAAACTGTCAACTAGGTGAAAAATAAAATCATGCCAACTTCTTGTTTCACACTGCATAGACAAAACAACCAGTCATTACGTGGATGTTTCTCTTTCCAACTGGTTGCTTTGGCAGTAGGTTCTCAAAGCCTCTGTGTTAGAAAAACTATCCATGGGGTTGGTGGGAGGAAGAGAAAGGGAATTTTTTTTTTTTTAAGGCAAATTAAGCTCCTCAAAACTCTACTGCCCATTTAAATAACTGGATTTGGATATTTAACTACACTTGCCCGTAAAAACCAATACTCTAGACTACATAAGGAAACAGACTCAATGAGAAGTCAATACTGCTTGATATGAAGACAAGGGAGGCTGAGGCAGGACAATCACTTGAACCCATGAGACAGAGGTTGCAGTGAGCTGAGATCACGTCACTGCACTCCAACCTGGGCAACAAGAGTGAAACTCTATCTTGCAAAACAAAAAAAAAAAGACAAGGTACCCACAATTTCCGTGTATCTGAGGATTCTAAATCAATAACCTAATAAAAATGAAAAAGAAAACACGGAACACTTTCATGCCAATTTTAAGCAAAGAAAAACCTGGGCCAGGCATGGTGGCTCATGCCTGTAATCCCAGCACTTTGGGAGGCCGAGGCAGGTGGATCACGAGGTCAGGAGTTGGAGACCAGCCTGACCAACATGGTGAAACCCTGTCTCTACTAAAAATACAAAAAAAAAAAAAAAAAAAAATTAGCTGGGTGGGTGGTGGGCACTTGTAGTCCCAGCTACTCTGGAGGCTGAGGCAGGAGAATCACTTGAACCCAGGAGGCGGAGCTTGCAGTGAGCCAAGGTCACACCACTGCACTCCAGCCTGGGCAACAGAACGAGACTCTGTCTCAAAAAAACAAAACAAAACAAAACAAAACAAAACTGTGTTCTATGTCATTGACACCAAGATGGTTTCATTTATCTGCCTTAAATAGATTATCTACGACCAACAATAGAAAATTTTTAATTCGTTTTAGTATGCAGCTGTTTCTGTATACAACTCATCAGGCTAAAGTCTCAGTGAGTACACCAAAGAAAAAGTATACCATTTCAATTAGAAAGGATGGAAAACCTGGCGAGGCCAAACACTGGCCGGTTTCAAGAACATGATGGGAACTAATGAAAGAGCCAGGTTTCTGGCCTTCAACAATTAAGTGATCAGCTGCCTTTGGTTACCCCTAACAACTTACACAGACAAGAAGATTACCAGGCAAACAGGCTGCAACAATTCAGGATCCAGAGCCAACTGAAGTGCTGAAATGACATATATTTCCAGGACAGTCGCTACCTTCTCATGTAAAAAAGAATGAAGTGGAATTATTAAAAAATTCGGAACTTGGCAAACAGTTGCTGAAGTGCACTCATTAACATAATGCACCCATAGAAAAACAGCCCAAGAGGACAGCTATAGTCAGAAGGTTCAGGCTGGCTCACAACTAAGGGCCCTGCTTTTCCTTCAAATAATATTTAGTGATGATTTAATTTTTGTTTTGTGTTCTCTTCTGATTAGAAAGATAATGCTCAGGAAACTTAATTCTGAGCTGAGCACAGTGATTCACATGATAATCTCAGCACTTTGGGAGGCCTAGGTGGCAGGATCACTTGAGGCGAGGACTTTGAGACCAGCCTGGGCAACAGAGCAAGACCCTGTTTCTACAAAAACGTCAGAAAGAGAGAAAGAGGGAAAGAGAGGAGCAAGGAAAGGAGGAAAGAAGGTTGGTTAATTCTGGAAAATATAAAATAAAAATAGTAATAATTTAAAAAATTAAATCCACAACAGAATATCACCACTCAGAGGTAACATTTTTATGTATATACTCCAAATCTTTTTGCTATGAATGTTTTTTATATAATTGTATTATATATATATATATATATTTTTTTTTTTTTTTTTTTTGAGACAGAGTCTCGCTCTGTCACCCAGGCTGGAGTGCAGTGGTGCTATCTCTGTTCCCTGCAACCTCCGCCTCCTGGCATCAAGCAATTCTCCTGCCTCAGCCTCCTGAGTAGCTGGGATTACAGGTACCTGCCACCGTACCTGGCTAATTTTTGTATTTTTGGTAGAGACAGGGTTTCACCACCTTGGCCAGATTGGTCTTGAACTCCTGACCTTGTTATCCGCCTGCCTTGGCCTCCCAAAGTGCTGGGATTATAGACATGAGCCACTGTGCCTGGCCTCCAATATTTTTATAAATTCATTGGCAACGTTGTTTCATTTATATAACATCTCACTATATAAATAGTAAACTCCTACTTATTTTCTCACTTTTCCAGGATTGGATATTCAGGTTGGTTTCAAATTTTCACTATTATGAATACCTTAGAAACAAGTATCTTGAAACATAAATCTTTGTCTAGATTCCACATATCCATATATATATATATATATATATTTGAGACAGTCTTGTTCTGTCGCCCAGGCTGGACTGCAGTGACATAACCTTGGCTCAGTGCAACCTCTGCCTCCTGGGTTCAAGAGAATCGTCCTGGATTCTCCTGCCTCAGCCTCCCGAGTAGCTGGGATTACAGGTGGGCATCACCATGCTCTGCTAATTTTTGTATTTTTAGTAGAGACAGGGTTTCACTATGTTGGCCTGGCTGGTCTCGAACTTCCAACCTCAGGTGATCCACCCGCCTTGGCTTCCCAAAGTGCTGGGATTACAGGTGTGAGCCACCACGCCCAGCTGATTCCTTATTTTTTTTAATAGTACCTGTATTAATTTAATTAGCCATCAAAATAACACTAAGAGGTAGGTACAAATGATGAAATATAGTGCAGAAAAATAATTAATTTGCTTAAGGTCACAGCCAAGTAAGCAGGAAAGCATGGATTTGAACCTGGGCTGTACTATCTCTCTCTCTCTCTTTTTTTTTAGAAGTAGTTTTGCTCTTCTTGCCCAGGCTGGAGTGCAATGGCGCGATCTCGGCTCACTACAACCTCCACCTCCCGGGTTCAAGCAATTATCCTGCTTCAGCCTCCCAAGTAGCTGGGATTACAGGCATGAGCCACCACCCCAGCTAATTTTGTATTTTTAGTAGAGACGGGTTTCTCCATGTTGGTCAAGCTGGTCTTGAACCCCTGACCTCAGGTGATCCACCTGCCTTGGCCTCCCAAAGGGCTGGGATTACAGAGGTGAGCCACCGCGCCCGGCCTGTACTATCTCTCTTAGGGGGATATTTACTAGTCACAAGAATGTGGGTTTTTTTTTTTTAAGAATTTTTTATAATTATTGGTAAACCATTCAATTATCTTCAAGAAATAATGTAACAATTTATATTATCTAAAGAACCAACTATCTGAAATGTTATGATCCAAAGGCTCCCATTTCTCAAATATACCAATTTTATGATAGTTAAAACAAAAGGCCAGGCGTGGTGGCTCACGCCTGTAATCCCAGCACTTTGGGAGGCTGAGGCGGGTGGATCAGGAGTTTGGGACTAACCTGACAAACATGGAGAAACTCCGTCTCTCCTAAAAATACAAAATTAGCCAGGCGTGGTGGCGCATGCCCGTAATCCCAGCTACTCCAGAGGCTGAGGCAGGAGAATCGCTTGAACCGAGGAAGCGGAGGTTGCGGTGAGCTAAAATCGCGCCATTGCAATCCACCCTGGGCAACAAGAGCGAAACTCCAAATTAAAAAAAAAAAAATTTAGGCCAGGCGCGGTGGCTCAGGCCTGTAATCTCAGCACTTTGGGAGGTCGAGGCAGGCCGATCACGAGGTCAGGAGATTGAGACCATCCTGGCTAACACGGTGAAACCCCGTCTCTACTAAAAATACAAAAAATTAGCCGGGCGTGGTGTCGGGTGCCTGTAGTCCCAGCCACTCGGGAGGCTGAGGGGGGAAAATGGCGGGAACCCGGGAGGCGGAGCTTGCAGTGAGCCCAGATCGCGCCACTGCACTCTAGCCTGGGCGACAGAGCGAGACTCGGTCTAAAAAAAACAAAAAAAAGTATGCCATTCTGAAGATCTTCAGGCAAGTGGTAACAAACTGCGTAGTATCTGTATACCTATTCCTCAAGACCTACTTGTAACAAACAACCTGCAGGGGAGGAGGAAGCGATCACCATTGCTCAAATAAACCTGTGTTTTCACATGGGGAAATGCCATCATGCCCTGTGTGCATGCCATCAGTTCATTAGGTGCCCAACCAGTGGTTTTTCACCTAAAAATGCTACAATAAAGGACACAGGAAAAATGCAATGAGCGTTCTAAAATACATCCAGTTCTCTGTAAACATTTGGTCTAATACATAGAATAAATAAATTATAATGTATTCATGCAATAAAATCGATACAGTAATAATAATGGATGTCATTAACAGAGACAAGGTCTTGCTCTGTAACCCAGGCTAGAATGCAGTGGTGCCATCTCAGCTCACTGCATTCTTGACCTCCTGTGCTCAAGTGATCCTCCCACCTCAGCTTCCCTGGTGGCTGGGACTACAGGCATGCACCACCACATCCAGCTAATTTTTGTAATTTTTGTAGAGATGTGGTTTCACCATGTTGCCCAGGCTGGTCTCGAACTCCTGAACTCATGCCATCCACCTGCCTCAGCCTCCCAAAGTGCTGGAATTTACAGGTGTGAGCCACTGCACCCAGTCCTTTAACATAATTTTGAAAGGAAGAAGTCAAATACAAGAGTGTTTACTGTGTGATTTCATTTACATACGGTTCAAAAAAAGGAAAAATTAATCTATGGTATTAGAAATAAGGAGACTAGGTAATTTTGGGGAGATTTGGAAAGGATTTGGTGATTGAGAGAGAACATGAGGTGGGCTTCTGAGGTGCTGGTGATGTTCTATCTCTGATCTACATGCTGTTTACAAGACTTGTACCTGTTTTGTGAAAACTCATCAAACTGTGCACTTATGGCATGTGTAGTTTTCTGATGGGATATATTTCAATTTTTTAAGTTTATTTTTAAAAACCGGGGGCCAAATTAAAATACATGCCAAAATATGAGCAGAGGCAAACCAAATGACTACATAAGTAGAACAAGCCATTGTGGAATAGAACTGAGGAATGTAATAGAGTCTTACTTATAAAATCTAACACCAAGGAATACAATTGCTAAATTTGAGAGTGATAGAAGGAGGAATGAATTAAAAACAAAATTTTATTTGAACAGCTTTAACCTAATGTGACTTTTTGGAGAGTTTTATTTGTGTTGAGGGTAAAATTTTCCATTGCAAATGCAATTTCTTTAATAAATATAGGAATATTCATATTTTCTATTTCTTCTTGTGTTAGTTTTGGTAAGTGACGTGTTTCAAAGAATTTGTTCATTTTGGCCAGGCACGGCAGCTCACACCTGTAATCCCAGCACTTTGGGAGGCCGAGGCGGGCAGATCACCTGAGGTCAGGAGTTCAAGACCAGCCTGGCCAACATGGTGAAACTCCGTCTCTAATAAAAATACAAAAATTAGCAGGCTTGGTGGCACCTACCTGTATTCCCAGCTACTCAGAAGGGTGAGGCAGAAGAACCGCTTGAACCCGGGAAGCAGAGGTTGCAGTGAGGCAAGATTATACCACTGCACCCCAGCCTGGGCAGCAGAGCAAGATTCCATCTCAAAATAATAATAATAATAATAATAATAATAATTTGTTCATATCATCTAAGTTGTCAAGTTTACTGACATTAAGTTGCCCATAATATTCCTTTCTTATTCTATTATTCTTTAATGCTTATACTTAGGATCTTTAGTGATGTCACCTCTTTTATTCCTGATATTGGTGATTTCTGTCTTTTTTTCCTTGTTGAATCCAGGTACAGTTTTATCAATTATATAAATATTTTTCAATTTGAAGGAAACACTACTGTTTTCATTATCCATTTCATTGATTTTTGTTCTCATTTTTACTTTCTTCATTTTTAACTTACATCAAGTTTAATTTGCTCTTTTTATTCTAGCTTTTAGGGATAAAAGTTTAAATTATTGATTTTAGATCTTTCATCATTTTTTCTAGTATAAGCATTTAGAGCTGTAAATTTCCCTCTGAACGCTGTTTCAGTATCAGTCCAGAAATTTTGATAATTTCTGAGACCTGGGTTATTTAGGAGTAACTTTAATTTTCAAATATCAGAGAATATTCTGAATATCTTTCTGTTATTTACACTTGATTATATTTTGGTAAGATAATATACTCTGCTTACTACAATCCTCTTAAATTCGCTGAGACTTGCTTTATTGTTCAGCAATGATCTATCTATCTTTATTTATTTGTTTGTTTATTTTTGACATAGGGTCTTGCTCTGTCACCCAGCTGGAGTGCAGTGGCATAATCTTTTTTTTTTTTTTTTTTTTGAGACGAGTCTCGCTCTGTCACCTGGCTGGAGTGCAGTGGCCGGATCTCAGCTCACTGCAAGCTCCGCCTCCCAGGTTTACGCCATTCTCCTGCCTCAGCCTCCCGAGTAGCTGGGACTACAGGCGCCAGCCACCTCGCCCGGCTAGCTTTTTGTATTTTTTTAGTAGAGACGGGGTTTCACCGTGTTAGCCAGGGTGGTCTCAAACTCCTGACCTCGTGATCCGCCCGTCTCGGCCTCCCAAAGTGCTGGGATTACAGGCTTGAGCCACCGCGCCCGGCCGGCATAATCTTAGATCACTGCAGCCTCAACCTCCTGGGCTCAAGTGATTCTCCCAAGTAACTGGGACTACAGGTGCATGCCACCACACCCAGCCAAATTAAAAAAAAAAAAAAAAAAAAAATTGGCCGGGCGCAGTGGCTCAAGCCTGTAATCCCAGCACTTTGGGAGGCCGAGACAGGCAGATTGCGAGATCAGGAGATCGAGACCAGCCTGGCTAATACGGTGAAACTCCGTCTCTACTAAAAAATACAAAAAACTAGCCGGGCGAGGTGGTGAGCGTCTGCGGTCCCAGCTGCTCGGGAGGCTGAGGCAGGAGAATGGCGTAAACCCGGGAGGCAGAGCTTGCAGTGAGCTGAGATCCGGCCACTGCACTCCAGCCTGGCGACAGAGCGGGACTCCGTCTCAAAAAAAAAAAAAAAAAAAAAAACTGTAGCGATGGGGTCTCACTATGATGCCCAGAATGGTCTCAAAGTCCTGAACTCAACTGATCCTCCCACCTCAGCCTCCCAAAGTACTGGGCCTATAGGTGCACACTACTGCACCCAGTCAAGAAATCCCGCTGAAAGACATGGACATAGGTAGTTTAAAAGTAAAAGGATAGAAAAAGATACAAAGCATAAGAAAGCTGGAATGTCTATATCAATATCAGACAGTATATTTCAGAGCAAGGAATATTATCAGGGATTAGAAAGAAATATTTCATAATAGTACAAGATCAGTTCATCAGGAAAACATAATACTGGGTGTATAATGCACCCAGTAATGGAATTTTAAAATTAATAAAACAGAACCTGATAGAATTGAAAGGAAAAATAAACAAATCCATATATGTGGCAATTTCAATACTCCTCTCTTAGTAGTTGATAGAACAAGTTACAGAATATCAAAAAGGATATAGAACACTTGAATAATAATGTCAGCCAACTAGATCTAATTAACATTTATAAAATACTCTACCCCAGACCAACTAAATCAGAATTTCTGGGAATTGGGAGGGGAGGACCCTGCAACATAGGCATCACTAGTTTTTAAAAGTTCTCAGGTGATTTCAATGTACAATCCAGTTTGAGGATAACAGAACTAGAATCAATTTCCAAGGTCCCTTCAATTCAGGTGTTATGGTAGGTATCCTCTTAAGTCCAGGGCATCTATATCAAGGAAAGGACTCAAGGACAAATAGAGTGGAGCTGAGGAAAAATTTAGCAAAAATAAAGAGGAGGTGATTGTATGAGCTGGTTCTGGACCACGGGGCTAAATAGTAAACCCTTCCTTCCTCCCTTCCTCCCTCCCTCCCTCCCTCCCTCCCTTCCTTCCTTCCTTCCTTCTCTCTCTCTCTCTTTCTTTCTTTCCTTTCCTTTTCTTTTCTTTTTTTTTTTTTTTTTAAGACGGAGTCTTGCTCTGTCGCCCAGGATGAAGTGCAGTGGTGCGATCTCGGCTCACTGCAACCTCTACCTCCTGGGTTCAAGTGATTCTCCTGCCTCAGCCTCCCGAGTAGCTGGGATTACAAGCACCCACCACCACCACGCCCAACTAATTTTCATGTTTTTAGTTGAGACGGGATTTCACCATCTTGGTCAGGCTGGTCTTAAACTCCTGACTTCATGATCCACCTGCCTCAGCTTCCCAGAGTGCTGGGATCACAGGCTGAGCCACTGCACCCAGTGAACATTTCTTTCTTGATTAACCTCTACTTCCCTTTTTTCTTGCTTTATTCCTTTCAGTAAAGGCTTCTTCCTCTCACTTCATCCCAAACCATTAGGTGATAAATGTCCTAAGGTTTTCTCTCCTCGGTCCACCTCAAAGCCTTCTTCTTGGTAAAGAACCATCTTCGTAATTTATTTCTCAATGTTAATGTGTCAAAAATTTCTTAGCCCAAGAATTAAGGCTTATCTTTAAAGCATTATCCCCAGTCAAAAGAATTTCAGGCCGGGAGCGGTGGCTCACGCCTGTAATCCCAGCACTTTGGGAGGCAGAGGCCAGCGGATCACGAGGTCAGGAGATCGAGACCATCCTTGCTAACACGGTGAAACCCCGTCTCTACTAAAAAATACAAAAAACTAGCCGGGCGAGGTGGCGGGCGCCTGTAGTCCCAGCTACTTGGGAGGCTGAGGCAGGATAATGTCGTAAACCCGGGAGGCAGAGCTTGCAGTGAGCTGAGATCGCCCCACTGCACTCCTGCCTGGGCGACAGAGCAAGACTCGGTCTCAAAAAAACAAAAACAAAAAAACCAAAATATTAGCCGGACGTGGTGGCGGACGCCTGTAGTCCCAGCTACTCAGGAGGCTGAGGCAGGAGAATGGCGTGAACCTCGGAGGCGGAGCTTGCAGTGAGCCGAGATCGTGTTACTGCTCTCCAGCCTGGGCGACAGACCAAGACTCCATCTCAAAAAAAGAAAAGAACTTCAACCAGTTGCTTACAAATGCACTGAACACAAGAAAAAGTGTTTTTGATTTTGTGTTTTGTTCGTTCCTAGCAGAAGACCCGTTTAAGGTCTATGAAAGCCATCAGATAAGTAACACCTACTCATAGATTCATACAAGTACATAGCTGGAAAATTCTCAGCTGGAGCATAGTCTAACTCCTTACCCCAAGTATAACTCCCATGCCATCTAAGATTCCTAAGAATTAACTACCCAGCTTTTGCTTAAATAACCAGTGACAAAACATCTTTATTCCAGTTTTAGTTTTAATTTTTTAGTTTTATTTATTTATTTTTTTTTGAGATGGAGTTTCGCTCTTGTTGCCCAGGCTGGAGAGCAATGGTGGGATCTTGACTTACTGCAGCCTCTGCCTCCCGGGTCCAACCGATTCTCCTGCCTCAGCCTCCCCAGTAGCTGGGATTACAGGTGCCCGCCACCACACCCAGCTGATTTTTGTATTTTTAGTACAGATGGAGTTTCCCATGTTGGTCAGACTGGTCTCAAACTCCTGACCTCATGATCTGGCTGCGTCAGCCTCAAAGTCTGAGATCACAGGCGTGAGCCAACGTGCCCAGCCTAGTCTTAATTATAATAAAGACTTTTACTTTTACATAATCATTGCACATAATAATTTTGGAAATTATGGAGTAAAATAGAAATTGTTGGCCAAGTGTGGTGGCTCATGCTTGTAATCTCAGCACTTTGGGAGGCTGAGACGGGTGGATTACTTGAGACCAAGAGTTCAAGACCAGCCTGGGCAACATAGCAAGACCCTATCTCTACAAAAAAAGTTATTAAAAATTTAGCCCAGTGTGGTGGTGTGTGCCTGTGGTTTCAGCTACTTGGGAGGCTGTGGCAGGAGGATCAATTGAGCCCAGGAGGTCAAGGTGGCAGTGAGTCTTGATCACACCACTGCACTCCAGCCTGAAATAGAGTGAGAACCTGCCTCAAAAAGAATTTTTAAATAAATTGTTAATGATGTCTTCCTATTTTTTAAAAATAGGGCTTAATAAAATCTATAGTGGCTGGGCGCGGTGGCTCAAGCCTGTAATCCCAGCACTTTGGGAGGCTGAGACGGGCGGATCACGAGGTCAGGAGATCGAGACCATCCTGGCGAACACAGTGAAACCCCGTCTCTACTAAAAACTACAAAAAACTAGCCGGGCGAGGTGTCGGCGCCTGTAGTCCCAGCTACCCGGGAGGCTGAGGCAGGAGAATGGCGTGAACCCAGGAGGCAGAGCTTACAGTGAGCTGAGATCCGGCCACAGCACTCCAGCCTGGGTGACAGAGCGAGACTCCGTCTCAAAAAAATAAAAAAATAAAAAAATAAAATAAAATAAAATCTATAGTAAGATGACTGAAGAGTTTCACCCTCCATGCCAAGTACTGTTCACTGAACAAAACGACTTAATCTCTCTAAGCCTCTGCTTCTTCATCTGTAAAATGAGGAATAACAGGATCAAGTTTATAAGGTTGTTAAAACCAACCTAAATGACTTAGTTTAAGTAAAGCACGTGGAACAGTGCCTGGCTCTATTTTGGCTATTTTTATTATGATTGGTTGTGGCATCTCAAAGAAGTATGATGAAAATGACTCTGAGTCTTGGGAGGCCAAGGCAGGCAAATCACGAGGTCCGGAGCTAGAGATCAGCCTGGCCAACATAGTGAAAACCCATCTTTACCAAAAATACCAAAATTAGCCGGGTGTGGTGGCAGGTGCCTGTAATCCCAGCTGCTTGGGAGGCTGAGGCAGGAGAATCAGTTGAACCTGGGAGGCAAAGCTTGCAGTGAGCCGAGATCGTGCCACTGCACTCCAGCCTGGACAACAGAGCAAGACTCTCAAAGAAAGAAAGAAAGAAAGAAAGAAAGAAAGAAAGAAAGGAAAGAAAGAAAGAGAAAAAGGAAGGAAGGAAGGAAGGAAGGAAGGAAGGAAGGAAGGAAGGAAGGAAGGAAGAAAGGAAGGAAGGAAGGAAAATGACTCTGAGGCAGCATCCCAGTAGCCATGAGTTAGTGGGATCAGCAATGGTGTAGGGGAACACAGAAACACATGACTATCTACCATTTGTGACCAATGACTGCATGCTAAAAGGATGTATACAAACTGACAAGTACCAGAAAAGAACAAGATAGCCTAACAGCTGAGGCATTAAAGGTGATCAAACTATAGCCAATATTTTTCTCTTTTAAAAACAATTTTCGACCCCAGCCTGGGCAACAGAGTGAGACTCCATCTCGAAAACTAAAAATAAATAAAAACAATTTTCGGCCAGGCATGGTGTCTCACACCTGTAATCCTAGCACTTTAAGAAGCCAAGGTGGGTAGGTGATTTGAGCCCAGGGTTTCTAAACCAGCCTGGGCAACACAGGGAGATCCCCATCTCTACAAAAAATAGAAAAATTACCCAGGCATGGTGGCATGCACCCGTAGTCCCATCTACCAGGGTGGCTGAGGCAGGAGGATCAACTGAGCCCTAGGAGGTTGAGGCTGCAGTGAGCCATGATGGCCCCCACTGCACTTGAGCCTGGGCAATAGAGCACCACCCTGTCTCAACATAAAAATAAAAATGAGGCCGGGCGCGGTGGCTCAGGCCTGTAATCCCAGCACTTTGGGAGGCCGAGACGAGTGGATCACTAGGTCAGGAGATCGAGACCATCCTGGCTAACACGGTGAAACCCCCGTCTCTACTAAAAAATACAAAAAACTAGCCAGGCGAGGTGATGGGCGCCTGTAGTTCCAGCTACTCAGGAGGCTGAGGCAGGAGAATGGCATAAACCTGGGAGGCGGAGCTTGCAGTGAGCTGAGATCCGGCCACTGCACTCCAGCCTGGGCAACAGAGTGAGACTCCGTCTCAAAAATAAAAAAATAAAAAAATAAAAAATAAAAATGAAATAAATTTCCCTACTGTTACAGCATTGTTGGTATAATAGCTAATGATTAAAGTAAAGATAAAACCAAAAAAGCCCACCATTTTTTTTTTTGAGTCAGAGTCTGTCACTGTCACCCAGGCTGGGTTGCAGTGTCATGATCTCAGCTCACTACAAACTCTGACTCCCAGGTTCAAGCGATTCTCCTGCCTCAGCCTCCCAAGTAGCTGGGATTACTGGCATGTGCCACCACGTCCAGCTAATTCTTGTATTTTTAGTAAAGACAGGGTTTCACCATGTTGACCAGGCTAATCTCAAGCCCCTGACCTCAGGTGATCCGACTGCTTGGGCCTCCCAAAGTGCTTAGATTACAGGCATGAGCCACCATGCCCAGCCTCCACCTTTATTTTGGATTATAACTTCCATCCATAATGTCTATCCAGGTCTTCTTGTACTATATAAAAATA
Organism: Trachypithecus francoisi; assembly: GCF_009764315.1. Taxonomy (NCBI): domain Eukaryota; kingdom Metazoa; phylum Chordata; class Mammalia; order Primates; family Cercopithecidae; genus Trachypithecus; species Trachypithecus francoisi. Next base: position 129,045,159 of record NW_022681453.1, on the reverse strand, counting down.
AACCTAATATCCTCTCCCTTTCTCAGGACACTTTATATCTGTTAATTCCCCTTTGTAGCTGTCGTTTGGAGAGTATTTCTCTAGGTAAAAGTCTCTGCTTTTATTTTTTATATGTAAAGTATTAATATAAAAATATTAACTGTATCATTTAATTATTCTTTGAACAAATTTTCAGAGCTTCATATTGCATGATTTACTTCTGAGTCCCTCTTTCGGAGTGTACAATTGACCTACACTTCCCACTCTTATAAATGAAATGCCAATGAACATCTTTGTTGATAAATTTGTGCCTTCATTTCTGATTATTTCCTCAAGAAACTAGGCCACATATCATGCTATCAATACTTGAGATGACATCACCATTTGGGCAGCAGCCTGAACACACTGCTTATTCATATTGAGCTTTTAGTCATCCAAAAGGGTTCCTTTCTCACACTTGTTCCTGTTTATCCACATCTCGTCCATCTAGATCCCAAAACATCTTGTTTTGGGGCTCATCATTCCAAGCCTATCAAGATTATTTAAAAGTAGCTGTTGTTAATTAGCAAAGCAGTACAAGTTCAATGTAGAAAATATGAAAACACACAGAGGCTCACAATATTTGCTATCTCAGAAGCCAGAATTTTCCTCTTTGTTGCAAAATTGAGAGCACACAGTTTTGTGGGTTTTTTTGTTTTTTTTTTTGTTTTTTTTGAGACGGAGTCTCGCTCTGTCGCCCAGGCTGGAGTGCAGTGGCCAGATCTCAGCTCACTGCAAGCTCCGCCTCCCGGGTTCACGCCATTCTCCTGCCTCAGCCTCCCGAGTAGCTGGGACTACAAGTGCCCGCCACCTCGCCCGGCTAGTTTTTTATATTTTTTAGTAGAGACGGGGTTTCACCGTGTTAGCCAGGATGGTCTCGATCTCCTGACCTTGTGATCCGCCCGTCTCGGCCTCCCAAAGTGCTGGGATTACAGGCTTGAGCCACCGCGCCCGGCGAAGAGCACACAGTTTTTAAACTTGCCCAGAACTCCCCCATTCCCACCCCACTTTATTGAGCGAACTTCTATATTGAGATATCCCTTCTCCCATATTCCCCCTCCCCTTCCTTACACAGTCATTCCAGAAGTCTTGACTGGATCAGACTTGCCTACTCCAGAACTTCCTGGCTTTCTCCAAATTCAAAAGATTCACAGCCTTTTGGAGATGCCTTAGATACTTCTCATGCCTTAGATGCTGCAGGCTGGGAATACCATTCCCAACTTGTATTTCATATCTAGCTGTCTCCTTAATGTGAAAACATGAGAGCAGTGAACTCTATTTCTGACAATACCAAATGGGCTGACCCTTATTAGAAAACTATTAATATCAATGAGACTTTTTTTTTTTTAGATAGAGTTTCACTCTTGTTGCGCAGGCTGGAGAGCAATGGCATGATCTTGGCTCGGCTCACTGCAACCTCCGCCTCCCGGGTTCAAGCAATTCTCCTGCCTCAGCCTCCCAAATAGCTGGGATTACAGGTACCTGCCACCACGCCCAGGAATTTTTGTACTTTTAGTAGACACAGGGTTTCACTGTGTTGGCCAGGCTGGCCTTAGCTCCTGACCTCAGGTGATCCATCCACCTCGGACTCCCAAAGTGCTGGGATTACAGGCATGAGCCACTGCGCCAGGCCTCAATGTGACTTGTGATTTCAGCAAATATTTATTATGGGCCTACTATGTGCCCAGCTTCAAGCTTAGATACCCTGCTGGTTCACTGACGATACAAAAAGAAGATGCATCCTTCAAAGATCTCAGAGTTCAATGAACCTGTATCAAATGGGAAGATGAAGTAGAAACATCCCTCAGGGAATAATTCAGATTGCCTGCAAAGTGACATATTAAGGCTTTAAAGCTAATGAACATGGAAACAGGCTCATCTCACTGCTCTTGGCAGAGCTGATCACTCCTTTACGCTTACCTTACCTTTGAAATTATGTGTGTACAATCTGTCTCCCCTGCCAAACTCATTGCTCCAATTGGTTGTTGCATCCCCCAGGACCAAAGCAGTACCTGAGCAGAGCAGGCAGGCACTCAGCAAATGTTCACAGATGTTTGAAGTCACAGATGTTTGAGATCTGTATGTAATTGCCATGAGGAAACATAACTTTTGACATAACAAATAACTGCCACCTTAAAATCTGCCATTATCTTGAAATAGTAATTAAGGGAGCAGGGAGTAGAAAATAAAAATTATTTTTGAAATTTTGAGGCTAAAATGTCATTCTCACAATTTTACAACTTTGCAGCCACCTTATGGATTTTCCAGCAAAATGTTTGCATCTAGGTGGTGAAACTCTTAAACATAAAGTGTCAATGCCAAGGAATCTGGGAAATAAATTCACATCAGATTTCAGAAAAGAAAGATTAAAACTCACAAGTGCTAATCTAACTTCAAACTGACAAAATAAAGACAAATTAATACAGGCTCTCTGGAAAGTCTGGAGCTGAATAAGCCATGGTGCTCAAAAAATAGGTAAACAGTTCCTTCTTCTGGTCATTATCTCCTGAAGTACATGAGACATTAAATAAACATCAAATTATGTTCAAAATACTTGTAAGATGAAAAGACTGTCAGCCAAGCATTTGCAAAAGATAATGGCAGAAGAAAAGACAACATCAGAGAGGTAAGACATCCGGAAAATAAAATCATTTACAGGCTTTCAGAACTGACAGATTCTGAAGGAGGCAGGCTTTTTCTCTACCCTTTTTTTTTTTTTTTTAAGAAAGCTTTACAAAATTTTTTGTTGTTGTTTATTTATTTATTTATTGTGGTGCCTTAAGGGCTGTGAGAGGATTTTTGGACATTCTTAAGTCCAATTCTCCCACTTCCCTGTTGGCAGGGTAAAAAAAAAAACAAAAAAAACAAAAACTAAGGCCTTAGGAACTTTTCAAAGCCAAAAGCAGGGCAAACCTGGGGTCTCAGTATATAACTCCTGGCCAAGCACACTAGATCACAACAAACACAGCCATCTCTGAACTTGATTTAAGGGCACGTGCTCAAAAGAGTTCAGAAAAACACTGAGTGGGAGCTTTAAAAAAAAAAAAAAGACAAATATCAAATATCCTAGACTAGATTCTGTATTGGTGGAAATTCTATAAATGACATTATCTATATTTTTTCTTTTTTAAATTTTTTTTAGTAGAGACAAGGTCTCACTATGTTGCCCAGGCTGGTCTTGAACTCCTAGGACCAAGCGGTCTATCCTGAATTAGCCTCCCCAAATGCTGGGATTACAGGCATGAGCCCCCCGGTCTGGCCTAAGGACATTGTTGAGGTACTTTGTGAAAATTGAATATCAGTAATAGTATTTAATAAATGCTAATTTTTATGAATTTAGTAACTGCTGTGGTTATGGAAGAAAATGCCCTTGCTCTTAGGAGATACATGCTGACATACTTAGGGGTAAAGAGGGAAGATGACTGGAACTTAAATGGTTCAGAAAAGAAAACTTTTTTTTTTTTTTTGACACAGTTTTGCTCTAGTTGCCCAGCTATGATTTCGACTCACTGCAACCTCCGCCTCCCGGGTTCAAGTGATTCTTCTGCCTCAGCCTCCCGAGTAGCTGGGATTACAGGAAACTGCCACCGTGCCCAGCTAATTTTTTTATTTTTAGTAGAGACGGGGTTTCTCCATGTTGGTCAGGCTGGTCTCGAACTCCCGACCTCAGGTGATCTGCCCACCTCAGCCTCCCAAAATGTTGGCATTACAGGCATGAGCCACCGTGCCTGGCCACACTTTTTTTTTTTTTTAAGAAAGAAGTAAAACAAAATTGGGCAAAATATTAACAATTGGTGAAGCTGGGTGATGGGTATATAGGAACTCTTTCTACGATTGTTAAAACTAAGTTAAAATTATTTCAAAATAAAAAGTTAAACATTACATATAAAACCAGATATTCTAAATATTTATTCTGGCCCATTGAGCAAAAGTACTTCTATGATCCCTTCTTGACTGGCCATACTCTGAAGAAGAAAGTGGTAAGTGCCTACTCTTGTTTTCTGAAGAATATAGACATCTCCACCAGACCAAATGCAGATCCATTGCACTCAGCAGAGCCCTCCATTAGCATCAGGACCAACTGAAAGCAGCAGAGGTGGAATCCCAAAGCAGCTGTTAATTTAAGGGCACAAGGTATGAGATCAGACAATCTTACCATCCTAACTTTGCCCCTCACTTGCTTTATGAATGAGGGCAAGTAGCTTAACTTCTCTGCATCTCAGCATCCCCATGAAATGGTGCTAACAATGTCTACTCCATGGGATGATGGTAAGGATTAAATTTATAAAACCTACAAACTCCTAAGCCTGCCTGGTACAAAATAAATTTTTCAGATGGAAATTGTTTTTATGATCTGGGTTTAAATGCACAGACTGCTGGAAAACATCTAATACATCCAGTCATTTATTTGTCCATTCACTCAAATCCATAAACTTGTACTGCAGCAAGAACTGTGCCAGGCATAGGGTATTCGGCAATGTAAGCGATGCAATCCCCTCCCTGAAGGGGTTTACATTCTACAGGATGAGTCAGCAAGTAAAGAGGCAATTACACTCAAAGTATAACTAAGGACCTGAATGGCCAGCATGAGAGATGTTCAGCATGGGATGGGAGCACAAGAGCACATAGCACATAGGTACGTGAGCCAACCTGAAAGGGGCATGGAGGAAGTGCTATCTCAGCTGAGACGTGGAGGATGAATATGAGATAGGCAGCAAAGGTAGATCAGAGGGAGGAACATTCCAATCAGTTGGAGCAGAATATACAAAAAGATAGATAGTATTGCCTTTCAGGAAGCCATAGCACAAGTCTATACCAGTAGAGGTGCCAGTGGGACCAGAGATAGGGAAATAAGTGAGATGTTTTCTGGAAATTAGGCTAAACAGGTTAGAGCCAGAGAGAGAAGGTCCCTGGAGTACCAAGAAGCAGGAATTTGTCCTGAAGGAACCTTTAAAAGGTTATAAACAGCTGGGCACATTGGCTCATGCCTATAATCCTGGCACTCTGGGAGACCGGGGTAGGAGGATCGCTGAGCCCAGGAGTTCAAAACCAGCCTGGACCTCATCTTTAACAAAAATAAAAACATTAGTTGGGCATGGTGGCACACACCTGAAGTCCCAGCTACTTGGGAGGCTGAGGTGGGAAGATTGCTTGAACCCAGCAGGTTGAGGTTGCAGTGAGCTATGATTACACAATTGAACTCCAGAGTGCGACCCTGACTCAAGAAAAAAAGATTATAAGCAGAAGATACATGAGAACAGAATATAGTTTAGAAAAAAATCACTCTGGCTATAATATGCAGAAGGCAACTTCCAAGACTAAGAACTTGAACTTCCAAGACCAAGACTGTGAATGTGACTCTAGTTGGAGATGATGGTGATAAGAGCTAGGCTGAACTCCAGAAGAAACTAGAGAAGGAATGAAAGTATTTGGTAATTGCCTGTGGGTGATTTAAAGGAAGGAGGCTGCTGGGCGCGGTGACTCACGCCTGTAATCCCAGCACTTTGGGAGGCAGAGGCGGGCGGATCACGAGGTCAGGAGATCGAGACCATCCTGACTAATACGGTGAAACCCCGCCTCTACCAAAAATACAAAAAATTAGCTGGGCCTGGTGGCGGGCGCCTGTAGTCCCAGCTACTCGGGAGGCTGAGGCAGGAGAATGGCATGAACCCGGGAGGCGGAGCTTGCAGTGAGCCGAGATCGCGCCACTGCACTCCAGCCTGGGTGACAGAGCGAGAGTCCGTCTCAAAAAAAAAAAAGGAAGGAGGCATCTAGGAAGACCTCCAGGTTTCTAGTCATTAGGGCTGCTTCCTTGGTGACTGCATGGAGACCCCATGAACTGAAACAGAAAATACAACATGAAAGGTGGACACAGAGGGAAGAAATGTTCTTCTACTACTAAAAATGGCTAATTTTTGCATTCATATGCCTTCTCATGAAAAATAAAAATTTAATTCAAATAATTTTTTTTTTTTTGAGACAGAGTTTTGCTCTTGTTGTCCAGGCTGGAGTGCAATGGCATGATCTTGGCTCACCGCAACTTCTGCCTCCCGGGTTCAAGCGATTCTCCTGCCTCAGCCTCCCGAGTGGTTGGGATTACAGGTATGTGCCACCACACTCAGCTAATTTTGTATTTTTAGTAGAGACGGGGTTTCTCCATGTTGGTCAGGCTGGTCTCAAACTCCTGACCTCAGGTGATCCGCCCGCCTTGGCCTTCCAAAGTGCTGAGATTACAGGCGTGAGCCACCATGCCTGGCCCAGATAAATTTTTAAAACACTTTTTAAAATTGCTAAAGGTATCAGTCACATGAGCTGGGGTAGGGTGTACTGAATAAGGTGGGAGGGACAGGGGAGGGGCAGAAGAGTTTAATTTTAAAGGAATCAAAATGATGCAAAGATGAATTTCTCCCTTGTCATAGTTTTGTGAAGGGCCAGGTTGACAAAGGAAACATTTTAAATAACTTGTATGATAATTCCTCCACTAAGAACTATGTGAAAAAATTTTTACATTTTAAGATACTTACATTCGGCCGAGCACAGTGGCTCATGCCTGTGATCCCAGCACTTTGGGAGGCCGAGGAGAGTGGTTCACTTGAGGTCAGGAGTTCGAGACCAGCCTGGCCAGTATGGTGAAACCCTATCTCTACTAAAAATACAAAAAAATTAGCCAGGCTTGATGGGTGCCTGTAATCCCAGCTACTCAGGAGGCTGAAGCAGGAGAATCATTTGAATCCAGGAGGCAGAGGTTGCAGTGAGTCGAGATCCCACCACTGCACTCCAGCCTGGGCAAGAGAGCGAGACTCCATTTCAAAAGAAAAAGGAAAAGATGCTTACATTCTATGAGCCAGCAAATTCATTTCCAGAAATCTGTCCAAGAACTGTACTGGCATTCGTGAGTGAAATATGAACACACGAAGTGTACTAATAGAGGACTAATTAATCAACTGTGAGATAGCCTCACTATAGAATGCATACAGCTATTTTAAAAATAGGATACTAGGTGTAAATCCACACTGAGAATAGAAAAATCTCTGAAGTACGTTTTATTTATTTATTTATTTATTTATTTTAATTAATTTTTTTTTGAGGCAAAGTTTTGCTTTTGTTGCCCAGGCTGGAGTGCAGTGGTGCAAACTCTGCTCACTGCAACTTCTGCCTCCTGGGTTCAAGCGATTCCCCTGCCTCAGCCTCGCAAGTAGCTGGGACTCTAGGTGTGTGTCACTCCTCCTGGCTAATTTTGTATTTTTAGTGGAGGTGGGGTTTCACCATGTTGGCCCAGCTCGTCTTGAACTCCTGACCTCAGGTGATCCACCCACCTCAGCCTCCCAAAGTGCTGGGATTGCAGGTGTGAGCCACCGTGCCCGGCCTGAAATATATCGGATTGAAAAGCAAACATAAGAAGCAAAACACCACCTATAATATTATCGCATTTCTGTTTATCAAAACACTCTATATGGGTTTGGGAGTGGGAGCCATATTATGTATGTGTGCATGTGTGTGTATAGTATAGAAAAATGGAAAGATACACATTAAACTGTTAACATCCCAGGAATGAGAGAATTGGAGAGAGAAGATTAGAGAGTAGGGTAAAAGGGAACCTATATTTGCATTCAAATATTGTTTTGTTTGAATTTCTTTTATAATAAGCATGTCATATATGTGTGTGTATATGTGTATATATGTGTGTGTATATATGTATATATGTGTATATATATGTATATATGTGTATATATACATATATACACACATGTGTGTATATGTATGTGTACATATATACTTAAAAGTTGAAAGAGGACTATGAGATGCAAAGAAAGCTCATTCAACACATATTTATTCGGGTTCTACCGTGCATCGGGTACTAGACAGTAGGGGATACAGCAGGTGAAACAACTTCAGGGGTGCTTCCCTCATAGAGTTTATAGTCTAGCAGCAGAGACAGACGATTAAACATGTGATTATAATAAGGAATGAAAACGCTTTGCCCAGGAGTAAGCGATTAGGTCTTAAAGGGGCCAAGGAGAAATCAAGGATGGCTTCCTGAAGGGGATGCCATCTCAGTTAAGATCTGGAAGATTGGTACGAGTCTTTACAGCAGGGAACGCTGCATGTGTCAAGGCTAGATGAAGGCTGGAGAGATCCTGGCTGGCCAGTAGTTGAGTATAGTTGGGGCCTGGTGGGAAAGTAGGAGATGAAGCTGGAGGTTTAAGTAGGTCAAGGTTACAAAAGGGCGTGTGTGCGCCATGCCACAGGGTTAGGATTGTATTTTCACTGTGAAAATCACTGGTAGGTTTTTAAGTAAGGCAGTGAAATCCTCAGATTTGCCTTTCAATAAGATGACTGTCAGCAGCTCCTCTCAATTGTGTGCTCAGACGCATGAGTGGGATCAGCTGGAGTGAAAAATGTAGAAAGGAGACTGAGGGTTCCTGGTTTGGAAAAGAGATTACAGAAGAGGAAGCCTGGCTATACCAGACCAGATGTGTTAATCCAGGCAAGAGATGTTACTGACAGAGGTGGAAAGCAAACAGCTGACAACAGAGTGGAAGAGAAAGACAGATAACTGATATGTACAAATAATCATTTTAAATATTCAGACAGGTTAAGTAAGTGCTAGATGTGAAGTTCAAAAGCTATCCCTCCTGCATGAAGGAAGGAGAAACTAGTCCTAACCGGGAGGACCGAAAAAGGGCTCTTGGAGAAGGTAGCATTTGAACTGAGTAGTAACGGACATTCAAGCCTTCAAAAGACAAAAATACACAGCAGCATATTTTGTTAGAGGGAACTGTATGGGCGCAGGCACAAAGACAGAAAAATCCAGACAGTAGTTCAGTGGAGATGAAGGGCATGGTGCTTGTGAGTATGTGAGCATGTATGTCATGGGAAAGGAAAATGGAAAAGTGAGTTGGGGCCAGATACTGATTCTATCAATAGCTAATTAAACAACACATGTGCGAAGCTCTGTCTTTCATAATACTTGGCACAATATGTACATACTTCCCTATGCATTGTCTGAATCCCCACTAGAATGAAAATTCTATGAGGGAAGGACCTTGTCAGTCTCATTTACCACTGTCCCTAAAAGCCTACTTGAATGCTAGGCCTCTAGTAAGTATCATATTTTTTTTAAAGACAGGGTTTCACCATGCTTGCCAGGCTGGTCTCAGACTCCCGATCTCAGGTGATCCACCTGCCTTGGCCTCCCAAAGTGCTGGGATTATAGGTGTGAGCCACTGTGCTTGGCAGAACCTTGAACTTCTTAAAAGTTAGGTTGGGAAAGACCTTGTTAGTCTCATTTCCCACTGTCCCTCAAAGCCTACTTCAATGCTTGGCCTCTAGTAAGTGCTCAGCAAATGTTCATTGAATGAATAAATGAGAAGATGAATGACCAGGTGAATAAGTGAGTTAATAAATAAAAATGTAAAGCACCTAATACGTTGGGTGGCATAAAATTGGTATTTAATATGTGGCAACTATTAACAATAATAGTCATTATTATTATTATCAGATACTGGAAGAATAATACCTGATAGGTTGGGGAGGTTGGCCAATTATGTACCTAAATTACCTTGTTTAAAATTTATCATTACTTGGATACCTTAACAGGCCTTACTTGACAACTATGCAGTCTATGCATGTGACAAAATTGCACAGGTAACTCATACATTTGTACAAATAAAAAGAGGAAAAGTGAAATATATCATTACTCCTCAAAGTTCACTGGCTGTACCACAAACTTAAAATCTTTAGCAAGGTATCCGAAGTCCTTTATTCTTTAATTCCAACCTAACTTTTAAGAAGTTCAAGGTTCTGCGGGGCGCAGTGGCTTACGCCTATAATCCCAGCACTTTGGGAATCCAACGTAGGCAAATCATCTGAGGTCGGGAGTTTGAGACCAGCCTGGAAAACATGGTGAAACCCTGTCTCTACTAAAAATACAAAAATTAGCTGGGTGGGGTGGTGCATGCCTGTAATCCCAGCTACTTGGGTGGCTGAGGTGAGAGAATCTCTTGAACCCACAAGAGGGAGGTTGCAGTGAGCCCAGATCGCACCATTGCACTCCAGCCTAGGCAACGGAGTGAGATTTCATCTCAGAAAAAATTAAAATTAAAATTAAAAAATTTTAAAAATAAATAAAAAAGAAGTTCAAGGTTCCTTCACTGCAGGGTGTTCTTCCTTTCTCCCCACCCTTCTGCAGTCAGTAGTTTCAATCCTGCTGGTTCACAGATGGCAAACAAACATTGTACCTTGGGTGAGGGGTACAGATAATTACCATAAAGGTATTAAAGAAATGACAATGACAATATCCAGTACTTAGCCCTTGCCCTGGAACTATGCAAAGCAAATTACTCACTAACAGCCTATGAGGTATGCATTATTCCTACTCTTATTTCCTGGGTAAGTAATTTACCAAAGGTCAGAGCTCCTGGTAGGGGAGCTGAGACTTGAACTTGTTCTGGAGGCATGTGAATAACTATTTTCCTTGTTATTGATGACAGGGTTTCAATGTCATGCCAGAATTTGAATTTTATTCTGTGGGCAGTGATGGGTCAGGCTTTACTCAGAGGAGGGAAGATCCTGACTCTGTTTGGGGACTAACTCACAGACACATTTCTCCAAAACACTGGAGACACTTAGATTCACAAGGCAAGATACAACTGGGAAGTTAGCTGGAACCATATCCCAGGACATTGTCCTTTACTTGGGAAGAAACAAAAGGGACTCTGAACAGTAAGTGACACAACTAGTAAAGTATTTATTAGTCACCTATTCTGTGACTTCCCCAGGTACTTGGTAAGGTGGTATAGCTGCATGAATTTAAACGATTATTCCTGCCTTCCACCAGTGTATGGTCTACTGAGGGAGGTAAGGCACACACATTTAAACACAAATGAGGCAGAACTTGACAAAAGTCAAATCAATCCAACAGAAATGTGCCAAATTCACCCTGGAGTAGGCAGGAAGCTGAAAGGCTTGGAGGCTGGGCTGAAAGGTTGGCGATTCAGCCCCCAGGCCACAGGCTCCTTTCATTGTCAGTAAATACTAATTGAAGATAATGAAGGCCTTTATCACCTCTTCACCAAAAATCTGCATTCTCATTCATATTAACTTTTCCAGGGAACCAGAAATCTCTGGCTCAAAATATTTCCCTCAAACCGATCTATCTTATTTGCATTAAATTAACTCCAGCTACTCCAGGCCGACTTCACCCAGTTTTGGCCTCCTCCACATTCAAGATGCTAAAATGTATTATAATTGTCATCTGCAAAATGCTGAAGAAAGATTAAAGCTCTATGGGATTTTTTGTTGTTGTTTTGTAAAGACAGTCTCACTGTGTTGCCCAGGATGGTCTTGAACTCCCTAAGTGCTGGGATTACAGGCTTGACCCTGTAAGGAAACTGAATTGCCAAACTGAGTTTGCCTGAGTTTGAAACCAAGGTAGAATAAATGGTCTTTACAATCACATATCTCACTTTTCAGTAAAATTTGTGCTTAACAGGTTTGTTTTGCATTTGCCTAATTATAAAAGTAATGCAATGAAAAAATGCAGCATATTCTAGAGAATAAATTCTCTATGACCCCACCCTCCAAAGATAACCACTGCTAGCAGTATGTATATGTATCACTTCTTAGTTCTGACTAATTTTAGATCCTAGATAAGAGGATAAACAGATAATGTTAATCCACACACATAAGCAAATAAACAATACATGCTGTTTTGCATTTTTCTCACCAGCTCCAGCAGTCCCGCTTATCTGTGGTTTTGCTTTCCATGGTTTCAGGTAAATACGGTAGAATAAGATATTTTCAGAGTGAGAGAGGAATAGAGAGGAGCACATTCACATAACTTTTATTACAGTATATTATTATTTATTCTATTTTTTTGCAGGGGGAGGGGAGACAGAGTCTCACTCTGTCACCCAGGCTGTAGTGCGGTGGCATGATCTTGGCTCACTGCAACCTCCGCCTCGTGGGTTCAAGTGATTCTCCTGCCTCAGACTCCTGAGTAGCTGGGATTACAGGCATGCAACACCACGCATGACTAACTTTTGTATTTTTAGTAGAGACAGGGTTTCACCTTGGTGGCCAGGCTGGTCTCAAATTCCTGACCTCGCCTGCCTTGGCCTACCAAAGTGCTGGGATTACAGGCGTGAACCACCGCACCCCGCCTTATTTGTCCTATTTTATTATTAGTTGTTATTATGAATCTCTTCTTGTGCCTAATTTATAAATTAAACTTTATTATAGATATGAATCTGTAGGAAAAAATACAATGTATATAGAGTTCAGTACTATCCAAGGTTTCAGGCATCCACTGGGGGTCTTGGAACATATCCACCTCAAATAAGGGGGTACTACTGTATATAGATTTCACTCATTTGTACTCTCATATAGTATCATATAGTATTCTAGTATGTATACACTCTTTTTTTTTTTTTTTTGAGATGGAGTCTCACTCTATCACCCAGGTTGGAGTGCAGTGGCACAATCTCGGCTCACTGCAACCTCTGCCTCCTGGGTTCAAGCGATTCTCCTGACTCAGCCCCCCGAGTAGCTGGGACTAGGGGCACGTGTCACCACGCCCAGCTAATTTTTGTGTGTGTGTATTTTTAGTAGAGATGATGTTTCACTGTGTTAGCTAGGATGGTCTCGATCTCCTGACCTCGTGATCTGCCCGCCTCAGCCTTCCAAAGTGCTGGGATTACAGGTGTGAGCCACTGCACCCAGCCGACTCTATTTTTAAAATAAAATTCCACATCAATAGATCATTATTTTCCTTCAGTTGTTTACTCACATATAAATTTACTTGTTGTTTACTCACATATAAATTTACTTTTTCTTCTGAGACAAGGTCTTGCTCTGTCACCCAGGCTGGAGTGCAATGGTGGAATCATGGCCCACTATATTGTTGAACTACTGAGCTCAAACAATCCTCCCTCCTCAGCCTCCTGAGTAACTGGGATTACAGGTGTGCACCACTACGCCCAGCTAATTTTTAAATTATTTTTTAAAGACAGGGTTTCCTATGTTGCCCAGGTTGGTCTTGAATGAACTCCTGGACTGAAGTGATCCTCCCACTTCAGCCTCCCAAAGTGGTGGAATTACAGGTGTGAGCCACAGAGCCTGGTCTATTTATTTATTTATTACTACTACAAAAATACACTATGTTTAACATCCTTGTACATATGTTTTTGCACACTTGTGCTAACAATTCTATAGAATAATTTCCTAAAAGAACTGTACAAAGAATGCCTACTTTTCTTTTTTTTTTTTTTTCCTGGAGATGAAATCTCCCTCTGTCACCCAGGCTGGAGTGCAGTGGTATGATCTCAGGTCACTGCAACCTTCGCCTCCTGAGTTCAAGCAATTATCCTGCTTCAGCCTCCCGAGTAGCTGGGACTACAGGCGCGTGCCACCATGCCCGGCTAATTTTTTTTTTTTTTTTTTTTTAGGCGGAGTCTCGCTCTGTCGCCCAGACTGGAGTGCAGTGGCGCAATCTCTGCTCACTGCAAGCGCCACCTCCTGGGTTCACGCCATTCTCCTGCCTCAGCCTCCCGAGTAGCTGGGACTACAGACACCGCCACCTCGCCCGGCTAGTTTTTTGTATTTTAGTAGAGACGGGGTTTCACCGTGTTAGCCAGGATGGTCTCGATCTCCTGACCTTGTGATCCGCCCGTCTCGGCCTCCCAAAGTGCTGGGATTACAGGCTTGAGCCACCGCGCCCGGCCAATTTTTTTTTTTTTTTTTGAAACAGAGTCTCACTCTGTTGCCCAGGCTGGAATGCAGTGGTGTGATCTCGGCCCACTGCAACCTCCATCTCCCTGGTTCAAGCAATTCCCCTGTCTCAGCCTCCCAAATAGCTGGGATTACAGGCACACGCTACCATGCCTGGCTAATTTTTTTGTATTTTTAGTAGACATGGGGTTTCACCATGTTGGCCAGGCTAATCTCGAACTCCTGACCTCAGGCAATCTGCTCGCCTTGGTCTCCCAACGTACTGGGATTACAGTTGTGAGGCACTGCGCCCGGCCAGAATGCCTACATTTTAATCTGAATCTGTATTGCCAACTTTCCCTCTCAAAGTAGCACCAAGTCCATCCCACTATGAGTGGATGAAAATGCCTCCACCACCTCACTGCACCAGGTATTATCAACCAGTTTACTAAGGAGTCATGTTAACAAGACCAATCAATTCACTTGAGAAGGATGAGGACGCATGGTGGGCATTTCAAAGATATTCTTGTTGCTGAGGCTCCAGGAGGCCAAAAGCTTAATAAGAACAACCAAGTATTTTCACAGAAGAAGAAAACACATCATTTTCTACTCCTTTTACCCCCTACAAAAAATAAAAACAAATCAGAAACATTGCATTAATAAGTGCCATCCTGCAGCTGTATCATTTATAATGTGTAGACTCAGGTTGTGAGGATATGAGTCAAAATCCAGGCATTAGATTCAGAAAAGTCAGAGAAAATCAACGAATGCGTTTAGTTTTAGGTAGGAAAGAAGTGAAAGTCCTAGATAGATGGAGAAATGGTTTTCTGTGGAAAGTGATAATGTCCTAATGTGAAGAGATTAATTTGGAAATTTCTTCGCCTCAACAGAAGAATTTATAGTGCTTTAAAAACTTATCTCAGGGGCCACTACACAGAATACATTGTTCTCAGACAGAATAAGTACTTTTGTGGTTAGGTAAGGCAGTGCTAGAAACTCTTAAGAGCAGCTTTCTCTGGGAAATCATATTTGGCTTCTAACAAGAGCTGTGGCTGTGAGCCACCAACACTGCAGGGACACTTGTGAGCCTGGAGGCCCCTAGACAGCAGAAAGGAGGGAGTGATGCCTTGGTCAATCCAGTACGAAAACTATGTTTGGGTGATGATGGCTCAGGTCCTGGCTGGCTGTGCAACCCTGGAGCAGTCACTTAACATCTCCAAACCTCTGTCAACTTTCTTGTAAAGACATCAGCAGGATAATTTTTATTTTATTTTATTTTTTTTTTTGAGACAGTCTCGCTTTGTCGCCCAGGCTGGAGTGCAATGGCATGATCCCCGCTCACTGCAAGCTCCGCCTCCCTGGTTCACGCCATTCTCCTGCCTCAGCCTCCTGAGTAGCTGGGACTATAGGCGCCCACCGCCACGGCCGGCTAGTTTCTTTTTGTATTTTTAGCAGAGGCGGGGTTTCACCATGTTAGCCAGGATGGTCTCGATCTCCTGACCTCGTGATCCGCCCGCCTTGGCCTCCCAAAGTGCTGGGATTACAGGCGTGAGCCACCGCGCGCGGCAGCAGCAGGATGATTTCTAAGATGTTTTTCAGCTCTGAAAACTGTCAGATTGTAAACTAAAAGTACTGATTCACAAATGTGTGTTATCAGATTGACTTGGAGAGCTAATAAAGAGCACAGAGGATAGGATCTGGGCTCTGGTGAGAGTATCAGGTTCCCCAGGTGGTTCTGATACTGACCAAAATTTAAGAACCACTGAGTTAGGGAAAGGATGAGAATTGGAACATAGATTTTTTTTTTTTTTTTTTTTTTTGAGACGGAGTCTTGCTCTCCCGGGCTGGAGTGCAGTGGCCGGATCTCAGCTCACTGCAAGCTGCGCCTCCCGGGTTTACGCCATTCTCCTGCCTCAGCCTCCCGAGTAGCTGGGACTACAGGCGCCCGCCACCTCGCCCGGCTAGATTTTTGTATTATTTTAGTAGAGACGGGGTTTCACCGTGTTAGCCAGGATGGTCTCGATCTCCTGACCTCGTGATCCGCCCGTCTCGGCCTCCCAAAGTGCTGGGATTACAGGCTTGAGCCACCGCGCCCGGCGGAACATAGATTTTTGAAAATATATAACTGTTATGGGAATGAGTGGGATGGTATAGTAAAGTGTCAAGTACTACTAAAATATTATTATTACTCTATTACCACAGGGTCTTATTTACCAAATGACTTTAATTCTGGAAATGATCAATTGTCAATTATGGTCATGTCTTTGCCCATCTGTTAAAAAATGTCTCCATGGGCCAGGTGCAGCGGTTCATGCCTATAATCCCAGCACTTTGGGAGGCCAAGGCAGGCAGATCACTTGAGCCAAGGAGTTCGAGACCGGCCTGGCCAACATAGTGAAAGCTCATCTCTGTTAAAAATATAAAAATTAGCCAGGTGTGGTGGCAGGTGCCTGTAATCCCATCTACTCTGGAGGCTGAAGCACGAGAATTGCTTGAACCCTGGAGGTGGAGGGAGGTTATAGTGAGCCAAGATCATGCCAGTGCACTCCAGCCTGGGCAACAGAGCCAGAGGAAGACTTCATCTCAAAAAAAAAAAAAAAAAAAAAAAAACAGAGAGAGAGAGGGAGAGAGAGAGAGAGACTCCTGGACTCCTGATGGTAAAAAAATCTTTGGTCACTAGGGATTAGAGGGGAGGGAATGATGAATAGGCAGAGCACAGAGGATTTCCAGAGCAGTGAAAATACTCTGTATGACTAGGGTAGTGGAAATTGTCGTGCATTTGTCCAAACCCATAGAATATACAATACCAAGGGTGAGCTCTAATGTAAACTGTGGACTTTGGGTAATAATGGTGTGTCAATGTAGGTTCACCAATTGTAATAAATATACCACTCTGGTGGGGAACGTTGATAACAGAGGAGGCCATGCATGTGTGGGGGGAGGAGTATGTCAAAATCATTGCACCTTCCTCTCAATCTTGACATAAGCCCAATACTGCTCTAAAAAATAATGTCTTGACCAGACGCCGTGGCTCACGCCTGTAATCCCAGCACTTTGGGAGGCCAAGGCAGGAGGACCACTTCAGCTAAAGATTTTGAGACCAGCCTAGGCAACATAATGAGACCTCATGTCTTGTCTTTTTTCTTTTTTTTTTGAGAGAAGTCTCGCTCTTATCCCCCAGATGTGAGTGCAATGGCTTGATCTCAGCTCACTGCAAACTCCACCTCCTGGGTTCAAATGATTCTCCTGCTTCTGCCTCCCAAATAGCTGGGATTAAGTCGACTGCCATCACACCCGGCATCACATCCCATATGTATGTTTTTTTGCAAGGTGAGTGAAAAAGCAGCTTACAATTAAGTAAAATAAAATACATGCATTTAGGCCAGGCGCGGTGGCTTACACCTATAATCCAGCACTTTGGGAGGCTGAGGCCGGTGGATCACAAGGTCAGTTTAAAATCAGCCTGGCCAAGATGGTGAGACCCCGTCTCTACTAAAACTACAAAAATTAGCCAGGCATGGTGGTCAGAGACTGTATCCCAACTACTCGGGAGGCTGAGGCAGGAGAATCGCTTGAACCCCAGATGGTAAAGGTTGCAGTGAGCCTGGGAGGCAAAGTGAAACTCCATTTCAAAAAACAAACAAACAAAAAATACGTGCATTTTAAAAAGACTGGGAAGGTTCATTATGTCTGGATAAATACGGGTTTTATTTTTAAAATTTTAAAGTTATTAATTTAAATACAGACAGGGTTTCACCATGTTGCCCAGGCTGGTCTTGAACTGCTGAGCTCAAGCAATCTGCCCACCTCAGCCCCCCAAAGTGCTGAGATTACAGGAATGAGCCACTTTGTCCATCCTATAAATTAGTTAATGGCTGATTTTTATGTTCTTTTCTTATCCATACTTTCTGAATTTTCTATACTACACATCATTGCTTTTATAATAAGGAGAAAAGAGTGAATACAAAAGAAAAATACATGGAAGGAAATACATTAAATGCATAGAAGGAAATACATTAAAATTCAAACAATAATGGAGTGGTGAGGACATGGATTATAACTTTAAAAATTATTGTCTATTTTTAAATGTTCTTGAATTATTTGCATTACTTATTTTATGAAACATTTAACACTGGAAACTTGCAAGAATCTAATGTGCTGTGCGGTCTGAGATACACTCCACAAAGTCAAATATTTGTGAGTAACTTGAAGCACGCACCAAGTGTCAAGTTTTGAAAAGGGAAACTTTTACAGGTTATCAGCCAAAAACGTAAGTTGTGACTTCCCAGAAAATCTCAGGAACTTTTACCTATAGGCACCAAAATATGCCCCAGAGGGCTCCTAAAGGAGTAGGGAGTGGGGGTGGGGGTCCAGTGGGGGAGCTGCTGTGGATTCCTTAATATGCACCTAGAACTTCTTTGGCAGCAATGATTGATGGATGATATATAATTAATTTCACTTGACAAGCATAAAGGAAAAATTTCCCTGAGCCACTGTAACCTGAGCTAATGAAACCCTATTTAACCAAGGGTGTGTATTTAGACTGGATCTTACCTTAGTGACTTAGCCATTAGTAGGAATTCATTGTTTACCTTTAGGATTCTTATCAGTACTTAGACTCTGTTTGCATGTGATTTTCACCTGATTGCTCAACATACTCAGTGTTATACGATTTGGAAATAAGTGAAAACATTGCAAGATCACAAAAAGCTAATCTCAACTATCTAATCTCCTTAAAACTTTATGATTTTCTCTTCTCTTTCAGGACGTATTATGGTATTCTCTGGAAAGATTCTGTGAACAAGCAAGACACCTGTTTCAGGTCTTGTTAAATAGCAGGTCTTTCCATTTCCTTTAAGCCTTTCAGAGATTCAGGCCATGTCATCATACCTGATCACCTCATACCTGAACCCCACAAGGGCAGCAGCATCCTCTTGAGTCTACTGCCTGTGAGACTTCCTCTAGAGAAAGTTCCAGAAAACAAGAGAAGTTCAAAGAGTTCATAAGGAACTTTTGGGGGAACCTACAACTATTAATAGTTAACACTGGACAGGGAACCAGGAGATCTGGATTCTGGCTGTACTTTGCCCTGTTCATATGACTTTGGACAAACCACTCATCTTCTAGGAACCTTCATTTCCTCATTTATATTGAAGACAATTGAAGTAAAGGACCTCTAAAGTCTGTTTCAGTTTGAAAATTCTCTGGCTCAAAAGAACTCCCTCATGAAGATCAGCAGCAGGGGGGATTGCTGGGCGCTTCCTTCACAGTGAGAGAAGTAGGAGCTCATGCAGGGTCTAAGCCTGCAGAACTTTGAGTTATTCTCATCCAGTTCTGCACTTGAAAAACTGAGAAATGAGAGTGTGGATTCAACACTCCTGATACCCTTGTTGAAATCAAAGGCCTGGCTGCATCAGGTGAGCTGGCATTTGTCTTTCTTCTGGATAATTGGAGCTATGTTTTTATTTCCATGGGGGGAAAAAAAAACCTCATAGCCACAGCGTTGCCATGCAGAAGTATTCATGAGTAATTAGGGGGCAGTGATAGCTGGACAACAAAAGAGTTGGTTCTGTGAGCCCTCAGATTTTGGCAGCCTTGAGAACGCTCCAAAAGGAGGCCTAGTCTAGGACTGCTGTAATGTCATCCAGGGCCTGGGGTGTGCTACACCCCACCACCGCCTTCATTTACCCCCGCCCAGATGACCCTGCCATCTGCCAGGTGTGCTCACAAGAGGTGGCGCAGATCTGCGGATGGGGAGGAGGGAGCACCCTGGCAGCAGCCTCCCCCTGCCTCCCTGCCTGGGAGCCACATGACAGTTTGCTTCTCTTTGACTTCCAGGCTGAAGAAGGTTTTAGCTTTCATTTCTACACATCTAGCATTGGTGGGCAGCTTACATCCCTCCCTCAGCGTTACTTGGGACCCCTGGCTCCCTGCCTTCTGTACTCTGCCACCATGTTGGGAACCTCAGAGGCACATGCTAGAGTCAGGCCCTGTTTCCCTTTTCTGCCTCCTCCAGAAGGATAGTGCTATGTTATTTTTCAGCTCAAAATTCCACACTCACTCTATTTTCTACTAAACAAAAATTTGAAATTTTTAGCCCAACTGCCAATGTTCCTTGTTACCAACATTGCCTTTTGCCCACTCTACACACTAACATTCACACATAAACACACTGTCTACCTTTGTAGAGCTCATTTATGTTGCAAAGTTCAGCTTTAATGACTCTTTCCCTGGGAAACCTACCCAATGTGTTTCAGCCTAAAATATTCTCTCCTCTGAACTCTTACAGCTTTCTGGTTCCTCCGTTGGAGATATTCAGTCCTTCCTTCCTTCCTTTGTTCCTTCCTTCCTTCCTTTCTCTCTCTCTCTCTCTCTCTTTCTTTCTTTATTTCTTTTTTGAGACAGAGTCTTGCTCTGTCACCCAGGCCTGATCTCAGCTCACTGCAAGCTCCGCCTCCTGGATTCAAGCTATTCTCCTGCCTCAGCCTCTTGAGTAGCTGGGATTATAGGCGCCCACCACCAAGTCCAGCTAGTTTTTGTATTTTTAGTAGCGACAGTGTTTCACCATATTGGCCAGGCTGGTCTCGAACTCCTGACCTCAAGTGGTCCACCTGACTTGGCCTCCCAAAGGGATTTTAGGTGTGAGCCACCACACCTGGCCTGATATTAAACACTGTCTAACTAAAATCACAGTTATTTTTCCATAGGCTTCTTCTCTACTAGGTTGTAGGCTTCTCAAAAGACAAATAACACAAAGATAAAACAAGTACCTATGTTTTGTCTTTGTGTGTCTGTTAGCAGAGTATACGCTACTGGCTGGGTGCGGTGGCTCACACCTCTAATCCCAGCACTTGGGGAGGCTGAGGTAGGAGGATCACTTGAGGCCAGGAGTTCAAAACCAGCCTGCTCAACATAGCAAAGCCATGTCTCTGCAAAAAAAAAGAAAATAAAAAATAAAAAAAGCTGGGTATAGTAGCATGTGCCTGTAGTCTCGGCTACTGGGGAGGCTGAGGCAGGAGGATCCCTTGAGCCCAGGAGGTCGAGGCTGCAGTGTGGCATGATTGTGCACTGTACTCCAGCTTTGGCAACAGAGTGAGACCGTGTCTCTAAAATATGTGTATGTGTGTGTGCTACACAGTAGGTTCTTTTTTTTTTTTTTTGAGATGGAGTCTTGCTCTGTCGCCTGGGCTGGAGTGCAGTGGCCAGATCTCAGCCCACTGCAAGCTCCGCCTCCCGGGTTCACGCCATTCTCCTACCTCAGCCTCCCGAGTAGCTGGGACTACAGGCGCCCGCCACCTCGCCCGGCTAGTTTTTTGTATTTTTAGTAGAGACGGGGTTTCACCGTGTTAGCCAGGATGGTCTCGATCTCCTGACCTCGTGATCCGCCCGTCTCGGCCTCCCAAAGTGCTGGGATTACAGGCTTGAGCCACTGCGCCCGGCCACAGTAGGTTCTTAAAGACTGCTCAGTGAATGAAGAACAGAGGTCAACCAGGTACTACAGACTAGTTTTTACATACCTCTGTGTTGCTAAGGTGAAAAGCAGATTTGAGTAGCAGAAATTGGAATCCACTACTTAAAAATAACATAGTTCTCCTTTTTAAAGTGCAAACTTCTTTCCAATAAAGGATAAACTTTTTTTGTTTGTTTTTTTGTTGTTTTGTTTTTCTTATGACAGAGTTTTATTCTTGTAGCTCAGGCTGGAGTGCAGTGGCACCATCTCAACTCACTGCAACCTCTGCCTCCCAGGTTGAAGTGATTCTTGTGCCTCAGACTCTGGAGTAGCTGGGACTACAGGCTATTCCTGACCTCAGGTGATCCGCCCACCTTGGCCTCCCAAAGTGCTGGGATTACAGGCATGAGCCACCGCGCCTAGCCAGATAAACTGTTCTTCACAAATCAAGATGCCACATCTAAGTCACTTTCTTCTGTCATATTCTCATGACAACCTAAACACCCATGGACTGATCCTCTCCCCAGAAAAATGCACATGTACACATTTGGACAAATACGTACAATTTTATATTTTTATTGAGTAACAATTTCAAAGTTATGAAAAGTTGCAAAAATCAAAAGAGCATTAGAAACATCCACAGACTGGCGTGGTGTGGGTGCAGTTGCCATTAAAGACACTCAACCATGGGAGGCAAAACATTGGTGATATCGAAACAGGTGAAGCAGTGGGTGGGGTCCCACCAAAGTGGTGTGCACAGGCTTCAGCAGTCACATCCTGGAGATAGTGACCCAGTTCAGGAAGGTGGGTACCCTGATCTCCCTGGAGCCCAGAAATGTGGCCTCAGTGACATCAGCAAACTAGTACTCACCACAAACGTCTCCTTCTCAGCCAGGATGAGCCTCTTATCCATGTCTTTGCAAAGAAACTGGTAGCACTTGTGTCTCAAGAAGGCAGAAACAAAGTGGTCCTCCCAGCTATGGCCATGAATAACAAAAACATGGAGTGGGTGAAGGTCTTGAAGGAGGTGATCCGGGTGTGCCAGGTGTGGTGACCTGGAGGCAATAGTCACACACCGTCAGCAGGATGCGTGGAGACTCAGATATCCACTCAGTGACTCAAAGACTCTCCTTCCCTCACGGTCAGAGAGAGGCACTTTCTCTGGCTCTAGCCTTTGAAGGCAGAAAATATATTCATGCCTCAGGCAGACTCTTACTCTCTTTAGTTACTAATATAATCTACGAATAGAGGAAGAAGTGGAACATGTCTCAGGGGAATGAATAGTAACTGGTTCTCACTGGGATTCAAATAGTTGCTTATATTTAAGAATTGGGCCAGGCGCAGTGGCTCGCACATGTAATCGCTGCACTTTGGGAGGCCAAGGCAGGCAGATCACCTGAGGTCAGGAGTTTGAGACCAGCCTGGCCAACATGATGAAACCCCGTCTCTACTAAAAATACAACAATTAGCTGGGCGTGGTGGCGGGAGCCTGTAATCCCAGTTACTCCAGAGGCTGAGGCAGGAGAATCACTTAAACCCATGAGGCAAAGTTTGCGGTGAGCCAAGATTGCACTATTGCACTTCAGCCTAGGCGGCAAGAGTGAAACTCCATCTCTTTTCTTTTTTCTTTTTTTTTTTTTTTTTTTGAGACAGAGTCTTGCTCTGTCGCCCAGGCTGGAGTACAGTGGCTTGATCTCAGCTCACTGCAAGCTCTGCCTCCCGGGTTTACGCCATTCTCCTGCCTCAGCCTCCCGAGTAGCTGGGACTACAGGCGGCCGCCACCTCACCCGGCTACTTTTTGTTTTTTTCTGTATTTTTTAGTAGAGACGGGGTTTCACCGTGTTGGCCAGGATGGTCTCGATCTCCTGACCTCGTGATCCACCCGTCTCGGCCTCCCAAAGTGCTGGGATTACAGGCTTGAGCCACCGCGCCCGGCCGAAACTCCATCTCAAAAAAAAAGGATTGAAACAATGAGCCAGCAGGCATGACCCATGGCCCTCAATCTCAATTGTAGGAGGAAATTTATTTTTTTATTAAACATAAATATCTGTTTCCCTTCCCCAAAAAGTAAAGAAACGTCTGCTGGGCATGGTAGCTTGTGCCTGTAGTTCTAGCTACTCAAGAGGCTGAGGCAGGAGTATCTCTTGAGCCCAGGAGTCTGAGGCTGGATTACTACAAAGCCTGACCCTGTCTCTTAAAAAAAAAAAAAAGAAAGAAACTTTCATGTATCCTTTACCAGATTCACCTAATTAACATCATTTGTGTTATGATTTTATTCCTCTGGCTTGCCCATTCTCACTCTGTGTGTGTGCGTGCATGTGTGTATGAGTGTGTATCTGTGTGTATAAAACTTTTTCCCGAAGTATTTGAAGGTAGTTTCATATATTAGCTATTTACCCCTAAATATTTTGATGACTGTTTCCCAAGAATAGGACATTCTCTTATGTCATCATAGTGCAGTTATCACTTCATAAATGTATATGCTGTTTTTTTTTTTTTTTTTTTTGAGATGGAGTTTCACTCTTGTTGCTCAAGCTGGAGTGCAATGGTGCGATCTTGGCTCACTGCAACCTCCACCTCCCAGGTTCAAGCTATTCTCCTGCTTTAGCTTCCCAGGTAGCTGGGATTACAGTTGTGCACCACCATGCCCAGCTAATTTTTTTGTATTTTTAGTAGAAACAGGGTTTCACCATTTTAGCCAGGCTGGTCTTGAATTCCTTACCTCAGGTGATCTGCCCACCTCGGCCTCCCAAAGTTCTGGGATTACAGGCGTGAGCCAACACACCTGGCCTATATGCTTTTATCTAATTGGCCATCTCTATTCCAATTTTGTCAGTTGATCTAATGATATCTTTTTTTTTTTTTTTTTTTTTTTTTGAGGCAGAGTCTTGCTCTGTCACCCAGGCTGGAGTGCAGTGGCCGGATCTCAGCTCACTGCAAGCTCCGCCTCCCGGGTTCACGCCATTCTCCTGCCTCAGCCTCCCAAGTAGCTGGGACTACAGGCGCCCGCCACCTCGCCCGGCTAGTTTTTTGTATTTTTAGTAGAGACGGGGTTTCACTGTGTTCGCCAGGATGGTCTCGATCTCCTGACCTTGTGATCCGCCCGTCTCGGCCTCCCAAAGTGCTGGGATTACAGGCTTGAGCCACCGCGCCCGGCTAATGATATCTTTTATAGCATTGATTTTTTCCTCCCATACAGGATCCAGTCATAAGGACGGAGTCCCCATAATGGGATTCGTGTCTTTATAAGAAGAGGAAGACAGCCAGCCTTCTTTCCTTCCACCAAGTCAGAATACAATGAGAAGATGGCTACCTGTAACCCAGGGGGAGGGCTTTCACCAGAACCTGGTTCTATTGCACCCCTATCTTGGTCTTCCATCCCCCAGATTGTGAGAAATCAATGTTTATTGTTTAAGCCACCCCAGTCTGGTATTTCATTATAGCAGCCCAAGTGACTAAGACAGTCCTTTTCCCCCTTCATGAATAGTGTAATAAAACCAGGCACAGTGGCTCTCTACTTATAAATCACAGCACTCAGGGGCCAAGGGAGGAGGATCACTTGAGCCCAGGAGTTCATGACCAGCCTGAGCAACAAAGTGAGACCTTCATCTTTACAAAAAAAAAAAAAAAAGGCCGGGCGCGGTGGCTCAAGCCTGTAATCCCAGCACTTTGGGAGGCCGAGACGGGCGGATCACGAGGTCAGGAGATCGAGACCATCCTGGCTAACACGGTGAAACCCCGTCTCTACTAAAAATACAAAAAAAAAAAAAAAAACTAGCCGGGCGAGGTGGCGGGCGCCTGTAGTCCCAGCTACACCGGAGGCTGAGGCAGGAGAATGGCGTAAACCCGGGAGGCGGAGCTTGCAGTGAGCTGAGATCCGGCCACTGCACTCTAGCCCGGGCGACAGAGCAAGACTCCGTCTCAAAAAAAAAAAAGCCTGACATGATGGTGGGCACCCATAGTCCAAGGTACTCGGGAGGTTGAGGTGGGAGGACTGCTTGAGCCCTGGAGATCAAGGCTGCAGTGAGCCATGATTATGCCACTGCATTCTAGCCTGGGTGACAGAGTGGCACCCTGTCTCAGTAATAATAATAATAATAATGTAATACTGATGAGGTAGGGCAATTTTTGCCCCAGGATCTAAAAGGAAGTAATGCCCTGTGGGAGCACTCAACCATAGTTTTTGGTTTAGATTGGGTTGCATTTCACCTTAGGCAAACATCTTAATCTCTCTGTACATCAGTATCAGCATCTTTAACCAGGGATAATAATGCCACCTAACTTACAATGTTGTGAAGGTTAAAGAATCAATACAAGTAAAGTGCTTAGAAAAGTGCCAGCACGGCCGGGCGTGGTGGCTCACGCCTGTAATCTCAGCACTTTGGGAGGCTGAGGTGGGCGGATCACCAAGTCAGGAGATCGAGATCATCCTGGCTAACATGGTGAAACCCCGTGTCTACTAAAAATACAAAAAATTAGCCTGGCGTGGTGGCAGGTGCCTGTAGTCCCAGCTACTCAGGAGGCTGAAGCAGGAGAATGGCGTGAACCTGGGAAGTGGATCTTGCAGTGAGCTGAGATCATGCCACCGCACTCCAGCCTGGGCCATAGAATGAGACTCCATCTCAAGAAAAAAGAAAAAGAAAAAAAGAAAAGTGCCAGCACATAGTAAGCACTATATATAGATAGAATATAAGCTCCATGAGGTCAAGGATTTTACTTCCTGATATATTCCCACTTCCTGGAAGAGCATCCTGCACAGAGTAAGCACAATATCCCACGAAATGACTGAAAAATGCAAAGACCTCTCATGCCTGTAGTCTCAGCTCCTCAGGAGACTGAGACAGGAAGATGGCTTAAGGGCAGGAGTTTGAGGCTGCAGTGGGCTACCATCGCACCGGGAAATAGCCACTGCGTTCCAGTCTGGGCAACATGGAGAGACCCCCATCTCTAAAACAAAGTAAAATAAAATTTTACAAGAAAAAAATATCAGCTTGGGAAATGTGGTGAAGCCCTGTCCCTACAAAGAATACAAAAAATTAAAAAATTAGCAGGGCATGGTGCCGCATACTTGCACTCCCAACTAATTGGGAGTCTGAGATGTGAGGATTGCCTGAGCCCAGGAAATCAAGACTGCAGTGAGTCATGATTGCACCACTGCATTCTAGCCGGGATGATGGAGTGAGACCCTGTCTCAGGACAAAAAGGAAAAAGAAAGAAAAGAAAATGAAAAAAATTCGAGAAAGGCCCTGGAATTCTCCAGCTGATGTACACTTTCCTACTTGGCTTAACATTGACCGCAGCTGGCTGAGAACGCCTCAGCCCCTGATTAGGGCTGAACTCTTCGAGGAATACTTTGCTCCTACTGGTTCAGGCAACCAATTCCTCAGCTGGTGGCTTTGTTCTCTAATCACAGGACAGAAAAGCAAAGGCGAGAAGGCAGGTGCAGCTAACCAAGACACACTGAACTGTCTGGTTGCTGGAAAAGCTTTCCTAGTCCTCACCTCCAGCAGATAGAGGGAAATAACCATACTGTGGCCCTGCCTAGCCTGCTGCCTTTTTTCAAAACAGTTTGACCTCTGTGTTTAATGACTTTAATTGCAAAGTAGGGGTTCCTGAGCAGTAGGTTGCTTCGGGCGGTTGTGGGTTAGCAAATGGATATTCAAAGCAAGCTGTCTGTAGACTGAATAAACAGTGTGTCTCCTTCATATATGAGCTATGTTCTCAGCAGGCTGGAGGGTAGAGACCAAGATTTCTGAAAACGCTGTTTTCTACCCCTCATCAGAATTGTTAGCATCCTTGCTGAAAATGCAGATTTCAAGGCCTCACTTCAGTACAGCTAAATCAGCATTGGCATTGGTAAGGGGTGGAGGTGGAATGAGGTTGACTTGTGAGGTGGAGTAGAGCAGGAATTTTTTTTTTTTTAATTCACAAAATTTAATTTTTAGGGCTGTTCTACATTCATAGCAAAATTGAGCAGAAAGTGTAGAGACTTCCCATATATCCCTTGTCACCATATACCCCTTGTCACCAATACCCCTTGTTACCATATACCCCTTGTTGCCACAACACACAACCTCCCCCAGTATCAATATCTGCGCCACTGTGTTTGTTTGTTTGACTTATTTATTCATTTTTATTTCATTATTATTATTTTTTAAGATGAAGTCTTACTCTGTCGCCCAGGCTGGAGTGCGGTGGCGTGATCTCGGCTCACTGCAAGCTCCGCTTCCCAGGTTCACGCCATTCTCCTGCCTCAGCCTCTCCGAGTAGCTGGGACTACAGGCGCTCACCACTACGCCCAGCTAATTTTTTGTATTTTTAGTAGAGACGGGGTTTCACCGTGGTCTCGATCTCCTGAACTCGTGATCTGCCCGCCTCAGCCTCCCAAAGTGCTGGGATTACAAGTGTGAGCCACCGCGTCCGGCCTATTTATTTTTTGAGATGGAGTCTCACTCTGTTGCCCAGGCTGGAGTAAATTGGCACGATCTCAGCTCACTCTGCCTCCTGGGTTCAAGTCAGTCTCCTGCCTCAGCCTCCCGAGTAACTGGGACTACAGGCACGTCCCACCAGGTCCGGCTAATTTTTGTATTTTTGGTAGGGACGGGGTTTCACTATGTTGGCCAGCCTGGTCTCAAACTCCTGACCTCAGGTGATCTGCCCACCTCGGACTCCCAAAGTGCTGGGATTACAGGCCTGAGCCACTGCACCCGGCCTACACTTGTTATAATTGACAAACCTATATTGACACATCATTGTCATCCAAAGACCATAGCTTATATTAGGGTTCACTCTTGGTGTTGCACATTCCATGGGCTGTAACAGATGTATAATGACCTGATTCATAATTATAATGTCATACAGAATACTTTCACTGTTCTGAAAATCCTTTGTGCTGTGCCTATTTATCCCTCCCTTCCCCTTTCAACCCCTGGCAACTACTGATCTTTTTACTGTCTCCATAGTTTTGCCATTTCCAGAACATACAGTATATAACCTTTTCGGACTGGCTTATTTCATTTCATAATATGTATTTGAGGTCTCTCCATGTCTTTTCATGGCTTGATAGCTCATTTTTTTAGAATGGAATAATATTCCATTGTCTGCCTGTACCATTGTTTATCCATTCACCTACTAAAGAACATCTTAGTTGCTTCCAAGTTTTGGCAAGTATAAATAAAGATGGCATAAACATGGGCACAGTGGCTCACACCTGCAATCCTAGCCCTTTGGGAGGCAGAGGTAGGTGGATCATGAGGTCAGGAGTTCGAAACCAGCCTGACCAACTTGGTGAAACCGTGTCTTTACTAAAAATACAAAAATTAGCTGGGTGTGGTAGCACATGCCTTTAATCCCAGCTACTCAGGAGGCTGAGGCAGGAGAATGGCTTGAACCTGGGAGATGGAGGTTGCAGTGAGCCAAGATCACGCCATTGCACTCCAGCCTGGGTGACAGAGCGAGACTCCATCTCAAAAAAAAAAAAAAAAAAAAAGAAGATGGCATAAACATCCATGGGCAACTTTTGGCATGGACATACATTTTTGTGGAGTTTGTTTTGTTTTGTATTTTGAGACAGGGTCTTGCTCTGTTGCCCATGCTGGAGTGCAGTGGCACTACCATGGCCCACTGCAGCCTCATCCTCCCAGACTCAAGCAGTCCTCCCACCTTAGCCTGAGTGGCTGGGACTACAGGCATGCACTTTCACGCCCAGGAAATTTCTTTAAATACTTCTTTGTAGAGACAGAGTCATGCTATGTTGCTGGGGCTGGTCTCAAACTCGTAGGTTCAAAATCCCACCTCAGCCTCAGCTGGGGTTAGAGGCATGAGCCACCACACTCAGCTCTTATTAAAATCTTAATAAAATTTTAATTCATTTGGATAAATACCAAGGATCAAGATTGCTGGGTCATATGGTAAGAGTATGTTTAGTTTAAACCTTCTTCCAAAGTGGCTGTACCATTTTGTGTTCCTACCAGCAGTGAGTGAGAGTTTCTGTTGCTCCACATCCTTGCCAGCATTGGTATCACCAGTGTTCTAGATTTTGGTTTTTCTAATACATGTGTAGTGGTATCATATTGTTGTTTTAATTTGCAGTTCCCCGAGGAGGACACGTAATGATGAACATCTTTAGGCTTACTTGGAATCTGTTTATTTTCTTTGGTGAAATGTCTATTTAGGTCTTTTGCCTATTTTAAAAATCAGGTTGTTCAGTTTTCTTATTGTCAAGTTTTAAGAGTTGTTTGTATATTTTATTATTTTTATTTTATTTATTTTTTATTTTTTTGAGATGGAATTTTGCTCTTGTTGCCCAGGCTAGAGTGCAATGGTGCAATCTTGGCTCACTGCCACCTCTGCCTCCAGGTTAAAGTGATTCTCCTGCCTCAGCCTCCCAAGTAGCTTGGATTACAGTCATGCGCCATCATGCCCAGCTAATTTCTTGTATTTAGTAGAGACGGGCTTTCATCATGTTGATCAGGCTGGTCTCGAACTCCTGACCTCGGGTGATCCACCTGCCTCAGCCTCTCAAAGTGCTGGAATTACAGGCATGAGCCTCTGCACCCGACTAGGAGTTGTTTGTATATTTTAGATAACAATACTTTATCAAATGTGTCTTTTGCAATTATTTTCTCCCAGTCTGTGGCTTGTCTTTCCATTCTCTTGAGGAATCTGCTTTTTTAACCAGCTCATTCACGCATGCAATAAAGTTTGAGGGTCACTGACACCTGAGAGGTGAGGAAATATTATTTTCAACCATCAAAACACAACAATGCACTTCAGTTTTGTTGGTAAACACAATCCTATAAATAACGCAGGTTAAAAATAAATAAATAAATAAATAACACAGGTTATAAACATATAATTAAGGTAATTAAAGTATACATTGGTGAACTTCACAAAACATATCCTTATTAGCTCTTATCTAGTTTTTTTTTTTTTTTTTTTTTTTTTTTGAGACGGAGTCTCGCTCTGTCGCTCAGGCTGGAGTGCAGTGGCCGGATCTCAGCTCACTGCAAGCTCCGCCTCCCGGGTTTACGCCATTCTCCTGCCTCAGCCTCCCGAGTAGCTGGGACTACAGGCGTCCGCCACCTCGCCCGGCTAGCTTTTTGTATTTTTTAGTAGAGACGGGGGTTTCACCGTGTTAGCCAGGATGGTCTCGAACTCCTGACCTCGTGATTCGCCCGTCTCGGCCTCCCAAAGTGCTGGGATTACAGGCTTGAGCCACCGCGCCCGGCCTCTTATCTAGTTTTATGAAAATGGATAGAGCATTAGAAAAAGTCAGGAGAGCTGTATTCTAAAGGGAATTTTACTACTAATTAGCCATGTGACCTTAAACTGATCTTTCTCTACGTCTCTAGACCCTAGTTTCCCGGGGTGTAAAATGATGGGGATTCATGAGATGAGATTTAAAGCTCCCTGTGGTCCTGTGGCTTCATCAAAGCCAAGGCAAGGAGCCTATTTCTATCAATGAAAATCCTAAGTAAACATGGGTGGTACGTATTAATAAGAAATGCCTTTAATTTGGCATCTTTCAGACTTTAGGTAACAATCCTCAGAGTTAGGATTTAATGCAGACTTGACTAATGCATAAATTAAGCAAGGTTAGCGTCCCCACCAAAGTGCCACTGTGGTCGGTAAAACAAACCCAGATTGATAATGGCTAAATTTAAATGAGAAAGTGTGTGTGTGTATACACAATTACATATAGGGCAGAACATAGAGAATTTCAGACTCAACAGACTTTGTGAATGCAAAGAGAAACAAAAATAGAAACCATCGAATAGCCAGATGGCTGAGCCTTCTATTTTTAAATATATCATGAGTTCTGTGGGAGTATGTCAGTAAGTAGAACTAAGAAAAATATGGTAACCTTTAGTGTTTCTGTTTTTTAAACAAAACAATATCACATAAGGTGTCAAATAGCCAGGAAACTATATAATGAAATGAAAGAAGCAAGTGCTTTTTAATCCATCAAGCCCAGCCTCTAATATTACACCATGATTCAAAGCACGAATCAAACATTCTTCATGCTTGAAGCTGCAAGTTATTTACAATGACTGTAATATTTCCAAGAAATACCGAAATTAGTAGGTGAAGTTTCCTTTTTTCCCCCTTCTCATATTTCTACACTTAACTTCTTTTCAAATGCCCTAATGTAGTCATGGCGTAGCCACAAAACGTGACAGAATAAACACATTCGTGGGTCATCGATGAGCCAAACTTTGTGAAACATCTAAGAAAATGTGTTTGAAAAAGAACTGCACAGTTTAGAACTTTAGAGTAACTCACGAATCAGCTAACCCAGTCAGAAGATTACTCATTTAAGAATGATATAATTACTTTCAGTTTGCTTAAAGCCAGGGAAAAGTTGACACAGCGATTAAAGGAAAATGGGTGAAAAAAAATAGAGTTACATTATACCGACTAAATTCAGGCTGTTCCAAGGAATAGGCCCAAAGCTTATTTGAGGAAAGATTATCTTGACAAATTGGATAAACATTTTCTGCATGACAGGACGCTGATGGAGAGTCTGTTCTGCAAGCACACCTGGTGGTGGTTTGCTTAGTGTTTGACCAAGGTGTTCAGCTTGCCCGAGTTCTCCCAGGGGCTTTGTTTAACGTTTGGCAGGTAGAGGCAGAGCCAGGGTAGGCCTTGGTAACGGTTGTTGGGCTCTGCAGATGTCTTACCCCACCCCAGCCCCACCCCCATCTCCCCATTTGGGTTAAAACAACTCTTGGCTAGACCAGTCCACAAAAGGCAACACCAGACTTTAACAAACAGTTCATGCTTAAGGAGGCCTGCAGTCTAATGTTCCTAAGGCAAATAAAAATGGCAAATGCAAATAAATGCATCAACACCCCCCTCTTTTTTGGCTTCCTTCCATAGTCAACTGGGATGGAGAGGTCAGGTCCAACACAGGGAATTACTATGGATGCAAACTTTCCAGCACACAAAGCATCCTAGTGCCAGGATAGAGAAAGTACAAATTTGGTGCATTTCTGCTCAAGGCCATGCTTTACCTGGGCCCAAATGACTACAGATATGGAGAATGAGCGGCCTCCTGTAAAGTTTTTGTAGCAACTCTGGTGTTCTCAAATTGTCTAAAAGTCTTGGGCATCCTAAAAGTGTGTATTTGCTGTACCTTGGCATCCTTGAAATGCAGTCACCCTAGAGGCAGTAATATGAGAATGGCTGCTTAGTGTTGGTCATTTGATGTTTTCTAGTGCTGCCTTATCATTCAGGAAAGCACTAATTTGGGCAGCAGTATACCTAGAAATGTCATTAGACAATGTGGGGATTTCCACTGCATTCAGGCCCCATAGTGTGAAATGAACAACCTCGCTGTTAGAACAATTTTGCATTTTGTTAGGTCAATTTGGTTCAACCAGAAATTGCTTTGTGTCAACTAGTTTTAAGCCTGAAGTCAACTAGTAGCCTATCCAGTGGTTCCAAGCATAAACACCTCACATTACTGTGTTGGATACACAGGTTAGAAATTGAGTTAGGAATAATAGTGGTTTTAATTTGTTAATTTTTTAAGTTCTTGGGAAGTTATTCCTAGGTGCCAGAATGTGAAGCACCATGGAGCTCCACCCTCTCTACAGAGTCCACTTTTTTTTTTTTTTTTTTTTTTTTGAGACGGAGTCTCGCTCTGTCACCCAGGCTGGAGTGCAGTGGCCGGATCTCAGCTCACTGCAAGCTCCGCCTCCCGGGTTCACGCCATTCTCCTGCCTCAGCCTCCCGAGTAGCTGGGACTACAGGCGCCCGCCACCTCGCCCGGCTAGTTTTTTTGTATTTTTTAGTAGAGACGGGGTTTCACCGTGTTAGCCAGGATGGTCTCGATCTCCTGACCTCGTGATCCGCCCGTCTCGGCCTCCCAAAGTGCTGGGATTACAGGCTTGAGCCACCGCGCCCGGCCTCCACTTTGCAATTCTCAAAGGAAAACTTCAGTTTTATAGATTATAAATCCACACTCTCATCTTCAATGTGAACACACCTCCTTTCTCTCTCCATCCACTACTTCATTTCTCTGCCCCTCCCCTTAATTTTTCTCAACAAGTAAACAAACTGAATATTGTAAAAATCAAATCCTAGGAAAAACCAGAACAATGACACTGCTTGATTCAAAGTCGGCTGACATTTAATGTATGTCTACTGCATCCCTGGACATACCTCGTATAATCCTCATCCAGGGAAATGAGTACTATTTATCTTCACCATAAGTGTATGAAATCTGAAGTTTAGAGGACATTAAGTTACAAGTCCATGTTCACACAGCTAGAATGTCAGGAAGCCAGGAGTTATTTTCAGTGACTTTCTCCTTGATTCAGTCTCAGGGCTCATTTTCCAAGACTACGCTTCTATGTCTTTTAAAGAGTGATAGAGTCAGCAAGGCACGGTGGCTCACGCCTGTAATCCCAGCGCTTTGAGAGGCCAAGGTGAGCAGATCATTTGAGGTCAGGAGTTCAAGACCAGCCTGGCCAACATGGTGAAACTCCATCTCTATTAAAAATACAAAAAAATTATCCGGGCATGGTGGCATACGCCTGTAGTCCCAGCTACTTGGGAGGCTGAGGCAGGAGAATTGCTTGAACCCAGGAAGTGGAGGTTGCAATGAGCCAAGATCACACAATTGCACTCCAGCCTGGGCAACAGAGCGAGACTTTGTCTCAAAAAAAAAAAAAAAAAAAAAAAAAAAAAATTAGCCAGGCGCGGTAGTAGTGCATGCCTGTAATCCCAGCTACTCGGGAGGCTGAGGCAGGAGAATCGCTTGAACCCAGGAGGTGGAGGTTGCAGCGAGCCAAGATTGTGCCATTGCATGCCAGCCTGGGATGCAATGAGTGAGACTCCATCTCAAAAATAAAAAAAGAGGCCGGGCGCGGTGGCTCAAGCCTGTAATCCCAGCACTTTGGGAGGCCGAGACGGGCGGATCACGAGGTCAGGAGATCGAGACCATCCTGGCTAACACGGTGAAACCCCGTCTCTACTAAAAAAATACAAAAACTAGCCGGGCGAGGTGGCGGGCGCCTGTAGTCCCAGCTACTCGGGAGGCTGAGGCAGGAGAATGGCGTAAACCCGGGAGGCGGAGCTTGCAGTGAGCTGAGATCCGGCCACTGCGCTCCAGCCTGGGCGACAGAGCGAGACTCCGTCTCAAAAAAAAAAATAAAAATAAAAATAAAAATAAAAATAAAAATAAAAAAATAAAAAAATAAAAAAAGATAGAATCAAAGTTGATGATGACTTTTCCTGGTAATATTTCAGAGCATTAAAAAAATGTTTTAGTGATACATGTTAATTATATCTTATTTTTTAAGCTTGACATTCAAAATAAAAATTTAAATGTAGTTTACAGGCAGGTTTTTTTCCCCAATGGGAGATATTTTGGCATTATTCAAATCTGAGTTGAAATCCTGTGTCTGGCTGTGTGATCATGAATTCATCACTTAACCTTTTGTGGCCTGTTTCTGAATCTGTAAAATAAGAATAAAAATGGTTACCTCCCAGGGTTGAATTTATTTATGCTGCTATTTATCCTTAGACATTATCTGTCTCTCTCAGTAGACGACGAGCTTCTTTTAAGCATGAACTTTGTCCTCATCATCTATGTATCCTTCATTTACTTCATTGGGTTGTGCATATACTATTTGTCGAATAAATAATTTATATGATTGCATTTGCCACGTTAGAATCTCAATAAAAGTTTTATTTTCCTTTTTTCTTTTCTTTTTAAGGACTAATAAAGTGTTTATCAGAGAAGAGGTGAAAAACTGCTCAAATAATTTTAGGCACTGTAAACGAAAATGGAAGAGATACACAACTGTATCCTTTTCTGTGGAGGCAAAGGAGTCTCTTGAAATGATACATATTGGTACAGGGAGATTTCTGAACAGGTGCATTGCAACATGATGCCCACAAGTCCAGGTCATATAATGGAAAAGTCAATGTCCAGATTATCAAAGAATTAAGAGAGCACAATGGGCCATCTTCCATATGTTTCAGAAATGCTGAAGAAGTAGTTGAAGAATTGGTCTTGCCATTCTCTAGGAATCAGGTTCCTAATTCATTTGGTTGCTGCTTCTTCACTTCTGTGAAGGTATTGAGACTCTGCATAGGGACAAAAGAAACCAAAAAAAATGATTAACAACAAAAGAAGGCAAAATATTGGCTCATATTTTATACATAAGTAATATTGGGGGTCACACCTTTCCTGAGATCAGTCTGGATTCCAGGTCTGATTTTAGAGAGTACTAAACCATTTGACTATAGGTCTTAAATCATTCAAATATAGGGTGCAAGAGGAGGCAGACAAATGAAGGAAAGGGTACTAATTTGAGGGAACGAAACACTGAAGGACCTGGTTATGCCAGATAGTAGTCACCTTGGGCCAGGTAACTTCAGTTATTTATTTTCATGGCCATCTGTTTCCTCCCTGGAAAACTAGAGAAGAATGGGGGTTAGTTCAACTCTGGTGTCAAAATGTGTGTGTAGCGGTGTGGGGGAGGGTTTCTTTGTTTTTTGTTTTTTGAGACAGAGTCTCACTTTGTCACCCAGGCTGCAGTGCAGTGGCTGATCTCAACTCACTGCAACCTCTGACTCCGAGTCTCAAGTGATCCTCCCACCTCGCTTCCTAAGAAGCTGGGACTACAAGTGCGCATGCAGCTAATTTTTGTATTTTTTGTAGAGACAGGGTCTTGAACTCCTGGGCTCAAGCAGTCTACCTGCCTTAGCCTCCCAAAGTGCTGGGATTACAGGCATGAGTTACCGCACCCAGCCAATGTTTTTATAATACGATTTTCCTGCAACTATATTTGCTGGAGAAAATCACACAACTGTGTTGACCAGCCATGATCACAAATCAAGAGGACTGTGTTACATCTTTTCATCTCTTCTGTAACTTCCAACTTATTCCTACATCCTCACCTCTCAGCTTCACTTTCAACCAATGAATCTACCTCATCTTTCATCTACAGCTATTCTGTCCAATGGTAGCTACTAGCCACATGTAGCTATTTAAATTTAAATTAATTTAAATTAAAAATTCAGTGCCTGAGTTGCACTAACCACATTGCGAATGTTAAACAGCCACGTCTCCCCTTACTATCATACTGGGCAGTGTAGATATAGAACATTTTCACCATCTCAGAAATTTCTATTGAACAGCACTGGTCAAATGTAGAGGAATCCCCTCATCTACTCAACCCTGACTCTCTAGACCTGTCTGCAATATATGTCCATCTACCTTCCCTTTTGTGCCAATGGAAGAGGTGTCCGTATTCCATCAGAGAACCAGCCCCTCCATGTGTCATCTCACCAACTCAAGGACCTTGCTTTCTGTCTCACCATTCTGTATTGTAATGATTCCCCTTTATACTGAATTATTTTTATTGACAAAATGTCAAATCTTTTAAAAAATAATACTTCCCACTTCCGGGAAATGAAATAGACTTACTTTTTCTTATTGCTCCTGCTAAGTACAATGAAAAAACTTTGGACATTTTATTTATATATATACCTATATATAATATATGCATATATCTAATGTATAGATATATGTAGCTATTATATATTTACATTGATATTATATATAAAATATATTGATAAGATACACATACACACACACACACACACACACACACATATCAAGGCTTAGCTTGGAAAGATGAAGAGAAAAGCCATGCTGGCTAGAAAACTTGGGGCCCGCTGGGCTCGGTGGCTCATGCCTGTAATCCCAGCACTTTGCACGGCCAAGGCGGGTGGATCATGAGGTCAGGAGATCGAGACCATCCTGGTTAACATGGTGAAACCCCGTCTCTACTAAAAATACAAAAGATTAGCCGGGCGTGGTGGCAGGTGCCTGTAGTCCCAGCTACTCAGGAGGCTGAGGCAGGAGAATGGCATGAACCCAGGAGGCAGAGCTTTCGGTGAGCCAAGATCGCACCACTGCACTCCAGCCTGGGCGACAGAGCAAGACTCCATCTCAAAAAAAAAACAGAAGACACAAAAAAGAGTGAAAGGAACATTTTAGTACTTTAAAATACAAAAATCAAGGTAAGAAACTTAGAGAATGGACATAACAGCAGAATGAGAGGGACAGATGAAATCATCACTAAGCTGAAAGACCAACAGGAATTACCAAATCTGAACAGACCAAAAAAAGAGACAGACCCTCAGGGATCTTTGGTACTACACCACAATGTCTACTATTTGTGTCACTGAAATCTCAGAAGGCAGGGAGAAAGAGGGCAGGGCTAAAAAGTCCCAAATTTGAAAGCAGACATAAACATAAGGGTTCAACAAACTGAGCAAACCCTGAGACTCAATCTCCTGGGCCCAAGTGATCCTCCCACCTCAGCCTCTTGAGTAGCGGGGATTACAGGCATGCACCACCATGTCCAGCTAATTTTTAAATTTTTTTTTGGTAGAGACAGTGTCTCACTATGTTGCCCAGGCTAGTGTCAAACTACTGAACTCAAGTGACCCTTTTGCCTCAACCTCCCAAAATACTGGGTTACAGGTGTAAGCCACCATGCCCAGCTGAAAAACACCTTTATATCATCTAGGGAAAAAATAATACCTTACTTATAAATAAAAAGCATCAGTGACAGCAGATTTCTCATTAGAAACCATGCAGACCAGAAAAAGTGACTCAATATTTTTTAGGTACCAAGAGAAAATAATTGTCAATATAGAACCTGTACCTGGTGAAAAACATTCTTCAGAAATGAAGGAGAAATCAAAATATTCTCAGAAGAAGGTAAACTAAGAGAATTTGTTCCTATCAGATCTACTTTAAAGAAGATCTGGCCGGGCGCGGTGGCTCAAGCCTGTAATCCCAGCACTTTGGGAGGCCGAGACGGGCGGATCACGAGGTCAGGAGATCGAGACCATCCTGGCTAACATGGTGAAACCCCGTCTCTACTAAAAATACAAAAAACTAGCCGGGCGAGGTGGCGGGCGCCTGTAGTCCCAGCTACTCGGGAGGCTGAGGCAGGAGAATGGCGTGAACCCGGGAAGCGGAGCTTGCAGTGAGCTGAGATCTGGCCACTGCACTCCAGTCCCGGCGACAGAGCGAGACTCCGCCTAAAAAAAAAAAAAAAAAAAAAAAAAAAAAGAAGATCTGGCCAGTTTTGGTGGCTCCTGCCTGTAATCCAAACACTTTGAGAGGCTGAGGTGGGAGGATCACTTGAGCCCAGGAGTTCAAGACCAGCCTGGGTGACATAGTGAGACTCCATCTCTACAATAAATAAATAAACAAATAAATAAATAAATAGACACACACACACACACACACACACACACATATATATATATATATATTTTTTTGAGACAGAGGCTCACTCTGTCACCCAGGCTGGAGTACAGTGGTGTGATCTTGGCTCACTGCAACCTCCATCTCCTGGGTTCAAGTGATCCTCCTGCCTCAGCCTCCCAAGGAGCTGGCATTACAGGCATCTGCCACCATGTCCAGCTAATTTTTGTGTATTTTTAGTAGAAACAGAGTTTCACCATGTTTGCCAGGCTGGTCTCAAACTCCTGAACTCAAGTGATCCACCTGCCTCAGTCTCCCAAAGTGTCAGGATTATAGGCATGAGCCAACATGCCCAGCCTTACAAAAAAATTTTCAAAATTATCTGGGCATGGCCGGGCACGGTGGCTCATGCCTGTAATCCCAGCACTTTGGGAGGCCGAGGAGGGCAGATCACGAGGTCAGGAGATCAAGACCAGCCTGGCCAACATGGTGAAACCCAGTCTCCACTAAAGACACAAAAATTAACCAGGTGTAGTTGTGGGCACCTGTAATCCCAGCTACTCAGGAGGCTGAGGCAGGAGAATTGCTTGAACCTGGGAGATGGAGGTTGCATTGAGCCAAGATTGCACCACTGCACTCCAACCTGGGCGACAGAGCGAGACTCTGTCTGAAACAAAGAAACAAACAAACAACAACAACAACAAAAAACTGGTTTTCAAGAGATCAGCAAAGAGAAGACAGTGGCAGTTCAGACTTAAAGCGGCCAAAAGCAGAGTAAGGATACCACTCTGGTGAGTTGCTGCGCTTACGTCTGCTTTTCAAAAAGCCACCGTCCTCCCCCTTTTGCATCTGAATAAGGAACAAGGAAATACCATGTATGTGATGTGACAGGATACCAGCAGAGAAGCCTCGGTCACTTGTGTAAAATAAGCACAACCTGATTCTGCCATGTCCACTTGGTCTTAGCCCGTGTGACTTTCTGCCCCGCAACTCTCTTCTCTTTTACCTCTCATTATCCTACATCTCCCCTAGAGCATGTGGCTCTATTCCTCACATCCCACCAGCTCTGTCATTAATTAGGTTGTTCATTGCGTTTCCATATGAGGATTACGTTGCTTAAAGGTCCTTTAAAAAAACAAAAAACAGGCCCGGTGCGGTGGCTCATGCCTGTAATCCCAGCACTTTGGGAGGCCAAGGCGGGTGGATCACCTGAGGTCAGGAGTTCCAGACCAGCCTGGCCAACCTGATGAAACCCCGTCTCTACTAAAAATACAAAAAGTAGCTGGGCATGGTGGCAGGCACCTGTAATCCCAGCTACTTGGGAAGCTGAGGCAGGAGAACCACTTGAACCTGGGAGGCGGAGGTTGCAGTGAGCCGAGATCACACCACTGCACTCCAGCCTGGGCGACAGAGCAAGACTCTGTCTCAAAACAGATAAACAACAACAACAAAAAAACAACAAAAAAACTAAAACTAAAACATATTTCTCCTGTTACAGGTACCCCTTTTCTTTTTTTTTTTTTTTTTTTTTTTGAGGCTGAGTCTCGCTCTGTCGCCCGGACTGGAGTGCAGTGGCCAGATCTCAGCTCACTGCAAGCTCCGCCTCCCGGGTTTCCGCCATTCTCCTGCCTCAGCCTCCCGAGTAGCTGGGACTACAGGCGCCCGCCACCTCACCCGGCTAGTTTTTGTATTTTTAGTAGAGACGGGGTTTCACCGTATTAGCCAGGATGGTCTCGATCTCCTGACCTCGTGATCCGCCCGTCTCGGCCTCCCAAAGTGCTGGGATTACAGGCTTGAGCCACCGCGCCCGGCCCAGGTACCCCTTTTCTGATCAAGAAACTTTCATTTGCCTCCATGTACCAGGCAACTGTGTGCTTTCCTTCTGCTGTTTACAGTCTTAGTCACAACCCCATGGAAGGATTAGGCGCAAATGTCACTCTGCTGTTTCCTTCAGTAGATTATGTGAGTATAAATTGGATTCTGTAAGTGCATATTAGCTCTTTCCCTTCAATGCTAATACAGCACACTATATTTGAGATCTTTTTTATTTCCTTGCAGAAGGATAGAATGAGAAAGCAAGGGGTCACAACTTTCTTTCTCTTGGCAAGCAGAAATAGTGAACTGAGAAGGCTGCCAAACTGCCAGTCTCTGTATGAAATGTATCCAATAACCTAGGGATTAAAATTCAGGATGGCCACTGACTGTTCTCGTGGAGCTTATTGGAAATGATTTCTTTATGA
Organism: Trachypithecus francoisi; assembly: GCF_009764315.1. Lineage (NCBI taxonomy): Eukaryota > Metazoa > Chordata > Mammalia > Primates > Cercopithecidae > Trachypithecus > Trachypithecus francoisi. The sequence continues at coordinate 129,004,496 of NW_022681453.1, read as the reverse complement.
AGATTTCTAAGGAGCCCCTTCCAGTGCAGTCACAACAGTAAGGCCTCCCATGCAATATAGAGAGCAGTGCAAATGACACCTTTATGAGAGATTAAAATAGTAACAGGTAAACTGCACAGGCTGCACCGTTCTCTGTGGTAGTCCAACAAAGCTAATCTCAACATTGTTTACCCTCAACACTCCTGTAAACTCAGATCCCACTTGTCTTTCACAGTTGTGTGTAGCAGAGCACCTCAAAGTGAGATCTGGGAGCAGTGTTGCTCTGTGAACTGGTTGTTACTGGTTAGCCATAGGTGTAGAAATTGCGAGTAAGTCTTAGAGACATTTATAGCAACACAACAGAATGTTTTTGTATATCAAAATTTGAAAGTTAGACGTCTTTTCAAAATATCACATTTCTAATAATGTACTTTTTTCTTTGTTTTTACAAAAGTATAAATCAGCTGAGGATTAGGAATTTTTTTACTTTAATTCTTATTTATTTATTTATTTTTTAAGAGACAGTGTTCTCACTCTGTTGCCCAGGCTAGAGTGCAGTGATGTGATCATAGCTCACCATAACTTCCCCAGCTTTGGGGCTCAAGCAGTCCTCCTGCCTCAGCCTCTGAGTAGCTGGCGATACAGGCACATGCTACCACACCTGAGTAGAAAGTTTTTTTTTTAAAGATCTGGATGGCTGGGGATGGTGGCTCACACCTATAATCCCAGCACTTTTGGAGGCGTAGGCAGGAGGGTCACTTTAGCCTAGGTTTAGACCAGCTGGGGCAACATAGTAAGACCCCCTTCCCCAACCTGTACAGAAAAATGTTAAAATTAGCAGGGTGTGGTGGTACACACCTACTGTCCCAGCTACTCTAAAGGCTGAGGCAGGAGGATTGCTTGAGCCTGGGAACTAGAGGTTACAGTGAGCCATGACTGTACCACTGCACTCCAGTCTGGGCAACAGAGTGAGAACTTGTTTCAAAATCATCATCATCAACAACATCATCACTTATTGTATATTTCAAAATAGCTACAAGAGAAAATTTGCAATGTTCCCAACACATAGAAAAGATAAATGTTTGAGTTGGTGGATATCCCAAGTGCCCTGATTTGTATACAGGTATCAAAGTATCATAGGTACCCCCAAGATATGCACAACTATGATATATCAATTAAAAAACACAAAAAAACTTAAAAACTCTACAGACATACCCTTCTTTAATTTTTCTTTTTCCCTCATTAAATATATCCAGTAAGACAAAGTCTTATGGATTCTATCCCTGAAATTTACCTCATATCTCCTCACCCTGCCTTTTGTCATATTTCCTAACTGAACTTCTCCTAACTGAAATTCCTGCCTCCAAGCATGGCCATCACCCTAACTCTAATCCCATCCCTAACCGTAACTCTGCTGTTAGGCCATCACTGTGCTGTTAGAGACGAAGTTGCCCCTCTTCTGCCTAAAAACTCTCACCTTATACAACAAATTCCAATTCTTTGCTGAACTTTTAAAGCCCTTTGTAACTGAGTCTGGCCTACACTCTTGGCCTCGTCTTCAGCCCCTCTCCAAATCACCCTAAGCCCCAGCCACACTCGACTGCTTGCTACTCTTCAGACACATTATGAAACTTGCTACTCCATGAATACTCCATGCCCTGGGTCACTCTGCCACCTCTGCCCTGGAATGTCTCTTCCTCCATGTGTAACTGGCACTTTCATCCTTCAAAGCTCAGCTCAGGTCATTTCCTTCTTGTATTTTCTCTGACATGCCTCCTTTTTTTTTTTTTTTCTAACCAGATATAATTACTCTCTCATGTTTATCTCCCTCTTACTTTATATCTATACTTATATACATATTTCATATAGTTATTAGTTTGCCTGTTTTGTCTCAGCTTTTCCTTTCAAAATCAAGATGCTTTGTTAATTATCCCAGCAACCAGTATAGTGCCACACATATAGGAGACACTCACTTGTTTATGTCAGTAATTTTTTTTTTTAAAGACGGAATTTCACTCTTGTCGCCCAGGCTGGAGTGCAATGGCATGATCTTGGCTCACTGCAACCTCCGCCTCCCAGGTTCAAGCAATTCTCCTGCCTCAGCCTCCCAAGTAGCTGGGACTAAAGGCGTGCAACACCAAACCTGGCTAATTTTTGTATTTTTAGTAGAGATGGGGTTTCCCCATCTTGGCCAGGCTGGTCTCGAACTCCTGACTTTGTGATCCACCCGCCTCGGCCTCCCAACGTTCTGGGATTATAGGCGTGAGCCACCGCGCCTGGCTATGTCAGTATTATGAGTTAAGACTTTCTTTCATTTATTCGTTTATTTATTCATTCATTTCTTGGGGATCACATGTTCCAAGCTCTCAGGATCTAATTAGTGGTGACTAAGGTAAAGAAGGTCACAACCATTATAGAACTTGCATTACAATGTAGGAGACAGAAAGCAGAGTAATAAACCAAAGCAAGCAAATAAACAAACAAGATAATTACATATGTAGATTATTGCTAGGAAAAAAATCTAAACAGATTGATGAGGAAGAGTCTGTCTGCAGAGTCCAGCCTAGACAGGGAGGTGAGGAAGATACCCTGAGAAGATGACACTTGAGCTGAGATTTGAAAGATGAGAAGTGCAGAACGGGACTGATTTGTTCAAGGAAAAGAAAAAAAAGACCAATATGGCTGGAGCAGAGTGAGCAGGGCTGAGCAGTATAAATCAAGTTGGGAAAATGGGCCCCAGGATATAGGACCTCACTAATATACAGTAAGGAGTTTAGCTTTTCCTTTGAGCAGTAGAAGCCCTTCAAGGGTTTCAAATAAGGGAGTGGACTGGATCCAATTACAATGTTAAGAAATGTACATTTGTCCTTGTAGATAGTGGATTAAAGAAGAGCAAGAGAGAAGATCAGGGAACAGATGAAGGGATTATTCTAGAATTGTAAGCCAGAGGTGATGATTGCTTGCGGGTAGGAGGGCAAAGGTGACGATAGAGAGAAGTAGATAGATCAGAGATGTCATCTGAAGGTCAAATTAAAAGTCCTGGGTGATGGATTAAATGTGTGTGGAGCTAGGGGGAGATAAGGGAAATGAAGTAGTAAGAACTACCCTGAGCTGGGCGTGGTGGCTCACTCCTGTAATTCCAGCATTTTGGGAGGCCAAGGCAGGAGGATCACTTGAGCCCAGGAGTTTGAGAAAAGACTAAGCAACATAGCAAGACCTCGTCTCTACAAAAATAAAAACCCATGCACCCGCAGTCCCAGCTACTTAGGAGGCTGAGGTGGGAGGTTCGCTTGAGCCCAGGAGTTTGAGACGGCAGTGAGCTATGATTGTGCGACTGTACTCCAACCTGGGTGACAGAGCAGGACCCTGTCTCAAAAAAAAGAAAGAATGACCCTTGATGTTTTGAGTTGAGGGTGGACATTGGTGGTATTAAATTGGTGAGGGAGACTTTGGGACCAGGTTTTGCTTATTGGGCTGGAGGAGAGGTAGTGACTAGAATTAGGAGCCCTGGGCCAGGTGTGGTGGCTCAAGCCTGTAATCCCAGCACTTTGGGAGGCTGAGGCGAGTGGATCACCTGAGGTCAGGGGTTCGAGGCCAGCCTGGTCAATATGGTGAAACTCCGTCTCTACTAAAAATACAAAAATCAGCTGGGTGTGGTGGCGGGCGCCTATAATCCCAGCTACTGAGGAGGCTGAGGCAGAAGAATCACTTGAACCCGGGAGGCAGAGGTTGCAATGAGCCGAGATGACTCCACTGCACTCCAGCCTGGGTAACAGAGCAACACTCTATCTCAAAAAAAAAAAAAAAAAAGCTCTGTTTTGATTGGAGATGTATATTGGACATCCAAGAGAAGCTGTCAAGAATTAGTAAATAACTAAATGGTAGAAAAAGAAACTGAGGCTGAAAAGAGTTATACAGGTACCAAGTGTTAGGATCACCCAAGTCTGCCTGACTCATAAACACTAAGCTGGCTCACGGCTATAATTCCAGCACTTTGGGAGGCTGAGGCAGGCAGATCACCTGAGATCAGGAGTTCAAGACCAGTCTGGCCAACATAGTGAAACCCCCAACTCTACTAAAAATACAAAAATTAGCCGGGTGTGGTGGTGCATGCCTCTAGTCCCAGCTACTTGGGAGGCTGAGGCAGGAGAATCGCTTGAACCCAGGAGGAGGAGGTTGCAGTGAGCCAAGATCGTGCCACTGTGCTCCAACCTGGGCGACAGAGTGAGACTCCATCTCAAAAAACAAACAAACAAAAAACACTAAGCTAAGTGTATGCAACTTGGCAATTTTTTCTTTCAGGTATAATTAGAAAATAAGTACAAAACATTTGAGAATAAAAAGGTAAAATACATGGTTAAAAAAATTTTTTTTTTTACTGTTTTGAGTTTTTCCCCCCATCACAATCTTAAACAAAAGAAATGAAAATAAAACAAAACAAGCTTTGTCCTGGGATGGAGTTAAGAATACGCAACTCCAGAGTAGGTTGGGTTCAGTTGATGTCTCTACCACTTGTGTGACCTTGAATAGGTTCTCTCAAAGCTTTGTACCTCAGATTCTAATCTATAAAATATTTTAAAATACCAACTAGGCGCAGAGGCTCATGCCTATAATCCCAGCACTTTGGGAGGCCGAGGCGGGTGGATCACAAGGTCAGGGATCGAGGTCAGGAGATCATGTGACTAACATGGAGAAACGCCGTCTCTACTAAAAATGCAAAATAAATTAGACAGGTGTGGTGGTGCATGCCTGTAATCCCCGCTACTCGGGAAGTTGAGGCAGGAGAATCGCTTGAACCCGTGAGGCAGAGGTTGGAGTGAGCCAAGATCGCCCCACGGCACTCCAGCCTGGGTGACAGAGCGAGACTCTGTCCCAAAAATATATATATAAAATGATGCAACCAATGTGAAAAATAATTTGATGGTTCCTCAATAAGTTAAATATAGATTTACTATATGATCCAGAAATTCTACTCCTAAGTATATATCCAAAATAATCGAAAACAAAAACTTGTATACCAATGTTCATAGCAACTCTATTTTGAAAATAGCGACATGGAGGAAACAACCCAAATGTCCATCAGTTGATGAGTAGGTAAACAAAATGTGATATATCCATATTGTAGAGTATTATTCAACCATAAAAAGGAATGAAGTACTGATACATGCTACAACATGGATGAACCTTGAAAACATTATGCTAGGTGAAACAAGTCAGACACAAAAGGCCATGTATTGTATAATTCCATTTATACCAAATTCCACAATAATCAATAGATGAAGAAAAGCTAAATATTGAGCTCTTGTCACATGCTGGGTACTGTCTGAAATTTTTTAGATATATAAACTCACTTAACCTTTGTAAAAAGTATTATTACTCCCATTTCATAGATTTCAAAATTGAAATACAAACCTGGGAATTTAAATAGTCTGGGAATTTAAATTTAAATTTAAATTTAAATGTGCTTATAATGACTATATAACCCTGAGTAAAGACATTCAGATTTGAACTTCTTCATCTTCTTCTTCTTCTTTTTTTTTTTATCTTTTTTTGAGACACAGTCTCACTCTGTTGCCCAGGCTGGAGTGCAGTGGCATGATCTCAACTCACCGCAACCTCCGCCTCCAGGATTCAAGCGATTCTCCTGCCTCAGTCTCCCAAGTAGCTGGGACTACAAGTGTGCGCCACCACGCTGGCTAATTTTTGTATTTTTAGTGGAGACAGGGTTTTACTGTGTTGGCCAGGCTGGTCTCCAACTCCTGGCCTCAAATGATCTGCCCACCTCAGCCTCCCAAAGTGCTGGGATTACAGGCATGAGCCACAGCGCCCAGCCTGAAACTGCAGTGAGCCGAGATTGTGCCACTACACTCCAGCCTGGGTAACAGGGCAAGACCCTATGAAAGAAACAAAGGAAGGGGAGGGGAGGAAGGAGAAAAATATAGGACTTTCGGAAATGAGCCATACAAAAATTAGAGTGACCATATTTTGAATCTTTTCCTAGGACTACAACTCGGAATACAGCAGGCAACTTAGTTTCTCTAAGACTAATAAAATAATATTTTGCTCCTTACTTTACCTCACAAATTGAATTCATAAGGAGATAATATTTCCTGTGAGATCACATATAACACTCACAAGGCAAGACATGTATGCACTGGAATTTAATATAACTAAATTTCAGAGATATTTGTAAATATGGGCTCAACATGTAAAAATTGATCCACTTGCAAAGGAGCCAGTCTATCTGTAAGGAAAGACTGGAAGAATTTTGTAAATCTTTGGGATGTGGCTGGGGACCATGGAGAAAAAATCAGAACTACAAAATGGCAAAGTTGATTTCTAACATTCATTTTTACTTGGAAATGTATGATTTCAGAAGCAAAATAATAAAACAACCTCACTGCTGCATTAAATAAGTGAAAGCATTGTTTTATTAATTTGTTTCTTCGCTTACTATTTTGTCAACTTATAGGTGTTAGATGTATTTAATTTTAATTCAAAAAGTATTCTTAAAATAATTTTATTCTTCTTAAGATTCCGAGTCAACATTTTTCTATACTTCAATATTTCTGTTAATCCATAGAGCCCTTACTCTGTGTGAAGTACTGTTTCCATGCCTACATACTATACATATAACACAATGTAATGGAATAAATCAGGGTTTGCAATCACAATAATAATAGTTTTTCTTTTTTTTTTTTTTTTTTTTTTTTTTGAGACGGAGTCTCGCTCTGTCGCCCAGGCTGGAGTGCAGTGGCCGGATCTCAGCTCACTGCAAGCTCCGCCTCCCGGGTTTACGCCATTCTCTCGCCTCAGCCTCCCGAGTAGCTGGGACTACAGGCGCCCGCCACCACGCCCGGCTAGTTTTTTGTATTTTTTAGTAGAGACGGGGTTTCACTGTGTTAGCCAGGATGGTCTCGATCTCCTGACCTCGTGATCCGCCCGTCTCGGCCTCCCAAAGTGCTGGGATTACAGGCTTGAGCCACCGCGCCCGGCCTATAGTTTTTCTTATATCATGACCAGGACATGATATAGGTCATAACCAGGAGATATTTCCATTACTGTAAGCATATTAACTCACTTAATTGTTGAGACAATCTATTGACATAGATACTATTGTCATCTCTATTTCATAGATGAGGAAACTGAGGCAGACAAGGTTACCTAGCTCAAGTAAAGGATGAAACTGGGGTTGGAATGAAGGCAAGTGGCTCTGACAACCATGCTCATACCCAAGGTCTAGAAAGACCTGACTTAGATTCTGGTTCTGAATTTACAGCTGAATGGCTTGAAGAAGTCCCTTAACTTCCCGGAGCATTGTTTCTCCATTTGTGTAAAGGTAATTGTAATAAACACCTCACAACTTTTTTGTAAGAGTAAAATTAAATCATGTGTGTGAGAGCACTTTTACAAACAGTAATGGGATACCCAATTATGGCATCTATTGTTTTGTTAACACGTAAAGCTAAAAACTGGATGAGCTGTTTACAAGAGGGAAAAATTGAAAATAGAGAATAAAGGCAACCCTGATAATATCTAGACTCTCTATTTGATTAAAACATACATATTCTTTGTTAGATACTTTGGCTGCATCAGACATTAAACAAGTAATTAGATCATATTTTCACTCTTCATTCCTGTATTACAAAAGGAGAAAACTTAAAACACTTTCAGAAACCTATTTTAGCTGAAACAATAATTTATTTTAAAGTCTGGGAGAAAAGGCTCTGGCCAAGTCAAGGAGGGTTTGGAACACGCCATTTGTCAACTGCAGTTGATAGAGTTCCCAATGGGAGAATGCAGCTGGAGACTCAGGCCAAGCAAGGCCCCCAGAAAAGTCTCCTAGAAAGTTAAGCAAGAGACTCTGAGATGGAAACTCACAGTTGTTTTGTTACATCTTTCCAAATCAAGAATTCTTGAGCACTTTCTATTATTGTCATTCGTCTTAAGGGAGACAACATATTGTTATTGTTGTTTTTTGTTTTCCTTTTTTTTTTTTTTAGATGAAGTCTCAGCCTTGTTGCCCAGGCTGGAGTGCAGTGGCATGATCTCGGCTCACTGCAACCTCCACCTCCTGGGTTCAAGCAATTCTCCTGTCTCAGCCTCCCAAGTAGCCGGGATTACAGGCGCCCGCCACCATGCCCGGGTAATTTTTTAATTTTTAGTAAAGATAGGGTTTCACCATGTTGGCTAGGCTGGTCCCGAACTCCTGACATCAGGTGATCTGCCTACCTCAGTCTCCCAAATTGCTGGGATTACAAGTGTGAGCCACAGCGCCCGGCCAATATATTGTTGTTGACAAAAAAAACCAGCTTTGAAATCAGATACTAATTTAAATTCTAGCAGCTGGGCTTTATTAGCTGGTAGATCTGGGTCATTATCTCCTTTCCAGAGTCTCTATTTCTTCCTACTTAAAAGGAAATTATATACCATTTACCTCAAGAGGTGGTTAGTATATGCATTAAGTAGCAACAATAATAATAGTAATAGCTAACAAGTGTTGAATACTTCTAATGAGCTGAGCGCTATGCAAAGTTTTTGTTGTTGTTGTTGTTTTCGTTTTTGTTTTGAGATGGAATTTCGCCCTTGTTGCCCAGGCTGTAGTGCAATGGCGCGATCTCGGCTCACTGCAACTTCGTCTCCTGGGTTTAAGCAATTCTGCTGCCTCAGCCTCCCGAATAGCTGGGATTACAGGCATGTGCACCACGCCCGGCTAATTTTGTATTTTTAGTAGAGAGGGGGTTTCACCATGTTGGTCAGGCTGGTCTCAAACTCCTGACTTCAGGTGATCCGCCCACCTCGGCCTCCCAAAGTGCTGCGATTACAGGCGTGAGCCACCGCGCATGGCCACAGAGTTCTTTACATATGCTTCTTCTAGTTAATCCTCACACTACCCTATGAGAAAGATGGCATTGACTCTATTTTGTAGGTGAATACATGGACGCTTCATGATGATAAGCAGCTAACAAGTAGTGGATCCAAGATCAATGAAACAACCACAATGACACATAACAGCTACTTTTAAAATTTAGCTCCTTTTCCTTAGTAGCCTTCAAGGAGGATTTCAGGAAGAGGAGATAGTCTTTACTCTTTCTTTGGCACAGAACTCAGGGGTCCAACCTCCTTTGAGAACTTGCAATGGCTCCACAAAGACCTTTCTGCCTCTGACTTATTGCCAGGGTAAACCTATTTGTACCTTGAGATTTCAGGCAGAAAAAGTGCAGCAAGATGCGAATATTGAAAAACTTTAAAATAGCAATCCTCCAAGTATGTTCATCAAGTGAAGTAAAATGTCCATATCTGTTTTCATCTCTGAATCACTGAAGAAATTTAGTGATAGAAGCCAGGCTGTGACTTGACTGGCAAAGTCCCGATCGATTTAGTTTATGTCCCTAGTCTGCCACTGAACCTATTCTCATTTCTACAAAGGGTGAGAGGCAGGCTGGTGAGGTAGGATGATGGACTTGAGGATTCCTGACTCCAGTTACTTCCTAGCTGGATGTCTTTGAACTAGTTGCTTAATTTCTCTGAGGTCCATTTTCTTATCAGTAAAATAAAGATAGGAAAAGCTACCTACCTCATCAAGTTGTTAAAAGGAGTAAGAAGCCAGTTGCGGTGGCTCACGCCTGTGATCCCAGCACTTTGGGAGTCCGAGGTGGGCAGATCACTTGAGGACAGGAGTTCAAGACCAGCCTAGCCAATATGGTGAAACCCTGTCTCTGCTAAAAATACAAAACTAGCCAGGTGTGGTGGCATGCACCGGTAGTCCCAGCTACTCGGATGCTGAGGCAGGAGAATCTCTTGACACCTGGAATCAAAGGTTGTGGTGAGCAGAGATCACACCATTGCACTCCAACAGCCTGGGCATCGCAGCAAGACTCTGACAGAAAAAAAAAAGAGTAAGTGAGGTCTTTCTGAATGTTGAATCTGATAGAAAGCTGGCTTTTTCTTTTTTTAGGCAGGGATTTACTCTGTCACACAGGTGCAGTGGCCCAATCACAGCTCATTGTAGCCTCAACCTCCTGGGCTTAGATAATCCTCCAGTCACATTTTTTGATACTTTTTTGTAGAAATGAGGTCTCACTATGTTGTCCAGGCTGGCCTCGAACTCCTGGAGTCAAGTGATCCTGCGGCCTCGGCCTCCCAAAGTGCTGGGATTACAGGCATGAGCCACCACACTCAGCCGAAAGCTGACTTTTTCTACAGTCTAAAGTTTCCCAAGGACCATTCTGTGCTTTCACCATAAAATCTCATGCCCCTGGGAAGTCTATGCATGCACACCTCTCAAATGCCCCCTCACTGTCTAGGCTCCAATACTTCCCAGAATACAGTTGTCCTTTCTTGTGTATCATCAATCATTCATTCATCCAGCAATTTTTTTTTTTTTTTTTTTCAGGAATGGGGTCTCATTATGTTGCCCAGGCTGGAAAGTGGTGGCTATTCACAGGCACAATCACACTACTGATCAGTACAGAAGTTTTGACCTACTTCATTTCCAAACTGGGCTGGTTCACCCCTCCTTAGGCAACCTAGTGGTCCTTTACTCTCAGAAGGTCACCATATTGATGTCAAACTTAGTGCAGACACCCAACAGGTATAATGCACTACAGCCCAGAACTTGTAGGCTCAAATGATCCTCCTACCTCAGCCACCCAAGTAGCTTGGATTACAAATATCCACCACTACATGATCCAGCAAACATTTTAGGAGCCCTTGTTATGAGTGGGGACCTGGGATGAATGCTGGGATACAACTGTAGAACTAGACACACACGGTCCTTGCTGCCAAAGACTCAGAGGTCTAGTGAGGGAAAGGACATGGTAATTCTTGGTGTCCATGCGAGAGGGAAGGGCAAGGTGTTGTAGAAATGCATATAATGAGCACTTTATTTAGACTTGGATGGTCACAGAAACCTGTTTGAAGAAATTAAATTGTATTTAGAGAGTAGCTCTAAAGGGATGTGGCATGTAACCTTGTGCAAATGACATCTCTCTATCTCTCCTTTTTTTTTTTAGGCAGGGATTTACTCTGTCACACAGGTGCAGTGGCCCAATCACAGCTCATTGTAGCCTCAACCTCCTGGGCTTAGATAATCCTCCAGTCACATTTTTTGATACTTTTTTGTAGAAATGAGGTCTCACTATGTTGTCCAGGCTGGCCTCGAACTCCTGGAGTCAAGTGATCCTGCGGCCTCGGCCTCCCAAAGTGCTGGGATTACAGGCATGAGCCACCACACTCAGCCGAAAGCTGACTTTTTCTACAGTCTAAAGTTTCCCAAGGACCATTCTGTGCTTTCACCATAAAATCTCATGCCCCTGGGAAGTCTATGCATGCACACCTCTCAAATGCCCCCTCACTGTCTAGGCTCCAATACTTCCCAGAATACAGTTGTCCTTTCTTGTGTATCATCAATCATTCATTCATCCAGCAATTTTTTTTTTTTTTTTTTTCAGGAATGGGGTCTCATTATGTTGCCCAGGCTGGAAAGTGGTGGCTATTCACAGGCACAATCACACTACTGATCAGTACAGAAGTTTTGACCTACTTCATTTCCAAACTGGGCTGGTTCACCCCTCCTTAGGCAACCTAGTGGTCCTTTACTCTCAGAAGGTCACCATATTGATGTCAAACTTAGTGCAGACACCCAACAGGTATAATGCACTACAGCCCAGAACTTGTAGGCTCAAATGATCCTCCTACCTCAGCCACCCAAGTAGCTTGGATTACAAATATCCACCACTACATGATCCAGCAAACATTTTAGGAGCCCTTGTTATGAGTGGGGACCTGGGATGAATGCTGGGAATACAACTGTAGAACTAGACACACACGGTCCTTGCTGCCAAAGACTCAGAGGTCTAGTGAGGGAAAGGACATGGTAATTCTTGGTGTCCATGCGAGAGGGAAGGGCAAGGTGTTGTAGAAATGCATATAATGAGCACTTTATTTAGACTTGGATGGTCACAGAAACCTGTTTGAAGAAATTAAATTGTATTTAGAGAGTAGCTCTAAAGGGATGTGGCATGTAACCTTGTGCAAATGACATCTCTCTATCTCTCCTTTTTTTTTTTAGAAAAAAAAAATAGATGTGGCAGAAGGCTATAAAGTTCATATTATTTGCCACCAAAAAATAGTCTCTATCCCATTGGAGATACTCTCAAAGGATTTAGCAAAACTCACTCCAGCAGATTCTCTTTTCCCTACAACCTTCTGAAGAAAGAGCGTTTTTGTTTCCCAGGGCCCAAGGAGTGAAATATCCCAGCAATGAGTTTGTAGAACAGGGAGGTGCCCATGAAACCATTCCCCGATAGTAATATGGAAATTTAAAGAAATGGTAAAGAGGCTGGGCACAGTGGCTCACGCCTGTAATCTCAGCACTTTGGGAAGCCAAGGTGGGCTGGTCACTTGAGGCCAGAAGCTCAAGATCAGCCTGGCCAACATGGTGAAACCCCGTTTCTACTGAAGAATACAAAAATTAGCCGGTGTGGTGGCACATGCCTATAATCCTAGCTACTCAGGAGGCTAAGGCATGAGAATCACTTGAACCCAGGAGGTGGAGAGTGCAGTGAGCCAAGATCATGCCACTGCACTCCAGCCTGGGCGACAGAGCAATAATCCATCTCCAATAAATAAATAAATAGGAGGCCGGGCGCGGTGGCTCAAGCCTGTAATCCCAGCACTTTGGGAGGCAGAGACGGGCGGATCATGAGGTCAGGAGATCGAGACCATCCTGGCTAACACGGTGAAACCCTGTCTCTACTAAAATATACAAAAAACTAGCCGGGCGAGGTGGCGGGCGCCTGTAGTCCCAGCTACTCAGGAGGCTGAGGCAGGAGAATGGCGGGAACCCGGGAGACGGAGCTTGCAGTGAGCTGAGATCCGGCCACTGCACTCCAGCCTGGGCGACAGAGCGAGACTCCGTCTCAGAAAAAAAAATAAAATAAAATAAAATAAAATAAAATAAATAAATAGGCCAGGAGTGGTGGCTCACGCCTATAATCCCAGCTCTTTGGGAGACTGAGGAGGGTGGATCACCTGAGGTCAGGAGTTCAAGATCAGCTTGGCCAATATGGTGAAACCCCATCTCTACTAAAAATATAAAAAACGGAGCTGGACTTGGTGGCAGGTGCCTGTAATCCCAGCTACTTGGGAGGCTGAGGCAGGAGAATCACTTGAACCTGGGAGGCAAAGGTTACGTGAGCCAAGATCACACCACTGCACTGCAGCCTGGATGACAGAGTGAGACTCTGTCTCTAAATAAATGAATACAATAAATAAATAAATAATAAATAAATAAAGGAGAAATTCTTCCTGAAGAAAGGGTGGAATTTAAAAACCAGCAGTCTGGCTGGACGTGATGGCTCACGCCTGTAATCCCAGCACTTTGGGAGGCCAAGGCAGGTGTATCACAAGGTCAGGAATTCGAGACCAGCCTGACCAACATGGCGAAACCCCGTCTCTACTAAAAATACAAAAATCAGCCGGGTGTCATGGTGCGTGCCTGTAATCTCAGCTACTCAGGAGGCTGAGGCAGGAGAATTGATAGAACACTGGAGGCGGGGGCTGCAGTGAGCTGGGATCACACCACTGCACTCCAGTCGGGGCAACAAGAGTGAAATTCTGTTTAAAAAAAAAAAAAAGAAAGAAAGAAAAAAAAAAAGAAAGAATGAAAGAGAGGAACCTAACCTAGGTGAGGGTTGGGGGTTGAGAAGGAAGCAGGAGATGACGTTCAGAAAAGACTTCTCTGAGAAAGTGTTCTTGAATTCAAATAGGAAGGATACATTAGAATTAACCAAGTTTGGTAGGGGAGTGATGGTGTCTAGGAAAAGGGAAGAACACATGCAAAGACCTTGAGGTAGCTTTTCTGAAGAAATGAGAGAATGATGGTATGAATGGAACAGAGAATGGGGGTAAAATATTATAAGACTAGACTGGGGCAGTCATTGGAGCTAAAACTTGCTGAGGACTATAGAGTTTGGAGCATTAGCCTGTTTGTTTATTTATTTATTTATTTATTTATTTATTTATTTGAGACAGAGTCTTGCTCTGTTGCCCAGGTTAGAGTGCAGTGGCACCATCTCAGTTCACTGCAACCTCCGTCTCCCGGGTTCAAGTGATTATCCTACCTCAGCCACCCAAGTAGCTGGGATTATAGTCACCTGCCACCACACCCAGCTAATCTTTGTATTTTCAGTAGAGACGAGGTTTTACCATATTGGTCAGGCTGGTCTTGAACTCTTTAGCTCAAGTTATCTACCTGCCTCGGCCTCTCAAAGTGCTGGGATTACAAGCGTGAGCCACCGCACCCAGCCTGGAACATTAGTTTAAAAACAATGAGAAGGCATTGGCAGATGGGAAATGTGGGGAAGGGGCCGACATATTATATCTTATAAAAATATCACTCAGGCTGATATATGGAAGTTTATTGAAAGGAGTGAGTGGGGATACGGGGATGCCAGTCAGGAGGCTGTTGCAGATATTGAGATAAAGATGACAGCAGCTCATCCTAAGGCAATGGCAATGGAGATGAAGAAAAGTGGATAGATTCAAGTACATGAAATAGATAGTATATACTATAGGTCAGTAAAGAGAGGGGGTTGGAATGCCTCCTACAATTCCATAATTCTGCACTTGGGATTTAGCAATCTGTGTTTCCTAAGAAAAAAAACATGGAAGTCCAAGGTGGGTGGATCAAGAGGTCAGGAGTTCAAGATCAGCCTGGCCAACATGGTGAAGTCCCATCTGTACAAAAAATACAAAAATTAGCCGGACGTGGAGGTGTGCACCTGTAATCCTGGCTCCTCAGGAGACTGAGGCAGGAGAATTGCTTGAACCTGGGAGGCAGAGGTTGCAGTGAGCCGAGATTGTACCGCTGCATTCCAACCTGGGTGACAGAGGGAGAATCTGTCTCAAAAAAAGAAAAAAAGGAAAAGAAAAGAAAAGAAAAAAAAAAAAAACATGGAAAGAGGATCAGATTGAAGGGGGAAGATTGAGTTTAGGTTGGACATAAAAGACTAAGATATGCAAGTAAAGATATCAAGTAGACATTCAGATATGTAGGTCTGAATTCAGAAGAGAGATCTAAACTGGAGATTTGGCAGCCGTTGACACAGACATGGTAACCATGGCCATGGAAGGGATATGGTCACCTAGGTAAGCTTTCAGAAAGAGAAGAGAAAAGAGAGATTACTGAATGAGAAGAGAAAAGAGAACCAGGCATGGTGGCACACACCTGTAGTCCCAGCGGGAGGACCACTTGAGCCCAGGAGTTTAAGGTTGCAGTGTGCAATGATCACACCTGTGAATAGCCACTGTAGAGTGATACTCTGCCTCTTCAGAAGAGAGAGAGAAGAGAAAAGAGTCTATTACAAAGATTTGAAGAATGCCAACATTTAATGGCCAGGTGTAGGAGAAGGGGCTCATGAAGGACATTGAGAAGGAACTCTTAAGTAAGAAGGAAGAATACTAGAAGTATGTAGCATCATGGAAATCAAGGTAAGCGCATATTTCAAGTGTAAAGGAATGACTAGTAGACTCAAATGTTGCTGTAAGATCAGCTTGGAAGGGGACTAGATACACACCCAAGATAGATGAAAACATACATCCGGGTCGGGCATGGTAGTTCCTGCATGTAATCCAGCACTTTGGGAGGCCAAGGCGGGTGGATCACTTGAGTTCAGGAGTTCGAGACAAGCCTGGGCAACATGGTGAGACCCTGACTCTACAAAAATTAGCTGGGCATGGTGGCACATGCCTGTAGTCCCAGCTACTCAGGAGGCTGAGGTAGGAGAATTACTTGAGCCCAGGAGGTGGACGTTGCAGTGAGCCAAGATTGCACCACTGCACTCAAAAAAACAAAAAAGAAAAAAAGAGAAAAGAAAACATACATCCATTAAAAACATGCAAATGAATGTTCATGGCAGTATTATTCATTATAGTATTATTTCTAATAGCCAAACATACTACTGCATGAATGAACTTTGAAAACATGATGCTCAGTGAAAGAAATCAGTCACAAAAAACAATATACTGTAAATTTTCAATTACGTGAGATATCCAGAATAGGCAAATCTATACAGGCAGAGAGTAGATTGGTGTTTCCCTGGGCCTGGGGAGGCTAGAGGGGGATAGAGTGACAACTAATGGGCACGGAGTTTCTTTTGGAGATGAGGAAAAGTTCTAAAATTAGACTGTGGTGATAATTGTCCAACTCTGTCATTATACTGAAGACCATTGAAATGTATAATTAAAATGGGTGAATTGCATGGTATGGAAATTTTATTTCAATGAAATTGTTTTTTAAAAAAGAAATCTAGGCCGGGTGCAATAGCTCACACCTATAATCACAGCACTTTGGGAGGCCAAGGCAGGTGGATCACCTGAGGTCAGGAGTTCAAGACCAGCCTGGCCAACATGGCAAAACCCCGTCTCTACTAAAAATACAAAAATTAGCCAGGCATGGTGGCAGGTACCTGTAATCCCAGCTACTCGAGAGGCTGAGGCAGGGAAATCACTTGAACCCAGGAGGCGGAGGTTGCAGTGAGCCAAGATCGTGCCACTAGGTAATAGGGCAAGACTCTATCTCAAAAAAATAAATAAATAAATAAATCTAATATTTAAGCCAGATGACAGCAAACTATTTTAAAATGGACATTATTCATTTTCCCTGATTCCAGCACCCTCTTATTCTAAAAGCAAGAAAATGAAGAAATTGAATTTGTCATTACGAGTTTGTTTAGTGCTGACAGAACCAAACAAAAGGAATTTAGAAATGTTGATGGATATCTCAAACCAACTAAATAATAACCCAATCAACTAATAATGAAGTGTTTACATATCTTGGATCCGTAGAAAACTATAGATAATCTGATAAAATTCTGAGTATTCAACCTAATTCAATTCATTCACTTATTCAGCATCTTTTTATTGAGTACCAATATGTGGTACTTTATAATAGATGCATTAAACAGTGGTCATCTTTATAATTTTAATTTTGTTTGTTTGTTTATTTATTTATTTATTTATTTTGGGGCAGGGTATCACTTTGTCACCCAGGCTGAAGTGCAGTGGTGTGATCTCAGTCACCGCAGCCTCGATCTCACGGACTCAGGCGATCCTCCCACCCCAGCCCCACAAGTAGCTGGGACTACCAGCATGAGCCACCACACCCAGCTAATTTTTCTTTTTTTTAGTTTTTTATAGAGGTGGGATTTTGCCATGTTGTCTAGTCTGGTGTAAAACTCCTGAGCTCAAGCGATCCTCCTGCCTCCCAAAGTGCTAGGATTACAGGCGTAAGTCACCATGCCTGGCCTGAGTAGTCATCTTTTAAAAACATTAAATTTAAAACCATGGTCTGACAGTAGGACTGAATATTAGAAATGAAGGCTATCCCTTACAATCTGGACATAAACTCTCCTAATGCATATTTTAATACTGGATAGTGGAAAGGAGGCAATAAGAAACTCACATTTGTTGAATGTCTATAATTTGTCAGGTAATGTGCTAAGCAATTCAAAAGTATGATCTCATTTAGTTCTCAAAATAATACATGAAGGTGAGTATTAGCATCATATGAGTAAACTATTCAAAGAGGTTATGTAACTTATTCAGCCACACATCTGTAAGCTGGAGGGAAAAGTTTTGAAACAAGGTCCTCTGATTCTAAAATCAGATTCTTGGTTTTTTGTTTGTTTGTTTTGGTTTTGTTTTGTTTTGTTTTTTGTAGATGCTACCTCCTGAGAGAATGCTTATGAATTAATTCATTTATTCAGCAGAGATGTATTTAGCATTATCATATGCCATGCATTTTGCTGGCCCCTAGGGATATAAAGAAGAACTTGATGGAGAACAACGCCTGACCTCACAAGGCTCACAGTATAGCTAGGAAGGCAATAAACAGAGGTAATTTAAATCTTCAACATGGCCAGGCAGAGTGACTCACACCTGTAATCCCAGTACTTTGGGAGGCTGAAGCAGGAGGATCACTTGAGGCCAGGAGTTAAAGAACAACCTGGGCAACACAGCAAGACCCCTTGTCTTAAACAAACAAATAAATAAATAAACCTTCAACATGTTATAAGATTAACTCCCTTTATTGAATTTCACTGTATTCCAAGTGCTCTTCTATGTACTCCTGCATTCATTAAGACTCCAGTCCCAACCTTCCTTCCTGACTGTATCTCCTACCACTTTATCTGGGACCCTCTCTGCCAGAAACACTGAACCCTTCCCAGCAATCCCCTAAATTATATTATTTCATCTTTCTCACTTTTCCATTTTCCCTCCACCTTTGTACATTCTTCCCATTTTGCCCTTCCCTCTCTTTTAGGAAAAATAGATTTAAAACGATGTGGGGGTGAGTGATTTCTAATAAGAAAGTCCCCATTTTTGGATTTTCTTGTTGCTGTTGTTTTGTTTTGTTTTGTTTGTTTTTGAGACTGAGTTTTGCTATATCATCCAGGCTGGAGTGCAGTGACGTGATCTCAGCTCACTGCAACCTTCGCCTCCTGGGTTCAAGGGATTCTCATGCCCCAGCCTCCCAAGTAGCTGGCTTTATGGGCGCCTACCATCACGCCCGGTTAATTTTTGTATTTTTAGTAGAGACAGGGTTTCACCACGCTGGCCAGGCTGGTCTTGAACTCCTGACCTCAAATGATCCACCCGCCTTGGCTTCCCAAAGTGCTGGGATTATAGGCATGAGCTACCGTGCCCGGTCAAAAGACCTCATTTTTTATCTAGGTTAGCCTCTTCCTTGTACCACAGTGGCAAGTTATTTAATCTACTCCAACTCTGGTACCCCATCTGCAAAATGAGAATGATAATAACAACCTCACATGACATTTGTGAAGATTCATGCAATAAAAATGCATAGTGCCTGGCACATAGTAGTTTCAAAAATGATTTGTGTGTGTGTAATAGCAAGAAGAAATAGACCAATGAAAAGCGATTATTGAATGTTTGAATGTGAAAATGAAGGCAAGAACTGCTATGCATAAAGAGAAAGAGGAGCCCCCCAAATCCTTGAGGGTCAAAAAATATTTTATGAAGAAGCTAAGATTTAAATTACTGCTTCGAAGATGAGTAGATTCCAAATAGTCACAACTGTAGGAGAAAAACTGAAAGAAGACTTGCTCTTTTTCTGGTTTTAAATATTCGTTTACATGATACACTGTAGAGTAGAACCAGGAACTGGTTGTAATAAGACGGTTAGCTCTCCTTTCTTTGCAAGTCAGGGCACTGTATTCATAGGAGTGTGAAGATTCTTCCACCCTCTTTACTCTCCTGATGCAAAAATGTCTTAAGAATTTCCCTAGTTATCCCATCCACCAACTCAACTACTGAGCCTGAACTGCAGATACCTCCTCCCCAGAGGCTTCTTCTTTACTATAAGCTTATGATCATTCACTGAATCTTTTCAACAATTATTGAAATACATCAAAATCCTAAATTCTTGTTTCTACTTTGACTCAGCATTTACACCTCTAGGAATTTATGTCAAGGATATAGTCACAGTGATGAGCAAATATCCAGCTGTAAGGATCTTTACCACAATGTGTTTGTTTGTTTGTTTGTTTGGAGACAAACAATTTGGAGATTTTTGCTCTTTTTGCCCAGGCTGGAGTGCAATGGCGCGATCTAGGCTCATTGCAACCTCCACCTCCTGGGTTCAAGTGATTCTCCTACCTCAGCCTCCTGAGTGGCTGGGATTACAGGAATGCACCACCACACTTGGCTAATTTTTTGTATTTTTAGTACAGATGGGGTTTCACCATGTTGGTCAGCTGGTCTCGAACTCCAGACCTCAGGTGATCCACCCGCTTCGGCCTCCCAAAGTGCTGGAATTACAGACACGAGCCACCACACCTGGCCCCCAATGTGTTTATAATAACAAAAAGTTGGAAACAATCTACATGTTTAACAATAATTGATTTGTTATGTAAATCCTAGTCAGTTTATAAAATGTAAAACTATACAAAAAGATGATGCATAAAAGAATATAGTAGCCGGGCGCGGTGGCTTATGCCTGTAATCCCAGCACTTTGGGAGGCCGAGGCGGGCGGATCACAAGGTCAGCAGTTCGAGATCAGCCTGACCAACATGGTGAAACCCCATCTCCACTAAAAATACAAAAAAATTAGCTGGGCGTGGGAGCGGGTGCCTGTAATCCCAGCTACTTGGGAGGCTGAGGCAGGAGAATCTCTTGAAACTGGAAGGCGGAGGTTGCAGTGAGCCGAGATTGCGCCACTGCACTCTAGCCCGGGCAATGAGAGCAAAACTCCACCTCAAAAAAAAAAAAGAATATAGTATACGTATAAAAATACTGATGTGATTTCACACCAATACCTTAACAGTGATTTTCACTGGGGTGGTCTTATAGATGTTTTCTTTCTTTTTTTTTTTTTTAGACAGAGTTTCACTCTTGTTGCCTAGGCTAGAGTGCAATGGTGCAATCTCGGCTCACCGCAACCTCTGCCTCCTGGGTTTAAGCAATTATCCTGCCTCAGCCTCCTGAGTAGCTGGGATTACAGGCATGTGCCACTATGCCAGGCTAATTTTGTATTTTTGGTGGAGACGGCATTTCTCCATGTTGGTCAAGCTGGTCTCGAACTCCTGACCTCAGGTGATCCTCCTGCCTCGGTCTCCCAAAGTTCTGGGATTACAGGCCTAAGCCACTGTGCCCAGCCTCTTTTTTCTTTTTTTATTTTCTTTTTTATAATGAGCAACCATTACTCCTGTATTAAGTAAAAATGGTGTTTTAAAGTTCTTTGAGCTTGTATAAAATGTTACAATGAGAAAAAAAAGTAGACAATTATGACAGGAGGCCAAAGAGACATGAGTGGAGTGCCATATTTATTTTTCTGTAGTGCTGTTCAATATAAGAAAATGGTGAAAGATTAACTCTCTTTTCTAATAAAATTATTCTTACTCATCTTTCTTGCTTTTATCTTTTTTTTTTTTTTTTTGAGGCGGAGTCTCGCTCTGTCTCCCGGACTGGAGTGCAGTGGCCGGATCTCAGCTCACTGCAAGCTCCGCCTCCCGGGTTTACGCCATTCTCCTGCCTCAGCCTCCCGAGTAGCTGGGACTACAGGCGCCCGCCACCTCGCCCAGCTAGTTTTTGTATTTTTAGTAGAGACGGGGTTTCACCGTGTTAGCCAGGATGGTCTCGATCTCCTGACCTCGTGATCCGCCCGTCTCGGCCTCCCAAAGTGCTGGGATTACAGGCTTGAGCCACCGCGCCCGGTAAATGTTCAATAAATATTGATAGTATTTTAGTAGAGAAAATAAGAAATTACATAAACACTGTGGTATAGTGACAGAATTGTCACAGTCTTCAATTGAATTAGAAAGTTGCCGATATTGAAGAAATTTCAGAATCCTCCTTATGCCTTTGAAAACAATATTTCTTTTTTTTTTTTTTTTTTTTTTTGAGACAGAGTCTCGCACTGTCGCCCGGGCTGGAGTGCAGTGGCCGGATCTCAGCTCACTGCAAGCTCCGCCTCCCGGGTTTACGCCATTCTCCTGCCTCAGCCTCCGGAGTAGCTGGGACTACAGGCGCCCGCCACCTCGCCCGGCTAGTTTTTTGTATTTTTTAGTAGAGACGGGGTTTCACAGTGTTAGCCAGGATGGTCTCGATCTCCTGACCTCGTGATCCGCCCGCCTCGGCCTCCCAAAGTGCTGGGATTACAGGCTTGAGCCACCGCGCCCGACAGAAAACAATATTTCTTCAGATTGGGCAAAGGTAGAAGTAAATGAAAGGCAATTTGTTTTTCTTTCTCTTTCCAAGTCTTACAGGACTTAATAATAATAATAATAATAATAATAATAATAATAAAATACAAGAAAATCACAGTAAAAACTTAGTATCAAAAAGCATGAATGAAAAAAGATTTTTTTTGTGCCCTTTGCTAGATCATCCAGAGTTACTTCTCAAAGGTAACCTTATATTTCTTTACCAAAAAAAGATTGTTGAACACAAATAGGATCACATTAACTATACTGCTCTGCAATGTAGTATCTTGGCATATTTCTACATTAGTACATACAGAGTTTGCTCACTTTTTTAGCTTTATATTCACATAATTTTTATGGATTCTTTTCATATTTAAGAAGTCATTGGCCGGGCGCGGTGGCTCAAGCCTGTAATCCCAGCACTTTGGGAGGCCGAGACGGGCGGATCACGAGGTCAGGAGATCGAGACCATCCTGGCTAACATGGTGAAACCCCGTCTCTACTAAAAATACAAAAAACTAGCCGGGCGACGTGGCGGGCGCCTGTAGTCCCAGCTACTCGGGAGGCTGAGGCAGGAGAATGGCGTGAACCCGGGAGGCGGAGCTTGCAGTGAGCTGAGATCCGGCCACTGCACTCCAGCCTGGGCGGCAGAGCGAGACTCTGTCTCAAAAAAAAAAAAAAAAGAAGTCATTGATCCATTTAATTAAACAATAACACAAATTCAATCATGACTTTACAACCCAGAGACAATCGCTTTCAACAGATTGGTAGATACCATACTTCTTTCCATGCCCATTCATACTAGTCTTAGAAAAACAACTACCAATAATTAAACACTACATATGCACCAATTGTTTTACATACATTACTTAAACATCAATACCCAGATGAAAATTTATCATCCAGTTTTAGCAATGAGGAAACCAAAATTCAGAAAGGTTAGAGATATATCCAAAATCATGTAGATGATATGTGGCAGGGCCTAGATTCAAACCTAGATTGGTCTGACTCAAAGGTTTATGTTCTCAATCAGGTATACTGACTCACCACTAAACAAAAATTTATATATGCACATATATGTTTATGAAAAAAGGTCCATATTATGCATATTATTAAGTAACTTTCTTTTCTTTTTTTTTTTTTTTTTTTTTTGAGACGGAGTCTTGCTCTGTGGCCCGGGCTGGAGTGCAGTGGCGGGATCTCAGCTCACTACAAGCTCCGCCTCCCGGGTTTATGCCATTCTCCTGCCTCAGCCTCCCAAGTAGCTGGGACTACAGGCGCCCGCCACCTCGCCCGGCTAGTTTTTTGTATTTTTTAGTAGAGACGGGGTTTCACCGTATTAGCCAGGATGGTCTCGATCTCCTGACCTCGTGATCCGCCCGTCTCAGCCTCCCAAAGTGCTGGGATTACAGGCTTGAGCCACCGCGCCCGGCCTCTTTTCATTTTTTTAACTTCTGTTTTTAGTTTGGGGGTACATATGAAGGTTTGTTACATTGGTAAACACATGTACCGGGGTTTGTTGTACATATTATTTCATCGCCCAGGTATTAAATCCAGTACCCAATAGTTATCCTTTCTGCTCCTCTCCTTCCTCCCTCCCTCCCTACTCAGGTAGACTCCAGTGTCTTAAGTTCTCTTTTTTTGAGACCAAGTCTTGTTCTGTTGCCCAGGCTGGCGTGCAATGGCACAATCTCAGCTCACTGCAACTCTAACTCCCGGGTTCAAATGGTTCTCCTCCCTCAGCCTCCTGGGATTACAGGCGCCCACCACCTCACTCAGCTAGTTTTTGTATTTTTAATAGAGATGTGTTTCACCATGTTGTCCAGGAGGGTCTCGAACTCCTGACCTCAAGTGATCCATCTGCCTGTGTTCGTAAGTTCTTTCATTTAGCTCCCACTTACAAGTGAGAACATGAGGTGTTTGGTTTTCGGTTCCTGTGTTAGTTTCCTGAGGCTAATAGCCTCCAGCTCCATCCACATTCCCTCAAAAGATATGATCTTATATTTTTAAGGCTGCATAGTTTTCCATGGTGTATATATACCACATTTTCTTTCTCCAATTTGCCACTGATGGGCATTTAGGTAGATTCCATGTCTTTGCTATTGTGAATAGGGCTGTAATGAACATTTGTGTGCATGTGTCTTCATGAGAGAATGTTTTTTTTTTTTTTTTTTTTTTTTTTTTTTAAACAGAGGCTTGCTCTGTCACCCAGGCTGGAGTGCAGTGGCGCAATCTCGGCTCACTGCAACCTCCGCCTCCGAGGTTCAAGCCATTCTCCTGCCTCCCACCTAGCTGGGACTACAAGCATGCCACCGTGCCTACTGATTTTTATATTTTTAGTAGACATAGGGTTTCGCCATGTTGGCCAGGCTGGTCCCAAACTCCTGACCTCAAGTGAGTCTCCTGCCTCAGCCTCCCAAAGTGCTGGGATTACAGGCATGAGCCACTGCACCCAGACTGTTCTGTGTTTTTTTCACTTGAAAATATATGATAGACTTGTTTTCATGTTAATAAATTACAATCATTGTCATTTCCAGTGACAGTATTGCTCTCCATTATATGGAGGATCATGAAATATTGGACCAGCCTGTGCAATATGAAAACACCTTGTCTTTACAAAATATACAAAAAAAAAAAAATAGCCAAGTATGGTGGTGTGTGCCTGTGATCCCAGATACTTGGGAGACTGAGGTGGGAGGATCACCTGAACCTGGGGAGGTCGAGGCTGCAGTATGCTGTCATTGCGCCATTGCACTCCAGCCTGGGGAACAGAGTGAGACCCTGTCTCAAAAAAAATAATAATAAAATAAAATATTGGAACCAACTCCCCATGGTTAGATATTCAATTGATTCCAATGTTTTACTGCTATAATCAATGCTGGCATTAAATATTTTTTCCTATAATCCCAACACTTTGGGAGGCCGAGGCGAGCAGATCACTTGAGGCCAGGAGTTAGAGACCAGCCTGATCAACATGGCAAAACTTCATCTCTACTAAAAATACAAAAATTAGCCAGGTGTGATTGTGCACGTCTGTAATCCCAGCTACTCAGGAGGTGAGGCAGAAGAATCACTTGAACCGCTTGAGGTGGAGGTTGCATTGAGCTGAGATGGTGCTAGTGTACTTCAGCCTTGGTGATAGAGTGAGACTCTGTCCCAAAAAAAAAAAAAAAAAAATTATTGCATCTTTTCCTTTTTTGAAAAATATTTTTATTTGCTGCACATTTTAAATCACTCTTTCATACAGGAAATACCTTTACTATAAGTGTCCTTTCACCTACTTGATTCAGTAAGTTCATGTAGAACTTCAAAGGGGGCAGCATTAGAATGAACACAGACTTTTAGAGAGTTAATATGTATAAGAAGGGATAAACAATTCATTTTTGTTCTCATGGTTTACTTTACTAGATAACACTTAGTTTGCTTGTACTGAGTGTGGAGCCGGGAGGGGATTGGAAACAATCTAAATTACTGTCAATAGATTAAAGTATAAATATGCTGTACAACATGGTAACCACAAGCCATGCCACATTTGACTATTTAAATTTAAATTAAATAAAATTAAAAATTTAGTTCTTCATTTGTACTATCCACATTTCAAGTGCCACCTGAGGCTGATGATGACCACAGTGGAAAGAACAGATATGGAACATTTCCATTATCACAGAAACTTCTACTGAACAGTGTGGGTATACAACACTCATAGTGTGAAATACTATTTATATATGGTATTTTAAAGTGATTTGGAAGATCTGTATATGCTGACATATTTGTTTGACATACATGTTTGTTTTTAACTTTTTATTTTCTAGTGATTATTGACTCACAAGCCTAAGAGATTATTATAGTAATTTTATAAGAACATGCTATGTTGGGCTGGGCGCGGTGGCTCACACCTGTAATCCCAGCACTTTGAGAGGTGGAGGCAGGTGGATCACGAGGTCAGGAGTTCGAGACCAGCCTGGCCAATATGGTGAAGCATCATCTCTACTAATAATACAAAAATCAGCTGGGTGTGGTGGCGGGCATCTGTAGTCCCAGCTGCTCGGGAGGCTGAGGCAGGAGAATCGCTTGAACTTGAGAGGCGGAGGTTGCAGTCAGCCGAGATCACACCACTGCACTCCAGCCTGGGCCACACAGCAAGACTCAGCCTCAAAAATAAATAAATAAATAAAAAGAATATACTATGTGAATTTTAAAAATAACTAGACTTTTTCAAGCCTTTCCTTAAAAGTGTATCTATAGAGCAGTGAAGGGATACAGTGAGAGAGGAAGTCACTTATTTTATTGGGGAAAGGCTTCATAGAGGAGGTGACCAGGAGCTAAGTCTCTAAAGATAAGCAAGTAAAGGATATACACCAGAGGGAAGAGGAAACTTATGGGGCTGGATAGAAGCACAATGCCACAGACAGGGATTTAAAGCCCAAAGTACTTTGACTAGTTTTACACTGGGGGAATATTATGAGAATTAATAGCATAATGGATATGAAACCACTTTCTAAATTGTGAAGTACTGTTGAACAACTAAAGGAAAAGTAGGAATCAGGCAGTACAATGTCTGTGCCTAGAAAATTTTTGTGCTTTGAAAACAAAATGTATGTAAGACAGCATTCTTCTTTATGTAAAAATAAATAATAATATTGATAAGGCAATTATATGAAAAACAAATACATATATAGCATTACATATACATTAAGATTGAATTAACAGAGTATTTACTTGTTTTATATCTCTAAAGAATCACAATTTTAAATTGTGTTCTCACATTGTGTTAAAAGAGAAAAAGAAAAGAAAAAAAAGCTAGTCAGAAATACCATTCTACCTCATGATGATTTCGTTTTTCTTTTGCATAAGCCTGTGTCTTTCAAATAATCCACAAGCAAATAGCTTCATTCTGTAGATGAGAAATTATAAAAGACCATGTAATCAGCTGACAAAGGAACTGAAAACAAGCCCAGAGGAAATGCATGGCTGTTCTTACAAAGTCACAATGTACTGTTCTATTTGCCTCCCACTCTCAAAGTGTATATTCCTGACATTTCTTGTCTTATAATTGGACTTTATGAATGAGAGCTGTAGGATGCTGTCTGGTGAATGATCTGAAAAGGATATGCTGAAACAGTGGAGGTGCTGCAAAAACTGGATGCAAGGCTTTGTGTGGGAACTTAAATAAAAGACATGAATTAGAAATTTAGAACCCCACATTTTATTGTACACAAAATAAGGGCTATTTTCTCAGTCCTTAATAAAGATTTTGAGTAGGTTTAGGTGACATATAATGTGGAAACCAAATGCATAAGCTTGGTTTTCAGAATAGTTTGGGGTCCCATGGCTTTCCAGAGCTTATCCTTTACAACTGTACTGGCAAGAAGGAGAGGTGAGTTCAGTAACTTTCATCTCCTTTACATTAGCTTCTTCATCCTTAGTGCTGAGTAACTGCTAAAGCCATACTTACTAACATTTTCATAGTGTGGTGGACTTTCTAAAGTGCATTTAATTTCATATCTCATGTGATTTAGCTTATGAATAGGGCCAGTTAGGCAAGAATTAATTCACTAGGTCCCTGGAAATAATCAGTCATATTTAATAAGCAAACTTTTCCTATGCACCTACTATAGAGGTGCCACATGACAGTCAGCAGCTGGGAAGTTTTATTCACATTCAGAAGGGTCACAATAAGGATTCTCTTTTGTTAGCAAAAATACTGAAGGGAAAAACAAAAAGCATCTAAGCAGGGCAGGCAGAAACAAAAAAGTAGGCTTGAAAAATTTCTCTAGGCCGGGCACAGTGGCTCATGCCTGTAATCCTAGCATTTTGGGAAGCCAAGGCAGGTGGATTGCTTTGAACTCAGGAGTCTGAGACCAGTCGGGCCCATGTGGCAAAACCTTGTCTCTCCAAAAATACAAAAATTAGGTGCGTGTTGGTGGCTCCCACCTGTAGTCCCAGCCAGTCGAGATGGTGAGGCTGGAGAATCGCTTGAATCTGGGAAGCAGAGGTTGTAGTGAGCCAAAATCATGCCACTGCACTCCAACCTGGGCGACAGAGTGAAATTCTGTCTTAAAAAAAATAAAAAATATAAAAATTCTCCGAGGAGCCGGGCGCGGTGCCTCAAGCCTGTAATCCCAGCACTTTGGGAGGCCGAGACAGGTGGATCACGAGGTCAGGAGATCGAGACCATCCTGGCTAACCCGGTGAAACCCTGTCTCTACTAAAAAGTACTAAAAACTAGTTGGGCGAGGTGGCGGGAGCCTGTAGTCCCAGCTACTCGGGAGGCTGAGGCAGGAGAATGGTGTAAACCCGGGAGGCGGAGCTTGCAGTGAGCTGAGATCTGGCCACTGCACTCCAGCCTGAGCGACAGAGCGAAACTCAGTCTCAAAAAAAAAAAAAAAAAAAAATTCTCCGAGGAAACAAGCCATTGTGTTAATAGTCTCTGTATGTCTCTGGGTAGTAACATTGTGGGGTTTTTCTCTTATGTTTTTCATACTTCTTATTTATTTATTTTTTACAGTAGGTATATATAACTTGTATAAACAAAATAATAAATAAACAAATTTTCAAGAGATGAAGTCTCACTCTGTCACCCAGGCTGGAGTGCAGTGGCATGACCTTGGCTCACAGCAGCCTCAACCTCCTCAACTCAAATGATCGTCCTACCTCGGCCTTCTGAGTAGCTGGAACTACAGGTGCAAACCAATAAAATTAGCCACCTCGCTAATTTTTGTACTTTCTGTATAGAGACAGCATCTTACTTTCTTCCCAGACTGGTCTCAAACTCCTGGGCTCAAGCAATCCTCCTGCCTCAGCCTCCCAAAGTGCTGGGATTACACGCATGAGCCACTGTGTCGAGTGGAGAAAAATCTTAAAGGAAAAAGTCTCCAAAAGGCTATACAAAATAAGGAAGAGAGGCCAGGCGCAGTGGCTCACATCTGTAATCCCAGCACTTCCGGAGGTGGAGGCGGGCAGATCACCTGAGGTCAGGAGTTCGAGATCAGCCTGACCAATATGGTGAAACCCCGTCTCTACTAAAAATACAAAAATTAGCCAGGCGTGGTGGCAGGCGCCTGTAATCCCAGCTACTTGGGAAGCTGAGACAGGAGAATCGCTTGAACCTGGGAGGTGGAGGTTGCAGTGAGCCGAGATCACACCATTGCGTGATGTGGTCCTGGGGGACAAGAGTGAGACTTCGTCTAAAAAAAAAAAAAAAGAGATTAAATGTAAATAAGTCCATTGATTAGTATAGTTGACTGCCAATCATATTGATGGACAGCATGGTTCTAACTATTTTTTTTCTTCTTTTTTTTTCTTTTTGTAAGAAGCCTCTTCCCAGAACCACCTATTGAATTGTTTTTATTTTTTTTGTTTCTGTTTTTGTTTTTGATACAGGGTCTCTCTCTCTGTCACCCAGGCTGGAGTGCAGGGGCCCAATTATGTCTCACTGCAGCCTCAAACTCCTGGGCTGATGACCCTTTTGCCTCGGCCTCCCAAATAGCTAGGACTATGGGTGCATGCCACTACACCAGGCTAATTTTGTAATTCTTTTGTAGAGATGTGATTTCACAATGTTGCCCAGGATGTTCTTGAACTCAGGGCCTCAAGTGATCGTCCAGCCTCTGCCTCCCAAGGTGTTGGGATTTCAGGCATGAGCCACCATGCCCAGTCTAGGTTTTGTTTTTGTTTTTTGTTTTTCCAAATCAAACATTTGGTCTTAGCCTTTGAAAAGAAGGAGATAGGCCGGGCGTGGTGGCTCAAGCCTGTAATCCCAGCACTTTGGGAGGCCGAGACGGGCCGATCACGAGGTCAGGAGATCGAGACCATCCTGGCTAACACGGCGAAACCCCGTCTCTACTAAAAATACAAAAACTAGCCGGGCGAGGTGGCGGGCGCCTGTAGTCCCAGCTACTCGGGAGGCTGAGGCAGGAGAATAGTGTAAACCCGGGAGGCAGAGCTTGCAGTGAGCTGCGATCTGGCCACTGCACTCCAGTCCGGGCGACAGAGCGAGACTCCGCCTCAAAAAAAAAAAAAAGAAAAGAAGGAGATATATCATCTACCTTACTAATTCTTCCTAGACTCTAGGACTTCACGTCCACTGAAAGAATTAATCCAATCTGGCCGGGCGCGGTGGCTCAAGCCTGTAATCCCAGCACTTTGGGAGGCCGAGGCAGGTGGATCACGAGGTCAGGAGATCGAGACCATCCTGACTAACACGGTGAAACCCCTTCTCTACTAAAAATACAAAAAAAACTAGCCGGGTGCGGTGGCGGGCGCCTGTAGTCCCACCTACTCGGGAGGCTGAGGCGGGAGAATGGCGGGAACCTGGGAGGCGGAGCTTGCAGTGAGCCGAGATGGCGCCACTGCACTCCAGCCTGGGCGACACAGCGAGACTCCGTCTCAAAAAAAAAAAAAAAAAAAAGAATTAATCCAGTCTCTCCTCCTCAACCCCAAAAATCCTAAAACAATTTGAATGTTTAATCTTCCTTTGTCAAAGGTAATCATGAGATCCTGAGGACAATAATATTGTGTTTTGGATTAATATATGCCATTTTAGGGTTAAAAACAACCCCCACTACCACAACAACAAGAAAATCACCATTGCCTTTTGTTTTCACATTTGTATGAACCTTTTTGCTGTTACAGATTTCTACGCCCCACTAAGGTTTGGTTTAGTC
This sequence comes from Trachypithecus francoisi, assembly GCF_009764315.1. NCBI lineage: Eukaryota > Metazoa > Chordata > Mammalia > Primates > Cercopithecidae > Trachypithecus > Trachypithecus francoisi. The sequence continues at coordinate 128,974,122 of NW_022681453.1, read as the reverse complement.
AGAAAATCAGAGGAAGCCCACAGTGTATGAAAGGGTTATTCATCTCGAGGGCTGAGCATGAAGGTCCTCAGTCCTCAGTGAGTGATCCTGTGCACATACCCTCAAAGTACAGATGGCTCCTCAGGGCAGGAATTAAAGATGAAGAGAGAAATGATTCTCAAATGGAACACAGTACATTAATTCACTTAGAGGGCACAGGGTGTGTCTGCTTCACTGACTTTTCCAAAGACAGACTTTGGCCCTATGTCCAGTTATAGTACATGAGCTTACTCCTTCAAATGTGCCTCTAAATTTCCCCCAAATGAGGGCCATGGCTTATCACCAAATTCTAAATGAGCTGCTTGCTGGTTTGAAAGCACTTGAGGCAATTTGAGTCTCAGAGACATTGGGGGCTGAGACTTCACCTTTGTCTTCACCCTCCCCCAGAATGTCCGAAGAGCAGGCAATGCGTTTCACTCAGGAGTTGTGGCAGTTGGCTGAGGCCTCCCTGAGGAGAAAAGAAAGGGGGAAACTGTGCTGGGTGAGGTTGGCCTCTCCTAACTCTTATTAATAGAGAACATGTGGGCTGAGGCAAAAGCAGGGGCTGGGCTTGCTGAGTAAACAGGATGGGATGAGAAAGAGAATGATGCTTTTATATTCTTGTCTATTATGGATCCAGGGAGTCTCTTTAATGGAGATGAAAGGGAGAGATAGATTTAAAGGAAATGGTTTCCAAAGCTAAATGTGCAGGCCACTGATGTGTCTTCGTTCCCTTTCCCATGGATGGGGGCTAGAGCGTCAATTGGCATCGCTGGCCAGATTTCACACATGGTTTTGTTTGTTTGTTTGTTTTGAGACAGAGTTTCGCTCTTTTCGCCCAGGCTGGAGTGCAATGGCGCGATCTCAGTTCACTGCAACCTCTGCCTCCCGGGTTCAAGCAATTCTCCTGCCTCAGCCTCCTGAAGTAGCCAAGATTATAGGCAACTGACACCATGCCCAGCAAGTTTTTTTTTGTATTTTTAGTTGAGACGGGGTTTCACTGTGTTGACCAGGCTGGTCTTGAAATGCTGACCTCAGGTGATCCACCTGCCTTGGCCTCCCAAAGTGTTGGGATTACAGGCGTGAACCACCGCATCCGGCCTCACTCATGTTTTTAAATCGATGGCTCTGGTATACCTCTATCATCTGAGAATTTGTTTTTTAGATCCTTCATTTATGTATTCATTTTACTAATATTAATTGAGTGTTACTAATGCCAGGTACTTTTTGGGGCACTGTGACTGTGACCGTGAACAAGACAGCCTTTACTATAAAATAAAGTGAATTATGATAGGCAAGTGCAGAACATGCACAAAGTAGACCCAGGTGCTATGAAGATACCGGAGAGGGAGTACTCATCCAGGCATCTCTCAGGGAGGGGTGGTCAGGGAGGGCTCCCCTGAAAAGCAGTTCATGACACCTAAATTGAGCCTGGAGTTAGCCAGATGGAGAAAAGAGGAAGAGGGTTTTCTAGCCAGGTGATTCTGTGTAGACCAAAAAAAAAAAAAAAAAAAGCTTAGAGTCTTGACATGACAAGAACATTGCGTAAAAGGGGCAACAGTATCATTACTTAAAAAGTGCACACTCCTTTCAGGGAGAAGAGAGAAGACAAAAGTATCCCCAAGGACATTTAAGGAAGGCTGCCATAGAAATGACACAAAAATTATTCCGATGTTTCAGAGAACATCCAGATGAGATTCCACACCTAGAGTAGGAATAAAAAAGTACTGTTTGCTTTTGAAACTTTCTTCCACGTATGAAATCATTTTTGACTTGAGCCCATGAATACCTTTTTTTAAAAAGAGCAATTTAAGACTATGAGGCAGGCAGATTTGCAAAGGAGTTTTCCCTTACCTTATCAAAAATGCTAACATGTTTACATATGTAAATGTCTTAAGTGACTTCTTAAGTAATTTGCCTCTGTAGTCCTAGAAGCAGCATTGCTAAATAAACTATGGTGCTTATCACATTTTCCATTTTGTATTGACACCTGAATATCAGAAAATCTTATCATTGAAATTTAATTTTAATACCATATATGCATACATTAGTGAGTATTTAGAAGATTACTATAAAACCTTGCATCTTCCTATATACATAAAAAATACATATAAACATGTTTATGACAAAGATTTTTTTTTGTTTGTTTGTTTTTTGAGACAGAGTCTTGCTCTGTCACCCAGGCTGGAGTGCAGTGGCACGATCTTGGCTCACTGCAATCTCCACCTCCCGGATTCAAGCAATTTTCCTGCCTCAGCCTCCTGAGTAGCTGGGATTACAGGTGCATGCCACCACATCTGGCTAATTTTTGTATTTTTAGTAGAGACAGGCTTTCACCATGTTGGTCAGGCTGGTCTCGAACTCCCGACCTTGTTATCTGCCCGCCTCGACCTCCCAAAGTGCTGGGATTACAAGCATCAGCCACTGTGCCTGGCCTTGTGACAAACTTTTACCAAAAAAAAAAAAGTGGCTGGTATTGGAGAACCAAACCGTTACAGAATTTTTTCATTTATCAATTTTATTGCAGACAATATAAAAGAAATAAGAACTCTGTCAGTATTTAAAAAAAAACAAAAAAACAAAAAAAACTTTATTTCATGCCATTATTTCCTTTCAATCTGCTAGCTAAAAACATGTCCATATCAAGCTTTGTTTCCTGGTCCTTATTATAGTCTCCATAAAAATCATTAGAAATATACTGTCTCAAAAAGAGAAGCTGATTCCTCTTCTGCCCAAATTGTTAGTTTTCTGATTGACTTTGAAAACCAAAACTTTACTCTCTTTGAGGGAAAATAATCTATTTTTCTAGAGAATTTCAATCTGTCAGTCACTCTGATAGACACATAGCTCCTACTGTATTATTTTTTGCTTCAGCTAACATATGTTAAAACAAAATCATTTTTAAAGCTAAAGGCAAGTCAACATTCTGATTAGCTTCAAAGTTCTTTAGTTAACCAGCGACTGCCAAGTTTCCCCAATGTAAAACATGTTCTTGACTCATTTTCTTCAAGTATCAAAGTATGTGATCTGCCCCAGAATAAGAGCTGCATCCAAATATTATGTCTTAGCAAAAAAGTTACAGTTGCTAAATTTGTAACTCATATATTTTTAGTTTTAAATCTCACAGAAAGAAACTTTAGCTCTAAGACATGAAATGACTAAGAGAGGAAAACAAAGTTCAGGAAGTCTTCACTGTTCCTTATTTTTAGTCAATGATCCATTTGTGTGATGGCCAAAATTATTGTTACAATGAATTACTATAAGCAGACAGAAGCTACAATTTTCACTGATATTTCCTCTTAGGGACTAGAGAATTCAGCATCCCCGGTTAAAAGTATAGATTGAGTTTAGGTAGTCCAGGTATTTTTCAGCAATTCTTTTTCAAAGAAATACTTGTATAAAAAATTGTTTTGGTCTATGCTGAAACAACACGTTATTGTGCACAGTAACTGAAAGTTTTATATAAGTCAGCCAGCCAAAAGAACCCAGACATCTGAAAACGTGCCATATTCACTAAATTGCTATTCCAAAGGAAGAAATTTGATTAAAATGTTAAATAAGTCAGTGGAATAAAATCAGGGAGTTAGTTGCTTGCCTGCCTGCTTTCCCCTCTTTTCCCCTTCCTTCCTTCCTTCCTCCCTTCCTCCCTCCCTCTCTCTTTTTCTTCTCCCACCTCTTCTTTTTTCTTTTTCTTTTTTAATCCAGATATTTTTAGCCTGGAGCATATTTGTCACATGTTTTTACAACTCGTCTACATTAAACCACATTTCTGTCAGCCAGAATAGTTATAGCATACCAATTATTTAAATAATCAGAACCCTCGAGTAAAAATGTTTCAGGTGCCAAAAAACAGCAAGTCTCGTCAGCATGCCGAGAAATTGTTTCTCCCGAGAGTTTAGAACTGGAATTTCCTCTGAAACAGAGACAAATGTACGTGGACGTCAAGCTAGAATTTCTTCTCTGTACTCTAGAAATGGACATTCTGAGACAGCATTGCCATGACCTTCCAAGTAGCTAGAGCTGAGCCAATGCTGCAGGGAGGCCTAGAGGAAAAGGCAAACATATTAGACTTCTGGTTCTCAGAAATTAGCTGCTCTTTAGAGTCACCTGGGGACTTTTAAAAACCAATTCTGATGGCTGGGTCTCACCTGCAGAGGTTCTATCATTAGCCTGGGATCTTTAAAAATCAGCAAAGCTTGAGGATCATTGTTTTAAGGCACGCACATTTCAAATTTAGGCCTTAGACAGATTTTGATTAAAAAAAAAAAAAAAAAAAAACAAACCTGCCCTTTGGCCTGGCCTGGTGGCTCACACCTGTAATCCCAACACTTTGAGAGACTGAGGCAGGAGGATCCCTTGAGGTCAGGAGTTCGAGACCAGCCTGGCCGACATAGTGAGACCCCTGTCTCTACAAAAAAAAAATTTTTAAATTGTTAGTCACGGTAGTTGTTCACCTGTAGTATTAGCTCCTCAGAAGGCTTAGGCTGGAGAATTGCCTAAGCCCAGTAATTTAAGGCTGTAATGAGCTATGATTGTGCCAGGACACTCCAGCCTGGTTGACAGTATAAGGTCCTGTCTAGAAAAAAACAACAATAACAACACCTCATCTGAGCTGAAAAATTAATTGAAAAAAGGGAAGAGTTCTTCTTGATGTTCCTAATTATTCTGTTGTCATTTAAAACAATTAACTAACCATTTATTTATTTCATGATTTTGTGTGTGTGTGTGATGGAGTTTCACTCTTGTTGCCCAGGCTGGAGTGCAATGGCGCAATCTCAGCTTACTGCAACCTCTGCCTCCTGGATTCAAGTGATTCTCCAGCCTCAGTGTCACAAATAGCTGGGATCACAGGTGTGCGCCACCACACCCGGCTAATTTTGTATTGTTAGTAGAGACGGGTTTCTCCATGTTTGTCAGGCTGGTCTCTAATGCTTGACCTCAGGTGATCCACCTGCCTCTGCCTCCCAAAGTGCTGGGATTACAGGTGTGAGCCACTGCGTCCTGTCAATTTCATGATGATTTTTAATCACTTTTTTTCTGCCTTTCAGATAGTAGACATTAGAAACTTTACATCCGACCAACACCAAACAGGTGTGGGAATAAATGTCATGCTGTTTCTTTACCTCCTAAGCCTACTACCGAAGAGGAGTGGAAAACTCAGTTTTCCGTTTAACTCTAGTAGCTGGCCTATTCAAAGAGAATAGCCCATACACAGGACCAGTGATTGTGGCCAGCAGGAATGTGGGCCCAGAGTCTTCAGATCTTCCAATTATTTTCAAGAGAAGCCAGAAATCATCATCTTTATGTGAAATTTCCCAGTTTCTTAATGTTGGCAAGTAATTAAATTGTGGGTAATCAAAACACGTCTGCCAACCAAATGGAAGCTGCCACTCTGCAACTTCTGGCCTAGAAGGCAATTCATCTCATCTTCATTCAGCCAATGACTACTCAGCTTTCAACACTCAGTTCTGGAGACAGTTCCTTTGAAAAAACTTCCCTGGCCACCTCTCCTCCACCCTACCCCTTTGCCCCCAACCTGCTACTCCAACTCTGAGCACTCAAGTGTATCTCCTAACTTACCTCCCTCCAATGTGATGCGTGTCTGTCTCCCCTAACAGACTGCCTGATACTGGAGGACTGAGATGGTGTCTTAGCACATTTAGTTTTGGAATGTATGTCAGTTCCAAACCGGATACTAACTCAGCAAACAAATGTTCATTAAATACTTACTATGGGCTGGGCACGGTGGCTCACACCTGTAATCCTAGCACTTTGGGAGGCCGAGGTGGGCGGATCACCTGAGGTCAAGAGTTCGAGTCCTGCCTGACCAACATGGAGAAATCCCATCTCTACTAAAAATACAAAATTAGCCAAGCGTGGTGGTACACACTTGTGATGCCAGCTACTCGGGAGGCAGAGGTTGTGGTGAGCCAAGATCACAGCATTGCACTCCAGCCTGGGCAACAAGAGCAAGACTCTGTCTCAATAAATAAATAAATAAATACTTACTATGTGTATATATAAAAATTCAATGGCACTTTGGGAGGCTGAGGTGGGTAGATCACCTGAGGTCAGGAGTTCGAGACCAGCCTAATCAATGTGGTGAAACCCCATCTCTACTAAAAATACAAAAAGCCTGGTGCGGTGGCTCATGCCTGTAATCTCAGCACTTTGGGAGGCCGAGGTGGGCGGATCATCTGAGGTCAGGAGTTTGAGACCAGCCTGGCCAACATGGTGAAACCCCATCTTTACTAAAAATACAAAAAATCAGCCGGACATCGTGGCGGGTGCTTGTAATCCAGCTAATTGGGAAGCTGAGGCAGGAGAATCAGTTGAACCTGGGAGGCAGAGGTTGCAATGAGCCAGGATCATGCCATTGCACTCCAGCCTGGGCGACAAGAGTGAGACTCCATCTCAAAAAAAAAAAAAAAAAATTAGCTGGGTGTGGTGGTCCGCATCTGTAATCCCAGATACTTGGGAGGCTGAGGCAGGAGAATTGCTTGAACCCGGGAGGCAGACTTTGCAGTGAGCCAAGACTGCACCATTGCACTCCAGCCTGGGCAACAAGAGCAAAACTCTGTCTCAGAAAAAAGAAAAAAAAAAATTCAACAAATTCAAATCATGGCCTATTAGAAACACAAATTAAGAACATAAACACGGCTGGGCACGGTGGCTCAAGCCTGTAATCCCAGCACTTTGGGAGGCCGAGACAGGCGGATCACGAGGTCAGGAGATCGAGACCATCCTGGCTAACACGGTGAAACCCTGTCTCTACTAAAAATACAAAAAACTAGCCGGGCGAGGTGGTGGCGCCTGTAGTCCCAACTACTCGGGAGTCTGAGGCAGGAGAATGGCGTGAACCCGGGAGGTGGAGCTTGCAGTGAGCTGAGATCCGGCCACTGCACTCCAGCCTGGGTGACAGAGCGAGACTCCGTCTCAAAAAAAAGAAGAAAAAAAAAAAAACAGAATATAAACACTAGGAAAATGTCTTCCACCTCCAAATAGATGCCATTATCTTTGTACATTGTATCTTCTCCCAGATCTAATTCACTTATGAGCATCATCAGAACGTCTCCATAAGAGGATCAAGTAACTTGAAGAGGGTCAAGTAACTTGCAGAAGATCACACAGGCAGCACCTTGAACCCAGGTTGGCTTCAAAGAACAATCTCTCAACTAAGCTTTCCTTTGGTCATTTTATATTTAACTGGGAATAATAATATTAATAGAACCCGCCTTAAAGGGTTGTTGTAAGGATTAATTATGCCAACAACTCTACACTGTGCTGGGTCATTACTATTACTCATGACGTAACATAGCACCTCTAAAGAACCCTGTGTATTACCATCTTTCAAATGAAGGCCCAAGGTCAACTGTCAAGGTCATTCTGCTAGGCGGTTGCAGAGCTGAGATTTAAACATGAATCTGCCAGCAAGTCCGTCACTTTGCCAGTTACACTAGAGAAAAATCAACCCAGTCCCCCTAAATGTTAGCCAAACTGCCAATGCTTAATAGCCACTCCCACACATTAGGCTTTTACTACTCACCTTAACTGGTACCCAAATACAAGTAAATTCCTTTTATCTTTATATTAATAAAAATAAAAGCTAACGTTATTGAGTTCTATGTTCTCAACCTTGTACTAAGCATGTGCCATGCATTAACTCTATGAGGCATGCATTATTATTTTCAGATGAGGAAATTGAGGCCCAGAAGTTTAAGTAACTTGCCCAAAGACACAAAGTAGTGTTTAAGCCTGGACTCTGACTCCAAAGCCAATAAGCGTTCTTAACCTCTCTGGCAGCCATTGAGATTTCCCAGACCACTACAATGTCATTAAAACTAATGATAATAACATTACAAACCAACTTACTAACTCTTTATTGTATTACCATCAACTCATAAAAGAAAGAACACGCTAACACAAAAACTATTGAGAGGCCTTAATCTCAGAGTAAAATAATTAAACACATTTTATGAAAAGTTTTGGACTCTTTACCTTTTCCATATGTACTGGTGGAAGCTTTGTCTTCACCACTGCCTCTCTGCTACCATCTTTTTCTTGTCTTTTCCTACTTAGTCACTGCCAGTGCCACCACTCCACCATTTCTTCTCCTTAACATTCTTTCTGTTTATTCTTTCATTTTGAACTGGGATAATTGTCCCACAATTAGTATTGGAATCATTTGGCCTGGGAGAAGAAAGCCCTGGGAGAAAAAGGGGGTGGGGGGTGGTCCAACTTAAGCAATGGGGAAAAGGCTCGGAAGCCAAGGACAGGGGTGGCTGTCCATGCTGCGTGCACAGTCAGAAAGGGAGGTGCCGGCCAGGCGCAGTGGCTCATGCCTGTAATCCCAGCACTTTGGGAGGCCGAGGCAGGCAGATCACCTGAGGTCAGGAGTTCGAAACCAGCCTGGCCAACATGGTGAAACCCTGTCTCTACTAAAAATATAAAAATCAGCTGGGCATAGTGGTAGACACCTGTAATCCCAGCTATAGCTACTTGGGAGGCTGAGGTGGGAGAATTACTTGAACCCAGGAGATGGAGGTTGCAATGAGCTGAGATCGCACCATTGCACTCCAGCCTGGGCAACAAGAGTGAGACTCCATTAAAAAAAAAAAAAAAGAGGCCGGGCGCGGTGGCTCAAGCCTGTAATCCCAGCACTTTGGGAGGCCGAGACGGGCCGATCACGAGGTCAGGAGATCGAGACCATCCTGGCTAACACGGTGAAACCCCGTCTCTACTAAAAAAAATACAAAAAAACTAGCCGGGTGAGATGGCGGGCGCCTGTAGTCCCAGCTACTTGGGAGGCTGAGGCAGGAGAATGGCGTGAACCCGGGAGACGGAGCTTGCAGTGAGCTGAGATCCAGCCACTGCACTCCAATCTGGGCGACAGAGCAAGACTCCATCTCAAAAAAAAAAAAAAAAAAAAAAAGAAGGAAAGGAGATGCCATGGAGCACTGTGGTATGTGATGCAGAGTTTAGGAAAAAGAAGGATGAAAAAGAACAGGCAAAAGGACAAAGTGCTTCTCTAACTCTACCTTCTTTTTTTTTTTTTTTTTTTTTTGAGACGGAGTCTAGCTCTGTCGCCCAGGCTGGAGTGCAGTGGCGCGATCGCGGCTCACTGCAAGCTCCGCCTCCCGGGTTCACGCCATTCTCCTGCCTCAGCCTCCCAAGTAGCTGGGACTACAGGCGCCCGCCATCTCACCCGGCTAGTTTTTTTGTATTTTTTTAGTAGAGACGGGGTTTCACCGTGTAGACCAGGATGGTCTCGATCTCCTGACCTCGTGATCCACCCGTCTCGGCCTCCCAAAGTGCTGGGATTACAGGCTTGAGCCACCGTGCCCAGCCTACTCTACCTTCTTAACACTCAGAGAGAAGTAGGCCGATGGCAAGAAGAAGGTATGTTGACAAAGTAAAGGATGTTTTCATTGTACTAACAACTCTCCACAGGTACCACTTAGGTAGAAAATATGACCTAGGATCCAAATTCAGTCTATCTGATTGCAAAGTCTGGGCATGTTTCCCCATGCCACAAGAGACATGCCCAAAGTGACAAGGATAAGAAATGTTAAGGCCAGAATTAGAACCCAGGGCCTTTGACTTTTTATCGCTCTGTTTCCTTGATACAAACTTTAATTCCCACAGCTGAATCAGGCCACACTTCAAAACAATGCTAGACTTAGTATCAGCAATTGTTTTATCTCTGATGACTTCTCATTTTGCCTGATCAAGAGCATTGGTAATTAAGAAGGAAAAGGCAAGAGAAAGAAAAATGTGGAAAGGAAGAAAGTTGGAGGCCCAAATGATTTTCTAAGATGAGGAGACTGACAAATTCCCTCACCAATTGTCTCCAGAACATAACACACTGTGGTATTCACACCATACATGACACTGTGCTAACCACCGTCACAGCAGTTTTAAACAGTTTGCATTTTGAACAGTGTGCTTTTGAGACTCTTAGTAAATTCAACCATTCCCTTATTCCTTGAGATTAATAAACCTATTCATGATGAACCTCATTCTCAATGGGAGACATACCTGACAAATCTAATTATCTATAAAAAGAAGGCAATACACAATTGCTTAAAGAATAAATAACTCTTTAGTGAAGAGCAGAAGCAAAGCATGAGGAGGAACAGGTCCCGGTAGCCCTGGTTGGAACACACAATTTGCCAAAATCTCCAAAATGGGTAGTCATTGCAACTAATACATAGAAGGATATTTAACCTGGAGTGTCTGTTTTTGTGAGTTTTTCTACTAGCACATTAGCAAGACAAGTGTTTGGGGGGTCTTTTTGGAGGGGAGTGGACAAATGTAGAGAAAAAGAAAAGCTAAAAAAGGAAGTTGAAACCTGCATTTTCTTGTATCAGGAAATGTTCATGTATTTTATGCCCAATCTGTGTTGACCATATGTGGCTTGTAGTCAATGCAAGCAGCATCTGACCTGCAGAAGTTAATTCTACAGAGCAATGGAATTGAGTTAGCAAGGTTTCATCCTATTACCTTCTGATAAAAGATTAATTCTTTTTTTCTCTCTCTCACAGTGAGTCCCTGACACTTTTAACTATTCGTGTTTCTAGTGAAAATAAATTGATTCAAAATTCAACTAACTACTTTTCCTGAAACTCTTTAGTGGGTTGAAGGGCATTTTATTTCTTTTCACTGAACATTTTATTTTCCCTACTAACTAAAATAATAAAATGTATACATGGGGACATGGGCAGGAGTTGACCTCCCAAAGCTAAAAGCTTTTTTTTTTTTTTAGATGGAGTCTCGCTCTGTTGTCCGGGCTGGAGTGCAGTGGAGCAGTCTTTTCTCACTGCAACTCTGCCTCCTGGGTTCAAGTCATTCTCCTGCCTCAGCCTCCCAAGTAGCTGGAATTACAGGTGCCCACCACCACGCCAGCTAAAAGTCTGAAAAGTCATTTCTGAAAAGTCTCCTATGAATATTGGTAAGTAGAAAACAACTAAAAAACAGTATTGATTATATCAGCACAATTTTGAAGAAATAAAACACACACATGTAAATACACACACATGTGAAAAGATGAAAAGGAAGTACACTAAAAGGTTAGCAGTAGTTTCTCTCGATATTGAGAATGGGGGTGCTCTTTTAGTTCCTTCATTTTTGCCTTGGTCTACTTTACAATTTCTCTCTCTCTTTTATTATTGTTATTATTGTTTGAGATAGTCTCAGTCACCCAGGCTGGAGTGCAGTGGCACGAGCTTGGCTCACTGTAACCTCCGCCTCTTGGATTCAAGAGATTCTCGTGCCTCAACCTCCTGTGTAGTTGGAATTACAGGTATATGCCCCCATGCTCGGCTAATTTTTTTTTTTTTTTTTTTGAGACGGAATTTTGCTCTTGTCGCCCAGGCTGGAGTGCAGTGGCATGATCTCGCCTGTCACCACGCCCAGCTAATTTTTTGTATTTTTAGTACAGACAGGGTTTCACGGTGTTAGCCAGGATGGTCTTGATCTCCTGACCTGGTGATCCGCCCACCTTGGCCTCCCTAAGTGCTGGGATTACAGGCGTGAGCCACCACCACGCCCAGCCTCTCATTGTGTTTTAATTTGCATTTCTCTAATGATCAGTGATGCTGAACTTTTTTTCATGATTGTTGACCACATGTATGTGTTCTTTTGAAAAGTATCTGTTCATGTCGTTTGCCCACTTTTTTATGGTGTTGTCTTTTTCTTTTTCTTTTTTAGCTCATCAGCTATTGTTAGCATCAGTGTATTTTATGTGTGGCCCAAGACTATTCTTCTTCCATTGTGGCCCAGGGAAGCCAAAATATTGGACACCTCTGTCTCAGATACAAGTAAACAACCAAGGCTGAAAAAAAAAAAAAAAAAAAGGCCTTGAACATTAAAACAGTGAGTGAAGCAAATGGATAGAAAAAAGCAACTTGAGTGAAACAAAGATTATACAATAAAAATAAAACCCCAAAAGATTCGAATACCATCAGGTAAAATATGGCAGTTATGAAACGAGGACAAAATATTATTTTTAATGAACATTTAGAAAACAAAAAGGAATTATTGGAAATTAAAAAATATGAAAAAGACAACAGAAGACTGGACAATAAAACTGTTCTCTAAGTAAAGCAAAAAGACAGTCAGAAAATAGAAAAGCAGGCCGGGCGCGGTGGCTCAAGCCTGTAATCCCAGCACTTTGGGAGGCCGAGACGGGCGGATCACGAGGTCAGGAGATCGAGACCATCCTGGCTAATACAGTGAAACCCCGTCTCTACTAAAGAATACAAAAAACTAGCCGGGCGACGAGGCGGGCGCCTGTAGTCCCAGCTACTCGGGAGGCTGAGGCAGGAGAATGGCGTAAACCCGGGAGGCGGAGCTTGCAGTGAGCTGAGATCCGGCCACTGCACTCCAGCCCGGGGGACAGAGCGAGACTCCGTCTCAAAAAAAAGAAAATAGAAAAGCAAAGATAAAATTAAAAGACAGCCTTGAAGATATGATATCCAAAGGACAGGAGTTCCAAAAACTAAATAAATATAAATAAAATAGAAACTTACAATGAAATAATTTTAAAATTGTACCTAGTCCAGAGGATAGGAGTTTTCAGATTCAAAAGGATTTACTGAGTATCCAATGAAAAGGATGAAAACAAACCCAGATTAAGGCATATCAATATAATATCATGGAGATGAAAAGGTCTTACAAGCTTCCAGAGAAAGAAAAAAGTTACAACAAAAGATTACCAGACTTATTTAATAACACTGGAAGTTAGAAAGCAAAAGAATAATGTCCTCAAAATTCTAAAGGAAAATGATTACTAACACGGAACTTTATATCTAACTAAACTTTTCTCATGTATGATGGTAGGGGGAAAAAAAGACATTTTGGGAATTACAAGTTTTCTTTTTTTTTGTTTTGTTTTGTTTTTGAGGCGGAGTCTTGCTCTGTCGCCCGGACTGGAGCGCAGTGGCTGGATCTCAGCTCACTGCAAGCTCCGCCTCCCGGGTTTACGCCATTCCCCTGCCTCAGCCTCCCGAGTAGCTGGGACTACAGGCGCCCGCCACCTCGCCCGGCTAGTTTTTGTATTTTTAGTAGAGACGGGGTTTCACCGTGTTCGCCAGGATGGTCTCGATCTCCTGACCTCGTGATCCGCCCGTCTCGGCCTCCCAAAGTGCTGGGATTACAGGCTTGAGCCACCGCGCCCGGCCAGGAAATTACAAGTTTTCAAAACATTTACTTGTCTTCTTCACTTTCTCAGAAAGCTATTAGAATGTGGTCAGTAAACCAGAAACGGAGCAATGGATACAGGAAGCAGAATTTACACAGGGACTGTTAACAGGAAATTCCAGAGTGATAGTGAAGGGAATCTCTGAGAGCAGCTAGTCCAAGATGGGACAAATCATACAGCTCCAGGAGAAAATCTTCAGGGAGATAAAATTGGGAGACTATGTGATGTGTCTGAACATCGTTAAGAGAATACAAATACCAAAGAGCACACATTGAATTAATGATTAAAATAAAACCCAGAAAAGAAAAACAAAGCAAGGCCGGATGCTGTGGCTCACGCCTGTAATCCCAGCACTTTGGGAGGCTGAGGTGGGTAGATCACCTGAGGTCGGGAGTTCGAGACCAGCCTGACCAATATGGAGAAACCCAATCTCTACTAAAAACACACACACAAAGTTAGCCAGGCATGGTGGTGCATGCCTATAATCCCAGCTACTTGGGAGGCTGAGGCAGGAGAATTGCTTGAACCCGGGAGGCAGGGGTTTCCGTGAGCTGAGATAGCGCCACTGCACTCCAGCCTGGGAAACAAAGGCAAAACTCTGTCTCCAGAAAAAAAAAAAAAAAAGAAAAGGAAAAGGAAAAGGAAAAAATAAAATAATTATCAGGGAAACAAAAGTTGTATAAGAAAGAAAAAGCAATGTCATAGTTTACAGTATGACTCAGCTGTGAAAAATCATTGTGATGTAAACCCTAATGCTGACCAGGCAAAAATTATGACCTAAGTATGTTGGAAGGAGAAGGGGACAGGGAGTGTGGTAGGGTAGAGGCAGGGAGAAAGAGAATTAACCTCCTCTTCTGTAGTGGGAAGTTATTTTTTGGCACCTAAAACTGAAAAATCAAGAAGTTAGCAATATAAACATGTTATGTAGAAACATAACAACAACAACAAAAATTAACCGGGCGTAGTGGCGAGTGCCTGTAGTCCCAGCTACTCAGGCGGCTGAGGCAGGAGAACGGCGTGAACCCAGGAGGCGGAGCTTGCTGTGAGCAGAGATCGCGCCACTGCACTCCAGCCTGGGCGACAGAGCCAGACTCCGTGTCAAAAAGAAAAAGAAAAAGAAAAAGAAACATAAAAGCAAATATGAAAAAGCACTCACAGATACATGACAGCAATTGCTTCTGAAGAGAGGGATGTGGGAGACAGGGAGGTAGAGAACCACTGCTTTTCCTCATCAACCTTGTGGAACCTTGTTTTGTTTTTTATTTTTTGAGACTGCCGCTCTGTCGCCCAGGCTGGAGTGCAGTGGCGCCATCTCAGCTCACTGCAACCTCCGTCTCCCGGATTCAAGCAATTCTCTGCTTCAGCCTCTGGGATTACAGGTGCCCGCCACCACGCCCGGCTAATTTTTATATTTTTAGTAATGACGAGGTTTCACCATCTTGGCTAGGCTGGTCTCCAACTCCTGACCTCGTGATCCACCCACCTCAGCCTCCCAAAGTGCTGGGATTACAGGCATGAGCCACCACGCCCGACCCCTTTTTGTATTTTAAACTGCAGCCATATATTACTTTGATGCAAGCATAAAACAAAAAAAATCTAAAAATTTTGGCCAGACACAGTGGCTCACGCCTGTAATCCCAGCACTTTGGGAGGACGAGGCAGGTGGATCACGAGGTCAAATGATCAAGGCCATCCTGGCCAACATGGTGAAACCCCGCTTCTACTAACAATACAAAAATTAGCCGGGCATGGTGGCACGCACCTGTAGTACCAGCTACTTGGGAGCTTGAGACAGAAGAATCTGGGAGGCGGAGGTTGCAGTGAGCCGAGATCGTGCCACTACACTCCAGCCTGCCAATAGAGCGAGGCTCCTTCTCAAAAAAAAAAAAAAAAAATCTAAAAATTTTAAAAAGGAGTGAATGGCTGGCTTTTGGAGCTCTACATATTTAGGTTAGACACTCACTGCAGCAGTAACCTAGATCTGACCTTGTGTAACTTCCTTAACCTCTCTGAGCCTGTTTGTTTCCATCTGTTAAATTGGGACAATGGCAGTTGTGAGGATTAAATGAGGTTTAATGTGTAAGGCCTTTTGCCAATATTGGACAATTAATGTCAGTTTCCATTTCAAATGGCCAAGGCTCACTTGGCCATTGTGGGAGACTAGAAGCCAAAGTGTTTCTGCTGTTGCAGCAGAGTTCTAATTACACCAATTGCCCAGTTGTTTGAGGAGGGAGGCTTTAGATCAATGCTTCTCAATCTTGAACAAGTTATAGACTCCTTTTAAAGGAGAAACAAAAACAAAAATCCCCACCAGACTCTTAGGGGTCTAATGTTGACTTAGACAATTTTTATTATAGTGTTATTTAATTAAGTATGTATTAATTTCTTATATACATAGAACTTGGAAAAGCCTAAATTAATAAATACAGTCAAAATAAATATAAATGCAAAACAAATAACAAGACCAGTAAAATTCAAATGAACACTAATTTAATGTGACAGTGGTAACATTTTGCTGAAACCAAATTACAGTTCTTCAAGAGCGCATGCTATAGCACATTCTCATGGGTCTCTGTGCCCAGGTTACTTGGTGCTGGTTGATGACCCAATTTCTCACTGATTTTCTGTAAAGCCTTCTTTCACAGATAGTTGCATATCTCCTTGGCCTTTGCATGGTTCTAGCATGTCTCTTATATGTCAGATCTACCAGTAATCTTTTCTTGTTAGTCTAATACAATGAAATAACACAACTTGGCACTAACTCAATCAGAAACACAAACTCAGGCTCAAAAATTGAGAAGAACCCCAAATTAAAAATCTTTATGTAGAAAACAAGAGAATCCCTTAATGAAACTTTGTGGAGATTAGCTAAGCCCTCCTGGGGAGCCATAACCAAGAGGCAAGAGTGAGTCCTGGGGCCAGGCACAGTGGCTCACGCCTGTAATCCCAGCACTCTGAGGCAGAGGTTGCAGTGAGCCGAGATCGTGCCATTGCACTCCAACCTGGGTGACAGAGCAAGACACTATCTCAAAAAAACAAAAAACAAAAAACAGTGAGGACTTTCCAGTCAGCAGATGCCATTCTTGCTTTCCTTTTCTCTCCCTGTCCCTTCCAAATGTGGAGACACATGTCCAGTCAAAATTGCTAGTTTCATTCTGCTTTTGACCATACCCATGGGACATCTAATTATGATTTCCTTCTTTCTACACACAATAATTCCTTGTTTTATTGTATGAGTTGTGATGGGTCCTTTGTTTGCTTTACTTGTTTCTTTAAATTTTGCCTTCTTTTTTTTTTTTTTTTTGAGACGGAGTCTTGCTCTGTCGCCCAGGCTGGAGTGCAGTGGCCAGATCTCAGCTCACTGCAAGCTCCACCTCCCGGGTTTACGCCATTCTCCTGCCTCAGCCTCCCGTGTAGCTGGGACTACAGGCGCCCGCCACCTCGCTCGGCTACTTTTTGTATTTTTTAGTAGAGACTGGGTTTCACCGTGTTCGCCAGGATGGTCTCGATCTCCTGACCTTGTGATCCGCCCGTCTCGGCCTCCCTAAGTGCTGGGATTACAGGCTTGAGCCACCGCGCCCGGCTGCCTTCTTTTTAAAAATATATATTAAGATATTTTGGCCAGGCGTGGTGGCTCATGCCTGTAATCCCAGCACTTTGGGAGGCCGAGGCAGGTGGATCACGAGGTCAGGAGATCGAGACTATCCTGGCCAACATGGTGAAACCCCATCTCTACTAAAAAAAAAAAATACAAAAAATTAGCCGGGCATGGTGGTGGGCGCCTGTAGTCCCAGCTACTCGGGAGGCTGAGCAGGAGAATGGCGTGAACCCCGGAGGCAGAGCTTGCAGTGAGCAGAGATCACACCACTGCACTCCAGCCTGGGCGACAGAGCAAGACGCTGTCTCAAAAAAAAAAAAAAAGAGAGATATTTTGTCTGGGCACAGTAATCCCAGCATTTTGGGAGGCCAAGGCAGGTGGATCACAAGGTCAGGAGTTTGAGACCAGCCTGACCAACATGGTGAAACCCCATCTCTACTGAAAATACAAAATTTAGCTGGGTGTTGGGGGGGGCACCTGTAATCCCAGCTGCTCAGGAGGCTGAGGCAGGAGAATCACTGGAACCTGAGAGACGGAGGTTGCAGTGAGGAGAGATCCTGCCATTGCACTCCAGCCTGGGCAACAGGAGCAAGACACCATCTCAAAAAAAAAATCGGTGTTTTTAAATGGAATTTAATATGCACATATTCTGGCATATTTAAAACAAACTGAGAAAAAATGTTCTTTTGTGAAATGACTTGTTATTCAAGGCTTTTTAGTGTATGTGCTGCCAAAGCGAGCACTATTCAAGGTTTTTTAAGGCTTTCCTAGGAAGAGGTAGTGTCATGAAAAGAATAAAAGGAGCCAGCTTCGATGGCTCATGCCTGTAATCCTAGCTCTTTGAGAGGCCAAGACAAGCAGATTCCCAAGCTCAGTAGTTTGAGATCAGCCCGGGCAACATGGCAAAACCCCGTCTCTACAAAACATAAAAATAAATACATAAATAAATAAATATTCGCCAAACATTTTTTTTAAAAAAGCATAGTATATTAAAATTGCCCAACCCAACCTCAGCTCTTCCCCTGTAACCCAGGCTGCTAGTCCAGGAGCATAGCCTCAGACATGGCAGGCTGTTTTCTGGCAACACACATCCAACCACACATGTGCCATGTACCAAAAGCCAGGGGGTGAAATGTCCCTCACAGTCCAGGATTTCTCTTTTCTGCAACCACAGTTATCCACAGAAGTTATGAAAGTTCAGGCAATCCTGGTCATTTCAGCAACTCCAGGTGACTGCAGTGACTAAAAGGAAAGTAAAAGAAGTTGCCTCTGCTCATACCCAAAACACCTCCAGCTATATATACATTTTTTTCAACAAATGTTTATTAAACAACTATTATGTGAGGTTCCACGTTTTCTATTAGGCTATACGAGGGATATAAAGTTGAAGAACATGTATGTCCTACTTAGGAAAGTACACAATCTAGAGGAGGGGGTGGACATATAAACAAATAACTGCAAAGATTGATACGCAGTATGCTATGGGAACATAGAGGAAGGAGCAACTCCAGCTTGCCTGAACTGACTGAGTTGGTTTCTGGCTGAGTTAGAGTTTCTCAGCTTAAGAAAAGGTGAAAAGCGGCCGGGCGCGGGGGCTCGCGCCTGTAATCCCAGCACTCTGGGAGGCCTAGGTGGGCAGATCACAAGGTCAGGAGATCGAGACCATCCTGGCTAACACGGTGAAACCTCGTCTCTACTAAAAATACAAAAAAATTAGCCAGGCCTGGTGGCAGGCGCCCTCCTGAACCCAGGAGGTGGAGCTTGCAATGAGCCGAGATCATGCCACTGCACTCCAGTCTGGGCGACAGAGTGAGACTCCATCTCAAAAAAAAAAAAAAAGAAAAAAGAAAAGAGAAAGAAAAGGTGAATAGGAGAAGGAGTCCAGGCAGGAGATAGAGCACAGAAAAAAAAAAACAAAAAAAAAACTTAGTTCATGCAAGGAAAAGTAAGTAGGTCTGGCATTACATAATGTATAGTAGATAAAAATAAACCAGAAAAAACATGGGACAGATGTTTAAGTTTGAAATTTTCCCCACAGTTTCAATTTGATGTATGTATGTGTAGGTATATATACAAATATATGACAATATTTATGTAAACAAAGCACTGTTCCAGATATTGCAAATCTAGAAATACTTCTTTGCAGTGTTTCTCAGAAGGAAAACTTGGACATGACTTATAAAGCAAATAATAACTCATGTAAAGCAAGTCTGCAGAGAACCACAATAACATTGACCAAGTATTTGGTATGACTTTTCAATGAGTAAAATCTAGAATAGTTAGGCAAATGGACAACCTGCATGTCCTTCAAACAATTCTTCATAAATAACATTTCTATCAAACAACAGTTTGATAAGAATTAGGCAATAGGTAATTGAGTTTATAGTCTTTGCAATTACTTTATAGTTGGTTCTAATGGCAGTTGGTATTCTTTGGAGAGTTGTAATCAATGAGCTGATATGATTGTATATAATTCATATGTGCCAATTTTAGGAAGGGAGGAAGAGCAGGGAGAGCCTTGCGGGGGTTTGTTACATTGTCTGAGATGAAAAAAAATAGGCCCGGCACAGTGGCTCACGCCTGTAATCCCAAAACTTTGGGAGGCCAAGTCAGGCAAATCGCGAGGTCAGGAGTTCAAGACCACCCTGGCCAACATAGTGAAACCCCCGTCTCTACTAAAAATACAAAAATTAGCCGGGTGTGGTGGCATGCACCTGTAGTCCCAGCTACTCGGGAGGCTGAGGCGGGAGAATCACTTGAACCCAGGAGGCAGCGGTTGCAGTGAGCCAAGACCATGCTATTGTACTCCAGCCTGGGTGACAGAGTGGAGTGAAACTCCATCTAAAATAATAATAATAATAATAAATTAGAAAAAGAAAAAAGAATTACGTAGTGACGATACATGCAGGAGTCATTAAGTGGTAGAATTGCTCAAGTTTGCCATCAATTAGTGCTGGGGAGTGAGAAGTATGAAGAGTCTTAGAAGCCTCTTAGATTTCTGTTATGAATTTCTGGGTGAATTTTATTTCCCTTAACTAGAATAATAAAGACTAGATTGGGAAAGGCAAGCTGTAATTATGAGTTCTGGTAAAACTTGATGTTAGGAAGTGATGAAAGAGTGGACATGATTTATCTTTTTAATATAAGAAGAACAAATGTTGATGAGACAGTGATGGTCCCACACATTGGCACATCCACACCAGGAGGCAATTTTTCAGTGTTAATATAATATTAAATGCACACACCACATGATTGAATTGATTCAGTCAAGTCTATTTCTTGGCATCGACTTCAGAAAAAAATATATGTGCACTAGGAAGAATGTACAAGGATATGTATTGTAGCATTGTTTGTAATATAAGAAATTTAAACTACTTAAATTATCTTTAATATGGAAATAATTCAATAAACCATGATAATGTTTCCAGAGTTGCTAAATAATAAAAATCACCTAGGATATTGAGAGAAAATAATTTCTTGGCCAGCCTCCGTGGCTCACGCCTGTAATCCCAGCACTTTGGGAGGCCGAGGTGGGCTGATCACCTGAGATCAGGAGTTTGAGACCAGCCTGGCCAACATGGTGAAACCCTGTCTCCACTAAAAATACACACACACACACACACACACACACACACACACACACACAAAGAAGTAGCCAAGCATAGTGGCGGGTGCCTGTAATCTCAGGTACTCGGGGGGCTGAGACAGGAGAATCGCTTGAACCTGGGAGACAGAGGTTGTGGTGAGCTGAGATCATGCCACTGCATTCCAGCCTAGGCAACAGAGTAAGACACCATCTCAAAAAAAAAAAAAAAGAAAAGAAAAGAATTTCTCCAACCCCCTTCCCAGTCCCATGAAACCAGACTCTCTTAGGGGTGAGGGCTGAATATTTCTAGGTGACTCTTATCATTAGGAAATTTTCAGAAACAGTTAAGGAAAGTGTTTCCAAAACTATCTCCACAAATACTAGATGAGAATTTAAGAGAATGCAGGTATGTTTGTGTGAAGCAACTCAAAATGAGCTCCAAAATATATTGACTGATCAACAGAGACTACAGATGAACCCACAATATGATACCATTATGTAGCCACAGGCTCACACACAGAACCATGTATTTTGAGAGATGAATATGGGCTTGGGGGTGGTGATTTCAAAGGGAACTTCTGTTATGCCTATAAAGTTTGATTTCTCAGCTGAGCGCAGTGGCTCACGTTTGTAGTCCCAGCACTTTGGGAGGCCTAGACAGGCAGATCATGACGTCAGGAGACCGAGACCATCCTGGCCAACATGGTGAAACTCCATCTCTACCCCAAAAAAAAAAAAAAAATTAGCTGGGTGTGGTGGCACATGCCTGTAATCCTAGCTACTGGGGAGGCTGAGGCACGAGAATCAGTTGAACCCAAGAGATGGAGGTTGCAGTGAGCCGAGATCATGCCACTACACTCCAGCCTGGTGACAGAGCGAGACTCCATCTGAAAAAATACAAATAAAAATAAAGTTTGACTTTTCTTTTTACAACCAAAATGTAGTCATGTGTTAATTCTTTAATTAAAAGTAAATATTTATGTACTGCTGGTGTGGTTGAGGTGATGAAGGTAGCCTTTGCAAAATTCATGATTTGTCTCAGATCTCACATACACTTTGAGGCATGTCCTCGTTAAATTGTATCTACTTATTTATCAAATATTTGACATTGTTCTCTACACACAATGAAGCAGGTTCATTGTTTTGGAAAGGGAGGGCAAGAGAGGCAGTAAAGATGGGGAAGAGGACCAAGAAATCCCCTGCCATTTCCATGTCTACCCATCTTTCAAGACCCAATTCAAATTCTGTCTCAAAGGGTCAGTTCCCACAACGTGATCTCATCTCTGTCTTCTACACTCCCATGCCACTTCCTTCATCTACTCACATATTTGACTACAGGTCTCACCCCTCTTCCCACACTATCCCCCCTCCATTTCACTTTTTATTTCCCCAAAGCTCAGCAGTGCCCTGCATACACAGCTCTCAATACTAAATGATTATTGAATGAAATGCTTCCAGCTATGCCTCTGAGGTCTGAGAATGGTCTTCTACTCTCCACTGTAATTACTGCCCAGTGGAAGTCACTTAGTCCTCTCTCCCCTTACATCCTCACCCCATCTCTCCCTCCTCCACACTGCTGTCCAAAACGCCTGCAATAGGAAACATGTGTTTTCATTATATAATTAAAGCTAAGGCTCAATATCCAAATCCCCTGAGGAGAGGCATAAAAAGTAAATGGTTGCATCCCATTCTTTTAGAACCCACGATGGACAGGAGTGAAAGAAGAGACAGTAACCAGTTCCCACATACCTCGGGTAGGGTGAAGAGCAGAGTTGGAGAACAGAAACTCTGTTGGCTCCTTGGGGAGGAAAAACAAGCATGGAAAAAAGAGGCTTTTCTTCATAAGTGTGCCACATCAGTCACCCATTGCCACTTCTGCCTTTCATCTAATCCCTGGCAGCCATCCTAAGAAGAATAACTGTCTTGACATGAGACAGACGATTTCAAGGCCTTCTCCTTGAGGCCAATCTATCCACGAAGATGGGGAACAGCGTTTCACAGTGTTGCCCTTCAGTCCTCTTATGAGTGACTCATTCCGAGACCAAACTGAGGACACTCTCCAAAAAGCCATGCCAGGTCTCCAGCTGGTTTCAGACTAGCAGCCACAAAGGAATCAACAGACCATTGTTTTTTTATATAAACCGTATGTCCTGGAACTTCATGTCTTATGCCACTTGTGCTGAGGTCTCTTTGCCCTAGCCCTCCCCACAGTCACATTTATTTTATTATTTATTTAAGTTATGCATCAATCAGGGGGCTGGCATGTAACATTTGGCACCTCAAATTGGGTAGTTTGGAGAAAGTTCATAAAAGGAATATTTGTAAACAGCAAGAAGACAGTTCTATCTCTTGGTGCTGGTATTGGTGAGGCACATTTGCCACCTCTCTGTCAAGGAGAGGGAGTGAGTCCCAGTCCCAGGGAGTCATAGCTACATGGGAAGGGCTGCCTTACAGGTGCTTTCAAGAGAATATATATCCTAATTTCAGTCTCCCTCCTTTTGATTTCTTCCCTCTGTCTTCATTGGCCAAACCCTGCTGGAAGCCAAGGGCCAAAGAAGCTCCTTGATGTTGTCTACAACAGTTCGTCCCTCTAGGTCACAAGCAGGTGGAGGTGAATGAACAGTGATGCTGGGAGAACAATGGAAGATGTACAGGACAACTGCACTGTCTGTCTTTGGCTCAAAAACCACCACCGTGGCGTTTGTGTGTACAAGGCCATTTATAATCTGAAGCGCACTACCTTTCCACCCAATCTCCCACCATTCTCACCATGTGACAGTGCTATGATCAAGACATAAGGCAGTGTCCCTGCCCAAGCCTCACAGTTCCATACCTGTGTGCCTGCCTTGTGCTTCCTCCTCTGCCTGAACCATTCATCTCCCTTTCCGTCTTGGAGAATTTCTACCCATCTTTCAAGATGAGACTCAACCATTTCCCTTTGAAGCCTTCCCTGATCTTATTCTCTTCATATAAGCTTCATCAATTTTGCATTTTTAATACTGAAACACAGCAAAAGTATGTGAGCACAAACTTTATTCCTGTACATTTTTTCCTGCCACTCTACTGAGCATTCCTCAAAGATGAAGACTTTCTATCATTATTATTAGTAATGACCACAACTGTAATTTTCTGAGTACTATTATGTGCCAGACCTAGCTCCATTAATTTATTTTCTCAATTAATTATATGACACACTTTGTTTTTATCCAAAGTACACGCATGAACACTGATTTTCAGAAAGATTGATCAGCTTGTACAAGGTCACTCAGCTAGTTAGCAGCAGAGCTAGGATTCAAACCTATGTCCATCCAACTCCCAAGTCCCTGAAAGTAACCACAGCGGACACTACCTCTCAGCTTCATGTCCCCAGAGATGGCCCCACTCTGGATAATGCATAACTGGTGCCTGAGACATGTTTCTGAATAAACAACCAGAAGAATAATATGCTGACAAAAATCTTTTGACTATGCATACGTTGCTCTGGTATGAGTTGGCACATGGCCTTGATTTTCTGTAGCCTCATCTCCAAGCTGATAGTTTACAGCCACGTTCCATGAAGCTGGTAAAACTAAACTAAACAAACTAAACTTTGTCTTGACTTAAGTGGCTTCTCAGAAAAGACTCATCAGCAAACACAATCCCTTCGAAGACTGTGGTATTGTCCTTGATCCTAGAGCAGGGTTAGAAAATTTTCCCAAGGAATGGAAGAACAGTGTGGCAGGAGTAGCTGAGCAATATGTCCTTGTGGGTTTACATAACACAAACTGGGAGCTGAGAAAAAAGAGGAAGTAGATTTTTTAAATGAATCCTTTTATAATAATAACAGCCACCATAGACTGAAAGCTTATTGTGTGGCTAACTCTGTTCTTGGTGCTTTACATGCATTATTTCTAATTTTTTAGCAGCCCTGAAAAATAGATCTTACTTATCTTTCTTATTCCCATTTTATAGACCAGGAAACTGAGACTCAGTGAGCTTAAGTAACTTGTCCAAGGCCTCCCAAACACACGTAATACCTGACTTCAAAGGCCATGCTTAAATTTCCATGGCTCTACCCTGATTCCCTGAAAGACACAAATTAAACACTATAAGCTATAACAGAACCGACATTATCATAAGGGAAATCCCTTATGAACCTTTGGAAATTCTATGGCAAGTCAAGGTAATTCTGATTATCAAATGCAATTGTAAAACTCAGTTTTAGAATCCTAAAATAACATTTGTCTTCACATAATTACCTCATTTAAGCCTTCCTTTTACATCTTTGTAAAACAAGTAAAAGTGGTGTTATGATTCCATTTATGGATGAGGAGATTGAAGTTCAGGGAAACAAAGCAGCTGATAACAATAGCATTGGAACCTAGGACGCTCATAAACTTATATGCAAAAGCATTTGTGTTGTGAGTATTTTGAACCTATAAAGTTGAAAGTCTGCTTGTTTCTAAAGAGTTGGCTTATGCCAAGTTCCTCTTCCTCATCTACCTTTCTCCACTGACACATTTTTTCCTTATTATGTTCATTCATTGCACAAGTATTGTAACAACACTTTTTTTTTTTTTTTGAGACAGAGTCTCGCTCTGCCGCCCAGGCTGGAGTGCAGTGGCCGGATCTCAGCTCACTACAAGCCCCGCCATTCTCCTGTCTCAGCCTCCCGAGTATCTGGGACTACAGGCGCCCGCCACCTCACCCGGCTAGTTTTTTGTATTTTTTAGTAGAGACGGGGTTTCACCGTGTTAGCCAGGATGGTCTCGATCTCCTGACCTCGTGATCCGCCTGTCTCGGCCTCCCAAAGTGCTGGGATTACAGGCTTGAGCCACCGCGCCTAGCCCACATTTTTAAATTAGAAGTAATTTCATTCATAATTCCAGTACCCTGACTTATCAATTATTTTTAGGTTTCTATTATTTTCTTCCAGTCCTTATCCATATACCACAAAAAAGCACATACACACATTTACACATATAAACACACATCAATAAATATTAAAAATTCCCTGGGAAGTTATTTGAAACTCAGTGCTGATCAAAAGGTGGTGGTCACAGGCACCTGATTCACAGAATCCAAACAGATTCTTATACATATGTTATTTCCCCTGAGACAGCACAGATCTTTTTGCTGTTGTTGTTGTTGCTGTTTTTGAAATGGAGTCTCACTCTACCACCCAGGATGGAGTGCAGTGGTGTGATCTCGGCTCACTGCAACCTCCACCTCCCAGGTTCAAGTGATTCTCCTGCCTCAGCCTCCAGAAGTAGCTGGGACTGCAAGTGCACACCACCACACCTGGCTAATTTTTGTGTTTTTAGTAAAGACAGGATTTCACCATGTTGGCCAGGCTGGTCTCGAACTCCTGACCTCAGGTGATCCACATGCCTCGGCCTCCCAAAGTGCTGGGATTATAGGCGTGAGACACTGCGACTGGCCTGGTTTTTGTTTTTGTACCCATTACCTAGCTTTAACAGTTATCAACATGTGTCAAATCCTGTATCACTTCTACCACTGTTTATTCTCTTCCAGCTAGATTATTCTGAAGCAAATCCCAGGCATCATAATATTGCATCTACAAATAACTTTTTATTTCTTTTCTTCTTCTTCTTTCTTTCTTTCTTTCTTTCTTTCTTTCTTTCTTTCTTTATTTATTTTGAGACGGAGTCTCGCTCTGTCACCTGGGCTGGATTGCAGTGGCCGGATCTCAGCTCACTGCAAGCTCCACCTCCCGGGTTTACGCCATTCTCCTGCCTCAGCCTCCCGAGTAGCTGGGACTACAGGCGCCCGCCACCTTGCCTGGCTACTTTTTTGTATTTTTTAGTAGAGACGGGGTTTCACCGTGTTAGCCAGGATGGTCTCGATCTCCTGACCTCATGATCCACCCGTCTCGGCCTCCCAAAGTGCTGGGATTACAGGCTTGAGCCACCGCGCCCGGCCTATTTATTTATTTTGAGATGGAGTTTTGCTCTTGTTGTTTATGCTGGAGTGCAATGGCACCGTCTCGGCTCACTACAACCTCCACCTCCCAGGTTCAAAGGATTCTCCTGCCTCAGCCTCCCAAGTAGCTGGGATTACAGGCATGTGCCACAAAACTCGGCTAATGTATTTTTTGTAGTAGAGACAGGGTTTCTCCATGTTGGTCCAGCTCGTCTCAAACTCCCAACCTCAGGTGATCCGCCCACCACGGCCTCCCAAAGTGCTGGGATTACAGGCCTGAGCCACTGCACCTGGTCTTTTTCTTATTGTTTATGTTTAATTATGGATGCATAATAGTTGCATATATTTATGGAGTACATGTGATGTTTTGATACAAGTATGCAATTTGTAATGATCAAATCAGGGTAATTAGGGTATCCATAACCTTTAACATTGATCATTTCTTCGTTTTAAAATAAATGATCAATTTCTTAGAATATACAATAAATTATTGTTAACTACAATCACCTTATTGTGCTACTGAATACTAGATCTTATTCCTTGTATCTTCTTCTTCTTCTTCTTCTTTCTTTTTTTTCAGAGACAGGATCTTGATCTTTCCCCCAGGCGGGAGTGCAGTGGCATGATCATAGCTCACTACAATCCGCAAACCTCAAACTCCTCGACTCAAGTGATCCTCCCGCCTCAACCTCCCAAGTAGCTGTGACTACAGACATGCCCATCACGCCCATCTAATTTTTAAAGTTTTTTGTAGAGATGGAATTTCACTATGTTGTCCATGCTGGTCTTGAACTCCTGGCCTCAAGGAATCCTCCCACCTTATTGTCCCAAAGTGCTGACATTACAGGTGTAAGCCACCATACCTGATCCTATTGCTTCTTTCTACCTGAATTTTTGTACCCACTAACCATCTCCGCTTTATTCCTGCCTCCAGGCTATCCCTCCCAGCCTCTGGTAACCACCATTCTACTCTCTCCATGAGTTCAATTGTTTTTTTTTTTTAGGCTCCCACATATGAGTAAGAACATGCAATAATGAAACAGCACGATCCTGATATCATGAACTAGGCAAATAGAAAGAAGAGAGAACAACAAGGGAAAGACTTACTCAAAGTTAGTGATCATTTCTGTAAAGATTTTTTTTTTTAAGGAGTCACCACTGCTATATCCAAATTCTGAATATGGCAATTATTCCTCAATAGGATGTAATGCCTGCTTTTCTGAGGCAAACTTTCCTGGTCTTTCAAATGTTATCTTAATAAGAGTGACATTGACCAAAATGTTAACTTTAGTTATCTCTGGGTGGTGAGATTCACAGGTGATGTTCATATTCTTGTTGATTCTTTTATGCCTTTTCTGAATTTTCTACAATAAACATATGTTTCTAATAATATTAGAATGAATAATAATGGTATTGAATACGATGTGAAAATGATCTAAAGAAAAGATCCTGTAAACATTGGAGTCACACGGACAGATCATGTAGTCCATACCACTGGAAGGACAGCCAGCCCCTTTCTTAGGTCAAGAAGCCTAGAACCTGGGAGGTACAAGTTCTAGCCCATTTCTCTCTCTTGTATAACACCTGCTAAGGTGCTGCTGCTCCTTTTTTGTTTGCTCGTTTGTTTTCAACTTGGAAATATTGTTCCAAAACCATTTGTCAACAGAGAAGATTTGATTCTGAGAGCATGTTAAGGATTTTCTGTAGCAATGGTCAAATATAATTTAGTAGAGAATAACACCCATAGAAATGTGTGGGAGCTTTGCTGTCAAGTCCTGTAGCACTTTAATAAAGGAACATGTCATTTTTCTTCAGTTAAATTTTAGCTGGAAATAATATTAGATGAGTTTTTCTTGCCGTTCATTCCATAGCCTTTCTGCAATTTGGAAACCTTAATGATTTCATGCAAAATTCACTGTCTAAAGAGTCTTGGTGGCTTCTGTCTGATCCTGGTTTTTCCTTTTGATGCGGATTACTAATGTGCATCTATCATGGTAAAAACAGCAGAGTTTGGGCAAACACTGCTCTCTCAGACCCCCGCTCCCTTTCAGACCTGGAGATCCTTCATCTAACCCAGTTCCATTCTTGTGTCTCTTCCCGCTGGCTTCCCCGGTGCCATTTTTATTAAAGCCCCAGCTCATCCCACATTCAGCTGCATGACTTCTTACAGGCTTCAGAATAAATCACCACATTGCTCCGATCTTGGCTTCTCTGCCCTCGGCTTTCAATTAAATTTAGAATTGACTTTAAAGATACAACCTCAATGTACATGGTTGAAAATGACCTTGTTTCCCCTTTCCCACCACCTGCGACTTCCTGAGCGGGGCTCTTATACTCCAGCTCCTGGTTCAAAAAGTAGAAACAGGAATTTGCTACATGCTCCTGTGGCAAACTATAAGTCTCAAGCTGTTTAAAGTCTTTAAAGTCCTGTCCAAAAGGTAAAGTACACTCTGCAGAGAAAAATCTGGGGGCCTGAATCTCTGGCTGCCTGTGTTCAGGAAGAGACATAGAAGGAGAGGAGGAAGGAGAAGAAGAGGAGAAGAAGTGAAATAAAAAAAAAAAAAGAACCTTTGAGCTAAACAGTTTTAATTTGTTTAATTTCTACAGTTTGCATTCAGAATATTAGTCTATTTATAATATGCATCCACTATTAAAATAAGTATATTAAGTTAACATAAATGATCTATGACAAGATTAAGAGAACATCAAAGCAGATTTTAACATCAAAACTGACTTTCATCTTTTGTCTTGTCATTTGGCTTTTTACTCTTAGCAAGGAACGTGGCATAGTAAGCAGCAGGTTTGGGCTATTTAGAATTGGGCCTGCTCCTGCCAGTTTCTCCCTCTTACCCTTGGAAGGCTTTACCCACCAGGATGGCTGAACCAGAAAACACGTCTTCCTCCCTTCAAAAACCATGACTATTTTAAGGCACACAGTTCTGTCTAACAAAAGGCAATAAGGTCCCTTTCAATTTGGAAGAGAAGAAGGAAAGAATGATGTGTTCATCTAAAGAAAGGATCAAACAAGATTTAATACGTGAAAAGGATGTGTAAGTTGAAAATGATTTACAAATGTAACAGACCAATTTATTCATTAATTCATCAATCAGTTATTATTTACTATGTATCAGGTTCCAAGGAGGTTGTACAGTACTTAGGAACTTAAGCCTTAATTTTCTCCCCTCTAGAATGGGACTAGAGACCCTTCTTTTTACAGTATGTGAGAATTAGGTGAAAGAATAAATGTAAATTACTTAAAACCAGTTCTTGGCACATAATAAATACTGAATGAATAGCTCTCTATATATGTGAAAAAAAGTATCTTCAACTAGAAGGGGTCTACAGCCTGATGAATTATGATTTTGAAACTTCTACCCTTTGTGCTGAAAACACCCTGAAACTTGGGAAGCTTCAAACATTTAGCTATGCAAATCTCAAATCAGAATACACTCCTAGTGATTGCCCTTTAGAAAAAGTTACTAGGAACAGGCCAGGCGCAGGGGCTCACGCCTGTAATCCCAGCACTTTGGGAGGCCGAGGCGAGCGGATCATGAAGTCAGGAGATCGAGACCATCCTGGCTAACACGGTGAAACCCTGTCTCCACTAAAAATACAAAAAATTAGCCAGGCATGGTGGCTGGCGCCTGTGGTCCCAGCTACTTGGGAGTCTGAGTCAGGAGAATGGCGTGAACCTGGGAGGCGGAGCTTGCAGTGAGCCGAGATCACGCCTCTCTGCACTCCAGCCTGGGCGACCGTGCGAGACTCTGTCAAAAGAAAAAGAAAGGAAAATAGTTACTAGGAACATGGGGGTGCTTTGCCAAATAAGGAAAAAAATGAAGAGAGGGAAAAGAAATTTACACTTAGTAACTCCCTAAATGTAAAATCTCAATGATTTTTGCATCATTTTTTCTAATTGGAATCTCATCAAATTCTAATTAATAGACAGGTATTAATAGTCTCATATCCCAGATGGACATGCTGAGGCTCCTCTCCGTGACCGCAGGGCTAGGAAGTGGAGACGATGGAATTCAAACCAGGTAATATGATTTCAGAGCCCACACTGTCTTCCAGGTCACCAGCTCGCCCCATCCATCCTGTGAGGTCCCATACGGAGAGATCCTAAAACCTCACTGGAAAGTACAAGAGATGTTTGAGATCTTCTAAACGTAAAGGGGATATTTTTAAGAAAAAAACTTTCTGCAATAATTAATTTCTCACTCAATTTTGTGAATAGTAGTATTATATAGTAGTGAGATTTTTTTTTTCCATTCCATTTAAACTCTTCCACGTAGAACCTTTCTTTTTCAGTTCTAAAAGATTACTCTTGATGGGGATGTTTCTGATGACTTTGAATTTCCTTTCCTTTCTTTCTGTAACACTTACACTTTTCTGGGAAGGAAGCCATACAAGAGTTTAAAACTGTGAATTGAAAAGTTAGGAAAGAAGGTTACACCATACTGACCCTGTTTTGAAAGGCTACAGCCACCTCCTAGGTTAACTGATTTATTTTCCCTCACCAGTTCTACATGCTATAGCCTTCCTGGAATGACACTCTTCCTAAGTGGACTCTTCCTGCTCTCGATTGTCTCCCTCCCTGGACTGCAGGAACAATGATGATCACATGTGAAAGTTCAACCCAGAAGCTCAAATACCTACAGAGGGGAAAGACTTCTTTGCTGGAGAGGCCTAAAAAGACAGCTCCTTAGCATTTTTAGGGTGTTAAGGAGAATTTCACTGCGCTAAAAATGTCCTGCCAAGGACTGTCATTGCCATGTGGAGCCCGGTTGGGTTCTATGCAGTGCCTACCCCCTGTCCACAGCATAGCTAGGTCGCAGCTGGCCCAAACTAGCTGATTACAATTAAGGCACTCCACGGAAGACCAAATAGCCATATATAAATAGAAAATTTTCTCTTACCTTCCCTCCGTCTTTCTTCCTTTCCTTCTCTCTGTGCCTTTAATATCCAGAAATAATTGTCTTTTTCTCTGGTGATCTCTGGTGAAGATCTCCCACAGTTCATCTCACTTGGCAGTAGTCTTAACAGCTCTTTAGGCTAACTTCTCTCAGGATTGTCTTTAAAGTTCAAGGATGAAAAGTTCTCAGGGACGGGAGGCTGAGGCAGGAGAATGGCGTAAACCCGGGAGGCGGAGCTTGCAGTAAGCTGAGATCCGGCCACTGCACTCCAGCCTGGGCGACAGAGCGAGACTCCGTCTCAAAAAAAAAGAAAAAAAGAAAAGAAAAGTTCTCAGGGAGAAAAAGATCCCATTTAGCTAACAGAGAGAAGTTTACAGTTACTTATCACTCCAATAGTTGTGTGTGTTGTAATATTTTGAACCTCAAAAATGGAGCCCATCATTCACCAGGGCATTTTGTAACTGGCCAAATATATTTGCAAGAAGTTCTGGGAACTTAATCATTTCCTTTATGTGTATATAATTTTACTTATCAAAGCACTTTCACTTGTACATTTGTAGGCCTGAATGATAACACTCGTTTTGCGGGTAGGGAAACTTGCCTCAGAGATGATGGGACATGCTAAGAGCATGAGGCTAGTTAATTGCAGCATCAAAATTAGAATACTGCCTTTTTACTCATCGTAGGCTTTTTTTTTTTTTTTTGGTACTGTACTATATATAAGGTTTATAACCTAGTCTGTGAGATATCTCCATGGAAAAAAAAATGTGCTATTTTACAAATTGTGCCTTGAAGCTGCTGTCACAGGAGCTGACTTTTAGCTAGAATGTACTATTTGCATACCCTATTTAATGTGACTTATGACTCCGAGGCATTGACAGATACCTTGTGATAAAAAGACCTGAAATGAGACTGGTCATGGTGACTCACACCTGTAATCCCAGCACTTTGGGAGGCCAAGGTGGGAAGATCACTTGAGCCCAGGAGTTTGAGGCCAGCCTGGGCAACATAGTAAGATCCCAGCTCTACAAAAAATAAAATTAAAATTATCCGGGCATAGTGGCACATGCCTGTAGTCCCAGCTATGCCTGGGACCCATGTTCATGCCACTGCACTCCAGCCTGGGCGACAGAGTAAGACCATTTCAAAAAATAAAAATACAGCCAGGCTTGGTGGCTCATGCCTGTAATCCCAGCACTTTAGGAGGCCGAGGCGGGTGGATTACCTGAGATCAGGAGTTGAACACCAGCCTGACCAACATGGAGAAATCCCGTCTCTACTAACAATACAAAAATTAGCCAGGCGTGGTGGTGCATGCCTGTAATCCTGGCTACTCGGGAGGCTGAGGCAGGAGAATCCTTTGAACCCAGGAGGTGGAGGTTGCAGTGAGCCGAGATCACGCCATTGCACTCAAGCCTGGACGACAATAGCAAAACTCTGTCTCAAAAATAAATAAATTAATTAATTAATTAATAAACCTGAAATAACTTTTTAATCGAATATAATCATGGAAAAATTATTTAACCCCTTTGAGTCTGTTTCCTCACCTGCAAAATGGTAATGATATGGCGAATCTCATAATACTGGTATAAGAATTAAATAAATATTTGTAAAGTAGTCTGCCAGTAGATTGTAGATGCTCAAAGTGTTGAGTTCCTTCTTGAAAAAATTGCTGTTAGAGTCACAGACTTAGGAGATGAAGGTGAAGAAAAGCTGAGGTACTAGGATTCCCTCATCCCCCACAAGGATACCCCACTTGCAGACCATAGCTCCCTCCCAAACTGTAGGATTCAGATAGGAAGTAGGATAGATGAGTAGTGGCCAGATCATGTGGAGTTAAGATCAGCCTGGTCAGTAAAGGAATTCCATTTTTTTTTTCTGTTTCTCCAACTCACCAGGCTTGTTCCTACCACAGAGCCTTTGCACTTTCTCTTCACTTTACTTGCTTGGAACACTTGACCTTCAGATGGTTACTTGGCTCACTTTTTCACTTTTTTCAGGTCTCTGAAGGCTATCTTCGAATTAATTAAAATGCCATTTCTTTAACTACTAGTCACCTCCTACTCCTCAACTCCTCAACCCTTTATCTTGATTATATTATTTTCTGTCTGGTTTTTTATTTTTTATTTTTTTAGATGAGGTCTTGCTCTGTTGCCCAGGCCAGAGTGCAGTGGTGCAATCACAGCTCACTGCAGTCTACCTCCAGGGTTCAAGTGATTCTCCCTCAGACTCCCAAGTAGTTGGAACTACAGCGCCTGCCACAACACCAGGCTAATCTTTTTTTTTTTTTTTTTTTTTTTTTTTTTTGTAGAGACAAGATCTCCATGTGTTGTCCAGGCTGGTCTTAAACTCCTGGGCTCAAGCAATCCTCTTGCCTAAGCCTCCCAAAACACTCAGATTACAGGCATGAGCCACCATGTCTGGCTTGATTTTTTTCTTTTTTAATATTTAAAAAAAATTTGTGGGTACATAGTAGGTGTATACATCTATGGGATACATGAGATATTTCAATACAGGCATGCAATGTGAAATAAGTACATCATGGAGATGGGGTATCCATCCCTTCAAGCATTTATCCTTTGAGTTAGAAACAATCCAATTACACTCTGTAAGTTAACGCTTATCAATACCTGAATTTATATCACGTATGATTGTCTATCTCTTCCGCTAGAACATAAACTCCATAAAGACAGGGATCTGGCCAGGTGCAGTAGGTCCTTCCTGTAATCCCAACACTTTGAGAGGCCAAGGCAGGCAGATCACTTGAGGTCAGAGGTTCAAGGCCAGCCTGGGCTACATAGCAAGACTGTCTCAATAATTTTTTAAAAGACCAAAAATGGAAGAAAAAAAAAGAGACAAGGGTCTCATCTGCTTTGTTCACTGTTTCCCCAATACCTAGAGTAATGAATAGCAAATATTAGGTATTTAATAAATAAATAATAAATAAATGAATGAATGAATGTGGATATTGTTATGTAAATGAATGATGCTATTCTAAGACCAGTTATTAGCACTGTGGATTCCTCAGACTGCTGTCTTTATGTATATATATATATATATTTTAAGACAGAGTTTCACTCTTGTTGCCCAGACTGGAGTGCAATGGTGCAATCTCGGCTCACCACACCTTCCGCCTCCCAGGTTCAAGCGATTCTCCTGCCTCAGCCTCCCAAATAACTGGGATTACAGGCATGCGTCACCATGCCTGGCTAATTTTGTATTTTTACTAGAGACGGGGTTTCTCCATGTTGGTCAGGCTGGCCGCAAGCTCCCAACCTCAGGTGATCCACCCACCTTGGCCTCCCAAAGTGCTGGGATTACAGGCGTGAGCTACCGTGCCCGGCCTTTACGTCTTATTTTAATAGCTAAGTGTACTTTCGGCATTGCGTTAGGATCCTTATAAATCTTGAAACTAAATGACATATTCCAGCAAACTGTAGAAATATGAACTACTCTCTAAAATTGTCGCATTTCACTTACAAAGACGAATATTCACGTCAAGACAGCAGGGAGAACTTTAAAACACATCTGATTTTGTCATGGTCTGTCCCATTCTTCAGTGGCTGCCATTGCCTTGGGCAATTCTCAAAGAGCTCCGCCCTAAACGTCCCTTTAGGCTCCTATCATCACCTCCTATAGAGAGTGTGTGTTTCTCCATGTAATTTTTTTTTTTTCGAGACAGGGTCTTGCTCTGTTGCCCAGGCTGGAGTGCAATGGCACAATCTTGACTCACTGCAACCTCTACCTCCTGGGTTCAAGCGATTCTCCTGCCTCAGCCTCCTGAGTATCTGGAGTCACAGGCATGTGCCACCATACCCAACTAATGGTTTTTTTGTTTGTTTGCTTGTTTGTTTGTTTTTGTATTTTTAGTGGAAACAGGGTTTCACCACGTTGGCCAGACTGGTCTCAAACTCCTGACCGCAGGTGATCTGCCCACCTGGGCCTTCCACAGAGCTGGGATTATAGGCATAAGCCACCACGCCTGGCCTCCACGTAATTATTAATAGCCCTCCCGTTTACTCTCAAAAGTGTCCTGGTTTGAGAAATGATGTATATGGTCACCCCACCGGTATGTCCCTTTTCCAGAAAACCTTCATTCTAGGCAAACCCATGTCTTGGCAGCTCTCCAAAAAGAAGAAGCTCTCTTGTACCTTTCTTTGAGCAATTTTCCCTTAACCTAGGATAACCTTCCTTCTTCCAGATTCCAACTCTAACATCATCTCCTCTAGAAAGACTTTCCCAGAACTTTCCTCATGTAATTCAGATTAGGCAAACACCCCAGGGCTACTTTGGAATTGCCTGAGGAGCTTTTTAAAAATACAGGTTCCGGCCGGGCGCGGTGGCTCAAGCCTGTAATCCCAGCACTTTGGAAGGCTGAGGCGGGCGGATCACGAGGTCAGGAGATCGAGACCATCCTGGCTAACACTGTGAAACCCCGTCTCTACTAAAAAATACAAAAAACTAGCCGGGCGAGGTGGCGGGAGGCTGTAGTCCCAGCTACTCGGAGGCTGAGGCAGGAGAATGGCGGTAAACCCGGGAGGCGGAGCTTGCAGTGAGCTGAGAACCGGCCACTGCACTCCAGCCCGGGGGACAGAGCGAGACTCCGTCTCAAAAAAAAAAAAAAAAAAATACAGGTTCCTGGATGAGGTGGCTCAGGACTCTCATCTCAGCACTTTGGGAGGCTGAGGCAGGAGGATTGCTTGGGGCCAGGAGTTTAAGACCACCCTGGGCAACATAGCAAGACCCCATGTCTACAAAAACAAACAAACAAACAAACAAAATTTTAAAATAATAAAGAAAGGCTGGCATGGTGGCTCACACCTGTAATCCTTGCACTTTGGGAGGTTGAAGAGGGAGGATCATTTGAGGCTAGGAGTTCTAGACCAACCTGATCAACATAGTAAGACCCCATTTCTATAGTAAAAAAGAAAAAGAAAAAAAAATACAGATTCCTGGCTGGGTGCGGTGGCTCACACTTGTATTCCTAGCACTTTGGGAGGCCAAGGTGGGTGAATTGCTTGAGCTCAGAAGTTTGAGACCAGCCTGGGCAACATAGCAAAATCCCACAAAAAATAAAAATTAACTGAGTATGGTGGTATGTACCTTATAGTCCCAGCTACTTGGGAGGGTGAGGTAGGAGGATGGCTTGAGCCTGGGAGGCAGAAGTTGCTGTGAGTCGAGATCCCATCACTGTATTCTAGCCTGGGTGACAGAGCCAGACCCTGCCTATCTCAGAAAAAAACAAAACAAAACACAAAAACAGATTCCTGGGCCCTATCACCCAACCTTTGGGATATAGAAAATCTAGGGTGTATCCCAGGAAATCTGTTTGCCTCTCCTAATTGTTCTCACAACATCTTCTGCGTATTTTGACAAGTAGCTATCTCTCTATTATGCCCAATTTGCCTATCTGTTTCCTTCAGGTGATTTTAAATTCCTTGGGAGCAGGATCCATGGCCCTCATCTTTAGCCTGTCTCCAGTGACCAGAATGGTGCTCAACAAAAGATTCATGACCAAATAAATAAAAATGGCAAACATTTACAGAGCACTTACTGTGTGCCCAGAACTTTACATATTTTTTTGTGTGTGTGTATTCAGCTCCTTATTTCAGAAAAGTTTTTAACCCTCAGGAGCATAACAGCCCAAAAGAAAAATGATATTAGGGATATTATCTCTTGAAAGTCTTTCACAGTTCCATGAATTATTGAATCATTTCTAGGATGGGCACCCAGCGTACCTTACAGGGGAACTTTATAAGCATAACCGGCAACACACATGGTATCATTCCTACTTGCAACTCTTTCCGAGTGTTTTGTGCTTGGCCATCACATTGCACCTTCCAGTGTTTTATTTCCAACTCAGACCTCTTTAACAAGACAGCTTCTATAATGCCTGGGGATGAGAACAAGAGTAGAACTGCTTCATTCTTTTAACCTATACCTTCCAACTCCAAAATGTAGTGCTCTCTGTGAACTTTCTGTAAAATTAAGGAGAGCTTATGAAAGGGCTCATGACCTACAAAGAGCTTAATGCATTTTTAATGTACAATTCTGGTAACAGTGTCAGCTTATAGATTTCCAAATGACAGTCACAGTCGTGATTTAGAACAAATGGTCAAACCACAGAACAGAGTCAACAATATTTTCTCCCATCCCAAGAGGCTAACAGAATCCAAGGGAAGTATCTGACATCACCTAAATTGGTAAACAGCTCAAAACAATCTTAATTAACAGTTTGCTGGAGCACTTAATGACAGAAAGCATGCCTCAGTAGAAACTGGTATTCATAGGCTGCTCTCAAATTATTAACCAGTTAAGAAGATGGTTTAATGCCCTGGGAAACAAAATAGTCAAAATTAGGAATTAGAAAATCTTGCTTTTGTTCAGACTCTGACACTGGGTGAACTTGGGTAGTAATTTGAAATCTCTGAATCTATTTCCTACTCTCCAAAATGATGTCTAAGTTACCTCTTTTTTTTTCTGAGACAGAGTTTTTCTCTTGTTGCCCAGGCTGGAGTGGAATGGCGCGATCTCGGCTTACTGCATCCTCCTCCTCCTGGGTTCAAGCAATTCTCCTGCCTCAGCCTTCCTGAGTAGCTGGGGTTACAGCATGTGACACCACGCCCAGCTACTTTTGTATTTTTAGTAGAGCCTGGGTTTCTGCATGTTAGTCAGGCTGGTCTCGATCCCGACCTCAGGTGATCCGCCCACCTCAGTCTCCCAAAGTGCTGGGATTACAGGTATGAGCCACCACGCCCAGCCAGTTACCTTCTTTTAGCTTAAGTGTATACTGAATGCAATGGGATGGGGGTCAGGGGGCTTAATTAAAAATGACCAAACATTTTGGATTATGATGATGTAAAAATCATCTTTCAATATATATCAAGTGATTCAGCTGATGAAAGTTAACAACTATTGTCAGGCCTGGCTCAAAAATCTCCCCCACTGAGCACCTTGTAACCCCTACTCCTGCCCACCAGAGAACAACCCCCCTTTGACTGTAATTTTCCTTTACCTATCCAAATCCTATAAAATGGCCCCACCCTTATCTCCCTTCGCTGACTCTCTTTTCGGACTCAGCCCGCCTGCACCCAGGTGAAATAAACAGCCATGTTGCTCACACAAAGCCTGTTTGGTGGTCTCTTCACACGGACGCGCACAACAACTATCATGTATTTTGTTACCAGAGTTGATATGGCAGGTGATTTTTTTTTTTTTTTAACTGGAAATATTAGTGCTTACAACACAGCAAATCATAGTGCCTCTGGGTAAGAAGCCTTTCTTAAATCAACAGAAACATGCAACATTGTGAGTTCAAAAACGTTGAACTATTTTTTATGTGGTCATCTTTGGTCCTTAGTGTTGTCAGTCTTCTGGAATAGACTTCGAAAAGAATGGGCAATGTTTTAATCATTGCTTATCATCTAGCACAAGCAACTCCAGTAAGGAAAGGTTCCATAACCATGCCTCATAAAGCAAGCTAAAATGCGGTCACAAAAGTTTCAGCCTGAACTAACCCAGGTTAGGTCTAGATGCCAACAGGCACATTTATTCTGTTTTGTTGTTGTTGTTGTTGTTTTTTCTTCTGTGTGTTTCTTTGATAGAATTTATTTAAGGATAAATAAGGTTCTTTTTTTTGAGAAAAGTGTTATAGTATGTGTGTATTTTTTGGAGGTGCTGGAAGAAGAGAGGGGAGAAGTTGAAGAGGAGGAGACTGTATTAAGCTTCTGGGAAGGAAGCCCACTGCTTCTCAAGTTACCATTTGTAAACCCTTTACCCAGTTCTGTTTGGGCTATTGTCCTGAGTAAATCATCCATTGAAAATCAAGCTCTTCAGCTCATTATATATTCTTCATTTGAGGTGACCAGAACTATTTCCTGAAACCTGGTTTGGGTGCTAATTACCTGCTCAAACACCTAGCAAATACCTCTGTGGGTTTGTCATAGGAAAATTTCACTTTTTTATTTTCCTTAAATTGAGCACACTTATCACAAATTCCCTTTCAACCTCCTAGTCTTGACAATTAACGCCGTCTAAGTAGAGGAGCCCTTGCTCCTCTGGTCACTGGGAAGTGACTCTCATTCCTCCTTAGCTACCCTAAGTCATAGCTTACAGGCTCAGTTGTAGAGAAAAGTTTACCAAAGTAAGCCACATATTTCTATAGAGAAGTAAGCTGCTTTTCTTCCTCCAGGTATCTATCTATCTATCTATCTATCTATCTATCCATCCATCTTTTCCTCTTTCCCCAATGAGGCAGGAACTCCTTTTTACAAATACCCTAAGAAACTTATACAAAAAAGAACTTACACTTACAGACATTTCTGTCCCTTCAGATTTTAAAATAAATATTTCTGTTAGCCATCCTTCTATCCTAACTTCCCAAAGGAAAACCTCAAAATCATAGCATATGATTCGTCACAGTGATAAGATGATATTTCTATCAATTTTGAAGAGAATTATTTTACTGGGGAAAAATGTTTATGCACGTGTGTGTGTATAGTTGGTTCAAACACAAGTTACATTGCCTTTTCTTTCCTTCCCACATCTAAATAAATGTAAGCTCAAAAGAATGAATGTAGGTGTCATCTTTAAGAAAAATAATCATATAAAACCAAAACAAAATGAAGACAAAAACGTAAAATAAAACCACTAATAGAAGTCATATTTCGATCTTGTATCCCTGGGAAAGAATTGTAAGACTGGAAATTCATCTATTTCATTCTATGTCTATTGCATCCTGACTAGGCAAGATTTTTTCCCCCTTTCCTTAAGAAAGCTGAAGGTGAAGACTGTCTCTATGTGGCACTGTGGTATAAGTGACCACTGTTGTGGAGGAGAAAAGCCCATGAAGCTTAAAAATTTTGCAAAGAGAAAACAATCCTCCTGCAGACCACAGTAAATAAAATAACAGCAGTGGGGTGATTTGCAACCATGTAACGGGGCTTTTGTCTGGGTCTATTTCTCTGTGCCTTGAGGGTTTCTGTGTTCCTTCTCTGCAGGATCTCAGTGTTTCGCCCCTCCATTACAAAGGCCCAGGGCTTGAGCCCCTCCTCCAGCTGTTCACCCCCAATCTTGCCCATGCTGAGGCTTACTTACAGCAGACTGAAGAGTTTCAGTGGGGTGCAGGGCACTGCAATTTAGGATTTCTGCAGTACAGGGTGAATTTTCAAGAGTGTATCAGAGAGGGGAGCCAGACTTAAAAATAGCCTTTACTCATCCTATTAACCATTTCATTGCTGAACTGGCTTGTAAGGCAGGACCAGCAGGGTTTTTTCTCTAGAAAACTCCAAAATTGCTACAGCTGCCTCTGACAGTATGTATAAGGCAACACTTCACTGTGTCTTGGATAACAGCTGAATAAATGTTATGATTCACTACAGAAAGAATTACGGTATTTAAAAAATTATTGTATTCCTCTTTACGTGGGGTTTGAGGGTGGAAATGAGGGAAGGGATTAGAGAAGCAGGGGGAGAGGAAGAGTGAAAGAAAGAAGGAAGAGAGAAATCTTGGTGAATAGAGGAGTAAGGAAGCCTCTTGTTCTGGTTCGTATTGATCTTATTTAAGCATGGGGAGAACTGATGAGTCTGTGATTATTTTAATGACCATGAAACCTATGCATTCAAAGAAATAAATGAAGCTATGTAATCACCTTCTAAGTAATATCAAAGAACTATGGAAAGGACTAGGGGGAGGGCCATCATTGTATAATAACATTTACATCATACAGGGCTCTGCAGGCAAAGGTAAACTACGGGTTGAAGTACTGTATTTCCAGGGGGACAAGAGCCTACAGTTCAATACTCTGTGACTGTGACCTACCTAACGCAAGGAAGGGTAAGGCATTGAGAAATAATTGTTTCTATTTTGGTATTTCGGCAAGGGAAACACTGATGTTCAAGGTTTCTGAGTGGTTTATAAAGTAAGCAAAACTTTGGAAGTGCAACAACACAGACTATATAAACAGTGGGCAAATAGAGTCAGATGCTGTCTTAGAATAGGCTTTAATTTTTAAATGATAATGAAAATATACTTGTTTCAGACAAAAGACAAACTTCTGATTATCTTAAATAATGTGACAGTATTTTAATGTGACATTGTAAAATAATATGATTGCTTGCCTAAAGGGAGGTATTAAGAAATATGAGACACTGACACTGCCCTCAAGACTAGCCAGAAAGACAGGACAGGTGCACATAAAAAGATGACTAGTGCTATGATGTTGTTTAATACAAATTCTAATCAGCTGATTATAAACATTTGTGATTTTAATGAACTTTCATGTTTAACAGGCTATGCAGCTATGAGGAAAAAACCTCAACTCTGGAATCTGACAGAGGTGGTTTCCAATTCTAGTTCTTCCACTTGTTAGTTATGTAATGCAATAAAAATTGCTTTAAAATTGCTAAATGTTTCTGGGTCTCAGTTTTCTTCTCTGTAAAATGGGGATACCATCACCTGCCTCCTCATGTAGCTGTGAGGATTGAGAAAATAATAAATGGAAACCACCTGGGTGTATTTGGGCATGTAATCATAATAGCTGTTATCACTAATCCCATTACTCTAAATAGGCAACAGAAATTCTTAAAATATGTACCATAGAAAAATAAAACCTAATTTAAAACTTTAAGCCCTTCAAACCTTAGGGCTCCTGATTATGGGTCTGTTATTATTAAAACACTGCTACAAATAGGTTTGCCACAAAAAGAACAGGACATTCAGTTAAATTTGAATTTCAGATGAAAAACAGATACTTTTCAGTATATGGCCCATGCCCTATTATACGAAAAAATTGTTTGCTGTTTATCTGAAATTCAGTAACCGTCCATCTTGCTTTTTATTTGTTAAATCTGGCAACTTTAGTATAAACAGTAAAGACTTGAGTATATGTAATTCCTGTCTCCTTTAGCCCAAGTCCCTACTGAGGTAACAGGAAAGAAATCCTTATTTCAGAAAGTGAAAAAAATAATAAATGAAATTAATATCATCAAAACTTTTTACATATGCAGAACATGATTTGTCAATATAAGAGATAAAATCAACTCCCATTTTCCATGTGACAGTTTAAAAAGTGACTTTTGGTTGTTTTATAATCTCTCACCCAAACCACAGCCATGTGCTATTTCTAGGTTCATTTGGCCAGTTCTGAATCTGACTACTACCAGGCCTTGAAATGAGTTTTGTTTTGTTTTGCCTTTCCTTTCTCCAGTGCAGGGCTCCACAGAAACTTTATTACACAGATAGACCTGTGGAGCTGATTGTACACTGACAAATAAGACACCCAAATTGAGATACCTTATCAAAAAGGAAAGTGCTTTCCAGTGAAGCGGTTTTATGTAGGTAAGGGAATGTGTCTGCTCAGAAAATGTTTAGGTCAAACAGAAATATTTAGGTAAATGTAAAATGATATTACAAATGTATGTGTGACATTTGCATTTGTTTAACACTTGATATTCCTTTGTTATTTTGTTTTCCAGATAGGATGATAGAGTGAAGGCCTTATCACTTCAATATTGAATGTAGAAATTACAGTATAGTAAAATTCAGAAAATTTCATCAACATAAAGTTAATACTTTGTACATGAGCTGTGAGCTTTTAATCCATGAATTCCTACTTATGTGCAGAGGATGTTAATAAGTATTTCTGACTTAACTTTATCAATGAAAGACAGCATACTGAAGTTTGCTTTCACACATATTTACTTGGCTTTGTAGTAACATGGTTGATAATTGACATGCTTATATATAAATTCATAAATGCTATTAACTGATAAGAAATAAAAATACTTCAGAATAAAATGAGAACTTTATTTTAGTCTTTAAAAATAGTAAAAGTTTAAAAGTTGAAATTTTTGCCTCTATTCTATTAAGTTTCTTTATTCATCACTGACACAGATGTATTCTCTTCATTTTTAAATTTTTCTGATACCCCAATATTTATTTAAATGCTACAAATGTCTTTATTTCTAAGCAAACTGTAAAGACTGGTTTCAAAAACTTTTTTTTATATGTTATCCTATCAAAGTTCTTATTTCATCTTCATTTAGAGCTTAAAACAATGTAATCCCACCAAAATCATGAAAGCAAACAAAAATCAGAACATTAGAACAACACATTTTCCTTTTTGAAGGACAGAGAAAAATCATGGGTAATTCAGGCCAGTTGATTTCTAGAGAACTCCAGCTATCAGAATGACTTTGTTGGGAGCGGCCACCCAACGGTCTTGGCCATTACGTGTCAACCTGTCAAACCAACAAACAAAAAACACCATAGGCTTTAGCACAAATGGCATATGACAGATGCAGATGTGGCTCTGAAAAGAATCCTTTGCTTTTGAAACACCTGCAAGAATTCCAAAACAACTGGCATGCCTTCCACTCTGCCATAGCCACTTTCCTGACCCCGAGTTCGGAGTAGTAAAGGAAAAATGCCTAGCATGTACAGTATTCCACTCCCAATGGGGAGAGCAGTGGGGGGCTGATGAGGAGCAAGTACAGTGTTGATATCACAATGCCACGCACCTGCTTTGGATGTAAAAAGAGGAGTTTATTACAGAAACTGCAGCATTTTTCAGCTTCTCATTAAGCAGTAGTGGACAAATTCAAGTGTGTTTTCTTTTTATTAGGTTAACCCATCCTGAATTAAAAGGGCCTATTGAGAGATTTTTTTTTTTTTTTTTTTTTGTCCCTCCCTTTCCCAACAGGTATATTGTCTTCCTTTCAAAATTAAATCGCTTCCCACATTTTG
The DNA here is from genome assembly GCF_009764315.1 of Trachypithecus francoisi. Taxonomy (NCBI): domain Eukaryota; kingdom Metazoa; phylum Chordata; class Mammalia; order Primates; family Cercopithecidae; genus Trachypithecus; species Trachypithecus francoisi. The sequence continues at coordinate 128,930,140 of NW_022681453.1, read as the reverse complement.
GTTTAGGGAGATGAGCAATTTGCAGTACTGTTGCAAAGTAGTGTTTCCTAGATAATAGCCAAAAAGTAAAATTTAGTGTACACTTTAACAGATATCTTTTCATTTTAAAAAGGCAAGCATCCCCCAAATACCTTTCTATTCTATGACTGTTTTTATGTCTGAAAAATATATTACCAAGAAGACATAAATCATTCCTAGGGAATATTCCCACTGTGTGCATTTTAGCTGATACTTTTTGAAGGATCATCCTCAACAACCAGTACTATTAAATAATAACTAACATAATTTTTTAAGGTTATCAGTTGGTAGAGGAAAGTGCCCCTGTAACCCAGCAATTTTTGTTGTCAGAGTCAGTTGTTTGATAGTATTTTTCACTTCTTCCTTAATAACATTGTTATACTATATATACATACTTACAAAATAGCATTTCTTGAGTTAGCAGTCAAACTGTGAATATAGATAGGACACTACTATTTTATCAGAAAGAATGCTAGAGAGAGCAGGCTGCCCAGTAGCAAATTACAAAGTTTTGGCTCCCAAGAATGAGATGCGTTGTTTGTTCTTGCACACTGCAGCTGCCTCCGCACCCCACCCCCCCTTTTTTGGTGGTTTATTACACACAAGCTACTAATGAATGGGAGCCGCTGTTTTACAGTACACCACACTTACAGGACTTATCTCTAGGCCTACCACAGATTTGACTGATCAACAGCAGGGCACCGCCATCATAATTCTTCCTAGAAACAGGAGTATAAAAAGGGGTTTGTTGGAGGTTGGCTGGGTCTGCAGAGAATCCTGCCCGCAGGGCTTGCTGATGCCATCACTAGCTGTTATGGTCTTTGGCCTAATAAGGTACAGAAACAAAGATTGTTCACTTATTCAAGAAGACTAAAGCACCAGAATGATGGAAAGTAGAGGCAGTAGGGCACATATCCAAGTGGGATTAAGGCCACAGTGCAACTTTATAGGGCTGTCTGGGTGGCAGAATAAGGATCTGCAGCTGAGAATCCAGTTCAAACATAATTTATTATATGTCATTCATAGTTAGAGGTAGCTGACATTAGGAGTTAAATTGTTGCATTGTGTGCAACTGATTTTGATAAGTATTTTTGTAAGATTCTGACATATTATTATAACTCAGAAACAGAAGCAGAAGGTAAACAACAGACTGATTAAAAAAGCAGTGCTATCTAAGGAATATCTCTAGAAAAAGCCATGGTGGTTCATTTTATTTTTTATTTTTTATTTTTTATTTTTGGTCCTCTGCTTTAAAGTTGTCCTTCACATGTCCTTTAAATGTGTTCTTCACATTTCTAAATGTTAACATTTTTCTCATTGCAGTAAAATAGAACAACTTGTATCTTCTAGGCTTTTTCAAATTTTCAGAAAAACATCAACAAAATAAATTCACTTTTTTCCCAACAAAGCAAACACACAATCCTGTTTTATATGTGAAGAAGTTTTAACTTGGAGAAGTCATTTGCCTCAGTCCTAAAGTCATTGAATAATCTAGCAGAAAATAAATTTCTGAAATTCAACCTTCTAGTCTTTTCATTATACTTTCCTAACCAATAATGGGAGTGTAGCAAGACCAGCAATAAAAATAATAATAATAATAATAATAAGGGATTTAAGAAAAACTATTTCCTCTGTTTGTGGATTCCAAATACTGCTAGAATTAGAAATATAAATTATGAAAATGGTATTCTCACAATGAGCCCTGTGCATTTTGAAGTAGCTATACAGTAGTCATTGTCCAGAGAAAGGACTGTACTTGGCTGAAACCGTATCATATTATAAATGGACTGTATGTTCTCAGAGCACAACATTTTGTTTATCCTGATTTCAAACCATTTAAGCATTTAAAATTGGTGTCTTAATTTAATTTTTTAAATTTTTGTTTTAACTTTTACTTTAGGTTTGGGGGACCATGAGAAGGCTTGTTACATAGGTTACATAGGCAAACTCATGTCATGGGAGTTTGTTGTATAGATTATTTCATCACCCAGGAATAAAGCCCAGTATCTTTTCTGCTCCTCTCCCTCCTCCCACTCACCCTATCAAGTAGACACCAGTTTCTGTTATTTCTTTCTTTGTGGTCATAAGTTCTCATCATTTAGCTCCCACTTATAAGTGAGAACATGCAGTGTTTGGTTTTCTGTTCCTGTATTAGTTTGCTGAAGATAATGGCCTCCAGCCCCATCCATGTTCCTGCAAAAGACATGATCTCGTTCTTTTTTGTGGCTGCACGGTATCTTAATTTTATGATTATCTTTAGCACTTAGGACATTGCCAGGCTTACTATTTTATTCCATCTTTTATTATGTTCCTTTATATGTCTTCACTCATGCCCGCTTTGGCAGCACATTAACTTGTAGTTGCCTGGTGCTTATTTCAGAAAGCAGAAGAATGTCTTGTTGTGACATAAGGACCACAGTATTTGTGAAACTAGTCTACATCAAATGGGAACATTTGAGGTGAGACAGCATGGAACTGTGTTAAACTGGTTCTTTTCTGAAATCTCTAGGAGTTAAAAAAATTGTTTTTCTTCCCTTAGTCTGAAGACGTATTTTCATATTCTTGGCCTGTAAGGCGGGGAGTGGGGAAATACATGTTTAAGATGCAGTGCTTATTTGTAACTCTTTAAGGGGGGTCTGGGAGCACATGGCACATAAGAATCTCTTACTTACTGGTTATATGACCTTAGGCAATTTAGTAAACCTCTGTGAGCCTCATTTTGATCATTTATAAAATGCAGATATATTATACCCCTTTCTGCATCCCTTATTTTATATTCCAAGACAAAATAAGATATTAGCAATTGCTTTAAAGTGGAAGCACCTGGAAACAACCTACATGACCATCAACAAGAGAAAGGTTAAACAAATTCTCATCCAACCCTACTGCGGGATGTTACGTAGCTGTTACGAAAACGAAAATAGATCTGTTGATGTATTCCCTCTGACGTATCGTGAAATGATAAAATATATACAGTAAAATCTCATTACCTAAAAGAAAACCCTGAGTATACATGTATGTTCATAATAATAAGAGTAGTTGGCCAGGTGTGGTGTCTCACACCTGTAATCCCAGCACTTTGGGAGGCCAAGGTGGGCAGATCACCTGAGATTAGGAGTTCGAGACCAGCCTGGCCAACATTGAGAAACCCTGTCTCTACTAAAAATACAAAATTAGCCAGGCGTGGTGGTGCATGCCTGTAATCCCAGCTACTTGGAAGGCTGAGGCAGGAGAATTGCTTGAACCTGGGAGGCAGAGATTGCAGTGAGCTGAGATCCCACCTGGGGACTCCAGCCTGGGCAACAAGAACAAAACTGCCTCAATTAAAAAAAAAAAAAAAAAGGTAGTTAACCCCTATAAAATGCTTACTGTGTGACAAGCACTGCTCTAAGTAGTTCACATATAAATTTACTTAATCCTTACAATAACCTAATGAGACACTATAGGTTGGATGTAGCTTACCTGAAATGCCTGAGAGCAGAAGTGTTTGGAATTTCAGACCTTTTCGGATTTTGAAATATTTGCATATACATAATGAGATATCGCATGAAACAAAGTTTTAACTGCAACACATCACAAGATCAGGTACGAAATGTTTCACTTGTGGTGTCATGTTGGTGCTCAAAAAGTTTCAAATTTTGGAGCATTTTGGATTTTGGATTTTCAGATTAGGGTTATGTCCTGTGTGCTGTTGTCATCCCCACTTTTATAGATGAGAAAACTGAGGTCATACATGCAGAAGTATTAATGGTAGAGCTGGGACTCAAACCTTCACTGTCTAGATTAAAAGTCTATGCTCTTAACTACTATCTGTCTATCATCTTTCTTTCAATTCATAATAGTCATCTTTCTATCTGAAATCTAGAAGGATACACACTTCTGGGAAGGGCACTTTCACTTTTTATTCTATATATCATTTTCACTTCGTTTGTCTACACTTTTGTATTGTTTGAAGTGCTATAGTCAAGTTTAAAGTTATGGTACTGCAGATATCTGATATACAGCTGTAGTCATTATAAAGAAAAAGCTTTAGAAACAAGTGGTCTTTAAGTGGGTACTGAAGGCAATGTCAATAACTTATTTTGGGTAGAGTTTTAAATATGCATATTGTTGGCCGGGCGTGGTGGCTCAAGCCTGTAATCCCAGCACTTTGGGAGGCCGAGACGGGCGGATCACAAGGTCAGGAGATCGAGACCATCCTGGCTAACACGGTGAAACCCCGTCTCTACTAAAAAATATTTAAAAAACTAGCCGGGCGAGGTGGCGGGCGCTTGTAGTCCCAGCTACTGGGGAGGCTGAGGCAGGAGAATGGTGTAAACCCGGGAGGCGGAGCTTGCAGTGAGCTGAGATCCGGCCACTGCACTCCAGCCTGGGCGACAGAGCGAGACTCCGTCTCAAAATAAATAAATAATAAATAAATAAATAAATAAATATGCATATTGTTGTATCTTTGAAGGCAGGAGGTGTGACACCTTTGACACCTTTTTCTTTTAATTGCAACACCTATTTCTTTCAATAGAACCCACCCCATATGAGCGCTCAAAAGTTTTGTTTACCGACTGAAAGAAGCCTATAAGTAAAAGACTTCTGTTAGGGCAGAGCTATAGTATGAGGATACGTAGCAGAGCAAAGTTAAATTGAAATTGAATATAGGATTCCAAACAACTAGCCAGTGCTTTTCCCAACTTGATTAACCAGCCACAGATACAAACAGGTGTTTCTAGGTGGGCACAGTGGCTTACACCTGTAATCCCAGCATTTTGGGAGGCTGAGGTGGGAGGATTGCTTGAGCCTGGGAGTTCAAGACCAGCCTAGGTGACAGAGTGAGACTCTATCTCTATTTAAAAAAAAAAAGCTATGCATGGTGGCACATGCCTGTGGTCCCAGCTACTCAGGAGGCTAATGTGGGAGAATCTTTTGAGCCCTGGAGTATAAGGCTGCAGTGAGCTGTGATCGTACCACTACACTTCAGCTTGGGTGACAGAGTGAGACCTCATCTCAAAAAAATAAAATTAAAATGAGCATTTCTTTTACTCCCCCAAACCTTTGGGTTCATCCCCATTGTTTGCCTCAAATTTTATTTTAATTTGATGTTCAATATATTTCAACCTATTTCCCCTGTAAAATATTACTTGTGCCTGGATTTCCAAGCTTTAGGCCTAGGATTTAGTTTCCACTTGATTTAATATTTCATATTAAGAAGAGTGACATTTATAACAATTATCCTTTTTCTGGGCTCTTGTGCTTTACATCACCAGAAACTTTTGTATTAGTTTACTATTTTGATTATTACAGGATGACTCTGATGTTGCTAGAATGTATTTAGTGTGTCTTTATTTCCTGCTTCTCTGCTTCTTTGCCTTTTACTATCTTTTTAACAAAGATTCTGAGGTTCTTCATATAATTGGCTGATACTTCCTGATTGCAAGATATCTCTGTGGGCTTTAAACATACTTAAATGTATTTCTAAACTTTTCATTCACATGCATAAGTATTAATGTAGGGCTTCTGAAGGAATGGCAGAGTTAAAAAAATTTTTTTCTTCCCTTAGACTGAAGATTTACTTCCATATCCTTGGCCTGTAAGGGGGGAGTGGGGAAGCACATGTTTAAGATGCAGTGCTTATTTGTAACTCTTTAGGGGGCTCTGGCAGCATATGGCACATAAGAAGTGACTCATGCAATATCTTTGAAAAAGAGTGATTGCTTTTTCATAAGAGTCTTCATTTTAATATGTTTAAAATGTTAAACATATTGCAAATGTTATTTCACAAATAAGAGAATATACATCCAAAGGAAGATATGGAGGCACACAGAGGCAGCCAGATCTAGGAACAAAATACTAGATTTCCAAAACTTGCTCCTCTTCACTGAATTTTAACTCTTTAAATGTTTTTATCACTAGTAAAATGTTTTCATGGCACTTATGATGATAGTATTTCCTTAGTGAATAAAGCTATAGGATAACCTATTAAAGTAGATAATATTCAGACTCATTTTATATTGCCCTAGAAACTTTATTTAAAATCCATTAAATAATTTTCTAGGAAATATTCTACATAATCTCACCTTTCTGCCTTTCTCTTCCATCTGGAATAAGGTGCCATAACTGTCTATCACAGCCCTACCTATTCTTCAATCCCCACTTTCGCCAACTCTCTTTAGGCCTCTCCACATTTTTATAACTGCTTGTTCACACCTTTAGCGTAGCTCATTCTGAAGAGAAACTTGTACACACGCCAATTTATCTTTCTTGGAGAGCTGGGACCAAATCTGGAGATTTTTTTTTCTGTTTTGTTTTGATTTTTAAATTCCAATCCATACTTCCTCCCAGAACCTAGCATATCATTCCATGATGGCAGGGAGTTGGTTTTATTCATTTGTGAACAACTTAGAGAAATGCATCATGCCTATTATAGAGGGCTGTCAATTATGCTTATTCTATGAATGGCAGACACCTGACAATACTCACCAGAAACAGAACAGCTCTAGCTTTTGCTGGTAAATTAAGTCCCATAACCACAAATTGTATTTGTCAGCACTCAGACATACTATAGTCACAATATCAAAAGACAGAGGAAAATCTAGTATAATAAAAACCAATATCCAAGTAGTTGGCCAAATGTTTTACTATCCATTGTGATCTTTTTTTTCTTTTTTCTTCTTCTTCTTTTTTTTTTTTTTGAGACGGAATTTTGCTCTTGTTGCACAGGTTGGAGTGCAATGGTGCGATCTCAACTCGCTGCAACCTCCGCCTCCCGGATACAAGTATTCTCCTGCCTCAGCCTCCCGAGTAGCTGGGATTATAGGCATGTGTCATCACAACTGGCTAATTTTGTATTTTTAGTAGAGTCGGAGTTTCTCTGTGTTGGTCAGGCTGGTCTTGAATTCCCGACCTCAGGTGATCCGTCTGCCTCAGTCTCCCAAAGTGCTGGGATTACAGGTTCAGCCACCACGCCCAGCCCTGCATTATGATTTTCTAAATAGACATGGATACATACTTTTCCTTTTAGAAGAATACAGAACATTTTTATGCCTTATTGACTTGCTTAAAAACTTTATTAGGAAGAATTCTTACCATTCTAAACAAATCTTATTTTGCCAAAATTTATTCATCTGTCCAGATTGATAACAGCCTTGTGGGGGTTGCGGGGACAAAGAGAAAGAATGAACATACATTAAATATTTGATAACACAGTATATTGGACAGGGGTGGGAAAAAAGTGAGAAATCTCTGATTTTTATTCAGATTTTTCAATGCTAGCTAGTATTGTGCTTTTATGTACTTATATACAAATTATGTGTAGCAATTTGACAAAATTTCTTGTCAGACTTCTAAAAATGCTCTTTTTCTTTGCAACACGAGAAGCTAACGTAACTAACCAATAGTTTAGATGACTTGGAAAGACTACAAAGATAGCAAGAGGGAAACTGCCAGAATCTGTAACATTTTAAAAGTTGATCACTCAGTATTGGATTTTCATTGTCAGAAAAGTCTTGATACTATACTTGAGGGTTTTCTGACTTGATGCAAGTTTAAACTGAAGTGTTTCATTGTTCAGCACCTCAGTTTGGCAAAATATATTGTATTAGATAACTCCTTAACTTAAGCTGCCCTATATTTTAAAAGAAAAAACACCTAAAAACTGATGAGTAACACAGGAAAGAAGAAGGGAAGAAAAGAGAGGAGGAAGACTAAAAAGGAAGGATAGGGAAGAGGAACAAGAAAGAAAGAAGGAAAAAGAGAAGGGGAAGAGAGAGAAGGAAGGGAAGGAAGGACAGAAGGAAGGAAGGAGGAAGGGAAGAAAATCTGTTTTGAACAGCTGTTAAAGACACACGAACAAAATGAATGCGATTGCTAATATAAGAAATTATAAAATTTCGAAGAATATCTAAACAAACATAGCTATCAGTATAAGAGACCTTATTTTTGCATTTCCTAATTTGCACATAAGTAGAGGAGACACTAGAAGTTTGTATTTGGAGACTTGAACATTAACCTGTACATCAAAATGAACAATCTTCAGTCTAATGTTATGTTGTTGTAGAAAAACTGTAGTACAAAAAAAGGTTATAATATGTCATTATTGATACCAGAACAGTCGCTTTTCTTTTTCTGTACAGTTTTTCATTTTGTCTAATGCTAACAAGTTTAACTAGATTTTTCTGGCTGCCAGAATAATTCAAGGGCAAAAGCATTAATTTAAGTATATATAAATGACTAATTTTATTTTATATAATTTAAGAAATAAAAAATAAGAATTTACATATTAACATCCACACTGCTCGCATTACATGTTTAAAGCAATATAATTAGAAACCTAAGAAGAATAAAATAATGTCATCTATTTGTAATTCTTGATTTCTGTAATGTTTAGATAAGTTACATTAATGTCAAGTTAACTAATCCTTTTACTATTATTCCGAGAGTATTTTCCAAACCTCTTTTTTTAACACAAAAAGTAAAAGCCTAAGAGAACAAAAGTAGTTCTATATAACTTTGTTTATCCAGACTTGCTAACATGTTAAAAGATTTTAAAAGTTTTTTAAAATTGAAGGGAAACCTAAAACTCAAGAGCTTTATCAATGGTATATTCTCAAATAATTTCTTAATATGAAGAACCTGCTTCTAAAGTCTTATGCTATATTTTATTTTGAAATATAGAATCATGTTTTTGTATATGTGGTTTAAATTCCAGGTAGTTATTTAATTTATATAGAGCTTCCCATGTTTAACTTTTGGAAATTAAAACTGTCAGTGCTGAAAGAACATTTAAGCATATATATAGAAAGAAAAACAATAACTGGTAAAATTCACTTTTAAGTAAATAGAATTCTTTTCAGTCATGTCTTTTAAGTTTTTAATTTGTGAGATATAAAATCTTTGCTCTCTAATACAAAATCTTGATCTTCAGGGATATAGAACACAAAAGCAATTCAAAAGCCTTTTGCTACAGGTCAATCACTTGAAACAGAAGCTACAAAATCTGAGTTGGTATCTCAGTTCTTCCATTTATTAGCTCAATCACAGTGTGCAATCACAGGTAAAATGGGATTGATGAGTTTTGTTTATCTTATAACAGTATTCTAAGGATTAAACAAAATTATGATTTAAAAAGTGCTTTGTAAGCTACAGGGCATTAAGCGAATGAAAAATTTTTAAATAAGAATTTTATCTAAGTGAGAAGCTATGATTTATGCAAGATATTCTTATCATTGACTTTTGTATCTAAGCCTAGTACCACTTTGGAATCATCGATTTAACCAACAGTAAGTAGAGTGTCTTTCTGGTCACCTCTCTGACAGATTAACAACCTGGAAAAAAAATGATCTACAGTTTCAGCTGTATTAGGGGGACAGTGTAATCACTAGGACAATTCTTAATACAAAGAGAGTGGAAACGTGATTCTGAAGAGGGGAAATATCAAAGGTACTCTTTATCAAGAGTGAAACTTTGAAATCCATCTATTTAAGATTAATCACTATTCTTTTAGTTAAGCTGTTGTCATCTCTAACTTCCCCTGAGTAGAAAATAATCTACACTTCCAACTAAGTTATTCATGGTCCAATTTGTTCTCAGAATACTATAATAGGCTTTGTGAAGATAAGTTTTATAACAGGGATTTAACATAGTGAGAAGCCAAGACACAGAGGCCTTCAAACACAAAGAGTATATATATATATAAACTGCTCTGTCCTTTCCCCCTCTTCTTCTACCCTCCCCTTTCCCTCTCCCAAAAGGATATTCACCCCTACTTAAAAATCTAATTTTTACAAAGGATTCAGATGAAATGGCATCTCAACAACTTCACAGTACAATTGGTTTAGCCACTGCAGTGTTGCTTTTGAAGCCATTTTCAACAGAGATGGGAAAATGGGAGAACTCTGAGTAAAGCACTGGAAGAAGAAACGCTGTGAATGGTTTTAAGAAAGAAAAACATTCATAATCTTTCCTCTTGGCAGTTCTGTCTTCTTGATGGCCACATTTACATACTGAGTTCATAGGCTAGAACGCTCAAAGAGAACTCTACTTTCCTAGAGAAAATAAAACATTCAGGGTGGCATCCTGGGGGGGAAAAAAGGAAAAGGAAATAATCACTGATGATTTATACATATCATATTTATTTTCCAAGTTTCTGATATCTTAAACTGTTGAAAATACATAAAGTTATTCAGAGACACTATTTTTTTGTTTTATTCCTCTTTAGCTCTATGAGATGTAACTCTATATTTACAATTTTTCTCTCATTTTTATCCAAATGAATATATTGGCTTATTGCTTTACAAAGTAGAAATGTACCTTGAGTGCAACAAGTTTATCTTTATTCCACACTGTTGGGTTTTTTAAAGGTTCTTTATTTTTCCATTTTAAACACTTCAAAACACACATGCAAAATTTTAGTATTTAAAATATTAGAAACTCCTTACCTGTTAATGTGTTTTAATAACTAGTTTGCCTTTTCTGAACATATTACATTCCTGCTGTACCTATTTTGTAGCAAGTATGCCTATCTTATTTGCATATTTGTAACAAAGTATGCAAAGAGATAAAGATATGTGACCTATTTATATTTAAAACTGACTAGAAAACTCTACAAGTCACAGGAATTCTGTAACAGATACTCATTTAAAACTTTTTCTAACAAAGATTTTTAAAAATTGTTTTTTAACGTGCTTTTAATGATTCCTAGCACTCACACCTCCTTACTTGCTTTCCAAACTGTTTATACTGTCCCCAATAACACTCAGTGGAAAGCTGTCATTCCTGGCTAAATCCTTACTTAGGGTGGATGCTATGCCTCCGTGAGACAGGGTCAGGGGGTCAAAATCGATTTTGGAGGCCACCTGGAGAGTCCAGGCCATGAACTGACTCGAAAAATTTATATCAGAGCCAGAATGGTCCACCTCCCAGGGTCAGATCTGGCCTGACACTCCAACCGCAGGCTGGGGCATGCTAGACCGAGCTCAGAGAGAGGCCAGGGTTGTTGACCCTGCCAGCTGACCTCTTCAAACTTCAGGAGAATTTTTTTGGCAGTTACCACGGTGACTGGGTACTCTAAAAGCTTATCCTTCTTACTGAATGGAGGGAAAAAATTAGGAAAAAAATATGTTAAAACCTACCTTGCAGAGATGCCTATCATGGTTAAAGTAAAAAAAAAAAAAAAAAAAAAAAAAAAGGTGGAGAGGGGGAAGGGAAGGGAAGTTGTGGCCCTAAATTGTCTATGCCTTTGGTATTAATCACTACTGCTTTCCAAAAAAGAAAAAAAAAAAACTAGAATTTACAAGTCTTTCAAACTGCAAAACTTGACATTTGGAGCAGATACTACTTTTTTTTGTTTCTTTTTTCTTCTTCTCTTTTTTGGTCAATAGCTGGCAACAATGTGAACAATGCATTAAAGTACTTTTTAAAACAATGCAATTTACTTGGAAATTCTAATATCTCCACTTTTCTTTGAGAATAATCAACTTTGAAATAAAATTCATCATAAATATTAGTCTATTAGAGAAAAGATGCTGTAAATAATCATTTTGCCTCAAAATCATGCTCAATATTTTTTTTTCCTGAAAGAAGAGTGCCCAATTTTGCTTGACTTGAAATAATTAAATTAGGAGAAAAGCAAGAGTCTATTAGTATATATTTTATCTTTTACCAAATGTCTTAATAAAAATAATGTATACATTAAAAACAACAAACGAAAATACTCTATGTATAATAAGAGAACACTAGGAAGAAAAAAATACCACGTGTACTTTATTTTAGAGTAATGAACATTAAAGCTAAAAAAGCCATAGAATATTCTTCTGTGTTAATACCAAATGCTGTCTTGTCCTAAAGTCTCACAACAATAGAAATACTTGCAGATAAAAATTTTAATTCCCCATGGGGTATATCTATGCACATTATAAAACTATTAGTTGATTTTTGTTGATAGGTTGTAATACAAAATGCTTTCAAATGGCTCCTATGTGTGGCTTGAAATTAGATGAGAATCATACTAATTTAGAAGTATAATATACTTGAGTCATAATAATACTTGCTTTTAAAAATATCTGAGTACTACACAATGACTTTTTGTCAAATGAAATCGTTGACTTTTATTGTTATTGCTCTATACCTCTTACTTCATTTTCTCATCTACTACTTACATGATCCAGGCCCTAGAAGTCTTGAAAGGACCTCCTCTACCATTTGGGTGCTGGCTCTGTGTATGTCTGTGTGTGTGTGTACGTATAAATAATAAAGCATGGGTGAGGGGAGGGTGGATTTGCATTTTAGAAAGGAGTGGCTATATGAAAAAACAATGTCTTTGATTCAAATATCATTTTTCTTTTTTGTTGTTGTTGTTTTTTGAGATGGAGTCTCGCTCTGTTGCCCAGGCTGGAGTGCAGTGGCCGGATCTCAGCTCACTGCAAGCTCTGCCCCCCGGGTTTACGCCATTCTCCTGCCTCAGCCTCCCGAGTAGCTAGGACTAAAGGCGCTCACCACCTCGCCCAGCTAGTTTTTTTTTTTTGTATTTTTTAGTAGAGACGGGGTTTCACCATGTTAGCCAGGATGGTCTCGATCTCTTGACCTCGCGATCTGCCCGTCTTGGCCTCCCAAAGTGCTGAGATTACAGGCTTGAGCCACCGCGCCCGGCCCAAATATCATTTTTCATCTTGACTCTAAGCCAAGAAAAAAATGAGAAATTATGGAAATATAGTAATTGACACTTCAAAAATGAATACTAAAATTTCAGAGGGATGTTTTAACCTAATCTTAAATGTTCATTTTGCTATGACCTATTTTGACTGTTTTGTAATAATCATTAAGTTCCTACAATGGAATGAACATAAAACCAAGTATTTATTAATTAATCTTAATTTTTAAAAGCAATATGTAATTCAGGAATCATTTCCTTTCTCCTCTTGTGCTCCAAACAGCCACTGAAAGGCAAGGTCAGAGATATAGTTTGAGATGATCTTGCCATGGGATCCAATTACACTTTGCTAAAACACAGTTCTTTCAATTAGATAGTGTAGTTCTTGACATTTTGAAGTGGACAACCAGGTTGGTGAGTCACTTAAACTGTGGTGCCAGCTCACTGTCTATGATGAACTCGAACTGTCCTTCCCAGCCGGGAACTCTTGGCAAGCTTCCTTAAAGACCCAGTGGCTGGCAAAGCATGAGAAACTATCACACAGAGAATGAGGTCCTCCTTGGGTTTTGAAAACCGATGATAGAAGTCTTAGAATGATGCAAGCCAGGTCACCATCTCCTAAACCACGAGCCTTATCTTGAATGTAACATTATTTCTAAGTTGGATCTGAAAAGGAAAAAAAGTTAAAGTATAAGGCAATGGTTCATTTGCACAAAAGAAAACAATGTCAAGTCTCTTAGCTTGGTGTCCTCCAGTCCAGTTCAGAATCTCTCCCAGAGAAGAACAAAAATCATTTTTTCAGTCTTTTGCATACATTTTTACTAAAAGGACTATGAAATAAATAGGTATTTTATTCAGAAATTTATGGATCTGGCTCTTCTCTTAGGTTGAAAATTCACAAATATGTTACCAAAGTACAGAATGTGGGGGCTGAAGAATCTAAGAGATTGTCTAGTCTCATGTTTTTACTTTACATATGCAAAATCTGAAGGCCAGAAGCAAGAACTGCCTTACACACAAAATACTAGTTAGATGCCTGAACTAGAACCTAGATCCTGGCTGGCATTTCTAACCTAGTATCTTCTCTACTATAATATGTAGCCTTTTCACTAGGGTAGAGAATATTAAAAGCCCATACTAGTAGACATATCCAAAGCCTTAGAGACAGAGTCATTCTGGGGCAAGGATATAAAATGATTGCAAATGATTCAAATTTCACTTCCAGGAAACAACTTTAGGTACCACATAAACAGAAATGTGCTATTGGAAACTTCAAATTTCTCAGGAACTTATGTCTTATGGTAACAAGGGCACATTGTTAATATTATTTCTCCAGCTAATTGTTTTTATTGATCTGTTGTGGTTAATAAGCACTAACTAGTTTCTGTAGGTATGGAGTCCCCATTCTGCCAGGTTTGTAATTAAGTAACAAGAAGTGGGGCTTTGGTGTTGGTCTGTCTCTGCTACCAGTATTATCAAAGAGTCTATCCAAATAACCATGAGGTACGTAAGATAGGAGGGCTGCCAGTCCACGAAGGCTTGATCTAGTTTTTCTTTAACGTTACTCTAATTTACTTCAGGTTTAACATATCTATTAGGATCAATGGATCTTAAAAATGAAGTTAAAAAAAAAAAAGACTGTATAAAAATGTGCAATTAATTGCTGATACCCCAAACTGTGACTTGTCTACTGCATTCAGTTGTAATGGTACTTTTTTTTTTTTTTTTTTTTTTTAGTTACTGTCTAGCTCTGTTGCCCAGGCTGGAGTGTAGTGGTGTGATTTTGGCTCACTGCAGCCTCTGCTTCCTGGGTTCAAGTGATTCTCCTCACTCAGCCTCCCAAGTAGTTAGGATTACAGGTGCATGCCACCATGCCCAACTAATTTTTGTATTTGTAGTAGAGACGAGGTTTCTCCATGTTGGTCAGGCTGGTCTTAAACCCTTGTCCTCAGGTGATCCACCTGCCTTGGCCTCCCAAAGTGTTGGGATTACAGGCGTGATCTACCACACCCGGCCTTGTAATAGTACTCTCTATTAGTGTATTTCTAGTGCTGTCTCAAAGTTCTCTTTCTAACTTCTCATGGCATTTCGAAAAAATCATGATTTAATTCTGAAAATTTGCTGGGGGACTCCAAAAGAGAAAAGGGTAAGGAATGAGAATTTGAGAAGAGAAGGAAAAGTACTAGGTATGCTGAGGGGCCAATCAGTGGCTCTCTAGGGAAGGAGGGGGGTGTTTAACAAGATAGTTATATGTGATTAAGAGGTGAAGGCAAGAGTAGTCAGGTAGTCCTTAACTCCCATCTAGAATTTCGAAGAAATGCTGTTTCCTTTCCATAGATTCAAGAGGGTATTTATTAGTTAAGGGAGGCATATTTTGGTACTAATCACATGTTAAATTTTGGGAGCAGGGAATAAGAAACTCCTCTGAGGATGAGTCTGAATAGCATTTGCTGGGCAACCTTCACTCAAAATGTGTGGATGAGGCTCAGCTGCCTAGGCTATACATTCACATGTATTTTTCCATTTCTCAAAATATTTTAGTTGTCTTGCCTTGGCCCAATAGAAGACTTCCCCACCCAAAGGAAAAAGAGGTGTTAAGGAAAGCTTCTTGGTAGAAGGGAACTTTCAGATATACAGATCTTTTTTTCTTTTTCTTTTTGTTTAGACTGAGTCTCACTCTGTAGCCCAGGCTGGAATGCAGTGGTATGATCTCGGCTCACTGCAACTCTGCCTTCCGGGTTCAAGCGATTCTCCTGCCTCAGCCTCCTGAGTAGCTCGGACTACAGGCATGCACCACCACACCCAGCTGATTTTTGTATTTTTAGTAGAGACAGGGTTTCACCATGTTGGCCAGGCTGGTCTCGAACTCCTGACCTCAAGTGATCCATCTGCCTCGGCCTCCCAGAGTGCTGGGATTACAGGCGTGAGCCACTGAGCCCGGCCTATTTTTCTTTTTAGAATCAAGGTTTGAGAAGTCGGTGAGCTGAGCAGAAAAGAAAATGAGGAATTATGAAATTAAAGTATGAGAACTTTCCCCTAGGTTTGTACTTGAGCTCCACCCCAGGACCAGGAAAGCTGTACTTCAGGAGCAATGCTGATTAAGGGAGGAGCTCTGGTCTTATCCACTTCTTGGCCCACCTTAAAACTTTCCCAGAGCTGTTCCTGCAGTGTTCCATTCTAGACACTCTCCACAGGACTGTTGTGAGAAGGGCACAGCCTCCGGCAACCTGACCAGCATCTACTTGCTGCCAAAGCACTGCCACTGGAAAGGAGGCCCACCCTTTTGGCATCCTTCATAGGCCCCTTAGGAAATTGTTAAAGACAGAAACTTTGAAATTGAATTTTAATGATTGTCAGGAAGTAAGGGTGAGGTACGGCAGCTGGGCTATCCAAGGGACAGGCCTGCTTTGTGGCCACCATCTTCCCCTACCCCTGATGAGAGGAAGGGAAGAGGTTGGACCAAAAGGTAAAGGTTTCAACTTTGAGGGTGCTGATTCAGGACCCATATCCACAAACAGAAAATTAAAAGCAAACAAAACAAAACCAAGCAAAAGACTTACAACTTCAGGCAGTTCCAGGCTGCCCAAGTGAATTGTAGGTCCAAGACATTAACTTTTATAAAGGATGAGGGGGTGGCTGGGCAGAATATGGAGGACCCCCTACTTCTTTATTTTTTATTTTTTATTTTTTATTTTTTTTTATTTTTTGAGGCGGAGTCTCGCTCTGTCGCCCGGACTGGAGTGCAGTGGCTGGATCTCAGCTCACTGCAAGCTCCGCCTCCCGGGTTTACGCCATTCTCCTGCCTCAGCCTCCCGAGTAGCTGGGACTAGAGGTGCCCGCCACCTCGCCCGGCTAGTTTTTTTGTATTTTTAGTAGAGACGGGGTTTCACCGTGTTAGCCAGGATGGTCTCGATCTCCTGACCTTGTGATCCGCCCGTCTCGGCCTCCCAAAGTGCTGGGATTACAGGCTTGAGCCACCGCGCCCGGCCAGGACCCCCTACTTCTTATACATAATTGCTCACCAGGGAAAGCACAGCCACAAAGGGCCCTGTGAAGGGCCCCAGGGAGAACGGGAGAGCTTGTAGAAAGAACCAGTTTCTCTTCTGGATCCAAATGGCCTGTGCTTTGGGGTGACTGCAGTTGGATTAATGCTCTGTTTCCTTCTGTCTGCCTGGGCTGTGTCTAAATGAAAAGCAGACCATAGCATAATGCTGTCCCATCACCACTTTTCTAATCCCAATACTCCAGTGCCTGAGAGTGAAACTTCACAAAAAAGTTATTGCCAGCAACAAATTCAGGCTGACAAATTGTCAATAATCACACCTTCGACATGCTGGATGACTTTCAGGCAATAAATAAGCAGATGCAAGAAGAGCTGCTGGCTGGGTGGGCAAGGTGCAGGCCACAGCCCAGGCTGCAGTTTTCCCAATGTGTCCCCCCACAACAAGGGAATGCGTTCAGTGTGAGGACTGCAGGGCGCCTGCTTGCCTGCTCTAGCTCTTGCTCCCTTTCTTCCTGTCACTCACATAAACCGCACAGAGGAGCTTCTCTCTTCCCTCTCCTCCAGTTAACCCTTCTGGGTAAGTGTTTCTATGGTCTCAAGCACCCTTGATTTACAGTCACATTACCCAGGTTTGCTTTTGATTGAAATCCTGGGCCCCTGGAATGTATTAGACATCTAGTTACTTCCATATACCTGTACATTTTCTGTGACAGATAAAGAATTAACAATATAAAAAATAATATTTTTACCTGTGAATGCATTTGAAAAATGAATGCATATTATATCATTTAAGAACTTAAGACACATCTGAAAGAGATCTTTCAAGGTGTTTGCAGGTTAGTGCTTCTATACTCACCCACATCTGTCTGTCCTCCAGCACACACAGTCACAAGAGTGCTTTTTGATTTGTCTTTCCTGTTTTAGACTCACTCCGTGCTTTAAATTTAGGAGCAATTTTAAACACATACATGGATCCAAATATGCATTTATTATATAAGATATGATTTCTTGCCTAGTTTACAAATCCAGTTACCCGATCGTAACACTTCAAATTAAATTATTAGTCACAGCCCTCCTAGGAGGTTGATGTAGCTACAGAAGTTTGGGTTCAAAATTTAATTCACACTTCCATTTTCTCTAACTTGAATTTTGATTTCTGCATTTAAATACAACACAGCACTTGAATTAAGGGTCTTCTTGTTAAACTGGAGGCTTTTCTAATTTCTCTGAACTCTATAGATGAACTGCATTGTCACATAATCGATAGGAAAATCTCAGCTGTCACAGATCCTAAGCAACCCTCTGCTACAGAAATAACACGATCTGGCATTTCTGAGTTTGAAAATGTGCTGTTTGGATGACGTGAGACCAGAACTACCCAGACGGCTTTAAATATTGTGGTCTCTAAGAACTGCTGAGGACTGACCTGCTGAGAATGACTGAAATACTTCCAATAGGCTTTTCTCCTGGTTAGAGACCAGGTGTTGCCTTTTTTTTCTTCCATAAATAAGTAATGCAAGAGCCAGCGTATTGGTATCTGAGATTCAAAGCTGTTTCTAGGCTCAACTAAGTTTGCTGCCATACAGTTTATATCAGCATTTCAAATTAAGTGTTTCCTTCCCCAAACCAATAAGCAATTCAGGCTTGGATTTTAGAGTCCAAATCTGAAACTAAACACCTATCCTTTGAAGCTTTAGATCATTTCTATCAACATGAGCAGGGTTTCTGCAGTAGATAAATCCTTCAGCTCAAAAGAAACTGAATGGCATCTGATCATAAATAACATGACACCATAAAACTATAGCAAACCATTTCTCTGCCTCAATGCCACTGTTTCTTGCTGAACTCTTAGTATTGTCTCTACAGTCTGCCACACACAAATGCCACTATATCAGATGAGAGCATGAGGAAGATGTATCCATATCTGTATCCTCTCCACTTTTATCTATAACACACTACTCTGCTACTCTTAAACTAATGACTTGTTTCAACGAGGGTATTTTTTAAGGTGTTACTGGGTGGCCCTACCCTAAAATATACCCCACTTAGTGGATTAGATTATGTAATAAATACCTTAATTTATTTCAGAAGAACCCTGCTAAAAATGCTTATGACCTTGTCATACTATGAATCATGTACACACCAAATGTAAAAATATTCTCTGATTTATCAATTTGCTCTGTCAGAGAGTTTATGTGTTAAATATTACAGTTAGTTACACTTCGCCTGCATGGGCCCATTTATACAAAGAAATGCCTAGAGGGGAATCAGACAATAGCAACCTAAGTGATACAGATTCAGTTTATAACTTCAAAGTATGGATAGGTAAAACTTTTTTTTTTTTTTTTTTGAGACGGAGTTTCGCTTTTTCGCCCAGGCTACAGTGCAGTGGTGTGATCTTGGCTCACCGCAACCTCTGCCTTCTGCTTTCAAGTGATTCTCCTGCCTCAGCCTCCCGAGTTGCTGGGATTACAGGCGCACACCAACACACTCAGCTAATTTTTGTATTTTTTAGTAGAGACGGGGTTTCACCACATTGGCCAGGCTGGTCTTGAACTCCTGACCTCGTGATCTACCCGCTTTGGCCTCCCAAAGTGCTGGGATTACAAGCGTGAGCCACTGCGCTTGGCCTGTGTAAAACTTTTCTAAAATTAAAGCTGTTGGAGGCTGCATCTCCTAAATCTACCATCAGTAGGATCTTTGGGCTGAACCAAGAAATACCACCTCTAGTTCAACCATCATCAGGGAACCACTGCATCAGGCTAGGTATTTTGCTTTTACTCAATTCTAGAAGAAAATGGGATAACTTGGACTAATATAAAAAGCCAACATTTCAAATTGGCTTCATTTCTCAAGATCTTAGAAGCTCCCAACACACTGAGGCTATTTTTTGGCAACCTTGTTCTAGCTCTAAACTCTCCTGTTTACACACGAGAGTTTATCCATTATCATAGTCCACAGGCTTCTCCATAACTGTAAGTTGACATTTGGAAATTATGTCATGCCAAAGAGCCCCAAACCTATCCAGGAACCAAGTTATTTATTTCTAAAGCAGCTGTCATTTGTGGAGGTGGAACAGAGAAGGTAAGAACTAGGCACATAATATCCAGGCTGGGAATGGCTGACCTCTGATTATCCATTAAGGAGAGATGACTGATGAAAACACGTTCATTTCTTGGATGCTTGATCAGTGTGTGAATTTGCCTCATTTACAATTAAGGGAAATGATTAAACCTCAGCCCAGTCTTACACACTGCAGAGTTGTATTTAATTTTTGTAAACGTGCTGTATTAAGCTAGCTTGTCCTCGATTTCCAAGATATAAATCACATAAGGTCAATACTGCAAGTTCAATGATTTGCCTGCATTCTTAATCATGTAGCACAGAGACATGAAACACTGAATATAAGGGATGTACTGATAACCCCAGCATATATGGCTCTAATATTTTAGGTTCAGGCTGGGCGTGGTGGCTCACGCCTGTAATTCCAGCACTTTGGGAGGCTGAGGCGGGCAGATCACAAGGTCAGCAGTTCGAGACCAGCCTAGCCACCATAGTGAAACCCCCGTCTCTACTAAAAATACAAAAAAATTGGGCCAAGGCGTGGTGGTTTACGCCTATAATCCCAGCATTTTGGGAGGCCGAGGCAGGTGAATTACATGAGGTCAGGAGTTCAAGATCAGCCTGGCCAACATGGTGAAACCCCCGTCTCTACTAAAAATACAAAAATTAGCTGGGCGTGGTGGCACACACCTGTAATCCCAGCTACTCAGGAGGCTGAGGCAGGGGAATTGCTTGAGCCCCGGAAACGGAGTTTGCAGTGAGCCGAGATCATGCCACTGTACTCTAGCCTGGCCGGCAGAATGAGACTCTGCCTCAAAAAAATAAAAATAAAAATACAAAATACAAAAAAATTAGCTGAGCATGGTGGTGGGAGCCTGTAATCTCAGCTACTCAGGAGGCTAAGGCAGGCGAATCGCTTGAACTCGGGAGTTGGAGGTTGTGGTGAGCCAAGATCCTGCTACTGTGCTCCAGCCTGGGCAACAGAGTGAGACTCCACCTCAAAAAACAAAACAAAACAAAACAAAAAAAGGTTTATTTATTTACATACTTCATACTTGCACACACTTTCTTTCTCCTCTACCCCCAACAGGAAATATTGCTTTCTCTGACCCTCTGCAATCTAACCTTAACACTACAGAAACCATGAGCTGGAGATAACTGCTTTCTTGCGGTACTATTTATGAAACATTCTCTTTTTTTCTTTCCCTAGGAATCTATCCCAAAGGATTGAGCAATGTGCTATGCTGCTACTCTACTAGATCTCAGCGAAAAGGTGGGGGTTGCAAGACCATCTTAACCCTTGCAATGGTCTGGCCAGCAGCATCTGCTTTGTTATCTAGTTCCCTGAGTTCATTCTCAGCTTAATTTTAGAAACATATCTAGGTCTACATTTATCTCTTTAAATGGCCTCCAGAATTTGTCAGTACTGTGCCACTGGCCAGGTGTGGTGGCTCATGCCTATAACGCCAGCATTTTGGGAGGCCGAGGCAGGCAAATCACCTGAGGTCAGGAGTTCAAGACCAGCCTGGCCAACATGGTGAAATCCTGTCTCTACTAAAAATACACAAAAATTAGCTGGGCATGCTGGCAGGTGTCTGTAATCCCAGCTACTTGGGAGGATGAGGCAGGAGAATCACTTGTACCCAGGAGGCAGAGGTTGCAGTGAGCCGAGACCATACCATTGTACTCCAGTCCAGGCAACAAGAGCAAAACTCCATCTCAAAAAAAAAAAAAAAAAGTACTGTGCACCAATCCTGGCACATGTGTCTCTTCTATGTAATGTCTGTCATTACACAAAGCATTATAAAAACGTAATTTCCAACCTTGCAATATACCCTTACTACAGAAATCATTACATTAGCATAACAAGCACAAAGTTCCAAGGTAGTAATTTGGTTATAAGTCTAAAATCCTTCCAGTTCCATCAGATCTCTATGGATGTATGGTGTTACCCTTCTGCAACTAAGGTCTGTGTCAGTGGATCTCTTGCATGAAGGAAGTTCTGCTGGGTGAACAGTAACAGTTTGTACTCAGGGACTCAAAGTCTGAGTTGGAACATTTCTTAAAGAATCAAGATACCTTCATCTTTTTTTTTTTCTTCCTCTATCTCTTCTTGACCACCAAGGAAACATGTCTTGAAAGGTATTCTTCCACAGGTGTTTCATTAGACAAGTGCAGATATCAGGACTTATCTCATAGGCAATACAAGTACTTTTTGGTCTTTCGGCTGGGGGATGGATTTTAGGAAATTTGACTTCTATCTATGCTGCCATTTGTGGAGGTGCAGATTAGCCGCAACTCTGCTGAGGCAGGATTGGTGGTGGTGGTAGGGGTCAGTAAGGTTGAGTTGTATTCAGATGTTAATTTACACCTGAAAAGACAAAATGTAGTCACCCACTTGGGGGTGACTTGAGTTTCTGTTGAATACCAGCCATAAGTGCTTCCTTGTGAAAGATGAAAGTTGAAACTGAGGGGGCAAGTAGTCTAAAAGTTATGGGAACAGGAAGAGAAGGAGCAGGGACAGCCTTGATGAGTAAAATAAAATGTATTTAGCCATCAGTTGTAAATCTATTTTCAACTTTTCCTTCTTAGTGAAGTTTTAAGATATAACGGAAGATGGTAATTTCCACTTTACTAAGTATTTGGAGATTGTCTATGGAATCCAAAAGTATTGGTGTGAAATAAGAATAAAGAATTAGCCTCACTTTTCTACCATTTGGATGGGTTTTCTTGTTTCACATAGTCTGTTTAACAACTTCTATCCACCTTGCTTAATGGAATCCCTAAGTACCCCGGGAGTAACTAAGGAAAAAAAAAAAAAAAAAAACCTTCTACATTCCAACACTGCCTTTAACCTCAAACGATAGTAAAGGGTTCATTCAGACCCCAGGACCACACTGAGGCATTAATTAGGCTGATGAAATCCATCGAAATGTATGGATTCAGCATAATCAAGTTTCTACCACAGACTATCGTTAAGGAATACGTGAGCAGCTGGGAGAATAGAAAGTACTGTTAGAGTTAAGTCATGCATGTAATTGAGTATATTTAACATAACCATTTTAATGATCAGTGATTAAAAGTGCATCTTACTTAAACGGTATATCCTCTGCAATTTGTTCATATCAACTCGATAATGTTCTCAAGAGGAAAATGTAGGGATACAAATTTCTAAACAAGATCTTGTTTGAGTTTGGGGGAAAAAAGCACGAAAGTGAACTAGAAAGAAAAATGTGGCTTTTGCATGCAGACTGCTACATGAATGTGATATAAATTAATCACTGTTGCGGACACCTTCTGTGCTCAGTTCATACAAAGTATTAG
Organism: Trachypithecus francoisi; assembly: GCF_009764315.1. Lineage (NCBI taxonomy): Eukaryota > Metazoa > Chordata > Mammalia > Primates > Cercopithecidae > Trachypithecus > Trachypithecus francoisi. The sequence goes on along the minus strand of NW_022681453.1, from coordinate 128,907,095 downwards.
GAATATATAAGAAGTGATTTTGTTATTCCTCAAAAAGAATGTATTTTTCCTTAAAGATGCTTTCTCTGTTTGACATTTTTTTTTTTTAAGGGGGCAGGGGTATGCTACTCAAATCCTGTTGATTTTAAGAGCCTCCCTTAAGATCCTGGGAAGTTCATATTTCCAATTCTTCTTCCAACCTGTTGGGTTGGCTTATCTTAGTGGAACTTGCCTCTATGAAGATAACAGTGGGAAGAAGAGCAGGTACCACACGGAGAAAGATGCACCCACATATGACGGACCAAGAGCGCAAACAGTTCAGAAACCCGCAAAGGGGAAATTTGCTATTCAAATCAGCGAGGGGCCTGAACCAAAAGCCCACGCGGTTAGAGGCAGACTCTGCTCTCCTCTATTCACTGAGACCTGGACAGTTAAATGGAGTCATTGTGGAGTCATGCACAAGCCAACCTCACTCCTTTTGTTGTATTTTCTCAACTTTTGTGCTCAAAACACGCAAATCACTGATTACTTTGCTCAGGAAAGAATTGAAGGAGGGAGGTGGATCTAGATCTACAACTAGAAGTGTGTAAATCATACAACACCTACACATCTATGCAGGCACTACTAAAAGTGAGGGTTTAGAAGGGATGCCCAACTCCCAAAAGTTGCTTCACAGGGCTCTTTTTATCTCCCTTCACCCCTGCCCCCACTCCTATAGAAAAACAAATCTATTATCCTGCTCAAAAATGCGTTGAAGGGTGGCACATCTTGAATGTCTGGGAGTTGCACCGAAACTTTTACAAACCTGCGAGAGAAAGGAAGCCACAAGCACATAAAAGTATGTTGGCACATACTATTCTGCTTGCTGCAAACAAAACAAAAATGTTTTAAGGGAAAATTCATTTGATGCCTTTCTTTTCACCCAAAAGCATGTCTTCTTTGGTTTGGAGGGACAGCTCTTGGGAAATCGGGTCTCTCAAGGAGCACTCCCACCCCCAACGTATAGTCTATAAATATAGTGGAAGAGCCATGCCAGGGGCAGTAAGTGCAAGAGAATCTGGAGTCTTGAAAGCATCTTTTTCTTCTGGCTATGGTGGCACTTAAATGATAATGCAGGCGATGGAGCTGGGAGATTTATATCTTTTGGAAAGTAGGGCGAGCCAGATGGTAATAGCGTCATTAACACACAAACTTGGGATGTGCAAGTGAAGCTTGAAATTGGGAAAGAGATCAGGAGAACAAAGGGGGCTGCTGTTGAAAGGCTACCCTCTTCTGCCGGCCAAAGCTAAGAGCCCCTTGGTACTGGGGTCTGCTCCTGCCCAGAACTGGATAATAAACGACAGCTTTCCCCCTCCCCTGTTGTGACTTAGAAAGCACCAAGAAAACTTTCGCAATAGGCAAATTCGGCACTTATTTATGTGTAACCCTTTGTAGTCTGAAGTGGCAGGAATGGGCCTTTAATCCAACTGTACTTCCACCCCCACCCCCTACCCCAGTTTGATAAGCCCTGGCAATTGTTGACATTTATTTTATAAAATCAAAGTGCCGCTTGTTGTATGTTTCAGACAAAAGTTCATTTCCCTCCCCTTACGTAAATACTCTAAGTAAATATTAAAGGCTGAACAGCACTACATTTTCATTGTGGTGAGGGGGGTTGGTGTGAAGGTGTTGGGGGGGTTAAACTCTAGTTTTACTTTGTAAAGCTTTAACCTTTAAGTTAACTCCTACTGAATAGGTATAATTCAGAGAGAACAGAGAAGGCATTAGGACAAGATTAACAATGGCATTAATAATAATAATGCATATTTTTAATAAACACCCATGCACACCTCTATAAACAGACAAGGAGGTGTGAAACTAAAGAAAACAAAATTAATAACATTGTTCTCCTTTTTATAAACACAATGTATGTATGTAGGTACATACAAACACATACATACATATATACACATATGTATATGGTTTCTAGGAAGAGAGTAAAGGTAACTAACGGTCATTAAGTATTGACTGGCTTGAGTGATGCCTGTTAGCGACTAAAAGTTGACGAGGTCTAAACTAAAATCGAACGTTTTTCTTTTTATTCTTTAAAAAAAAAAATACTAGAGCCCTTTAAAAGCCTGGAGGACTTACCCTCAGGGATTATTCAGAGAAAAACTGAGACTGGCCGTTCGTCACAGGCAATTGTAAAGGGTTTCAAAGAGCCGATCAAACGATCGCCAGAGTAATCTACATTCAAGTCCGGATGATGGTGTTACGGCACACACCTGCGGGGTGTTTGCTGTCTGTGCCCCTCGCCGAGCTACAAATCATCATTAAAGCGAGCTGCTTAAGCTTCTTCCCAGCTTCTAGACAAGAGTTACTTGGGACAGTTCACTTTGATATTGCTACAGCTCGCAATTGACAAGCAAGCTATTTTGGAGCCCAAGCCAGAGCCCACATCCTAATGCGCTTCGCGAAGTAAGCAGGGTGGTGGGGGCAGGGAGCGATGAGCAATTGTAAAGGTCTGTCTTTTTCGCCAATTTCCAGAGCAGAATCACCGCAAAAATGTGTAGGAAACCAGGTTAAATCAGCTGAAACCCGCCTTGAGTTTCTAGTGAGGGCCCTCCCAAAACTTCTTTACTACAACTTTTAACCGACTCGTACTGTGGACATAATCTCACCACCTCAGTTTCCCTCCTTCCCTCTCTTAAGTACCCACTCGGGTCAGCACCTTCCCTGGAGTTCGAGATTACATTTTTCTTCATCAGGTCTGGTATCTAGTTTGAAACTTTCACTTTTGGTTCGTTGGTTTGCGATTATTTTCTCCCTTTTTGTGCCGACTGTGCCCTCACTGCTCTCACTGCCCTCACCTTGAGGGGGAAAATAATCCGGAGTTGGGTAAAAAAGAAAGGGACTTGAGGGTCTGACAGCTGGAGGCGGGGAAAGGCGGGGGTCGATGTGGGTTTCTGTCTGCGTCTGCCTGAGCGCCCGCAAGCCCTCGGCAATCCGCGTGCGACCCACTGGCGGGGGCGGGGTGGGGGAATTAACCGGTTACCGGTGATGCCAAGATCAACACTCGGAGCGAATGTATCAATAGACCAATTTTCTGCTCTTACCGCGAGCTTTTTCGTTTCAATCCAGAGTGGAGGTGTCTGCGCTGCGCAAGACGCAACAGCACAGTGGCGTCAGGAAGAAAAAAAAAAAAAAAAAAAGAGGGCGCTAGATGCGGGAGGCGCAAGTATGGAAATTAACTCATTAGGAAGGGGTGTGGTTACAGCGAAGCCCCCTCCTCCATCCCGTCCTTTCTCCCTTGCTGCCACCGTCCCGGCTTGCTAAATATGAGATTACAAACAAACAAATAAAGCAGAAGCTGACTACGCAGTCCCAGATCAAACACGCTCCAGATAATTCGCTTCACTCAGCGCTGCGGCCAGATTTGCAGCTCAGCGCTGGCCCCTGACGCCCGCCGGTGGTTTCAGCGCCCCCTCCAAGCCAGCCCCTGCTTCCGCAGCTCTGAAAGGCAGGGCCCGCGGCGGCTTTTCGAAGGCACAGCACGTGGCCCTGACGCCCCGTTTGGTATACGTTTTAAAACATCAGACAAACATTTCCACCAACATGGTAACCGTCTGAGGGCTTTGCTGATCTCAGAGGTCCTCTCTTAAATGCTGCCTGAAGAGGATGAGGGTGATGGTGGTCTCTTTGGGAGAAAAACGACAAACAAACAAAACAAACTAGAAAGTAATGTCCCAGAGGCCCTGGCCAAGAGCCTTTTCCTGGGGCGCCGCACTCCGTGAGAGGTATCAGTGGTGAAGGGCTCCGAGAATACGGAGGCTGAGGCCTGGAGGGGGTCTGAACGTTAAAGCCCCGAGTTGTGATATTATTAACCAAAGATCAGGTTCCCAAGATTGAGGGCGAGGAGGTTGGAGAACCTAGGGTGCATAATTATGTGCCGAAATAAAATGTTTCAGTTGGGGGAAAGGGGCTAAAAGAACACGCAAAACCTCTCAACGCCGCCCCCCAACCCCCGCCCCAACTGCCCTGCCCCTAGGTCCTCAAAGCCTGCCTCTGTGTAGGCTGAGGGAAAAAATGGCACTTTTATGGTTTTCCTTCCTGCGTGGCTCGTCTCCCTGTCTCTGCTCCCTGCCTGGCGCTCCCCCAGCTGCGGGCCCCTTGGAGGAAGGCTGCCCAGTCCCCTCGTCTCCCGCTGCCTGCAGGCCACCGAGTCTCAAAGCACGCATTGTCCAGCGGGGGAGGGGAGGCCAGCAGACCCATGGAGAAGAATAACACTGCGCCCAACTCCTGTTAGGGAAAGTTTCCCAAATCCACTCCTTGTGGCAACATACTACTTTAAAAGATGGGTGGGGGGGAGGGCGGGCGGGGTATACGTTTTGAAAATCTGTTGCTTTCTCCAATTCTTCACTCCCCGGCACTTTTTAGGTCCTGAGAAAGAGAGAGAGTGGACTGGGAAGAAACCGGAAGGTGGCATGGAGGGCCGAAACTGTGAACCTGACTCTAGAGCAGTTAATGCGATGGTTTTTAAATGCAGGTGGGAAGAGAGAAGGGGGGATGTCTTCTCTCAGGTCTGGTTGGGAGACAGCTGCATGGCCGGTGCGCTGGGGGTTGCAGGAAGACTGGGCCACGAGGGCGCGTGTGCAGGCAAAGCATTTTGCACCTCCTGTTTATCTTAGAAACAGGGCGGAGGGGGGTGGGTGGGGAGCGATTGTTCTGCTTCCCGACAGGCAGAAGAAGTTGAATAAAATGGAGAGGCGGGCACACGCAAAAACAAAAACTGCTGCAGGCTCAGAGTCTTTCTCCTTGACCCGAATTCCAAATGGTGGGGGCTCTTCATTTGCAAAGGACTCCGATGTCTGCAGACCCCAGAGACAGCGGTCCTCCATTGACGGCAAAAGCCGCGATAGAGACCGTTAGAATTGGGGCTTTTGGGGCAAATGTAATTAATCTTTCATTCGAGCAGCGGGGACCCATTCCTTCTAAGCGTTGTCGTCTGCATTGTAGTTCTCTGAGTTTCATGTACTCTTCCAGGCGTTTGCAAAATAATGGCTCAGGTCCCTTGCAAAACTCTGCCTGAAACAAGTATATTCCAAGACAGTGCGATAGCGAATCCGTTTTAAAAATCAAATCAAAACAAAGTAAAACCCTCCCCCCCCCCAAAAAAAGTCCCAGGCCCGTGCTCTTGGTGTCCAATCACCAAAATGAGGGAAGAGGAGAATAAGTGGTTGTGGTTATTTGGGAGTCGCGCTAATTTGGTGTGTGGACTTAATGCCTTAACGCTAAATCGGCAATATAAAGGGCTGAAGAGCAAGCCCGATAAAAGCTCTAATTACTACTGGAAACTTTAGGTGGTTGCTAGGATCTGAGGACCACCACCACCACCACCACAAAAAAAAAAAAAAAAAAAGCCCTCCAATGGAGTGTTTGGACTGCATATATGGGGGTTGGGGGTAGAGCTTGTAGAGGCTAATAGTACCCACATCTGCTGGAACTTCCATATCTAAGCTGTTCATTTACGGGAGCCAACTTATGAAATCTCCACAATTAGATCTTCATTGTTCTTCCTCCACAACACTGTCTAGAAAGAAAAGGTCTTCTCGGTCGGGGCCAATCCAACGAAGCGTTTGACGTTATTAAATAATAAAGCGATTGTGATTTACATTGTTGTTCAGAAAAAAAGGCCAATTATCCACTGTTATGTTGCCATAAAGATCATATTAACTCGAATTAGTAATCAAACAATATGCGAGCGTTTAAAAAAGTACAGCCGAACTGGGTGACAGCTACCGCGACGTCTTCACTTTCACCAGCATACCCGCGCCGGCAGCGGGAGCGAAAAAGGCAGACGCCGCAGACCCGAAAGGAGGGAGAGAGCAGCAAAGTGGTGATTAACGGTCTCCAGTGTTAATTATTCTCAATTAATCCCAAACAGTGCAAACCTTCCCTAGTTCCCTGCAAGTTCCCTGGTTCCGATGCTCTTGAGAATCCTGCCTGTCTGGGAGGGGTTTATAAGAACTCCGGAAGAGGCAATTTCCACGCAAGTGTACCTGTGAGCAAAGGGGGTAGGGGTGCAAGTGTGTGTACTCATGTTGTGTGTGGTGTGTGAGTGTGAGGTTCACTACCTTTCTCAGAGCCTGGCGTGCAACCGGAGGTAGACGCCGTGGTGGGCAAGGCCCGCAGCATCTTCACGACCCTAGTGAATCTTGCGTCTTCTCTACTCAAATCACCCTCTCTCGTCCTCTGTTATTAGGTTTATAACTCGTTGCCCACTTAAATTTGTGCAGCCAACCAAGGAAATCTAAATAGGTTTGAGTCGCCCCATGGGTACAGAATGGAGGCTTTAATAAGAAAGATTAATTGTGGGTGTGTACCGGCCGGAAGACGCGTTAGCTATCAAGTGGCGGCTGGCTGTGGGTCGAGGGGCGGGGAGACGCCTCTCCTAGGCCTAGACGTTAGTAGGCGCCGTAGGCATACTCTAATGCGGGCCACCTGGCGACTCGTAGTCACAAGCAAGCAAAGGGCTCCACAGCACTTTTACCATCTTTTCCTGTGTTATTTGAGGTTTTAAATAACTTGTCCTTTACTTACCCTGCACATCAAATCTTCTCGCCCTGCGCCGCGCACCGCCAGACCCCGCATTCCTGGTGTCCATGCGGAGGAGAGGGATATTGTGACCGCTGTCCTAGGAGGTCTACCTATTGCTGCCCCCATCTACTGAACAGTATTTAGGTGAATGATTGAAACGTTTTGCTCCTGGGACTAGAATGCTGATACTTTTTGTTGCCTTGATGAAACATGTGTATGGCTACATGTGTTTTTAAATACACACATGTAAGCAAGTAGGGAGTAATTTTCCCCAGCGAGATGTTTCAGCAAGTCAAGGCACAGGGGAGAATCAGCCAGGGGCAGGGCCAAGGGGATGTCTCCAGGGGCAGTAGTGGCACTGAGAGAACTGTCCTGGCCCTTTCCTCGCCCCTCCCTCTTTCAGCTAAAATGTTCAGATCCAGGACTAAGACGTGGCCAAGTGGGCGGGGGCAGAGAGGAGTAGGGACTGAGTTGGGGATGAAGGAATTGAGTAGAATAGTTTGTCTAGGAGTGTGCCCTCCTTGAGTAATTCCATTTAAAACTTGAGGCATCAAGGCTGGGCTTCAACAAATGTAAAACAAACTCTTGGAAGGTCCAGTCCTTGCAGTCCTTGCAGCAGCAGGACAGCCAAACGGCGGTCGCATCATTGTTCAGAGTTTTAAAACAGTTGCTGCCTTTCCTAACCCTCTTGTTTTTCTCCACACCCCTCTTCCCAGTAAAACCAATTCAAAAGGGGGCAGAACTCCACTCCACAAGCTTAATGTTCATTAATTTGTAGGATTAACCCTCTCATGAAGCATAATAAAATACTAGAGGTGCTCTTACATTTAAATAAATACATAAAATTTGTGCCTTCTCTCCTTTCCTGTTTGATCTTTCTCAGGACATGGGAAACAGTGTCTTGGAATCTAAGAAGTCTTAGAAGAACTTTTAACTGAGTTTTCAGATCATCTGGGGTTGCTGTGGGCATTGGCATTGGGAGAGAATGTAGAGACCAGCTTACTTTTAATATCTATAGCTATACATTCTGGTTTGGAACTCACGATTAAAAATCTATTTGTTCCTCCCAGGGCTCCGTGGATTTCGATGTTGGTCATAGGAGCCACAAAATGTTCATTAAAGGAACCTAACCAAGGCTACTGTATGGCCACTTTGTGAACTCAGAACTATGGATGGGGGGAAAAGTATGAAAGTGTGAGTTGATGTCACGCTGGCTGTCAGTGTGTGGTCTATTGTGGAGAATGGTGCTTTTTGACTGAACAGAGGGAGCCCCCCTCCCCCCTTCCCCAGCTCTACTGCACCTGCACTGGATGAGGGAGTCCCTGCCATTCAGCCCATCGCAGATTGTTCAAACAGAAGACATCTCTGACAGCACTCAATTCATTACATTTCTTCCTGCTTTTCAAACCAACACACACACACACACACACACACACACACACACAAAATGAGTATTGCCAGCCAGTGACAGCCAAAAAAAAAAAAAAAAAAAAATCTTAAAATACTTTATATGCAGCTAATTTGGAAGCTCATACAACTAACCACGAAATAGTTTGTATCCTTAACTTGTAAGGCTTCCTTGGATGGGGGTGGGGGTGGTTGGGTGGGTGGTGGAATTACCTGATTTTTCCAATTGAGTATATATCTCCATAGTTTATATGGGGATAGTAAGTTTGTAGAAAGACGCTGCTAGCATGGGGCAGAAAGACATTTTGATGAGAATAAAAGCAGAAATGCGCAAAAGAGAAAAGCCTCTGATTTATCACAGCAGATGAGCCTGTTGATATGCATTCATAATTTATGCTGGGGGAACCAGCTTGCTAATAGAGGTGGGGTACCCAAGAACCAGGAGTGGGCAGTGAGGGAAGTAAGAGTGGGTAGTAAGGGAAGCATTGAGGCTGAAGTGTAAGCTAAACATTTAAATCAATTTCTTAACAAGGCAGTCTCCCCCCCATATGCTCAAGTTTATTTTGCCATCTTGGATTCCAAGATGTTTTTGCACCATTTCACAAAGCTGATGAGACAGTGTTTAGAAAGCTGATGAGAGCGTGTTAGTCTAGTTTAACAGAAGTTGGGGTAAACAAACTCTCAAAGGGAAACTTGATTTTAAGATAGTTTCCTTGGAGGTGGGAGGAAGGAGAAATAGAGAAAGGGAGGAGGACCTTGAGAAGGAGAAGACAGGTTTGCCATTTAGTATTCCAGACTGATTAAACTCTAATGTTATGCAATAACCCAGATTTGAGTTGTTAAGTGTGATAAAATCGACCTGGATGTGAGCTGATACTAAACTGACTGCATGCAAAATATTGGCTAATCATTACTGTGTGAGATCCTGGACCAATATCAGAACATAAGGCCTATTTTCCAGGATTCTTTCCATTAGAAGGGCATTCAATAAATCAAATTGATTTGAGAATTGGAAAGAAAATTTGAGAAGTGCATCTCCCAGAAATCCAGAAATGCCCAGGTGCTTTTCCCTAACAAATAATTTTATTCCATTTACACACATTCCACTGTCCGGCTATCTTTCCTCTTATCTACAATTTAAATCACAGTTCTAAGAAATTCTCTCACCAATACATGACTCTAAAAAGATTTTTAAAAGCTATACAGATTCTTAGGAATGGAGGGGAAAGAGAAAATAGAACTGGTGCAGAAATGATAAGCTGGAGCAACTGTCCTAACCATGGCTGGATATGAGAGCCAGAAAACTCTTCTAAGTCCATTTCTTAAATCGCCGCTGAAACTTGTACCGGGTTAAATAAAGCCATGGTGTGCTTTGTAAAGGCATTTGTTGTAATTTGTCGACCGTCTAAAAACAAAAACATAAACAACTCATTCAGATCCCACAACAAATTGTGGCTGACAAACTAAATAACTTATATATATTTGGAAGAAAGGCGCTCCTGTGACGAGAGTTGTGCGCGTGACTATATACGTATTGAAGATTATGGCTACTTGTATATGTGGTTATGTTCTGGAGACGGGGCTTGGGGGGCGGCCAGGGGCCTCGGGAGCCTCCCAAACTGGGGCTTGGTAGTGGTGATGGAGCTGGGCTGCACTGGCCTCGCCCTGTAAGCGTTCGGATTGCCCTTTCTGGAACACTCAAACGAATCATTTCATCCCCGGGGCCCTGCAGGCCCTGACGTCACGAGGTGGGGGTGGGGGCGCAGTCCCGCTTCTGGCCTGGCCGCCAGCGATAAGAACCCTCAGGAAGAATTCAGCGCTCCTTATTTAATACAGTAATTATTTTTCTGCCTTCTGCGGGTGGGGGCGGGTCCTGCCTGGAATGCCAGGATCCCTCCCTTCAGGAGGATGCACAGGGATGGCAAGTTTGCAAGATAACTTCCTAGGCAAATCTTAAGCCAGAGAGAGCACTGGCGAAGTAAGAAGTGTAGTATGAACAAGGCTAATTTCGCTGTCCAGAGCCAGGAAGGCCAGAAAGGACTGGAGTTTCTGTATTGTTCTCTGTAGTCTAACGTGAGAACTGCTTCCCTTCCCTAAGTCTGCTGGGCAGTAAGGAAAGTCATACTAAATAATTAAGCCTATTTTGTCAGGCACTTTGTATTCATCTTCTTCGAGGTAACTATATATTATCCCTATCTAACAAATGGGAAAGTGAAGGGTCTGTATCTTTCCATCCCTACCTGCTCTAATCCAGAGGGGCCCAATATTCCAGGGATCCAAGATTGCTCCGGGGGCTTCCCCAGCCCTGCCAGTCCTCGGCCTCTAATCGGGAAGAACCAAGCGAGATCACTAATACTGAAACTTGGCCACAAACAGGGACAAACGTCCCCTTGGGTAGACAATCTCTGATGTGGGTGGGAATTGGGGCCTAGGCACCATCTCCTGTGTCACGAGGTCAACATGGAGAGGGCTTGGGCTGGGGCGCAGGAGGCAGAGGACTCTGAAGTGGTGAGGGCCCCAACGCCTCGGGAGACTTTCTATACTTGTCTGACGCGGGTCGGTGACTGAGGGAGAGGGAATGCGGCCGTTTGAGCAAAGCCCGGACAGAGAGAACTCGAGCTCCACACAGCCCCTTCTTGGGGAGCCCCATGGGTGCCGTGGCCCGAGCCGCGGTGACGTCAGGTCCACCCGCCGGAGCTTGTCAGCTCGGCCTCAATTTGCCCGAGCGTCGGCTCTTACCACTGGGCACTGCGCGCTCCCCAGGGCAGCCGGCGGGAGGCCGGCGCGCTCACAGCCCGGAGCCGTGCCCCGCGCGGAAGCTGGTAGAGCGAGGCAAATGATAGTTCAAAGCGCCGAACTCTATATAAAACAGTGCACCCTTCGTTCTGTACACGCAGGCAGACTAGGGTAATAAAACGAAGGACACCTCCAGCTTTCAAATCACCTGACACTTCTTTGCAAAGGAGAACAAGCATCAAGTTCAAACGCCTAGGTGAAGCAAGTATCTTTGCATCCCGAAATGAGAGGACATTCTATTTGCTTTAGGAGAGAAACTGAGCAAAGTGCTCAAGGAATCAGAAATATCACCATTATACCAAAGTATAAAATAAAATCCATCTGAACTCGGAATAGAGAAAGAGAGCTCCCTGCCACAGACAAGAATCTTAGACCTATCTTAATACTCCACCCTTCCAAAGAGAAATCCCCTTAGTCAAAATAAGAAAGTCAAGTCCATTATTTTCTAAAGGCCACAGAAGCAAAATAGACAAACTGAAAACAAGAATCATAAAACTGGACAGCACTGTTAGCAGGGAGAGAGGAGGTTACAAGTCTCCCTTGGTGGTAACAGACGTTAGGTTTCCAGAAAAGTTTTAATAGAAAACAACCATGAAAGACACTAAACTAATTATCAGGTTTGGGCAACTTTCCTGTCTTTGGGAAGCTCCTTCCACAGCTTTCCTTACTCTGGAACTCCGGAAGCTATGTCCCTTTGGACTGTATCCATATTTTCACAGTAAAGGTCAGAGTTTCTCCCCCTTCTTCCTTCTTTAAGGGATTCACCTCATAGGTGAATTCCTTAGGAAATCCACCCAGCCCTCTTCAAATTTAGGTCAAAAAAAGAAAGCAAAGCAAAAAAATAAATTAACCCCTATCTCCAACCCTACTTGCTGCCTGAAAAGCCGCCTTAGCTTGGAGAGCAAGAAAATGCAGCAGAAAAAAACAGAGAATGAGATGCAAATTATTTTAAGGCAATAATGTGGGTGTGTGGGGTGGGGGTTGTCCGTTGGGGAATGTGAACTGAAGTCTCTGCTAAAGCTCATAGCAAAGGAAACTCCTTCCACAAAGAAGAATATGAGGATCTAGTTTTCAAAATTCTCCAAGAGCAAGAAATAAAACCAGGGTGGGGGTGATGAAAAGTTCTCTTAATTATAACAGATAAATAAATAAATAAGCAGTGTCAATCAGCAGGTGATCAAACCATAGTCAAACTTCAATCTCAGAGCAGTTAGCTATAAACTGTTAGCAGTTGAAAAGTAAACCTCTGGCACACAAAGGCACTGTTTAATTTTCGTCTTGTAATGGTTCTAAATGAAGACCCCATCACTGTGTAGTAAAGCGGTATTTCTTGTCCCCCTGAGGCGCTGAGCAGTTCTTTTTAATGTGAGAAAACTGGCAGCTCAAAACCTGTCAATGGAGCTCCCACAACAAAAGTTCTGAAAAGCTGAATGAATTGGGTTTGTAATTACTGTTCCCACCGCCACCGCCCCCCACCCCCACCCCGCAGCTTATCTCTTATTCATTCAACTTATATTATTGTCAAGGAATCTTACCCTCAAAATCATTCCCTTACCATTTTAGCTAGGGCCACGGAGGAACATATGACACGGCAGAAATGGAACACTGGTCCCCCTACCGCACCTTGCAGTGTTCAGACCAATAGGTGGGGAGAGAAGGAGGGACTACCTTGTACCCCAATTTACTCGAGACTACTAGAACTAAGAGTAGCCAGCTTATGGAAACTTCCACTTTCAAACTTGCATTTTATTGACAAACAGGAATATGCATCCTGTCTAAATGCAAGGCCTCCCTGAGTCTCTGAAATCCTGTGACATCTCTACTTAGAAAAGGCAAAGGTTGTAAATGAGCACCCTCCCCTTTTGTCCCATATTGCAGATCCCTAAAAGACCTTGTCATACATGACGTGGATATTAAGATAAATTATTATGTTCTGTTTTTCTTTTAAACCAAGAAACGGTCAGTGAAACAGAAAAAGAGACTGTAATTCTGTGCCCCCCACCCCCTACCAGCCCAGGGAAAGGTTTTATGAAGAAGTCAGCTTTAGAATGCCAGGGCTCCATGTGTATTTCAATCCAAGGTGTTGCTGATGGAGAAGATTCTCCTGAGATTTTCCTACTGTAAGAATGTGTCGATTTCTAGAAATAAGTACAGCTATTACCACCAAATCTACTAGCAGTCTAAATAATTAATTGAAGCGTTGCTCTTTGACCCTTGAAAAGTCCAGTAGGGACACATTTATAGTAATAATACCTCCGAATGAGCCCTTGTCAAATATTCATTTAGCGGTTAATGTGAGCCATTTTCCCCTGGGATGGTCTGTAATACCAGCTTCCCAGCATTGGCAAGAAACCTTGCTAATCTACTACAGCTCAGCAAAATATTTTAACACTCTTTATTTAAAGTATGTGGGGAGGGGGAGCCGGTGGTTTGGGGAGAGAAAAAAATTGCAGAAAGAACAAACTATACTCTCATCCTTCTGCACATTTCTATTCTGTGTATATGGTTAACAAAACATTTAAATTCACCCTATTTGACTGGAAATTGAGTGGTTTCATTGAGCAGAATAATATCCTGAGGAAAAGAACTAAACAACAACTATCTTCAGCACCATGATATAACCATCTCTGGGCAAGTTTATGGGTTTACTCTCCTTGAAAATCACACTATTATTAAAATATTATATGTTCAATATTAATCTAGCCATGAAATTACATATCTCAGGGAACCATTTAATTTAATCAAATGAATGATGGCACAAGATATGTATCATTTCCCTCAGATGTAGTTATCAAAAGCATTTATATTTGCAAACAAAATATTTTGACTTTCATTTTTCAACTATCTGGTTTGCAGGTATGAAGGGATAGGAGGGGGAACGGGAGTTCTCTTGTTTTATGCAGACAGTGACAATTATTCAAAGCTAGTTCTATTTCCCAAAATATTGTGCTCCCTTTCCTTTTGCTAAATATTTGAACCTGACCATTTTGCCAGAAAGTTGCTGACCCTGTGGGATCTTTTTTAAAAAAGAGAGGTGAGAGCAGTACAATTACTGTAAACCTCTATACATATTTCTAATATATTTCTATTTTCAAAATACATATAATCTATATAGTTGACTGCCTCAAATTCCGGGAATATCCTCCCCACTCCCCCAGCATGATCATTTGGATCTTTATTCAAAGTTTCTTTTATTCGTATGTGTGAGCAAGAACTGGCGAATGTGCTCATTACCACGTGAATAATCCGTATATGCATTACAATGGCTGGCCAGGCTGGGGGAAATTCTTTTAGAGTCTCTGCATTAATTAGGGGGGAAAATGCCTTGCTTAGAATTGGGAACTGGAATAATAATTGTCCCTTCCCAGTACAATGTTACCCTAAAAATGAGGATTAAAAAAGTAATAAATAAAAACCAGTACATACCTAAAACAAAGCAATCTAGAAAAAAATAGAAAGTACAGAAAACATGAGATATCCTCAGTTCATCCCAGAACTAACATTAGAAACACCATGAGAAAGAAATACTTTCTTGGAAATGAGAAGATGCAAACCAACGGGATGAGCTAACTTAGTGGCTGCAGCGGGTACTTTACTCAAGGGTGGAAGACGCTGCCGGATTCCAACTTCTCCAAAGTTGTATCAAGTTGACACGACAAGCTCTTGAATTTGTGGGAAGCAAACCCGTGCTCTTAAGAGGGACCGACTGTTGGTTCCTGGTCCTCGTGGGTGGGGGAAGATGAGCGAATCAAGTAGTAAATAAAGCAGAAAAGTCCCTGACTAGGTAACAGATTATCCGGCTGCCCCAAAGCAAGGGTGGGTGGTGATGCAGAAGCATCGCTAATTCAAAGACCATGGCGCTGTCTCAACTTTTCCACTCCCACCGAGGACAACTATAGCCTTTCTTTACCTTTCCTAGGGCAAAAACAAAAACAAAAACAAAAAAACCCAAACACACACACACACACACACACACACACACACACACCAAATCCAATCTTGTTTCCCCACCCCTTTCCCCTCCCCCACTTCTCTACTACAGTAGTAAAACATTGTTAACAGATCAAAAGCATAATCATCTCCAAATGTGATTAGACCGGACAAAGTAAAATATCTACCTCAGAGTTGATTGTTTTCTTCTTTAATATGGCTGTTGCCTGGCTTCTCTTTTGCTTGTTATCAGCTGCAGAGATTATCCGATTTGGGGCTACAGGCTTGGACCCGCGCTGCCAATTTAAGAAATGGAATTCAGGCAGAGGGAGAGAGAGGGGAAAAAAGAAAATAAATAATAAAAAAAAAACTATGTTTATGATAAGCCGGGGAGTTTTGCAAGATGTTCTTTTCTTTCCCTCGCCCCAAACAGGAAAATGTAGAGGAGAAAGTTTATGAAGTCAAGGAACAAAGAAAGCAAACCACTTGTTTCCTCTCAGACAATAGCAGGGCCAGAGTAATCCAAACACCCACCCAGCAGATGAACACTTTGCATGTCTAGTTTGCAATTATTCTGATACAAGAAGCATCATTTTTCTCTATAGCCAGGTTTCAAAGGGCCATTGTGCTGTGAAGAAAATGAAAACAAAACCAGCCAACCTGGTTCTGATTTGGCTCAACACCCTATCTGCTAAACTACATGAAAAATTTCAGAATTGAATCCTTTCTGGCAACAAGTGGCATAAATCAGTTTTAAGTATAAGTCCCCATCATGCTTATTCATGCTGCTTAGAAAAGGAGGGGGCGGATTTACAATATATGTCTCTAGTTTCTATTTTAGAAATGACAGAAATTTCAATTTTTCCAGTACTTATTAATCATCCAGCCCTTTTTTTTTTTTTTTTTTTTTTTTGCAGTTAACATTAGCACATGATGCTGGACTAGTAATACCAAGGTTTTTGGTATTTTGCTTTCTTGGCTGAGCACAGTATTATAGTTCCCCGAGAAGTTATGTATAATCACAGTGTTATCCAAATAAATGAAAGACTCAAGAATAATTTCAGTGTCCATATTTCAAAAATTTATTTATCTCAAACTGTGCATAATGGAGTAAAAACTTAAGTTGAAAATGTACCTGTTATAAGGATGATATTAGTTCAAATATATACATGGATTCTCGGCAGACTGATTCAAATAATACAGAGCCGAATCTTTTAAAATACAACTACGGAAAATAAAGGGGGAAAACCTTAAAATATCACAATAAATTTACAGAAATATTACAAACCATAAGAAAATATTTCAAACACAGTAATTTCATGTTCTTTTTTTTATCTGAACAAAATGGAAAGTTGGGATTGAACAAAAGCTATTATAAATTACCAACGATGTCAACCTGCATGGCCATTTTTGCTTTTAACAGTAAGTTATAAAATTTAGTACAATCTAAAACTTTTGCCCTTTTAAACAAGACCACAGAGATGGTTCGCCAGTACTTATTCTAATTTTTTCCTTTTGTACAATTTTTAAACAATTAAAATGTCCAAATCTGAATAATTTTCTTCTTTCCACGTTTGCAACTTTCCTAAATTTCAGTTGCAGAATGAAAATTCAGCAAGAAGCCTCCCCTTGAAAAATATTGGCAAATTCTCAGCTTATAAACAATGGACATTTTGATTGCCATGTTTATCTCGATAAATACTGTACAAAAGTTGCTTGCAAATATTAAAACATTTTTTTCGTCACTTGGAGACTAGCTCTAAATATTATTGGTAAAGACTTTTGCAAACTTCCTGCAAAGCTCCTACCGTACCACTAGAACTTTTAAAAAGTTTTTCGTAGCTTGCTTTGCTCCAGATCTATACAAGGTCCATTCCCCCGCCCTCCCCACCCTCCCCTGGTTTTCTCTGTACAAAAATAGTCCCCCAAAAACAAGTCCAGGATCTCTCATAAAAGTTTTCTTGTCGGCATCGCGGTTTTTGCGTGAGTGTGGATGGGACTGGTGTTCTCTTTTGCAGCTGTCATTTGCTGTGGGTGATGGGATTTTTTTCCATTTTCTTTTTGAGCGTACCGGGTTTTCTCCATGCTGTTTCTTACTCTCCTCTTTTATACCCCTCCCATTTCCCTCGTTTTTCTTTGAAAATTTCTCCCCCCTCCAGTTCGCTGTCCTGCCCTCACATGTGCGAGAGGGGCAGTGTGCCGTTAATGGCCGTGCCGGGCACCGGGCCGCTCTGGTAGTGCTGGGACATGTGCAGTCTGCTGGGGGCGGCGGGTTCCGGCACCTCGGCGCCGGGGAGATACATGCTGATCATGTCCCGGAGGTCCCCGGCCTGGCAGGGCGCCCTGGAGTGGGAGGAAGAGGTAACCACAGGGGGGCTGGAGCTGGCCTCGGACTTGACCACCGAACCCATGGAACCAAGAGCCATGCCGGGGGTGCCCTGCTGCGAGTAGGACATGCTGTAGGTGGGCGAGCCGTTCATGTAGGTCTGCGAGCTGGTCATGGAGTTGTACTGCAGGGCGCTCACGTCGTAGCGGTGCATGGGCTGCATCTGCGCTGCGCCGTGCGCGTTGAGGCCCGGGTGCTGAGGGTAGCCCAGCTGGTCCTGCATCATGCTGTAGCTGCCGTTGCTCCAGCCGTTCATATGCGCGTAACTGTCCATGCGCTGGTTCACGCCCGCGCCCAGGCCGGCGCCCACCCCGACCCCGCTCGCCATGCTGTTGCCGCCGGGGGCCAGCAGCCCGCCGGGCAGCGTGTACTTATCCTTCTTCATGAGCGTCTTGGTTTTCCGCCGGGGCCGGTATTTATAATCCGGGTGCTCCTTCATGTGCAGCGCTCGCAGCCGCTTAGCCTCGTCGATGAACGGCCGCTTCTCCGTCTCCGACAAAAGTTTCCACTCTGCTCCGAGGCGCTTGCTGATCTCCGAGTTGTGCATCTTGGGGTTCTCCTGGGCCATCTTGCGCCGCTGCCCGCGGGACCACACCATGAAGGCATTCATGGGCCGCTTGACGCGGTCCGGACTGTTCTTCTGGTTGCCGCCCGCCGCCGCCGCGGTAGAGTTGCCGCCGCCGCCGCCGCCCCCCGAAGTTTGCTGCGGGCCCGGCGGCTTCAGCTCCGTCTCCATCATGTTGTACATGCGGGCGCTGTGCGCGGGCCCGGCCCGCCGGCGGCCGCCGACCCTCGGCCCGGCCGGGACTTTGGGGGGCCCGCGGGCGGGGGGAGAGGAGGAGGGGAGGCGGGCGGGGGTGTCGGGAGCGCAGGGCTCCGCGAGGAAAATCAGGCGAAGAATAATTTGGGGGAAAAAAAGAGAGAGGCAAACTGGAATCAGGATCAAAAAAGAGCTTCCCTCCTCCTCCGGCCGATCCTGCCGCCGCCGATGATTGTTATTATTATTTTTTGGAAAGGCTTAAGCCTGGGGCTCAAACTTCTCTGCCTTTCTTTCTCTCTCCTCTTCTTTCTCTCAGTCCTAGTCTTAAAGAGGCAGCAAACTACTTTCCCCCTTTTGCAAACACTCTCTTCTCTGCCTTGACAACTCCTGATACTTTTTTGAACAAGTTAATAGACAACCATCCATGTGACGGGGGCTGTCAGGGAATAAATGGGTTTCTAGCGACCAATCAGCGCGCGGCGGCTCCTCCACTCGAGCCCAGCCTCGCTGCCGGGTTTTGCATGAAAGGGGGCGGGGCCTCCCGCGCCGCCGGCCGCGCGGGGGAGGCCGGGGAGGAGGGGGCAGGCGGGGAGGGGGAGGAGGCTCCCAGAGCCAGCCTGCCAGCCACTGAGAAACCTTTGTATCCCCTCTCGCAGCAACAGGTCACACCACACGCCTTTTCGAAGGAAGTGGGTAAACAGCACTAAGACTACGTGGGTTTTTTTTTTTTCTTTAAACTTAATATTGATTTACTTTTTGGTGCAGGGTACTGAAATGAGGATGGGACGCGGGAAGCAGCTAAGGTGCGGGGGTGGGGCAGGGCACAGTGGGTGGCTCAGGGCGGCTGTCCAACTCGTATTTCTGGAAACAGCCAGTGCAGGAGTTGGTGTGTCATTGTTCTCCCGCTCATCCACAGCACTCCCCCGCCAACTCCAGCCCCTCTGGTGCCGCTCCCGTACCGTGCTCTTCCGCTCTCCCCTCTTACCTTACAGGTGCCAACACTCTCTCACTCCCTTCTCACACACTCCCGACTAGCAGTTAGGAGACCCAAACCTCTGTCCTCAAAACCTTCCTTGTTTCCACGTAACGTTGCTCTGTTTTCAAAAATAAATCCTGCTCGGACCATGAGGCCGAGTCTAGAGCTGAGAACCGGCAGGCCTTGGTAAGCTGCCATCTCCCTGTTCAACTCAGCTCTTTGGCCCAGGAAACTGCAGCTCTTCCTCTTAGCCCCAGCCACATCTCCCACTAGACTGTCTTCATTCAACCGTAGCAAAGGGGATGCTCCTACTGTCTCCCCCCACTCCCCATTCCCATCCCATGCCTCTCTGAAAGAAGGGTTTCGGTCGTGCGGGTTTCAAATGGGGGCTGGGGAAAGAGACAGACGGAAGGGCGCTCAAAAGTGCAGGCGATGGGGGAGGGTGATTTCAACTTCCTGGCATCCCACGGCACTGTACGGAGGTGGCTTTTGGGCCGCAGTCACAAACTCCCTCCCACGCAGAGTTCCCAGGACTCCAGCAGAACCAGCCCTGGCATTTCCCCCGTCGATTTCCACTGTGGTGGCGGCAAAGCCCAGGCCGCGCAAGGCTGGGGCTGCGCCGCAAAGGGGCTCAAGGCTTGGGAGGCGGGGTCGATGCTCTCCAGGCACAGGTGCAGGCAGCGCACACTGGGAGAAGGCGGCCGGGACTGGGGAAGGGGGAGCCCAGCAATGCCCGGGTTACAGAAGGATGAGATGGAGGCGGGGGTAGGGACTCAGGAATCTTGCCCGCCCAGGACCCAAGAGGGTAATTTTAGCCGCTCTCCCATTGTCCCAACGTAAAGATTTCAATAGGTAGGCGCTCAATGCGGAGGGCAATGGCAGCACGTCCGTTACAAATAGGTAGTTTTGTTTCTCTTGTTGTCGCTACACGGAGTCAAACAAAGCCTCGTCTAAGTTTCCTTCCACTCTCTTGTTGGGATCTTTGTGGGTAAAATGCACTTGACTACAAAGGGTGGGGTGGGGGGGGAATAGAGAAAAAAACAAAACAAAACAAAAAAAACCTGATGCCATTTCTTTTTTATAAAAGGGCTTAAACCATCAGAGTTACTTATTTTCTTTCTTCTGTAACACTCTCTCCGCCCCCTCCTCCCCTGGCCTACCCTTACTCACCCTAAGGAAATGTACTGAATAGTATCTACCAGCCACGTTCCATTTATTATCCTTACAAAACGGTGCATTGTTTTGTTCCTTACTAACCTTCTTCCATAATCGCTCCCCCGACCCCCAACTTCTCCAATCTCTGCCCTTCCTAGCCTGTTACTGTCAAACTCACACTAAATATACCCGCTGGAAATTCAGAAAAGTTGTAAAAAAAAAGAATTATGCAGACTTTCTTTAAGTTATTTCCAATCAACCTTCCTGCCCCCCGAAGTTTCTCCTTTTTCTCTCTCAAGTTATGACTTGCTTCAGTTCCTGGGTATCCGGAAAGGGTGAGACTGGGTTTCTCAAAATGCATACATATTCGGCGCTCTTCAAAATAAAGCACTGTTTTCTGTTTAATCGAGGTGTAATATTAAGGTAAACACGGACCTGGAGATTAGGAAAGAGAAAAGGTTGAGAAGATTTGGAGAAGAGAAGGCGGCCACCGGCTTTTCAGCGCGGCTGGTTTCAGGGATGTGGCTGGTGCGCCCCCTGCTGGTAGATTCGCTTTTCCAAGACTATTGCTTTTACCTTTAAAAGAAGGTGTTTGAAAATAATTAAAGTAAAAAAAAATAAATAAATAACAAGGGGGATGGAAGATCAGACTAATTATACATAATCTAAACAAAAGAAAAGTTAACATATCGTATAAGCTGCGGAACCAAATCATAAGAATCAGATTTAATTTGCCTAACTTAGAAATATACATACAACCTCGAGATAAGTGGGAGGTTAGACCATGGGAAAAAATAGGTACAAATTATGAGATTCAACGTGTGAATGAATTATGATTGTCCAGACGCCACGAAGGGCAGACAAAGCATTCATTTTATGATTGTGTATGCATCGGTCTGCTTAATAGCATTATTCCAAAAACTTTAAAAACCTTATGGGTAATTGTTTGAAGAAACAACCAGGGAGTTGGTGTGGATAAGGGTGGTGTATATTTGTTAAAATAAATACTAATAACAGATGGTTATAGATACAAATCTTTTCAATCTTGCTGCCTTGTCTCTCAAGGCACAATTTTTTTCCTTGGGAGGATATATAACAGCTTTTACACATTCTCAGATGCATGTGTTTGTGCATGAACTCTATAATAATGTATTTAAAAGGTTAAAGGGGTTGGCTAGGTCTTTTATTAATTGCTTTTATCACATAAATAAGCTATGGAAATACATTACAATTGTGTTATCATTGGTTGCATTTATTTACAGCTTTATTTTCATTAAGCCTGCTGTACTTATCGAGACAATAAACTGTGGCTGGTGATTATATATAATAATGTGCTATGAAAATAAGATTAAAGAAGATGGTGATAGCAGAAACATTTTCTCATTAGGTTTTTTAGAACATATGCATTTTAAAAAATCAGATCACTGCCCACTCTATTTCACTCCAGCACCATCACTGATCCCTAAATATAATAACGATAACAATTCCAATAGATGACAGAAGCAACACTGTTTTAGGTTTGTAATAGACAGCTACAGTACTAACAACAATATACCATTGACTACTAGACAATCAGAAAAGACTTGGAACAGGATGCTTCATCCTCTGAGAATCCAAAATGTTGCTACTGGCACAATTTATGAAAATTGAAAGTGCTTAATCTAAAGGGAGTATAATACTTCCCTTCCATGGGCAACAAAAAGCTACATACTTTTAGAGCAAGATTAGTAGTTAGGAACAAGAATGCATAACTACTGGAATATTCTGATTTTATTTTGTTTTATTATAGGCCCTAGCCAAAAGGCCTTAACTGTTAAGTGTAACTCAATTTTATTTAAAAATCTTTCACATTGTTTTTTCTCTCCTAAAGTCTCCCCAGCACTCCTCAAGTATTATATCTGAAACCAACTAACAATTTTGTGGAGATAGGGGACTGTAGACTTATTTTTTCTTCTTAGTGTCAAATAGAGGTTTAACTTGCAGTAATTAGGTGAGAACTAGCCAAGCATCTTACTATTATGATGCTTGTTAAAAAACGCTTCTTTTCTGCATCTGCATTTGAGTGTGTTCCCCTCCTCTCTTAATCTTCTTATGGAAATGAAGGCAAACGGCAGGGAACCTGCAGAGTCTTGGAGAATGTCCTTGTTAACTGGAATTTCTCAGCATTGCTAATTAGCAGAGTTTGACGACCACCAGTATTGGGGGAAAGCTCTGTTTAACCACTCACAAACCATTCTGAGGAAGAGCAGACTAATTTTATTTTGTAATTAAAATCTGAAAAGAGCCCTATTTGACAGTTAGGGCTATGAGAGTTTTATCTCCCCGTGAAATAATTACTGCCTTGATAACTCAATTTTCTGAAAAATGTCAACTGTGGGCTCCAAAAGTTTTAATTTCATTACATAAGGAAAAAAAGTGAGAAAAAATAGAAGAAAATGTACAGAAAGGTTTTCTAATTCTAGAACTGGTTAAATATACTAGCAGCCAGATGTGGCCAAAAGAAGGGTTTTTTTTCTTCCTTTTTTTGTCACGTTTCCTCCGAATCCTAACCTTCTAGCAATCTCCTCTAAAAGTGACCATAGCAGCAATCATCCTGCAGTGGGAGAGATCATACCAGTAGTCTGGTAAGTGAGAGGAAAATAAAACTAAAACGCTAAGTACAGCAATTGGAGAAAAGTTTCTAATTTTAAAGGCCAAAAATAAAGGAAAATTTAAATGTTTAGGACAATGCTGGTACAATTTGGTGAGATGATATTTGTATTTATCCTGTAATACAAGAAAACTGAGAATTGCAGAGCAATGAGACTGGCATAAGCCAATTTTTAAAACATTTCCTTCTCCTCTGTAAGTCACAAAAGATCTCAGTCACTTCAAACTAGAGCATACTACATGACTTCCAGAATGACCAAAGTCTGATTCTTCATTTCAGAAACAAACACATATAAATGAAGGTAAATAAGCGCATTAGAGGATTTTTTCCCTTAAAAGAGCATTGCATACTTTCCAAAAATAATCAACAAGAAATAAGCTGGAAAAGGTTAGGATATAGAAAGTAAGAGCAAAAATTCAAAACTGAATTGTACCGTTGTCAAACTTCATTTCCTTTAGACTGTGAAGGATCCCTCATAGGAATTCCTAGAGGGGATAGACACCTTAATTTTTATAACACAGTTTTCAAAATGATAGAAATTCTTTCATCTACATTTCCCCCATTTTTTTCCTATGTCAAACTTGTCAGATTTTGGAAGTGTGAAGGATTAGTGACAGTAACTATAATGAATGTTTCTAGATGATAAAAAGAATAAACATGTATCTCCATCCCTTTCTATTTACTAAGATAGAGATATGCATATGGCTGCATGGTACACTGGCAATTTCAAATTGCTTAATCATATTTTTTTCTTCTTGTCTGTCCCTTCAGCACCTTGCCTTTAATTTCCAGAAGTGGTATTACACTTAACAAATGAACAAGGGATAACAATTGCTGTTTCAGTCCAGACCCAATTTCACCAAATAATTTCACTCAAGAGCTGTAAGTACCCTTGAAACCTAAGGAATGCAGAACAGCTTTGCATTCAGCTCCCTTTTTACTCATTCTCTTTCATCTAACTCTCATTGATGAAATAAATACATTTTGAAAATAATGCAATAGTTATAAAACTAAACATATTTCTCCTTACTTTAAATTATAGCAACAAAAGTAGTATATAATCATTTGTGTAGGTCTTTCAAGCTGTATATTTAATCATCATGTTACAGTATTATATATGAACATCTTTATATTCTAGCTCAAATATTTTCTGGAGAAATTAATTCACATTTCACAATTTTATTTCCATTTCTGAATTATCAAGCAATTTTAACATAAGTTAAGATTCTATCCCTGCACTATAGCTGTTGTCCAGGAGAAAATGTAGTGTGACCATTAAATGATTTAATTATTTTAAATATAAATTCCCTTTTAAAAACATAAACTGAAAACCTAAAGAGCTGCCACCAGTGGTTTTCAGTTGCATTAAATCTATGACTTTTATTATTAAAATTAGAAGAAGAAAATTTTTTAAAAGGCAAAATGATCAGTAGGAACTCTAGGTAGCCCAAAAAGCCACTGGACCTTTTATACCTGTAAATCATTGCTTGAGTCTAAATACATATCTCTCTGATTGACCACACTATCTCGTGCAATTAATCATACCAAAGGAAAAGGTCTTCCTTAGAATCCCACTTTTTCAGTGGCTAGGGTTATTACCCTCATATTAGAGAAAAACCAATTGTTTTAAATTCTCCAACTGTGATTACTTCGTTTAGTTGTGACCACAACTTTTGTGGGAAAAACAAACCTACACTTTCCTTAAGCTTTCTCTACCCAGTATTAAATGACACTCCAGTGCAGGCTAGGCTACCCTTTCACTGCAAGGACAATTTACCAAGCAGGGAAAACCTCTTTCCCTTAGCCTGGCCCCTGCCACACCACATAAATGGAATTTAGTCTTCTTTCTTCTGGAATCTTATGGAACATACTGCTACTGTGTTACCCACAACTTCCCTTTCCAGAAGTACAGTTGGACTCAATACAAACCACAAAAGTGATAAAATCTCAGAGGACTGATGTGTTTGGCATCCAAAAAAGCAAGTTAGGGAAAGAAATTAGATCTACGTAACATGTGAGGGACAGACAGGAATACTATCAGAAGAAAAGGAAGAAAGTTTTCACCTGTGGCATGAAAAGAAGTTAAAGCAAACCATTGGGGGAAAAAGTCATCCTACAATCACCATCATCCCTAAATGAAACCATTA
This sequence comes from Trachypithecus francoisi, assembly GCF_009764315.1. NCBI lineage: Eukaryota > Metazoa > Chordata > Mammalia > Primates > Cercopithecidae > Trachypithecus > Trachypithecus francoisi. The sequence continues at coordinate 128,882,333 of NW_022681453.1, read as the reverse complement.
CCACTTTTTTCAAAGATTTGCAGCTGCGGCTGGCCTTGGAAAGTGCTCTAAATCAAAGTGTACACCCATCCTGGGCGGGCTGGCATCCTCAAGGCCTCCCATTGACATCTGGAACCCTCTCCCAAAAGCTATTCCGGCCTCAAAAGAATGCCTGAGAAGTCGGCCTTCCCAGGGGCCCACTTCTGCTTGCCCCCAGCGCCCCTCTTCCAGTCCCGGCTCAGATGGAGTTGGGCTTCCAAACCCATCCCAATGGAATTCTCAGATCGCTGGCCTGATAATCTTTAAAGGCTCCTTCGGAGCTGGGGCTCTGACTTTTATCTTCCCTCCCACCCTTCTTCCCTTTTTGCTGGCTCTCCCCACTCCTTTTTCGTCTCGCCCCACCCCCCCCCTTAATTTGAAGATCATTGACACGATAGGCTGTAATGAGTCCTTCAGAAACTGTTATGATCTACAGTGACAATCTCTGCACCTAATTCACAGATTATTGACAAGCACCGTGGGCTCAATGGTGTCAAGTTGTACTTGTGGTTTCAACACCCTGCAGCAACCCACGTAGCTGCTGGGCCCTGGATTAGGACCCACAGTCTGGCAGTGCTTATCTGCCCGTCTGAGTGATAGAGAGATGAGTATCAGTCTATACCTCAACTGCTTCAAGCCCGCCTGAACTTTCTCCCTGGCGCCTTTGTCTGACAGGGTTGGCGCAACGAAAGTGAAAGATCTCCAGAATTTAAAAACAGAGTGAAAGAGCAAATTTAATAAATGAGAGCTCATCCTTGAATCTTAGTCTTTATTAATAGAGTCATGTCCCCCACACCCAAATAACTATCAAACTCCAAACCACATGTACTGCTTTTCAGAGTTCGGGTTCTTTCCTGGGTTCATCATGAAAGATGTGAGGGATGAAGGGGAAAAGGGACTGAGGAGTTGGCAGGGACTCAGTGGGCCTAAGCTAAGTGGGCCCATCCGCCTGGATAGTCCTCAGAATCCAGCAAGATTGGTTACTTACAAAGCAGGGCGCCCAGCCAACCCGCGCGGGCTCAGGCCTGGACGCTGGGACAGGAGACCAAAAATGCCCGCCCCGCCCCTAAAGGGCGCTTTGCCGCCGCGGAGAAACGCGGCCCGTTGCCAGCCGCTGCGGTTTTCCCTGCTACTAAGGAATCAGTCACTCGCTGCCTCTTCCTCAGCCCTCAAAGATGGAGGGGCTGCCTTCCTGCTGGCGGCCTTGGGGCGTGGGATTTGCGCAGGTGCTGGGTCCCCCTGGGACCACAGAAATAACACTGCGTCGGGAAAGCTGGGTGGCATTCCCAGGCCTGGGCCACCCACTTGTTTAGCTCTCTTTCCTCAACCAGGGGTTATGCTTTCGCCATGGGCCCCAGAAAAGTTGGGCACTCGCTCCTGGCACGTCCACCCGCCCGCAGCCAGGTGCGGCTTCTCCCTCCTGCCTTCACTCAACAGCCTGCTACCCCACAGGCTGAGACCCCTGGGTGCGGAACGGGGTGGAAATCTCCAGGACTCTGCTATTGCACGTTCGACATCACTTCCGAATAGCAGGCATATACTCCCTTTCTGGCCTCGCCTCCAACATTTTGCTGGCTTTGGCCTCCCTACCCCACACGGGAAACACTGCGCAGCCTTCGGACCTCGGCTGTCAGCGCACCGTTTCTTACTTTACCCGGTTGGCGCGGGTTCACAAAACTAGCACCGACTGAATTATTTCTGTAATTGGGACAAGCCCTTTGGTAGTGCAAAAGGTGGGGGTGCTGTGGCTGGAATCCCGCTTGCCTGTCATTTCGATAGAATTCGGGGTAGAGATTTTATCAAAAGGCTTGGTTCTTCTCCTGCCATTGCATCTGAACCTACTTACTAAAAACCCTAAGCCGAGATCTAATTCTGCAATCAGATGGAGAAGTCATCTCTCATCGCACTGAATAGCAATTCCCCTTGAAATGTTATCTCGAATTCGCTAATTTTGAGCGGTGGGAGTAATAAACATAAAGGTATTATAAACCTTGCATAGCCATAGTATTCAATATTTTAAAAAGCCATTCTTTTTATGAAAAATTAAGCCGATTTCCATCGATAAGCAAACTATAAAAAAGCGATCTCTAAACTTCTTAAGAGTAAAAGTTAAAATCAATAACTATAACCCTGAAGACGTAAATATTAAAACATCTTGTTCACTCAGCACAGTAATTATTTCTATTTGATTTTAAACAATTAAGCAAACCCACATTTCCCTATTGTTTTAAATTCAGAGGATGTGCCATTTTTACAGTTTCTCTTTCTGAAATAATTCAAAGGCTACTTTTGCCCTCACTTGCTGACCAAAAAAAGAAGAAGAAGAAAAAAAAAAGAGGCAAAGCTCTTTATTATGTAGACAGGTAGTTTTTGGAAGTGTAAAAATACTCCCCCTTCTCTAGGATAATTTGGATTCCTGGTCAACGAAATGCTGAATTTCAAAGAAACCTTCCTTACCATTGGCACATCTTCCCTGAAATCCTAGGGCTAAAAGAAAAAAGATACCAGGCACCTGTTTCTTAGCCTGTATGTGTTTCTTAGCCATTATCTTCGAAGGAAAAAGTTTGACTAGGATTGGTTTGGGGGATGGGAAGCACTCAAAAGAAGAGATTGGTCTTTTAATTATACTCTGGAAATAAATACATAAAAGCAAGTTATTTCGTTTACTCGGAGGCTCAGTTACAATACTTGCAGGACCTCCGAGGGCATTCAAGACGCTGCTGACAGCGTCAAAACAGTAATCAGCAGCATCTTCGGTTTAATTTTTTGAAATGTGGACAAAACGGAGGAAGTTTACTTTGCTCGATTCTCCACGGCTACAGAAAAAATGTTTTGTTTTTCATCACTTTTCTTTACCTGTTTTACGATCGCAGAACCTTTCAAAAGAGTTACAAAACCAAACCGGGTGGGGGATGGCTGGGATGTGAGGAGGAGGAATAGGACAGTCTTTATTTTTTATTGAATTAAAATTATAGTATCGCCTCTTTAGTTTTTGTATTGAGTTAATATTATATTATCTTTCAAGGATATAAAAATTTGTTCCCGCACCCGTTTCTTTTTTGGAGGGCAATAAAGAGTTTTCTCTAACCCCAGAGCAGGATTCTAGCGATTTCCGGGACTGGCGCTGCGCAGCTCCTACTGTGTCCAACAGGGGGCGCTGGGCACGAACCTGCAGCGGCTCAGCGCCGCTTCACATCTGAGTCGGGTTCCAGCCCCGGAAGGCGACAGCCGCTCGCGGGGTCGAGTACAGTGCTTTAGTCTTCGTGGATAAAAAGAGATTAAAGGCTAAATTCTTTTTTGGGTATATGTGTGTGTGTGTGTGTCGGTGTGTGCGTGTGTATGTGTGTGTGTGTGTGTGTGTGTGTGCGCGCGCCCGCGCGTGGGGGGCTGGTTATCAATTTTAACCAACTACGAAAATGTACAGCTTTTTATCCTTTGATGTTCTCATAAAGAAACTCCTATCGGATGAGAAATTACACGGTTTCTGAGCCAACACTGCAGCTATAGTGTGGGGGCAATTATTTAATTAAAAATATATTTTTCCATCTGTTCACATGATCTTTTTAGACGTACTTAAAAAGCTGACACTGATCCCTTTGGCCTGTTAACCCTGCCCCAAGTTTCAAATACTTTTAACTATATCGAAGGCCTTTCTATTAATTTGAAGGAGAATAAAAGGAGACCTAAATATTTAAATCACCCCTAAATAGTTACTCCTCTGCACTCCCCCGCCCCACCCTTTCTTTAAACAGGGGCTTTTATGTGAGTGACACATTTCACGCTTCCGATTCTGCAAAGCCAGGTATAAATGACAAGGAGCGGCTCTAAATAATAATAATAATAAAATCGAATTTGGTACTACATAACACCCAAGTACCGTATAAGAAAAAAAATCTAAATAAAATTGTAATCCACCCACCCCCCACTAAAAAAAACACACACACACACCAAAAAACCCTTCACCTGTATTTAAATAGCGTATCTTTAATTACAGCAGTTGGGGATGCATGAGGCTGAAATGAAATTAGCAGTCATTACCAGTCCTTTAACTCTGTGGTGCTTTTGATCAGCACTAAATTAGCTTTCCAGTCCTAACAAAGACTCTACAGCAAGCAGTGGGCTGTAAATAAGACAGCGCGACCTGCCCTCAACACCTTTTCTCTTGTCAATCATAGCTCTATCATTCAGCCCAAGATTAACCTTTATCTACCAAATTATAAAAAAAAAAAAAGAAGAAGAAGAAGAAGAAGAAGGAAAGAATGAAGAAAAAGAAAAAAGAAAAAGAAGGCGGGAAGGAAAGCCTCCTGACCACCACATGTCGCAATAACAGAGGTTCCCAAGAGCCCCCCTAAAATTGTATTATAATGAGCCCGTGTCAGAACCTGCAATTTCCAAATCGTCCCTTCCTACTCCACCCCCCTACACCTCTCGAGTATATTAGAAGAGTCAGAATGCTGTTCAGGTAGGAATCGAATCCTAACCCCTCTCCCCGCCCGCAATGGCTAATTGGGCGTGGACCACTCTCCATAAGTCAATTTGCCATTAGCCTTTCCTCCTCTATTAGTCTAACAAGATTTCGGGAGAGGAGGGGATGTTTGAGGAGGAAACACTGGTGAGTTTAAGACATATATATATAAGTTCCTAGGCTGAAAACAATCAATTTACTCCACTAATACTCTCTACTTTCTAAGTCTGCGGAGGAAAAAAACCAACAGCAATAACAAAAACCCAGCTGCTTTTCCCAGTACTGCATTACGAAAGTAAAACATTGGTTCAAGTTGCCATTAGAGGGCGCCAAAGAGCAAGCCCCATCACCCCTCGCACGACTTCCCGCAGAAACCCTCCCACCTTCCAGCTTCGCCATGCTCTGTAATTCCTTCTCTCAGGTAATATTTCCTGCTTATCCTGCCCCCTTGCATTTCTATCTCCTTCTATGTCAATTTCATATAAAAAACGAAGTATCGCCATGTCCCCTTCCTCTTGTTTTGCAACCTCCCCCTACCCCTAACCACCACCAAAATAGTTAAGACGCCGATTGAAGTTGTAGCAACCCCTTTATGATAGGTACCTTTTGAATCAAATCACTCTTTCCATTTAGTAACACTGGTCTGGAAAAGGTTCTTTGTGGGGGTGAAATGCTAGAGTTTAACATTTTTAAGATGGAAGCCTGAATTTTTCATTAATAGGTTTCTTTCTGGGGGCTCACAGATCTATTTCTTCAGTTTCATAGAAAAAGAAACACACCCTTGCAAGACAACTAAGTTCAGTATCAAAACCGTCCAAAATAGAATAAGATAATGTCATTTCATCTCTGCATTTGTTAAAGAATTCTAAATTAGAATTTAATTCCAAAAGTTAACGCTTTCAGACTTAAATCTACCAGTGTTAAATGACTTCCACACAGGGTGTATTTCCAGATCTTTTAAAGGTCAAAAGAAAAAAAGAAAGAAAGAAAGAAAGAAAAACAGAATGAGTGGGGAAGAAAGTGAGGTGGGGGGAGGAGTGAGCTAGCAGTGAATGTCAAAGTTGGGTTGCGAGCTACTTACATGTCCATGCCAGATCAGGGTGTTGTCTTGTAGCAGTTTGATTGGCAGGTAAAAAAGCGAAAGAACGTGAGGGTTCCCTGAGCCTCTTGTCAGCCCAAGCTTGATCACTTCTCACCGGACAGAACCAGTTGAAGGAGCTTGCAGTTCCCCTCTCGTCCTTCATCCAAGGCACCGTGAATCCATTTCAGCTTTTCTTCCCCCCAGTCTTTCCATCAGCCTCCTGCCTTCACCCGCATCGCCTTACACCAGCTTCCAAGACCTAGCCTAGCTTTGCCACTGCAATCCCCTGCAACAAGAAAAATCGTTTATGGCTTAAAACCCCAAATGGCTGATTTTTTAAAAGAGAGAGAGAGAGAGAGAGGGAGAGGGAGAGAGAGAAGAGAGAGAGGGTGAGGGGGAGAGAGGGGGAGCGAGAAGAATGCACCCAGAGAACAACAAAAAAGTCAGTTATCCTAACACTGCTCTATCCCCCCACCGTACAGAAGAAGAATAAAAAAAAAAGCTTTATGTTTTTTTCAGTGGGTATTCAAAGATAATTTGATGCCATTGTTTCTGCTACAGATGGTTCTTTTAAATACAATAACACGGCTCTTTGTGCAGGCTACCCACAATAAAAATCGAAAGCGTTCCCCTGAATAACCATTTTGTTCTCTCTTGTATGGGGCCAACAAAAGATGCCGTGAGGTAATGGGTTCTGTTTATTGAAGCCATAGAATAGGGGTTTGATAAAGATTTTTTTAAAGCAGAAGACCTTGCAAGGTCGGGCTGATCTCTTCATATTTTTTTATTAAAATATTTGTCCAATAGATTATTCCTTGGTGCAGCTGCAGGTTTCCTCCTCAATTCTTAATCAGCCCAAACATCTGTCTCTTTGAGGAGGCTTTTAAAAATCTACAATTGTATCACTGGTGCAGTAACCTTATCAAACCCTGAGTTTTTAGGCTCAGTACAGGCAAAGGCAGTGAAGTTTCAATTCTATTTGGTCCTGATGGGGTGAGGCGGAGGGTTGGGGGAGAGGAGATAAGCAACCCCAGATACAGTGACTAAAAAAAAATGAGGCTTTCCTCTCCCCCACTCTCTGGTTGGCCGTGCACAACTGTATGAGCCAGACACACAGATCACTGAGGGCTTCTTTCATCACAAGGTGTTTCTCTCCATCTCTGCAAGACCACACCAGTATGCGCATGCTGGACAGGGGCTAGCCATGTTTTCTTAACATATTTGCCCTTTCCTCCAGTAAGGTCTCCAATCCTGGAAAACTTAGGATGGGAGCCCAGTGGGGGGAGTGGAACAAGCTAAAGGTTAGTCTTTAGTACCCAGAAGGTCCTACTCTTGGCTCTTTTTGATTCATCATTAGCTAGCTTTGACACACTAATTGCAGCCATGTGAGGGACTGGTGGCCACAGCCTTCCTATTACAGCTCCCTATCCCCTCAGGCTTGCTCTTACAGCCACCTGGCTTCCTCCCTCTCAGTTCCACGGACAGCTTCCACTTCCTCTCACAAGGGAAGCCCTGCCACCTAGAACCCCCTGAGGTCTGTATCAACTCTGAGAGAGCCTGAACACTTGGCAGTGAGGGCGCTGTGGGAGACGGCATTAGTTACTGACTAGGTTTGTCTACCTTTCTTTAGGAATTAATGCCAGGGCTTTCTGGGCCTCCAATAGCCCAGAATGACAGTAATCCACTTTCATGACTCCTGCTCTGTGTTGTCACTTGTGGCAAGACAATAGTGTGGAAAAAATGGCTTTAATCTTAAAAACATGTTTTCACTGGGTTCTCTACCTCTGTCCTCCACCCAGTTCATTTCTCCCTTTCTTCTCATAAACCATTTTAAAGATAAACACTCAAATGAATCCCTCGATATAACTGATCTCAACTTCCACTTTCCCTTTTGGAAACAATTATGTTATTGGTTTACAATTGGTCTGGAGTCATCTAATAAGAAATTTTCATGGACTATCATTTAAACACCAACTAAAGCCTTTCTATGAAGCTTGAAAAACAAAGACATCAGAACAGAAAATTAAGGAATTTTTCACATGGTTGTTTCTCAAAAATTCATTTTGTATCTCACGATAAAGAGTCCAATATCAGTTAGAAAAGAATGAAAGTCAAGACAATACTAAAAAAGTTATGCACCTACAAATACTCTCTGGATCAAGAAAAATGTGTCTGTAAAAGTGTGAGTGCATTGGGGGTAGAAGGAGAGTGAAGAGAGTAAATCAAGAGTGACTTTCAACAGAACAGGCTAAGGTGTGTGAATTTGTTACTTATGGTATTGTAGGAGAGGGTAGGGGCATTATACAAAATTAAATCAATACTAGAAACTTCTTCCAACTAAAGGTGGAATGAGGAAGGGTGAATATAAAATGTTTTAGCCAGTGTTTTCATAAAAAAGTAATCCACTGGAATAACTGAAGATCTCTTCCTGCTTCTTGTGTCACATGTATTTTTCAGATATCAAAACTTACAAAGGATGCTCCTAACTGAAAAAAAGCCATTTTCTTTCTTTTTTTTTTTTTTTGCAACAACCTGAAAGAAGAATCTGAACTGCTGTCTTCTTTCCACTGAGGGGTTTTGGGCTGAATCTAAGACTATAAGATAGGAGTGCATCAGTGAGTAGCCCAAGGTGACTAAAGGTGGGGAAACCTGATATATCTTATTGGCATTGGATCTATTCAATCCCAGCCATAAGAAAGTTGAAAAATCCCTCAGTTGACCTCGCTCTCCTGTGGGAGATCAGGAAGACATAATTTTTTAGGCAAGTCAGCAAAAGTTGTCTCAAAAACTGTAATGCAGTGGCATCCCATCTGACATAGGGAAATACTTCAACGTTTAACTAAAAAATGTAGAATGTGAAACGCAAGGTACACGGCCAAGCTGACAAACTGTCTTGATAGATGAGGGAATCAGGAACCAGTAGTCTACCACTGGAAAACTGCTTTTAAAAAAACAAACAATAAACAAACCAACAAACACAAACAAAAACACTTTCTGTATCCAGAGGGCAGAAACTGAGGTGACTGACCAGTGCCTCTCTGGCTGGAGCAAACACACATCACCGAGGCGATGCTGGGTTGTAGAAATGGCTTTCTCACGAGGTTGGGAAATTTATGGGCATTTATTTAGAGGTGGCTCTGAGTTGGAAACTTTACTGTTCAAAAGCGCTCTGGAGCCAAAGTTGAACCCCATATTTTACAAGCAAAAGCCTAGCTGGGGAGATGTAGAGGGTGGGGTTTTCCCCTCACCCTCAGAATGGGACGTCGGTGAATAAATGCCATTCAGCACAAACGACCTAGATTGAGGAAGAAAAAGAGGAAGGGGAAAAGGAGAGGAGGAAAGAAGAAAGAGAGGGAGGACAGAAAGGTAAAGCGGGGAATTTACAAAAAGGGAATTAAGCGGGCTAGTGGCAGAGAGGATTAGCAAGAGGGGCACCCGGGACCTGTTTTTAACTCGCGAGTGCTACTTTTAAGGAAACACGATACGCACGATCAGGGTCTGGATGTCCCAGTGAACCAATGGCCATACACATCACGAGTTTCACACAGATGGCATCATGTCATGCTTTAGTTATCCACTACCGTGAAAGCTGTAGCTTCTCTCTCCTTAAGCAATCAATCACGCCCTGACTGGCCACTTTCTACCCTCTACACGTGGAAAGAAATCGGACTCAGACGGCTCGAGCCCCGAGCCCTCGGCCTCCCAGTGCGGGCTCCGGGAGGCCGGGGCCGCCTCTCTTGACGCGCGCGCTCCTTGCCCTCCACTGGCCGCCAGACTGTGGCGAAGCGCGGCTCCAGCAGGCGCAGCGGCGCCAGGTCCGAGGGGACGATGGCTTTCCATTTTCTGCGGGAGGTTTAGAAACGCGGGCGCTTTTAAATACATCCAGGTATTATTAGCATGTAACCTGGCCTAACACGATTCAATTATTCACTTAGAGAAAAACACAACGACGCGACACCCCACTTGACGCGCACTTGGAAGAGGCCGGGGGCCGCGGCAGGGCCGACGCCCACGCTGAACGCGACCTGTCGCAGGACGTGGCGTAAATTCGAACTCTCGCTTCGAACCTTTAGCTCGAGAACGCGCGCGCGCGCGCGCGAAGAGACCTGGAAACCTCATTTTTCAAAGCCTCTAGAATAAACTTCTAGTCAGCCTGCTCGCGGCTCCGTCCTTTCCTGGGTCTGTGGTAACCCGAGGAGAAACGGGCTGAGACCGAACGTGTCTTGGTGGATGGGGCCCGGGCTTCCGGGCGCTCTGGGCCCGGAGGGGTGGGTCGGCCTTGTCCAGTTTCGCTGGAGTGGGGAAGCGGGGGCGCGGGCGGCGGGCTGAGCTGCCCTGTGCCCCCAGGAACTGCGCCACCGCTCGGCCGTGTCCGCCAGCCCTCTTCCGTGCGCGTCCAGCCCCCAGGCCTAGCGCGGCTCCGGCGCGGCCCTGGCTCCGAGGGAGGCTGAGGCCCCTCCTCGGAGCGGTACCGGCCGAGTCAGTCGAAGCCCGGGCTTTCCAGGCCCCCCTTCCCCACGCGCCTTCACGGGCTCGTGGGCTGCCCCGAGGCGCAGGCGGGCTGCCGAGATCTTCCTGACTCAAATGCCAAAATGAATTTGGAACCGTCTGTTCCTCCGGGCGCACAGTGTGTCCAGTTGGGTTCGTTCCCCGTACCCCGTGGGCGAAACGGCGAGCCCAGGAGAATCTCTCTGGAAGGCCGGATCGTGGTTCCCTGGAGAGCGGTGAGGGTTCGGGGGTGGAAAGACAGGAACCGAGATTGGGCCAGCAAAGGGGGAGACCCTCTCAGAGGAGGGGGGCTCTCAGGTCAGGAGCCACGGACCTGGAAACCTGAGGTGAGGAAGGTTGACAGTGCAGGCTCGCTGGCGGCCTGTCTGCTAAGTGGCCATGTACCCAGCCAGCATGGCCTGCCTTCTCACCCTTCTCACACTTCTAGAGCTCTGAGGCTCTCTCAGGCTGTTTGATGCTCTGGGACTTGACAACAAATAGGGACTAGAGAAGAGTGTAACTAAGTGGAAATTTAGAGGTAGAAGCAAAGCCTATGGAGAGCCTTTAAATCATTTACATTATTTTGTTATATACAAAATGAAGTTATACGTACAATCGTGTTTTGTCTTCATGTGCTAAAAGTATTACTTTTAAAACGCTAAACACTTAAAATATGCCACAAATTTTGTGACCCTTTTTTTTCAGTTTCTTAATTTAATGATATATCCAGTGTTTCAATAAATGGAAATATCTCTGATCTCTCAACCTCTGAATAACAGATTACTGGAGACAGGGGAAGGGACCATGGATATTTGTCTGGTGTTTCTCTGGCATATCCTTACCAGGACCATGCTTTGAAAATCGCTTCTTGCATCAATCTGAGATAAATTAACTCGTTTTTTGGGGTAAAATACCTCCTCCTACCATCTGTTGGCCTTCCAGAACAATCGAAACTAAGGCCATTTTCCAAATGTACACCTTATGCATATTGTGATTGCCAGTACGTAGTTGGATCTGCTAGGCTTCTATTCTCTGAATCAAAATTCACACGAGGGAACCCCATGAACACAATTGTAGACTCAGTGCAAAATCTGTACATAAAAGTTGGAAAAGACATCTCAAAGTGTAATGGTTATTTTTTTTTTTTTTCTAATTCATATGTCCAACAATGGGGAGCTGGTTTGGGTGGCTTACCGATACAGTCTTGAAGAGAGTAAGTATTATGGTGCATTTTGAGAGAAAAGAAGAATGCCATTTTGGGTTTTGGTGGTGGACAGGAATTAATGATCCAAAGAAACTGATTCCAGGAATTTTTGTTCATACCTCCCCCTCCAACTCCTCCTCCTAACACTCTCCCTTCACCCTTGAAGAAAGGGCAACATTTCTATTTGCTTGAGAGTGAACGAGGAAAGGAACCAATCTTTAATGAGTATCTATTATGTGCCAGATACTTTCTCTTATTTACTTCTCATAATGATACTGTAAAATTGGAATTATTATACTTCCCCTAACCCCAGCATCCCCTCATTACAGAATAAAGGAAGATCCAGCTAAGTTAAATATCTGTGGTTTCACAGCTGGGAAATAGTAGATCTGGGTTTCAAATCTAGGTCTATAACTTTAAAACCCAGTCTGGTCTTTAGAATCTGGTAGACTGAGTCCCCACAGACTCAAGCAAGCATCACTGGTTGCCGACTGTTGTGGGTACAAGAGAAAAATTTGTTATGAACAAATTTGTTGTGGGCTTGTCTTTTTCTTCTCTCCTTTCTCTGGAAGGAAGCCTCTTAATTCTGGCTCCCCTTAGGATCTTTTGGCTACGGAGAGATTGACTAAAAGCGGTAATATAAAAGTCTGTGCCTTTTTCCATACCAAACTTGGGCCTAGAGTTTAAACTCAATTTTCAGATTATAGATCTCAATTGGCATTAGCTCTAAGGCTATCCATAGGCTGGCTTCATCCAGTTAATGATTTCATGAGGACAGACTCACATAGGTCAAACTAAGTATCACTGTTAAAACTCTAGCCTCAGAAACCCAAAGGATGGGAGGGAACTATAGTAGTAGCAGAACACATGACTACTAATTAACATTATTAACATCTGCAAACCAGTGAACATTTATACTTTTATTTTTTCAGGAAGGCAATTACAATTTTTTGCCTTTTATTAACTACCTCCCCCCATCCCTGATAGTCACCTATATCAAAACTGCCCTTTAAAAGGTCAGTAGAAATTATTTTAAAACATTCAAATATAAAAAAGTATTGTTATTTTAATAGACACTGTGAATACTTTAATTTGTATCTTGTATTAAATTAAACATATGGTGAACAGGGTATAATAGATTTTCTATAATTTTGCTGCCAATGTGGCAACAGCAGCCAGTTACTCTCACCAGCAGACTTGTCAGTGGTTTGTTTACTAGCTTATTTGAATTAAAATAAAGCTTCGCTTCTGCTGACTGCACATCATTATCTATGAGACCATAATCCTGCTAGCAAATCCTATATCTTCCAGAACTGGCTCTTTTGTTTGGGATTACTGAGAGCTTAGCCTATAACAAAGAGGAATAAGGCATCCCTCTCATCCTCATAATTAAGTGTGGGGACTAATTTAGAAACAAACCCAGAAAGATGTACTATTTGGAGTTATATTTCTATACAGAATAGAGGAGAAACAGGATAGGCCAAACACCTGATTGTTAACAGAATGTTTAAACTATTAAGCAAGTGTACTACAGGAATCCAGCTTGTTAAAATTAAGAGCAACAGCAAATAAGGCATTGATGGCCTTTGCACGGGGCAGCAATTCTATATGAGGGATCTGAAGGTATGTTTGGGAAGAGGAAGTATTAGGGTGTCAAGCTGGAGATGTGCTGTGTACTTTCTCAATGCCATTTATTGTCTTCTTTCATTTTTCTAACAGGCTGCACAATTAAGAGTTATTGTTATGAGTAGAGCTGTTAAAATGCTGAATCAAAATAGCAAAACACGTTTTTATTCACTAGAACAAATATAACTTTTGAAAATTGTCATTGGAATTGGTTAACATTTTACTTCCAAGGTGCATAAAATTTAGCAGAAAGAAAAGAATAGGTGATTTCCTGGCCCTCTCCATGGCTCAAAACAAACCTCCATGTATTCTTATAGCCCAATTCTATCTGTGTTTAAGGAGATAATTTTACAAATAGGATGTATATAAAAACAGCCTTCACTATCTACCATCCATTTATAAACTGATGTCTGTTTGATAAAGAAGAGAGAAAACACAAGGGTTGATTTATCAATGTCTTCAACATTAATTGTCACAGATGGGAATTCTGAGAACCTCTGTGAAACCAAACCAGACTCTGGCGAATTATAAAGCAGGTCCTTAGACTTTAAAAACATTTAGGCAAAGTGACAGTTCAGAACATCTGTTAGCCTTCTGTCTGAGTATAAACTAGATGTCATGGAGTGCACAGCTGTAGGCATTTTAGGCTTTTTTTTGCCAACATCTGTCACAGCAGTACAATAATATAGGTAATTATCAACACCTTATATAAACTGTTTGCTATTTTAATTTTTAGAAAGAGTAAAATTAGTGTTACAGTCCTTGGCAAAAATAATTGAGATGAATATAATCATCCTTATCTAAAGATGAATAAATGATCCGATCATTCTTTGAAAAGCACACATTTTGAATATTTTCTGCAGCCAATATGGGTATTATATCATTTTTAAAAGCAAAAATTGTAAGTGATCTTGTTTTTGAAAAATGAAAGAAAAATAAGGACAAACCACAGGCCAAAGCAATTTAAGGGAAAAGGAAGAAAGAGACCAATAATTTGCTATCCAGAGCAACCAAAAGTGATATAATTTGTGGTAAAAAGATAGCATTTGTTAATACCACACATTGTGGCATTGATTTCATCTTCATAAAAATTAAAAATTCATTTTATAATGTAATCTATAGTGGTGAATTATTTTAAAAATTGCTGTCCTCCTCTATCTTCTCCTGGTCCTAGAATTTTTGCAGAGAAATGGCAAATAAACCTGTAACTCATATCCTGCCACCTTAGTTAATTTGAAAAGTGTTAGCTCCCCATATAAGTCTAAGGACCATTTATTCCATTAATACCACCTGGATATGAATCATCTACAGTGCATGTCCTAAGGGCATTATTGTCTCATACCTTATTCTCTTGACCTATACCATAGTTGTTTTCAGTCTACAGGACTCAAAGCAGCAAGAGTATATTCCAAAGCACCTGTTCTGGGGAAGATGCCAGTCAATAATGTCTTATTGAAAGACCAAGTCCAGCTAGAGGAAATAAAAGAATTGAGCTGCAGTTGGATTTCATCATCGAAACGTGCAATGTAATCTTAACCAATTCATTACACACCCCTTTTGTTTCCACTACAAAAGGGATATTACCTTTGTCAGAGGTTGTAATTCCAGTATGTTCAAGCAAAGACAAGGGAGAAATTGAAAAAGTGCTGTCAATTCTACCCACAGCCAGGAAGAGCCATAGGGTCAGAAGGCCATTGTCACTACCCCATGTACAGTTCAGACTAAACCATAGATAGCTAAAGTTTCCATTGAGCTAGAAAGGTATAATAAGGGAGAGTCACAGAAAATACTGAGTAAGAATTGGAGCAGGAAATCATTTTTGAATACGTTTGGCTTAACACGTATGAAGTTGAACCAAATGGTTGTCTCTATTTGGGCAATAGTTGTGGATGCTTGAAATTATGCTTTCTTAGAATAATCTTGTGGAGGAGGCAAATTTTCTTAATAGGAGGTCACTATGGCAAAAACAATGAATCACAAATTTCAGCATTCATAATCTAAACGTCTAGAGAGGGTTAAAGGGGAAAGACAAGGAGGAAGTAAATATAGCTATAAAGGGCAGACAGCTTGGCCCAAAAGGAAGGATTAGGAATGAAGAAAGTGATTAAAAAGAAAAGAAAAAAAAGAAAAAGAAAAAAGAAGATGTGATAGATACTGACAGAAAATAAGGCTATCTGAGAGGGTGGGGGAGGAGCAAGGAGGATATTGATTACCAAATGGAGTATTAGGGACCAATTTAAAATTTAGGGACTGTGAGTGTTAGTGCTTCCTAAAGAGTGTTCCCTTGTAAGAAATGCGTCTTAGAGAAACGTTTTAAAATAATACGTTAGTGGTATGGTTTTGAAGCCTGTTAAAGTGGGTTCACTTGATACTTCTCAATGTTATATTTCTTTACCAGTGAGGAAAATTCAGTGTATTTTGAGGTTTAGTAAAGGGGGAAAAAAGAAAGTAAACCATTTTCCAAACAACTTGGAAAATATCTTATTTCAATAATGAATTTGATTCCTTAAGGACATTACTTTTTTTGTCATGTGGTTTTAAATATTTGGAACAAAGTAATGAAATAAGGATATCTGCAAATATTAAATATTTGAGTGAACTTCAAAAATCATTCTTTACTAAAGTTAAGTTTATAAGAAAATATATATTACTTTAGAGTTTACATTGTGAATTTGAAAGCACATTGTAAATATCTCTCCTTGATTGCTTGGCATTCTTGGATTAATAAGAATAGTACTTTGTTAGGGTCCACTTTATATTTTGAATTTTATTTTCTAGAAGTCAGAGCTAGCAAATCCACCCTCTGAAACACACAGTTTGCAGTCAGCGCGCTCTCATCTTCTACCCTCTTTTGTGCTATCGCCTCCCCCGGCTTGTGCCCACTTCCCTCATCTTCTTTCATTAAGTGTCTTAATCCAGGCTGATCTTTCCTAGGTAGTATCCTAGGCTTGCCCCATCCTTCAGCTTTTCAAAATCTGAAACAAATGGCTAATAGATGGATTCACCAAAATGTACTGATGACTGATAACAATGTGCTTTTTCTTCAAAGTTACTAGCCTTATGTCATAAGCTTTTGAAGGAGGTGGGTTGCAGATCTTGGTCGGTTTTGTATCCTCTGTATCACTCAACAAAATGCCTTCTCCATAGCAAATACTCATTAACTTGTAAGTGAATATCTGTTGAGTTTTGTTTTTTTCTCCCTAAATCTAGCCATAAATCACTAAGTGAGCGTATTCTTTTATTTTTTTTACTTTAAAATTTTGGTGACTTATATTTTAGGTTCCACTAGCTAGAGATACAGTGGTCAGGTAGAATTGAGCCTTTAAAAGTAATATTATTTTTTTTCCTATTGATGTTTATTATCAGCATAGTAAAGAGAAATTTTAAAATGAAGATGTAATCTGTAATACTACAACCTTAATGCCATAAATAATTTAATATTTCTATATTCCCTCCTGATCTTTGGCCCAC
The DNA here is from genome assembly GCF_009764315.1 of Trachypithecus francoisi. NCBI lineage: Eukaryota > Metazoa > Chordata > Mammalia > Primates > Cercopithecidae > Trachypithecus > Trachypithecus francoisi. The sequence continues at coordinate 128,865,980 of NW_022681453.1, read as the reverse complement.
AGATACTTAAAAATTATATTTATATAATACATTTATTTTTATGTTTATTTAATTTTACTGTGTTTTGAAATTGAATTTGTCAGTAAGGGACACAGCATTCCTCTAAATATTACAATTTCCAGTGGTGGAATTTTAGGTCCCCACAAAAAGCCTGAGAAAGACATTTTTGGAATGGGGAGAGCTTTTCAGAATTTTCTGTGAAACTAATACAAGGCCAGTGTCCAAAAATAGCTAATCTTCTATGATTTAAATAACAGGATCTTCAGTTATAGAAGGGGAAATTGGAAGCATGGAATTTCAGGGACTTAAAGTAGTCCTGAGAGAAAGAGAAGATCCAAACTGGGAATTAATAGTTGGTATTAGCTCCATTTTAACCGTTGCTAACTGGAGGTATTTATCTGTCCTTCCTGGAGTCCATTTAGGAAAAAAAAAAAAAAAAAATCCCAGATCTCCGAGTTTTTCTGTCCTTATTACAAATATATTCCTCATAATAGTTTTGTCAAAAGGGTTTGGATGTGTAGGCCATATTCACCAGCATGGAAAAAAATTAATTTTCCTATTATCAATGCAATCAGCCACTCCTACCATCACCCTTGCAAGCAGCCCAAAGTCCTTCACAGAAGAAACACTGGAATGTTTTGTTAATCGAGGGATCACATTGGACATTTTCAAGTGTTATGGAATTAATGTTTTTACCACTATAGAGCCAAAAAGATTTGGAAGAACTGCCACAGTGCAGAGTTTAGCCTTGAATTTCCATTACCATCAAATACAATGATTAGAAGAATGCAAAAAAGTAGTTGATTAGAAATATGCACTTGAATGCAGCCCATTTCTCTCCTTTTTCACACCCTATTATGACCTTAATATTCACTGTGGTACTTATATATTTAATAAGTAGTGATTCCCTTTGACATATATACCACACACACACACACACACACACACACACACACAACACATTCCTAGACACCCAATTGCAGGAGGCTAATCTGTTATGCAGTGCAGTTTAATCAACCATTTTTTCTTTAAGTAGGATGGCATTTAGAGCATTTTTCTTTCCTAACGTGAAACCAAATCTTACAAGGCTGCCACCAATACGTAATATTGTCAGTCTAAACATAGAAGGAGATTGCTTCCTTTTGAAAAGCTAGAGTTCATAGGATCACAGAGCAAGATCTTCTGGAATTCTCTGTCTTATAATTCAGCTTATTCCAAAGAGGCCAGGAAATCAGGCCACAGGCCAGGCAGAGAAAACTGTGCTACATAGAAAATGCAGAGCTGATTCCCATCTTGCACCTGCAGAATCTGCTGTCAGCTGTTCAATTCTAAGTTCTATGGCTTTTCCCGATTCCTGCTTGTTGGCTGTCTAATTTATTAACTCCTTAATATCTGCAGCAAAGACAGCACAGGCAAATATTTATGGGACTGAGAAAAACACACAAAAATGAAAGGGTGATTGAGGAGGCTGACTGAATTTTGTGTTTACTTCAAAGTCTAAGTGGTCATTGCTGAGAACTGTTTCAACAGCTGCACATAGTCCAGAGTAGCATCTCAAAATTCAGCCTTGACTTCCTAGCCCAGGCCATTCATTCCACCTTCACCAGCCAGCTAGCCATTCAGTACTATTATTTTATGTTGCAGGCAAAAAGCCAACAAAAATATGGTCACCTTTAAAAGGCTTTTAAACAGTGAGCACCTCCCTCCTTTCCCAATTGTTCCTTGCTTTTCGCATTCCTAGTTAATAGGTTTTTAAAGCAGTTTCCCCAACTCTTTTCCTGCCACATACTGTCTTGCCTAGCATCTATGCAGCAAAAGGCTGTTCTTCAAGAGGCTTTTATATCCATTGTACTTCTTTATGCCTTTCAACTGCTAACTCTTCAGGTAGGGGCTAGGTTTCTTGTTTAGCATATTTTGCATGTTCCAAGCCATTTACAGCAACTACTGCAAAAGTGAAGATAAAAATAAAAATAATAAATACAGTCATTTTACTTGAAGTTTAGGGGTCATGTCGGCAGTTTTCTATTTGCAAAGGTATCTCGTAAATATCCAACAAGAGGAATACTTTCAGGGAGTGCACCATTTTGAGTTTACATGTAAAGGTTAATATAAGTTTTTTTTTTTTTTTTTTAAATGAGAATTAAATTTCCCTGGTAAGTCTTGGGGCTTTAACTTGTTGAAACATTGCTACACTGTCAGGCTATTTGGAAATCCTTCTTTGCCTGATCTTATCAAGAGAAAAAAATCAGAAAAGTTTGCAAATCATGGGACTAGAAAACTTGAATATCGACAGTTGGTAAAGAGCTAAAGGTCTATATTTACATTTTTCTTTTAACAAGTATTTAACAAGTATTTCTATTAACAAGTATTGTCTGCTGTGTGCCAGGAATTATGCTTAGGCATGAGATGTAAAGATCAATAAGAAATAATTTCTGTCCTAGATGAAGCTCACAGTCAGGTGAGAAGAAAGCAGAGTAAATAAGCTATTAATTAAATGTATATTTTGAGAAATAATGCTTTGTGGCTTTGTGTGAAATTAAAATGGTTTGTTTAGCTCAGAGATAAGAAATCTAAGGTAGGTAAGTATGCTGTTAAAACTTGAAGTAAACAAGCATTTTCACTCCTGACCACTGAAAATAATAATGACTAGCATTCCCTTTTAAAATACTGTAATTACAATAGGATATTCTTTTTCAGGCCTTGCAATGCTGTATGCTTTATATTCCACATTGAGACCAGTGATCTCATCATGTTGCCAAAATGAATTGAAGTTTTCCAAGCAATGAAGCCATTATAAATTATTCAAATACTTAAGTCTTATAATATGTTCTTTCTTCCTGGCTTTGTCCAGTGGGTGATATTTTACAGTAAGTTATAGAAAGCTAGATTAGCGAAGCCATTCAAGGATGAAACTGTGTCACAAATTTTTTTTCTCCTCTGTGCTACTGCTATGCCTGGCACAAACTTTACATTTGGATTTTTCTCCTACCGTTTGTTTGTAGTTCTTTCTTCTCTTTAAAGAAGGGATCATACATTTATGCCTTATGATACCCCTCATGCCTAACATAGTGCTTGGCACATAGTATAGGATTATGAATGAATGAACAAATAAATAAACAAACATGTTTAAGCTTTTCTTCATATGGAAGTAGAAAACAGATCTACTCAGCCACCTGTGTCACTCTATCTTTAACAACACATCTTTTTTATTTTATACATAATAATTCATAGATTAGCTTCTAAGATGAGCTGCTTATTCAATATATTCAACTTCTGATAGCCAGAAGTACCATATTTATTTTTTATTTTCACTGATTATTTATAAAAATACACTTAAGATAGTTTTGTGGCCGGGCGCGGTGGCTCAAGCCTGTAATCCCAGCACTTTGGGAGGCCGAGACGGGCGGATCACGAGGTCAGGAGATCGAGACCATCCTGGCTAATACGGTGAAACCCTGTCTCTACTTAAAAATACAAAAAACTAGCCAGGCGACGAGGCGGGCGCCTGTGGTCCCAGCTACTCGGGAGGCTGAGGCAGGAGAATGGCGTAAACCCGGGAGGCGGAGCTTGCAGTGAGCTGAGATCCGGCCACTGCACTCCAGCCTGGGTGGCAGAGCAAGACTCCGTCTCAAAAAAAAAAAAAAAAAAACAGATAGTTTTGTTAAGATAAATTCATATGCTGTATTTAAGGAGGAAGTAACTGCAAGAAGTACTTCAGTAAAAGGCCCAATAGACTGAGAATTTGCTGTTTTTTTTTTTTTTTTTTTTTTTTTTTTTTTTTTTGAGAGGGAGTTTTGCTCAGTTGCCCAGGCTGGAGTGCAGTGGAACGATCTTGGTTCACTGCAACCTCCACCTCCTGGGTTCACGCTATTCTCCTGCCTCAGTCTCCTGAGTAGCTGGGACCACAGGCGCCTGCCATCACGCTGGGCTAATTTTTTTGTATTTTTAGTAGAGATGGAGTTTCACCATGTCAGCCAGGGTGGTCTCGATCTCCTGACCTCGTGATCCGCCTGCCTTGGCCTTCCAAAGTGCTGGGATTACAGGTGTGAGCCACTGCGCCTGGCCAAGAATTTTTATTCACAAAAGTCACACTTACTTTTGATTAGAAATTATACAATTATGGGTCATGTGATCAATCTCACACCTTATGTTGAACAGAATATTCTGTACATAGTTTACAGAATCTAAAACCTTTAAAAAGTCTAAAAATACACACGTGCTACAGAATATAGTTATGCTTGCATCTAAAAAGAAAAAAAAACCTAAGAAACAAAGGAAATGTCTTCCAAATCTTTATTAAAAATTAGTTATTTCTGATGATTTTTCATTATTACTTTATTCAATGAATATTTGTTGATCACTGATTATGTGAAGGGGGTTTATATAGGTGCTGTGAGGGAAAAAAATGAGTAAGAAATAGTCCCTGCCCTCAGAGAACTTTGAACCTGGTATATAAGATGACAATACAAAAATAATATATTGTAAAGCAGAATATAATTAAAGTCTTATGAAAAACACATTAGGGAGGTAAGATTTGAGTTGGACCTTGAAGAATGTAAATTTGCAGAGATGTGTGGAAGGTTTGATAATCAGAGAAAACAGTATGACGTGCCAGTTAAGTTTTCTTGACTGGAACCTGGGGGACATACTGGAATGGGGGCTTGCATAGGTTAAGGTCACATAGTAGAGACATTTGGATACAGACCATGAAGTCTAGACTTACATCCAGGGAACACTGGGCAGTTACTTTTTAAATCAGAGAATAGAAATATTGTATTTTGGGGAAAGATCAGGCTGTCAATCTGTTGATGGCTAGGTGTGAGGGCAGGAAAAACTAGCTCTGGGAAGCTGAGTTGGGAAGGTGTTGTGAAATTCCAGGATGGGAGTATTCTATTGGATTTTGGCTGTGGCAATTGAAAGGAGGATATGAATACTGGATGAATACTGCAGCTATTGGAGTATCCTAAATAGGAGTGATGAAAAGCAACAAACAGGAGTCAAGTACAGCACCAAAATTTTGGGCTGAGAAGAGATCGGTGGTATTGGGAATAGAAAGGGGAAAGTCAGGTGGAAGAATTAATTTAGCGGGAAATATATGAATTTGGTTTTGATCCTGTTGTATTTGAATTGCTGTTAGAATGTTCAAGTTGGGGATAGCCTTCAGAGAGTAATGAAAACAGATGAATTTGGGAGATAGGTCAGGGCTGGAGGTAGAGATTTTGGAATCTTTGGCATAGTGATGATAATTTAAGCTATTCAAGAATATAAAATCTCAAAGAGAGAGTGGGGGGCAGGTGAGAGAAGAGAAAAGTTGACAGAACCCAGACACCTACATTTAAGAAGATAAGCCCATAAGGGGAGACAGTGAGTCATCAGAAAGATCAAAGGAATACTAAAATTGTGAAGCGTTTTATGGATCAGGAAAGGAGTTTACAAAATGAGGCATGGTCAGTAGCAACCAGAATTTTTCACTTCTTAAAAAAAGTTCTCATGTTAAAAACATTGTCTGTGTTTCTTCCATATGTCTTTGGTGTTATATGTCTCACAAATAATGTTCTGTGTTTGAAGGCATGCACACACAAAACTATTAGTAATCATTAAACTGGAAGAGTGTGTGTGGTGGGGTAGGGGAAGTGTCAGATTTTCTCTTTATTGGTCAGGTATGTTAGTCAAGGTCTCAGGAGGAAACAGATGGCATATTCAAATTGAGATAATTTTAGGTTTTACTAAAACTTAGTAAAGAAACTGAGTTTACGAACATGTAGGCAAAGTGCAGGGAAACTGCAAAAGATAATGTAGTATCCCAGTGCCAGGAATAGCAGAAGTTAACATCCCTAGGTCCAAACAGATGAGCAGAGGAAGCAATATTTGGGACTCAGAGAGTGGTAGAGGGAGGGTCACATGTACCCCACAGATAAGCACAACTATTATATAGCCAAGTGGTAGAGGTCGCTTCCTTGGTCAGGCTTCTGACTCTGGTCAAGGAAACAACAAGCCTGAAGGGACTTCCAGGAAGGGAACTAGGGAAGTGCATATCCTGACCACACTCTCCTGTTTCTTGGATTTCTTGTTGGAGATTGGTCTAACACAATTGGAAGCTAGCTCTCAAGGGAACATGTATATACATATATACATGCCTTCTGAGGCAGAACAGGGAGGGCAAAAGGGTCTGTATTGGTAAATGGAAGATATGTGGCACAAACTGGATTATGTGAATTTAGAAACAAAATCATAGTAACCAACATGGCTTGGTACTGGCATGAAAACTGACACATGGACCAATGGAACATAATAAAGAACCCAGAAATAAATCTACACATTTATGGCAAACACATTTTCAACAAAGGCACCAAGGAATGTACACTGTGGAAAGGACAGTCTGCAATAAGTGGTACTGGGAAAACTGTATATCCATATGCAAATAAATGAAATGAGACCTCTCTCTCACCATACATAAAAGTCAAATCAAAATGGATGAAATATGTAAATGTAAGACCTGAAACTATAAAACTATTAGAAGAAATAATTGGGGAAATTCTTCAGGACATTGGTCTGGACAAAGATATCTTGAGTAAAAACCCCCTGGCTTACAAGACCTAAAAATCACAGGCAACCGAAGCAAAAATTGACAAATGAGATTATATCAAACTGAAAAACTTCTACACAGTAGAGAAAACAATCAACAAAGTATCAAGACAACCTAAGGAATGGAAGAAAATATTGGCAAACTATTTATCCAACAACAGATTAATAATCAGAATATATAAGAAACTCAAACAACTCAATAGTAAAAACCAAATAATCCAATTTTAAAAATGTGGCTATGGTGGGAGTGGCAGCTATGACAGCTATAGCAATGGAGGCGGAGGCGGCTTTGGCAGTGGTAGTGGAAGCAATTTTGGAGGTGGTGGAAGCTACAATGATTTTGGCAATTACAACAATCAGTCTGCAAATTTTGGACCCATGAGGGGAGAAAATTTTGGAGGCAGAAGCTCTGGCCCCTATGGCGGTGGAGGCCAATACTTTGCAAAACCACGAAAGCAAGGTGGCCATGGCGGTTCCAGCAGCAGCAGTAGCTATGGCAGTGGCAGAAGATTTTAATTAGGAAACAAAGCTTAGCAGGAGAGGAGACCCAGAGAAGTGACAGGGAAGCTACAGGTTACAACAGATTTGTGAACTCAGCCAAGCACAGCGGTGGCAGGGCCTAGCTGCTACAAAGAAGACATGTTTTAGACAAATACTCATGTGTATGGGCAAAAAACTCAAGGACTGTATTTGTGACTAGTTGTATAACAGGTTATTTTAGTTTCTGTTCTGTGGAAAGTGTAAAGCATTCCAACAAAGGGTTTTAATGTAGATTTTTTTTTTTTTTGGCACCCATGCTGTTGATTGCTAAATGTAATAGTCTGATCATGACGCTGAATAAATGTCTTAAAAAAAAATGGATAAAAGATCTGAATAGACATTTCTGAAAAGAAGACATACACATGGCCAATGCGTATATGAAAAAATGCTCAGCAACCCTAATGATCAGGGAAATGCAAATCAAAACCACAATGAGATATTATCTCACCCCAGTTAAAATTACTATTAGCAGAAAGAAAATAATAAATGCTGATGACTATGCAGAGAAAGGAGAACCCTTATACACTGTTGGTGGAAATGTAAATTAGTATAGCCACTAAGGAAAACAGTATAGAGGTTCCTCAAAAAACTAAAAAATAAAACCTACCACACAATCTAGCAGTCCCACTGCTGAATATATATTCAAAAGAAATAAATCAGCATATCAAAGAGATGTCTGTACTCCCATGTTTATTACAGCTCTATTCACAATAACAAAGATATGGAATCAACCTGAATGCCTATGAACAGATGAATGGATAAAGAAAATGTGGCATATATATACACAATGGAATATTATTTAGTTAAAAAAATGATGAAATACTGTCATTTGTAGCAACATGTATGGAGCTGGAGGACATTATGTTAAGTAAAATACGTCTGGCACAGAAAGACAAATATTCCATGTTCTTATTCACATGTGGGAGTTAACAAAATTGATCTTGTGGAGGTAGTGAGTAGAATGGTGGTTATCAGAGGTTGGGAAAAGTAGTGGGGAGGGCGGAGGTTACAGAGGGGTTGGTCAACAGGTACAAGAATACAGTTGGATAGAAGGAATAAGATTTAATGTTTGATAGCACAGTAGGGCAATTATAATTAACAGTAATTTGTTGTATATTTCAAAATAGAAGAGAAGATTTGGCATGTTTCCAACACAAAGATATAATAAATGTTTGAGGCGATTAATATTCCAATTATCCTGATTTTGTCATTACACATTGTATGCTTGTATCAAAATTTCACATGTACCCCATAGAGATGTAAAACTGTTACATAGCCATAAAAATTTTTTAAAAAGCAATAACATAAATAATTGTATATTACTTCTCTGATTTTAATTATTTTAATATTTATTTTATTTTATTTTATTTTATTTATTTTTGAGACGGAGTCTTGCTGTGTCACCCAGGTTGGAATGCAGTGGCACAATCTTGGCTCACTGCAACATCTGCTTCTTGGGTTCAAGCAATTCTCATGCCTCAGCTTCCCAAGTAGCTGGCATTTCAGGTGCCCGCTACCATGCCTGGCTAATTTTTGTTATTTTTAGTAGGGAAAGGTTTTCACCTCGTTGGCCAGGCTGGTCTCGAACTTCTGACCTCAGGTGATCTGTCCACCTCAACCTCCCAAAGTGCTGGGATTACAGGCATGAGCCACCACACCTGGCCTCTTCTCTGGTTTTTAAAAGGGGTGTGTGTAGGTGTGTATTTATGTGTATGTAACTTTCTGCATGGTTTATGCATTCATATGATCCTAATTTTGTAAGGTACATCAGTATATAAAATAATAACTGAAGAAAAAGAAGCTATAACCTCCCCACCAAAAAGCCCCTAGCTTACAGAGTTTTCCAGTGGGGTTTTACAAAACTTTCAAGAGCTTGATGATATGTATCTTATTTTATTTTTTTCTCTATTAAAATTGGCAAATAAAAGTATAATTATGTACAACATGTTTTAAAATATGTTTACATTGTGGAATAGTTAAATCATGCCAATTAACATACATATTTCCTCACATACCATTTTTTTGTGAGATAATACCTATTTTGTATTAATTGCTTCAGAAAATGAAAAAAAAAAAAAGAAAAGCTGCCCAGTTGCCTAGCTAATTTTATAAGGCTATATAATCTTGATTCTCAAACTAGATGAGAAAGCCATAAACCCACTTCACTTATACATGTAAGTGCAATAGTCCTAAATAAAATATTAGCTAACCAAAGTTGACAGTTCATGAAAAGATAACACATATTGATCAAGTAGTATTTATTTATCCCAAGATTGAAAGGATAGGACAATATCAGAAAAATGTATCAATATATTTCACTTTAATACTAGGCCGAAGAAGACATAACATATGATGATCTCATTAGACACAGAACAAGCATTTTATTTATGATAAAAAGGCAAAATAAATTATTAACAAAGTACTTATGATAAAATTTACAGAATATTAAGAATATCAAGGAAATTCATGGACTATTTACAAAAAGACTTATGAGAAAATAAACTGACAAGAATAAATTTAGAAGCATTTCCTTTAAAACAAAGAAGAAAAGAATGTTTACAGTTTCCAGTTACATTCCATTTACATGTTTACCATCTCAATGTAGTATTAGAGGCCCTGTCTATCTTTAAAGACAGGATAAAGGCATAAGTCATCTTAGGACTAGAGAAGAAGATATAAAAAATCATTATTGGTAGATGACATGAGAATTCTATTGAATCAACATTCTATGAGTACTAACAAAAGTTCAGCAAGATTGATAGACGTATACAAAGCACTCAAGAAAGCACTTTAAAAAGGAATAGCCAATTTAGTCATAAAATACAAATAAGATACAGTATTATTATAAGAAATTATAAATCTGGCCAGGAGCAGTGGCTCACACCTGTAATTCCAGCACTTTGAGAGGCTGAAGTGGGTGGCTTACTTGAGGTCGGGAGTTTGAGACCAGCCTGGTCAACAAAGTGAAACCTTGCCCCTACTAAAAATACAAAAATTAGCTGGGCATGGTGGCAGGCACCTGTAATGCACACTACTTGGGAGGCTGAGGCATGAGAATCACTTGAAGCCCAGAGGCGGAGGTTGCAGTGAGCTGAGATCATGCCACTGCACTCCAGCCTAGGCAACAGAGCAAGACTCCATAAAAAAAAAAATATATATATATATATATATTTCCATACTCAAAGCAATCTATAGATTCAATGGCATCTCTATCAAATTCCCAGTGGCAATTTTTACTGAAATGGAAAAAAAAAATTCCAAAATTTATATGTAACCACAAAGACAATGAATAGCCAAATCAATCTGAGAAAGAACAGACCTAGAGGCATTACACATCCTGATTTTAAAATATATTGCAAGGCAATGGTAAACAAAACAGTATGGTACTGGCATAAAGACAGGCAAATAGACAAATGGAACATAATAGAGAGCCCAGAAACAAATTCATGCAGATACAGTCAATTGATCTTTTTTTTTTTTTTTTTTTTGAGGCGGAGTCTGCTCTGTCGCCCGGACTGGAGTGCAGTGGCCAGATCTCAGCTCACTGCAAGCTCCGCCTCCCGGTTTCACGCCATTCTCCTGCCTCAGCCTCCCGAGTAGCTGGGACTACAGCGCCCGCCACTTCGCCCGGCTAGTTTTTGTATTTTTAGTAGAGATGGGGTTTCACCGTGTTAGCCAGGATGGTCTCGATCTCCTGACCTCGTGATCCGCCCGTCTCGGCCTCCCAAAGTGCTGGGATTACAGGCTTGAGCCACCGCGCCCGGCCCAAGTCAATTGATCTTTGATGAGGGTGCCAAGAATATATAATGGGGAAAAGGATAGTCTCTTCAATAAATAGTGCTTGGAGAACTGAATATCCACATGCAAAAGAACGAAATCGGACCCTTATCTTACATCACACACAAAAATCAATTCTGAACAGATTAAGGACAAATCTAAGTCCCCAAACTATAAAACTCCTAGAGGAAATTGTAGGTAAAAAGCTTCATGACATTGGTCTTGGCAATCATTTTATGAATATGACACCAAATGCATAGGTAACCACCACAATGAAAACGTAAAGCAAACACCAACCAAACAAATGGGACTGTATCAAACTAAAAAAGTTTCTGCACAGTAAAGGAAACAATAGAGTTAAAAGGCAACCTGTGGAATGGGAGAATATTTGCAAACCATATATCTGATAAGGGGTTAACCTCCAAAATATGAGGGAACTTCTACAACTCAATGCTAGAAAAAAACTGATAACCCCACTAGAAAATGGGCAAAAGACTTGAATGGACATTTCTCCAAGGACATACAAATAGCAAATGGACATAGAAAAAACAAATCCTCAACAGCACTAATCATCAGGGAAATACAAATCGAAACCACAATAAGATATTACTTCACATCTGTCAGGATGTCTATTATCAAGAAAACAAGTATTGCCAAGAATGCGGAGAAATTAGAACTCTTACATACTGTTGGGGGAATGCAAAATGGTGCAGCTGCTACAGAAGACAGCATGGAAGTTCCTTAAAATAAAGAACTACCATATAATCTAGCAATCCCACTCTGGGAATTCATCCAAAAGAATTAAAATCAGGATCTCAAAGATATATTAGCATCTCTATATTCACTGCTGCACTATACATAAGAACCAGGATGTGAAAACAGCTGAAATGTCCATCACTAGATTAATGAATAAAGAAAATGTGGTATATACCTAAATGGAATACTATTCAGCCATAAAAAAAGAAACTCTACAATATGTAACAACATTGAGGACATTATTCAAGTGAAATAAACCAATCACAGAAAGGCAAATCCCATATTATTCCATTTATAACAGGAATCTAAAATAGTTAAATTCATACATCAAAAGGGGAATGGTGGTTGCCAAGGGCTAGAGGAGGGGTAAATTGGAGTTACTAATCAATGGGTATCATGTTTCAGCCAAGCAAGATGACTAAGCTCTAGAGATCTACTGTAAAACACTATCTATAGTCAATAATAATGTATTGTACACTTAAAATTTTGTTAAGAGGGTAGGTCTCATGTTAAATGCTCTTACTCACCCCCCAATAATAATTGTAATTACATTTCAGGATAAATCAAGAAGGACTATTTGTTGTTCCTTTATATTTCTTTCTTTATCTATTCAACAAACACGAAGTGCCTCCCACAGGCTTACTATCAGAAGTTTACCCAAGCTGACATTGCATTCTTTCTGTGGCTTCTACTAAGAGACATCTTTTCTTCCTTATACAAAGCATAGGTGTTTAAAAGATAAAAATAAAAGTAAACTGCAGGGCTGGGCGCGGTGGCTCACACCTGTAATCCCAGCATTTTGGGAGGCCGAGGAGGGCGGATCACGAGGTCAGGAGACAGAGACCATCCTGGCTAACACGGTGAAACCCCATCTCTACTAAAAATACAAAAAATTAGCCGGGTGTGGTGGCAGATGCCTGTAGTCCCAGCTACTCAGGAGGCTGAGGCCGGAGAATGGCGTGAACCTGGGATGTGGAGGTTGCAGTGAGCCGAGATCGTGCCACTGCACTCCAGCCTGGGCGACAGAGAGAGACTCTGTCTCAAAAAAAAAAAAAAAGTAAACTGCAATGCCAGAACCAATTTTGTTGATGCTCCTCCTCCCTTTCATTAGTGATTTAATAATAACAGCTATATTTTTCCATTTCTTTCTTAAGTGTCTTACTGTCTTCCTTATATAATTCCTATTAGGTAGTATGTTATGCACTTTTTGGGGAAAAACCATTGCTGAGAGTGAAATCGGCGTCCCCAGATTTGCTATCTACTAAACCTCTTTTAAATAAAAATGTGCGTTAAAATAAAAAAAAAAAAATCCTCATTCTAATGTTTCCTTTAGTAGAAAGACAGCAAAAGACATAAATAAGATTTGAATAAGTGATGAAATAGACTATGCTTACAGTTGGTATGCTGTAACCTAGTATAATTATCAATTCTGTGTAAGTATACATACAAAGAAAATAAAATTCCAATACAAAATTTAATTGAATTTTTAAAGAACACAACAAATTTTGAAATTTATATGGACGGCTAAAGGCCCAAAATGTCTAAAGAAAAGCATAATAAATCATGGGCTTTATAGATGGTATTACTCTCACTCATCAGATATTAAGACATACTATAAATGATAATGATGATAAATGTTGTTAACCCAGCAATATATAAATAGACCAATAAAACAAAATTGAAAAAACAAAACAAACAAAGAAAGAAAACAGAGTTGTGAACTCAAAAATAGACCTGAAGATCAAGTTTATGTGAGGACTTGTTATGTGATAAACATCTAGTGGCTCATGCCTGTAATTCCAGCACTTTGAGGGGCTGAGGTGAGAGGAACACGTTAGGCCAGAACTTCCAGACCAGCTTAAGCAATGTAATAAAAACCCATCTCTACAAAAGAAAAAAATCAACACTAAACATTTGTCTCACAAAGGAATTAAAAATGGACAAATTGTTTAGCATAATAGATGACGTTAGGATACATGTCTCATCATGTGAAGAAAAATACAGATTTTTGTTTCAGGACCCTTTTATACTCTTAAAATTACTGACACAAACTTACACAAAGATTATCTGTTGACAGATGAAAGACCTAAATGTAATAGATAAATCTATAAAGATGATAGAAGAAAATATGAAATAAAATTTTTGTCACCAAGAAGTGGGGAAAAGCTTTTTAAACAAAATCTCAAAAGCACCAACTATAAGTCAAAAAGTGTGGTTGAATTTGGCTGCACCAAAATTAAGAAATTTTGTTCAATGTACGTAACATAGAAAAAGTTAACAAACATGTTGTTATTTCCAATATTTAAAAACTAGCAGGGATAATATGCAAAACATGTGAGAACTTCTTAAATTAACAAGAAAAAGATAGGAAACAAAAATAAAAATTCCTAACAGGGTAAACAGTTCACAGAGGAGGTTCAAATAAATAACAAATATATCATGAGTTGCTAAAGTTTATTATGAAGAGACAAAACGCAGATTAAAACAACGATGAGATGAGATATCACTGTATTTGTATTTGAATGGCAGCAATTAAAAAGGTGAATAATACCAAGTATTGGAGAGGAATTACAGGTATGTGCCACTACACCCAGCTAATTTTTGTATTTTTAGCGAAGACAGGGTTCCACCATGTTGGCCAGGCTGGTCTTGAACTGCTGGTCTCAAGTGATTCACCCACCTTGGCCTCCCAAAGTGCTGGGATTTCAGGTGTGAGCCACTGCGCCTGGCCTATTTATTTATTGAGACAGAGTCTCACTCTGTCACCCAAGCTGGAGTGCAGTGGCCCAATCTCGGCTCACTGCAACCTCTGCCTCTTGGGTTCAAGCGATTCTCCTGCCTCAGCCTAAGTAGCTGGGATTACAGGTGCCCACCACCATGTCTAGCTAATTTTTGTATTTTTAGTAGAGATGGGGTTTCACCATGTTGGCCAGGACGGTCTTGAACTCCTGATCTCAAGTGATCCACCCACCTTGGCCTTCCAAAGTGCTGGAATTACAGGTGTGAGCCACCATGCCAGGCTTTTTTTTTTTTTTTTTTTTTTTTTTTTTGAGATGGAGTCTCACTTTGTTGCCCAGGCTGGAGTGCAGTGGCATGATATGGGCTCCCTGCAACCTCTGCCTCCCAGGTTCAAGCTATTTTCCTGCCTCAGCCTCTTGCGTAGCTGGGATTATGACCAGCTAATTTTTGTGTCTTTTAGTAGAGATGGGGTTTCACTATGTTGACCAGGCTGGTCTCAAACTCCTGACCTCAAGTGATCCACTTACCTTGACCTCCCAAAGTGCATGGATTATAGGCCTGAGCCATCATGCCTGGACCCATTTTGTAATTTAAAAAAATAAAATAAAACAGTTTTCTTGTACTATGCATTTTTGGGGGTGTCTCCTGTACTCTTATTTTTTCCTAAGAGGGAATCAGGGTATTTTAGCTAAAAGTCAAATTATAGTTATATGCCTGACAAATATAGACGGTGTTTTCATGGCCTCTATGATTGTTCTGAAGTTTCAGTGATCTGAGAAATAAACTGTATTTCAGCAGCTCTCAAACATTTTTGTTTCAGGACCCTTTTATACTCTTAAAATTACTGAGGGTCTTGGGGCCAGGCCAAGTGGCTCACGTCTGTAATCCCAGCACTTTGGGAGGCTGAGGCAGGTGGACCACTTGAGCCCAGGAATTCAAGACCAGCCTGGGCAGCATGGCAAAATCCTATCTCTACCAAAAAATTTCAAAAATTAGCCGGGCGTGGTGGCACACACCTGTGGTCCTGGCTCCTGAGGAGGCTGAGGTGGGAGGATCACTTGAGCACAGGAGGTTGAGGCTGCAGTGAGCCGAGATTGCACCGCTGCACTCCAGCCTGGCCAACACAGTGAGAGCCTGTCTCAAAATATATATATAGAGGATCTCAAAAGCTTTTGTTATTTACCATATTAGAAATTAAAACAGA
This sequence comes from Trachypithecus francoisi, assembly GCF_009764315.1. Lineage (NCBI taxonomy): Eukaryota > Metazoa > Chordata > Mammalia > Primates > Cercopithecidae > Trachypithecus > Trachypithecus francoisi. Next base: position 128,850,379 of record NW_022681453.1, on the reverse strand, counting down.
AAACTGTAATATTTAATACTTAAAAATAATCATAAAACCATAAAATATTAACATTTTAAATGAAAAATAATGCTTTTACAACATAAACATTGAATGAGAAGAACGTCATCGTTTTACTCATGTACAAATCTCTTAATGTCTGGCTTAATAGAAGACAGCTGGATTCTCATATTTGCTTCAGCATTCAATCTCATGTGAATTGTTGTTTTGATTGAAGTGTATCTAGAAAATCCAGCTTCACACAGACATATGGTTGGAAAAGTGAGGAGTATTTTAACAGCCTTTTCAGATACCTGTGGATATTTTTCTTTGATACTGCACCAAAGATTCACAAGTGGTAGTTTCTTAAAGGTTATTTGCAACATAGAATCTGAAACTATTATCAGTAAACGTTTTGAAGTTTATTCTATTAAAATTAATTGGCATGTCTTGTACTTTGATGAATCTTTTACTCATTTATAATTTTATAATTTTAAGCATTTGTCATTTAGAAAATATTGGTTCACTGAGTAATGCATATTGCATACAATATTTAAAAATCATGTTTGTTAATAATAACACTGATCTCATCAGAAAAGTGCTGAAGTATTGGGAAGATGTGAAACTCACAGTGGTGGATATAAGTTTTCCAAAATCCTAATTTCTATTTGAAAGCTTAACATTTATTACTGTCAATAATGCTGTCATTTTTTTCTCTTTAAGATTACATACTCATTTTTTTGTTTTTAATTAATATTTAAAAAATGCAAGTCTGAATAAGCATAGTTTGTTTGCCAATTATTCTTTCAAATAAAAATGGTATTTCTTTTATTTTCTTTTAACTCATCTGTATTTGTTACAACTTTAAGCAGAATGTGACTTGAGCACTAGATTTCCATCCACAAGACTGGGTCTGAGTTATTTTTGAACAGCTTTAATAAAAATGGTATTTCATGAGAACAGGTGCCAGTGGTTTGGTATGCAACTCAATTGCTACTGAAAGTGTGATGAGATTACTTGTGGTTCTTTGTTCAATATGCAGAAGTGCTTTATGCATACTTCCTATTTTATAAAACAGAGTATTACAAAGACTTGTTCTCAAGGGTTGGGATTTAACAAAATTAATAATTTCTACAGATTAATTGAGGACATTCTGAAATGAAATTGGCTTTCCCTCCTGCATAGTGGTGAATGACACACTACGATGCTTTTGTGCCACTGTCTTGATATGTGCTGAGGTCTTGATATATGCTGTTTTGAGAACTGCTGCTTGATTCCACACACCCTTCCTTGGCCTCCATCTCTTCTCATTTTCTTTTTTTTCTTTTTTTTTTTTGAGACGGAGTCTTGCTCTTTCGCCCGGGCTGGAGTGCAGTGGCCGGATCTCAGCTCACTGCAAGCTCCGCCTCCCGGGTTTTACGCCATTCTCCTGCCTCAGCCTCCGGAGTAGCTGGGACTACAGGCGCCCGCCACCTCTCCCGGCTAGTTTTTTGTATTTTTAGTAGAGACGGGGTTTCACCGTGTTAGCCAGGATGGTCTCGATCTCCTGACCTCGTGATCCGCCCGTCTGGGCCTCCCAAAGTGCTGGGATTACAGGCTTGAGCCACCGCGCCCGGCCCATCTCTTCTCATTTTCTACATTTGAAGAAGGATTTGTGAATTACGATAGCTCAACTTCTCCCGGGAACTCAGAATAATACTTAGGAAGAGGATCAAGCGATTACCTGAGAAAGAGGGGAAGAAATAAGAAATAGTGAAGAGTGGCCAGGCGTGGTGGCTTGTGCCTGTAATCCCAGCATTTTAGGAGGCAGAGACGGGCGGATCACCTGAGGTCAGGAGTTTGAGACCAGTTTGGCCAAGGTGATGAAACCCTGTCTCTACTAAAAATACAAAAATTAGTCAGGCTTGGTGGTGGGCGCCTGTATTCCCAGCTACTGGGGAAGCTGAGGCAGGAGAATCCTTGAACCCGGGAGGCGGAGGTTGTAGTGAGCTGAGATCACACCACTGCACTCCAGCCTGGGTGACAGAGTGAGACTCTGTCTCAAAAAAAAAAAAAAAAGAAAAAGAAAAAGAAAAGAAAGTGAAGAGATAGAAGGAGGGTAGATTTACTTTGGATTATATTCTCTACTCTGATTGTATCACAGCTTTAGAAATCCTTATATCCAAATTTAAGTACATACATACTTATATACATAAATGATATCAGAGTTTATAGTAGGGAAAGTATTTCTAATAAGTTCAGAAATTACAGAAGAAAAAATATTGCATCTTTTTAATGTATTTCTGCACGACAAAAAACATTCTATAACATCAAAAGACAAATATTTGTAACTTGTGTCAAACAAAATACTAACCTCCTCAGTATGTAAAGAGTTCCTAGATTATAAGAGAATAATGGAAAAACACATAAACAGATATTTCACAGAAAAGGAACTTTGAATGGCTCTTTAACATATGAAAAGACGCTTGACCCTACTCTTCATAAATGCAAATTATAAATACAATAAAATGGTGTTTCCCACTTATCAACTGACAAAATCTTTAAATTAGGCGATATACTGCCAAGACTGTAGGAAAAAGAATCTTGTACACTGATTGTAGGAGTATCAATTAGTATATTCCCTGTGAAAGGGGATATACTATTTAGAAATTAGAAGTACTATTTAGAATTTAGAAATATCTATTAAATTTGCAAATTGCTCTTTGCTCTGCAATTCTTCTAGAAAATTTTCCTGTAGATGAACTTGCATATGCATATATGTGAACTGACATTTAAATGAAGCATTTTGTGTGTGTGTTGGTTGTATTTGCAAAAGTTTAGAAACAATTAGCTGTCTATCAGTTAGGGACTAATAACCGTGATTACATGTTGAAGGAATTAGTGATAATGGAGCATATTGGGGACAGGAATAGGAGGGAGAATTTTTACCCATATATTTTATTGAAAAATTTAAATATATTATCCATTAGCTGTTTAAAAAAAAAAAAAAAACTCTGTACTCCCTGGCAAATACTAAATTTCCTCTTTATAGTTACTAGATAGGAAATAAGATTTTAAAAATCTGTCTTTTTATCTGAATTGAATAACTGAAATTATGTGCTTAATTATATTTTGAGTAGTCACTTAATATATTGATAAAAATAAATGAAATAAATGAACAATTACATTGCATAGCTGTAAGGTAGTTTTTTTGTTTGCTTGTTTGTTTGTTTTCTGAGTTGGAGTTTTGCTCTTGTCGCCCAGGCAATGGCATAGTCCTGGCTCACTGCAACGTCCACCTCCTGGGTTCAAGCAATTCTCCTACCTCAGCCTCCCAGGCAGCTGGGATTACAGGTGCCTGCCACCACGCCAGGCTAATTTTTGTATTTTTAGTAGAGACAGGGTTTCACCATGTTGGCCAGACTGGTCCCAAACTCCTGACTTCAGGCGATTCACCCAACCTCGGCCTGGTGGGATTACAGGTGTGAGCCACCACGCCCAGTCTGTAAGGTAGATTTTATGATAATGGCACACACAAGAGATAAAATTCACTTTTAGTTCACTGTCCTTTCTCCTTGGGACATTATATTTCTCATCTTCCCTCCCTCCTTTCTTCCTTCTTTTTGTTTTCATAAACATGAGCTTCTACTCATCTTCCACTACCCAGACCTAGATAAAAATATGTTTTGTTTTGTTTTGTTTGTTTGAGACGGAATCTCGGAGCCTCGCTCTGTCGCCCAGGCTGGAGTACAGTGGCGCGATCTCGGCTCATTGCAACCCCCACTTCCCGGGTTCACGCTATTCTCCTGCCTCAGCCTCCAGAGTAGCTGAGACTACAGGTGCCCGCCACCACGCCCGGCTAATTTTTTGTATTTTTAGTAGAGACGAGGTTTCACCGTGTTAGCCAGGGTGGTCTCTATCTCCTGACCTTGTGATCCGCCCGCCTTGGGGCCTCCCAAAGTGCTGGGATTACAGGTTTGAGCCACCTGCCCGGCCCATAAAAATATGTTTTAACGGAAGAACTACTCCTTGTGAACGGATATGTCTGTATGACATCCTAGTAGTTCAGAATTATGCCCATTATATTTTACAAATAATAAAGTAAACAGATTGAATATTGAAAATTTTACTCAAATCTTTTGTGTACATTGTGAGCTCTGAGTTTGAAGTTTTATAAGTAATCTGTTGTTTCCTGAGTAAGCATACTTTTCCCGCACTAGTAAATTATTTCCTCAGATATGAAATGTCCCGTGAGAACTTACAGTATGGTAAATCAAAATATATACTTAATGTAATGTAATATAATATAAATATATATTTAATGTACATGACTAATAACAGAATAAGATGCTTCATTGTTTTCTCAGTTAAACTATCATAAACTGTAATGCATAATACAAGTTATTATAAACTCCTTTTATCACACACTATAATTACCATTAGTTTTTCCTTTTTTGTTTTTTATTACACTTTAAGTTCTAGGGTACATGCGCACAACGTACAGATTTGTTACATAGGTATACATATGCCATGTTGGTGTGCTGCACCCATCAACTTATCATTTACATTAGGTGTTTCTCCTAATGCTATACCCCTGCTAGCCCTTCATGCCCGGACAGGCCCTGGTGTGATGTTCCCTGCCCTGTGTCCATGTGTTCTCATTGTTCAACTCCCACCTATGAGTGAGAACATGCAGTGTTTGGTTTTCTGTCCCTGCAAAGGACACAGATGAATCTTTTTTTATGGCTGCATAGTATCCACGGAGTATATGTGCCACATTTTCTTAATCCAGTCTATCATTGATGGGCATTTGGGTTGGTTCCAAGTCTTTGCTATTGTGAATAGTGTTGCAATAAACATACGTGTGCATGTAGTTTTTCCTTTTATTTTTACTATCAGCAATAGAGCTTCAGAACACATTACATGGTGTCAAACTTCTGACATATAATTGGAAAACAGAGCAAAGATGCAATTTAGCTTGTTTGATGAAGCATTTTGTGATTTTACATATGTTTTTATGGGCATATACATATGTTGACACAAAATAATCTACCACTTTTTAAAAAGCTTTTTAAAAAAGTGGTCTTGATAAAAATGCATATTTGTAAATGACATAATTGTAAGAATTTGCTTTTGATATAGCACCTTCATTATTAAATTATTATTTATTTTTTATAAATAAAAATATGGACTCTAAACTTTGAGAACAAAATCAAGGTCAATATTCTTCTAAATTTACCCCATATGATGAGATCAAATTACTTCACTTTTATTTCAAATTAAATTTAATGTTTGGGAAAGTAGGAGGTAAACTTTTATATCTAGAAGAAAAATCAGAAGTAATTTAAATGGTTACATAATCCATTTTTATCTTATTGTGTCACACAGACTTTTCTGAGAATGGCATAATTTCAAACTTAGAGGCATCACTACTCTATTTTCACATATGGTTGGAATGAGAATTCCTTTGCAGGAACTGCCTCCCATTCATACATGGGGGGAGCAGGAACACAGCTATGGAGTAGCCCGTCAAATGATTTTTTATATTATTAACAGAAACGTTATATTGTCTGCCTGCCTGAAAATGTTTATGGAAAGCTTGTGATTTCTGCGTCTGGAATTAATTTTTTGAAAGTGAATACAAATCAAACTACTGAATAACAGACATTTTACTCCCCTACAGACCCAACTTGAGGTCTTAGATACAACCGCATCAGATCTTCAAAGTTCTCCAACATAGCTGAAAAATCCCCAAAATAATTTATCCTGAGAAGTAATGGAAGCTCTTAGAAGTTATTTTAAAAAAAAAAAAAGAATAGATTCCCTAATTTCTAAAATTGCTTTATTAAAACGCCAGCGATAGGACTTTCTAAAAAAGTTTTAACTTACTTTAGTCGGCAAAGCGTAACACTAATTTATTTTCTGCAACATTTAAAATAAAGGCAGTGAACTTTTCGCAAATATCTTTTAAATGCAATTCTTAAAATAGCTGAGATGTCTAGACTTGTTATTACCTATGTATACTAGTGGTTCCTGTGAACAAATGTAAACCTGAAAGAGCCAATTGTTCAAGATGGATTCAAAGTGGCTAACTGGGTCTAAATTTAAAATAGAACCAAGCAGCCATTTGCTGCCTAAAAGTCCCACATGGTATTCTGAGTTTCTCCAAAACACAAACCTCTGTTCAACTTTGGGACTTTCAGAGCTCACCAGAACCAACCAATTAGAGCTCACCTGCATTGACCAATCAGAATTCAGCTACATCAACCCATCAAACAGCTGTGTTGACCAATCAGAACCTAAGCAAGTTTGAATTGTTTATTTGTATGAACGGACCTGATTGTAAACCTGGGTGAGAACTTTCTCTGTAAAACCCAACCACCTCCCCGCCCCCCGCCCACCCCACCCCACCCCACCCCACCCCACTTTGCTCTCTGGAATGCACCTTTGTTTTAAACTGAAAACTGCATCTCCATGGTTTGCAAACTGTTCACTGGAATAAAGTGTCTTTCCTGGGAGGCTGAGGTAGAAGAATGACTTGAACTGGGGAGGAGGGGGTTGCAGTGAGACGAGATGGCGCCACTACACTCCAGCCTGGAAGACAGAGCGAGACTCCATCTCAAAAAAAAAAAGAAGAAGGAGGAGGAGGAGGAGGAGGAGGAGGAGGAGAAGGAGGAGAAGGAGAAGGAGAAGGAGAGGAAGGAGAGGAAGAAGGAGAGGAAGAAGGAGAGGAAGAAAGAGAGGAAGAGGAAGAGGAAGAAGAAAGTGTCTTTCCTCCAAATTCCTTTTCAGAGAACTTTTGCTCACATTCTTAAGTAGTAATTCATGATTTTTACCCATCTGCATGAAATAGGAATATGAGGACAACATAGTGAGTTTCCTCAATTGAGTAAAATTGCTCCAGTTTAAATTAAGACGATCCTCTACACTGAGACCATGTTATTTTACACTTTTAAGTATTTGTTTTTTGGTTATATGACAGTGGGGTAGATAATAGTTTGTTTTAAACATTTTTTTGGTGGCAGCTTTCTGTAGATCTCTCTAGTTTTTTAGAAGTTTTATCGATTTTGAAATCCAGAAATGAGGTTCTCACATATACAATATTAAGACATCTACATAAAAAGTGAGAATTCAGGCTGGGCGCTGTGGCGCACGCCTGTAATCCCAGCACGCTGGGAGGCCGAGGCGGGTGGATTACCTGAGGTAAGGAGTTCGAGACCAGCCTGGCCAACATGGTGAAACCCTGTCTCTACTAAAAATACACAAAATTAGCTGGGCATAGTGGCGGACACCTGTAATCCCAGCTACTTGGGAGGCTGAGGCAGGAGAATTGCTTGACTCCAGGAGGCGGAGGTTGCAGTGAGCCAGGGTCGCACCATTGCACTCCAGCCTTGGCGACAAGAGCGAAACTCTGTCTCAAAAAAAAAAAGAAAAGAAAAGAAAAGAAAAAAGGAAGTGAGAATTCAGAAATTAGTAAAAAAAAAAAAAAAAAAAAATTTAATTTACCTAATATTTTGCTTTACATCAGGAGAGTGAGGCATGTGCTTTAAATTAACTTAAATATAGTCTATTATGTATATAAAATTAACTAATAAAATCACTCAAAGCAGTAGACATGTAAGATGGGATAAAGTCAGAAGAGTGTAAAAAAGGTGTGAAAAATGGCCATTACCTAGGATGGATGGGCTAAGAAAGAGGCTAATAGACTGAAAGGTCACACTTGCCATGACTCTGAAATTATTTTCTGGGCTTGACTTTAAGAAATAGGATTTTATGTTTAGTCAAATAAATCTAGGATGAAAAGATTATAATTTTTACAACCTTGATAAATTAGAAATGGTACAGGCACCTAGTGATTAATGAAGATCCAAAGGTAATTATACCTGGGCCACAAAAGCTGTGTCTTGTTTGCTGCTCTGGTCCTAGTGCCCAGCAGGTGCTCCGTAAGTATTTGGTGAATAAAGAACATGAAAGAAAAAAGAGAAGATAGCTGATGGGAGAGCAGCAGTGAGCTGTGCAGAAAACAAATAATTTTAGGAATAACTAATAGATTAAAAGTTTTTGGAAAGCCTCTTTAAATCCAGACAACATAATCTATTTGCTATAATTTGCTCTACCAATATAATGTAGATGATGACACTCAAAATCATTCATTTGAAAATAGTTTGTGTTGGTCATTAGCTGCTACTACTATAATTTTCATCATAACTAGAAGACTATAGAATTTGAGGTTTAAGATAGTTCTCAACACCTTAGAAATTCTAAAACTTTAGTGAATTCTTCATGCAAAGAATTGCACTTATAGTTACATATTTATAAGCCTAAAATGACTGTTTCCTCCTTAATATTAACAAGTATCCAAAAGATAATCTATATCCTCTTTCCTATTTACAAAGAATAAATTTCAAAGATCTTATTGACACACTAGGCTATATTGCATCTGGCCTATTTTTAGATTGTTTATACATATCAAAACTAAACTGCTTGTTGTTTCTTAGCAGTTCTTTGGCCAGACTGTAAAAATTTGGTAATGAATAAGTGTGAATGAGATTCCTAAAGATTAACCATTTTGTAAGATTAGCCTTTTGGAGTATGACTACATACAAGATCTAGGTTTCATTTGTCTTCAAATAATTTAACTACCTCATCTACTAAAAGAGATGTCATTTCATGAGCAATTGCCATAAATACATTGGCATCTTGGTGATTTCATCCTTAAGTGTACAAAAGTTTGTATGTTTCTAAAAATTTTTGGTGTACAATTTATATGTGATTAGCAGACAACACAGGACTATTTCTGTAGGATTTTATAATTTTCAACAGTAAATTTGCTCTCACTAGTTCATTTTATGTTAGCATATTTAAGTTCCTCCCCCCCACCCTTGTCTCAATGTATGAGGTAAAGCACTCACCAGTTTTTTTCTATTGTGTATAGTAGACATTTGAAAGTGTGTGGTCTTGCAAACTATGAGGCAAATTGGAATTCTTTATATGTAAAGTTAGTGACATACAGTTACTTCAAAATTATATCTACTACTCTGGTAGCCAAAAGAAATGCAATAGAAATTGAGGCTGTTTCATTTTCTATGTACGATTAAAGTTCCCTGAAAAACATATAAAAATGATCTATTTGATTCAGTGATGAACTCAGGTTTCCAAAGTATATCTTGTTCTTCTGAAGGCATATTGCTTCCTGAAACTTGTGCATACCTGTATGTCCAACAGTTGTTCAAAAAGAGCAAGGAAGCAAAGACAGGAGTTCACTTAATCAGATTGTCAGTGATGAGACCAATCTACCTGTTCAAAATCTTCCTGACATTCTATTTGTGATTACGCTGTTCTTCTACTTTTGCAGCCCAGGTATTCCTCAGGTAGTGGGTCTCTCTGTTTCTTTCCTGTGACTTACTCAGACTTGCATGGAATATACATCAGTTAACAATTGATTTCTCCTGTTTATTCACTCATTTGCAGACTATTCTCTCCCCTTGACTCTGGTTGTCTCATGTGGGAAAGCATCTTCTGAAGTATAATATCTCATGTGTGAAGGAGGCACTCAAGGATGGAGTTACTCTTACTACATTCTCGCTGTTCTGTCTTCCCTTTCCTTGCCTTTTAAATACACCATCCCCTGTCCCACCTTTCACCAAAGTATGCTTTGCTAGGTTGGGAGATTTACAATTATAAGTCTACACTCAAATAAATGGAGCAAGTATGCTAATGAGATTCTAATAGAGACTGTGCAATCATTTTCTCACAAGTGATAAGCAACATGTTTCTAAACTCCCTAAAAATAGAGCACACATCATGCAAACAGCTGATATCAACTGCAAATTATGGAATCTTGTTAAAAGCACTCCTCCTGTGTTTCCTTCTTTATGGGCTGAGGAAGGTGTTCATACAGAGGAAGATGGAGATGTGAGGAAAGAGGAGAGCTTTTCCTGACTCTGTCCTTACACATTGAGCCTCCTGACCCAGAACAGAAGTTACTCAAATATGTGGAGAGAATAAGTAATCTATGTCTGAGGACTTTTTCATGTAAAGTTAAATTGTACCCAGCTGCTCCAGCTGTTTTCATTTCACATTTGAATGTTTACTATTTTACTTAGCTGGGAAAGCAGCTATTGAGTGTTGCATGTATCATTCTAAAAAAGGAAATTTTTCTGTCTTTAGTAGCTGAAGTACCAGAACTATCCAGGAGATCAGATACCATGTCTGTCTTATGTAACACAGGAATTTCCAGAATCAACCTGGTACTTGCATATCACAGGTGCTCAAAAAATATTTAAGATAATAAAGAATAATCATTGGTCTCTTAATTGATCAGATAAATAAGGGTGCCTACATGATATGATTGTAACATGTGAAAAGCAAAAAATTAAATTGCCATTTACTGTGTATATATGTATATTATAGATTATATAATTAAAGCCTTTTTATTGTTGATTTGATTTTTTCCTTTTTGCTAAATTGGTTATCTTGGTGTCTGAAAGTATTTACAAGATAACTATTTATAGCAGTTTTTCTGTTACAAGCCAGTTTGAAGGATACGTGGATTGTAGTGTTTTACTTTTTTTTTTTTTTTTTGAGATAGAGTCTCGTTCTGTCGCCAGGCTGGATTGCAGTGGTGCTATCTCGGCTCACTGCAACCTCCACCTCCTGGATTCAAGCGATTCTCCTGCCTCAGCCTCCCGAGTAACTGGGATTACAGGCAGTCACCACCACACCCAGCTAATTTTTGTATTTTTAGTAGAGACAGGGTTTCGTCATGTTGACCAGGATAGTCTCAATCTCCTGACCTTGTGATCCGCCTGCCTCAGCCTCCCAAAGTGCTGGGATTACAGTCATGAGCCACTGTGCCCAGCCATGTTTTACTTTTTAAGGTATTTTCTACATCATTTGTTTTGATCTAACTGACCTGTTTCCTATCACTCAAAATTCAAAACATATAGAAAGTTTTCTCTCTCATTTTTGACTCCATCCCCAGACACTTAGTTCCCCTACTTACAGACTATGTTAGTACCTTTTCTTGTGTAGTTTTCCAGAGATAATTTGTGCTTTTTAAATTTAACACTGTATCTTACATAGCTTTCTACATGAATTAATATATATAGAACATCTTCATTCTTTTTTATGGCTTCAGATTCAATTGCATGGTTCTATCATAATGTACTTAAACAATTTCTTAATGATGAAAATTCAAATCATTTTCAATAGTTACTATTACGAGCAATGATGTCATGAGTAATTTTGTATATAAGTCATTCTGTACATGTGTGCTTCATTAGAATCAATTCCTAGATGTAGAATTGCTGTAATAAAGGTATATGCATTTCTAATTTTGATAAATATCCTTCAAATTGCCTAAAAGATAGATTTAATTACTTTTTTCTGAGCAATTTGTTTAACTCAAAGTATTCTATAAGCTGATTTTTTAATATTCTGTAGGCATGCCCTGGAAAACACAATCTTATAGACCACAATAAGCAACCTTCTTGGTGGAATGATTTAGAGAGTATTGAATGTCCTACTAGCACAAATATCTGGAAATCACCAGCTTGTCGTAATGTCCTTAAAAGCAATCCTTAGAGGATTTTTATGTGATAACCATACCCAATGCATCATTTTTTGGTTACAATAGTTACTAGTATTTATTACTTGAAAAATTATAAAATGCCTCTTCAACACTTTCTTTTTCCTTGTGTACACTCCCCCCCTCCCCTCCCCTCCCCTCCCCTCCCCTCCGCTCCTCTCCTCTCTTCTTTTCTTTGACAGGGTCTAGCTCTGTCACCCAGGCTGGAGTGCACTGGCATGATCACAGTTCACTGCAGACTCGATCTCCCAGGCTCAGGTGATCCTCACACCTCAGTTTCCCAAGTAGCTGGGACTATAGGCACATGCTACCACATCTGGCTAATTTTTTGTTTTTTTGTAGAGATAGGGTCTCATTTTGTTGCCTAGGCTGGTCTCAAACTCCTGGGCTCAAGTGATCCTCCTGTCTCAGCCTACCAACATGCTGGAATTACAGGCATGAGCACCACTCTGAGCTCTATATGCTTATTTCAATAAGGCAGTGGTATATGGAAAGAGCATGGACCTGAGAAATCAGGTAGGTCTGAGTTGAGTCCTGTCTCTGTTACTTTTTAGCTGTGTGCATTTAGACAAATTATGTCACATTCTCCAAACTTCAGTTTCCTTATCTGTAATCTGAAAGACAATTGTCATAATTCATCATCTTTATAAAGACTAAATAGGGTCATTTATGTTAACCACCTTCCACAATATCCTAACTCCTTAAAGACTCTTTAAGTATTAATCCTTTTTCTTCTGTCATCTTCCTGACCAAACAGATTATGGAAGTAAAGTTTTAAGGATGCATGTATCTTCCAGAAAATATTTAAAGTGGCTATAACTTGGTGCTTGGACCCAATGGTTTCTTAATGAAATTTGAAAACAAGGAAATATTGTTTTCCTTGTTCATAAAAGACATTTTCAGGCTAATAAGGTTTGCTTCTTCTTGCTTCCATCCCATGCATTTTATTTGGCCTGAAAACATATTGGCAAATTGTACAACATTGGGAACATACTAAATGTTGCTTACGATAAAATTTATGTGTATTGTACCATAATTTTTTAAAAAAGGAAGACAGAAAACAATAAAAATAGATTATTATTCTTTCTTTAGGGCGCGGTGGCTCAAGCCTGTAATCCCAGCACTTTGGGAGGCCGAGACGGGCGGATCACGAGATCAGGAGATCGAGACCATCCTGGCTAACACGGTGAAACCCCGTCTCTACTAAAAATACAAAAACTAGCCGGGCGAGGTGGCGGGCACCTGTAGTCCCAGCTACTCGGGAGGCTGAGGCAGGAGAATGGCGTAAACCCGGGAGGTGGAGCTTGCAGTGAGCTGAGATCTGGCCACTGCACTCCAGTCCGGGTGACAGAGCGAGACTCCGCCTCAAAAAACAAAACAAAACAAAACAAAAAAACAACAAAAAACATATTGACAAAGCTACTGGTTTCAAATAAATAGTAGCTGTTCATCCATTGTTTCATGCTTAAAAACAAACAGCTGAAACAACAACAAAAAAATGGCTGAAGAGTTTGGAATGTGAAGAATATCTTTCAAAACCCATTCACTACAAAGATGTTTATCAGAATTATTTGTAATGGCTAAAAATGGAAAGTAATCTAAGTGTCTCACATTAGGGAAATGAATAGCACAATAATAATTAAGATTTATTGAATATTTACTACGTATCAGATACGCTTCAATATTTTACATGTATTAACTCATTACATCTCCATCATAAAGCTGTAAGATAGGTAGTGCTATTATTCACAGTTTACAGATGATGAAATAGGCACAGAGGTGTTAGTAAATTGCACAAATCACATAGCTGGTAACTGCAGAGCAGGATTTCCACTGAAGCATGTAGATTTGGAGCCCAAATTTGATGTGTTGAGATAATGTAATATTTGTAAACCTTAAAATAATGACCAAAACATTTTTGTTTTGAGACAGGTTCTCGCTTTGTCACTCATGCTAGAGTACTATGACTGGAACACAGCTCACTGTAACCTTGACCTCCTGGGCTCAAGCAATCTTCCTACCTCAGCCTCTCAGGTAATTGAGACTACAGGCACACACCACCATGCCTGGCTAATTTTCTTTCTTTTTAAAAATGTTTATTTAATTTTAATTTTTAATTTTTGTGGGTGTATATATTTATGGGGTAGATGAGACGTTTTGATACAGGCATGCAATGCATAATAATCACATCACATCACGGAGACCTGGATAATTAAAAAAATTTTTGTAGAGACAGGGTCTCCCTGTGTTGCCCAGGCTCATCTTGAACACCTGGGCTCAAACAGTCCTCCCACATTGGCCTCCCAAAGTGCTAGGAATATATATGTGAGCCACTGTGGCTGGCCCCCCAAAACATTTTTTGATGACCCAAAAATGATTATAACAAAGCAAAACACTGCAAGATAAAAATTGCCTGTATAATACAGTCTCAACTTTGGAAAAACTTGTGAAAAAATGATGGAAAGAAAATGTTTATAATGGATGAGCAGGATCATGATTGTTTATTTTCTCTTGTATATATATTTGATGCCTTAGGAATTTCTTCAATTAACTTGTATTCACTTATATTCAGAACAATAAATGATTTACAATAGCACTTCATTTACTTAGCATTTTAAATGAATCTATAAATTATTCCACAAAAGTGAAATATTGTTTTAGTTTTGGAAAGGACCATGATAAAGTAATTTAATTTAGCTTTCCAAACAATGCTTAAATCCATTTAACAACGGTCATTTCAAGAGATTTTAAAGTTATGTTTGAACACACCTTTCTGTTGAGGAAAAACTCACTAATTTCTCAACGCAATGCAATCCACTTGTAAACAATTTTTACTTTGGGAACTTCTGAAGGCTAATCTTTTGTGGGAAAAAAAAAAACTTTTTATTTTTTTCAAAATTTTATTCATGTTGGTCAAATGGTCTGCCACAGGATCCTAGGCCCCAACTTTGGAAGAGGACCTGGGTATCTGGGATACTCTATTCCTCCCTAAATTGAGCCCCTGAGATATCACTTTCTATCCTGACCCCAACAGAACATGACACTTGCTGTTCTGCTAGTCTGTGATAATCTACTACTCAAATTCTTCTTCTTGCTTATGTAATCATGCATGGCTATTTGATTTTCATGCCTGCTATTCCAAACAAGCCATAACATCTGCTGTCATAAACTGACCCAGTTAGCACCTCATGGTAAAAACCCTAATAGTGATAATCTTGTAATGTTTCTTGCCACGCAGGGTAACATTCTTGTTATGTAGAACACACAGGACTTCCTATTATGATGAATGACAACTTGCATTGATTGAGCAGCTCCCATACACCAAACACAGTGCCAGGCCTTTAGAAGCATGATCACATTTCATCATTATCATCATCCTTAGGTAAGTATTCTTCCCATTTTGCAGATGATGCTAATGCTAATAAGGGTTAAATCCCTCTAAATGAGGGGTTAAATAATTTACTCAAGGTCAAAACTAGTGAATAGCAGTGTTAGGACTACAATCCAGGTCTTTCTAACTCCATGGCTTCTCATTTAAATTATAACTTTTTTATTGATGACTCAAGATTGTAATGATGAAAATCACTTAGTGTGCTGTGTTGTAGAACAGTGGGATCTTCAGAGGCTATAGGTTTATAGGCCACAGAGAGTGTGCTTTGGAGTTCTTCTGTCTGGCTTCTCGTAATGAGGCTATCAAGTGTCCCTCTGCTGCTTTTGCGTGCGCCAGGCTCATTATATTTTCTTATATGCGACTTCTTATTTCTAGGACTCTGGGTTGGAATTCGTTAACCAAATGTGTTAACAAGCTGTGTTTCAAGGAGGATTCAGTAAGCTTTGAGGGAAGGGCTGAGGGGCTTCTTTTTGTTTTCTTTGAGGCACGTAAATGCTAATGGGTGTGCTTTGCCACTCAGAGACTTAATTCTAGGTTATGTTTCATAGAGCTGAACTTGCTTAATAAATAAGGTGAGGTATGTTTTTGAGCATTTATAGCTATCAAGCTATATAGCTTAGTGGACAGATTTTACAAATACACTTATCACATCAAACATTGTCTGTTAAATGAAGAAAAATAATATTTTTTCTTATCCCTTTACCATTACCTCTGCTCCAAATCATATTCCTACTCTTGCATGCCTTCAGGAAGGATAGCTATACATCCCAGTTTCCCAGGACTATTCTACATTGATACTTATTACAAGTATGTATGATTATAATTAATACTTATTAATAGCACCCTTTAATTGTTAAATGAGTTAGAAGTGATAAAGTATATGATCACTCTGGCTTAATGGCAATACTGATTTTGTGGGGCTCCATCTTCTATGGGTCTGTCCATTGGATAATCAGGTGCTTTGAGCTTTAAGCCCTTGGTATTCAAGGGTAATTTCTAATTTTTTTTTCTTGCCTTCTGTTTCATAGAATCTATTGGGCTATGAGACACTTTCTTTTTTTCCTTTAGAGAAATAGGAGGGCACAATATCTACTGTTTTCTGAGTCATTAACATTGAAAAAATATTTTCAGCTTTCTCTTACAGATGATAATGACCTCTTAAAGACTATGAGAGGCATTAGACAATGACTATTTTGGACTACTATTTTGACGTCTTATCATTTACGTAAGATTTCAAGCTGATCTAGTCATTTACTTGGCAGCACAGAACTGTATCAAGGCTCAGTTCCTAAGAGAAGCAAATAAAAAATGTAATAGCCTTGAGAGGGAGGGAAAGAAAAAAGGAGAAGGAAAAGAAGGAGTTGAAGGAGGAAGAAGGGCAGAGGAGAGGAGAGGAGGGGGAAGGGAGGGGAGGGAAGAGGAGGGGAGGGGAGGAGAGGAGAGGAGAGGAGAGGAGAGGAGAGGAGAGGAGAGAGGAGAGGAGAGATTCATTCTTTGTTCTGGATCCTGATGGCTCCTGACATTACCAGATACAAGATAAACTCAGTTCAAATTGGTCTAGATTGAATGAGAGGAATAAAGGCCTTAACTACACAATACCTGTTATTCAAAGGAAAACTCACTTATTCAGTCTAGACTCAAAATACTTCAAAATAATTTGATCTACATTATTGCATAAACATAAACCAACTTAGTAATATACTCTCGGTCTTGTGCAGATCAATAAGTGATTTTCATAGAAATACGCATAATTTTCGGCCGGGCGCGGTGGCTCAAGCCTGTAATCCCAGCACTTTGGGAGGCCGAGACGGGCGGATCACAAAGTCAGGAAATCGAGACCAAGCTGGCTAACACGGTGAAACCCCGTCTCTACTAAAAAATACGAAAAAAAAAAAAAAAAAAAAAAACTAGCCTGGCGAGGTGGCAGGCGCCTATAGTCCCAGCTACTCGGGAGGCTGAGGCAGGACAATGGCGTAAACCCGGGAGGCGGTGCTTGCAGTGAGCTGAGATCCGGCCACTGCACTCCAGCCTGGGCGACAGAGCCAGACTCCGTCTCAGAAAAAAAGAAAAGAAAAAAAAAAAAAAGGAAATACACATAATTTTCAGGTTTCATGTACCACTCAAGACTGAAATATGAAGAAAGTGCTACAATTCAGAACAATGACTAGGAACTAGTGGCTAGAACATTTCTAGGCCAGATCCAGCCACCCCTAAGTGTGGCCACATTCAAGCAGCTCCTGCCACATGCCTGAGATAAAGGGAGACAAAGTATAGGTTACAGAGAACCTCAGGAACAAGAACAGAACAGTCATACCACTTGTTGAGTGCCTACTGTGTGCCAGACACTGTATACACACTCTCACTAATCCTATGAACAATTCTGAAACTTAGGTATTATGTTCTTTTATAGATGAGAAAGTTAGCTTCAGAGAGTCTAAGTAACATTCCCAAGATTAACCAGCTGAACTTGAACTCAGGTCTTTCTGTTTTCAAAGCGGAAGCTCTTTTCACTATATTTTGCTATGTCTTTAGATGAGGACCTTCTAAAGTCATTTCTGGTACTATGGACTTCTTATTTTTATACTATAATAGAATTTGCTAATTTAATGACTTATAAAATCCTCTTCTACATGTGAAAGCAATCATTGTCATCACTCCATTAGGAAGTATTCTCTGTCCTCTCTGAACGGCAATACCTTAGGCCACTCAGAAGCCTCTTACCACATCCTGCTTGGTATCCCGGCTATTGGTGGCCACAATCTATCTCTTCTATAAACTATACATTCCTCAAGGAGTCTGAGACCATGTCGTGTTCAATGTTGTTTCCATACCACCAATCCTTGCACATAGTAGGTACTCGGGAAATATTTGTTGAATAAATTAGTGCCACATAGTGTAATATTAAAATGTACTTATTATGAGGCCAGATGCGGGGGCTCATGCCTGTAATCCCAGTACTTTGGGAGGCTGAGGTGGGCGTATCACCTGAGGTCGGGAGTTCCAGACCAGCCTGACCAACATGGAGAAACCCCGTCTCTACTAAAAATACAAAATTAGTCAGGCATGGTGGTGCATGCCTGTAATCCCAGCTACTCAGGAGGCTGAGGTGGGGGTTGTGGTGAGCCGAGATCGTGTCATTGCACTCCAGCTTGGGCAACAAGAGCGAAACTCCATCGCAAAAAAAAAAAAAGAAAAAGAAAATTACTTATTATGAAACTCACTTGAGCAGGAACATGAGCAGCAACTGGCTTTCTAGAACTTTGCTTCTCAAATGTTGCTGTGTGAATGCATCACCTAGGGGTCTTGCTAAAATTCAGGCTCTGATTCAGTAAGTCTGAGATTCTACATTTCTAGCAAGCTGTCAGGTGATGCCCTGCTGCTGGTCTGCCGCCTAGACTTCAAGTAGCAAGGGCCTGGAACCAGGAAAGATAAGAAGAAGAAAATTATATGGTATTTAGTTTTTTCTTTAGAAGGGGTCAAAGGAAAGTCTGGGGAAAATAAAAGGAAAATCTGTTTCAAGGGCAAATTTAGGTGGCAGCTGTTCAGAAGGGCATGGGAAAGGATTTACAGATTTGGGGAAATTTAGGAGAGCGTTCTTTTAGTCAACATGCTTTATTTTATTTTATGATTTTATTTTATTTTTTTGAGACAGAGTCTCTGTCACCCAGCCTGGAGTGCAGTGGCACGATCATGGCTCACTGCAGCCTCCAGAGCTTCAGAGCTCAAGTGATCCTCCATCTCATTCTCTGGAGTAGCTGGAACTACAGGTGTGGGCCACCATGCCTGACTAATTTTTTGTATTTTTGTAGAGAGAGGTTTCACCATGTTGCCCAGGCTGGTCTCGACCTCCTGGACTTAAGGGATTCACTCTCCTCAGCCTCTCAAAGTGCTGGGATTACAGGTGTGAGCCACCACACCCGGACAACAAGCTTTAAGTACCTACTCTTTGCAAGTCACTGTGTGAGTGAGGGGAATCACCAAGAAACATGTTATTCCTAGGGCTTGCTGTGGATTTGTGATGATTACTAGCTTGTTTGTGCTCTCTGGGATTTGTCCTCAAACTTGACCACACACAAGATTTACCTGGAGAGTTTGTTAAAACACTCTTTTCTGGCCAGGTACGGTGGCTCATGCCTGTAATCCCAGCACTTTGGGAGGCTGAGGTGGGTGGATCACCTGAGGTCAGGAGTTTGAGACCAGCCTGGCCAACACAGTGAAACTGCATCTCTACTAAAAATACAAAAATTAGCCAGGCATGGTGGCAGGCGCCTATAATCTCAACTACTCAGGAGGCCGAGGCATGAGAATCGCTTGAACCTGGAAGGTGGAGGTTGCAGTGAGCTGAGATCATACCATTGCACTCCAGCCTGGGCGACAAGAGCAAAACTCTGTCTCAAAAAACAAAACAAAACAAAACTCCCCCCCTCTCCCCCGCAAGACCCCACTCTTTTCTGGGCACCATCCCCAGAGCTTCATATGCAGCAAGTTGGGAGGGACCTTTGGTTTTGCATTTCCAACCACCTCACAGGTGAAGTCACAGCTGCATGTCTGAGGTCTATACTTTGAGTGCCACTGTTCTAGGTCAATTACCTTAATCCCTTAGGTTCCGTTCAGCTCAAAACCTAAAATCTGTGTTACCCGGAACGTAAACACAAGACTTTAGGTTAGCAGGCCAGAAACCTGGGTCAGTAAACAGAGTCCTCTGGCCTTTGTGATCAGAGGGGAAACCTGAAAGTATCTATCAATAAATAAAAAGCTCAGCTTCAAAGAGATAACTGGCTAAAATATATAGAATTGAAAGAAATTACATTTAAATGTTAGCTGTGGTCAACTATGAATAATTTTTTCCTTTATATTTTTCTATACATTACAAATTCAATATAATAAATAGATAATGATTTAAATAAATGTAATATAACAAATAGATAACGATTTCTTTTTTTTTTCTTTTTTTTTTGAGACAGAGTCTTGCTCTGTCGCCCAGGCTGGAGTGCAGTGGCCAGATCTCAGCTCACTGCAAGCTCTGCCTCCCGGGTTTATGCCATTCTCCTGCCTCAGCCTCCCGAGTAGCTGGGACTACAGGCGCCCACCACTTCGCCCGCCCGGCTAGTTTTTTGTATTTTTTAGTAGAGACGGGGTTTCACTATGTTAGCCAGGATGGTCTCGATCTCCTGACCTCGTGATCCACCTGTCTTGGCCTCCCAAAGTGCTGGGATTACAGGCTTGAGCCACCGCGCCTGGCCAGATAATGATTTCTTATGTAGAAAGCAAACCCTTTAAGTCAAGATTCAGGATGCCTGTTACGACTTTCACAACTACATTTTCCATAACAAACATCCTTCAACTAAATGACACACGAACCAAAGGAATCTTTTTTCAAACTTCTTTGTTCATAGCAAAGGAGAGCTCTCACTTTGATTGTTTCTTAACAATAAGGTCTTTGGAAGGCAACTCTAGTTAAAATACAAACACATTGTAACGAAGCATTCTATAGGCTGTTTTTCCATCTAAGGAAAATCTATGTATACTTCTACAGTACACTGCAGTCAGAAGGCATTAAATGTGTGTGTGTGTGTGTGTACATGTGTGTATGCACATGTATGTCTGTATCTTTGGCCAGATCAGTAGGACAAATACTGTGAAGTGATCAAGTTTGCTTCAGAGTTCTGATTCTGATTGGTCTCTACTCTCTCAGAACCCTCAAGTTGCACACTGGTCATGCAGTTCCTTTCCTCCCAGTCCCAGCCCCCACCCCCTACCCTGAGGATTCCCTTGCTCCGAACCACCCTTCAACAAAGCTTCTATTCCATTTAAACCAGTATCTTCTCTTTTCCTACCAGATAACTAAACTGAAGGTCTTTGGAGACAAGTTGTTTCCACCTATTTTTACTGCATACATGAAAACCATCTGGTCCAGGACTCAGTTAAGGTTTCAAGAATGTCAAGACTGGACGTGGTGGCTCATGCCTGAAATTCCAGCACTTTGGAAAGCTGAGACAGGGGGATTGCTTGAGCCCAGGAGTTTGAGACCAGCCTGGGCAACATAGTTAGACCCTGTATCTACAAAAAAAAAAAAAAAAAAAAGAAAGAAAGAAAAGAAAGAAAGAAAAAAAGCCAGGTGTGGTGGCATATGTGTTTATAGTCCCAGCTACTCTGGAGGCTGAGATGAGAGGATCATCTGAGCCTGGGAGGTTAAGGCTGCAATGAGCTATGATTGCACCACTGTATTACAGCCTAGGCAACAAGTGAGACCCTGTCTCAAACAAACAAAAACAAACAAACAAACAAGAAATGTCACAAGCCTTTGGTTTTGAACGCAAATTCCATCTACCCCGCCCCACCCTCCCAAGAAAACCCTTGTCATCACTGTCTTTCCTCAGAAATTCTTCTTTCCTCTCCTCCATGAGGCCTTTGGACGCTGCTTTAATTTTTTCTGGAACATACCTTTTCCTAAGACACTGCTACATAGAAATCCCCACCCCATAGGTTAACATGTGCACTTTATTTTTTGTGTGTGTACAAGAGTTTTGACTTCTCAAATAGATACATATTCTGTCAAGATTTTGTAGCTCTGGGTTTTCCACATTTTAGAACAAGAATGTAATTTTGAGATGAATTTCTGAATGTTTCCCTCTGACAATTGTTTTTTAAAACAAATTCTTCAAGTATGTTAATGACTGTTAATGGCTTGATGCATTTTTCTCTCCATTATTATATAAGCATAAATATAATATATTCATATGTCACCTTTCTTCTCATCCCTACTCACCCCACCCTTCCCCACCAGCTTAAACCCTTCAAAGGCTCTCCTCCTTCTCCTCAGGATTAAAAAGGGCCCTTTGTGTTAGCCCTTACTCTCTGCTATGTACTCTCTAGCTTCTTGCCACTTTTTCCAATTCTGGGTTTCACCATATCTATGCTCATCGATTGGTATGTCTCATCTTCCCTTTCTCCTGAGTGATAAATATCCTCACCTTGTGCTAACACCTCCCTCCCTGCCTCCCTCCCTTCCTTCCTTCCTTCTTCCCTTCCTTCCTTCCTTCTTTCCTTCCTTCCTTCCTTCCTTCCTTCCTTCCTTCCTTCCTTCCTCCTTCCCTCCTTCTCTCTCTTTCTTCTTTCTCCCTTTCTTCCCCTCCCCGCTTCCTTTCTTTTCCTTTCTTTTACTTTTGAGACAAGGTCCTACTCTGTCACCCAGGCTGGAGTGATGTGATCACAGCTCACTGCAACCTCGACCTCTTGGAATCAAGCAATCCTCCTGCCTCAATCTCCTGAGTATCTGGGACTACAGGTGTGTGCCACCATGCCTAGCTCATTTTAAAAATTTTTCGTAGAGTTGGGGGTTTCACTATGTTGCCCAGGCTGGTCTGGAACTCCTGGGCTCAAGCAATCCTCCTGCCTTGGCCTCTCAAAGTGCTGGGATTATAGATATGAGCCACTGCATCTGGCCCACATCACTCTTTATTTAAATTGCCTTATTTCTTGTCTGACTCCTGTCTAGAGTTTAAATTTCTTTGGGATAGAGACTCTATTATTCAGTCATCACTTTTTTTTTAGGGGGGGTGTGAAGAGTAGGTTTGGTAAATGCATTCTTAATATTTTTTCAACATTGAATACGCAGATAATTCTTTGTCTCCAACGAATGATCTTCACTGTGGGCATATCAAGTATGTCAGCAAGTCACTAGAGGACATATTTCTGAGGCAAGAGGACTGTTTTCCTCAAATCATATGTGTAGGTGCCTGTTTTTCCTCAGTTCACTCTTAGATAACTTTTTAGTCAAAGTGCAAATGAAAATAAAAAAATCATCAGCAGGGCGCAGTGGCTCAAGCCTGTAATCCCAGCACTTTGGGAGGCCGAGACGGGCGGATCATGAGGTCAGGAGATCGAGACCATTCTGGCTAACACGGTGAAACCCCATCTCTACTAAAAATACAAAAAAATTACCCAGGCATGGTGGCGGGCGCCTATAGTCCCAGCTACTCGGGAGGCTGAGGCAGGAGAATGGTGTGAACCCGGAAGGTGGAGCTTGCAGTGAGGGGAGATTGCGCCACTGCACTCCAGCCTGGGCGACAGAACAAGACTACATCTCAAACAATAACAACAACAACAACAACAACAACAACAACAACAAAATCAAGCACTCTTTTTTCCCCAGTCCTTGGCTTTCTACGAATAGAAACTTTCCTTAGGATATGGCATTTCAGAGTCTATAACACAGGAACCATTGGCTTGTCATTCTCAGGAAAATGTGGTTAAGGAAAAAGAAAGTGACTCCGATTGCTGTTGTTAAAGCTTACATGTCTATAGTTAGTCCACATCCCTGTCTCTTCACCCCATCCTCACTTCCACTGCCATTATCCACATAGGCAAAACATCTGTGTTATTATGGGCACAAGTCCCCTCCGACTGAATGTTACTTAGTGTTGTCCTGTCAAAGAACTCGGTGCTAGCAGGAATCAGGCAACCTAGGTTGCAGTGCTAGCTTTCATTCTCACTATAGGATGAAGAAGGTATTCAGCTGGGCACAGTGACTCATGCCTGTAATCCCACCACTTTGAGAGACCGAGGTGGGTGGATCACCTGAGGTCAGGAGTTTGAAACCAGCCTCACCAACATGCAGTAACCCCATTTCTACTAAAAATACAAATTAGCCTGGCCTAGTGGCGCATGCCTGTAATCCCAGCTACTCAGGAGACTGAGGGAGGAGAATCGCTTGAACCCAGGAGGTGGACGTTGCAGTGAGTTGAGATCGCACCATTGCACTCCAGCCTGGGCAACAGGAGTGAAAAAAGGTATTCAATACCTTGGGTCCCATTTAATATTTCTGCCATAGAAAGTATAGGACTATATTTTCTTGCTACAGTCTTCAAGTTTTCCTGATACTCATTTTTAACCTGATTTCACTAAGATTAAAAAAAAATGAAAGAAAGAAAAGAATAAGAAAGAGTAAAGAAAAGGCAAGAGTGTTTGATAGGATTATAGCTGAGTTAGAGGTTGGTGCTTGACAGTTATTTTGCCCCAGGTAGCACACCCCTGCAAGTGACAAGTGCAAATTCCATTGTATTGATCTGACAGGCTCAGCCCACTGGACTAGGCATTTCCCACTCAGCCTATTGCCTGGAAACAAAGTGTGTCTGATCTCAAAGGGTGGTTTTTGAAAAATAGAGACAATAGGTTTAGGGTAACTTGCTTTGTTCATCCTTTTTGTTAAGAAACCCACAATTCATGTTAGTCTGCTCATAAATTGTTATTTTACAGTACTTAAAAACAGGCTGGGTGTGGTGGCTCACACTTGTAATCCCAGCACTTTGTGCGGCCAAGGTGGGCAGATCACTGCAGTCCAGGAGTTTGAGACCAGCCTGGGCAACATGGTGAAACTCCATCTCTATAAAAAAGTACCTGGGCATGGTGGTGCATACCTGTAGTCCCAGCTATTCGGGAGGTGGAGGTAGGAGGTTCACCTGAGCCAGGGAGGTTGAGGCTGCTGTATTAGTGCCACTGCAATCCAGCCTGGGTGACAGAATGAGACCCTATCTCCAAACAGATAAATAAATAAAAACACCAAAGTACTTAAAAATAGTACCTGAACTTCTAGGTAATTAGAACATAGGAAGAAATAATTTTTATATCTTAATTGATACACTAATTTTTTTATCATTAAGAAAGGCCAGCTGCCTTTTCATATTCTAACCTCTACCGATAGGAATGTGTTCTCCAATCAAAATCATCAGAAGTCTCAAAACACTGAATTTTAAATACCTATCTTTGCTACAATAATAATAATATTCATTGCTCTACATTTCAACATTACTGGTTTTATCCTAGCATTATCTACTTTAATTATTTTTAAAAGTGCCACATGTGTACCTTGCTGAAAAAAAAATTTAGAAAATATAGTAAAGTAAAAAGAAAACAGGGAATCCCTATAAGCCCCTCATCCATCTACAGACACAACCACACTGACATGTTTATTTCTTCCCATTGTACTTTTACATTGTTTCAAGTAAATGTCTTTACAGTATACATACTATAACTTCCTTTTTCTTCTTTTTTAACTTCTTTTTTTCTTCATATCAGTGTTTCACTAACATCTTTCCATATTAGTACATACAAATCTTCCAAAAATTTCAGTTTTGGATTGAGACAGTTCTATGTTTTGGGGGCACTTAACCTCTCTGAGTCTCAGCCCTATCATCTTTAAAATGAGAATTCTGATGATACCTACCTCAAAGCATTGTTGAAAGGATTGGATGCGATAACATGTTTAACTCAGAAATGGACCTTTGCTGATGGAACTTAATAAAAGTTAATAAGTTATCACTTGAAATCTGCTGGAGATTGGTTCCAGGAAAGCCCCCATTCTTCAGGATGTTAAGCAGTTCTATAAAATGGGGAATTATTTGCATATAATGTGTACACATCCTCCCATATATATTAAATCATCTTTAGATTACTTATAGTACCTAACACAATGTAAGTACTATGTAAATCATTGCTATACTATATTTTAAGATATATAAATACATATATATAACATATATATGTATTTTTTTTTGAGACGGAGTCTCGCTGTGTTGTCCAGGCTGGAGTGCAGTGGCACAATCTCAGCTCACTGCAGCCTCTGCCTCCCAGGTTCAAGTGATTCTCCTGCCTCAACCTCCCAAGTAGCTGGGATCACAGGCGTCTGCCACCACATCTGGCTAGTTCTAGTATTTTTAGTAGAGACGGGGTTTCACCATGTTGGCCAGGCTGGTCTCAAACTCCTGACTTCAAGTGATCCATCTGTCTCAGCCTACCAAAATGCTGGGATTATAGGTTTGAACCACCGCATCCAGCCAAGATTTACATTTTTAATTGTAGTATTGTTATTTTTAGTTGTATTTCCTTAATATTTTTGATCTGCTGTTGGATGAACTCACAGATATGGAACTGGATGCAAAGCGTTGACTATACTATTATCTATCTTAATGGCTGTATTGTATTCTAGCATATGGAAGTACCATAATCTATTTAGCCATTTTCTTCTTGGTGGGCATTTTATCCTCTCCCTTTTATATGCAACTGTAAACACAAAATATTGTGCTAAACGTCTTTTTACACACACAATTGGCAACATCTACAATTTTTTTTGGCATAAATCCCTGTAAGTCAAATTGCTAGGGTACAAGCTATGTGCATTTTAAATATACATACTGGTAAATTTTTTTTGAAAAGATACTGTAGTCACTTAAACTCCGTCCAAATTTTTTTTTTTTTATTTTTGCTGTGGCATTATTTGATATACAGAAGTTTGTCATTCTTGTTATTTTGTCATAAAGTTAATGCTGCCAGAAATTTTCCTTATTGTTTCTGGCCTTGGTGTCCTGCTAAGGTTTTTATATATATATATATATATATATATATTTGTATATTTATTTTTAGTAATTTTTATAGTTTTAAAAATGTTATTAAGTTCTTAATTCATAAAAATATATTTTCGTGTATGATTTGGGGTAGACAAAGATTAGTGAGAGTTTATGTTTTTTTAATGGTATTGACATAGTTGTTACACATGTATATATGAGGTATATTTACCTCAGCATATGATACCTTGTGTAGCAATATTCCGAAGTTTGCCTTTTTTTCCCACTCAGTGATACAGTTTGGAAATTTTTTTGTGCCAGTGCAGAGAGCCCTATCTTATCTTTTTCTACTTATGCATCATATTCATAGTATGGTTTTGGCATAGTTTTTTTAGCCAGTCCCCTATTGATGGTCATTTGGAGTTTCTGATTTTTTACTATTCCAACCACTGCTACATCATTTTACTGTCTTATTATGAACATGTGCCAATGTTTCTCAGGGAGATATGGAGAAGTGAAATTATTGGGTCAATGCATTGTTGGGTCAATGCATGTCTTTTATTTTAATAGGGTATGCAAAATTGGCTTCTAAATTGGCTTACCAATTTTGCATTCATACCAGTAGTATACAAAAGCAACCTTGCTTATTTAAGATCTCTCTTTTACTAATACCAAATTCCTAGAGTCTTTTTCCAGACTCTATTCTATTTTACTGATTTGTCTGTTTCACTGTTTTGGTAGAATTTGGAAAATTCATGAACCAGAGTCAGGCCTAAAAGCCATGTAATAATTCCCACTTCTTTATATATAAACATATACGACAATTCTTTTTCTATAATCAGTTCCAAAAATGCTTGAGTGAGCTTTTTGTGTAGAGTTGTCTTCCTCTCTTTTCTTCAAAGGTGTTAGTTTTAAAATAATTACAAAGGTGTTAGAGTTTTAACTCTTTGGGGGAACACTGTTAACTTTTTTAAGGCACAGCTACCAGAATTATGACTAATGCAATAGAGACAAAAATTGGGGAGAGCATAAAAAATTTTCTCTATATGCCCTTTTGAAATGAATTTTGTCAGTTCTGTAAGATGGGACAATAGATAGGTATCAAGGTTTCTTCGCCAGACACGGTGGCTCATACCTGTAATCACAGCACTTTGGGAGGTTGAGGCAGGAGGATTGTTTGAGCCCAGGAGTTCGAGACCTGCTTGGGCAACATAGTAAGACCCTGTCTCTACAAAAATTAAAAAAGTAGCCAGGCATAGTGGCACATACTTGGGAGGCTGAAGTAGGAGGATTGCTTGAGCCCAGAAGGTTGGGGCTACAATGAGCTGTGATTGCACCACTGCACTTTAGCCTGGGTGACCGAGTGAGACCCTGTCTTAAAAAAAAAAAAAAAAAAAAAAAGAGAGAGAGAGAAGAAAGAAAGAAAGAAAAAAATTCTCAGTTCTTTATGTGATCCTATGATAGCTGTCATTTCCCTTTGGTTCTCTGCCAGGGGGAAAATCCGAGGTATACCAGTAGGAAAGAAAAAGGTCTCTTGTCATTGCTGCTATTGCTTTGCCTATTTTCTTCACCTTGAGGTTTGGAGCGTGCTTTAGGACGTAGAACATTACAATTTAAGAGTGAACATTATCAGAACTGGGGACACAAATTCCTAGAAAACAAACTGTTTAATTACTGAAGCTTTATAATATACTTTGCCACCTGGTACCAGTCCTTTCTCATTTTTCTTCTTTTTAAACACTTTTTGGGCTTTGATCACACATTTATTCTTCCATATAAACATTACAATTAGTCTATAACGTTTAAATATGGGATTAGAGTTTTTGTGTTACATCTCTACGTTTACTTGGAAAAATTAATCTGTATATCATATGGAGTCTTATCAAGTGATTTTTCTTTAATCAGAGAAGGTTTGGAATGTAATTATTAATGTGAAATTGACCATAATTAAAATATTCCTATGAAACATGAAGTCAGTTATTTGTCTCTCAATATTACATTGTATAACATGTCATATATTATAGAAGAGCAACAAATGCCACTTGTGGGTGATGGCACTATGAGTGATTTTCTTTTCTTTTTTTGAGATGTAGTCTCACTCTTGTTACCCAGGTTGGAGTGCAATGGTACGATCTCGGCTAGCTGCAACTTCCACATCCTGGGTTCAAGCGAGTCACTTGCCTCGGCCTCCCAAGTAGCTGGGATTACAGGCATGCGCCACCATGCCTGGCTAATTTTGTATTTTTAGTAGAGACAGGGTTTTATCATGTTGGCCAGGCTGGTCTCGAACTCTTGACCTTAGGTGATCCACCCGCCTCGGCCTTCCAAAGTGCTGAGATTATGGGCATGAGCCACCGCGCCCAGCCTGATTTTCTTTTCTTTTCTTTTTCTTTTTCTTTTATTTTCTTTATAATATTTTACATTTTCTAAAATTTCAGCAATAGTTTCAAAATGCCATCAGAACATGAACCTCTTTCATCCCACATTTTATCCTTCTTCCCAAGGCATTTCTGGATGAGGGGAGTCCCAACATTGCCAAATCTCAAGGTAGTTTCTTGAATTCTTGATGTTGCTGTAGTTTCTCATTATCCTGGGTGAAATTACAAAGTCTTCATTCCCCTTGGGCACCCAATCTGGAACTGCCACCCCAAATTCAATAAATCCTTATTCTCAGGGTATGTAGAAGCTGCATTACATTTCTGTCCAGAGCCAAAGACCTGGATATGCAGAGTTGTTTGAGCAATTTTCTAGTATTTTTCTGAGTAGGGGCTAACTTGCTTCTTTCCCCACTAGGATTGTTTGGGGTCTCTATAGTAAGGTCAGGCTGAGAAAGGCTGTCCTTGGGATAACCAAGGACTCCTTGAACTCTTGCTCAAACCCTTATGGTGGCATCAGATACTTTATTTAAACAGGATCAGACTTCACAGTAATGCTAAAAATCATTGGAAAGTGAGGCAAAACAAGAGCAAGCTAGAAACCCAAAAGGATGTCAACAGAAAGATCAGTGTTTGGAACTCCCACAACTCCCAAAGGTTCAGCTATCTCTCATTTGCTGGTTCATGGGCCCTCCTGGAAAGTCTTTAAGAACTAACATGTTTTTAAAGAGGTGGGGAAGTTAAGATGAAATGTAAATAACTGAAAAGAAAACAAAAACAGAAGGTGAGGAGAATTAGAAACCAAATTGATTTTTTTTTTTTTTTTTTTTTTTTTTGCCTTCCACCATGACTTTAAAACTGGGAGCTTCTACTTAATTAATTTCAAAAATAATTCAGGTATTAGGAATGTGAGGGAGATATCATCTCTCTTCTGGCTTTATTATGGAGTTCAACTGAAATTCTGTTAAATGTATAAAAATCAATGTGAAGTATATGCATTATGTGACAGTTCCATCTAAAGTTATCTTGTGTAGAATATAGGGCAGATACAATGGAGCAGCCAAGCACATGTAATTTACCCAACAAATCTAAAGCATTCCCACATTGATTTTTTTTTTTTTTTTTTTTTTTTTTTTTGCAGTTTTCTAGCCCCTAGTCACTGAACAGAGAAAAAAATGGCTTACTTTCATAACATGGGATACTTAAGGCTACAAAACATTCATCTTCATGCCCTCTAATTCAAGGCTTTTTGTTGCTTTTCTTGATGGGCTTTTTTTTTTTTTTAGGTCATTTAAAAAATACTTATCTTCTCTAACATGTTATGACAAGAAAATAAACTAGTTTTTAAAAACGTTCTGATTTGCTGATTAATTTTGCCCTTAAAATTGTATTATACTAGTGTTGTTTTTAATGTTTTTACTATTTCTAAATGCAATTATCTTGAAATACTTATGAGCAGAAAAATTTATATAACTGAAAAGATGAGTTTAAAATATTAATTTTAATTATGTTATATTAAAATATCTAATTTAGAATTAGAATAAAAGGGACACCAGAAACCATTTTTGATACTGTAATTATAAGTTAATTCACTATTGAAATTACATGCATATATATTCCCAGTTTAAAATAATTAAAGCTTATTTCCCCCCCAAATGCTTTCACTTGCAAGATGAGACAGATGTGAACGTATGAGTTCACACATACACAAAAATATGCCATGGAATTACCTACTGTATATAACAACAAAGGATCCGCCTGTAATGTCCAGATCCGTGTAAACAAGTGATATTCCATTCCCTGAACCACACCACCTTCGCCAACTGCAGATTGACTTGCATTTTAACCAGAGTTGTCGACTGTGAACTATGGTCAGATTAATATTCGAAAATCCACACAATAGTAGAGCAGCGATACTTAAACATCACCAAGCTTTAGGGATGTTGTATGTCTCTAGCTGTAGCTGCCCCCTCCTGTTTTATTTACTCATAAGTATCATTAATACCAAAGATATATAACCTTTGGTGCCAATATGTCATTCTCTCTCTTCAAGTCTTTAGTAGTTGCATGCTTATCTATTTCAGTCAAATGTATTTCTTATCAAAAAAAGAGTGAGAGACCTGACAATACAGTTATCGAATTTTTTCAGCAGAGACCCCCATGCCATTCAGCATTCAGACATGCTTGCGCTTGATTGATGGATGGGTTTGTGACAAATAAAACTAGGATCAACAGCTTTGCACCTTTTCCCCCATCAGAGACCAGAGGAAAGCATAACTCTACAACAATAGTGGGATTAGGGATGCATTAGCTCTCCATCGACCAGAACCATCCATTCCCATCAATACTTTGCACGTAATAACCTGAAGCTATGATAAGGAAACAAAAGAAGGAGAAAAGGGACAGGAGAAAACAAATCAATAAAAGAAGGGAATGTCTGAAAGATGCAATGTCCAAATGAAAAATTTTTTTTTCTCTGCATTACTGGGCTAATGTCCCTGAATGTGGAAACAATACCTCACCCAGAGTTTTGTCAGAGGAAGAAGATTAACACATTGTTTAAACACAGGTTTGGCATCTGCAGATTGATATTTAGACGAGTTTGTTTGTTTTTTGCAGGCAAAAAGATGTGTTACAGTATTTATTGTTAACCTGTGTCTCTAAATTGCTCTTAAATAAAAAGAATGTTTTCACCTGAATGATTCAGATTTTGTGGGGCCAATTCTGTGATAATTAGAACACTCTTCTGTATAGACAGTTGTAATGTACAAATCCTTAGCACAGTCACAAACATTCTCTTAAATATGGGTTAGGATGAAGAATTATAATTGATTAGTTTACTAAGATTCACATACAGTATATTCGTTTCTATTATCAGAAAGAGACTGATACCCCTTTAACAAAAACTAATACCTGTCCTAGAAGAGTCTTACTTTTCTGGGTAGAATTTTTTATTTTTCTTTTGTAAAAATCTTTCTACATAAAAATGTATCTTCATTCTCAATTCATAGGATATTTTGATGATAATTTCATCATTTTCCCCACAAACAATGGACCGTTAAGCTTATTTATTCAGGTTTTTTGTTCCTTTTCTTTGGAGAGCTTTTGATTTTTGTATTACCTATCATATTTTTCTTAATATACAATTTATTCTAATTGGCCATTGAATGGGCCAGTATGGTTTTCTCCTGGCACAGATGAACATTAGTGATATTTGTTCTCCTCTGAAGAAGACGTGTGAGGGAGGACAAGCCCAGGTTCTCATTGTGGAACCGCTGATCTTGGGAAAGGCACTTCATCATTTTGCTTCAGTTTTCAGACTTAGAAGAAGAAGAGAATTATACTGTCTAATTCATCATTATCATCATCATCACCATCATTATTAATATTATCATTATTCTTCATTGACACACTGTAGTGCTTCATTTCCTAGTCAAAGTTTGCAAAGTGTTGAGAAGAAAAAAAGCCATTTAGTTTCATTTTCTTTTTTAGTTCTATGGGAAGATGGAAGCCCCTTTCCTTTATTTAAGTAAACGCAGAAAGAAGTGAGAGAAATTGCCCCATCTCCAAACAAATGTGTGGAAGATTCTTAGGATAGGACAATGGATTTTAAACTACAGACCAGAGAATCCAAGAGATTCACAGAGTTTCTAGGTTAAAAATAGTGTAGGGATGCTTTATTGTTTTATTTGTAAGATAAATTCTGGTTTCACTACCAATGTTCAATTCTTATTTTGAGCAATATAAAGTCAACCCACATGTGGTATGTGTAAAGGCAGATGTTGGCTTATGTTATTGGAAGTCATGGTCTTTAGTCAGGAAATGTGATAGTGTTTTTATAATTCCAAAGAGAATACTCTATTAATTGTGATTTTAGAAGTATTCTTTGGACCTAAAATGGTTAAAATTATTAAAGCCATATACATCTGACATTTCGGTCATACAGCATTTCATACATGTCAGCATAGTTGGTACTTGCTCTGAATATCTCTGTCTGAACTGAAAACCTTTAAGGTAAAAACCTAATTAAAAGCACGTGATCTACTCATTTGATCCTCCAATTTGACCTATTTTATAATTTATATAATCTAGCAGGTATTTTCTTTCAGCTTCTAAATACAAGGCCAATCTTGGGGCAGTTCAGATAAGTGATTTTATGGGGCACCTTTGCTGAAGCTGAATGAACCCCCAATATCCAATACTGATACCTGTGGGTGGGGTTCATTTCATCCGCAGTAACACCAGTTACTACTTGCATATATGTTACTTTAAAATTTCACGCAGATGCTGACCCCTGACTTTAGCTATCTTTATAACCATGTGGAGGAAGAGTTCCAGAGGCCTAGCATTTTAATATATATAAAATAAACTGGATCTAAGTTTTAATATAATGGTAGCATGACCTTTGTTACTATTGCAAAACGTACAGTATATGCCTGATTGAATCTTTTCTTTACTGCATAGTCAACCTTCAAGTTTTCCATGAAAGCCTTTAAAAGTGCTCTTACATCTATGACCCTATACAGAACGCTCTAATTTGATTCCATTAAGGTTCCAAGTAAAGATGCATTATAAATGAAGATGTGAGATTTACATATATGCATTTATATGGACTCAAGCGAACAAAGCAATGTCCTCTACGTAGCAGTTGTGTATGTAAATCTTTGGATGATGCTTGAACATATGTCATATGCTGTCTGTTTTCTTTGTGTATATATCTTCCAGGAGGGTATAAGTCTTTGGAAACAATGTGTCTTATGCAGGATTCATTGTATACAGCCTAATACACTGCCTGTAGGTACTCTAGAAATATTAATTAAAGGGAAAGGAATATACACATGTATTCACAGAGGATAAACATAGATACATTTCTAAATACATTAGAAATCATAAGCAATTATTCATGTTTCAGACATATTCATACAAAAAAATCAAACCATACAGGTATAATGTTAAATGGAAAAGCCTGTTTTGCTGTCATTCCAGAACTTAGTAGCAGTCTGAAGACAAAGTGTATCATGTTTACTAGAGTCACCATTATAAAATTTGTATCAGTTTGCTTAACTGCAACTGTGTACACAAATCCAGAGTATATTTGAATGTAGAGATAAGATATTAAAGCTAAATGTAAAGCATTATGACTAAAATTCCAAATATAAAATAGGCATTTTGAAAACTTGCAAAGTTTTTTCTCCTCTTCTGTGCCAAGTGCCAAATCTCCTCATGTTTTTTTTTTCTTTTTCATATTCACAAAGAATCAGAGGCACTCTAAGGCAAATGTTCACAAACTACTGCCTACAGGCTTACCATCTATTAAAAAATATGTAAGTATAGCTTTACTGTAACACAGCCATGCCCATTTGTTTATGTATTTTTCCATGGATGCTTTTGCAATTCAAGGGCAGAGTTGAATAGCTGAGACAAATACCATATGTTATTGACAGAGACTGTTACGGGTTGAATTGTGTCCTTCCCAAACCCCACCCAAATTCATATGTTGAAGTCCTAGCCCCCAATACCTTTGAACGTGACTTTATTTGGAAATAGGGTCTTTGCAGATGTAGGTTAAGTTAGGATGAGGTCATATTGGAGTAGGGTGGGCCCCTAATTCAACATGACTGCTATCCTTCTAAAAAGGGTGAATTTGGACACAGATATGCACCCGGGGATAATGTCACGTGAAGAGATAGACAGAGATTGAAGTGATGCAGCCAAGGAATGTGAAAGATTGCCAGCAAACCACCACAAGCTAGAAGAGAGGCATGGAACAGATTCCTGCAGCCCTCAGAAAGAACCAACCCTGCCAATACCTTGATCTCAGATGTCTGTCCTCCAGAACTGTAAGACAACCCATTTTTATTGTTTAAACCACCCAGTTTGTGGCACTTTGTTACAGCTGCCTTAGCAAACTAGTATACTGAATGAGCAACAAAATCTATAATATTTACTATCTGGCCATTTACAGAAAAAGTTTGCCAACTCTTACCGTAAGGCACTGCTTTATGATCTTGGTGGAATTAGTAAGTAAGAATTAGTCACAAGTAACTTGGTGGGAAATGGAGGTCTCTCTGTTGTTCGAGAACAGGAATGATACTTGTTGATTTCGCTTGTAGACATTTTAAAGCACACACACATAGTGTTCAAGTCGCTGCATATCTTGAATTTTTATGAAGAAGTATCTATAGAAGATAGTAAGGAAATCATTTGACTAAATTTAAGCTTTTGAAACCTGAATGCTGTTCCACTTAGCTGTTTGTTCAGGCTCATCTTTTGTTTAAGCAAAACACTGCCTGGCAGTTTGAAGCTTTTTAACAATCAAAAAAATTTATGAGAAAATTTCTGTGATTTATGTATCAGTAGAACACAACCATCTGCTTTACATTTCTCTTGAAATGTGCATGAGGTTAGAATTAAAGGACTGGTTGTTTGGGAAGGGGACGGTCATCATATGACAAGAAGATGTTTGCTTTTGCTGATTCCATCCCTATTTGGAAAGCAAATGGAGACATTCTGCCTACCTTAAAAAAACTCAATCTTTTATTTATTAATTAATGATCTGAAAAGAAAAATCAGTTTTGTATCCTGAGTGGGGAAAATGACCAAATGCTTAAGAATTCAAAATATTTCATGTAATGCAACATCGAATACCTATGCCATTTTCCTTGAAGCAACATCTATTTTCAAATGTTTTCTTGACTCATGACCCATGACCAAAAATGACAAAAGAGCTTCATAAGTAGATCCCTGGAGAGCTCAACCTTAAGAAAGAGACCATGTGGCATTCAGGAACAGGTTTTCTCTAAACTCTTGTTCCTCAAAGGGTGATCTTCAGACCAGTGGCATCAGCATCACCTGAGAGCCTATTAGAAATGCAAAACCTCAGCTGGGCGTGGTGGCTCATGCCTGTAATTCCAGCACTTTGGGAGGCTGAAGCAGGTAGATCATGAGGTCAGGAGATTGAGACCATCCTGGCTAACACGGTGAAACCCCGTCTCTACTAAAAATACAAAAAAATTAGCTGGGCATGGTGGTGGGTGCCAGCTACTTGGGAGGCTGACTCAGGAGCATGGTGTGAACCCAGGAGGTGGAGCTTGCAGTGAAGGGAGATTGCGCCACTGCACTCCAGCCTGGGTGACAGAACAAGACTCTGTCTCAAAAAAAAAAAAAAAAAAAGAAAAGAAAAAAGAAAAAGAAATGCAGAACCTCCAGCTGCACCTTGGACCTAATGGATAAAAATCCACATTTTAACAAGCTCTCTAGGTAACAAAAGCACATTCACGTTTGAGAAGCACTGATCTCTGTTTCTCAACTGTTGAGACATGAACTAGTGAGACAAATATTAGCTAATTCTCCTCCATTCCACTGCATGGTAACAGTGGCTGTGGTGGTTTCTTGGCTCTTGTCTCCTTCTTGCCCCTTTCTCTTATTCTTGAGGTTCTTGCTAGAGAATGAAGCCCTTACCCTGTCAGTCACTTTTCTATGTGCTATATATAGAATAAATTATTTAATCTTTGAAACAAGCTTAAAAGGCAGCACTAATAACCTCCTTGTTTGACAGATAAGGAAGCTGAGGCACACAGAAGTAATTTGCCCAACATTAGAGAGCTTGTACATTATGAAGCCTGGGTTCAAACAAAGTTACGCTGGCTGCAGAGCCCATACTCTCAACCATTAACCACTCTGCTGTATTGCCTTTAAGATTATGAAAACACTGTTCTAAGTATTGTTCACAAAAGTTACTGTAAAGAAGACACCACTTATAGAACTGACAAAGGAGTCCCAAATACATTGAAAGTAAGGGAGGCATGTAGCATCATAAACTGCTTCTTATACCTGCCCAAATCATTGGGTAGAATCCTAACATGTATTAGAAATAGAGTCAGAGACTGGAACTTACAGAGTTTATATTGCTCACAATTCCAAATAAATTTATTTTGACAGATTGGAAGAACCTAATCTTATATTCATTTCAGTCCTGCTGCTGCAGACGTAGTTTTGTTTTAATACTGTTCCTGTAAAATGCTAAGCTCCAAATCCCTTGGTTTGTTTGGATATATTTGGATGCCCTGAGGGCACTTGATGGCATGGTACTCAGAGTTCATTTCATGGGACTGTTCCATGGGACCAGTTCCCACCATATTCTAAGCCTGCATGGCTGCAGAGGACTCGAGACTACATCTGGACCATTTTTTGGTTGCACAGGGGAAGGCAGCTGTCAGACTGAAGTCAGGAAGCTGTGGCCCTGGTTTGAAAGCTTTCTTCTCCCAAATTCTTGCTTTATTCAGTAAAATCTTTCTATCCTCTCTATAAGCCACAAAAGAGATGTATGGTCTTACATGTATGTTAACGGAAATCCATCCACATACTCATAACCCCTCTCAGCGAAATGAATTTCAAATATTAGCAAACTGATAAGGGTGTATTTGTGTGCGTTTGGGAGAGGTTAACTGAAATATGTTGTACCCTAGGCTGATTCTGAGTTTCGCTTTTGGTCTCGTGGGAAGTAGGAGAAGGAGAATTGCTTGAAGATAATGGCTCTGCTTCCCATTTCCCTGAACAAGACACATTTCCGGTATATTCCCTGAGATCTATTGGTCCTTAGCATGATTCAGCATGACTAAGAAGTGCTGTCATGGAACAAAGAATATTAGGACTCTGAACATTCCATTTTAACTATGTCACTTTTTCTCTATGTAAGCCCAGGTGTGTTACTTTAACCCTACTGGAAACTGGGGTTAATGATTCTTCCCTAAGGATCCTTGTGATAATTAGAGGAGGTCATTTGTGTGAAAGCCTTGGCATGATGATGCCTGCCAAATCTGAAATATCAATATGTGTTCATTTTATTCCTTTCTTTTAGTTGCTCTCTTTTTTCTTTTTTTCTTTTTCTTTTCTTTTTCTTTTTTTTTTTTTTTTTGAGATGGAGTCTGGCTCTGTTGCCCAGGCTGGAGTGCAGTGGCGCGATCTCGGCTCACTGCAAGCTCCGCCTCGCGGGTTCACGCCATTCTTCTGCCTCAGCCTCCCGAGGAGCTGGGACTACAGGCGCCCGCCACCACGCCCGGCTTATTTTTGTATTTTTAGTAGAGACGGGGTTTCACCGTGTTAGCCAGGATGGTCTTTATCTCCTGACCTCCTGATCTGCCTGCCTCAGCCTCCCAAAGTGCTGGGATTACAGGCGTGAGCCACTGCGCCCGACCTTTTTTTTTTTTTTTATTTTTTTTTTTTTTAATGGAGTCTTACTCTGTCGCCCAGGCTGGAGTGCAGTGGTGCAATCACTGCTCACTGCAAACTTCACCTCCCGAGTTCAAGTGATTCTCGTGCCTCAGCCTCCTGAGTAGCTGGGATTACAGGCACGCACCACCACGCCTGGCTAATTTTTGTATTTTTAATAGAGATGGGATTTCACCATGTTGGCCAGGCTGGTCTCGAACTCCTGACCTCAAGTGATCCACCCATCTCAGCCTCCTAAAGTGCTGGGATTACAGGTGTGAGCCAACACATCCAGCTCAGCTGCTATCTTAAGACTTGGTCTCTTTTAAGCATAATTTTACACAACTGATGATTCTCCTGTCTGTCTTCTACCACGTTTATGTATTTACAGACCTTCCCCCAAGACTTCTGAAGGACCTAGGGTTCATTTTCAGCATCCTTGGCTTTGGTTTCCCATATCCTAGGTCCTGGAGTATGATACTAGTCACAGTCACATCTAGTCGGCAAGAGTCTTGCCTGCCTTAAGTCCTGCACCCAGGCTGGATAGGAACTAAACGGTCAGCAGAGGGTCAGACTAGAGAGGACCAGAGGTTCAGGTGCTAATGAATTGGGTTCTGTGTATGTGTGTCTGTGTTTAGGGAGAAACTATTAATTATTAGTAATAATACACAACAATTTAATAAAGTGCTTACCATATGCTAAGTGCTTTTCCCCATTTAATCCTCACAGCAGCTTTGCAAAGTGAAAGCTGAGGCTCAGGGAGGTTAAGTAACCCAAGTTCCACAGCTGTGTGGCTGTGGTAGAGAAAATGCTATTTACCACATGATTTTCTCTTCCTAGACACTAGGGAAGATATTTTGTTGCCTCCCTTGTAATTTGATTGGGCCTTTTGACTGGATGTTAGCTAAAGGAATTGGGGGGTAGAAGTCTTGTAAGCCATTTCTGGGAGTGGCTCCCAAAAGGGTTTCTTCAGGTCTTGCTTTTCCTATGAAGGTGGTCTTGGAAAACATGTATTCCATGGCGGAGCCACAGGATAAAGAGGGCCACCAGCCCTTATCACATAAGCAATAATAACTCACTGGATATTTGGGGTTGAGCTGAGTGACAGAACTGAACTTTGGAGTCAAGTTGTCTGGACATCAATGTTTCAACACACGGGGCACATAGGTTTTTATTTAATTTTAATTTTATTTTTTTTGAGTTGAGGCCTTACTTTGCCATCCAGGCTGTAATGGAGTGGTGTGCACAAGGCTCACGGCAACCTTGAACTCCTGGGCTCAAGTGATCTTCTTGCCTCAGTCTCCTGACTAGCAAGGACTACAGACTCATGCCACCACACCCAGCTAATTTTTTACTTTTTTGTATAGATAAGGTCTTGCTATGTTGTCAAGGCTAGTTTTAAACTCCTGGGCTGAGTAATCCTCCTGCCTTGGTGCCCCCAAATGCTAGAATTACAGGCATGAGCCACCATGCCCAGCCTATAGTTTCTTGATATTGACATTAGAGAGTGAATAAAATGCAAACAAAGGGAGAAACTAAAAGTTAAAAACATGTCTTGGTTACAAAGAAATAATACTAATTGCAATTGTTCAGGTGAATTAACACATAATTACCACTCAAAAATGGTGAAAAACTATAGATAAGTTTTATTTCATTTTGAAGTTCTCTATTTGTAAAAGGTGTGATCAATAAGTTAAAAGCCAACTAAGCACCAATGTTGATGCTTAGAGATACATGCTTGATGGCCATAGGTATTCCAGCACAGTAGTCAGTTTGCAACCTTAAAAAATTAGAATAATATGGGTTACCAGTGAATAAATGCTAGAAGGAGGCCCTTGTGAAAATCTGAGGCATAATGACCCTTTCTTGGAGTATATGCTGACCTATACTAACCTGGATTTTAAGCCAGACAAGATAATATTATACAGACACTCGAGAGCTTGTTAGAAACAATCTCAGCCTTATATGATATTTTGTTTTCAGTCATATGTTTACTGCTAGATAGACCAGTTTTAACAGCTGTGCCACATGATCACAAATATCTGAAAGGCATGTTTATAGGTTATGTGTTTTATACAGTACAAGCCTCTCACAGTCAGAATTATAATAATTACCTGCTTGAGGCCGGGCACGGTGGCTCATGCCTGTAATCCCAGCACTTTGGGAGGCCGAGGCGGGCGGATCACAAGGTCAGGAGATCGAGACCACGGTGAAACCCCGTCTCCACTAAAATTACAAAGACTTAGCCAGGCACAGTGGCAGGCGCCTGTAGTCCCAGCCACTAGGGAGGCGGAGACAGGAG
Organism: Trachypithecus francoisi; assembly: GCF_009764315.1. Lineage (NCBI taxonomy): Eukaryota > Metazoa > Chordata > Mammalia > Primates > Cercopithecidae > Trachypithecus > Trachypithecus francoisi. The sequence continues at coordinate 128,810,211 of NW_022681453.1, read as the reverse complement.
AATGGCGTGAACCCGGGAGGCAGAGTTTGCAGTGAGCCGAGATGGCGCCACTGCACTCCAGCCTGGGCGACAGAGGGAGACTCCGTCTCAAAATAAATAAATACATAAATAAAAATAAAAACAAAAATCACCTGCTTGAAAAGTAAATTTATTGGCTGGGCACGGTAGCTCAGGTGGCTCACACCTGTAATCCCAGCACTTCGGGGGCTAAGACGTGCAAATCACCTGAGATCAGGTTTTCAAAACCAGCCTGGTGAACATGGTGAACCCTCATGTCTACTAAAAATACAAAAATTAGTCAGGCATGGTGGCTCATGCCTGTAATCCCAGCTACTCAGGAGGCTGAGGCAGGAGAACTGCTTGAACCGGGGAAGTGGGGGTTGCAGTGAGCGGAGATTGCGCCAGTGCACTCCAGCCTGGGTGACAGAGACTCTGTCTCAAAAAGGAAAAAAAAAAAAAAGTAAACTTACTGGAATATTCCTTTTCAGTATTAAAAACCTCAGACCTTTTAAAGGTACTTAAATAAAAGAAAGGTGTATTTCCTCCAATAGCAGGGAACTTATATAGCACCTTTTTTGTACAATTGCTTTCAGTATATTAGTTCATTTAATTCTCACAACTGTATGAGAACATGGAGGCCACAGAGAGGTTATTTGTCCAAAGTTACACAGCTTGTAAGAGGAAAAACCAGGATTTGAACGCAGCCAGTTTGGCTCAAGAGCCTCTCCCTTTAACCATCCTGCATGCTGCTGCCTCTCAACACCACTTCTATACTGCTTCCTATGGGCTAGGCACTGCTGAAGCATGCTCACTACATACTCTTCTTTTTGTCTGCAAACATCTCATCAGACAAGTCAATATGGACTTTCACAAAACCTTTATTTTGACCATATTTCATATTTAAACCCGTAGGGTCAATGTCATGCTGCCAGAACAATTAGAGGAAATTTGATGAGCTATTCAGTGGGCAGACTGTTTCAACAAAAAGATTTTTGCAAAGAAATTAACTTTTAGAGTTGGCAAACAGAAATTATGACTAACAAGACAGGAAAATGCCAGACTTTACAAACATCACACTGTAAACATTAATTGGTATTACTTACTAGAAGTCTTCTGTGGGGCAAGTTTTATAGGGCATAAGGTTCTACATCATTATTTAATTTATATCTCAAAATAACTCTATGAGGTATACGTTAATTATTTAATTGAATCTCAAATGTCATAGGTTGTAATTACACAATTATGTACTAGTAAGAAAAGAAAAAGTGTTGGCAATTGAACGAAGACACACCATCAATTGTAACATGCATTCTAATATCAGAGATGTTAAAATGTGAAAAAAATGCATCTTACTCTCATAAAATATGGCCTCATTCCTATAATACAGATGAAGAAATAGACTTCATGAAGTTAAATTGTCCAAGATCACATGGTTAGCAAGTGCTAGACCCAGAGCTCACATCCAGGTGGATCTGTCTTGAAGCCCATGCTCTTAACCATTTGATAGAGTGTCTCAGTCTGCGTTTGTGCTGCATAAAGTGAAATGAAATATTGTTTTGTTATTGTTCAGTGGATCATCAGTATATTGTAGGTGGGTAACTTAAATCCTGAGATGACTCTTCAGGGTTTGATCATCCATTAAGATGGTTTAAATAGAAAACAAAATTAGTCTACTCTATTTTAGCTATGTAGCCAGCTTCAACATTACAGCTTTCAACAGATAGTTTCTGTCTCATTATCCTGAAATCATTCCTCATTCTAGCTTATAACAAAATGGAACTTCTTTATATAAAATAAGATCTTTGTTTCTGAAGACATTGCTTGGCCTTCTCTTCAGCTCACAAACAAAATACAATTTCTTTAACTTTTAACAACTCAAGATGTTTCCTAACTATGGCATGGTTTGAGATTTGAGAACAAACAAACAAGACCACACGAAGCTTAAAGAAGCAGAGAGCAATTTCATAAACATGTTTTTAGCTATAAAGACCCACAAGACAGGAAAACAGAAAATGTATACATACTTGACTCAGAATTCCAGTTTTTTCCCTAAGAGGTGACAGCAGCTTTAAACATTGCCTTCCTCTTGTGTAGGATTACACATGCATAGTACACAACTTCAGTTTCTGTTCTAAAAGCGTTACGAGCCATTGTTTTTTGATGGTCTCTTGAGGCTAAGGAAAAATGTTATTGGTAGTCTGAAAAATAGGTTTTAATATAGGCATTTAATTTTCTTTCCATATACTCCCTGATTAAAACAAGGTTTGCCCCATTTTCTATTTTTCTTTTGAAAACCCTCTTTACCCACATCAACAAAACAACATACTGACTATAGCTGTGACTTTGGCTCTGTTGCCCTAAGTTCAGATGCAACTTGGATTAATCTCTTACACTGTGTCCAAGCATTGAGTCAACTTTGATCACATTGGCATCATTTAACTTCTAGTTTTAAAATCGTTTAGTTTTGTTCTCCAAAAAGTTAAACTAAATAATGATATAGTTTATTAAATATAGTTCTTCTTGAAATTAGTTGATAAGAAGTTTAGAAAAACGTACTGTTCCTTACCAATTACTGAAATAAACAGAATACTTAAATTCTCTAGGATAAATATATGTAAATCCAACTTACAAAATGGAGCTATTTGGGGCGTTTAGAGTTATCTCCCTCATCCATGATAATATTATAATATTATTAGTGTTTTGGGCTATAGAACTAATATGCTACTTATTTCTATAAATATTTTTCTATTTCATATATTCTTCCTCTAATTATTCTTAAAAGTAAAAAAAGTAAAAAAAAATCCCAAATTCAACTTAGATATTACCATAGCTTAGAGAGGTTAAGGCAACCACTAGAGAGTGACAGTTTAGATTCAAACCCAGGTTTAACTATAAACCACATGCTTTAAAAAAAAGCACACTATGTTACTTTTTCATTATCACATTTCAGTTATACCTATTGGAGTTAGATCAACAAATATGCTTTGATTTCAAGAGGCAGAATATGGAATATTCTGATAAGACTTAATACTGACATAAACATAACCGGAAAAGAAAACGTTAAAAGAAAATCCAATACACAAATTGGAAGTCTGGGCTTGAATCCAGTGTTAACACAACTAGAATGAACATCTGAGTTGTGCTGGGATTAAACAGTCAGTTCTAATTCATTCAATTTCACTGACAGGAGCCCTTCCTGTGCATTGGATACCATGTAAGGTATTCTTTTTTTTTTTTTTTTTTTGAGGCGGAGTCTCGCTCTGTCGCCCGGACTGGAGTGCAGTGGCCGGATCTCAGCTCACTGCAAGCTCCGCCTCCCGGGTTTACGCCATTCTCCTGCCTCAGCCTCCCGAGTAGCTGGGACTACAGGCGCCCGCCACCTCGCCCGGCTAGTTTTTGTGTTTTTAGTAGAGACGGGGTTTCACCGTGTTAGTCAGGATGGTCTCGATCTCCTGACCTCGTGATCCGCCCGTCTCGGCCTCCCAAAGTGCTGGGATTACAGGCTTGAGCCACCGCGCCCGGCCGTAAGGTATTCTTAATACAAAATTTCTTCCTAGTAACTGCAAGTTAGGTATTATTGGCACTTACTTTTTGCTCAGATGGTTTAGGAGACCTGTCTAAGGCAAACAAGCTGGCAAATGGTAGAGCTGACCTGAGGTACATGCTTAGGTCTGTGGGCCTCAGGGCTGAGTTCTTACCCCTGTGCTATCTGAACAGTATCTGGATCCACATCCTCATGGAACTTAGACACCATTATAGAAATACTGGAACATAAGACAAAATGTAAAGAAACTATCCAGAGATATAAACACACTGTTATAAAAATTCAAATACCAGTGACACCTAACTAGATATGTGTGGGAGTTTTGGGGAGCAAGAGAGGATGGGAAACAGGGAGAATTGCTTCCAGTCAGAGCCTGGATGAAAGAAGGGACTTAATGGAAGGGTGAGATTTTTATGGATATGATGAAGGGTTGGGTAGGACAATAGTGAATCAGAAAGATGAAACAGGAAATCTGTGTTTTAGTAACACATGAGTGTCAGTAGGAAGTAGGAAGAGATCGAGCTAGAAATATAACTTGGGACTATTACATCAGACATTTGAGGCTCAAGGGGAGGCGTGTGTATGTAATTCACCAGGCCATGCGGCTCACTGGAAAGTTCTGAGTGAAAGAGGCTTTAGGAAGATTAATCTGGTAGTAGTGTGTAGTGGAAGCAGGCCAAGTCACTAAAAGTCAATTCCCTGCAAGGCAGTTTGGCTTTCAGTGAGTAAGACATATATTATTTCTCTCATTTTAAGAATGAAGAAACCGGCTCAGAGGGGTGACGGAGCTTGCCCAAGGATGTGAATCAAGCATCTCTGGTTCTAACGCCCTACTTTGTGCATTCGACCCAACTACTTCAAGTAAGGTCTATGGACTGGCGGCTTTGGCTCCCCTGGGAGATCATGAGGACTACAGACCTACTGAATAAAATCTGCATTTTCACAGGATCCTATATGCACATTAAAGTTTGAGAAGCACTAGACTAGGCTACTTTTTCTTTTTAAAATGATCTATATAATTACTGGAAAAATACTCACCTTGCTACAAATGTAGCTCTTGGGGGGTCTACATTAGGTGTTTTCCTCACACAAAAGATAAGACTTAACTGAGAAAAGGAACTCTTCTGTATTTCATTCTCATAAGGAGGCAAACAAGTTAAAAATGTAAAAACTGAAATTGTGACCTAGCTGTGTGACCTTGGGCAAGTCACTTAACCTCTTTGAATTTTAGTTTCCTCATATGCATAGTACTTGGCCTATAAGAATCAAGTGAGATAGTATCTGTGACAAAAGCTTCTACACAGGGAACTCATTATAAACATATAAAGCACTGCAATTAGGAGACATGGCTATAAAATATATTATTTTAAAAACCAAACAGGAAGAAATAAAAAAGACAGAAAGAAGAAAGGAAGAAAGAAAAAGGAAGTAAAAGGAAAGAAAGGCAGGGATAATATACAAAAGTTAGCTGAAGGAAAACCAGCCTCACTGAAGTGGGAGCATGAAGAGCTAGTGGGTAAAAGTTCTAAGGAGTGAAGGAGTCCAGGAAAGCTAATTTCCGATTCTCATAGGTGTTTCTGAAAATACAGAGACTGTACCACACATGGAAGTGGGAAGAGTAGCAAGGGCCTGTGTGGTCTTGGCCCAAAGTCACAGACCTGAGGTCGGTAAAGCCATAAAAAATTAAAAATGTAGTTATATAGTAATTAAAGGAATGAAAAACAGCTCATTTGAGGAAAAATTAGTACAGATTTTAAATCTTGGAGCAAAGAAGCCTACATAATGAATTAATAATGGAACATCTGTTACCAATGTATTGCAGTTACCACAGAAAATTAAGATACATTAACTGATTTCAAGCAAGAGATTCTTTAGTTAGCCAAAGTAGTGAGGAGGTTAGACGCTGAAGTTAACAAGAGATTAGGACTCCTCATCCCTAATTCATTTGACATATGCTGATTGAGACCTTACTATTTGCAGGCATTGGGCTAAAATTCTGGGGCTACAAAGTACATAAAACACAATTACTGCCTTTGATTTGCTAATAATTCAGCAGAGAAACAGTTATTATAATGCAGAGTAGAAAGTGAAAAGTTCTATAAAATAGTTATAAATAAGAGAGTATGAGAATTCTGGGGCAAGAAAGTGTTTACATTGCTGTAAGAGGTATTAAGAATGGCTTCCTGTATTAGGTAGATAACTATTTTTCCATTAGTTTTCCAAGAATCAAGGAAAATTATCAAATATTGATATTATTATCAAATAATCTGGTGAGACTTTTCTTGCTCAATGATGCTGTGATTGTCATTATTATGATATAAAATAACTGATTAAATTTTAATACACCTAGAACTGAGGAAAAAACTAAAAGGTAGGTAGCAGTAACTGTGACATTACTTTGGCATCACTGTACTGTGATAACCCAAATCCATATCATATTTCAAAAGATTAAAAAAAACTCAAATTGGTTTTAATTCAAACAACCAATTAATTTACTGAAACATTAGCATTAAGTGACTTTTCATTGATTTGTGGCCTCATGCTGACATCAACATATGAAGACAGTATCGATGGACAGAAAACTGGTTAATCATCCATCCCCTTTCTTCCTAACCCCTGTGAAATTAACAAAATATTTGTGAGGCAGGGAAGGGGAAGTAATAGTTGTAGTATGTATTGTGCAGTAGTTTGTGTGCATGAGACAATTAAAATTTTTTATACTGGTCACCAAGAAAATTATAAAAAAAGCTTCCTTTCCACATGTTGTAAATCTTTGGTATATTCAAGAAAACGAAGTAAAACATATGTCAAGTGATTACAGTTGTGAGATCTACTAATGAATTGTCCCATTTCAAGAATTAAAACCTTAATAGTTTAGATAAGAGGAGAATAATGAAAATCAGAAAATATGTCAAGTTTCTTTTAGTTTTGTAATTGCTCTAAGGCTAAACAGTACTCCCTAGGAAGATTTTAGGAGGATATAGTAACATTAGACATATTAACGGTATCTAGAAGGCAGAAAAAAACCTCTAACATTTATTAATGAAAGGGATAGGACAGAGTGTTAACTAACAATTTTTTAAAAATAAATTTCACACATGTGATATATAAACTGAATTTTTTGAAGTGATGTCAATAAATGCATAAGCTCTGGGTTTCCTGAACTTCTGAAGGACATGAGCCTGTAATTGGCCTTTCTCATTTCTGTCTTGTTAACAAGTATATAAATAAGAGAAGGCTTCAGTAATTGGCTCAGAGTTACTAATGAATTAATTAACTTCAGTCTATTTTACCTAACCTTTAATAATAAGAGCCTTTTTTTGGAGGGGGGAGTCTAGCAATAGGTCTGACAGACTGAAAAAACAGACATGCAGCAAAGCTCTTGAAAATTAATGAGAAACGAGGAAAGAATCAATGTACATTCTGCTTGCAGAGAACTGACACAAAAAAGACACAATAAACCATGAACAAACACAGTCAGTTTAAAAAATAGGTTAGAAAAAGTGGGCAAATTCAATTATAGAAGTAATTAGAAGATATAGGGCAAGCTGCCTTTTGGGACTGTGCCAGAAAACATGAATTAATATGAGTGAATAGAAAAAGCCCATGTAGTAATTAAGAAGCAATCACCTATGGCAATGAGTACCTGAAAACAGGCTGCAAACTATTAATTCAGTGATCAAAAATATTTTTAGATGATTAATATGGCAAATTTATTTTAAAAGACTAATTTCTGGAAAGATATCAAGACAATAGCACATTATTTGTTCCTCTGGCATTTATATAGCTAATTAAATTTTATAATTTGCAACAACAGTCCCTATTATCTGAAAACAGTAAAAGCAATATTTCACCTCTTTTTTAGAAAAAACAGTGGTTCTAAAATCAATAAGTTAAATCCAGCTCCTGCTGTCCTCCTGTAAGTGCCTAAACCTTGAGTATTACATTTTTTTCAATGTGTATTTTTCTTACACATCTGTTTCAGTAATATTGAACATTTGAAAGAATGTACATATTCTCATGCCTGGGCATGGATTCCACACACTGTTTAATTTCCACACTATCAAATAAAAGCAATTTAATGTACTATTTGTGCATCAAAGACTTTCTTGCTTGGTCAACAGAGGTCTGTTACTTCAGTACACATCATTCCTCCCCTTGGAATACAAAGGCATAGATATGTTATAGTGAAGAGTGCTTTACAACACACAGAAGGCTAATGGCTTCTGAAATAGGTGATTATCAGAGCCCCGTAGAGCAAGATGAGGGTCTGGCTGGTAATAAATAACCTCGCAATATGAATTATTCTATTTCCACAGCCTTAAGAAAACATATGTTTCACTGTGGATCAGAAAAGTCCGAAAAATGCTGTCTTTTTGGAAATAACAGGGAGCTACTAAAACTAATCAGTCTGTCAGCAGGAAGTTATTGAGCACCTACTAAGGGCAAGATGCAAAGGTAAATGTGTAACCTTGTAACATAATTTTTTCTGTGTGGTATTTTCTTTCAGAAACCAATAAACAATAACCCTTGTATGCCATGCTTTAGAGGACTAGATTTTTAATTATTAAATTTGCTCATGGATTAATGCCATTTTAAATTTTAAAAACTTTTTTTTCTTTTTGGTATGGATGGGGTCTTACTATGTTGCACAGGCTGGTCTCAAACTCCTGGCTTCAAGTGATCCTCTCACCTTGGCCTCCCAAAGTGTTGGGACTATGGATGTGAGCCACCACATTTAGCCTAGGATTAATACTATTTTTTAGGTTAAGGTACAAATTGATGACCTACAAAACAGAGCAAACTAGAAACTCATTGAGAGTCACTATTGCAGATGGCATGAAAGTAATAGATGTACAGGTATTGGAGAAAAATTTAAAATGAAGGATTTTGACAAGATACCAAATTAAACAGATTTTAGATCTATCTAGTGTTTTCATTATCCATATTTTTCTCTTTTTGTTAAAAACAAACTGGGAACTTTTGAAAAGAACACATAAGAAAAGAGAGCTGCTAACAGAGGTCTCTCATTCTCTGAGTTTGTTTCGTGTTAATTACCAAAACATAGGTATAGCAACAGCAAACAAACAATTTTTCTGCTGCCAGTTGATGATGACAGAGAGCTCCCAGAGAGACAGGCAATTGGGAACTAGCGAAGTGAGGACAGCTTAGAGGTGTGGGGGCTGAGAGGGGCTGCCAGCTGAACAGGACCCACTCACCATGAAATGTTAATGTGTCAATAAAGGAGAAAAGCATGAATGAACCACAAAAAAACTGAAAATGACTCAGCTGGTTGGAGATGGAATGTGGGCTTTTTGCCAAAGTAAGGTATTCAAGGGCACACACCCTAATACCTAGGGGAAAAGCAAAGGCTGCTCTCTGGTTTTAGAGAAAGAAAATACTTTGGAGAAGGGAGACAAATGGTGTTTTCTTCAGAAATAAACTTTGTTCCTTTTTTTTCTTACCCCTTTCCTTCCATCCAACAAACATTTTCTGAGTTCTTACTTTTGCCAGGCATTGCAATAGGACTGGAGAAGGAAGAGAGAAAGAGTGGAATATAAAGATAAATGAGACATAGCCCCTTGTCCAAAGCTCCCGTGACAGAGGATGGAAAGATGTACGCAATTAGCTCTAATAAACAATAGTGACATAATGCAAAAGAGGGGATGAGGTAAGCTGTAGTGGTAGTGCAGAGGAGAGGAGCAATTAGCTGGAGGCTACAGTAAATCAAAAACAGGTTTTCAGAGAGGAGGTAGCATTTATGCCTATCTTGAAGAATGATAGGCAGGAATAGAAGGAGGAAATTTCATTGGGAAGGAACTTTCTCTTATCCTAACTTCCTCTTTTTCAAATCACAGTCATTTCAGGAAAAGAAAGCAGACAACTATGACTTGTGTATATATACCACAATGGTGTGTGTGTGTGTAGCGGTGGGTGTGAGAGGAAAGATGGGGCGGGAAGGGGATTTTTCTGGAATTTATAATACTTCCTCCTCAAACTTTTGTCTCTATATGCTAGTATTTTTTAAAAACACATTCTTTTGTTTTTAGCTATTTGAATAATATTTGGGTCCTGTTTGACTGGAAAATGTGATCTTCCAATAGCTTTTTTTTTTATGTTTGATGGCTTTGTCGTTTTTTTGTCAATGCTAAGTCCTTATTCTAGCTTATGGCTTGAGGATTCTTTTGGGTTGTACTGTGTTTATCCATGCATTCAATTATTCCTTCATTAATGTATCCTTTCCTTTTCTCATCTTACTAGTTGACAAATATTCTGCTAGACATAGTTTATTCTTTTCTTCTAGTCTGGAAATTATGCCATTTCTAACATGAAACATGGAAATTATTCTAAATACACTGACTGAAAGATCACACTTAAGCATATGGTTATGTTCTATACAGAATTGAACATCAAAACCAATATTGTTTTTGTTTTAATTTATTTTTTTTTTAAGAGATGGACTAAAGGAATCCTCCTGCCTCAGTCTCCTTAGTAGCTGGAACTATAGGCACGCATCACCACGTCCAGCCCAATTTTGTTCCTGACAAATGTATTGGTCAGTGGGATCATGTAGACTGGTCTGTTTTTTTACTAAGAGGTTTTTCAAAGGAAGACTCTAAAGCAATACCTTAGTTACGGTAATGAAAATAGGCTTATCTGTAAATGGAGAAGAATTTCAGACTGGGATGGGTCAAAAGTTTCCTATATACAAAAACAGCCTTGTTTACTGGATAGACATAATCTAAGTTTCCATGTCTCTCTAGAGGCTGAGGAAGGAAAAGTAACTCTCATGCATGAATATGAAGTCATTGAAAGGATTCTTTTTAAGTACTCCGCTAGAAATGAGGGATACAAAAATGATTAAAACATAAGTCTTGCCCTCAAGGAACGACTTCTCTCAAGAAGAAGATAAGTTAGATGAATAAAATCTATTATTATTATATAGCCATGATAAGACATAAAAGTGTAGCAAGCTATTAGAGCACAAAGGAGGTGTATCTAAATTAGACTGGGACAGTGGAGTAAGAGGATAACATGCCAGAACTGAGTATTTAGGAATGAGAATTTAATTAGCTGAAGAAGGGGGCCAAAGGATGGTCCTGCATAAAACAGCATGATGAACTTGGGAATGTCTTTTTGTGAACGTACAAAGTACTGACTTAACAGGGTGGGGATGGTTAAAATATCCCTTACACAGGCCGGGCTCCCTCTGGTGTTTTCAGTTCCTTTTTCTAGCTCCTTTTCTTTTACTCAAGGTTTCTGGACAGAGTGAAATAGAAAGTCTGGTCTGTGGACATTTCAGAATTTGAAAGCTACTGGCCTAGAGTGTAGTGGTGGGTATGTCAAATGGGCATTCATGCTAACGACCTAGGTGAAACAGTAATGGGTGAGATCATAATACACTTGTGTGTGTCTCACAAATATGTTGACATCTATGGAAATGATTTCTTTCTCCATGCCAATGTTTTATTTGAATTTAGAGCCCAGAATAAGCAGCTTGTCACAAAGACCTCAAAATGTTTCTTACGTGAACAACCTCAAGAAAAGGAACCAAGCCAATTGTTAGCAAGAAGATTGATCTGAGAATTAGCTCTAGCATATTGAATGTTAAAGGTGTTTATTAGAAATGTCCACTCCATTTATAAATTCTCTGCTTAGCTAACTCCTAGCCGTCTTTTAGGTATCAGCTCTCTCTCTCTCTCTCTCTAAAGATATGTCTCATTTATTTTTATATTCCTCTCTCTCTATATATATATAATTTTTATTTCTGAGAATGTTTGCCTGATATTCTATATTAGATCACATCCTTCTGTTGTGTGTTTTTTCAGTTTGTGTGTTTCTTTCTCTACGTTTTTCCTTTGTAGCGTTTTTTTGTAGCGTGTTTCCTTTGTAGCGTTTAATAAGACTCCAATTAAATATTGAATTATATAATTAATGATTTTACATTAGTTTCTTTAAGTAAAATGTCAGCTTTAAGAGGGCAGGAATTGGGGTTTACACAGCACAGCAATATCCACTATGCCTAGCCACATTTCTGGTATATAGTAGGTCCTCAATAAATATTTTTTTGAATGTTTTATTTACTTTTTATACCAATTTCAGTGAAACTCAAATGTAACAAATTGGAATGGACCAGAACTGCTAAGTAAAACCAGATCTATAGCTTCTAAAGCTAACTGGATCCTCCAGAAGTTTCTCAAATCTGACCCTGGCTCCTAGGAGAATTCAGCTGATAGGACTAGGTTATCTCCTCTTAGAGCTTTTAGCTAACTTCCTCATACCAGTTTGGCTCAAAATAAACCCAACATCTTCCCATTCATCTGTGTCAGGACATCTTTATTATTGCAACTCGTTTTCCTCAGGCCAGAGCTTCCTCCATTGTTGAGTTCCAACTGGAAAAGTCACGTGCCAAGCACTTGGGATAAAAACATGACTCACACTTGGAATCCCAGCACTTTGGGAGGCCAAGGCGGGCGGGTCACGAGGTCAGGAGTCCAAGACTAGCCTGGCCAAGATGGTGAAACACCGTCTCTACTAAAAATACAAAAAAAAAAAAAAAAAATTAGCCAGGCTTGGTGGTGGGCACCTGTAATCCCAGCTACTTGGGAGGCTGAGGCAGGAGAATTGCTTGAACCCGGGAGATGGAGGTTGCAGTGAGCCGAGATCGTGCCACTGCGCTCCAACCTGGGCGACAGAGTGAGACTCCATCTCTAAATAAATAAATAAATAAATAGATACATGAAAAGGCATGGCCCTGACCTCAGGAGAGTGGTAGGCTGCCACCTAAGTTGCAAGATGGGAGAAGGCTTCAACTGTCTTCAGGAAACCCCTGCCTTTAATTATACCACAAGAACATCACCCTTTTAGATTAAATGATCTGGTCCCTGTTATAATACGTATCATCCTGGAAATCATAACTTGTTAAAGCTGTTATTAACCACATTTATCTTCATGGGAGTCAGGTATCTGAGAGTGGGTTTTGACCCAGAGGGTACAGGGACAGGGAATACTGATGTTGGGAGCATGAGAGGAAGAGGGACAAGAAATGTCAGTAAGTTGGGAAAGATCTGGAAGAACAGTGCCCAGCACATAATAGACACGAGACAACGCTTGGTTCAGTAAATAAAAGATAAACTGCTTTCTTCACATTGGTTGAGGGTTGGCCTTACCTTAAGCTGCTTCCTTCGGTAACTAGCAATTTCTGGTTCAGAAAAAGTTTACAAAATATGAAACAGATAGCTGCAGCTGTTTGGGGCTGATGCCAAATCCCAATTACACTATCACATTCTAAGACTTTAGAGGGAGAACATACAAAATGTTTTTTTTTTTTCTTTTTTATCACTGCTAAATCAAGAGGATTTCCATTTTCAGAAATATTATAAGAAGGAGTTGTACCCTGTTTTCAAAGGTTTGATGTAAGCTTGAGCTTAGATGCATATGCTGGGTTATTTTAGCTATTCCAACTTTTTTTTTTTTAATTGAAGAAACTCCAATAGACTCAAATTGCTCATGAGAACTAGTGGTGATGTTTCAAAAGACAACAAATGCCATACTGATGTCTGAATACTAAGGTTCTTTTCCATGTCTGAGTATAATGCTTGCTTACACATAGTAGCAAAGAACACAATTAGCATACTAATTTGATTCTTTATCTAAAGAATGGAAGATTCTTTTGACACAGACAGCTGTCCATGAATCGCTAGGGTGACCTTTGGTCAGTTTTCCATCTGTCTTAGAGTAAAAAGTCCAGACTTAGGCACACATTTTCTGTATGACCTTGGGCAGCTTTCTTGTTACTGTTTCTCAGTGTCTTCCTCTGTAAAATGGGAGCACGTCTAATACCTGCCTCACAGGGTTGTAGTAAGGATTAGGCTAGCACTTTGCTCACAGTAGACACTGTAATATTTTTTAATTCTTGTCTGAATGTTTTTTATTCTTAGGAAATTTGCAGTAATCCTAGGACTCTTGTACCTGCCTTTAAAGAGAGGAATAGAGCGAGGTTTTCCTGCATCCATTTTGAGCCTCCCTGTGAAATGGGTGGGATTAAGCTTGCCCTGACTTTATTAAAGAGCTAAGAATCCTCAGCTGTAGAGATGTCACAGTTTCCTTCTTGCCCTTCGTTCCCAGGATTATAGATGCACAGAAGCAGGGAGCGATCACTGTCTGGAATGTCTTAGGCTCATCTAGTGGTCATTGGATGCTTTCAGACTATCAGGTTAACAAATCAAAATGGCACCAATTATAACTGCATGACTAAATTAGTTTCCTAGTATCTCACTATACTGATTCCCCCTTTCCCCACCTTTTCCCCTTCCTTAGACCAGTGGTTCTCAACCTTGGCTGCACTTTGGAATAATCCATGGAGCTTTAAAAAATACTGATGTCTGGGTCCCATCCTCAGAAGCTCTTATTTAACTTGTCTGGAGCATAGTCTCAGTACTGGGCTTTAAAAAAATTCCCCAGAAAATCATCACACTTTGAACACTAAAAACTTAAAAAATAACTTAGTTTTCAGTGTAAAGCCTAAGCTAACACATGCCAATAATGCAATTAGTAAAAAGACAGAAATTTAGTCATGACACATAAAATTAGTTTCATGCTATTAATAATATTTTGGTATTTTATGATTATTTAGATCCTACTTTAAGGTAAACAATAACTCTGTCCTATCTTGTTCCATAAACATAAGACTGTTGAGTCAACCTGGTGTGAGGAGACACCAGGTTGGAAGGAGAAAAGCAGTATGATGTGCTCCAATCATTTGCTGAAATAGTCCTAAGAGCCAGTGGTTGGTCAGAGTATCTTCTCAAGTCTCAGCTCCAGAGATCTAAGAATCTCTCATTTCCTAGTAGCTCTGCCGATTTAGTTGCCAATTTCACTAAAAGGATATGTTTTAACCCCAGTTTCATGAGATTAATGTGCCACGATCAGCTGGGATTGAGATATGTTGTAAGAAATATGAAATAATAATAAAGTTCTGGTGTTTGCAGATAATATATTTAAGAATTAATTACAGCAAATTCAAGATTATCCTTGCAATAGTATTGCTTTCACCCATACCCCAATACACTATTTTGAATGGGAGAATATGATGGAGTTACAATTACTATGGGGGACTGCTATTTGACATGAGTGTCCCTGTGGAACAAAGCTTGGGGTTTTATAAAAACCACCCTACCAAGTCAAAGAAGTCCTTCACTGGGCCTCAAGTTTGCAGCAGTGCATACTAATGGAGGGTGAAGGGGAGACCGGAACAAAGGAGCTTCTCTGTGTTCCAGTACCCAGTCTCTTTTTGGGGGACAGAGAGAACCTTGTTTTCTTACATTGGAGATGACAGCTTGTTTATAAAGTCACACCTTAAGCTATCTCTGCACTGGAAATGGAAAAAAAAAGTCCTAAGTAATTCTATCGATCTTTTCTCATCACTAAAAATCAGTTTATAAACATGTGAAGTGTAAATACAAAATTTTTAGGAAAAACTAAAGCCAAATCATTATATATATGTGTGGGGTGGGGATTCTCCTGATATATAAAGTGCTTGTGATTCGACTAGTAATTTTAATGTCTTCTGTTGAAGACGAAGGTATGAATACTTCATTTAGCTTTTTCATTTGCTAACTAAACTTGCTAGTTGCATGAAAAGAGAAATTATCAGTTAAGTAATCTAACCCAACACTGATTTTTTTTTAAAAAGTTCTGAGCAGAAGGGAAAATGAGGCTTGAAGATGAGACTTGGAGCAGGGAGAAATATGATAAGCACTCATTAAATGATTGTCAGTAGGTAGTTGTCAGGGTAGTGATGATGATAATAAACTTCCATGAGAACTGTTTTCAAAGTAGTGATGTGCAGAAGGGAACATACTACTCTGACTTTTAAGAGCAATGAGCTATTTTGAATATTACTTATGACTTTTTCATGCTGACAGTCATTTTTTTCTAGTAAGAAATTTACAATATAAAATAAAGGATTTTTGAAGAATTTAGTATCTGCAAATGGAAATCACCTGGATGCCATTTTTCATTTTGCTACTAATTGCCATTGTTTAAGACAAATTATATAACTGTTTTATCCTTTAGTGCAATTTTCATTTCAACATTTAACTTATTAGTGAGTAATCTTATGTGGAATCCTTTGAGTTAAATGAGTTAAGATCTTACTTTTTAATTTTTAAAGGAAAATGGATCAAAATGAGCAAATACATTTAAAATATACAGTGTGTGAATTAGATTCCTCATTTTCATATGGCCAGTGAAGGGAGAGGCCACATTCAGACTTCAAGCAAAAGTGTGATGGGGTCCTATTACTATCTGTTACTATCAATTCTATTAGTAACAACAAGTTTCAGAAAAGTAATGGGTGGTAGCCCAAGAAGGAAATGCTTATCAAGAGAAAATCAGGAAGGTTTGGGGGTACATAGCAGACAATTATCCTGACTTCCCATAATACATTTCACTGGTTCACTTCCTGAGACAGAATTCTACAAGGGCCAGTCTGACACATGTGGCATTTGTTGCACTGTTGATGTTGAAACACTACGTTTTCTTTTCCTTCTATCTCTTGCTCCTTACTTTAAACTGCTATTTATTTTATATTGCCCTTTATTTTACACTGACCCTAGCCTACAGTATATGAAATCTCAGTTTTTTCATTCTGCAGATAATTTCTGGCTCTGTGATTTTAGATCCATTATCCTTTACTGAGCTTTTATGTCACTAGAGATAGCTTTGCATTTTAATAAAGTTTCCAGTCCTCTAGGGCCCTCTCCCATGAAACAGCTCCAGCTCCCCAGGGCTGCTGAAGAGTTGAGCAGAGAGACTGGAAGCTTTTGTGGACAGTGATGCTGATGGCAGATAACTCCAGCTGTCATTACAAGATCATCCAGATAAGGGGGAACAATCAAGTAGGGGCTTACGGTCCACTTGAGTTTTTCTGATTGTAAAACCAGCCATTTTTCAATTTAAATAATTTAAGGATTCCAGCTTCTCTATACTCTAAGGCTCATTTAGCCTCTTATTAGCTAACTGTTTCTCCAGTTCAAGAGGTGGAAGGGAAGAGTGCAGATTTTTTGTTATTGTTAATTCACAGCAGTGGGTAGTGGCATGTAAATAAAAAATAAGCCAAACAAATTTGATGAGAAGAGAGAACAGGAATCCATACAAATAATCATAATTGATTTTTAAAAGTTAATTAAAAGGAATAAAAAGAGACAAGTACTGCATGGCCTAGCATATATCAATAGACAAATGACAGAGAGGAGAGACTGAATTAGAAAATTGATTCCCAGATAACCAGAAGAAGGAAGCAGACTAACATAGCTCTTAATTTTAACTTGAAAATCCCAAATTCTTTTCTAAGTCTTTTTCCTCACAGTATTCTGATAATAATTTTATGTCACATTGTTCCCATTGAAGGAAATGCTGGGATGAGAAAGAAAGAAAAAGCAAAACAAAGTCACAGTATCCCAGAGAATTCAGCTCAGCACTGATTCACAGAACTCACCTGTGACACATCCATGATGAAAAATGCAGCTAAGAAACCAGAGTTGGCATAAGGTCCTCCTTCTTTTTATCTTAGTTATAAGCCTTTTTTTTTTTTTAATTTTGCAATCTTTCCTGCTTCCCTAATCTCTGTGATCAAAGGGCAGTCACCTACAATATTTATTTTCAAGTGGTATACACAGGAGTTAGGAGGCAAGGCATTCACTTTCATACAAGAAAGTGGGACAATGGACAGCAGTCTAACAAGAAGATGAGGCCCTTCTTTAGTCTTTCAAGTGCTCCTTTTTGGCAGGATCATGATTTGTATTTTTGTGTAGGAGCTCTAAGGATCACTAAGATGCTGGAGAACCATAATATGCCCATGGGCCTATCCTTTTCCTTTGCTTAGGAGACACATTTCACTCCCATGAAGAAAGGTTCCCAGCATGAAGGTCAGAGCCTGAGAGAGAAGGTTGGATAGATAGTCAGAGGAAATATGTCCTGACAGAGGTAGGACCCATGGTTACCGCCAAACAAGGTCTTCTGCTGACACTTGAAAGGAATCTTCTTATATGGAAGGTAATATCAACAGTTAAGATGCCACAATGGGAGGGAAGACCAGAAAATGCGTTTTCTTTTCTTTTTCCTTCCTCCTTTCCTGCCTTCCTCTCCTTTTGGTCTCTCCTTTTTTCCTATCTCCTTCCCTTCTAAGCAATAGCAGCCCATCTTTGAATTGCTAGAGAACTATCATAGACTCAATTGCTGGAACATATGTAGCTTTCAAAGAAATATTATTTCTATCTCTATTCAAAGACCAGAACACTGAACTGGTGGGTTTTTCTTCCCCCTTTCCCTCTTCTCTCATTTCAGAATGAGGAAAAACAACAACAAAAAACATAGCTAGATAAGCTATGAGTGTCAGAAATAGCTAATATTGCTTGTGCTCCCTGTATTCATTCATTCCCCTTCCCTCCTTCCTTCTCTCCATCCCTCCCTCCCTCCTTCCTTCCTTCCCTCCTTTTTTGTTTCCTCCCTTTCTTGCTTCCTTCTTTTCTTTCTTCCCTTCTTCTGACATTCACATTAGAGCACTTGTAGTGACTTCTTTCCCAGACTGTAAGCTCTGTAAGGTCAGGAGTTCTGACTGATTTACTCATTACTGTATCCCCAGCACTTAGCCCATGCCTAAATATTTGTTGAGTGATTGAATTAATGAGATTTACTACCATAAGATAAAGATAAAAGATTTGTAAACACAGAGCCAGTTAACATAAATAGTATAAACATTACTTTATAGATCTTTTTTATCTGCAAAGGTTTGATTAGAGGAAAATTTCCTAAAATGTGTTAAAAATATTAGCTCTGAAGAATAAAAATAGACTTTTTGGCAAAATAGGTGGGGAAACCTATGGAAAAATAGTTTGGGATACTCTATATTATACAAGTTTCAAAGAGATTTTTATGATTTACCAGTTTTTCAAGTACAAATTTTCCTTGTGAATTTCTTAGAGAAGGACATAAATTATTTGACTGTGTTTTTTTTTTTTTTTTTACCTGGCATACTTATGGGGATGGTATGCCATAAAACATATTTTGAAAAATTAGCGTCTTAATTCAGTTTTTTAAAAATGTTCTTTCTTTTGGATTTAAGTACTATTTTTTTCTACTGTAAAAAATTCCACTTAAATTAACATTACTGAACTATACAGTTAAAAATGGTGAAGGTGGTAAATTTTATTTTATTTTATTTTTTACCACCATTAGAAATACCATTAAGAAACCTCCAAAATATTACTTTACTAAGAAGTAAGAGGAATCAGTCTTTTCCCTAATGACTACAACAACGCAGCCAGAATGAGTAATACTGCCAAATAAAGGGCTTGATTTTGGTCTATAATGTTATAAAATTCCATTTACCACCTAGATACTATATCTTCAGGAAGCATCCTGATTTTAAACATATGGCTGTGAATTTCTTGCTTTTAGCAATATAGTTTAGGAGGCCTGAACATACAGACCCATGACTGTGTCTGGTTAGGAGAGTAAGCCTGGGACCAGGAGACAAGAAACTGGGTGATAAAACTGACATTGTCACTCACTCAGCGTACAACCTTGAGTAAACCCTGCTTTCCTTTTCTATAAGAGCCTCAGTCAGTAATTTTTCACCTTTTCCCCTCCAGCATGGGATTTTCATGAGTAAATCTTAATGGAACTCTAATATACACAGCAGATAATAGCAGAGGAACTCTGGTCTCAAGGGGGCAGGAGCCTGCTTGGTTCTTTCCAAGTCTGACTCCTAGCTTCTAGGAGTTAAGACTGAAATAGAAAAGAATGTTTGTGTCCGTTATAAAGCTTGTGAGCCCCTGTAACTTTATACGGACGATACAGTATGCAGCTGTTAAAGAATATTGAACACCGTCACACTACATGTGGTGAGCACCTTTTGAATTTCAATATATATTTTAGATTAAAAAGTAAGAAAAATATCACCAGAATGCACTCTTCCCTCAGTCACTTTATGTATACATTTTAACATATAAGCTTGATGGCAAGTTAAAATTGAATGCAAATATTATTCCTGAAAAGTTGCCTATTTATATAGTTTTGTTAGACTCTCTTAGATTTTAATGGGAAGGCTTTCCTAATAACAAAAAGTGTTAATTACATAAATATGCGTGTTCTTTTCAAAGCCTTACACTATATTATGGATAATAAACAATAGAGAAATAAATACAAAACTGTTTCAACAGAAATACTGCTTCTTGAACAGCCTTTAACATTATGACATGTTTACTGGGAAAATGCATTACTCATGACAGGGTTACAAAAGCAATATTAACCTCCTTGAAATTTAACAGCAAAGTCAGATGTAAAAATCAGCACCAGACATGGTAATGTAACTACTTTTGTTAAGATTATACAGAGAATAAAGCAGATATTTAAAGCTACATTAAGGTGTAGGTAAGTAAAGGATCCTTTAGAAGAGTCACAACACACATCACAACTAAAATCACGATGCAGATTGTCCTAAAGATAGCATTCTTGGAGATGAAAACCTTGTGCTTTCTTTTGATTGTTTTTCATTTGGGCACTGCTGCTTTTGCAATTTTATGCTGGGTGTCAGACATTAAACTTGTCCTTAAAGCAAATTTAAAAAAAGAAGATAGACATATCTATCTTTTGGGATAGGCATTTGTTATATTGACAAATTACCAAACTCTTCCACTATATCTGATATGACTAATGAGTCATTGTAATCTATAATCAAAAAGGATGTTTGTTTCTGTAAAAAACAAGAATTTACCCCAAACTAGCTTTTATAATAAGCAATGAACTCTAAAGTAGTGGTTTAAGACGTATGATGAAATACACACTCTAAAATCGCACTTACCATCAAATGCGAGTTAGATTTACAAAATAATTTTTCATCAAATTTATTTTGTTGCTATTGTTTTATTATAAGACCCATTACTTGTCTAGTCATGTAGTATTGATGTTTAAAAGGGATTCATGTTTTAAAATAACCCTAAAATATTTCATTAAAATCTCTTAGGGAATTTTTCTTATTCTAGAGAATGTTAGCTTGAGGCTTATTTAAAAAATAAAGGTCAAAAGTCAGAAAGGATAATAGCTGATGGTTTTGATAATGCTAATTATATATTACTGAGAATAAACGTAGAAAGGGAAATATGAATACTAAAGAAAGATAAACATCCCAATGCTGGATTTTACAAAAATAATGAAAAACCCTTAAAATGTCTTTGTACGTCACTGTCATAATTCAAAGACATAATGAAGCCTGAATTAAAAATGTCAGTTTCTGTGAGTGTTGATAACTTGGTTCTTTGTTGGGCAAGTCAAAATGTGTCTGTTTGACAGGCAAAAACGACAGACTAAAAATGGGAGAGGTTGAATCTAAAAAAAGAAACACACACACACAGACACACACACACACACACACACACGACTTTTAAAAAAGGCCCATAATGTACTTGAAGGAGAAGACCTGTAGGGTAGGAGGCAATATCTTTAGGAAGTCACCAAGCAGCACTAAAAGGCAATGTCCATGGCCAATCAAAACGATTTCTGTGACTGCTGGGGCTCTTGCATCTCTGTCTTTACACTAGACTGGAAACCCTTTGTACTAATTACCAGACTGTACCAGATTTTCTGGTTCAGTTCAATCTTATAATTGACTGACAGTGATGGGCAAGGAGGGGGAAAAATTCAGGCTCACCACTGCAAGCAGAGGGTCAGAAATGGTTTCACAGAGAGCTAGTTACAGGCTGGCACTATAAGCAGGGTTAAGCAAGCATCATCAGCAAGTTCTTCTAATTCCCAGGTTAGAAAGGAAGTTAGGAGGAAAAAACAACAATCCACGGGTGCTCTCATCTTACAGATCAATCCTTGGTATGCAACCATTTTACAAAAAATGAATGGAGAATAGTCTTCAGTGTAAATTGTAATTTTAGATGTCACTAAATTTTAGATGTTTTTATTTTGCTTTTGGGAAAAAATAAAAGTTGTCTTCCAAACTCAAATACGGTCATCTTACTTAAGTTAAGGAGACTTTCATTCTATTTACAGTAAGGAAGAAAAACAATGCTGCTGTTTCATTCCTAGGGCTCAAAAATAATTAAAGTGCAAGGCATATTTAGTCTATGATACATTACATAATCAAAGTTAAGCATTTGAAAGCACTTAACATCAAAATTCTCACATCCTTTACTTATTTGTAATTCACTGATTTGGATTTACTGTGTATCCATAGTTATTAAAATTGTTACCCATGAATCCATACTTTTTAAAAGAAAAGATTGAATAATAATCTACATGAACTTAGAGTTAATGCATTAAAAAAATAGAACACGTTGAGCACTGTATTAAAGACTCATTCGGCTAACTACCATTTGTTATTTACTTAGAACTGTTCTCTACCCACTTTATTTCTAACCAAAAGAGCAACCATAGCTTTAGCTACACCAAACATTAAAAACGCAGGTGTCAGAATCAGGGTCAAAATGAGAACTCAGGCCATTCGGTAGGCAAGTGAGAATTATGTGCTATCATGTTGAGGTCAATTGAATTGAAATTTAATCACAGTTTAAGCCCCTTTTCTTTCCAGGCTAAAGAGTAAGCAACACCTGTGCCAGCAGCAGCTCACATTGCAGTTGACATAGCAGCCAGTTCAATTTTTAGTTACAAGTCAATTACTTACTGGAATAGAAAGAGAACATTTCATTCATTCCATGGATGGCCACTTTTCCGAAGAAACCTGTCAGGCTTTCTTTCTCCAAAAGAAGAAAAGAGAAAAAAAGTGAAAGTTAAAAATAAGTGACGTATTGCAAAGTTTTAGAGCTAGGCCAGTACACTACAGCAGAGAAGTTGTGCAAATAGCTTACCTTCCAAATACTGAACAGAGCTGTCTTGTAAGTGAGGCCTATCCCAGCTGATAAGTCCTAGGACTTTCCTTATCACAGTATCAAAATTAGGTAAAATTATAATAGGTGATGTACACCTGAGAAGAGCGACCAGCTGACCGTATGAAAGGAAAGAGCAAATGAGTAAAATGTCTTCCCCCAGCTACAGTCAGTCCTGGTGCAAGGGGAGTTTCAAATGCACTGCCTATACACTTTTGTCCAAAGCTGTGGTTCTTTCTTTTTTTTCTTTTCTTTTTTTTTCCCTTTCTTTTCTTCTTTCTTTTTCTTTTCTTTTTTTTTTTTTTTTTTTTTTTTTGGGGGAAGCTAGATTAGTTCATACAAAACTCAACAATACAGCACTGAAACCCATTGTTGATATTCAACATTTTTCACATAGCGGAACAGAATAGACAATACGGTATCTAGGAAACCATGGGCTGGATTACAAACTGATGATATCTCATCCTTCTGGGGGCCTGTAATCCTTTTTATTACCTACCACAGTAAAAAAAACATCACTATGTGTGTGGGGAACTCTCTCAGAATAAATCAATAACATTGCCATTCTTAGGAAAATAGGATAAATTAAAATGAAATCTTGCTTACAGCACTAAGTCCCTAAGTGCCATTTGCCTTTTATGCAAGTTAATGATTTTTTAAACTGTTCTTATCTTAACCTTTATGTAAACTTCCATAGGTTCGAAAAAATTAAATTATCTGTAAATATTTGCTTAAAAACAGTGTTCACAATTAGCTTCGATGTTCTATTTCTCATAATACATACTTGAAAAGTTTTTTATTTCCAAGTGTCCAAGATTAGAACCTAAGGCATGAGTACAAAGAAATTTTCATTAATTTGTTTTAAATACATGTGTTGGGTTATTAGTAAACTATATTTATTCTTCCATTAGGAACACAATGAAATTCAAGATTTTCTGGGCTGATTTACCTGATCCAGTTAAATAAATAAATTTTACTTTTAAACTTTTCATTGTCTTTTACATTTTTCATTTTTAAAATGCATTTCCTGATTTGCATAACCTCAAAGCCATCCTTTACAAGGAAGTTATGCCTATTAACCTTTTTGAAAATCTGGTCCAATCCCTTTTTAAAATGCAATCCAGTTCCCATACTTTTCTTATGCCTCCAAATGGTCTAGGTAGCCACAGAAGTGATTGTTCCTACCAGTTTCTTTTCATCACTTCTGCAATTGACCAATTGACAACTGATTGATGGTTATCTTTTCACTTCAACAATGAAAGAAATTACCATCACTATAGCTATGTACAGTAAATGCCTCCAGAGTAAATTGCATGATTCTAAAATTCTCCTTAGCTCACTTAGTAAAACATCAACACAAAAAAGTTTCTTTTTTGCGCCTCCTTTCCTGTACCACAGATTTGGCCTTTCCTGTCAGTTGCAAAAAAAGAACTTGACAGCTTCTTTAAAAAGAGGAGTATAAAGGAACTTGAATAAAGGATGGCACTGGGCCTGTCTCAAGCAAGTGGCCATTCTTTTGCACTTGGAAAAAAATTAGGCATGTGAGCACAGATAAGCCCTATAAGAATACTCTAAGGAATATTTCTGGTGACCTTGAGATTCTCTTTCCTGCTTAACCATTCCTGAACATTAGAGAAACAACACAGATTCTGAACATGGAGTTGCCAGCTTATTTCAACTAGGATTTTTTTTATTGAGAGTGAAACATCCTTAAATTTTTTTAATTTCGTTTTTTCTTTAGCGTTGCAAAGACTCCCTTGCTCTTTCTAACAGTGCTCCAAAAAATGCTATTATGCAAGCGTCACATTCATTCATTACATGTTGATGGACAAGAGCTTTAAATTCTACCCCAATCTAAATTTACTGTAAATGTATATTTTATTCTTACATGAAAGCCCTGAATCTTGTCAAGGAAAGGTATTCAAATATCTTTTTTTCTATCCCTGTGCAATTAAAGTCATTTTTTCTAAGTGAAGTGAATATGCTGCTATAAAAGATTGGGCTGATTTACTGTCTTATTCTCCCACCCCAACTTTAAGATCACTTTTTTTTTTTTTTTTGAGATGGATTTTCACCCCGTAGCCCAGGCTGGAGTGCAGTGGTGTGATTTCGGCTCACTGCAACCTCCGCCTCCCAGGTTCAAGCAATTCTCTGCCTCAGCCTCCCGAGTAGTTGGGATTATAGGTGCCTGCCACCATGCTCAGCTAATTTTTGTATTTTTAGTAGAGATGGGGTTTCACCATCTTGGCCTGGCTGGTCTCGAACTCCTGACCTCGTGATCTGCCCGCCTTGGCCTCCCAAAGTGCTGGGAGTGCAGGCATGAGGCACCGGGCCCAGCCTGAGATCACATTTTTAAAGTGGAAAAAAAAAAAAAAAGGAAACCTACACACACCTGAGTAGATGAGAAGCTTGATTTTTCACTATTTCCCTTGATGTTTCAGGTCCATAAAATTTATTCTACTGAATATTTTTAAAAAATGAACTATAGTTTTATGGTCTAGAATTACTTGGCACAGTTAAACTTTTCCCACTTCATCAATATCATTAGGAATAAATAATACTTATTCAATAATGACACCATCTAAGATGGGCTAGTTTTCTGCTATTTCTGACCTCAGTTATTTAATCAAATAATAAGTTTTTATTAAGTACCAACTTTATGTTTTTTACATGGTAGGCTCTATAGAATGCATGAGAAATATGAGATGAGATTCCGCCCAGCAAAAGTAGATAATTTATTTGTGAAAACAGGATATACTGTGGGAAATACATAATGAATGAAGATGCACATATTATGTAGATACATTTTCCTGAAACATTATATATTTTCACATACTTGGCATAAAGATAACGCTTAATTTTATTCACTTAAAAATGACTCATAATCTTTCATGGTACCTTTGCAATATTTGTCAGTGATGTTATTATTCAAATATCCCAGGTGACATTCAGGAAATATCACATTTATATCTATAATTGATCTCTAAACACATACTTATACTCGTCTAGACCTATCATGGGTCATAGCTGCATTAATAAAATTGATTCAATATGCTCTAGTCTACCATCTTTAGCCTCAATCCTTTACCCACAACATGATTTCTGGAATAACCTTACTACAACTCTGCTTTCATCATGTTACATATACCTTGGTTCTAGAAACTATAATGAGTTGTTTTTTTTTTTTTTTTTTTGCTTATTGCATGAAGTCTAAACTTCCTTGTTCAGTTCCCAGGGCTCTGCAAAATACAGTTTCATGGTAGCACCTCTCTAACATTATTTCCCTTCACCCAGCTTGCTACTTATTAATAATATTTCTTACTATTACATACATGCCTAGATGCACACCATGACATTTCATCTTTAATCTTTATTCTATGTATTCAAGATCCAAATATACCATAGTAGTACATTTATGAATCTTGTCCTGCAGTAGTATCCATGTAGATCTATTTCTACATATGTTTTACACTTATTATTATTGTTTTTATGATTATTTGATACTAGGACTTGCTCTGTCACCCAGGCTGGAGTGCAATGGCATGATCATAACTCACTGTAACCTCAAACTCCTGTGCTCAAGTGATTACCCTGCCTCAGCCTCCTGAATAGCTAGGACTACAAAGATGTACCACCATGCCTAGCTAATTTTATTTTTATTTATTTATTTTGGTAGAGACAGGTGTCTTGCTATGTTTCCCAGGCTAGTCTCAAACTCCTGGCTTCAAGTGATCCTTCCATTTCCGTCTTCCAAAATGCTGGAATTACTTCATTTATTATTGAGTTTGACATACATTTGGCTCAGTTCTAATGCTACCCTCTTATGAAGGTTTCCTTATCAAATGAGATAAAATAAATCTGTTCTTCCAGTATACTCAATAGTTCTTGGCATGCATCTTTATTATAACAGTCATAATCTTGAATTGTATTTGCATATTATTTTTCCCAGGTAGAAGTTAAGCCCCATGAGGAAAGGAACTAATTGTATGTATCTTTTTATGTC
Organism: Trachypithecus francoisi; assembly: GCF_009764315.1. NCBI lineage: Eukaryota > Metazoa > Chordata > Mammalia > Primates > Cercopithecidae > Trachypithecus > Trachypithecus francoisi. Next base: position 128,783,768 of record NW_022681453.1, on the reverse strand, counting down.
CAGTTATTGACATATAGATGTTCAATTAATGGTTATTTGATAAAGACATGATCCTTGTTCCTGAGAAACTCTCATTTCAGGGAGGAGTTTCTATTAGCTGTGAGATTAAGATGGTAGCTGAGTAGCTAAAACAAAAAGTATTGGCAGTTGGAACAACAATTTGTTCGTTTATAAAGTAAATTGAAAATTTAAAGTGAGAATTTAAATGTTTTCATAGTGAAGACTATCTATCTCAAAGCCAATCACTTGGAACATAAACAATAACCATTGATACATAGTTGCATTTTTAGGCTAGTCCAAAAATGCCTATTTGATCATAACCTAGCTGAGTTGTAGTAACACAGCCATTTATTGAACACTTGGTAGTTTGAAGCACTGTAATAAGCACTAAAAATTATTTCTTTTACTTTTCAAGATAACCTCATGAGGTGGGTGTTATCATTGCTATTTTACAGATAGGAAACTTGGACTTAGAGAGGTTAACAGTTGCTTGAGGCCACCTAGATAGTGAATGGCAGAGCTGGGATTGGAGCTCAGTTCTGTCTGGCTCTAAGGCTCCCATGCTTTACATTACTCAAAACTGACCCCACTAGTAGAGATCATGTTAGTCCTTAGTTAATGATTCTAAGGAATCTGTATGTGATGAATATTGGGGAAGAAAAGAAGAAGGAAGACGATTTTCTATTTGTTTCTTCATAGTACAATGAGTCTCAGGTACCATAGTTAAAAATTACTCTTTGTGTATTCTGATTTTTCTTTCTTCACACATATCTTACTGACTCAGATGCCCTGCTCAATCTTTCAGGTTCCCATTGTCCTGGTTTTGTTGAAAACTTCTCTGGGGGCCTCTACTTAGACTGTCAATGTTCTTCATACTCCCTTCTTTGCTCCTTCAAAATATCTATTACTTTAGGACATATGGTAATATAAAACCAATCTAGATAAAGTGATTCTTGGCAACATGTCAATGATGGATGGATGTTGGATTCTTCTTAATAAACACTTTGAAACAAATGCTTATTAACCTGAGTAAATATGCAAGGATAAACATTTCAAACCTTGAAGCTATGCAAAGTAAAGCAGATATTTCTCACAGAAGCCTTAATGTATGAACAGAATGGAGTTTGAAACATATATGATGGGGATGTGTGTGAATGTAAGAAATTGTGTAAGCAGACCAGGCCTCCCTAACATTCAGCTTCCTTAGTGATTTTTAATTTGGGTGGTGCAGTCACAGATCCTTTGGAGAATATGTTGAAGGCTATGCACTCCCTCCCTGGCTACACATGACCTTTTTGCTTATTATTTTATGGAATTAATGGACTTTTGAGGAAACCACGGGGTAAACCCCTACCCAAGGCTATTGCTTTTCTGAGTGGTATTTCCTTTCCTCTACTTCTAAACATACGTATCTTAACCACGATTGCATGTTAGAGTTGGCTGGGGAGCCCATTACCAGATATTTTGATTTAATAGGCCGGTAGTGGGTCCTGAGTAGCAGTAATTTTCAAAAGGCTATCCTAGTGATTCTGTTGTGCAGCTATGTTTAAAAACCATTTTGTAAGCCAGTGATGCTCAAAGCACTGTCCCTGAAATAGCAGCACCAGCATCACTTGGAAACTTGTTAGAAATACAAATTCTTGGGCCCACCACAGACTACCAAATCAGAAAACTCTGGGTATAGAGTCAAGCAACTTGTCTTTTAACAACCCTTCCAGGTAAATTCTGATGAAATCTTAGGTTTGAGGACTGCTGTTCTAAGCGGATACCTTAGGAACTCTGAGGAACAACTCAATGGCAATGGCCTCATACTTGACTGGTTCGCAAGGCTGTGGTCACTTTGTGAATTCGTGGTTGTTTTAATGTATGGATGGCACAAGAGGGATGGCAGCACAGAGGTAATCGTTCTGTCAACAGGAGATATAAACATGAGAGACATTGTAATAGAAAGGGCCATTTAAGCTAGCAGAGTGGATGAATTAGACAATAGCAATTGATTTACCTTTACCTCAATACATGTATTGAGGTAATTGTAACCTCAAACTCCTGTGCTCAGTATGTATTACCTCAATACATACTGAAAGTATGTAGCATGTACAGTGAGAAATAAGCCCAAGCGCAACAACACAGGGAATATTTACAGTTGGAGACAAGATGGGGAAGAAACACCAGCAGACAGGAGAGAGAAAACTGGCAGAGAGACGGGAAGGAAACCTGAATGAGACAGTGACATAGTAACCTAAAGATAGGCTGGTCAATCTGCAGTTTAAAATGGGGCCTGAAATTGATTCACTTGATCTTAGAAACTGAAAAGGATTTGGCTAGAACAGGGGTCCCCAACCCCTGGGTCACAGTCTAGTACCAGTCAGCCACACAGCAGGAGGTGGATGGCGGGCAAGTGAAGATCTGTATCTACAGCCACTCCTCATTGCTCACGTTACTGCCTGAGCTCTGCCTCCTGTCAGATCAGTGGCCGCATTAGATTCTCATAACAGCGTGAACCCTATTGTGAACTGCACATGTGAGGGATCTAGGTGGCTCCTTATGAGAATCTAATGCCTGATGATCTGTCACTGTCTCCCACCACCTCCAGATGGGACCGTCTAATTGCAGGAAAACAAGCTCAGGGCTCCCATTGATTCTACATTATGGCACGTTGTATAATTGTTTCATTATATATTATAATGTGATAATAATAAAGTGCACAATAAATGTAATGCTCTTGAATCATCCCCAAACTATCCCCCTGACCCTGGTCTGTGGAAAAATTATCTTCCACAATACTGGTCCCTGGTGCCAAAAAGATTGGGGCCACTGGGCTAGAAGGAAGTCATTGATAGCTTTTGAGGAATTTAATAGTGGGATATAGGTAAAGCCAGATTGCAGGGATTCAGAAGAGAATGGGAAGAGATAGATGAGACTTAGTGGATATAAACAATGTTTTTTAAGGATTTGGCTCAGACAGAAGAAAGGAGGACAGTTATTGGGAGCAGAGGCTCAGGGAAGCCAATGTAAGTTGGGAGAAGTGTACATATTCTAAGAAATAAAGGAAGAAGCCTTCAGGAGATTGTATTTGTTAAAGAAGGTGGAAGAGGAGCTATCATGAGAACAAAGTCAGGAGTAGAAAAGAAGTGAAAGGACTCAGAGATGCCTTAGGAATAGAAAAAGAAAGGGAGGATTCATGCAGGAGAAGGGTTGCGAAGGCAAAGATGATGGGTATGAAATAGGTCTTGCCTGATGGCATCAAACTTATTTATGAAGTACGAGAAAAATCATTTACTGAGGCATTATTATTATTCTTCTTGGATAAAGGATGGCAGAAAGTAGAGGTGCATAGGGATTAACAAGAGGGAAAAAAACTAAAATGAGGCAAAATTGCATTTCTCTATAGCCTGGCACTGGCTACTTCTTTCTACTTACGAGTCTCTCTTTTGCAAACTTCTCTAAAGTTAACTGTCTCCTGCTTAACTTAGCTTCCCTGACTCCTTTGGTGGCTCCTTTCCTACGTGCTCCATAACAGGTCAGGATCCCCAGGGTTTGTTTGCCCTTAGCCCTCTCCTCTTTTCAGTCTCCACTTCTTTCCTGGCTCCACTTCTGTAGCTTTATCAATTTGGTTCTCAAATTCATGTGCAGCCCCAATCTTTCTTTTGAATTCTAGATCTGCACTTAGCTGTTTTTAGTATCTCAGTTTCACTATGTGTAAAATCAAACCCTTCATCCACTTTACTGTAAACTAACTCAAACACGTACCTCTGACTTCAGTATGCTTGTATATCTCAACAGCTTCACCATTAATTGCTTGAGTTTCCAAAGCAAAAAGCCATCAATGATCTCTTCTTACTCCTCAGTCCTGATAACTAATTTTTAAAATCAATTTTATTTATCAGATATTGCATTTTTTTCCTGATTCATATACCAAAGTTGTTGTTTCTTTTTTCTCCAACTTTTTTTTTTTTTTAAGTTCAGGGGTACATGTGCAGGACATATATCAAAGTTTAATTTTCCATCCTGTTTCATAATAACTTTCTTGCAAATCTCTTTGGTTCTAATATTTCCCCTCTGTAACTAACTCAGCCTCCATTTTATGACAGGAGATGTCATTCTAAAATGCAGATCTGTGTATGCCTCTCACTTTTCCATGTCCTACAGCTGTGGTTTCTATAGTGTTCTAAAGAACTCAGAGTTTGCTAGAGATGTTTTAAGGACCTCATATTAAAAATCTGATCATGAAAATGAACTTATATCATTAATCACAGTCTTTTACTGTATCATACCTGATAGAGATGCACATTCCAGTGGAGAAAAGCACAGATGTTTCTTGACTGGTGATGGGGTTACATCCTGACAAACCCATTGTAAGTTGAAAATACCATAAGTTGGGCCAGCATGGTGGTTCATGCCTGTAATCCCAGCATTTTGGGAGGCTGAGGTGGGCAGATCACTTGAGGTCGGGAGTTCGAGACCAGCCTGGCCAACATGGCAAAACCCCATCTCTACTGAAAATACAAAAATTAGGCTGGGTGTGGTGGCTCATGCCTGTAATCCCAGCACTTTGGGAGGCCAAGGCAGGTGGATCACAAGATCAGGAGACTGAGACCATCCTGGCCAACATGATGAAACCCCGTCTCAGGCCGGGCGCGGTGGCTCAAGCCTGTAATCCCAGCACTTTGGAAGGCCGACACGGGCGGATCACAAGGTCAGGAGATCGAGACCATCCTGGCTAACACAGTGAAACCCCGTCTCTACTAAAAAAACAAAAACAAAAACAAAAAACTAGCCGGGCGAGATGGCGGGCACCTGTGGTCCCAGCTACTCGGGAGGCTGAGGCAGGAGAATGGCGTAAACCCGGGAGGCGGAGCTTGCAGTGAGCTGAGATCCGGCCACTGCACTCCAGCCTGGGCGACAGAGCGAGACTCTGTCTCAAAAAAAAAAAAAAAAAAGAAAAGAAACCCCGTCTCTACTAAAAATACTAAAATTAGCCAGGCATAGTGGTATGTGCCTGTAATCCCTGCTACTCGAGAGGCTGAGGCAGGAGAATCACTTGAACCCGGGAGGTGGAGGTTGCAGCAGTGGGCTGAGATCACGCCACTGCACTCCAGCCTGGTGACAGAGAAAAACTCCATCAAAAAAAAAAAAAAAAAAAAATTAGCCAGGTGTGGTGGGGGGTGCCTATAATCGCAGCTACTCGGGAGGCTGAGGCAGAAGAATTGCTTGAACCCAGGAGGCAGAGGTTGCAGGGAGCGCATATCATGCCACTGCACTCTACCCTGGGTGACAGAGTGAAACTCTGTTTCAAAAAAAGAAAAAAAAAAAAGTAAAAGAAAATACCACAAGTCAAAAATACATTTAATACCTGATCTAGTGAACATTATGGCTTAGCCTAGCCTACTGTCTTGTATGTGCTCAGAACGTTTACATTAGCCTATAGTTAGGCAAAACTATCTGACAACACAGTACATTGGAGACTATTGGTTGCTTACCATTGTGATCATGTGGCAGACTAGAAGCTGCGCCTCCCTGCCACTGCCCAAAATCTTGGGAGTCTTGTACTGCATATTGCTAGCCCAGGGAAAAAAAATCAAAATTAAAAATTTAAAGTATGGTTTCTGGCCGGGCGCGGTGGCTCAAGCCTGTAATCCCAGCTCTTTGGGAGGCCGAGACGGGCGGATCACAAGGTCAGGAGATCGAGACCATCCTGGCTAACACGGTGAAACCCCGTCTCTACTAAAAATACAAAAACTAGCCGGCGAGGTGGCGGGCGCCTGTAGTCCCAGCTACTCGGGAGGCTGAGGCAGGAGAATGGCGTAAACCCGGGAGGGGGAGCTTGCAGCGAGCTGAGATCCGGCCACCGCACTCCAGCCTGGGTGACAGAGCGAGACTCTGTCTCAAAAATAATAATAATAATAATAAAGTATGGTTTCTACTGAACACACATGCTTTCTCACCCTTGTAAAGTCAAAAATTCTAAGTTAAACCATTGTAAGTCAGAGTCTGTCTGTACATCAAGTCACTAGATAAATAGACTGTTAGAGAAACATAGTTGATACCATTATCTTATAATGCATCCAGAGAAAAAGTTTAAAAGTGCATCCACGATGCTTAAAGAATAAGCATGAAGGCACAAAAACTTTCCAAACCAACTGGACCAAAGTCCAATATTGCCAATTACTCTATTTTGCATATCTTTGCATGCAAAAAGAGATTTATTATAAATAAAATATATAACATATATGTAACAGGAGAAGGTACTTAGATCAGCTTTGATACATTAAATCAGGTAGAAAGAATGTGGAAAGCTGTATTTGGATTTTGGCACAAAAACAGTAGAGAAAATAGCAGGAGTAGTGATTTTTATAAAAGTTATTACTGATAATGTGTTTGATTAATCATTTAATTTGACTAGGCAAGCACTAGCCCTTAAGAAAAGTGCTGCTTTCTTTTCAAGCAGTTTGTTTATTCTATGCAGATCAACAATTTTACTAAGACACAGTCTTTAACACTCCAGGACATTGGTCTAAGCAAAAATTTCTTTATTTCTTTCTTTATTTATTTCTTTATTTATTTATTATACTTTAAGTTCTAGGGTACATGTGCATGACGTTTATATCATGTATAACTCCCCAATGCAATCCCTCCCTCCTCCCCCCTCCCCATGATAGGCCCCAGTGTGTGATGTTCCCCTTCCCGAGTCCAAGTGATCTCATTGTTCAGTTCCCACCTATGAGTGAGAACATGCGGTGTTTGGTTTTCTCTTCTTGTGATAGTTTGCTAAGAATGATGGTTTCCAGCTGCATCCATGTCCCTACAAAGGACGCAAACTCATCCTTTTTGATGGCTGCATAGTATTCCATGGTGTATATGTGCCACATTTTCTTAATCCAGTCTGTCACAGATGGACATTTGGGTTGATTCCAAGTCTTTGCTATTGTGAATAGTGCCACAATAAACATACGTGTGCATGTGTCTTTGTAGTAGAGTAATTTATAATCCTTTGGGTATATACCCAGTAGTGGGATGGCTGGGTCATATGGTACATCTAGTTCTAGATCCTTGAGGAATCGCCATACTGTTTTCCATAATGGTTGAACTAGTTTACAATCCCACCAACAGTGTAAAAGTGTTCCTATTTCTCCACATCCTCTCCAACATCTGTTCTTTCCTGACTTCTTAATGATTGCCATTCTAACTGGTGTGAGATGGTATCTCATTGTGGTTTTGATTTGCATTTCTCTGATGGCGAGTGATGATGAGCATTTTTTCATGTGTCTGTTGGCTGTATGGATGTCTTCTTTTGAGAAATGTCTGTTCATATCCTTTCCCCACTTTTTGATGGGGTTGTTTGTTTTTTTCTTGTATATTTGTTTGAGTTCTTTGTAGATTCTGGATATTAGCCCTTTGTCAGATGAGTAGGTTGCAAAAATTTTCTCCCATTCTGTAGGTTGCCTGTTCACTCTGATGGTAGTTTCTTTGGCTGTGCAAAAGCTCTTTAGTTTAATTAGATCCCATGTGTCAATTTTGGCTTTTGCTGCCGTTGCTTTTGGTGTTTTAGACATGAAGTCCTTGCCCATGCCTATGTCCTGAATGGTACTACCTAGATTTTCTTCTAGGGTTTTTATGGTATTAGGTCTAACATTTAAGTCTCTGATCCATCTTGAATTAATTTTCGTATAAGGGGTAAGGAAAGGATCCAGTTTCAGCTTTCTACTTATGGCTAGCCAATTTTCCCAGCACCATTTATTAAATAGGGAATCCTTTCCCCATTTCTTGTTTCTCTCAGGTTTGTCAAAGATCAGATGGCTGTAGATGTGTGGTATTATTTCTGAGGACTCTGTTCTGTTCCATTGGTCTATATCTCTGTTGTGGTCCAGTACCATGCTGTTTTGGTTACTGTAGCCTTGTAGTATAGTTTGAAGTCAGGTAGCGTGACGCCTCCAGCTTTGTCCTTTTGACTTAGGATTGTCTTGGCAATGTGGGCTCTTTTTTGGTTCCATATGAACTTTAAAGCCGTTTTTTCCAATTCTGTGAAGAAAGTCATTGGTAGCTTGATGGGGATGGCATTGAATCTATAAATCACCTTGGGCAGTATGGCCATTTTCACGATATTGATTCTTCCTATCCATGAGCATGGTATGTTCTTCCATTTGTTTGTGTCCTCTTTGATTTCACTGAGCAGTGGTTTGTAGTTCTCCTTGAAGAGGACCTTTACATCCCTTGTAAGCTGGATTCCTAGGTATTTTATTCTCTTTGAAGCAATTGTGAATGGAAGTTCATTCCTGATTTGGCTCTCTGCTTGTCTGTTACTGGTGTATAAGAATGCTTGTGATTTTTGCGCAGTAATTTTGTATCCTGAGACTTCCCTGAAGTTGCTTATCAGCTTAAGGAGATTTTGGGCTGAGACAATGGGGTTTTCTAAATATACAATCATGTCATCTGCAAACAGGGACAATTTGACTTCTTCTTTTCCTAACTGGATACCCTTGATTTCTTTCTCTTGCCTGATTGCCCTAGCCAGAACTTCCAACACGATGTTGAATAGGAGTGGTGAGAGAGGGCATCCCTGTCTTGTGCCAGTTTTCAAAGGGAATTTTTCCAGTCTTTGCCCATTCAGTATGATATTAGCTGTGGATTTGTCATAAATAGCTCTTATTATTTTGAGGTACGTTCCATCAATACCGAATTTATTGAGCGTTTTTAGCATAAAGGGCTGTTGAATTTTGTCAAAAGCCTTTTCTGCATCTATTGAGATAATCATGTGGTTCTTGTCTTTGGTTCTGTTTATATGCTGGATTACGTTTATTGATTTGCGAATGTTGAACCAGCCTTGCATCCCAGGGATGAAGCCCACTTGATCATGGTGGATAAGCTTTTTGATGTGCTGCTGAATCCGGTTTGCCAGTATTTTATTGAGGATTTTTGCATTGATGTTCATCAGGGATATTGGTCTAAAATTTTCTTTTTTTGTTGTGTCTCTGCCAGGCTTTGGTATCAGGATGATGTTGGCCTCATAAAAAGAGTTAGGGAGGATTCCCTCTTTTTCTATTCATTGAAATAGTTTCAGAAGGAATGGTACCAGCTCCTCCTTGTACCTCTGGTAGAATTCAGCTGTGAATCCATCTGGTCCTGGACTTTTTTTGGTTGGTAGGCTATTCATTGTTGCCTCAATTTCAGAGCCTGCTATTGGTCTATTCAGGGATTCAATTTCTTCCTGGTTTAGTCTTGGGAGAGTGTAAGTGTCCAGGAAATTATCCATTTCTTCTAGATTTTCTAGTTGATTTGCGTAGAGGCATTTATAGTATTCTCTGATGGTTGTTTGTATTTCTGTGGGGTCGGTGGTGATATCCCCTTTATCATTTTTTATTGCGACTATTTGATTCCTCTCTCTTTTCTTCTTTATTAGTCTTGCTAGCGGTCTGTCAATTTTGTTGATCTTTTCAAAAACCAACTCCTGGATTCATTGATTTTTTGGAGGGTTTTTTGTGTCTCTATCTCCTTCAGTTCTGCTCTGATCTTAGTTATTTCTTGCCTTCTGCTAGCTTTTGAATGTGTTTGCTCTTGCCTCTCTAGTTCTTTTAATTGTGATATTAGAGTGTCAATTTTAGATCTCTCCTGCTTTCTCTTGTGGGCATTTAGTGCTATAAATTTCCCTCTACACACTGCTTTAAATGTGTCCCAGAGATTCTGGTATGTTGTATCTTTGTTCTCATTGGTTTCAAAGAACATCTTTATTTCTGCTTTCATTTCGTTATGTACCCAGTAGTCATTCAGGAGCAGGTTGTTCAGTTTCCATGTAGTTGAGCGGTTTTGATTGAGTTTCTTAGTCCTGAGTTCTAGTTTGATTGCACTGTGGTCTGAGAGACAGTTTGTTATAATTTCTGTTCTTGTACATTTGCTGAGGAGTGCTTTACTTCCAATGATGTGGTCAATTTTGGAATAAGTGCGATGTGGTGCTGAGAAGAATGTATATTCTGTTGATTTGGGGTGGAGAGTTCTATAGATGTCTATTAGGTCCGCTTGGTGCAGAGATGAGTTCAATTCCTGGATATCCTTGTTAACTTTCTGTCTCGTTGATCTGTCTAATGTTGACAGTGGAGTGTTGAAGTCTCCCATTATTATTGTATGGGAGTCTAAGTCTCTTTGTAGGTCTCTAAGGACTTGCTTTATGAATCTGGGTGCTCCTGTATTGGGTGCATAGATATTTAGGAGAGTTAGCTCTTCCTGTTGAATTGATCCCTTTACCATTATGTAATGGCCTTCTTTGTCTCTTTTGATCTTTGATGGTTTAAAGTCTGTTTTATCAGAGACTAGGATTGCAACCCCTGCTTTTTTTTGTTCTCCATTTGCTTGGTAGATCTTCCTCCATCCCTTTATTTTGAGCCTATGTATGTCTCTGCATGTGAGATGGGTCTCCTGAATACAGCAGACTGATGGGTCTTGACTCTTTATCCAGTTTTCCAGTCTGTGTCTTTTAATTGGAGCATTTAGTCCATTGACATTTAAGGTTAATATTGTTATGTGTGAACTTGATCCTGTCATTATGATATTAACTGGTTATTTTGCTCGTTAGTTGATGCAGTTTCTTCCTAGCCTCGATGGTCTTTACATTTTGGCATGTTTTTGCAATGGCTGGTACCGGTTGTTCCTTTCCATGTTTAGGGCTTCCTTCAGGGTCTCTTGTAAGGCAGGCCTGGTGGTGACAAAATCTCTAAGCATTTGCTTATCTGTAAAGGATTTTATTTCTCCTTCACTGATGAAGCTTAGTTTCGCTGGATATGAATTTCTGGGTTGAAAATTCTTTTCTTTAAGAACGTTGAATATTGGCCCCCACTCTCTTCTGGCTTGTAGAGTTTCTGACGAGAGGTCTGCTGTTAGTCTGATGGGCTTCCCTTTGTGGGTAACCCGACCTTTCTCTCTGGCTGCCCTTAAGATTTTTTCCTTCATTTCAACTTTGGTGAATCTGGCAATTATGTGTCTTGGAGTTGCTCTTCTGGAGGAGTATCTTTGTGGCGTTCTCTGTATTTCCTGAATTTGAATGTTGGCCTGCCCTACTAGGTTGGGGAAGTTCTCCTGGATGATATCCTGAAGAGTGTTTTCCAACTTGGTTCCATTTTCCCCCTCACTTTCAGGCACCCCAATCAGACGTAGATTTGGTCTTTTTACATAATCCCATACTTCTTGCAGGCTTTGTTCATTTCTTTTTCTTCTTTTTTCTTTTGGTTTCTCTTCTCGCTTCATTTCATTCATTTGATCCTCAATCGCTGATACTCTTTCTTCCAGTTGATTGAGTCAGTTACTGAAGCTTGTGCATTTGTCACGTATTTCTCGTGTCATGGTTTTCATCTCTGTCATTTCGTTTATGATCTTCTCTGCATTAATTAGTCTAGCTGTCAATTCTTCCACTCTTTTTTCAAGATTTTTAGTTTCTTTGCGCTGGGTACGTAATTCCTCCTTTAGCTCTGAGAGGTTTGATGGACTGAAGCCTTCTTCTCTCATCTCGTCAAAGTCATTCTCTGACCAGCTTTGATCCGTTGCTGGCGATGGGCTGCGCTCCTTTGCAGGGGGAGATGCGCTCTTATTTTTTGAATTTCCAGCTTTTCTGCCCTGCTTCTTCCCCATCTTTGTGGTTTTATCTGTCTCTGGTCTTTGATGATGGTGACGTACTGATGGGGTTTTGGTATAGGTGTCCTTCCTGTTTGATAGTTTTCCGTCTGACAGTCAGAAGGACTGTCTGTTGGTCTGTTGGAGATTGCTTGAGGTCCACTCCAGACCCTGTTTTCCTGGGTGTCAGCAGCAGAGGTTGCCGAAGATAGAATATTGCTGAACAGCGAGTGTACCTGTCTGATTCTTTCTTTGGAAGTTTCCTCTCAGGGGTGACTCCACCCTGTGAGGTGTGGGGTGTCAGACTGCCCCTAGTGGGGGATGTCTCCCAGCTAGGCTACTCAGGGGTCAGGGACCCACCTGAGCAGGCAGTCTGTCCGTTCTCAGATCTCAACCTCCGCGTTAGGAGATCCACGGCTCTCCCCAAAGCTGTCAGACAGAGTCATTCGCGTCTGCAACGGCCCCGCTCTTTCCCCTATTGGACTGCAGCTGTGCGCTGTCCGCAGAGGTAGAGTCTACAGAGACAGGCAGGCTTCCTTGAGCTGCTGTGAGCTCCACCCAGTTCGAGCTTCCCAGCAGCTTTGTTTACCTACTTAAGCCTCAGCAATGGCGGGCGCCCCTCCCCCAGCCTCGCTGCTGCCTTGCGTATAGATCGCAGCAGACTGCTGTGTTAGCAGTGAGGGAGGCTCCGTGGGCGTGGGACCCTCCCGGCCAGGTATGGGATATATTCTCCTGGTGTGCCTGTTTCCTTAAAGCGCAGTATTGGGGTGGGAGTTACCCGATTTTCCAGGTGTTGTGTGTCTCAGTTCCCCTGGCTAGGAAAAGGGATTCCCTTCCCCCTTGCGCTTCCAGGTGAGGCGATGCCTCGCCCTGCTTCAGCTCACGCTGGTCAGGCTGCAGCAGCTGACCAGCACCGATTGTCCGGCACTCCCTAGAGAGATGACCCCAGTACCTCAGTTGAAAATGCAGAAATCACCGGTCTTCTGTGTCGCTCGCGCTGGGAGTTGGAGACTGGAGCTGTTCCTATTCGGCCATCTTGCTCCGCCCCCCGCAAAAATTTCTTGAGTGAGACCTCAAAAGCACAGGCAACCAACACAGAAATGTGCAAATGGGATCACATCAAGTTAAAAAGCTTTTGCACAGCAAAGGAAGCAATCAACAAATTGAAGAGAAAACCCACAGAATGGAAGAAAATATTTCCAAATTGCCCATCTAGCAAGGGATTAATAAACAGAATACAGAAGAAACTCAAACTTAATAACAAAAAATAATCTGATTAAAAATGGGCAAAAGATCCAAATAAACATTTCTCAAAAGAAGACAGACAAATGATTGACAAGTATATGCAAAAATTCTCAACGTCACTAATCACCACAGAAATGCAAATTAAACTACAATGAGATATTATCTCACCCCAGTTAAAATGGCTTTTATTCAAAAGACAGGTAATAACAAATGCTGGTGAGGACATAGGGAAAGGGGAATGCTTGTATTCTGTTGGTAAGAATGTTAATTAGCACAACTACTATGGAGAATAGTATGGAGGTTCCTCAAAAGACTAAAAAAATAACTACCATATGATCCAGCAATCCTACTGCTGGGTATATATCCAAAAGAAAAAAAATCAATATATCAAAGACATATTTATAATACCATATTTATTGCAGCACTATTCACTATAGTCAAGATATGGAAACAATCTATCACAGGCTGGGAAGGCAAGTGGGGAGGAGGGAGTAGAGATGGTTAATGGGTACAAAAACATTCTACTTTTATCAATAGAATGAATAAGATCTAGTATTTGGTAGCACCATTGGGTGACTATAGTTTACCATAATTTGTTGTATATTTAAAAATAACTAAAAGAGTAGAGTTGAAATGTTTTTAACAAAAAGAAAGAGTAAATGCTTGAGGTGATGGATACTCCAATTACCCTGATTCAACTGTTATACATTGTATGCCTGTTTGAAAACATCATGTGTCCCACAAATATATACAACCATTATGTACTTACAATAATTTTTTAAAAGGCGTAGTCATGAAATAAAAGACTGTTTCTTTATTTTTCACACATTTTTTCAACATTTATCAACTGCCTACTATGTGTACTAGATAATACACTGTGTTTCAAAATTCACATTTCGGTAAATGAAATTTGCCAACCCTCTCCCAACAAGGTATTGATATGAATATTTCAAATAAACAATAACACACATTTAGCTACATCTTTCTCAGTGGTACAATTGTGCCAGCTTTCATATCTTTCTGATAATTTTTCACCAGCTGAAAAAGCCTAATTTCATAATGTTTACAACAAAAGATGAAATACTAGAAGGGAAACAGAACACTATTGAGACTCGATGTATAAAACAAAATAAATGAGAGCCTTTAAAAAGTTGAATATCTGGCCCTATTATAACTTACTAGTATCAATATCTGTTACAACATCTTTCTTACCTCATCCATCTAATTTTAATTTAAGAAGCTGTATATATCTGCACACTTCAGGTCATACCTCTGTGATGGTGTTCATGCTTTGCATGTGTGCGTGTGTGCGTGCACACATGTGTGCATAGTTGTGTGTGTGTATTTTCCAAGTAGTGATTAAAATTATTTCTAAAATTAGACCTAGGTTTAAATAAAAACTCTGCCATTTACTAACTGCGTAACTCCAACATTAAACTGTGGATGACTTAGTTTTCTCCTATTTGGAAGAGAATAATAATAGTAGCATCCTTATTCAGTTGTTAGGAGCAAAAATTAGATAATGTATGGGAAATACTTAGCCTGGGATACAATAAACTCTAATTTTCAATTAGTTATTGTTGTCGCTGTGGTTGTTACTCAGTTAATTGCTGTTGTTGCCATGTTGTTACCTAATTTTACTTTAAAAGTCAGTTTAAACAATTACCTTCATCCTGGATCTGACCATAGGCGGGATGGAATTTGGATTAGGCTTTGATGAGGAGACATGACCCAAACTGTATACCTTAGCCTGTGCATCAAACGGAGAGAGGATTGAGGATAGAAGGCCTTGTATGGGTTTAGGCAGTTTAGTTAATCCCTTTAAATCTGATTTGTACAATGAGGTTAATGCTTACAAAATTCTACCTGGTTGTTTTCTGGAAAAAAAAAAAAAAGCCTATCTGAACGTTCCTAACCCAGAGGCTAGCACTTAGTAGGAGCACCAGTTTCCTCACCTGCTGTCAGTCAAACCATCTGCTTCTCTTTTTTCTTCCTTTCTTTCTCTGCTTGAACACTAGTTGAGGCCCCTTCCTTAGACTGTGGCCACATATAATCTCCATGCAGCGCTTCCAGGGACTTGCTGTAAAGAAATTACTTTCCCTTCATCAAAGTAGACACTTCTACTGAAAACCAACTCTGTTCCTCAGCAGAATAAGAAAGAAACCAGCATTATCATGATGATGATGATGACGGTCAGCATCATTTTTCGTATCTTTCTGATAATTTTTCACCAGCTAAAAAATCATCATCATCATCATTTTGAAACATCTGTGTAAAAGGTCCTGTAGACTCCCTGAAAAAGCATCTTCTTTTTACTCACCTTATTGTTTTCATTGCTTGTCTTTGAAGCATATTAGACAATTAAAGCAAGTTGGATTCCAGCCTTTTCAATATTTTGATTAAGATTTTATGTTCAGTAGTCAGTGGTATGTAATTTTGGAAGTATCATAACAATTTTAATTAATTTTCATAGGTTTGCTAATTAAAACAATTGAGAGGTGAAACTTACTCACTGGAAAAATAATTGGAGGATCTCTAGTGAACATTATCCTTGAGGTTTCACACAAGCACAAAATGGTGTAAATTTGCTTTAAAAATAGCTAGAAATCCAAAAGAAGTAATTATAACATCAAACCAAAGTAGTGTCTGCATTTATCCTTTTTAAAAATAGGAGATAACATTTTCATTAAGCTTCTGGAAGCTGCTTCTGCCTGCCTCTGTGTTCATGGCAGTAGCAATAATTAGAAGCACCACCAGACTACTTTTTAAAATAACAGCATGATATGTAAACTTTAAACTTTGGAGATAAGTTTTGACAACACAAAGTACTGAGAGGTGAGAAAATGAGGAAAACAAACACTGAGAAAGCCCAACAAAGTAAAAGAAATATCGAATGTGAATTAAACTACTCTCTGCTGACAGGATGCAGTCCATAAAGTAAAAGGATTTCCAACATTTTAGAAGTCACAGAACCTTTAGGGTCAGAACATGTTTTCTAGAAACTTAACGCAGGACACAATCCTTGGTAGTAGTAGAACCACAGAGTGAATGTGAAAAGAAAAAGGAACACATGCAGAAATATTCAAGCAGTTAAGCACAGTAGTTAAATGAAAGAGCTTCGGAGTCAGTCAAAGTTTTAATCCTTGCTTCATTGTTAAAATAGGGTAACAAGACCTATCCCAAAAGATTGTTGTAGGGATTAAATGATTTAATATATGTTAATCACTTAGAACAATGCTCTATCCAAACTAAAGTTTATTTTTATAATTATCCTCATTTGCATTTAAAGTATGAAAAAATAGTAATTTCTTTAAGTCCAAAGCCATCTCCACTGTGGTAGCTTATTGAAATGATTTTATACAACCTTGCAAGAGGCCCAGAGTTTTCTGGAAATGGCATTTTAAAACCTCAGCATGTTCATCCAAAGCCTTACAAATGTCAATACCCTTCAATTCCATAATTACACTTAACACTATCTAGTCTAAGGAAATGATAAAAATGTAAGCAATTGTATACAAAGATATTCACCACAGTATTATTTATTTAAAAAACTTAGAGGCCAGGCACAGTGACTCACGCCCATAATCCCAGCACTTTGGGAGGTTGAGGCAGGTGGATCACGAGGTCAAGAGATTGAGACCATCCTGGCCAACACAATGAAACCTTGTCTCTACTAAAAACACAAAAATTAGCTGGGTGAGGTGGTGTGCGCCTGTAATCCCAGCTACTTGGGAGGCTGAGGCAGGAGAATTGCTTGAACCTGGGAGGCAGAGGTTGCAGTGAGCCAAGATCATGCCACTGCACTTGAGCCTGGTGACAGAGCAAGACTCCATCTCAAAAACAAACAAAAAAACCAAAAATGCCAAAAACTTAGAAAGTCTAAATGTCAGACAAAAGAGGAAAAAATAGTAAATTATTTAAATGGATGACAATATTTTTATAAGATGAAATATTATACAATGATTAAAAATGTTGGCCTCTGGTTATCTTTCATAATTATATGTATCATGCTGATGATATAGAGGTAAGTGAAATCAGCAAAATATATAACTTTATTTACAATGTGATCATAATTTACAGTATGACTATTTAAAAATATGTCTAGAACATCCCTTTGAAAAGTATACTAATAACAGATTATTTCAGAGGGTTAAAACAGGGACCAGCAAACTTTTTCTGTAAAATAGTAAATATTTTAGGCTTTGTGGGGCATGTAGTCTTGGAATCAGCTAAACAACTCTGTCATCATTGTGTGGAAAGTAACCATGGATAATAGTAAACAAAGGGGTCTGGCTCTCTTCCAATAACATTTGATTCATAAAAACAGTTAGTTGACCTGCTGGCTATAATTTGCCAACCCCTGGGTTAAATTTGTAGGTGTATTTATTTTCTTTTAAATATTTTTCTACATTTTCTAAATTTTTTTTTTCAGTGAGAAAAGCAAAAATTACTCTCATAATTTAAAATGAAACAATAAGTACTATTGTTTGTTATTAAAAAATAGAAACTACCATGAGTAGTTAGAAAATGGCCATAGTAGACTTTTGTAACTTAAACATTTATATCAGATGCTATGATCTGAATGTTTCTGTATCTTCAAAGTACATATGTAAAAATCTAACCCGCAAGGTGATGATATTAGGGGGCAGGGCCTTTTGGGAGTTGATTAGGCCATAAGGACAGAGTCCTCACAAATGGGATTAGTGCTCTTATAAAATGGCCCCCAGAGAGCTGTCTTGCCCCTTTCCACCATGTGAAGACACAAGAAGTCGCCATCTATGAATAGGAAATGGGCCCTCACCAAACATAGATTCTGCTGGTACTTTGATCTTGGACTGCCCAGCATCTAGAACCATGAGAAATAAATTACTGTTGTTTACAAACTACCCAGTTTAAGGTAGTTTGTAATAGCAGCCCAAATGAATTAAGATATCAAGTCATATCAAGACTTGCTCAAAAATATATACCTCGAAATAATAAGCACTATCTATGACAAACCCACAGCCATCATACTGCCTGGGCAAAAGCTTGAACTATTCCCTTTGAGAACTGGAACAAGACAAGGAGGCCTACTCTCACCATTCCTATTCAACATAGTACTAGAAGTCCTAGCCAGAGCGATCAGGCAAGAGAAAGAAATAAAAGGCATTCAAATAGGAAAAGAAGTTGAACTCTCTCTCATCACTGAAGATATAATTCTATATCTAGGATATCCTAAAGACTCTGTCAAAAGGATCCCAGAATTGGTAAGCAACTTTAGTAAACTTTCAGGATACAAAATCAATGTACAAAAATCAGTAGCATTTCTATACACCAATAACATCTAGTCTGAGAGTGAAATAAACATCACAATCACACTTACCATAGCCACAAATAAAATGAAATACCTAGGAATAGAGCTAACCAAGGAGGTGAAATATCTCTACAAGGAGAACTACAAAATACTATTGAAAGAAATAAAAATCAGAGATAACACAAATAAATGCAAAAAGTTCTGTGCTCATGAATTAAAAGAATCAATATCATAAAAATGGCCATACTGACCAAAGCAATTTACAGATCCAATGCTATTCCTATGAAACTACTAAACCTTTTTCTAATTCTTCACAGAATTAGAAAAAAAACTGTTGTGAAATTTATATGAAACCAAAAAGAGCCCAAACAGCTAAAGCAATCCTAAGCAAAAATAACAAAGCCAGAGGTATCACACTACCCAACTTCAAACTATACTATATAGCCACAGTAATCAAAACCATTTGGTGCTGGTACAAAAACAGACACATAGAACAATGGAACAAAATAGAAAACTCAAAAATAAAGCTACACACCTACAACCATCTGATCTTTGACAAGGCTGACAAAAACAAGCAATGGGGAAAGGACTCATTCAATAAATGATGCTGGGATAACTGTCTAGCCATATGTACAAGATTGAAGCTGGACCCCTACCTTTCACTGTATACAAAAATTAACTCAAGATAGATTGAAGGCTTAAATGTAAGACCTCAAACTATAAAAATTCTAGAAGACAACCTAGGAAATACTCTTCTCAACATTGGCCTTGGCCAAGAATTTTTGGCTAAGTCCCCAAAACCAATTGCAACAAAAACAAAAATAAACAAGTGAGACCTAATTAAACTAAAGAACATTCTGCACAGCAAAAGAAATTATCAACAGAGCAAACAGGCAACCTATAGAATGGGAGAAGGTATTTGCAAATTATACATCCAACAAAGGCCTAATATTGAGAATCCTTAGTGAACTTAAAACAAATCAACAAGCAAAAAACAAATAAACTCATTAAATAATGAACAGAGGACATGAACAGACATTGCCTAAAAGAAGACATACAAGTAGTCAACAAACATATGAAAAAATGCTCAGCATCACTAATCATCAGAGAAATGCAAATAAAAACCACAACAAGATAACATTTCACACCAGTCAGAATAGCTATTATTAAAAAGTCAAAAAAACAATAGAGGGTAGGTTCCAAGATGGCTGAATAGGAACTGCTCCAGTCCGCAGCTCCCAGAGTGATCCATACAGAAGACTGAGGTACCTGGTTCATCTCACTAGGAATGGTTGGACAGTGGGTGCAGCCCACAGAGGGTGAGCTGAAGCAGGGTAGGGCATCACCTCACCTGGAAAGCTCAAGGAGTCAGGGGATTTCCCTTTCCGAGTCAAGGGATGCTGTGACAGACTACTTGGAAAAACGGGACACTCCCTGCCCAAATATTGTGCTGTTCCCAAGGTCTTAGCAACCGGCACACAAGGTGATTCTCTCCTGTGCCTGGCTCGGTTGTTCCCATGCCCACGGAGCCTTGCTCACTGCTAGCACAGCAGTTGGAGATCAATCTGCGAGATGGCAGCCTGGCTGGTGAGGGGCGTCCGCCATTGCTGAGGCTTGAGTAGGTAAACAAAGTGGCTGGGAAGCTCAAACTGGGCAGAGCCCACCACAGCTCAACAAGGCCTACTGCCTCTAGACTCCACCTCTGTGGGCAGGGCATAGCTGAACAAAAGGCAGCAGACAACTTCTGCAGACCTAAACATCCCTGTCTGACAGCTCTGAAAAGAGCACTGGTTCTCCCAGCATGGCGTTTGAGCTCTGAGAACAGACAGACTGCCTCCTCAAGTGGGTCCCTGACCCCCATGTAGCCTAACTGGGAGACACCTCCCAGTAGGGGCTGACAGACACCTCATATAGGTGGCTGCCCCTTTGGGACAAAGCTTCCAGAGGAAGGATCAGGCAGTAATATTTGCTGTTCTGAAATATTTGCTGTTCTGCAGCCTCCGCTGGTGATACCCAGGCAAAGAGGGTCTGGAGTGGAACTCCAGCAAACTCTGACAGATCTGCAGCTGAGGGACCTGACTGTAAGAAGGAAAACTAACAAACAGAAAGAAATAGCATCAACATCAACAAAAATGTTGTCTACACCAAAACCTCATCTGTAGGTCACCAACATCAAAGACTAAAGATAGATAAAATCACAAAGCTGGGGAGAAACTAGAGCAGAAAAGCTGAAAAATCTGAAAATCAGAGTGCCTCTTCTCCTCCAAAGGATTGCAGCTCCTTGCCAGCAATGGAACAAAGCTGGATGGAGAATGACTTTGACAAGTTGACAGAAGTAGGCTTCAGAAGGTCGGTAATAACCAACTTCTCTGAGCTAAAGGAGGATGTTCAAACCCAACCAGGAAAAAAGATTAGACAAATAGCTAATTAGAATAAAAAGTGTAGAGAAGACCTTAAATGACCTGATGGAGCTGAAAACCATGGCACGAGAACTTCGTGATGCATGCACAAGCTTCAGTAGCCAATTCAATCAAGTGGAAGAAAGGTTATCGGTGACTGAGGACCAAATTAACGAAATAAAGTGAGAAAACAAGGTTAGAGAAAAAAGAGTTAAAAACAAACAAACAAAGCCTCCAAGAAATATGGGACTACATGAAAAGACCAAACCTACATTAGATTGGTATACCTGAAAGTGATGGGGCGAATGGAACCAAGTTGGAAAACATTTTTCAGGGTAGTATCTGGGAGAACTTTTCCAACATAGCAAGGCAAGCCAACATTCAAGTTCAGGAAATACAGAGAATGCCACAAAGATACTCTTTGAGAAGAGCAACCCCAAGACACGTAATTGTCAGATTCACCAAGGTTGAAATAAAGAAAAAGATGTTAAGGGCAGTCAGAGAGAAAGGTCAGGTTACCCACAAAGGGAAGCCCATCAGACTAACAGTGGATCTCTCAGCAGAAATCCTATAAGCCAGAAGAGAGTGGGAGCCAATATTCAAAATTCTTAAAGAAAAGAATTTTCAACCCAGAATTTCATATCCAGCCAAACTAAGATTCATAAGTGAAGGAGAAATAAAATCCTTTACAGACAAGCAAATGCTGAGTGATTTTGTCACCACGAGGCCTGCCTTACAAGAGACCCTGAAGGAAGCACTAAATATGGAAAGAAACAACTGGTACCAGCCATTGCAAAAACAGGCCAAATTGTAAAGACCATCGATGTCATGAAGAAACTGCATCAATTAATGAGCAAGATAACCAGCGAACATTATAATGACAGGATCAAATTCACACATAACAGTATTAACCTTAAATCTAAATGGGCTAAATGCTCCAATTAAAAGACACAGACTGGCAAATTGGATAAAGAATCAAGACCCATCAGTGTGCTGTATTCAAGAGACCCATCTCACCTGCAAAGATACAGGTAGGCTCAAAATAAAGGGATGGAGGAAGATCTACCAAGCAAATGGAAAGCAAAAAAAAGCAGGGGTTGCAATCCTAGTCTGCGATAAAACAGACTTTAAATCAACAAAGATCAAAAGAGACAAAGAAGGTCATTACATAATGGTAAAGGGATCAATTCAACAGGAAGAGCTAACTATCTTAAATATATATGCACCCAATACAGGAGCACCCAGATTCATAAAGAAAGTCCTTAGAGACCTACAAAGAAACTTAGACTCCCACACAATAATAACGGGAGACTTTAACACCCCACTGTCAATATTAGACAGATCAGCAAGACAGAAGGTTAACAGGATATCCAGGACCTGAACTCATCTCTGCAACAAGCAGACCTAATAGACATCTAAAGAACTCTCTACCCTAAATCAGCAGAATATACCTTCTTCTCAGCACCACATTGCACTTATTCCAAAATTGACCACATAATTGGAAGTAAAGCACTCCTCAGCAAATGCAAAGGGAGAGAAATCACAACAAACTGTCTCTCAGACCACAGTGCAATCAAATTAGAACTCAGGATTAAGAAACTCTTTCAAAACCGCACAACTACATGGAAACTGCACAATTTGCTCCTGAAAGACTACTGGGTAAATAACGAAATGAAGGCAGAAATAAAGATGTTCTTTGAAACCAATGAGAACAAAGACAATGTATCAGAATCTCTGGGACACATTTAAAGCAGTGTGTAGAGGGAAACTTATAGCACTAAATGCCCACAAGAGAAAGCAGGAAATATCTAAAACCCACTCCACACCCTAACATCACAATTAAAATAACTAGAGAAGCAAGAGCAAACAAATTTAAAAGCTAGCAGAAGGCAAGAAATAACTAAGATCGGAGTAGAATTGAAAGAGATAGAGACACAGAAAACCCTTCAAAAAAATCAATGAATCTAGGAGCTGGTTTTTTGAAAAGATCAACAAAATTGACAGGCTGCTAGCAAGACTAATAAAGAAGAAAAGAGAGAAGAATCAAGTAAATGAAATAATAAAAAAAGATAAAGGGGATATCACCACCGATCCCACATAAATACAAACTACCACCAGAGAATACTATAAACACCTCTATGCAAATATACAAGAAAATCTAGAAGAAATGGGTAAATTCCTGGACACATACACCCTGCCAAGACTAAACCAGGAAGAAGTTGAATCTCTGAATAGACCAATAACAGGCTCTGAAATTGAGGCAATAATTAATAGCCTACCAACCAAAAAGAGTCCAGGACCAGACGGATTCACAGCCATATTCTAACACAGGTACAAAGAGGAGCTGGTACCATTCCTTCTGAAACTATTCCAATCAATAGAAAAATACAGAATCCTCCATAACTCATTTTATGAGGCCAGTATCATTCTGATACCAAAGCCTGGCACAGACACAACAAAAAAAGAGAATTTTAGACCAATAACCCTGATGAACATCGATGTGAAAATCCTCAATAAAATACTGCCAAATTGAATCCAGCAGAACATCAAAAAGCTTATCCACCATGATCAAGTCAGCTTCATCCCTGGGATGCAAGGCTGGTTCAACATACACAAACCAATAAACATAATCCATCACATAAACAGAACCATCAACAAAAACAACATGATTATTTCAATATATGCAGAAAAGGCCTTCAACAAAATTCAACAGCCCTTCATGCTAAAAACTCTCAATAAACTAGGATTTAATGGAATGTATCTCAAAATTACAAGAGTTATTTATGACAAACTCACAGCCAATATCATACTGAATGGGCAAAAACTGGAAGCATTACCTTTGAAAACTGGCACAAGCCAGGGATGCCCTCTCTCACCACTTCTATTCAACATAGTGTTGGAAGTTCTGGCCAGGGCAATCAGGCAAGAGGAAGAAATAAAGAGTATTCAATTAGGAAAAGAGGAAGTCAAATCATCCCTGTTTGCAGATGACATGATTGCATATTTAGAAAACCCCATCGTCTCAACCCAGAATCTCCTTAAGCTGATAAGCAACTTCAGGAAAGTCTCAGGATACAAAATCAATGTGCAAAAATCACAAGCATTCCTATACACCATTAATAGACAAACAGAGAGCCAAATCATGAGTGAGCTCCCATTCACAATTGCTACAAAGAGAATAAAATACCTAGGAATCCAACTTACAGGGGATGTGAAGGACCTCTTCAAGGAGAACTACAAACCACTGCTCAACGAAATAAAAGAGGACACAAACAAATGGAAGAATATTCCATGCTCATGGATAGGAAGAATCAATATCATGAAAAAGATTCAATGCCATTCCCATCAAGCTACCAATGACTTTCTTCACATAACTGGAAAAAACTACTTTAAAGTTCACGTGGAATCAAAAAAGAGCCCATATTGCCAAGACAATCCTAAGCAAATAGAACAAGGCTGGAGACATCACACTACCTGACTTCAGACTATACAACAAGGCTACCGTAACTAAAACTACATGGTACTGGTACCAAAACAGAGCTATAGACCAACGGAACAGAACAGAGGCCTCAGAAATAACACCACACATCTACAACCATCTGATCTTTGACAAATCTGACAAAAACAAGAAATGGGGAAAGGATTCCATTTTAATAAATGGTGCTGGGAAAACTGGCTAGCCATATATAGAAAGCTGAAAGTAGATCCCTTCCTTACACCTTATACAAAAGTTAATTCAAGATGGATTAAAGACTTAAATGTTAGACTTAAAACCATAAAAAGCCTAAAAGAAAACCTAGGCAATACCATTCAGGTCATAGGCATGGGCAAGGACTTCATGGACTAAAACATCAAAAGCAATGGTAACAAAAACCAAAATAGACAAATGGGGTCTAATTAAACTAAAGAGCTGTACAGCAAAAGAAACCACCATCAGAGTGAACAGGCAACCTACAGAATGGGAGAAAATGTTTGCAATCTACTCATCTGACAAAGGGCTAATATCCAGAATCTACAAAGAACTCAAAAACAAATTTACAAGAAAAAAGCAAACAACCCCATCAAAATGTGGGCAAAGGATGTGAACAGACACTTCTCAAAAGAAGACATCTATGCAGCCAACAGACACATGAAAAAATGCTTATCATCACTGATCATCAGCAAAATGCAAATCAAAACCACAATGAGATACCATCTCATGCCAATTAGAATGGGAATCATTAAAAATTCAGGAAACAACAGATGCTGGAGAGGATGTGGAGAAATAGGAATGCTTTTACACTGTTGGTGGGAGTGTAAATTAGTTCAATCATTGTGGAAGACAGTGTGGCGATTCCTCAAGGATCTAGAACTAGAATTACCATTTGACCCATCAACCCCATTACTGGGTATATACCCAAAGGATTATAAATCATGCTATTATAAAGACAAATGCACACATATGTTTATTGTGGCACTATTCGCAACAGCAAAGACTTGGAACCAATCCAAATGTCCATTAATGATAGACTGGATTAAGAAAATGTGGCACATATACACCATGGAATACTATGCAGCCATAAGAAAGGATGAGTTCGTGTCCTTTGCAGGGACATGGATGAAGCTGGAAACCATCATTCTCAGCAAACTATCACAAGGACAGAAAACCAAACAGTGCATGTTCTCATTTATAGGTGGGAACTGAACAATGAGGTCACTTGGACACAGGAAGGTGAACATCACACACTGGGGCCTGTCGGGGGGTGGGGCAGGGGTGCTGGGGAAGGGATAGCATTAGGAGAAATACCAAATGTAAATGATGAGTTGATGGGTGCAGCAAACCAACATGGCACATGTATACCTATGTATCAAAACTGCATGCTGTGCACACGTACCCTAGAACTTAAAATTATATTAAAAAGAAAAGAAAACAAAAGAAAAAGAAACAATAGATGCTGGTGAGGCTGTGGAGAAAAGGAAATGCTTATACACTATTGGTGGGAATGTAAATTAGTTCAGCTACTGTGGAAGGCAGTTTGGAGATTTCTGCAAGAACTTAAAGCAGAGCTACCATTCAAACCAGCAATTCCATAACTGGGTATATACCCAAAACAAAATAAATCATTCTACCAAAACAACATGCATTTCTATGTTCATTGCTGCACTATTCACAATAACAAAGATATGGGCTCAATTCAGGTGCTTATCAATGGTAGATTAGATAAAGAAAATGTGGCACATATATGTCATGGAATACTACACAGCCATAAAAAAAATGAAACATGGGTGGAGCTGGAGGACATAATCTTAACATACTAATGCAGGAACAAGAACCAAATACAGCATGCTCTCACTTGTAAGTGAGAACTAAGCACTGAGCACATATGAACATAGATATGGGAACTGTTCCCACAGATATGGGAACAGTAGACACTGTGGACTACTAGAGGGTGGAAGGAGGGATGGGCTAAAATACTGCCTATTGGTTACTGTGCTCACAACTAAGATGTAGGAATCCATATTCCAAACCTTAGCATTATGCAATACTCCCATGTTACAAATCTGCACATGTACTCCCATATCTAAAATAAAAGTTGAAATTTTTAAAAATGGCATGCTCAAAAACAAAAGTCTTTAGTGGCTCCATATCATACAAGTTCAAATTATTTTATCTAGCTTGTAAGGACTAAAAGATCTGACCTCTGGCTCTAAGAACTCTTAGAGTTCTTTTTTCTAAGAGTGGTTTCCTACCACTCTCTTCCTTGATCATCTGCTCCAGTCATATTTGCATTGGCATGAAGCACTGAGATTGAGACTTAATGCAGACATGTGTAAACATATAGTGGTGCCATTAGTTTCCTCATTTCACATGAAGGCTCTGCCTTCAAATTCAAGGGTCCTGGAAATAACTTTAAAAAATTATTCAATCTGGCCAGGCATGGTGGCTCACACCTGTAATCCCAGCACTTTGGGAGGCCGAGGAGGGTGGATCACCCGAGGTCAGGAGTTTGAGACCAGCTTGGCCAATGTGGCAAAACCCCGTCTCTACTAAAAATACAAAAAATTAGCTGGGCATGGTGGCAGACACCTGTAATCCCAGTTACTTGGGAGGCTGAGGCAGGAGAATTGCTTGAACCCAAGAGACAGAGGTTGCAGTGAGCTGAGATTGCACCAGTGCACTCCAACCTGGGTGACACAGAGAGACTCTGTCTCAAAAAAAAAGCTATTCACTCTTCAGGAGACTTTTAAAAATGTAGGAATTTCTATTGTGTATAAAAACAACCCTAGTATTTGATCCAGTTTTCTGTATTTTGTATCCAGGTTTTTATTATTAGAATGGCAACAGAATGCAAATCCAGACTATTGCAGATAGAAGATTATTGGTAGTGAAAGGAGAGCCAAGCAACTTCGGGAAACCAACAAAAACACCAAACAGTCTCAGATTTTATTTTTGAACTTAAAAAGATTAAAAT
This sequence comes from Trachypithecus francoisi, assembly GCF_009764315.1. Lineage (NCBI taxonomy): Eukaryota > Metazoa > Chordata > Mammalia > Primates > Cercopithecidae > Trachypithecus > Trachypithecus francoisi. The sequence continues at coordinate 128,756,784 of NW_022681453.1, read as the reverse complement.
TTTATAAAGAACAATAGATAATTTATTCTTCTTCCCTCTGCTCTGTTGTGTCTCCTACACTACATATCCACTCTTGATCTTGGGCTCATTAGTACTCAACGTATTTATCAATGTGTTTATCAACCTTTTTGATTTTGCCAAACAGGTAAAAAGGGAATGACTTTATGGTTCTATATTGTTGTTTCTTTTATTATGAGAATTTAAGCACATTTTTACATGTTTAAAAGCCCTTTCTGTTTCCTAGTATGTGATCTATGTTTTTCTATTAATACTATCTTTTAATTGAATTTTATTTTTAGTATGTTGTAGGGACTTCTAATAGGTTTTGGAAGAAATTAGCTTTTCTCTGTCATATGTGCTGCAAATAACTTTTCTACTTAGTTTTTAATGTTATTTCTTTAGTATTTACCTATTTTGCTATGCATAAATTCTAAATATTTCTATAGTCAAATTGATGGATTTTGTGGAAGTCTTCTAAAATTTACGTCATGCTTTGAAAGACCTTACCTACTCCAAGATTGTAAAACAAACTAAAAAACAAAAGTAAATCTCCAGTGTTTTTTGTTTTTCCCCCGAGTGATTTTACAATTTATTTTTTCCTATTAGTTCTTTGCTCCATCTTAGATTGATTTTGTAGTATGGAGTAATGAGGAAAAAGTGTATACTGCATATCTCTGCTGTTTTTTTAGTGAGGCAAGTTTCTTTAAGCCATCAGGTACTTAACACTTAAAACACTGCAAAGGAATCCAACAAAATAACACTTATACAAGCAATGTTAACATGTGGCAATACATTTTCAATCAGTCATTTAGATCAGCATTTTCTGAAATTTAATCATTGTCATCTTAATAATTTCTGACAGTTCCACATTAACTCCTACACTATTATTGACTTAATATTTTTATTTTAATGGCTCTTTATTTCATACGTAATTTTATTTAAAAAGAGACTTTATATCATAATTTAACATTCTAATTACATTTTCTGAAGGTACATTACAATAAATTTTAAAATAAATTTTCACCTGTACACTGCTAATACCATCTCATTTATTACTTTGGAAACGGTGATCTAGTTAGAGCCAAATATATGGAAGTTTGGAGCTCTCTAAAATAAAAATTGGGGGGCAACTGAGAGAAATTTTGAATTTTCATACTTGAAGTGTTGGCGATATTCCTTTTTTCTTTTTTGTTTTGCATTGTTGCCTCATAAAGCCTACTGAAAATTTCATTTACTGATTTGTGTTACATCATTTGGTGTTTTAAAGCATGACAACAAGACCCTAAATTTTACCTGGTTAGGTAAACACTATAGACAGACACTTTTCTTTTCTTTTCTTTTCTTTTTTTTTTTAAATGAGATGGAGTCTCGCTCTGTCTCTAGGCTGGAGCGCAGGGTTGCGATTTCAGCTCACTGCAACCTCTGCCTCCCGGGTTCAAGCAATTCTCCTGCCTCAGCCTCCCAAGTAGCTGGGACTACAGGCGTGCACCACCACACCCAGCTAATTTTTGTAATTTTAGTAGAGACCAGGTTTCACCATATTGGCCAGGATGGTCTCGATCTCTTGACCTCATGATCCACCTGCCTCAGCTTCCCAAAGTGTTGGGATTACAGGCATGAGCCACTGTGCATGGTCCATTTTAATTTTTTTTAACTTCAATAGCTTTAGGGGTACAAGTGGTTTTGGTTATGTGGATGAACTGTATAGTGGTGAAGTCTAGCATTTTAGTGCACTTGTCACCCAAGTAGTGTACATTGTAACCAATGGGCAGTTTTTCATCCCTTACCTCCCTTGCAGCTTCCTCCATTCTAAGTCCTTAATGTCCATTATAGCACTTGATATACACAGGTTTTTTTTTTTTTTTACAAAATCAAAAATAAATAAAAAAGTTCACTTTGCTTTCATGGGTGAAACATTCTCTACAATTCTAAAAAACCCATACCACTGTTCCACATGAGTTTTGCTCTTCGAAGATTAAAACACCTGCCACCATATCAAAAATAATAAAATAGGATTGCAGAAGAGGAACTGTAAAGAATATTCCATTTTACCTAATTTTAAAAAATGAATATAGCTTAAATGTTAATTTTAGGTAGTGCAATTTGTTTTTGTTTTCGTTTTTGTTTTTTGAGAACAATAGCAATACTACTTGGGTCCAGCTTGATTCCTAGATATATAGAATAAAATGTCTGGTGAAGACAGATTCTTTTGACCATATATTTACATTGTATATTACTCTTCCTATCTAGAAGTAGTTAATTTTATAAAGTCATAGAAGACAGCAGGATTTCAGTTATTAGTAAGATAATCTGTGGCACTGTACTACACAGCCCTCAGGACAGTATGTGAGTGTTCATTCAAATGATTGGTATGTGCAGCCACTAAGTGAAAAAGGAACACTACTGGGTTGCTTCAATATCTCAAGTAAAAAAACAGGTCTTTGTTTAATCTCTCAGACATCTAACAGTATGTATTTAGAACACAAGGGGAATTTTGTGTCACTGCCTCATCAATGATGAAAACAATGATGATTAGTACCTGGTATTTTAGAAATACCATCTCATTTACTCCTTACAGTATTATGTCCCCCATATTAGAGATGAGCAAATGGAGTCTCTGAGAAGTAATCTTGCCCAAGTCACACAATTAGAAAGCAGAGGAGCTGCCACTAACACTCAGGTTCTTAAACGATCAAGGTTTTTCTATGAAACCATGATGTTTCCCAATCAACTGATCTACTTCCACCTCCTGAGACTATCCCTTCTTCTGTCATGGAAAGAGAACTCAAGCCGAACAAAACAATCAGCACCTCACATGCAGCCTGTCTCCTGGCTGTAGAGAGATGGATACATCAAAGAGTCCAGTATGGCTTTCCCTTAAGAAGGAAGATCATGAAGATTGGAGTAATTGCTCAAAAAATTGCAGGAGCCACATAAAACCAGTATCTCAAAACAAAAAGTTACAGCCTTTTGCAATAAGTAGTCCATCATTCAGACCACTAATTCAGCACCAATAGGGGTGCAGGTTTCTCTATTAGCTTCCTACACCCCTTCATCTACCCTCCTGATTCAGTTGAAATAATTCATGCAATTTGGGCTGAAAAGAAACAAACAACATTTCCGGCCACCATTTCATAAATCCTCCTGCAGGGCATTGACTGGCAGCTCACTGCATTTCTCAAAGCACATTTAACTTCCCTGGGGTGTGCAAAACACTTGCATTTATGTAAAATATGAGAATATCAAATGAAATTTCGAGATTTCATTTCAAATGAATATGGAGATTTTTCTACAGCTGCTAGCTAGGAACCCTTCCTTTGTAGAAATGTTGCCAGGATTCCCCAAAATTACACAGAACTGTCCTTCCAATTAGAGTCAGCAAGTAAGAAAATTGTGTTAGCATTTATCATAAGTTCATGATGTCATATTCTAAAGATGACTATCAGATAATTTTGGGAATATGTTATTATGTAGTATATAAGAGTAATCAGTCAAAAGTAGTTGCTCAAAATAAACAGTCTACAGAGAATAGGCTTGAGAGACAGATTGATGTAGGTCCTAGATCTTGATCCATTCCCTCTTAGCCGACTAATCCTATTAAATAAAGAACTCTCTGAGAAAATATTTCCTCATTTGTAAACCAGGGAATAGTATCTCAGGGGACAGTTATGAGGACCAAATAAAATAATGATCACATATAAAGCACTTAGAAAACTTTCTGACACTTAGAAGGTGTTCAATAAATGTTAGATTTTTTCTTCTTTTGTATCCCAAATAGTTTCAATATACCGATTACTTACCTATTTACTCGATTTCTAATTGACACAAAAGCTACAGGGGCAAATAGAGTCCTAAAGACAGCAAGGTATTCAGTTGTTTTCTGTAATGAAGAACTTTGCATTATAGGCATATTTGATCTACAGTTGAAGTTTCTTTGCAGAATACACTTAGAATGTCATGTAATCCAGTCTGTAGGAAAATAAAGGATATTTCGGTAGGGTCTCAATTTTATAATTTTAATGAGTATTATCACTATGATGATCTTTGGATATACATTAATTCCCATTTAATTGCATTTCTAATTTTTATTTTATTTTATTTTATTATACTTTAAGTTCTAGGGTACATGTGCACAACGTGCAGGTTTGTTACATATGTATACATGTGCCATGTTGGTGTGCTGCACCCATCAACTCGTCAGCACCCATTATTTTTTTATTTTCATAGAGGTATCCCAAATGTTATGTCAACTTATTATTTTAAAAGCCACTATAAGATAAAGCATGATAGGTAACTTACTCATGGAATATTAATGATGAAACAGTAAGTATAAATAATAATAATGTGAACTGAAATCTAGCATTTACTACACTCCAGGTATCTGATGTGTGCATTTTAACTGTATTAATTTATCTAATCCACCCAACAACCAGAGAGGGTATTATTATTATCCTATTTTACAGATGAGGAAACTGAGGCACAGAGGGGTTAATGATATGTCCAGGAGCTGAGTAGACATATAAAGTAGGAGACACAAAGGGAAGAAAAAGGATAATTATCAGTTACTCTTTATAAAATGTTAGCCCTTTTGAATTGAAAAGTAAAATCTGAGGCTATTTATTGTTTTTGTTGGTTCCTTGAAGTTGCTTGGCTATTGCCTTATCAAGAATCTTCTATCTGCAACAGTCTGAATTTGCATCCTGTTGCTATGGACTGTACTTTTCTAATAAATATCTGGATATAAAATACAGAAAACTGAATTAAATACTGGGTTGTTTTTATGCACAATATAAACATCTACTTTATCTGCTTTTTCTTTTCTTTTTTTTTTTTTGAGATGCTGTCTCGCTCTGTCACCAGGCTGGAGTACAATGGCGCCATCTCAGCTCACTGCAATCTCCGCCTCCAGGGTTCCAGCGATTCCCCTGCCTCAGCCTCCTGAGTATCTGGGACTACACGCATGCACCACCATGCCCAGCTAATTTTTTGTATTTTAGTAGAGACAGGGTTTCATCATGTTGGCTAGGATGGTCTTGATCTCCTGACCTCGTGATCTACCGGCCACGGCCTCCCAAAGTGCTGGGATTACAAGCGTGAGCCACTGCTTCCAGCCCAACACCTACATTTTTAAAAGTCTTCTGAGGATTGAGTGATCTTTAAAAAGTTATTTTCAAGACACTTGAATCTGTAGGCAGAGTCTTTGTATGAGAAGGTGAGGAAGCTAATGGCACTATAATACTACCTGATATGTCGTATGTGGTTCTGGGGTTGTGAGAGGTAAATAAGACATAATCCTGCCTAGAATGAATGGGGTAGTTGTACTGGCACTATCAGCTATTTGATTTCCTAAAATATTCTGCTGGATGAATAGAGTTATATCTGTACTATGTGGAAAATGACCCTTTCATAGTTTCCAAGTATTCCTTAACAGCAACTGCCAGTCAGTGTCAAATCTGGCTTGAACACACTATAATTTCAATTAAGTGGCGCACCACTTAAATATGCACATAAATAAATTGCATAGAAAAATTATGGAGGGAGAGTAGAATGATCTAACAATAATGCATGTCAAACTTACGGTAAACACCTATCATGCCAAATCCCCCTGAGATTTTTCCTTCTGGTGAAAATATATACAGTAATATTTCTATTAAGGATGCTTTTAACAATAAACTTTGATGTCAGAAGCCTGGTTATGAGAAGGAGAAAGAGGAATAGAGATAGTTTTTGGGGAGATTCTTGTCTCACCACATTTTTGACGGGGCACCGAATTCCTTAAGTGTTAAGTATATATAACTGTGGGTTTTGGTCTTCTGGGTCACATGTGGAGATTCTTTTCACTCTTAAAACGATCATGAAAGGACTAAGAATGTGAAGCATTTTTGTCAATTTCAGGCCATTCAAGTAAGGTCTACCCTTCAGCAAGGCTTCTTTGCTAGTTTGCCTTGGAAAAAGTTAGCGCATAAGATGCATCCTTCTACCACAACAGTCACCACCAATCCAGGTCTAAGGATACGGGATCTGGTCCCATCTCCCTCCCACTTATTGTCTCCCCAAGCCCAAGTCATGTGTGTGACTATAGGTAAGTTGACAATCTTTTCATGACTCAGTTTCTGTAAATTTAGGAAGACAATGGAACCTACCTCAAAAGTGGTTGTGAGGAATAGTTTTATCTGCCATTAGATGGTTGTATGGTTGAGACAAAACATGTCTTGGAATAGAATAGACCTGGGTTCAGATTCTGCCTTTGCCATGCACTACCTTTGTGGTCTTGGGCAAAATCTTGCATTTCTCTGAGCCATAGTTTCTGCACATTGAAAATGAAGAAAGTTTACCTACCTTTTGGGGTGGATGTGAGAATAAAAAATAATGTATGAGAATTATCTAGACCATGTTAAATATTCAGTTAATGGAAGTTATTTTGAAGTAAGCCATCATTTATGTATCTACTACATTTAATGCCCTGTGATATGTGCTGTAGGGAAGATGTGAATTTGCAGTATGGCTGAAAAATATTTTGTATTATGATGAAGAAGGTTATTATATCACTGTACCAGCCACTGTTTTTTTCATATTCTTAGCTTGCACTAACAGCTGTCACAAATATATAATACCCCTAAAATGGTTTGAGGATAAAGTGCTTAATCACTTCTAAGCATTTACTAGTTCCACCAATTATCACAGGGCTTATTCAGACATTGAGCCCGTCAGTTACAGATGGACATGAAAGTTATTTTCTTACAAATTATCTTGCATTTGATTGATATGTAAATTATATTTTTGACTTTTCCAACAAGTTACCTATTTATAATTATGTTTTTAAAAACAGGAAGTCTCTTATTTTGTACATACAAAACCATATATACAAAAGTATATGTTATATTATTTTGTATGTATAATACAAATTGTATGTATGTATAATACAAATTGTATTGTATGTACGTATAATACAAATTGTTTTGTATGTATATACGTATTTGTATGTATAATACAAATATGTGTGTATATATTTATATGCATATGTATATATATTATAAAGAGTAATAAAAGAAGAACCCATGTTACCTCACATCTACTTCAGAGGTAGAAGTGTCCTTCCCTGTCATATTCCTTTCTCTCCTTAGACAAAAATAACTACTCTTTTGAATTTCACATTTCTCAGTTTCTTTCCTTTTTAAACATTTTTAAAATTCAGGGGTACATGTGCAGCTTTGTTACATAGGTAAACTTGTATCATGGGGGTTTGGAATACATGGATGATAATTTAATCACCCAGGTATTAAGCCTAGTACCCATTAGCAACTGTTTCCTAATCCCTTTTTTAGCACAATTTTTATTACATTTATATACATGTCTATATATACCTCATCAACTTGAAAATTATTTGGTGAGAAGGAAAAAGCTTTTATCCATCTCCATAGTTCTCTACAGCTCCTAGGATATATCAAATATAACCAAAAGAACAAATCCTTTCTATATTCTGGCTATATCTGCTTAAGAAAGTCACTTCGCCTGAGGCTCAGTTTCTCATCTGAGAAATGGGAATAAACAATTTACTTTGCAAGAAATATTTTAAGCATTCAGTGAATTCAAATTTTCAAAATATTCTTCATAATGCCTGCTTATTGCAGTTGTTCATCAAATGCTAGGTCCACTCATTCTCACTGCTTTAAGCTATGCCAGAAAACTTCAAAGATCCCCATTACACAACTTCATTGAAATGTCTGGTTGTTGCTATTGTATTCATGAAACTCTGCTCTTTCTGTGTAGGTTTAATGAATATCAATGTCTTTCGAACTTGTTGCTTCCATAGTATTCTCAGGAAAGTTTATTATTAAATGGCACATTAGAAAATACCTTGCATTGAGGTAGGTTTTTGGTTTCTCAAATTTTAATGGCCAAACTATTCTCATTATGGTTTTGTTGTTGTTATTGTTGTCACTATTTTTAGAAATGGGGTCTCACTATGTTGCCCAGGCGGGCCTCAAACTCCTGGGCTCAAGGGATCCTCCTGCCTCAGCCTCCCAAGTAGTTGGGACTAAAGGCGTGCACCACCATGTTGGGCTCTCATTCTTTTTTTATGATTCTATCTCTTAAAATTATCATTGAATGAATGTATTTTGCATGTATCTTACTTTCCCCTATGAAAAATCATACCATGAAGACTTTTAACTGGAGATATTGCCCATGTGAATTGCCAGAAGTTAGAGATTATTTTTAGAGAGAGATTCTTTATTGCTGTGAAAATGGCCCTGTCTTTATTCTCACATTGTCTTTTAGTGTCTAATGCCATCCCATATATCCTTGATCCAAAATTATTTCATGTTCCATCTCTCAGAGAAAAAAAAACATAACCCATGTAATGTCAATGTGTGTATTAGCCTGTACATCCAGACTGATTCTGACAAGTCTTTAGAATGATCATTAATGTCAGCTTTCAGAAGCCTTAATGCCAAATGGCTAGGATTGTTCCCATTTGTCAGAGAGAAAGCAGAAGCAAAATGCTTCATTCTAATCTAGTAGCAGAATGTATTCAGAGGAATGTTGGTAATTCATGGTGCTACCACTTGATTCTAGCTTTTTTTTTTTTTAAAAAAAAAGAATTAAGTGCTTATGAAATTTTTACACAGAAAAATAAATCCTTTCCTATACACCATTCCTGTGTTTATTTTTTAGAATATACAATGTAAATTCCTTTAAAAATGAATTATCAATACTTATTCCTCACATAATTTTCAAAATACTATATGCGTTTTTTTTTTTTTAGCTCATTTCAGAAAACAACAACAGAGAATTAAATTGTATTTGATGAGTTCAGTGCTGCTCTGAGGGGGAAGAAATGTAAAAATCAGCAGCCATGGAAATAACCAAAGCCTGGAAGGATCTTCGTGAGTGATAATCTAAGTTGGCAAAACTCTGGCATGGTTCCTGAGGACCCCGGGAGGCCATTCATAAAAGAACAGTGTTGGACAGGCTCCTGCAGAAGCACTCAGCAAGACAGATGATGTCTGTCATACAAAGGCCTTGAAAAGAAATTAGTTTAAGGCTTTGGCCTCATCAGGAAAAGACCCAACCATACAAATAGGGTCACCTCCCTGACCATCCATTCATCCATCCATCTATCCATTCATTTATTCACCCATCTATCCATATCTGTCTGTCTGCCTATCAGTCTATTAAAAAATTACCAGCTGTTAAAAGAGTATCACAGGCCTTAAAGTGCTCAGCAAAATGGACTACATGAGAGTGAGTGCCCTTTACAAGGCTGCTGGTATATATAATCAGTTTCTATTTCATAAGTGTTTCTGGAAATTCAAAGTAATACATGAGCATCTATCAGGGATCAAAATAGATTCAGCTTTTTAAAACAATCATAGGTTAATGAAACTGAGAGGAACCTTGTACAATCATTTAGAAAGAGGAAAAATGGATTTTTTACTCAAATGGAAAAAAATTATTTATGGACTTAAGGTTTCTAAAAGAATAGAAAATATGCATGAAAAAATAAACACAATCTACAGTGTACAAGAGAGAGTACTTTTAGCACAATTGGCTAATATATCTACAAATGACAGGGATGCCTTTGTTATAAGTAATAAAATTGTACTCAGACATTGCTTACTATTTCATAATGTTGCCTCTGAACTTTCAGGTCAATAATACAAATTATATTAAGATTTCTTTTAGGTACAAAATTCTAACAAAATGCCATGAAATAATATCATGTAAAAAAATCAACAACAAATAGCAGACTGGAGAAAGAGCAACATTTAAATAAAATACCTTCAATTTTCCCTGAACTCATGTAATAGCTTCCATTTTATCATATTTTTACAGTTTCCTTGACGAGATCAGGAGCAAGACCCTTATTTTAGAACATGTAGTCACTGGACAATATTTTTCTCTTGAGATAAGGTTATATCCTGACTTTTGAAAGATTATTTTGACCATCATCTTGCTGTTCTCATATAAATCTTACTCTCATCCTGAAATGAGACCAATTCCAGTATCAACCCTCAGTTACAAATTATCCATGACCAAAATAATTACACTGGGAAAATGAGGTTCAAACTAGTGTGTTTGAATTATGGTATGAAGAAAGTCATTGAAAAACTCTGTTCTTTGGGTTTATATTATCTTAAATCCTGTTTTACTCAACTGCTCCAGTGGTGGAAATCATGGTACAACCCAAAAGCTAAAGGCATAAAGTTGTTTTCAGTTTTGGGTTGTTGTTATTTTTATAGGAAAATATGGCCCAAGCAAAACAAATACAACTTTAAGCTTTACAGATAAAAGATGGATCAAAATACACTCTCTTTAGAAGAAAAAAATGTACCTTTAAAAAGGAAATGTGGCCAAATATTTTAAAATAGTGAATATTTGAATGAGTAAATGAATGAATGGATGACTCTATCAACTAACTAGCTTTCCAAAAAGTGCACTGCATACTCATCAGTGTGGAAAACTTAGTGCTGGTTATGAAGGAGACAAAGATGCATACATTGTAAAAACAATTGGAAATTAAAAGCAATAAATACTCTAGACAAATGAGCAATATTTAGAAACTTCCCTTTGCAAAATTTTTGAGTTTTTTCCTTTTCCTCTTCTCCTCAAAACATGCATATTTTATTTGTGCATGTAGTAACCACCTAAAGTAATGATTTTTCCAAATTCTTAGTTTATTTTCCATTCTTATTTGCCGAATAATCCTTCCTTTCCCTCATTGACTGCTTATGTTATATGTTATTATACATTAAATTGCATATATAATGTATAATATATACATAAGTATGAAGTATACATATGCAATATGTGAGCTATTATATATAAGCTTAATTATTATTTCAGCACTACTCTTTTTTTTTTTTTCTATTTTTGGTAGAGATGGGGTTTCACTATGTTACCCAAGCTGGTCTTGAACTCCTGAGTTGAGGTGATCCATTTGTCTTGGCCTCCCAAAGTGCTAGAATTACAAGCGTGACATGGCTGGCCTCAGCCTTACTCTTTTAATTATTGTAGCTGAAGTATGTTTAAAAAAAAAAACGTGTATGGGGCCAGGTGTGGGGGCTCATGCCTATAATCCCAGCGCTTTGGGAGGGCAAGTTGGGAGAATCACTTGAGCCCAGTAGTTAGAGACCAGTCTGGGCAACATGGGGAAACCTTGTTTCTACAAAAAGTGCAAACATCAACCTGGTGTGGTGGCATGCACCCGTAGTCCTAGCTACTAGGGAGGCTGAGATGGGAGGATCCATTGAATCTGGGAGGTCATGATGGCATCACTGCACTCCAGCTGGAATGGCAGAGTGAGACCATGTCTAAAAAAATAAATAAATAATAAAAAAATTTTAAAAATAAAAATTAAAAAAAAAAAAGAACATTTGTGTGGTTTGACCAGGCATGGTGGCTCATGTCTGTAAGCCTAGCACTTTGGGAGGTCATGGTGGGAGGATTGCTTAAGGCCAGGATTTTGAGATCAGCTTGGGCAACATAGTGAGACTCTCGTCTCTAAAAAATTTTAAAAAATTAGCCAGGTGTGTTGTTGTGCACCTGTAGTCTCAGCTATTCTGGAGGCTGAGGCAGGAGGATCGCTTGAGACCAGGAGGCTGAGGCTGCAGTGAGCCATGATTGGGACACTGCACTCTAGTGTGGGCAACAAAGTTAGACCCTGTTGCTAAAGAAAAAAAAAAATTAAATAAAAAAATTTTTTTGAAAAACTATGTGTATGGTTACTTTACCTTTAGTACATTTCTTTTTCAAAAGTTTCTTTGCATTTTCCCACATTTAGTACTCCAGTGCATTTTAGGACCCCCAGCTCTCAATTTGTTTAAGATATTTATTGTAATGACATTAGATGTGTATATATACATATATATTATTTGGCAAAATTACTGTCTTTATAGTGTTTACTTTCCCTAATCATGCATATGATATAATTGTACATTTATTTATTATTAATTAATTAATTAATTTTTTTTAGACGGAGTCTCCCTCTGTCGCCCAGAGTGCAGCGGCGAGATCTCGGCTCACTGCAAGCTCCACCTCCCGGGTTGACGCCATTCTCCTTCCTCAGCCTCCCGAGTAGCTGGGACTACAGGCGCCCGCCACCATGCCTGGCTAATTTTTTTGTATTTTTAGTAGAGACGGGGTTTCACTATGTTAGCCAGGATGGTCTCGATCTCCTGACCTCGTGATCCGCTTGCCTCCCAAAGTGCTGGGATTACAGGCGTGAGCCACCACGCCCGGCCTATTAATTGTACATTTATTATTAAAAATTTTAAATTATGTTTTATCAATTTTTTTAGTTGTCTTCATATAAGTTATGCACTTTTCTTGTGAAAGTTTTATAGAACTATTTAGGGATTTTATTTATTTATTTATTTTAGACAGAGTCTCTCTCTCACCCAGGCTGGAATGCAGTGGCACGATCTCGGCTCACTGCCACCTCTGCCTCCTGGGTTCAAGCGATTCTCCTGCCTCAGCCTCCCGAGTAGCTGGGACTACAGGCGTGTGCCCCCACGCCAGGCTAATTTTTTTATTTTTAGTAGAGATGGGGGTTTCACTATGTTGGCTGGGCTGGTCTTGAACTCCTGACCTCAGGTGATCAGCCCGCCTCAGCCTCCCAAAGTGTTGGGAGTACAGGCATGAGCCACTGCACCTGGCCTAGAGATTTAAAAATATATTTGTGTGTGTGCGTGTGTGTGTGTGTGTTTCCAATAGGACTTCTTTAAAACTTCTGTTTTATAATGAGTTGTTGAGTTGTTGCTAGCATACACGTATGCTATTGATTTTCTCTATTTAATGTATATTAAATTTTCATTTTTCTGGCCTTTCTGAGTTTTCTAATGATAACATTTATAAACATGGAAGTGGTGTCTTCTAATATTTGTAGTTCATATTTCTGTTAAAAGCTAATAATAGTTAAGAAAGCAATAATGGCAGCCTTACTGAGGTCCATATTTCAACAGATATAGATATTTTAAATGCTTGTAACAGAGGTGAGTACAGAATTTTTTGTAGATCTCAAGCACATAGAGTTGGACTGAGCTGAGTTCCAATTTTACTTCTTTTCCAAACCTGTAAGATTTGTGTTATGCCTCTTAATATATGGCCTTTTAAGAAAGCAAAGCAGACATTGTTTCTTTTCTTCTTTACTATGATTATTGCTTAGTCCATTACCAAATTATAGCAATCTTATAGCTAATATTTTACTCTTTCTTTCAGGAAAAAACCCCAACCAACTAACCAACCAACCAAACAAAAACCTTTACTCAACATTATTCAGTGCTTAGAGGGTGAAATAATTTATAATTTCCTTAGGGAAATTGTTTTTCTGAGTTTTAAATTGTTTCCATTTCTAATTTTGTGTTGATTTCCCAAAATCATGATATGTAGCAAATCATTTGTGAAAAGCATGCTTCTAACAAACTAACTTTCATTTGTTTGTTTCCTTCTAATAGTTTATATGTGATCATGACAATCTTTTTTGGGGGGGTGTGCCTATTAAGAACTGAGCTCTATGGTAATGAGCTACAGAAAATGCTGATGAAACACAAGAAATGCCTCTAGACTGTAAATAAACAAGAAGCTAAGTATGGCACCTGTATCACTAGGTTTTATTGAGGAGATCCTTGAAGAATGAGTAGCATTTAAAGGAAAAGATGAAGGAGGTTGAGGGGTACTGTTGTACCAGGAAAGAGTGAAACAGGCAAGCTCAAAGGTGGTCCCTGGTTAGCATGACCTTAGTACAGAAATGGCAGGTGATTTTTGAAAGGTCAAGGGAAATATACCACCTTCAATCTATCCCCACTCATACCACTTGCGTAATGAATATCTTAGTTTTATTTTTACCCAAAATAAAGTTATTTAAATGATATGAAGGAAATTTGGTAAAAGTTATCACATCTCTATTACTATTAGATTCCAACCAAAAAAAGGAAGAAAATAATAAAGAAACCAGTGACATATTAAAAATCTAAAATGACTACAATAAAGGGGTCACAGATCACAAGATATCGTATATTTAAGCACCAACCCTTCTTGTTGAAGAAGATTCGTTTATGAACTGATTTTGATAATAGAGTAAAACAAACATGTAATTTGTTAAACAACATGGTTTTATAAAATCATAGGATTAAGTCTTTAACCTTTATTCATAGTGAATTAGTTGGGATAAATTTTAAAATTTATTTTAAAGAGATATTTTCAGAATTAAGTAGTTTACAAATGGCCCAGTCTAAAGGAATTCACCTCAGGTTCAATTATGGCCAGCTTCTCTCATTTATCCATGACAATTGACTTCAAAACAACATATATTATTTCATTCTTGAATTAGTTATGGAAAAAAATCTAATATGCACAATCTGTGTACCTTTAATTGCATCATAATATATTCATTATCTATTCAAAATGGGAAATACAAATAATGCATCTGAATAGAATTCTCACTTTGGGAGGCACAGAGAAATTAGTACATTAATGTAGAGGTTGATTAGTGAGAGATACCCTATTGACCTGAATGACTTCACCTGCTGTGTGGTTTATACACAGTGACTAATTTACAGACTGAAAATCTTATTGTTTATTCTGTCTTCCTCCTAACATATTGCTCAAAAAACCCTTCAAAACAGTGTAATCACTAGTATGCATAGACCTGGGACCACGATAATTCAGACAAGCAATTAAAAAGAAGTGAATTCCGAGTCATATAGCATATGAAAAGAGGCCAAGTTTTGCTTAACTTTTATAATACAACAAGGAGAATCAAGAATCACATGAATAGCTTTTTTTTTCCTTTTTTAAAAATGTATTTTATTTATTTTACTTTAAGGAACAGTTTTTTACATGCAACTTTTCTATTGCATTTTAATTCATCTCCTAGAATCACCTATAGAATATTCGAGTAGCAGAAGGAGTGTACAACCTCAAATCAATGGTTCTGAAAGTGCTCTACGGATCCTTGATGCCCTTTCAGGGGGTCTACAAAGTCAAATTTACTTTTATAAAGATATTAAAATGTTACTTGCTTTTTTTGCTGTGTTGGCACTTTGCATTGATGGTGCACAAGCAATAATGGGTAAAACTACTTGTGAACTTAAGGTACTGGCACTAAGCTATACTACTAGTCAGTGTATTCCTCACTTCCACACACTTACACTAAAATAATAAGTAGCCAGTTTCACTTTAGGAATGTTCTTGATTAAACGGTAAACGTCATTAATTTTATTAAACCTTGACTCTCGAGGGCATGTCTTTAACATTCTGTTTGACAAAATGGGAAATCTGCATAAAGCACTTATGTATATTGAAGTCAGATGGCTATCTCAAGGAAAGCACTGGTGCAATTTTTGAGTCACAAGCAGACTTCATAATAAAACCAGTGATGGTATTAACCAATGTGGTTTAATTTTTAAATATTGCATAATAAAATGTATTAATATGTGGAAGATTTGAATTGAACAGATATTTTCCAAATGTGTCTAACATGTAATACTTCCAAATCATCGGTATGTAAAAGATCCATTCTAAGTGCCAAATAAACTAATGGTGTTAAAATACAGTGTATAAGAATTTCAGGCCAAAAGGGATGGCTCACAACTGTAATCCCAGCACTTTGGGAGGCTGAGGCAGGAGAATACCTTGAGGCTAGGAGTTCCAGACCAACCTAGGCAACATAGCAAGAGCCTGTCTCTACAATATATATATTTTTTAAATTAGCAGTTGTGGTGGTGTGTGCCTGTAGTCCCAGCTCTAAAATATAAATTAAAAAAAAATAAAAATTTTGTTGATATTGTTTCAAACTCCACTTTGAAACTAACCTTTAAAAACCATGTTGGTAAGGTTTTGGTGGTGTATCAATAAATACTAGACATAATTATGCAAAATGGCTCTTAAAATATTCTTCTTTTCTCTACCCACTTTTGTATGAGGTCAGTTTTTAAAAAATAGACTTCAAAATAGCATATCACAATAGATGAATTGCAAAGCAGGTATGAACATTTAACTATCTTCTGTTATGCCACATATTACAGAGATTTGAAAAAATGTAGAATAATGCCACATTTCTCAAGAAACAATTATAATTATTTAAAAAATATTTATGTTAACATGAAGTGGGTTTTTAAATTGTAATTTTAAATTGCTAACTGTTTTAGAAGTTTCTCAGTTTTAATTTTTAATATGATAAATATTGCTAAATATAACCCATATAGACAAAAGCTCTTTGAGGTCTTCAGTAATTTTAAAGAATGTTTCTAAGGGTTCTAAGGCCAAAAAATTGAGAACCACAGTTTAAATAAATGCTTTAAATATTTAGAATTAAAGTTTTTTGGTTTTTTAATAATTTTATGTTTTTTTCTAATTTTGTTACTTTAATTTCCCATAGCACCTTGGCGATGCTGAAAACAAATACAAATACAAGGATGTACTCATTTTAACATTTTATGCATGAGCATGTGTCACACCAATTTTGGGGGCAACAGTTTTGACTACAGGAACAAATCTAAGCAATTGACAGAAATAGAAGCCAGATAACTGGCTCTGACCCCTACCCCCAACATTTAAGAGATGTCAAAGGACACCTGAATTAGGTTAAAAAAATCAAGTTGATATGGGTATTTCAACAGTTTTCTGTGCTGCAAAACTGAAAATAAAACCATTTAATACACAGCCCATTAATATCTGAGTTACACTGTGAGGAACTCTACTCAAAGATTAATAAAAATAAACTTTAAGTTATTTAATAATCAGGTGAATTTTAAAAGAGAATTTACTCACAACTTGAATTAGATTTTTAAATTTGTTTTTTAATTGACAATATTTTAAAATTTTGGTTAAAGAAGAGGAATAAGTTAAAAAGATCTGTTTCATAACATGGTGACTGTAGTGAATAATGTTTTATATACCTGAAAACTGCTAAGAGAGTAGGTTTTAGGTGTTCACAACACAAAAAAAGGGTAAGTATGTGAGGTAATACATATGTTGATTCGCTTGATTTAGCCACACCACAATGTGTCCATATATCAAAACATCATATACACCTGCATGTTATTTTTTTTCTTCCCCTTTTTTCCCTTAAGAATATATTTTTCTTTAAGAAAAAAAAAAAAGGACTTATTTTTTAAGCTTATGTCCAAATGAGCATAATGGGTTTTTGTAGATCACTTCAATTTTCAGGCCCAACACTCACTGTCCATGCTTGACCATGCTGCTTGCCCTAACCATGATGATATTTCTCATCTGTAAAATGATAATAAAATAACATTAATAGTAATATCAACCTCAGTAGGGTTGTGAGGATTACATACAATAATCCATGTCAAATTTTTGAGCACAATACCTGGCACTGAATAAGCATTTGTTGTGTTGTTACCATTTTGTGACAGCTTCCTCCTTGATGTCATGGTAACAAAATGTTAATAATACCTTGAATATCTTTTGAAGTTTTTGGATATCCATATAAATGTCTCGGACAACATAATCCAAATGTTCTTCTACTACTGCTTCATGGAATTGTAGGTGAAACTTCTTAGGTGAAGATTTTTATTGGTCTTTTAAAATAAGGTGGGCAAAAATCTTTCTTTCTTTTTTTGTCTTTGGGGAGGATTCTGCTTTCTGAGCATTGGCAATGTTCAGTCTTATGATTTACAATTACGTTTATGTTCAGTCCTTTTTAATGAATAGATCCAGAAGAAATATTAGTACCTGCTGACGCCTTGGCTTCAATATAATTGAGAAAAGACATTTGTTTAAGACATTGAATAATGTGTCTTTTGATACAAGTCAGTCAATAAGAATTTCAATATTAATCAAAAGGAGGGAATGACCTGTTATGGACAGCAGACTGTGTCACAGTATGTACTATGCAGTTACTTCTTCAATCTTCCTAACAAATCGAAGTATGTATAGTTATTTCAACTTTATAAATGAGGAAACTGAGTCTCAGAGAACTTTAAGTAACTTTTCTAAGATGGTGAAGAGGTAGAAATAAAAATAAATTATACATTTTTTGGCTGAGAAAAGAGGAGGTGAGAGAAATTTTCAAATATGACAGATAAAGAACATTACAAGGGTGGAATGTAATGATGTTCATTTGTTCTTCGTTAACTATAAGGCTAGAAAGAAAATGGAGAGTTTAAAGTGCCATATAGAACAGATAATGGGAAGCACAGCTTGATTGTAAAAACACTATGGCTGTGCCTGTAAAATTCCAAAACAACTGTCAGTTAAGCATAAACAGTGGAAAAAGTCAAACAGTTTATTTGATATAATGCACACAAAATAGTTACTTGGTTGGGCATAATTTCACTTTCCACTTTGAGTTTTCATTATAGTTAAAAAGTCTAGGAAAAAAGATGTGCTAATGTAGGTACTAACACTACTTAGATTCTAAGAATTACTTTAAATCTAACATCTTTTTTTTGCCTTTCACATCCTTCCAAAGAGTAATGTATGAGAACGAATTAGTACAAGTGAAAGTTGAACCATGTAAGGTGCCATTTTGATAATCCTATGATAATTCAGATTATATGAAGTTCAGAAATTTGATCATAAATCTCTGAATAATTATAAATTAGAACTCTGAGTAGCAATTGGATAAATCCTATTTATCCAATTTATCCAAGGGGATACAGCTAGAATCCCCTTTCTGCACTCAAAACATGGCCTTATAAATTTAAATATGTAGCTTAAATAATGTAATAGCAAATATTTAAAATAGTATTAGTGAGATATCCTGCCATAGCCCCCTATTTTTCTCAATTTTCATATTTTTATGACAACAAACATTTTTAGCTGTAAAGAAGTCATAAAAGCTGTAACAACAGGGTAACTTTTTTTTTTTTTAACTTTTATTTTAGGCTTATGGGTACAATGTGCAGATTTGTTTTATAGGAAAAGTTGTGTCATGGGGTTTGTTGCACAGATCATTTCATTGCCTAGGTATTAAGCCTCAGGTATAATTCTTAATGGTTACTTTTTGGCATTGAAGAAATCAGATGGATTTCTAAATACCTTTTTTAAAAAAAACAAAAAAACAGCATACTCATTTATTCACTACTCTGACAAGCCTCCAGTTTATTAGAAAGGTACGGAATAAATATGACAAGTTCAGAAGATTTCGAAACCTTAAAACCATTTTCTAATTGTGTAAGCTACATGTTGTTTAATCATTAAAAATAATTAAATGACAAAAAATTTATATAAAATAAGGTACCTAACGAAAAGCTTTTTGTGTTTAGAATACCAACACTGGCCGGGCGCGGTGGCTCAAGCCTGTAATCCCAGCACTTTGGGAGGCCGAGACGGGCGGATCACGAGGTCAGGAGATCGAGACCATCCTGGCTAACATGGTGAAACCCCGTCTCTACTAAAAAAATACAAAAAACTAGCCGGGCGAGGTGGCGGGCGCCTGTAGTCCCAGCTACTCGGGAGGCTGAGGCAGGAGAATGGCGTAAACCCGGGAGGCAGAGCTTGCAGTGAGCTGAGATCCGGCCACTGCACTCCAGCCTGGGCGACAGAGCGAGACTCCGTCTCAGAAAAAAAAAAAAAAAAAAAAAAAAAAAAAAAAAAAAAAAAAAATAAATAAATAAATAAATAGAATACCAACACTTACCAAATTTGGAAAGATGAAATCAGAAAAATAAGAGAAATGAATCCAGAATTTCCTACATTTAAAGAATAGTGTACATGCCTTGACAGAAGAGAGTTAATATAAATAACTTTAAAACCCTAATCTGAGTCACAAGACACACAGTTTCCTTTGTGTCTCACATGGAGACTCTGTTATACCTTAGTGGAAGAATCTAAACAGTAGAACTTACATGCTTTGAATCAAAAGATCCCCAACTTTATAAACTCTAAGTATACATAGTGCTTAAAAAGTCCGCAATTCATATAACTTACATTAGCCAATAATATAAGACTTTTATGCCCTCCAAAATGCTGCTTAACAGTCAAGCTGACCTTATATTTTTAAATGCATAATGGAAAAGCGCATATAATATTTTTCAAGTCGTATGGTTTTATGAATCAACTAATACTTTTTTTTTTTTTGCTTTTTGTGGAATTTTTTTGTCTGATTTTTTTTTTTCTGAGAAAATGTGTGTCTGATTGAAAATGTAGCATTTAGTATTTATTCTAAGTTTCCAGACCACAGATTCTGGCATTACTATGAAACATGTTATGAGGCTTGGTACTGGCTTTATATTTAGCTTATTTTGTTGGCT
This sequence comes from Trachypithecus francoisi, assembly GCF_009764315.1. Classification (NCBI taxonomy): domain Eukaryota; kingdom Metazoa; phylum Chordata; class Mammalia; order Primates; family Cercopithecidae; genus Trachypithecus; species Trachypithecus francoisi. The sequence continues at coordinate 128,736,562 of NW_022681453.1, read as the reverse complement.
TAAATAAGGACATTAGTTGTCAACAATGAAACTTAATTCATATCAGGTGAACTAGGGACTACATCTGGGACTTGTTATAACTTGATGTTCCATGGGTTTATTTCAACAAGGAAAGGAAAAGCATTTTAAACCACAGCTCTGATTCAGAAATGTTTCTGAATTCAGTTGTTCTGTAGCATCTTGGACGTTGTCCACGTATCAATTATGACACATCTCCCTCCCACATCTTGCCCTCCCAATTTGAAATAAGCACAATGTGTTTTTATCACTCTCCAAGTATTTAAATTTGCATATGGTACTCAAAAGCATTTTGTTTTTCATTTGCAAACTTCAGATTCATATTTCTCCAAATAATGTGTCTTCGTGTGAAGAATTACACGTAGAATATTTTGTTGGTAAGAGTTATTTAAATTATTTACTGGCTCTTTTTCAGTTCCCTGGAAAATACAGAGGGTGCTCTCACTATTTGTCTGGCTTGTTTGGCTTTAGCACAACTAGATCTGAAAAATCAGGTTGGAATGTGAGTCCAAAGCATCAAAATTTGTGAAAGCAGAGTGTTACCCCAGAAGTGTCAAGCAGCCAAATGGTACCAATTTCAACAATGGTGCTAGAGTGCTTTTCAGAAAGACAGTTTCTGTTTTAAATCCTTGCTTTTTTTTTTTTTTGGCCAGCATCTATAGTTGTCCCAGAGCAGGACAAAGAGCCAGCAGCACCTAAAGCTTTTATCTTTTACTTTCATTGGGAAGTCACTTGACATTCCTGTTGCAATAAAACAAAATTTTATGTTATTTGTTTATTAGACTCATTGATCAGACATAGTTTCAGGGAGTAGATTAGTATTTTATGAAATATTACATATGTTTAGAAAAATAATAAGTACATTTTATATGTATGTATAAACACAAATCTAAAAGATCAAAGACAAAATCTAGATTGAATATTATTCATCATTCATTCATTCATAAATATTTATTACATACATACAAGGCAGTTGCCAGGCTTTGTGAAGAAGTATAAAGACAAATTAGACACAAATCTGTTCTCATTTCTCCCTATTAACATTACTGGAAAATATATAGATAGCTAAATGGGGATAAAGGAAGGAAAGAAGGAGAGAGAGAACTGGAATGATAAAAACAAATGTGACAAAATGTTAATGATTAATAAATTTTGAAATAAAAGTATAAAGGAGTTTTTTGTATCATTCTAGATTTTCTGTATATTCGATATAATTTTAAAATTAAGTTTTTGAGTGTATGCTCTGAAAAAAAAAGTAGCTCAAATATCTAAGGAACAGAGAGTTTGTGAGGTTTAGGGTCCTACTCAATTGTGGGAACTTCATCTCAAGTCTCTTTACTTCCTTACCATTTCTGAAATCATTCTTCAAAGTTGGAGTGCACTCAATAAATGTATAAACACTGAATCTTTATTATTTTTTTCCTTTGGAATCCCAATTTCCAGGGAGTATGTCTTTAGGTCAGACCACAAAACTATTGTAAACAGCATATACAATATACAAGAGAAAATACGGAAGGGACGCTGTTGTCAGCAGTTGTGTGTAAGCCTTACCAACTAAAAGGCAGTGGATTTGGACTGATGATTTCTTTTGCCATCACAACCTGTGAGCTGTTGAAAACTGGGCTTTTATTTTTCTCGTCTTTATATGTCCAGCAGAGACCCTTGCATGTAGTAAGTGCTCAATTTATGTTTGTTGGCTACATGAGTGAATTAATATAGATTCAAAGGTTTTTGTGCCTGAAATCTTCAAATTTATTTCTTTTATTTTGTTTTTTTGCACTAACACTACACTGGTCTTCATGAGTCTGGGTCCTGTCTGTAAAATTTGATCTACATGATTTGCTTATAATAGCCTTCTTAATCAGTACTGCAGTATGCAAACTATATTTAGGATATGGTGTACAAGGAGTTTGTCAAAAAGAAAGCAGACTTGAAATCCGGAGAATATTAATGGTCAGCTAATATATTTAACATATGGTTAAATATTTAGTACGTTTGACTGTGTCTCTTTAAAATGAAAGCCCTATATTATGTATATATTTTTGAAATGACATTTGAATAAAAATGTAAAAGGCATCTAAAGAGATGATGGGCACTTCTGGACTTGGAAAACCCCTCAGGTTTGATAACAACGTTTCGAGTCATCTAAATTCACACCTATTATCACTTAAGTGAGCACTGATGCTGCTACTGGATCTTACACACATATTCAGATTTTTGTTTCCCTCATCATTCTGAAGGTTATCTCTCTGGTCGCTCTGAAAATCAGGTGACAACCATTTCCCATGATGCTTTAAGGGCTGTCAAACTGTCCATCAAGCTGTCACCTGACCAATCGTTCCCATGGTTCTTTTAGACTTCCAGTATGATAAATTGAAAGGGACTATTATCTGTCTGTTGTGAAGAGGAACTGTTTGGGCTTTGATAAGATATCACTACTCCCAGGTGAGAGGCTGCTGACAGCACATCAAGGCAAAACAACACATACAAACACTGAACAGGGGAGCACAGGTTTACAAACATCTGTTGTCATTATTTATTACTTTTCTTCGGCTTTAAGTTTCTGACTCATCCTTAGATAATTCAAGAACAGATATTTTGCTTTCTTACTTACCAAAACAATTGCAGCTCTTTCCATCTTAGGAGAAGAATCTTAAATTTGAAAATACACCTTCCTACCTTTTTGGTTCATGGCACATATGCTTTCTACCTTGTAGCCAACAAGTTCTGTGTTCCTGCTGATGACATCATTTACTTTAAAAAAGTATCTGAGAATGAATACATTTCACTATAGCAAATACATGAATTTTGGGGATAAATATAATAAAATTAATTACTTATGCCTGAGAGGTCATTATTAATGTACCACTTTACAAGAAATATGAGCTGGTTTTAATGTTGGCATGTATTAGTTTCTATTTTAGAATTGATAAGGTCAAATATTTCATGAGAAATAATGTTTATGAATTATTTTCACATCTTTGATTTTTAATTGCTCTGAATTATACTAATAAAAACAAAAACTTGAATTTGTGCACAAGGAACATGAATAGAGGGAAAGATATTGTCCTCAGTGGACCAAGGTTGTAGTTAGGACTGGGATCAGGAAACCGATCTGTAAAGGCAGGGGGAAGCTTGGGAGGCAAAAGTTTTCAGACAGAAAGCTGTCTGGAAAGTAGGTATATTTTATTAGAGCTACAGAGACAATTTTACACTTAGAATGTAGCTCTTTGGACATACATATCTAAATAGGAGTCAGTAGAAACTTATGTATTAAGGGCTGAATTCTTGAATCTTTACTACTTGTAAACATAATTTTACTCTTTAGCAGTTATTCTCTTATTTTGTGATTTGTCGTTTTTCTCTTTTTTCTCTGCTACTCTAATGACATATGCTGACAGGTTTTCCATGTGGCTTTGTGCCCTTACATGCTATCATTATATGAACAACTAAACGTGCCCTTTGGGGATCACTTAGGGAGAGTAATCTGTTGTTATTTATTGTGGTTTTTAGCAGAATAAAAGTACTGCAGTTGGTTGCTAACATCACCACCTTGTGTACAAATATTTTTTTGCATGCAGTTTCCTAATATCATTAAGCAGTATTGTAATTTCATTACACAGTGATGTAGCACTTCGATTACAGACATGAAAATAATTTTGTAATTCAAAATTGGAAAATAATAAGCCATGGTTTATTTTTAGTCCCTTGTAATTAGTTAGCCAACTAACACTCCTCTGAACTCATATAAGAAGCAAAAATGCCCCAGGACCCTTATAAACCGGTAAAATAATGACTTAGGAATTCAGAGTAAAAAAAGCAAAGAAAGAATTAAATTCCTAAAGATTCATAATAATACCAATAGTACATATGGCTAGTGCCTAAGGCATCTAATTAGTGAACCCCTAATTCTAACAAATCTAATCTCTAATTCTGGCAAATCTAACTAAGGCATTTTTAGCTCACCCAACGGGCTAATATTGGAAATTACTACTTACTTCGAAGTATTATTTTGGTCTCTATCCAAAGAGTAGAACCTCTTGGTAAGTTTCTGAATGTCAAACTTCTTTTTCTAGCGGTTTCTGGCATGTCAGAGCTCCACGGCAAGATTTATAATTTTGATAGTCCTTGGAGATCAATGAAGTTGACTGGACTCCATTACTTTTCCAAACAGGAAAACCTTGCAGTCCAATGAAGGAAGTAGTGGCTAGAGGGGAAAGGACCAGAATATTCAATATATTTGTCCTAGGTCCCAAAGGAAACAAACAAATGTGTTCCCTGTTATTCTTTCTCTCACAATAAAAAGTTTAGACCATTTCTAGAAAAAAGCAATTTTGCATTTGTATTTTTGTGTTACTTCCTTTCAGTAAGTGAACTTGTTTTAAAATGTTACACGTTGTTGGAAAGTAGCATGGAATGCTTCTTTTAGTTCTAGAATTTTCCTACTTAAAGATAAAGTTTGATTATATGGCAAAAAATTAAAAATGCTGCTAAGGATACAAGGTAAAACATAGCAATCTAAGTGTGTGTGTGTGTGTGTGTGTGTGTGTGTATATGCTCAATAGCAATCCTATCAGGTTGGCAGGGCAGGGTAACCAGTTTTATAGATGAGCAAATCAACAATAAGGGACATGACAGGACAATGCAAATCATACACATGTGGTAGCACAGCCAGTAAAGAACTCAGTCAGTTCAATGTTATGTCTTCTATACTACTTTTGTCCTTGGGGACTAGTACAGTACTTTAGTAATATGGATGTTAGGAATAAAGGCCATTTTGTTAGAAATTTCACCCATTTTTCATGGAAGTCTATCCATATAGGATTCTGTTGAAAAGTCAGCCTGGTGCCATACTGTCAAACACAAAAGTAGAAATTCACCACTTAACTCCTTATGTTCTTAACTTATAATTAAGCACAAAGTCATGTGAAATGTGTCTCATTTAGCTCTAACAACAAATGAATGCGTGCACATTTATATGCCTGGAAATATGTAGCACTTAGATATGTAATGATTTATGAAGCATAAAATGAAAATTTTTGGAAATGTACCTAAAAGGAATAAAAATACTAGACACTTTCTTATGGATATTATTTTAGAAAGTTTCAGGCTTTTATCCTAGTGTTATTTACTTAATACTAAACAGTCATTTCAGGTGTATGATGTTTGAAGACGGCCAACAACTTATGATCTTCATAGGAAAAAATAAACCTGCAAAGTCTTCAGAATGTCTGGTGGATGTTTTCCCATAATGTTGTATCTGCTTATGTTAAGCAATGTGACCAAACTGAATACAGCTACATGCAAAACTGAGATTCATTGAACTATTCTCCTTTTTGATTGATTACTCATATATCTAAAATGCTGCGACAGAAATGAAAAATAATATTGCCATATTTTAATAAAGATGACTTTTGAGGTTACAAAAATAGAATTAGATAACATACATTTTAAAATCTCATTTTAATTTTTAAATTTACACAGGGAAATAAAGAGTACTACTTTGTGGAAATTGCTGAGCAATTTCTTACTTTTTCCAAAAAATTCAGAGAACAAAACAGATTTCTGTAAGACAAAGTGCAGTCAAATGTTCTCTTTGGCAAATATTAGAACTCCTATGCCTGGGACATTAGGAAAATGGCACTTGAATAAAGACAAAATTGAACAAACCTATCACTACCTAGAAAAGAAAGAAGTAAACAGTGGAGTTTATCTAAGCTAACTTTATTTCCCAAATTCAAAACTATAACAATAAAGTCCTTTACATGAGCAACTTTGTGACCTGAAAGAAGAGGCTGTCTAATTTCTTCCCATGCATCAAGCCAAATAAATGAAGGGAGAAAATCATTCTTCTCTGTTGGCCTCCTGTGTAAAATTTCTTTTCTTATCATCCCATCTAGTCATATCTTTCTGCAGTCTGAATTACCCTCTTTTCCTCAGACTGGTAAGGCAGTGAAAGGATGTTTGTTCTGCTAATTAACTTTATTACCCTGATAACTCCCTGCAGCCTTTGACGAAAACAATTACCGTTACTCCTTTTTTCCCCCACTGGCAAAAAGAAAAAAAAAAAAAAAAAAAAAAAAGAAAAAGAAAAAAAGACTATTAATTAGAAATGAGGCCCAGGTCCCTGCCATGTTATCCTGCCACGTTCCCAGGCCCTCGAGCAGGATAGCATTACATTGTCAGTAGTAATTTAGCTCTCATCTGTCTCTGCTAATTATTGTCACATTCATCAAATTCATCAACAAAAGTGCTCTCAGAAGGATTGCATATTTGCAGTTAATACAGCATAAACTGGTATTACCCATCACCACATTTGTGATGATGAGAGGGACACAACTTATTCATCCCTAATTAGAGCAAGCTGGGTAATTAATTATGCATTCCGCCTTATTACTTCTGAGTTCCCAGATATTGTTTGTCTAAAAAGGGGGAGAAAGCAGGAGAGAGAAGCCTGAAAATGCAAAAAAAAGGGTGATGTGTTTTGTCACATGCGCTATGCCATAATTCCCACCTGACAAACTAGCTGATTCAGTGGAAAATTGCGAGTTGTCAGCAGCAGAATAAACTGCTGTAATAGCTGATTAATGATCAGCACCTGTGACAGGTGCTGTACGGGACTGTAAACTTGGTTTGATTAACAGTCACTGGACGAATAAATATTAGTGACAGTCAGCGGAGAGCAAGTTTGCTTGTTTTCTTCCCTGTTAACAAATCGCACGCATTAAAGTTATTGATATTTCTGCCTGAGACACTATTTTTTTGTAGTTATCTGGCAACACTGGCAGTGAGTTTTAATGGATTGTGTTTGTTTCTGTTCTGTTATTTTATTTCAGAACTAAATTGTATTTTGACAAGATGACCTATAGGGGTTTAAATTCACCAGGTGTGGAAGAAAGACTAAAAAATAACAGGATTCACACTTGGTTTAATTTATGCTCACCTGCTGGTAATCTCTGTGTGTGTGTGTGTGTGTGTGTGTGTGTGTATACATATCCACATACATACATACATATATTCATTATACCCATTTACATGTATGTACAATAACTATTGAGGAATATTTATGCTAAAAAACATAGTCACAAACATATAGATATGTGATGTTCCCTTGTTTTTTAGTTTTAATTGTTTTTTTCCCCCTTCCTTGCATTGGATATTTTCCCTGGAAACATTGGCAGTGTGAGTTATCCCAACCCCATGTCTCAATCCAGAATTGAAGGAACCATTTTCCTGAGGCAGCTATTCAAAACTGCTGCCAGCTTGATTGTTTCTACTGAATTGACCAGTTTCAAACAGATTGGTCAAGAGGTGATTAACCTATTTGAGCTAACTGGTGATTAACCAAGAGTTGAGTTGTGTGCACAGGCAAGCAAAGTGTCAGTAATGAAAGGAACCCAATTTATTTTATTTTATTTTAAAATTTATTATTATTTTTTAGGTCATAGCCAAAGAAGTCATTTGCCTTAACTGTGGTTCTTTTGGATTCTTGAATTATATATGGAGAGATTAAAATTGTGGATTTTGGAATCCTAAAGACCTAGATTCAAATTGTGGTCCTGCTAACTAGCTGTGAGTTTGGATAAGTTACTTAATCTGTCTGATCTTTCTGTTTTTCCAGTGTAAAGTGAGAGCATTTCCAACTTGTATTTATGTGGTTACTGTGAAGGTTAAGTGAGATAATGTATGTAAAGCACCCTAGCACAGTGCCTGGCATAGACATGGCTCAATGATTAACAATTTAATTACTATTAACACAACAGTTTGAAATTTGAATAGTCAAATTATTCTCATATTCTGTTTCATATGATGAATTGCTTTAACACCAATTAAAATTTTTTCTCCACAGACTCCAAAATAACAATGAAAATTAAAAAGCAAAACAAGATTATACTCACTTATTCCTGAATAAAAACTAAGATTAGTAATATCCCAGGGTAGTAGATATCCCAAGGTGCTACTCTAAGCTATTCAGATACTTCTTAGAGGCACAAAAGTTGCAACTGGTCAAGCGAGGTAAACTTTTTTCTAAAATAGAGATGCCAGGACTCACCACTAGGTACTCTGATTCTATTCCTTTTGGGGAGCCCCTTGCTCATGGGCATGTTTAAAAAGTTCCTGAGCCAGGTGCAGTGGCTCATGCCTATAATCCCAGCACTTTGGGAGGATGAGGCAAGAAGATCACATGAGGCCAGGAGTTCAAGAACAGCCTGTCCATCACAGCGAAACCCCTTTACTAAAAATACAAAAATTAGCCAGACGTGGTGGCACACTTGTAATCCCAGCTACCTTGAGAAACTGAGGCAGGAGAATTGCTTGAACCCAGGAGGTGGAGGTTGCAGTGAGCCGAGATCATGCCACTGCATTCCACCCTGTGCTACAGAGCGAGACTGTCTGAAAAAAAAAAAGGAAAGAAAAGTTCTTCAGGTGATTATGTGTGTGTCTTCAAACTTTAGAACCGGGGATAAATACATAAAATTAGAAATTTGTGTCATGACAATAAAAAGAGTAAATATTCCTTTAGATGACAGGACTATTAATGTGAAATGGATGTCTAGAAACTTACATCACATATGGGAGCCTTATAGTTATCTAAACTTGTTACTTAACGTATCATGATTGAAACACTTTTTTTGTTGTTAGTTAATCCAGTTGAGGAGAAAAAGATGTAATAATCTAGACAATAAGAATGATATTCAGAATCCATCAGTTTACTTTATACCACTCATTAGAATTGCAGGGTCAGTTGCTTTATCTCACTGGAAAAAATAAACCCAGTGGTGGTGGCCAAAACATTTCTGTGGCTGATAGATGAACTAGGTGGTGGCAGGGCTGACTGGTGATTGTGGTCTGCTTCCAAGTGGATCTCCTGCTGCACAAATGGTGGCAGGGAGTTAAGAGACCAAATATTCCTGCCATTTGGGACGTATAAACATGGATTAAAAATTAGGTAATAGGTAGTCTATGCCTGCTTCTTTCTGCACTTTGTTACCTAAACTTTGCTCATCCTTGGTGCACATGAGTCTATGGTTGTAGTAGGGTCCGTTGGTCTATCACTTCTTCATTGCTGCTTGTGGTCAGAGAACCCAGGTAACCACATGAAACAAAGTGGAAATTGCTTGTTTGACTAGAACATTGATATTCCAAATTATGTTACAGTTCCCAGAGAATCAGCTCATTCTCTATCAAGTTCCGTATCTATATTCCAGAATTCCTGTAGTCCTATAATGTCTTAATTTAAATGTTTAATTATTTAAAAGTAATGAATTATACTTTATCAAATTTGACAAAAACAAAAAAGGTTATTCTATCTCTGAAAATTTACTTATTTTGAGATAGGATCTTACTCTGTCACCCAGTCTGGAGTGCGCTGGCATGATCACGGCTCACTGCAGACTTGATCTCCCAGGCTCAGGTGATCCTCCCAGCTCAGCCTCTTAAGTATCTGGGACTACAGGTGTGCACCACCACACCTTTTTTTTTTCTTCCAGTTTTTGTAGAGATGAGGCATCGCTATGTTGACCAGGTCAGGCTTGAACTGAGCTCAAGCAATCCTCCTGCCTCAGTTTCCCAAAGTGTTGCAATTATAAGTGTGAGCCATTGCACCGAGCCCATCTCTGAAAATTTAAAGAAGAAAAGTCTCACTTGGCACATGGGAATTGGGGATGGGTCAATAGGGAATGCCTGGCTTCATAGGACGACTTGACCCTAATGGAGTTTTCTCTGGTCCAGAGCAAAGCATGGGCAAACTATTACCAGTAGGATCATCTGGCTTGCCCTCTATTGTTGTAATGACTTGCAAGTTAAGAAAGATTTTTAAATGGTTAAAAAAAATTTTGCAATATAAATATTATATGAAATTCAAATTTCAGTGTCCATAAACACGCAGAAGCCTAATGTTAGCCTGATCAAGAACAGATCTTTTAGGAATGAACTCATATTAATTAAGTGCACAAGGTTGATGCAGAAGCCCAAAAATCTAACTTATTAACCTGTCAATGAGAAATACAATAGGAATATTCTGTTTCTATAGACATGGCACTTGATATGCTGAATTAGAGCAGAAGATTATTTTATCTTGCTCTGTCACCCAGGCTGGAGTGCAATGGCAAAAGTGCAATTCACCGCAACTTTCGCCTCCTGGGTTGAAGCAATTCTCCTGCCTCAGCCTCCCAAGTAGCTGAGATTACAGGCATGCACCACCACGCTTGGTTGATTTTGTATTTTTAGTAGAGATGGGGTTTCGCCATGTTGGTCAGGCTGGTCTCAAACTCCTGATCTTGGGTGATCCATCCACCTTGGCCTCCCAAAGTGCTGGGATTACAGGTGTGACCTCCTGGCCCTCTATAAGTCAATTTTGAGTGATCTTTCTAGGAGTCTGCTCTAGCTACTCTAGCCAAAGAGAACTGTCTGTGATTGCAGGAACTCTATTCCATTTCTCATTTACATCACATAGTCATTCCCTAGTTGTGGTTTACTGTTTATTATTATTCCATGAAATTATGCCATGGCATTTAAAAGATTTTCCTGCAAATTTCATTTTAAGTATGTTTTAACTCTAGAATCAAGAGGAGTAGCATTGAGAGAGAACTGGACCTGTGTCCTAGTATTAATCACTGTGAGACCATGACCAAATAAGTTATCCTCATTAATAAAATGTAGAGGAGAGATTCAGAATTACGTGATTCCCATGGACCCTTCCAGTTTTAAAACACTAATCTCAACTAAAACTTTTCCATAAGATGCACTAAAAATGGAGTTCATTTCCTTATTTCCACATTCCTGGTATGTGCTGCATTGTACTTTGGACCTCTGTTGACTTTTATATCTTTTTTTTCTGATGTTCTTGTTACTTGTTGACAACTATGTTCTCAGTTTTCTTCATTAAAAAAGAACTCTTTAAGGCAGACATCTTATTCAGTTTTGCATCCCCCAGCATTTTACATAAAGGGACCAACCAAGAGATGTTAGGTGAATTGAATTAGTGTGGAAATATCCTCAAAACAAGTAAGTTTGGGATAGTAGAACCTTAAAAGGCTAAGAGGTTGTAACCTTGTACAGTAAAGAAGGATTTTGACAAGCCAGTTGATTGGATGTTTGGCAACTCCTGGTATCATATCGCATTAACTATATTCTATAAAATTGTAAAATGATTACTCCTCTGGAAACCTTGAAAGAGTAGCTTGACTTTGCATTTCTGAATGATTCCTTAAATTTCTGATTAAAGTAACTTCTGATAATTCTATAATTAGATTCTATCTAAAGGATCAAGAAAATTTTTGCACTGAGATTAGAATTTCAACATTATTCATAGCTTGTGGAAAGGAAAATGTCCCATCTGGAGTAATGTCAATGTCATATCTATATATGCTTTGTTGGGTTTAAGAAAAATCTTTAAAAATATTTTTTCTCCTCTTAATACATTTCCATTTATGTGCAATGTTTTTGATCAGAAAACTAAAAAGTAGCAGCGGGTGGGAATGAAGGGAGCCAAACATAGAATTGGTGCCAACAGATGCAAAAATGCCATGGAAATCTTTGGCCCAGAAATAATAGCTTACCAAAATACACACACACACAGTTGTTGGACTCTTGAACAGATACACAGCCGTCTGTATAGACAACAGTGCTGTTGGCCAAGAGTCCCGGAGGCAGGCCAACCTCCTATCCAGATGCCACTGCCAGTGAGGAACCATTTGGCTTCTAGTCCTCTGGCTGCCAACCTTCTCTCCCACTCTCTGGCATGAGTTTTTACAGGGACTGCTGAAGTGAATTAAGACTCTGAAGAGTTCTGTATTAATATGCTGCAACAACACAGAACACAGTGCCACAGAAGCCCTTTATGCTATTTGAATGTTTTTACCCATTATTATTTTTTTAATTGTCAAAGAAACCTGACTTCTAGGTATTTGCCTACAGATAAATGCAATTGCCTTGGAAATTCAGAGTGATATATTTTGATTTCTGCATGGAGTCAACTTTCCTCAACCCAGAAATACCTTGAGAGTTTTTAAAACAAAACAAAACAAAAAGGTAAAAAGGAAAGAGAATAACAGATAAGAAAAGACCAAGAAACAAAATATATTAGTATTTTTGGGACAGTGAAAGACATTATTCACATTTCTTCAGCCCTAGCAAAAGTGCCCACTGAAAAATCTCCTTCTGACCAGAAGAATGCAATAAGAACACATTGTTTTCAGTGACAATTGGATAAGTACCAATATACATCCATGATTGATTGCATGCAGCACTAACTTCCAAGAAAAAAAACAACATAAGCACTATCTCCTCACCTGTAATCTCAACAAATTCCAATTTCTAACACTGTGAGGTTGTACCTATCAACTCACAAGCCCCTCCCACCAGGAGAGGCTTCTTTCCTGCCTGTTTTTCCCTTTCCTCACATCAGTGAGGCTGGGCAGCCAAACAGATCCTGCTGAAGGAGCTGGCTTCATTTCTGCAGCTACTTTGCAAGCGCAAAGTTTTGAGACTGACCTGATTCAAGGGAGAACTATCAGAGGATGGCATAATATCTGATTATATTGATGAATTAAGAAAGATGCCACAGTTAAAATTACATATGTTAATTTGCACAAAAACAGTAGTTTCTAATTTAAGATGCTTTTAATGTCAGAATAAAACACCAAACTGCTATTGCATGCAAGAAAAAAGGAAAAAACCAAGAGTTCAGGCTTACATTACTTTTCTTGGCTCTGCTAATTGATTTATACAAATGTAACATTTGAACTGAGGGAATACTTTTTGTGTACTCCACAGAGTTTCTCCAGTTTGCTTACAAAAAATACAATAAGCTTGTGAGGTTGACTTGTTAGTGTTTCAGTCACAAACTAAGTGAACTTAGCCATATAAGAAGCAATATTTTCCCTGGATCCCTATAGTAGGGCTGCCATATTTACTTGAAGCAACATTAATTGCTCTCAGATCTCTAAGTGTCATTGACATTGATAAATCATCCTTAGACATGAACAAATGAATCAAATGCTCATCATCACCCTCAGAAAAGAAATAATATACCAGGCAGCCTACTTACGTAGCTCTGTGTCACATAAAGATTTCTTGATGAGCCATACAACCTTATCCAGGTATAAATTGTGTGACTAACACATTGAAGAGGCAGCTTAATCATAGAGAAGCATGTAGCCAAAGTACATTGTAGAAAATATATTATTTCATTTTGTTTAAGACAAAAAGTCTATTTGACTATTGGAGTCAAGTACAACTATTTGTTTGCCAACTGTACATTAACATAGAGAAAATCTTCCATTTTCCCATTGTGTAAATGTGAAGAAATTGTTATTAATTACATTGAAGTGATGTTTTTGTAATTAAAGTTCTTCAGTAGCATGTAAAATACTTTGCTGTATGGAAAAGTAATGGTCATACGAATATATGAACAGCAGCAAGATTCGTTGTTTAATTTCTCCTTAGGAATTTTCTAACCCACCAACCTAAAAGAAGCCTGCTGTATTACTCTGTACTGTCTTCTTTTATGATTTTACCTAACCCTGTATTTTAGAAGAAAATCAGTTTTTGTTTTTACTACATAATTCTCTACTGTGTTTTTAAAGATAGAGAATATGATTTATCTTTCTTTGACAATAGTACCTTCTAAGAAGAACGTCTTTTCTCTCCATGAGCTAAGGAAGGGGACTGAATTCATGGAGAGTTAGGTGTTCCCTTCCGCTGATTGGGGTAAGAGGAGCGGCAGCAGTCAGCACTGCCTTCTCTCTCTGCCTTTCCTTTATCTGTCTTTGAGCACCAGCTTTGCCTTTGTCCTGTGAACCATCTGTGTGCCTGCAAACATCTACAGAGACATCAGCAGATCCCAGCAATGGCCATAGCAGCTGCCTGCTCCTCCCTAACTGAATGAAAACTCAAATTGCCAAGATTGCAAATAGTCTCCTTCCTTTTCACAGACATATGCTACCTGGAAGGCCCCTAACAATAAATTTCATGTTTTCGGTAGCACTTTATAGACCCTCAGCAATTACTTGTATATGCATTTTTGTGCTTTTATCTGATTACTTATGATGGCATTTTCAAATTATAGTCTGCGAACACTAATTTTGAGGAATGTTAACAACTTTACCTAAATTTATTGAACATTTAGTATGTGTTTTACATGCATTTTCTTATCCAATACTCGCAAGTTTTAAAAGTTTTATTAGTATTATTTCCATTTTATGGATGACAGAGGTGAGGATTAGGGAAGTCAAGTCACCTGGCTCAACAGTTGTACTGGGCAGAATTTGAACCCAGCAGTGGGACTCCAGAGATCATACTCTTAAACAGTATAACATAGCTGTTAGGTAAAAAAGCATCTGTTGGTGGGGAGGAGGGTGATCAGTGAATTAGAAAATGACGAGGTAGAACAAATTGAACGAACTTCTTTCCTGCAGTATTTCTCAGAGCATTTAATATATATGCCCATTAACACTGACTTTCAAAGGTGGAATCTAATATATGATATTTTTCAAACATATTGATTCTCATAGATCTCTCATGTATTAATGTTCCCCCCTAGCACTTTGGGAAAGACTGCCTTGGTATGTATTTTTAGAAACAGAATTGTTGGGTTAACCCAATTATGCTTTCCACTGATTCTTTTTAAAATTAGGAATGAGTCACTATTCTTCAGCAAATGAGAATCTCAGAGGTTCATGATGACTTCAGGGGGTGATGGGAAATACAGCATGACTTAGAAAATATAGCGGAGGAAATGTATGTGAATAACTATAATATAGAGTATAGAGCAGACAGTCGTAATTGGCTCTCTATTTTATTATTATTTTTCTTTTCTTTCTTTTTTTTTTTTTTCCTTTGGGACAGGGTCTCACTTTGTCACCCAGGCTGGAGCACAGTAGCATGATCATGGCTTACTGCAGCCTTGACCTTCTAGGCTCAAGAGATCCTCCCACATCAGCTTCCCAAGTTGCTGGGACTACAGGTGCATGCCACCACATGCAGCGCATTTTTTATTTTTTGTAGAGATAGGGTCTCGCTATGTTGCCCAGGTTGGTCTTGAACTCCTGAGCTCAAGTGATCCTTCTGCCTCAGTCTCTCAAAGTGTTGTGATTACAGGCATGAGCTACCATACCCAGCCTTTTTTTTTTCTTTCTACACTCCCCTTCTAGGAGAAAGAGTCAAATAAGAAAAAGAAATGATGTTAATGCTCAATATTCACAGTGTGCAGAGAACTCTCATGTATTGTCTCATTTGATTCTAACAACAACCCACTTTATAGGAAAGGTAATGAGACCAAAAAGGTTTAAATGCCAGGAAGTGGTAGACCTGGGATTCAAACCTAAGACTCTGACTTCTAGTTCAGTTATTTTTTTTTTTACAATTCCACTAGTACTTTCAAAAATTGAATTCCAGGGGGGTGTCCTTTAATCAAGTGATATTCAAGCCAATGTTTAATACCTCCAACACCTATGGTCCAGAAATAATTGCTGATCAGACCAAAGATCCTGATACTAATGAGAGGAGCTCAGCATCCAAGTGCTTGAGCCTGAATGTCTGGTTTCAAATGCTGGTTCTGCCACTCACTATTGTTTTAGCACTGGGAAAATAATTTGACCTCTTATTAAGTTACTTTGTCACCAAAAGAAAATTAAATCATATTTAGCAAAATGTGCATACAAAGACAGACAGATGGCCAACATGCTTTTTGTTTAAACTTTCAGAAAAATGATTAACATAAGATTTTCATTAACATTCAGTTAATGAGAAAGATTTAACTAGCCATAGTGGCTTGTTTCTCCAAATAGTTTTATTCATTAGTGTTTGACTTTCTCCAGCAACTTTCCTGATTTATGCCTGCTATGGTTTGAACGTTTGTGTCCCCTCAAAAATTCATAAGTTGAAACTTAACCACCAATGTGATAGTGTTAAGAGGTGGGGCCTGTAGGAGGTAACTGAGTCATGAGGGCAGATCCCTCATGAATGGGTTGAGTTTCCTTGTTAAAGAAGTTCAAGGGAGCTGTCACCGCTTTTTGTTCCTTTGCCCTTCTGCTTTCCACCTGTGAAAAGATAATGTTCATCTGCACCGGAGGACGCAGCGAAGTGCCATCCTGGAATGAGAGATTGGGCTGTCACCAGATAAGGAAGCTGCTGATGCCTTGATCTTGGACTTTGCAGCCTCCAAAAACGATGAAAAAATAAATTTCTATTATTTATAAATTACCCAGTTTCAGATATTTCACACTAGCAGCACAAATGGAAAAGCCCTTTAAAGTTTTTCAAGTACTTACATTAAAAAGGAGGTAGTGTTAATTACAAGTGTTCTCATAAATTAATGCTTTCTATAGTAATGATTTCCCTAGATGTTTGTATTAGTTACTCTAGTTACCTTTTTTTGTAATGTTAAATATGTTTATTTTAGCTGTCATATGTATAAAAAAGTAGAGCCAAAGTTCCTCAGACTTTCATGGTGTCTTTTTCACAACACCCCAGGCCAAAGGAAATACTTAGTAGATTCTTTTATTAAATAGTAAGGTCCTGAGAAGTTAATAAGTATGTCTTAAGAACTTAGTAATATTTTAAAAAGTTATATATAAATATATATTTATGTACATGTGTATGTGTGTGTATATCTATGAAGAAAAATATTTATATTTTATTCCAAAATATTTGTAATTACTTACTAATGGGATTTCTATACCAGTTGACCACTGCAAGTCTTCTCAATCCTTGGAATCAGATTGGTTCCCAACATTCTAATTTCTTGTTACACATTGATTTTAGAATGTTAATTGCTTTTTTATCAAAGCAACCACAGAACACTCAGCGTTGCAAAGATATGAAATTATCAAAAGGAACATAGTATGATCTAATATTGAAACTATGAACCACCTAGAGCTGGCAGTTTGCACAGTGTCTGATTCTCTCAAAAATATAAAATATCTCATGACACCTCTGAGAATTCACTTGTGGTGCCCTGAGCCACCTCTGTACACAGTTTGGAGACTATGGGGTTAGGGTATTATATACAATATCTTATATTTTAGTATAAGGTATTTAAGTATTCAAACTGTATTGTATGTGTGTGTGTGTGAGAGGGAGAGGGAGGGAGGGAGAGAGAGAGAGAGAAAGAGAGAAAGAGAGAGAGAGAGAGAGACCATGCTATTTAAAACCCAAGATGACTGTAGCCTTTTTCCTCTTCTAAGGGAGCCAGGCTAATTCATAAGAGTAGGGGAAAACATCAATACTATTCTACTCTTTTCCTGTGGCTGGAGGGAAGGAAAAAGAGAGACATAGCACAAGAATAAGTCTGCCAATGTGCAATGGGACTGCCAGAACCTACTTTAGAATAGATTTTAAAAAAAGAGCTAAACTTTTCTGTATAATAAAGTGAACAGTGAAATGAAAGAGACAAGGGCATATGCAATATTGTGGGAGACTTGGACCCCCAAGCAGCACAGATAGCTGAGGCTATTTTTTAAGAATAATGAAATCTAAGATTCTGCTTTGTTGTTACTGTGCTATGAACACGGACCATCTCCCCAAACCTCTAGTGGTCTGCTCTACAGAAATCATGGAAACCAAAGATGGCTGGGGTTTATTATTGGATCAGCCCGAAGAAGAGAGTAGGAAGTAGTGATGCGTGAGTGACAGTGAGAACTCTGTGGAGAAAGGCTCTCAAGGCAGAGTGACCACAACCATCAAGTTAACAGGAATGCCCAGAAAGCCTGGGAAAGAAAGAGAGAGAGAGGCTTGACAAGACACGCTGAAAGGCTGACTTAAGGTTTGGTAGATTATGAGGGACTAAGCAAGGGGCCACAGCTTGGGGAAGGTGGGAAGGAATCATTTACTGTAGAAACTGGGGTTCTGTGTGCATTTAATGTCAATGTAGTAGTTAGGGCTGAGATGAGAGACTGTAGAGTGTTTGTCATGGGTCAAAAGACCCAGACCCAAGTGCAGGCAGGGCCAAGCCATGTATATAGTCTGGATTCATAGGCAGTAGTGACATAAATCATGATCTAAGCAAGCAGAACTGTCCACGTCAGCAGCAAAGATTGTATAGCAAATACTAGCCAGAATCTGAAGTGATTCCCTCCTCTGGCCAAGTCTAATTCTTGTTCCTGTTAGATGAGCAATGACACATAAATTTCAGTACAGTAAGAGAACCAGAGACCAAGCAAAGAGTTATTTTATGTTCCAGTTATTGTCTACTCAAAACATGATGATATCCAACACTCTTTTAGAATAAAAACCCCCAGAAAACTAGGAATAGAAGAAAATTTCTGTAACACGAAAAAAGTCATTTACGAAAAACCCATAGTAAATATCATAGTCAATGGCAAAAGGCTGAAAACTTTCCTACTAATATCAGGAACAAGAGAAGAACATTCACTTACACCCCTGCTATTCAACATTGTGTTGGAAGTTCTAGCTAAAGTAATTTGATGAGAAAAAGAAATATAAGACATTCAGATTGGAAAGAAATAAGTAAAACTATTTTTATTCACAGATGTCATGATTCTATGTATAGAAAATCCCAAATAATGGACAAGAAAACTGCCAGAACTAATAAACAAATGCAGGAAAGTTACAGAGTACAAGGTCAGATCACACACACACACACACACAAAAATCAGTTGTGTTTTTATGCAAGAGCAATGAGCAGTCTGGAAAGGAAATTAAAAAAGCAATTCCATTTAAAATAGCATCTAAAAGAATAAAGGAACTAGGAATAAATTTAACCAAGGAGGTAAAAGACTTGGACATTTAAAACTAGAAAACATTTCTGAACTATGTTAAAGAAGACCTGAATAAATGGAAAGACATTTCATGTTCATGGAAAGATTTACATTACTAAGATGTCAGTATGGCTCAAAGCTATTTACAGATTCAATGTAATTCATATTAAAATCTTAATAGCTTTTTTTTTTTTTTGCAGAAATGGGAAAGCCTATACTCACATTCATATGGCATTGCAAGGGGCCCTGAGTTGCTAAGACAATCTCTGTTAAAGAAGAACAAAGTTAGAGTACTCACACTTTCTGACTTAAAAACACTCTTTAAAATTTAATTTTCTGATTTAAAAGTCATTGAAATCAAAATGGTATGGTGCTGGCATAAAAATAGATAAATATATATACCAATGGAATAGACTTGTGAGTCCAGAAGTAAACCCAAACATTTATGGCCAATTTATTTTGACAAAGGTACCAAGACCATTTAATAAAGAAATAATCTCTTCAACAGATAGTGTTGGGATATCTAGATTTCCACATGCAAAGAGAATGAAGTTTGGCCCCTACCTTATCCTATATACAAAAATTTAATAAAAAAAGATAAACAACCTAAAGATAAGAACTAAAATGATAAAACTCTTAGAAGAAAACATAGGGATAAATCTTCATGAACTTAGATTTGGCAATGAATTCTTAGATATGGCACAAAACACATGAGCAACAAAAGAGAAAAGAGATAAATTGTACTTCATCAAACTTAAACACATTTGTGAATCAAAGGACATTGTTAAGAAAGTGCAAAGACACCCTACAGAATGGGAGAAAATATTAAATATTTAGCAATCATGTATCTGGTAAGTGTTTAATATATAGAATATAGAAAGAACTCCTACAACTCAATAACAGAAAGACAACCCAATTTAACAAATAGGCAAATGACTTAAATAGATATTTCTCTAAAGAGGATATGCAAATGATCAATAAGAACATGAAATGATGCCCAATATCATTAGCCATTAGGGGAGTGCAAATAAAAATCATAATGAGATACCACTTCACACCTACTAGGATAGTTATAACACACACACACACACACACACACACACACACACGCACCTCCCAGAAAATGACAAGTGTTGGCAAGGATGTGAAGAAATTGGAATCCTTGTATATTGGTAGTGGGAATACAAAATGGTACAGCCACTGTGAAAAACAGCTTTTTAGGTTCCTCAAAAAACTAAACACAGAATGACCATATGACTCAGCAATTCCACCCTTAGTACCTAGGTGTATGCCTGAAATAATTGAAAACAGGAACTCAAATAGACACTTGTATGTGAAAGTCCATGGCAGTAATATTTATAGTAGCCAAAAGGCCACACAACTCAAGTATCTATCAACAGATAAATGGATAAGCAAACTGATATATTTGTACAATGGAATATTATTCAGCCAAAAAAACAGAATGATACGCTAGAACAAGGGTGAACCTTGAAAACATTTTGCTAACTGAAATCAACTAGATACAAAAGGAAAAATACTATATGCTTCCATGTATATAAAATATATAGAATAAGCAAATTCATGGAGAGAGAAAGTAAAATTGAGGTTACTAGCGAATGAGGGGAAAGAGAAATGGGAGGTTATTGTTTAATGAATGAATACAGAGTTTTTGTTTGGGATAAAAAAAGGTTTGGAAAATACTGATGACAGTTGCGTAACATTGTAAATGTAATTAATGCCAATGAATTGTACAGTTAAAACTAGTAAAAATTGCAAATTATATGTTCTATGTATTTACCACCATATATTTTTGTACAACAAAAATGTAGAAAAAGTTTGGGCAATATTATGTAAGTAAGCTGAGAGGGCAGATAAATATCAGAAAAAAATTAATCTGTGTTTTAGGGTCTTATAATTTTAAGATGAGAAAATCGAAATAAATCATTCAGTCAAAAAAAACCCCAAACATTATTATATACCATTCAGATATCATCACATGTTTCGAAGCCTTGATTTCTTTTTTTTCTTTTGAGACAGAGTCTCTCTCTGTTGCCCAGGCTGGAGTGCAGTGGCGCAATCTCGGTTCACGGCAAGCTCCGCCTCCCGGGTTCACGCCATTCTCTGGCCTCAGCCTCCCGAGTATCTGGGACTACAGGCGCCCGCCACCACGCCCGGCTTATTTTTTGTATTTTTCAGTAGAGACGGGGTTTCACAGTGTTAGCCAGGATGGTCTCGATCTTCTGACCTCGTGATCTGCCCACCTCGGCCTCCCAAAGTGCTGGGATTACAGGCATGAGCCACCATGCCCAGTCGATTTCTTTTTTATTCATGAGTCTAAGCATATCTATATTCTCTGGATTCCAACAGGTCTAGGCCTCAAAGGAATGTGAGCTACTCTGGCCATATTTTTCTTCCTACTGCCTGTGTAATTGTGGAATATTCTTGCCATTTTTGATGGACAGTGATAGCATCTGTTACTTCATTGGTGGGGCTCAATGAACAGGTTCCATTTATTTAGTTGGAACATCAAACAGAAAGCTGAGAAACTTTTGGACATAGATTTCCCATAAGAAAGTTATCCTTAAATTTTTCTTTCTGAACAAAAAGTGAACATGGAACTTGGCATAACTTCCTTGAGAATATTAACCATCACTATTGTTTTCGTATGTTTTCCTTCAAGAGCGTTTATAAACAGGAGTTTGGTCAAGAATTTTCAGAGCAGATAGTGATATAGGAAATCTGGTTGGCCGGGTCCTAGGGGTTGGAACAAAGGATGTTTGAGGCTGAGACAGGATCGAGGCAATGGGCGCTGGGTAGTGCGTGAGCCCTGTATGAGAAATCTGGGCAGCTAGGCAGAACCCAACTACTGGGTGCCTGAGCAGCAGGTCATTTGCTGGGAGAGAGGAGGATGATAAGTAGCAAAGCTAATGTTGGTACTCAGTCAGTCTCTTGTGATCTGCCTGAAATCCTTCTTAAAGAATGAAATGTGTTTAAATACATGAGAAATAATGCTTCCTGTATGGGAGTGAACATGAATATAGTTGAACCTACAAGTGAGAGCAAGGAGAGAGCCTGGGCTAAAGGAAGTTGGTACAGGAAGAATCTTCAGTGCTCGTATGTTTGTGAAAACATTGTCAGTGGTAAGGCATAATCAAACCTCAGTGCTCTGGTTGTTCACGAATGCAGAATTTAAGAGATATTCCTTAGTAAAATGTTCTGGTCATCTTGGAAGCCCTTGGAAGGCAAAACAAAGCTGAAAATATCTTCATTTATCACTATGTTACATCAACATGATAAGAATGGGAGTGCTAAGAGGGAAAAATCAAAGGTTCAAATGGTATGTTTTTAATCTAGAACAAAGAAAATCTTCCTGGTTTTAATTACAAATTTTAGACTTTAAAAAATGAATTTATCTAGAAAACCAAACACCGCATGTTCTCACCCATAGGTGGGAACTGAACAATGAGATCACTTGGACTTGGGAAGGGGAACATCACACACTGGGGCCTATCATGGGGAGGAGGGAGGAGGGAGGGATTGCAATGGGGAGTTATACATGATATAAATGATGACTTGATGGGTGCTAACGAGTTGATGGGTGCAGCACACCAACATGGCATAAGTATACATATGTAACAAACCTGCACGTTATGCACATGTACCCTAGAACTTAAAATATAATAAAAAATACAATACAATAAAATAAAATAAAATTTAAAGCAAGGTCAGAAGAGAACATACATTATTGGCTATCATTTGAATAAAATTAAATACAAGAAAAAAAATGAATTTATCATTTGTAGTCTCAGGGAGAAAATATTCCCCACAAAATAAAGAAGATGCTCTGCATAACATAGCCCAAAATAGATCTGGGGCTGTTCTAATAAAGAAGGATACTTATTTGATGTATATGCTCATTTGCCTTAGTAGCCAAGAGCAACATGGAGTGTTTACCATATGCTCAGAAGTGTTCTAGGCACTTTAAATGTATTAAGTTATTTAATGCTGTCTCTGAGCTAGGTACTGCTATTATCTCCCCCCTAGAGATGAAGCAAATGAAACATCAAGAGATAAAACAATATGCCCAGGAGCCCACAACAAGCCACAGTCAGTGTTGAAGCACCAGTGTCTACATCCAGAGTCCATACTCCTAACTACTGTATTATCCTACCTCTCACTACTAAAAGGAAAGGCCTTGGTTGGTGCAAAGAAATGATGCCAAATCGGTGCTTCCAAAGTGTGATTCAGAAGACATTGGTCCCCTCACTATGTTTCATGGCACTGGTGAAATGCTGAATATTACATGTCCCTCTTCCCACCATTCATTGCGGAACTATAGTAAGTACTAGTATTAAGGGCTTTGAAAGTTTTGTCATAAATAAATCTTTTAATAATACTGGTACACCTAGCACAGGATCTTCATTTGTATAATATCTTATTACTGTATCTCAAAATCAGTATTATATGGGTTACCCTTTGAGAAATACTGCCTTAAAGAATAAAAACCCTGTGGTAATAACTGGCCGTACTCCAAAAATACTTGTTGCTAACAGTTTCTTTGACTAATGCAAATCTGGAAGCCTAATTTTGAGAGTCATATGTGGTAAGCAAGGCAAACCCATTATTTAGATTCAGTGAAATGAGCCTTAAAGATAATACCATACATTGTTCCTTGATCAAGAAAATATTATCCAAATTTGATTTTTCTTTAAAAATCTCCTTTTCATTTTTGTGGAGACATAGTAGGTGTATATATTTATCATGTGCATGAGATGTTTTGATAGAGGCATTCAATGTGAAATAAGCACATTATGGAGAATGGGGCATCCATCCCCTCAAGCATTTATTCTTTAAGTTTTAAACGATCTAATTAGGTTATTATTGACTACAGTCACCTTGTTATGCTATCAAATAGTAGGTCTTATTCATTCTTTCTATGTTTTTGTGCTCATTAACCCATTAATGATTTTTATCCATTAACACATTAACCCATTAATTAACCCATTACCCATGAATTTTTCTAGGCTTAGATATCTCTTTTCTACCTGCATTTATTTTCTTTTGCTTTTCTCATGTTCTTCTGGTCTTAAGTTCGTCTGCATTGGTTTTGGTCAGTTTCTTATTTCAGGACATTTTACTGCTTACCGATTATTTTGGGGTTCAGCTAATGAAATCTTTCCGAATTCACTTAAAAGAGCTAATCTTCATCAGCTGATTTTCATGAGTTTTTTTTCTATACAGAAAATATGACAGATTACTTGTCTTTAAATATGTATAAACAACTTGAGTCTGTTCTCTGGATGCTTCAGTGATGGAGAAGGGAGGTAGTTAGATCCTCCCTTTTTGGCTAAAAGACTAATTACTGAATTGGTTGCTGAACTGAAAATGGATTTCCCAAAATTGTCAGAAATATGAGCCCTGTGAAAATTTCACCCTCTGCTCCCTACTCTCCTGAATAACCCTATACCCCGTGTCTCAGGATCTGGTCCTTTTAAACCACTGTATTCTATATTTTCAGTCTTTATATTGCTTTCTATATGACTGACATTACTATTAGGTAACAGTTTTAAATAGCAATTTAAAAACTTATGTGATTCAGTGGAAATATTCTTTCTCTACTAATGTTCTGACAGATTTATAAATGTCAAAGCCATTATTTCTTTATAGAAATGAATTTAAGAAACACAAGTTCCATGAGTGACCATAAAATTATGACAGAAGTCACAAGCCATAGAAATAAATTTGTTTCATTCTCTCATAGTCCTATCACAAATAAGTCTTTTGCTTTGAGATGGTAGATGTTTTGGGGGCCATAAATGCCTTCAGATTTTAAAAAATGCTTATGTTTACCTGCATGGGCTTAGTCCATGTTTCACATGAGGACTAATAGTATATTTCTTGCCATGCTATAGCCCAAACTGGAATTTCCTGTAAACCAGTTATAGGCTATGTGTTTATATATGTATATGTATGTGTATGTGTATGTGTTTATAAGACAAAATAATGTTTAAAGGTAAAACAGTGAGACATATCACCCATAAATCCACTACCATAAACAACCACTATTAATACTTCAGTGATTCTTCTTGCAATGTTTTTTTTTCTATCATAACCTTGCAGCACTGAGTATAGCATTAAGTTTTTTGTTCCTGTTGTTGATTTCATAGGTAAAACCTTTACTCCCTTAAATTTCCACTTCTTTAATTATTATTGAGCCTGAGTATTTCTCCTAAACAAATTACAGGCTCTATTTTTTCTTTTTTCATGTTCTTTGTCCATATTATATATTTTTTGCATGTTCTTGTATAAAATTTTGTTTTTCTCATCCATTAAAGACAGGCTGTGTTTGAATCTTGGTTCCACCATTCACTAACTGTGTGTCTTGGACAGCTTATTTAAACTTTCTGCATTTTTGGCTTGTCATCTATGAAATGAGGTTAGTAGCATCTACCTTCCAGGGCTTGTATAAACATTAAATTAGTTAAATATGTGAACCACAGTGTCTGGTTGTGGTAGGCACAATGTTACATGTTTACCATCCATTTCACTTTCCTTGGCATGGAGCTAAACTATATTCATAAACTCCAGCTCCCCAAAAATCTAAGTATGGTCACCTAAGTCTCGGCAGTGGAATGCAAACAGAAGTGATGTGTCACTTGTAGACTGCTGCAGGTAAGTCTTCTGTATTCCATCCACACTGCTAGAAGTGAATAACTCTGAGATGAAAAAGTTACAGGATGGAAAGAAGGTATTTCCCCAAATCATCACTTGGAGGAAAGCCAAAAAGAAAAGTCACCTGACCCATATCAGATTCTGCTAATATCTATCAGATTTTTTTTTATAAAGCCATTGGGATTTGGGGGTTTACTGATTGCAGCAGCTAGAGTTATTTACTCTGCAATACATTTGCTCATGGTAAACACTTGAGGCATAGAAGCTATCAACATTATTATTATTATTCACAATAAAAAGTGATGGCTAATGTCAGCTTTATACTTGAATCATACTTAATATTAATTGGTCAGATGGATTAAAACAATTTCCTTTACTCTGAAAACCTTCTCTCCTTACCACATTTTTTTTTCCAGCTGTGATTCATCCTTACCTCATTAAAAAAATCATTGCATGTCCTCAGGAGGCTGTGTTCACAAGAATTACAAAGTACAGTAAGTATTTTATATTTTATTATAATCTGTTCCATTTCTTTAAGGTCTCCACCTAACCTATACTTCTTAAAGCCACTGGTTCTTATTCATCTTCATGATTGCTTTTATGAAAAAGAAATTAATATAATATGTAGGTGGAAGGTACTGATTAGTAATGTTTGATCTATAGTCATAAATCTATTTGGACATAATTTTGGGTATTTATAGACTAACAAACTTAAATGCATGGACATGTGATTCCATTGAAGTATTGTAAGTTATTCACAGACAAATGAGTAGGTATAAGAGGCCTAAAGTAGTATGAGGTAGAACAATTTAACCTCATTTAAAAAGCCCCACATATTCCATGTACATATTTCTGGGAATGAGAAATAATTTCAAAGTGTTCTGATGTCAAGTATTCTGTTATTTTTTAAAGGTTTTACACTAAGGACCCATTTAGTGGCTAGCATTTTGTGACTCTGACAGTACCCAGCTGAGGCAAATGGGTGGGATGGTTGGTTGTTCTTGGTTGAATTAAATTATGTTTCCTCACAGTGACCTCTGGGGGATTCCTCCACTCTTCCTTCAATCCACCAGTTCCTTCCCTTCTCATCTATTCTTTCCCAGATTTCTCACAAAGGCAAAAATGGCCCAAAGGGCTTTGCTGTGTAACTAGGTGTTGGGAGGCTGAAGTACTGATGGATCCCTTTCCCCGGATTTATTTTAGAGTGGTCATGACTAATTGACTATTAAAATGGAAGTGAGGAGGACCTCTTGTCAGCAAATGAGGCATATTTGGGGTTGATGGCTTTCCTACTCACAAGAAAAGGCACATCAAACTTAATGTAAGACACCAGGCACAACTACCAAGCACAATTAGTAAATGGGTAATCGCATTTTCATATTATTATCTCATTTGACCCTCATAGCAGCCTTTCCTGTGACATGGGAGGAAAATAGTATTATCTTCCTTTTACTGAAGAGAATACAATCAGAGATGGTAAGATAAGAGCCAGTATGTTCTGCTTAAACCTGAATCTACACCATGCTAATATTCCAAAAAGTATGAAGAACCTACTGTGGCCAGGTGCCACTGCAATTGCTGTGTGACCTTGGGCAAGTTACTTAATCTATCTGTGCCTCAGTTTCATCAGCTGTAAAATGGGAATTATAATACTGACTTTATGGGGTTGTTGGAGGATTAAATAAGTTAACTTATATAGTGTCCTGAGAACAGTTCTGGGGCATAATATGCATTCAATAAGTATAAGTTATCATGATATATTGTGGTAATAGAAACGATTACTCCTAATTAGTAAGTAAAAGAATTTGATTTCAAAACAAGGTTTTCTAACTCTAAATTCAGTGTTCTTTCAATCATAGCACAGCTGTCTCAGACTACCTTACTATTCTCCCAAAGCAAGTTAGGTGTCATGCGACCCAAAGAATAAAGTTAGTATTATGTTTTATATCAATCTCAACAATTTAGTGCTAAAATGCTAAACAATCACTTAAATATCATAAACATACACTAACGTACATGGTATTTTTGTTCACCTTTAAAGATTCATAAACTGTAAAATTCATTCTATTAGTTTACTTTTGAGTAGTTTTTTTTTTTTTTTTAAGAGACAGGATCTCACTCTGTCACCCAGGCTGGGGTTCAGTGGTCTAATAATAGGTCACCGCAGCCTCAAACTCCTGGGCAATCCTACCTTGGCCTCCCAAAGCCTTGAGTAGAATTTCCTGTGAATATTCTGGAAGGAATTTTTCTAACATTAGAAGTAAATACAAGCTCATCTTGATTCAGGGACGTAAAACATACTCAGAAACTTGAATAATAATCCTTTATAAAAAAATAAAACCATGTGAAGGTTTGTTATATTATAGGTAAACGTGTCGTGGAGTTTGTTGTAAAGATTATTTAATCACCCAGATATTAAGCCTAGCATCCAATAGTTACTTTTATTCTGCTCTTCTCCCTCCTCCCACCCTCACCCTCAAGTACACCCCAGTGTGTTGTTCCCTTCTTTGTGTGCATGAGTTCTCATTATTTAACTTCTACTTATAAGTGAGAACATGTGGTATTTGGTTTTCTGTTCTGTTTTAGTTTGCTAAGGATAATGGCCTCCTGCTCCATCCATCTTCCTGCAAAAGACATGGTCTTGTTCTTTTTTATGGTTGCATAGTATTCCATGGTGTATATGTACTGCATTTTCTTTATCCAGTACCCAGAGGAATATAAATCATTCATCATAAAGACACATACATATGACTGTTCATTGGATAATAATTCTTATTCATTGATTTAGTCACTCAAGAAGTATTTACTGAGTTCTTTCTACATGTAAGCATTGTGTTATTCTCTATGTAGATGAAGAAGTGTCAAGCTTCCTGCCTTCAAAAGAAGAAAATATAATAATTTTGCTTGAAATTTCCTTCTCAGTGCTAACAGTACATGAGGAGAGAAAAATAATTGAATTTTTCCTAAATTATTTTTTAAGAGGGTGTGAAAAGGATGATAGTGTTATTGCTTCTCTAATTAGCATGTATTAAAACAACAACAACAAAATAATAATCCTTCCCTCTGCAAAACCTACAACTCATTTTAATTCCTCAAATATTTGCTATTGACACAGCACCTCACTAGGTGGACATAGTCCTTGTCCTCTAGCAATCTGTGGTATAGCAGAGCAGATGACGATAATACAAGGCAGAAAATGATCCATGGTTTTCAAATGGTATGTATTTAGAGAAAGGTAATGTTGAAGTGGTAGAAGTAATCAAAGTTTTATGAAAGAGGTAGTATGTAAATAGGGTCTTGAAAAGTAAGTAGAATTTTGACAAGTGCTATTGTTGCAGGCAGTAGAAAAGTTTAGTACAATACAGAGCTGCTGCGCTGTCCAATATGGTAGCCATCAGCCACATGTAGCTATTTAAATTTGAACTGGTTAAAATTAAACAAAATAAAAAAATTCAGTTCCTTGGTCACACTAGTCGCCTTTGAAATGCTTTATAGCCACCTGTGACTAAAGGTTATGGTATTGAGCAGTGCAGAGTAGAACATTTTTATCATAATAGAAATATCTATTGGAAGGGGTGCTACAGGAGTGGGAATGAAGAAAGGTCAGGAGGTGGAAATAATGAATTATCTAAATTTCTGTCCAAGTCCTTAGACAAAACATCAGAAATAATAATATATCCATGTATTTCCTCCCCAAATCTAAATTGGAAATACATGCCTATGTAAGGATCAATGACTCAATTGTTTCAGTGGCAGGTCTGGTTCAATAATCATGCTGAGTTCATACTATAAATCAATAATGAAGACATAAAACTTAACAGGCTTATCTAATTGCTTCATCTATCTGAGCATGCAGATCACAGTGGCTGAAAGCCAGGCCCTAGGGCACAGCCAAGTGTGGGTGCTGCTGTTTCTTCTGGCAGGAACCTGTTGTCTGAGTGGGTCCATGCTGAATGACTTGGGGCTGTCACAGTTGCAGTTCACTAAGAACATATTCATTATTAAATTATTTACTACTTTGGAAATAGTGACAGCTTCTGCTGCAAGCCTAAAAGGTAGTTAGAGATTTGAGGAACTAAACTGTAAGAAACAAGTCTTGTTCTGTGAATATGGATGAACTGAGCAATGTGTGACCACAATCATTGATAAACTTGTGAAGTGCAAACGTCATCATTTTGATAAGAGCTTCTGTTTGTTCTGTCAGAAGGGAGGTTTGGCTCAGCCTCCTAAAGTTGCGGTGTTTTTACAAAGCCAGCCAGGCAAAGGTCTCATTTTCCTTGAGGTACAAATGTGTACAGGGCCAGGAAACCGTATAATGAGGCTTGAGAAATCTATGGGGTTTTTTTGAGGACTTAATCTGGGAGGAGAACTGCTTTCTCAGATACCTTAACTCCCAAGAAGAGAGTCCTTGTGCACAGAACTTGTGGGAGGCTCCATCCGCTGGTCTTTACCTTTGGATACACTGTGCAAGTTTCATGACAGAATCATTAAGATAATCAAATTGTCTTAATTCTGGTGCAATTCATGGATGTACTCATAAATTTAGGTAAAGTGAAACGCATCAGCATAGTTTCTGTTCTTTAAAATAAATATGAAAATATAGACAAAAAAAAAAGAAAAAGAAACCTATGGGACTCTAAAAGGTGTCCCTTCATTGGTTAAAAAAAAAAAAGAAAACCTGATTATTTGGGGAAATCAAGCTAGCTTGGAATATGCTGAACCCATATTTTTTGGTTGGGTGGTTCCTCTATTAATTTTAGACCCAATCATTGCTTATAGCTTGAGTCTTTTAAAATATTATTCAATAAAAACGGACTTTTAATGTGCATATGGAGGCCGGTATGGTGGTGCACATCTGTAATCCCAGCACTTTGGGAGGCCAAGGAGGGCAAATTGCCTGAGTTCATGAGTTTGAGACAAGCCTGGGCAACATGCTGAAATCCCATCTCTACAAAAAGTACAAAACTTAGCTGGCATAGTGGTGTATGCCTGTAGTCCCAGCTACTCAGGAGGCTGGGGTGAGAGGATTGCTTGAGCCTGGGAGGGCGAGGCTGCAGTAAGCTGTGTTTGCATCACTGCATACCAGCCTAGAAGACAAAGTGAGACCCTACCTCCAAAAAAATGTACATATGGTATTTTTTTTGACACTATCATTAAGGATTTTATTTACACATGCTCATTGGATAACAGATAAGTGTCTTCTCTTAAAAGAACTTGTGAATATCAACAAAAGGTAGTAAGGCAAACAGTGGGATACTAACTTTAAGTTAGTTTTTAAAAGTAAGATGTAATCTATGGATAACTTACATATATATTTGTTATATTGTTTTTCTTATGAAGGAAGCTTATAGAACCATATTTTTTCTTTTGAAAGACTGGCATTTAGAAGAGTCATGTAAACCTGTTTTTTTTTTTTTTTTTTTGAGATGGAGTTTTGCTCTTGTTGTTCAGGCTGCCTGGAGTACAATGGCATGATCTCAGCTCACCGCAACCTCCGCCTGCCGGGTACAAGCGATTCTCCTGCTTCAGCCTCCCGAGTAGCTGGGATTACAGGCATGTGCCACCATGCCTGGCTAATTTTGTATTTTTAGTAGAGATGGGGTTTCTCCATGTTGGTCAGGCTGGTCTCGAACTCCTGACCTCAGGTGATCCGCCCACCTTGGCCTCCCAAAGTGCTAGTATTGCAGGCATGAGCCACCGCACCCAGCCATCAAAGCATTTTTAGAACTCCATAATGCTATGGGTTGGTGTATCAGAAAGGAATTGCTATGCCATAAAAAGCATTTTTGCAACCCTAGTCATATATGAGCAACTATTTTCATATAATGTTAACCAATGTCAAGAGAAAAAATGAAAAAATATGCATACCAGGAAAACCTAGAGAAATACAGATTTAATATTTTTCAGTTTGTCATACTTTTTGGAGAATGCTTATAATGACACATGGTTTTCAATTATTTGGTGTTTCTCAATTTTGCATTTGCTTGAGACTGTTCCCTCAATGAACTCAACATTTTCAAAGGATCAAAAGAGACTTTTTTTTTTCTTTTCTGAACACAGAGAAGTGTGGAGAAAAAATTAATTTCAGTTTTCTTTATTTTCAGATTGCTCCTGAGTTTCATAGATGTGAAATCATACTGATGATGCAACCATATATAGCATTATTTTGCTGGTTCATGCTACCTCAGCAGAAAGTAACAAGGCTAATTCTTTTTCTCTGCATGATCAAAATCTATTACATTATTGAGAAGCCTACCAGTCGATAGACACATATTTATTTTGGGATAATCCAGCTCCTAAAATACTATCGATGACAATTGACCTTTAGCTGGATTGCAAGAACAGAATACGAACAACTCATTTTTTTCCCAGTTTCATAATTTTGGCATCCATATATTTTTTTTAGACAAACTTAGGCTGCCTTTGCTTGGGTATGATAGATATTTTAGAATATCTCTGACTCATGAATATAAATAGTTGTGCAAAAATAAATTTCATAAAACCAGAGCTGGTAACAAAAATCACCTGGAGATCAACAACTCTGAAAGAATCTAGTGTCACATTCCTTAGAATGTCAGATTAAACTAACATGTGCCAGTCAATATTGCTACACTGCGACCCCTGATGCCTCCTAAGCAAAACTATTAAGTCCAACATTCTCTCCTGTAAGCACTTATCTGTAAGGATGGCTAACATGTCCTCTGAAGCAGATATTGAGACTGATTGGACAATAGGTAGATACCAGACAGGGGCCTGGGGGCCGACCTCTAGAAATAGGGGGAGAAAATCTTAATCTGCAACACAATGCCGTTCTCTTGAAACCCTATCATTTTCACTTCCCATGTGTCTGCTGCCTGACTGTGAATGGATTTGAAAAGGAATGGTTAGTGCTGAAAATTGGATCAGAGCTAACATTCTCTCATTTTTATCAGCAGCTGCCAAAGGTCATCTGACATAATAGCTGATGAATTCAAGCCCAGTGGATTTCATTTGCAATTTTCAATTTACTGAGGCCTCCAAACCCCACGGTGATAAAAGCTTCCCCTATCGTGGCCTGTCACAAACATCAAGAAACTGCACAAACGCACAAGAAAGAAAAAAGAGAAAGCTGTGCATCATCACAGCTATAGATAAGGAGAACAGGAAGAAATGGTATCATGCAGGAAGGTGGGGAGCAGCCTGTGTGGCTAGTTCTCTAAATGCCAATTGAAACGAAAAGACTATGGGGAACAATCAAATAACTTCCACAGAATAACAACATGTTTCTTTGGAGCTTTTATGTGAAAATTGCCTTCTAATCTCTCTGACTTGACATGCTCCCACACAAAAATGTAAGTGTAAATATGCAAATAAATAAATGAATAAATAATCTTTGCTTACCTGGTCATTGGAAAGCACACTCTCTGTGCTGTATTTACCATAGTTTTGCTTTACAAAATGTAGGCTCATAGAGGGTCTTTGATCAAGGAAGTATAGGCTCAGCACTAAGAAATCATTTTTCTTAATTTTTTTTTTTTTTTTGCAGAGAAATGGTAGATTCTTTGATTGATTTGCCAGGGAAGTCAAAGGACTGACATAGCAACTACTTCTAAGTGGATCTGGATGTAGTACATATCAAAGATGCATTAGCAAGAAGAAGAAAGTCATTTTCCCCCTTGTCAAACATTTACAATGAACTTAGGCAAGATCGGGAACTGAATCCTGTTCCCAGGCAATTGTTCAAATTGAGCAAAGCAGATGTGTGTTTCTTGGAGAATGGCAAGTTTGATCACTCAGCAGGTCACCTTTGTCCTATCCTACTCAACTCATGCCATGGCCTGGCAAAGGAGAAAGCAAATAGATGTCCACTGCTTGAGGTGTAGCTGCTGGGAGAATTTAGTTTCAAACAGGGATGTCTTGATCCTGTTTCTACCAAATAGATTCAGGAGGGCTTATGAGGTTTGTCTGATGCAGTAAGAGGACTTGGCAGTGGGCACGTACCAACCTGCGAATGCCAACATTTCTGATGACACTTGACAGGAAAATCTGAGAATGGTATCAACAGGACCAGAATATTAACTTTATTTGTGTGTTGCTAACTGTGTGACAATCACAGTTTGGAAAGGAAAAGAGAATAATTCCTGGTTGACTCACATGACAGTGAGAGATTGCCTATTGTAGAGTTATTCTTTAAAATTGCAACAGCCAAAATAAAAGTAGGAGCTACTTGTTGTAAGTGAATCTTGAGTTCTTTGAAATTAAACTGTTCCTTAAGATTCTTCTATTAGCAAAAATTTTAACAATCTTTTAATTCTTCAAAGTCTCAAAATAGAAAATAGTTTCCTCAGTAGTTGAAAATGGCAGGTATTAACATTTTGAAATAAGAGAAATAAAACTTTATTCTAAAGCTGCAGAAAATGTGGAAAGTAATAATATTTTAGCATTTTAGTATTTTTCCCCTACACAAAATTATCAGGATGCCATTTTTTAAAGGTTGCTTTCATCCCACCTTTTTGTTTGTTTGTTTGTTTGTTTCTATAGGTTCAAGGAGAACTCTCTATGGTTTGCAATTTCCATGGGTTCTCTTTCAATTATTAGCGTAATACTGAGACCTCACTGGTGGTAAAATATTATTTAATGGGATCTTAATTTAGACAGGCTTCTAAAAATACATACAATTTGGTAAGAGTTTTTCATTATCGCTGTTCTATGGCAGTGATATAAGGCAAGCTGTACCAATTGGTCTGCAGTTACACAGCATAAAGGTTAATCTCTTTTATGTTCCTTTTATTAGAAAGGCAGATCTGAATCTTCGGGGCAGAGTCCTAAATTGTTCTTGAAGCTGGATTGGTTCACAGAGACTCTTCCCTCTCATACCCTATGGATAATTACATTCAGTCAGTCCAGAGTATTCACTTCAGTTTGAATGGTAAAAAAGAGCATTTCTCATTTCATTAATTAGTTCTTTCATTCCTTCATGCAGCATTTATTTAGTGCCTACTAAGCGTAGGTATGTTGAGAACTATAAATAAGACTTTCCCCACTTTCAAGTAGTTTACAAAAGACAGGAGTAAAGACTGTTTTAAATTTGTCTTCTTTCTTACCTCACACCGCCTCCCCCCTCCCAAACTGAGTTTATGTCATGTATCTATTAAAACTTTAAAATAATAAAAAGCTTATACTGAGAATTTGGGTGATGGAATAATACCTTTGGCAACTAGATAACATCTTATTTTGTGTTTCCCATTTTTTGGTAATATGTGCATCACCATAACTTTTTTTTGTTTTGCCAAATTGATATACACTCTATTCTTACTAAATAACTTTTCTTTGAACTCAGCTTTAAAAAAATTAAATAAATTCAGTTAGAAAGGCATCATTAGATATACTACCACAAATAGAAAGCCTGTATCACAAGCTATGAATAAAAAATAATTATAAATATAACTATATAACTATTATTGTATAACCACCTACATTATCTCATGTTCTATGGGCGGTAAAAGTATCACTCTTTGGAAAATACTGGTTTTGTGCTTGATGCTGATAAAAACAACTGCTGCAGATTTGACTGCCATAAGAACGGAAGCTCTGTGAGAACAGGTACTTTGATTTTTTTCTTGCTGTACTCCAGTTCCAAGAACAATGCCTAGCAAATATTAGGTGCTAAAACATAATTTTGAAATAAATAAAAGTCAGTTAGCTTCTGAAAGATCAAGTTGTATTTCTCCTATCATCATACTCATTGTGCTTTATAATAATTACTTGTTTAATGTTTCTCATAATCACTGCACTGGTCAAAAGCTTTGCTTTTCTTGTTCATTCCTGTTATAATCATTAATGCCTAGAACTATGTCAGGAACATAGTAGGTGCTCAATAAATATTCATTGAATAAAGGGACTTGCCATTCTAAAGTCATACAGCTTCTATTGCCTCATTGGTCATTTTTTATTAAAGGAGCTCAACTGGCCAATATTGGTTTAAAGCTATTCAACATCTGGCACATTAAATAAAAAAAATTTTTTTGTTGAATAAATAAATAAATGAATTAACATTTTTGTGACACCAGAAAAAGAGTTAACTCTGTTTATAGAAAGACAGATCTTAAAGGGAGAACAGATAATTCTTTTCAATGCTTAAATGTAGTGCCAATTTTCAATTCTTGAATAGGTCACCCCAGCAAGGTTTTCTTACAATTTTACAAATTAAGATTGCACTAAAATTTATGTGTTTGTAGAAAAACTGACAAATATTGAGGTCAGCAAATTACACCAAATGGTAACAGCCAGTGATTTGATGGTATATTTTTATTTAAATTGCTTTTATGAATTCCTTGATTTACTTAAGAATCAAGCATCCTGACTAGACAAGTGATATTTACAAAATCTGAGTTTACGTTTTTCTGTTACAAAGACATCCATAAGAAGAAATAGTGAAAAATTAGCTGCATTTCTCTGGTCCCCACCTCCAAAGGAGTATTGTCAATCACTGCCTAAAACATAAGCTTTTGTAGGTTTTGAATGCTTTGAACTGGAAAACAACTATTTTACTGGATAATTAAAGGGTGTTACAACTGATTGAGCTTGTGTAGAATCAGGAAAATTGGTGGGATTGGATGGACATATAGGTCACAACACTTTTCTTTTGTAATATTTTCTACTGCAAATGATTCTTCAGTTGAAAATCAAGGCTTGAGCTGAGGTATCACAAATGGCTTCATAAAGTATGACTTGAAAATCAGACACTGGGAGAACTATGTTGATCGTTTAACAAATCAGACACAGCTTAAATAAAGGAATGATTTCTTTAATAGACTAATTCCTTCTCATAAATTTACTGATTGAATTATGTATAACCAGTTTCATTTGAGCAAATCTTCATTTCTCTAATCTGCCCTATATGGAATAGGGTTCAGTAAGATATTAGTGGATATTTTGTTGAAAAAAAATTTGAGGTCAGAAAAGTTTAGAAAATTTTGGGCTGAACAGATTTTAAAATCTGCCCTTCAGAATATATAGTAATCAGTTAATTTATAAAGGGTAATATTACCAAACATTTAAGAACTCACTACTCAACTCAATCAACATTTCTCATTTTTTAATATCTTTTAAGAAGTAATAAAATATTACATTTAATTAAATGTCCCTCTATACTTTTTCCCACTTCCATTCTCTTCTTACTCTTTTCAAAGGCAATCAACATTCTAAATTTGATTCATTCCCACACATACTAACACATAATACATGTATATAGCATTGCATGATGTAAAAGTTACTATACATTGCATAATATTGTACAAAACTTCTGGCCTCAAATAATCCTCCCATCTTAGACTTCCAAAGTGCTGGGATTACAAAAAAGAGCCACCACACCTGGCTATAATGGTTACTAACTCTTTATATTAACTGTAGCTATTGTATTTTTAATGGTATTAAATGTATTTTTAAATGCCACTAATTCATTCATTTTCATGGCTCAGTAGTATTCCATCATGCATATATACCACAGTTTATTTATCCACTCGTTGATTGATGGGCATTTGGGCTGGTTCTGCATTTTTGCAATTGCGAATTGTGCTGCTATAAACATGCATGTTCAAGTGTCTTTTTCATATAATGACTTCTTTTCCTCTGGGTAGATACACAGTAGTGGGGCTCCTGGATCAAATGGTAGTTCTTCCTTGAGTTCCTTTTTTTTTTTTTTTTTTTGAGACGGAGTCTCGCTGTCTCCCAGGCTGGAGTGCAGTGGATCTCGGCTCACTGCAAGCTCCGCCTCCTGGGTTCACGCCATTCTCCTGCCTCAGCCTCCCCAATAGCTGGGATTACAGGCGCCCGCCAGCACGCCCAGCTAATCTTTTGTATTTTTAGTAGAGACGGGGTTTCACTGTGATAGCCAGGACGGTCTTGATCTCCTGACCTCGTGATCCACCCGCCTCGGCCTCCCAAAGTGCTGTGATTACAGGCATGAGCCACCCTGCCCGGCTCTTTTAGTTTTTTAGGGAATCTCCACACTGTTTTCCCGAATTCCATGAAAATACCATCATCATTCTTCACGAAACTAGAAAAAATAATCCTGAAATTCATATGTGAACCAAAAAAGAGCCCAGCCCACGGGGCCAAAGCAAGACTAAGCAAAAAGAACAAATCTGATGGCATCATATTACCTGATTTCAAACTATACTATAAGGCCATAGTAACCAAAACAGCATGGTACTGTTATAAAAACAGGCACATAGACCAATGGAACAGAATAGAAAACCCAGAAATAAACCCAAATATTTACCTAACCAATCTTTAAAGCAAACAAAATCATAAAGTGGGGAAAGGACACACTATTCAACGAATGGTGCTGGGATAATTGGCAAGCCACATGTAGAAGAATGAAACTGGATCCTCATCTCTCACCTTATACAAAAATCAACTCAAGATGGATCAAATACTTAAATCTAAGACCTAAAACTATAAACATTTTAGAAAATAACATTGGAAAAACCTTTCTAGACATTGGCTT
This sequence comes from Trachypithecus francoisi, assembly GCF_009764315.1. Taxonomy (NCBI): domain Eukaryota; kingdom Metazoa; phylum Chordata; class Mammalia; order Primates; family Cercopithecidae; genus Trachypithecus; species Trachypithecus francoisi. The sequence continues at coordinate 128,698,660 of NW_022681453.1, read as the reverse complement.
AGGCAAGGATTTCATGACCATGAACCCAAAAGCAAATGCAATAAAAACAAAAATAAATAGCTGGGACTTAATTAAACTAAAGAGTTTCTGCACAGCAAAAGGAACAGTCAGCAGTGTAAACAGGCAACCCATAGAGTGAGAGAAAATCTTTACAATATATACATCAAATAAAGGACTAATATCCAGAATCTACACACACACAAAAAAACTCAAACAAATTAGCAAGAAGAAAACAATCCCCTCAAAAAGTGGGCTAAGCACATGAATAGACAGTTCTGGAAAGAACATACACAAATGGCCAACCATGAAAAAATGCTCAACATTACTAATGATCAGGGAAATGCGAATCAATACCACAATGTGATACCACCTTACTCCCTTGAGAATGGCCGTAACAAAAAATCAAAACATAATAGATGTTGGTGTGGATGCAGTGAAGAGGGAACACTTCTACACTGCTGGCGGAAATGTAAACTAGGACAACCACTATGGAAAACAGTAGTATAGTATTTATTATTTTTTAATAATCTTGGCTGGGCATGGTGGCTTATGCCTGTAATCCCAGCACTTTGGGAGGCCAAGGCAGGCAGATCACAAGGTCAGAAGATCAAGACCATCCTGTCCAATATGGTGAAACCCCGTCTCTACTAAAAATACAAAAAAAATTAGCCAGGCCTGGCGACCTGTGCCTGTAGTCCCAATTACTCAGGAGGCTGAGGCAGGAAAATTGCTTAAACCCAGGAGGCGGAGACTGCAGTGACCCAAGCTCATGCCACTGCACTCCAGCCTGGCGACAGAGCGAGACCCTGTCTCACAAAAAAAACCCAAAAAACAAAAAAACAAAAAAAACTACCATAATATTTAATTGATTCCTTTTCACTCCTAATGTTATTTGTGCCTGAATATGTGCTTGTGCACCTTCCCCCTCTCTCTGTCTCTCTCTTGAACTTTCTCTCTCTCTCTCTCCTGCACTTTCTCTCTCTCTCTCTCCCCATCTGTCCTGCTAAAAACTAGGTTCTGTCAATTCTCACTAATGTTTTTGTTTTTATTTCATTTATATCTGTTCTTATTACTTGTATTTCTTTGTATTCCTCTGTTTTATTAGGGTATAGTTGAGAAATAAAAACTGTATATATTTAAGGTGTACATATGATGATTTAGTATATGTATATGTTGTGAAATTATTACCATAATCAAGTTAATTAACATTATTACAGGTTTTTCTTTTGTTGTAACTTCATTGAATTTACTCTGTTTTTTCCAGCTTCTTGATCTCTCAACTCATGTATTTTCAGAAATTTTAGTTTCAAAATATTTTTATATTTACAAGAGATTTATGCCTTAAATCAAAAATATTTATGGTTATATTTTAAAGTATTTTAATGTACATTTTGTAAAAGTGTTTTTGTTGTTCATTTCTAACAATTGCATTATGGTTGGAGACATGTAACATATCTATTTGATGACATTTTTTGATATTTGCTTTGTGACCTGTTAAATGGACAATTTTCATAAATATTCCATGCCCTTGGACATTATTTTATTTACTGGATACTATGCCTAATCTGTGTCTAATCTACTATTACTTTGTGTGCTGGCTTTCATTTTTCCTTTTGAGAAAACAGCTATCTTATTTAGTAATGTTTTTTAAAAACATTTTAAGAAGCCCTCAAGAAAGTGAAGATTTGTGGGCCCAATATCCAGGGAAAGAAAAAACCTATGTGTCTTAGATAAAATTCATTATTTTTGGCATTCAAATATTTTATATTGCTGTTAATGTTTTGTCTGCTTGACCTATACATTTCTAAAAGAAATGTCTGAAAATATCACTCTAAAAATGTACACTTGCCAATTTTTACTTGTAATTTGTCATTTTTTGTTTGGAACATTTTAAAGCTGTGATGCTGGGTACATATCAGTTCATTATTGTTATATCTTTTTGAGGGTTTATTCCTTTTATTATTATGTGGAATGCCAATCTATCATTAATAATGCTTTTAGTTGAAATTCTATTTTGTCTTACCAGCTTTCTTTTGATGAGTGTGTTCCCTGAGAGAAGGTAAGTCGTGCAAAACCTTGTAAGTAAAGAGTTTTTTTAAGCTTTTCTTTTAGTGAGATAAGAAACCATTAGAGGATTTTGAACCAAAAAAATGCCATGATATGACAGATGTTCAAAAGAGTCACCTTGACCGTTGTGTGAATAGACAGAAGTGGGTTGGGGTGGAAGCAGGAAGAATTTTTAAGTCTATTGTAATAAAATTGGCAAGAGATGATGGGAATGTACACTGCCTGAAATGGCAATCCAAGCTGTTTAGGATCAATTTTCCTGCTGAGAATGACTGGTTAAACAGGACAAAATATACTTTTTGAATCTAGAAAAAACATTTAAGAAGCTCCAAGAAAGTGAAGATTTGTGGGTCCAACAGCTAGGGAAAGAAGAAACCTAGAGGACTGAGTCCAACATTTGCTTGGCTCTCCCCTTCAAGGTGTTTGCCAGTTCTAAAAGCATTGCAAAGAGGCCAAGAAGCTGTGCAAAGCTTTCAGGACTCTCAGAGCCCACCAAGGAGGCAAGGCCTTGATAATAACCCAAGCCTTTGGTTTGTGAACCAGAAAGTCTATGTTATTAGAGTAAAATTAATCTAGAACTAGGTTATAGGGATTAAAGCCAAGCTTTGAATGAATTTATTTCCTAGTTCATCACATTTCAAGGTGACATGAGATCAGGGGTGGTCATAGCCTAAATTTTTGCAGAAACAATTGTAACGCATCACTAAAGAAAGATAAAGTTATCAGAAGCTTCAAAATATCTTTAAAATAATAATGAGGGAGATGAGAAGACATGACCTGACAAAAAGTAGATACTAGAAATAAATACACTGGAGATATGGATAATGAAGTTATCAGGCCTAAGTTTAAAAATAATTTTGTTCCTTATGTCCAAGGAATTAAAAGGTAGGATGAAGCATTTTAACAGGAAATTGAAAACTATATAAGAAAATCAAATAAAAATTTTAGAAGGCTGGGCGTGGTGGTTCATGCCTGTAATCCCAGCACTTTGGAAGGCTGAGGCAGGCGGATCACCTGAGGTCAGGAGTTCGAGACCAGCCTGACCAACATGGAGAAACCCCATCTCTACTAAAAATACAAAATTAGCCGGGCGTGGTGGCGCATGCTGCTCAGGAGGCTGATGCAGGAGAATTGGTTGAACCTGGGAGACAGAGGTTGCAGTGAGCCAAGATTGTGCCATTGCACTCCAGCCTGGGCAACAAGACTGAAACTCTGTCTCAAAATTAAAAAAAAAAGTAGAAAAAAAAAATAATAGGGTTTAATGGCAGATTAGACACAGTTTAAGAAAGAATTTATGAAGTGGAAGACAGTTCAAGAAAAAACATCAGATAACCATGAAGAGACAAAAGAATGGAAAACAGAGAAAAGAAGCATAAAAGGTATATCAGATACATTCATAGAAGAGAGAGTAGAGATGAACTAGGTAAGAGGCAATATTTGAAGAGATAATGGCTGAGAACTTTCTAAACTATTAAAAGATATCAAGCCACCTTTTAAACAAGCATGGTAAACACTACATAGAATAACTACAAAGACAACCTGAGTTAGGCTGTTTTTGCATTGCTCTAAAGAAAAACCCCAGGCTGGGTAATTTTTAAATAAAAGAGATTTATCTTGGGTCATGGTTCTGCAGGCTGTTCAGGAAGTATGACACTGGAATCTGCATCTAAAGAGGGCTCAAGAAGGTTCTAATCATGGCATAAGATAAAGGGGGAGCCAGGATAGCACATAAGCAGGGACAAGAAAAATATGCTAGGCCCTTTTGAACAACTGGCCCTTGTGTGAACCTGTAGAGTGAGAACTTGCTCATTGCTGCAACACAGCACCAAGCCATTTATGAGGGATCTGTCCCCATGACCCAAACACCCACTACTAGGTACACCTCCAATATTGGAGGCCACATTTCAACATGAGATTTGGATGGGACAAACCATCCGAATCATATCACAACCACCCCAAAGCACGTAATAGTGAAAGAACTGAAAACCAATTCAGGGGGAAAATCTTAAAAGCAGAAAGAAAGAAAACCATATTACCTTAAGAGGCAAAAATAAGATAGCTGTTTTCTCAAAAGAAAAAATGAAAGCCAGCACACAAAGTAATTATGTTTTTAAGACACTGAAAGAACTTTGTTGTCAACCTAGAATTTTATACTCAGTGAGACTATCTTTTAAAAATGAAGCCATTCTCTCCAGCCTGGGTAACAGAGAGTGACTCTGTCTCAAAAAAAAAAAAAAAAAAAAAAAATGAAGCCATTCTCAAACATGACCAAGAGATAAGACATCAACATGCTTACGAATTTTATAATAATAAAAGTTTCAACCCACCAAAAGGTTTAAAATTCTGACTTTGTATGCACCTAATGACATAGCATGAAAAATATATAAAGCAACAATTGACAAAATTAAAAGAAGATATAGATAAGTTTGCTATTGTGGTGGAATAATTCAACATACCTGTCTCAATAACTGATAGAACAAGCAGACAAAAAATATGAACAGAAGATTTAAATACAATTAACAAACTGAACAATTCACCCCTAAATTACTTTCTTTTCAAGCAAACATGGAATAGTTGTTCAAATTGACATATAGTAAACTATTAAAGAAAAAAAAATTCAGAGCATTTTCTCCTACTACACTGGATATATACTAGATGTCAATAACAGTAACAAGGCTAAAAAAATCACAAAATTTAGGAGTTAAACAATAAACTACTAAATGTGCAAGGGGGTCAAGGAAGAAATCACTCTGGAAATTAGATCATATTTGAATGGAAGGATAATGAAAATGCTACATATCAAAAGTTGTGGATTCAACTAAAGCTATGCTTTGAGGGAAATTTATATATATATATATATAAATTAGATGAGAATAAAGATTAAAAGTAAGTATTTAAGCATCTACCTCAAGAAGTTAGAAAAGAAAAAGAAAATTAAATCTATAGAAAGTAAGATTGATTTAAAAAAAGAGAAAAGGGAGAGAGAAGGTACACCTACTCAGTAGCAGGACAATACTACAGATCTTACAGATGTAAAACTGACAAAAGATTATAAACAGTATTATGCCAATACATATACAAAATCAGATGAAGTGTACAGTCTTAGAAAAGTATAACTGACCAAGAGGAAATTTAAAAAATCTAAATAGTACTACATTTATTAAAGGACTGGATCTATAGTTTTAAACACTAGGTCTAGATAGCTTCATCAAATTCTATCAAACTTTTGAGGAAGTTTGAGGAACCCCAAATTGTACAAAATCCTCCTAAAAGAATAGAAAAGAGGGAAACCTTTCTAAGATATTTCATGAAGCCAGCATAGCCTTGATATCAAAACTTAATATGAATATTATAAAAAATAAAATTACAGACCTCTCTCTTTCTCTCTCTCTCTCCCTCCCTCCCTCCTTTTCCCTGTTTATTTCTTTCCTCTTTTTCTCAGGAACATAGATACAAAAATTCCAAACAAAATATTAGCAGACCAAATCTAGGAATGCTTACAAAGGTAATATACCATGACCAAGCTGAGCTTATTTCAGTAATGCAAGGCTGGTTTCATATCTGAAATTTATTTCTTTTAAATCATCACATTAGTGAAACAATTGGGAGAAAAATCATGTGATAATTTTAACAGGTCCAGAAATAGCAGTGGATAAAATTCAACACCCATTCATGTTAAACATTTTTAGCAAACCAGAAATAAGCGGTGTTGTGGATGGAATATTTGTGTCCCTCTGAAATTCGTATGTTGGAATCCTATCCCCCAATGTGATGGTATTTGGAGATAAGGTCTTTGGAAGGTAATAAGGGTTAAATGAGGTCATGAGGGTAGGACTTTCAGGGTGGCAATAGTGCCCTTTAAAGAAGAGATAACAGAGAGCTTGCTGTCTTTTTCTCCACATACACACATCATGGAAAGGTCATGTGAGGACACAGTGAGAAGACAGCAGTCTGAAAGCCAGGAAGGAAACCCTTCTCAGAACGTGACCATGCTGGCACCCTGATCTCAGACTTCCAGGCTTCAGAATTATGAGAAAATTAATTTCTGTTGTTTAAGACACCCAGTCTGTAGCATTTTTTTTTATGGCAACCTGAAAAGACTAAGACAGGAGGGAATTTCTTTAAACTGAGAAGAGGCATCTACAAAAAACCTACAGAAAGCATGATAATATATGATAAAATCTTGAAAGAGTTCCCTCTGAAATGTACAATGACACATGGATGCCCTCTATTACTACTTTTCAGCATTGTACTGGGGGTGCTTAGGCAATGGAAGAAGGCAAGAAAAACAGAAGGTATAATGTTTAGAAAGGAAGAAATAAAATTATCATTATTTGCAGATGACATAATTGTATATGTCGAAAATACAAAATAGTACACAAATAAGCTCTTAGAATTAATGTTTTAAAAGAATGTTGGCTATAAAGTCAATATATAAAAATAAATTGTATTTCTACATACCAGCAAAAATCAACTAGAAAATAAACTTAAGAAGTGATATTATATGTGATAGCATCAAAAATCATTAAATCCTTAGAAAATATGTACAGGACCTCTACAAACAGAATAATCACAACTGGGAGAATTTTTAAAGACTAAATTTAATGGAAGAATATAGCATGTTCATGGATTGAAAGACTTAATATTAAAATGTCATTTGTCCTCAAATTGATTCACAGATTAATGCAATTCCAATCAAAATCTCAGTTATATACTACGGAAGGTAGTAGGATTGGTAAAGAATTGAGTCTCATCAAAGTAAAGCTTTACTGAACAACCCAAAGAAGTCATCTAGCCCCATTAAATCAGCTGAGTCAAGAAAGAAAATCCAGTTTTGAAAGACCTGGGCTTTAAGGTGTGAGAAAAATAAGGAATTATTAAGCTAAATTAAGCTTATGCAGATGAGAACATGAATGTTTCTTTTGTGCTTTATGGATGCACATGCCTTTTACATCCATAATTTCCTTGATGGCAGCCAGCATCCTGATACGAAGGGTTATCTTTCACATTCTACTGGTGAGGAAACTAAGACCCAGAGAGCATTTAAAAGGTCATAGAGACTTGAAATTCTAGAACGGGGTAAGAACACATTTTTCCGCCTGGATTGTGTTCATAGCTCTTTCCAGAAAAAGATGTCGAAAACTAATATATGTGCACCACTCAGGGCATGCAGGTACATAAATAAATATTATTTAAATTTAAGGTATATACAATTGCGAAAAAGAAGATATGCACAAATGACTATTGCAAAAGGCAGAAAAGAATAAATACATGCTTTTGAATACACTCTTCCCTCAGCTTGGAATGCCTCGTGTGCCTTTATTCTCTGGCAAACTCTTTGTTGTCCTAAATTTCACTGCAGCGTTTTTTTTTTTTTTCTCTGAGTGATTTTCCCGTCCACACAAGCAGAGTTCAACATTAATTTCATTTGCAGAAGTAGTATTATACAGGGATTAAGAGCAAGGGCGCTGGAGTCATACTCTGAGTTTGCATCCTAGTTCTGACGCTTAGGAGTTATTTAACTTTAGGCAGGTTACTTAGCCTCTCAGTACCTTTATTTTCTTATCTGTAAAAAAAAGATAATATTAGTATCCATCTTATAGGATTATTGTAAAGATTAAATAAGTTAATATATGTAAAGTGCTAGAACGGTGCCTGGTACATAATAGTGCAATGGTACCTATTACATAGGTGAAAGCTGTGATTAATACTACTCAAAAATACTTATTGTGTGCCTCCAAGATGCCAGGGAATATGATCAGTTTAGTTGATAGGCAGACGTGAAATAAATAATTTCCTGTTTTGTAGTGGGGGTGACAGGCAGTGGGTAAATTACTAAACAAGATAATTTCCAGTTTCAAAATTTCTATGAAGGACACACACACACACACACACACACACACACACACAGGGATGTAATAGAGGGTAGTAGGGTGTGGGTGTTTTCTTGAAGTTGGATGGACAGAGAAGTGGTATTTAAGCAATCAGAGTAGAGCATACATACATCTTCATTGTTAATAACGGAAAATGAGAAGAGCCATGAGGAGATCCAGGGGAAGAATGTTCCAAGCTAGAAGAAAAGATAATGAAAGATGCCAAGATTAGGCAACTTTGGCATGTCTGAGAATGGAAATGAGATCGATGTGAGTGAAAAGTAGTGGAGGGCATGAGAGAGATGGAGAATGAAGCTGATGAGGGAAGCACATGTTGGATCATGCAAGACTTTGTAGACCATGGAAAGCGGTGCTGGGTCTATGAATAGCTGGAAACCACTGGAGTAAGTCATAAGCAGTAAGAAGATATGATTTGATTAACGTTTTAGAAAGACTTCTCTGACTTTTCTGTGGAGAATGGTTGCAGGAAGGCAGGACTGGAAGCGGAGACTATTAGGGAGACTGATAGGGCAAGAGATGGTGGCAGTAATGGAAATGGAGAAAAGGGGATCAATCCACCATAAGTTTTGGAAATGTAGTTTACAGGTTTGCCAATAGGCTGGATGTGTGGGTTAAGGAATGACAGGACTCCAAAATGACCAAATGGATGATCTAATCATTCTTTTGGGACATTGGTGGATTTAGAATATGCTTCTCTTCTTTATTTTTTTCACACAAATTCATAATGAATTATTATTTAGCTTCTTATTTCCCATTTATATTGCTTCTTGAGGACATGAGATTGCTTCTTGAGGACATGAGATTTATTTGTGTGTGTTTGTGTATGTGTGCAGTTGTATTTCTAGAGTAGTGTCTTTTTTTTTTTTTTTTTTTTTTGAGATGGAGTCTCAGTCTGTTACCCAGGCTGGAGTGCAGTGGCGTGATCTCAGCTCACTGCAGCCTCCGCCTCCCAGGTTCAAGTGATTCTCCTGCCTCAGCCTCCCAAGTAGCTGGGACTACAGGCATATGCCACCACACCCAGCTAATTTTTGTATTTTCAGTAGAGACGGGGCTTCACCATGTTGGCCAGGTTGGTCTCGAACTCCTGACCTCAGATGATCCACCCGCCTTGGCCTCCCAAAGTGTTGGGATTACAGGCGTGAGCCACCACACCCGGCCAAGTAGAGTGTCTTGTATTGCATGATCAATTAATGCTGGTTAGACTGAACTAAAATAGCACTAAGAGAAGTACAAATAAGGGAATGAGAATGGGAGAAATTATTTGCAGCAGAGGAAGAGACCAAGTCAAGCTTTTTATACTAATGGCACTTGAGATGGAGGTTTGACGGATAGCTGAGTGTGGTTATGCAACAATGAAGAAGAGCCTTCCAGGTAAGAGAAAACAGTGTGTACAAAGTAGGAAAGTGGGGAAGCTAGGATGTGCCCAGTGTAGAATCCTGTTTGGTTGCAGCATAGAGAGTGTGAAAGAGAGCACTGGGAGGTACAATTTTAAAGGAGGTTGATGCCAGACCTTGAAACACTTTGCATGGCAGGCCAGGAAATCTGAGCTTCCTTCAATAGGCCCTGGGGTGTGGTGGGATGGGAGGCATGGAAGGTTTCTGAGGAGGGAGTATTATAATCTGGTTAGAGTTGTGCATTAGGACATTTAATCTGGTATGGTATGCAAGAGAACTCTCACTTTCCGTGGTTGTAATATCTCCCTCTAAAAGTAGCTCCTATGGTCACTGTGCCATTATCCTCTAACCTCTCATCTGTAGTATTTAATCTTTCACTGGGTTGACTGATGGAGAAGCCATAACTCTTTTCATTACGGATCACAACTTGATTAGCATACCAAATCAAATTACATATTTCTGTACTTTTTACATATGCCATTTACACACACACAGAGAGAGAGAGAGAGAAAGAGAGAGAGAGAGAGATACTTCTCAAGACTTGGCTTTCTCTTTCTCTACTTTCCATTCCCAGGATAGATCTCAGGCTTCTTCTCAGAGTCACGTGGCCATGGAGAGAATGACAGTTCAGGTTCTGCTAAGCTCTCTGCCACACACTGGCTATGCTTCCCTTGCTTATCACATTGCCCAGCATGCTCTGAGAGTCATACTCCTATCCTTTTGTAATCTCAGTTCGGCTTTTTGGAAAGACATTTTTTCATCTCTAGTCTGAAAACATGTTGTCATAAAGCTTTCCTTCTAACAACAGAGATCTCTCTATCTCTCTCTTTCTCTCCCAAGTTGCTGCTTCTTTCTATAAAAGATATTTCCCAGCCGGGTGCAGTGGCTCACATCTGTAATCCCAGCACTTTGGGACGCCGAGACAGGTGGATCACAAGGTCAAGAGATCGAGACCATTTGGTCAACATGGTGAAACCTCATCTGTACTAAAAATGCAAAAATTAGCTTGGCATGGTGGCATGCACCTGTAGTCCCAGCTACTCAGGAAGCTGAGACAAGAGAATCGCTTGAACGCGGGAGGTGGAGGTTGTAGTCAGCTGAGATCATGCCACTGCACTCCAGCCTGGGTGACAGCATGAGACTCCGTCTCAAAAAAAAAAAAAAAAAAGAGATTTCCCTTCTCATCACAGGTATACTAGTATTCAAAGGGCAACTGTCCAAGCAGAAAGTCTCCTTTTCATCTCTTTATTTCTTCCAAACTCACTACATATGGATTACATGTGTATACCCAAGAAATGTAGAGCTGACTGTCAGATCAAACCAAAAGAACAAAATAGTTATTCTGACTGCACGTTACAGGAAAATATAATATTTCTAAACGGCAAATAAAGTATTATTCTTTCTTTTGAGAACCATTCTTGTTGGGATGAATTTCACTTAAATAAAGAATTAAAGAAATTGTTTTAAAAAATTCTTTAGCCGGCCGGGCGCGGTGGCTCAAGCCTGTAATCCCAGCACTTTGGGAGGCCGAGACGGGTGGATCACGAGGTCAGGAGATCGAGACCATCCTGGCTAACATGGTGAAACCCCTTCTCTACTAAAAAAAATACAAAAAACTAGCCGGGCGAGGTGGCAGGCGCCTGTAGTCCCAGCTACTCTGGAGGCTGAGGCAGGAGAATGGCGGGAACCCAGGAGGCGGAGTTTGCAGTGAGCTGAGATCTGGCCACTGCACTCCAGCCCCGGCGACAGAGCGAGACTCCATCTCAAAAAAAAAAAAAAAAAAAAAAAATCTTTAGCCACCACTTGAGTGTGACAAATATATTGATGCTTTAAGCTTCAAAATAAAAGTACACTGAAATGCCACCAAAAGGGTATTTTTAAGTACTTTTCCTTTATTTAAGAAGTATTATTTTCTGTATATTTATTCTAGAAAATACAAAGGCCAAAGAAGAATATAAAAATCACCAACTACATAAACAGAATTAAAAATCACATGATCATCTCAATTGATGCAGAAAAAACCTTTGATAAAATCCAACATCCCTTCATGAGTAAAACCCTCAACAAGCTAGGCATCAAAAGAATTTACCTCAAATTAATAAGAGCCATATATGACAACCCACAGCCAACATCATATTGAATGGACAAAAGATGAAAGCATTTCTCTTGGAAACTGAAACAAGACAAGGATACCTACTCTCACTACTCCTATTCAGCATAGTACTGGAATTCCTACCCACAGCAACAGGCAAGATAAAGAAATAAAAGGCATTTAAGTAGGAAAAGAAGTCAAAGTCAAACCATCTCTCTTCACTGATGATATGATTCTATACCTAGAAAACCCTAAAGACTCCACCAAAAGGCTCCTGAAACTGATAAATGACTTCAGTAAAGTTCCAGGATACAAAATCAATGCATAAAAATTAGAAGCATTTCTATACACCAATACCATTCAAGCTGAGAGCCAAATCAAGAATGCAATCCCATTAACAATAGTCACGAAAAATAAAATAGCTTAGAGTACATCTAACCAAGGAGATGAAAGATCTCCGCAAGGAGAACTACAAAACACTTTTGAAACAAACCAGAGATGACATACACAAATGGAAAAAAATTCCATGCTCATGGATTGGAAAAATCAATATTGTTAAAAAGGCCATACTGCACAAAACAATCTATAGATTCAGTGATATCTGTATCAAACCACCAATGTTATTTTTAACAGAATTAGAAAAAAACTATTCTAATATTTATATGAAACCAAAAAAGAGCCTGAATAACGAAAGCAACCCTAAGCAAAAGAAATAAAGCCAGGGGCATCACATCACCTGACTTCAAATTATACTATAAATCTACAGTAACCAAAACAGCATGGTACTGGTAAAAAAACAGATACATAGACCAACAGAACAGAATATAGAACCCAGAAATAAAGTTGCACACCTACAGTCATCTGACCTTCAACACAGTCAATGAAAACAAGCAATGGGGAAAGGACTTCCTAGTCAATAAATAGTGCTGAGATAGCTGGCTAGCCATATGCAGAACTATGAAACTGGGCCTCTACCTTTCCCATATACCAAAATCAACTAAAGATGGATTAAAGAAAGATTTAAATGTAAGACCTCAAACCATAAGAACTCTAAAAGAAAACCTAGGAAATATTATTCTGGACATCAGCCTTGGGAAACAATTTATGTCGAAGTTCTCAAAAGCAATTTCAACAAAAACAAAAATTGACAAGAGGAATGTAATTAATCCAAAGAGCTTGTACATAACCAAAGAAACTGTCAACAGAGTAAACAGACAACCTACAGAATAGGAGAAAATATTCACAAACTATGCATCTAACAAAGGTCTAATATCCAGAATCTATAAGGAACTTAAATAATTCATCAGTCATGAAACAACCCCATTAAAAAGTGGGCAAAGAAAACAATGAAACACTTCTCAAAAGAAGACATACAAATTTGGCCAACAAACATGAAAAAATGCTCGACATCACTAATCATGAGAGAAAGGCAAATCAAAGCCACAATGAGATGCTATCTCACACCAGTCAGAATGGCTATTATTAAGTAGTCAAAAAACAATAGAAGCTGGTGAGGCTATGGAGAAAAGGGAATGCTTATACACTGTTGGTGAGAATGTAAAATAGTTTAGCCATGGTGGAAAGCAGTCAGGAGATTTCTCAAAGAACTTAGTAACTACCATTCAACCCAGCGATCCCACTACTGGATATATACCCCAAAGAAAATAAATAATTCTACTGAAAAGACACATGTACTTTTATGTTCATTGCTGCCCTACGCACAATAGCAAAGACATGGAATCAACCTAGGTGCCCATCAACAGTGTATTGGATAAAGAAAATGCGATGCATATACACCATGGACTAGTATGCAGCTACAAAAAGGAACGATATCATGTCCTTTGAAGTAACATGGATGCGGCTGGAGGCCACTTTCCTAAGTGACTTAACGCAGAAAAAGAAAACCAAATACTATATGTCTTCGCTTATAAGTGGGGGATAAACAATGGGTACTCATGGACATAAAGACGGGAACAATAGATACTGGGAACTACTAAAGGGGGAAGTAGGGAGAAGGGCAAGGGTTGAAAAACTACTTGTTGGGTACTATACTCACTACCTGGGTGATGGGATCATTCATATCCCAAACCTCAGCATCATGCCATATACCCAGGTAACAAACTTGCACATATATCCCCTGAATCTAAAATAAAAGTTGAAATTATATTAAAAAATGTATTGCTCTTAAATCTGAGAACTGGTTACATGGTTCTATGCTTTATTATAAGACAGAACTTTATGGTTTTTTAATTATACAGGTAAAAATGTCCAGATATATGTGGAAAACATGTATTTAAACACATACCCAAATATGGAAAATATTTGGGTATATGTCCACATATATTCAAAGTATTCACGTGTGTGTATGTGTATGTATATACATATATTTTAAAACTAGAACCATTAAACCTGAAAACATGTTGTCATAAAGCTTTCCTTCTAACAACAGAGATCACTCTATCTCTCTCTTTCTCTCCCAAGCAGCTTCTTCTTTCTGTAAAAGATACTTCCCTTCTCATCACAGGTGAACTGGCATTCAAAGGGCAACTGTCTAAGCCCTTGTATATATATATATACACATATATATGTCAGTTAATATTACCCTTTGGACAACTTTGGACATTACTAAAATTTTCCAATAACATAATTTTAATGACATTAAAGTATTTCAGCTTCTGCATGTACCCTAATTTATCTTGCCACTTTATATTGTTGCACATTTTAGTAGCTTTGGTTTTTCACTACTGTCAATAATAAAGTGTCTATTTTTGAAAGCCAAAAAACCTCCCACAAAGATAACTTATATTTTAATGAATATTCTTCAATTCTTTGTTCTATGCATATACATACATGCATATAATTAATTTTTACAAAAATAGGATTATGCAGTACAGACTATTTTTTTTTTTTTTTTTTTTTTTTTTGAGACGGAGTCTCGCTCTGTCGCCCAGGCTGGAGTGCAGTGGCCGGATCTCAGCTCACTACAAGCTCCGCCTCCCGGGTTCACGCCATTCTCCTGCCTCAGCCTCCCGAGTAGCTGGGACTACAGGCGCCCGCCACCTCGCCCGGCTAGTTTTTTTGTATTTTTTAGTAGAGACGGGGTTTCACCGTGTTAGCCAGGATGGTCTCGATCTCCTGACCTCGTGATCCGCCCGTCTCGGCCTCCCAAAGTGCTGGGATTACAGGCTTGAGCCACCGCGCCCGGCCAGTACAGACTATTTTTAATGCACCTTTTCACTTCACATATTGTGAACATTATGACATTAAATAATGTGTTGATATAACATTTTATTAGGCTGTAGAATATTTCATTGTATATCATATGGCTGTATCATAATTTATTTAATGAATTCCATTTTATGAGAAACATAGATTGCCCTCTTTTTCCTTTTCTTTTTTCTTTTTTTTTTTTTTACAAAAAAAGGTGAGATCTCACTATGTTGCCCAGGCTGGATTCGAACTCCAGGGATCAAGGGATCCTTCTGCCTCAGCCTTTTGAGCAGCTGGGATTACAGGTATGCACCAAGGCATGTGCCCGCTTTTACTACTGATGACAAAATACCCATGCAACAAAATCTTCGGATATAAACACACAAAATTGTAATGATAAATTCTTAGAGAGTTTAGTCAAAGTGTATTCAAAATATCATGGCTTTTGATGTTTTCAGTTTAAGACAACAGGCTGAGAAGAGGTTACATCCCTAATTAACAAGATTGAGTTTAGAAGTGGCCCATCACGCTCAAAAATGACAAAGCTTGCTCCACAGCCATCTTTAGAATACTCCAGTTTATAAATAACAAAAATTCCATTGTAGATTTGCTCACAAAACTCCAAACAATAAAAGCCTATTTCCTTTTTGCTTTAGTTGTCGCAAACTTAAGTGAGGGAAATTAATAATTAATCCCTTTTTAGTTCCTTTATGCAGAAATTCCCTTCCTTAGTGCAGGATCTATATACCCAATAAAGAAGTTATGACTGTATGGAATTAAAATTCGAAAATAGTCTGGGCCTGGTGACTCACACCTGTAATCCCAGCACTTTGGGAGGCCAAGGCAGGTGAATTACTTGAGGTCAGGAGTTCAAGACCAGCCTGGCCAACATGTTAAGACCCCATTTCTACTAAAATGACAAAAATTAGTTGGGCATGGTGATGCGTGCCTGTAATCCCAGCTCTCAGGAGGCTGAGGCACGAGAACCGCTTGAACCCATGAGGTACAGGTTGCAGTGAGCTGAAATGGCACCACTGCACTCCAACTGGGTGACAGAGCCAGACTCTGTCTCAAAAATTAATTAATTAATTAAGGAAATAAAGAAAGGAGACTTTCAACAAGATAGCAAGATAGTGTTTTTTCTTCCTCTTTCTCTCCCTCTCTCTCTTCCTTCTTTTCTTCCTTTTTAAAAAGCAGAATAGTGGTACAGTACAGGAACCCAAAAGGAACCAAAAGGCTAATCTGAACCATAGCATCCTTCAGATATATATGGTTATACAGCACTACTTTGGTGATTTTATATATATATATAGTATATGTAATATACTATATATAGTATGTTATATTATATATAGTATATACCAATTTACTATATATACTACATATATAGTATATTTACTCCTCTCCTTCCCTTGACACCTACATATTTCTTTTCTAATCCTTCCACTTACTCCTCTGTTGTTTATTTCCTATTTCACTACTTCCTAACCATTTCCCTAGCCAGACCACACACACACACACACACACACACAGACTCCTTCACATTGTCTTGAAGCATAATTCCCAGCATCTAGTCAATCCCCCTCTGGCCTTCATAATTACTGTATTTGTCTGACCTTCCCCAAACGCAATTTTCATGATTTCACTCCTCTGGCAAGAAGTTTTAATTGCTCTCCGAGTTATATCTTCCCTCACGTCCTTAGTCTGAGACCTCTACTAGTTGTCTCAACACAAGTTCAGCAACCTTCCTGGGACATTTGGTTACTCTCTGGCCCAAACAAGACATCAATAACCCCACAAGGGATGATACATAATAGCGAATATGTTCTCATGGAACCTCCCCAAAGGTCCTTTCCTTATTCAGTTTGTTAGCATGGTTTTCCCTCCTTAACATCTGACAGCCCTTGCCTTTCTAGGTCCATTTCCCGCTTTTCCTTCATTCCTTACAACCTTCTATACTCAAACCACTCCAGACAGTTTGCCATCCCTGGAAGACAGATGCTCTTCCACATCTCATTATCTTGACTACTGGTGTTCTTAGTGTCTTCCTTTCACCACTTAGAGAAAGGTAGGACCAATACCAACCAATATCACTTCTGCAAACTGACCTCCCTAACCTGCATCTACTGCTTTTTATTCTATTTTATCACAGTGTATTAGGCCGATTTCATGCTGCTGATAAAGACATACCCAAGACTGGGCAATGTACAAAAGAAAGAGGTTTATTGGACTCACAGTTCCACATGATTGGGGAAGTCTCACAATCATGGTGGAAGGTGAAAAGCACATCACACATGAAGAGAATTCTTAAGAATTAGCCCTATGAGTATTTAGATTCTGTTGCTATTTTTTCAATTAACTGTTGTGGGTTTCTTTTTAAGACTCAATATCTTCAGCTCCTTCAGCTGTTACTCATGTGACTTGGCCTCATTTCTTACACCCTCTAGGATGCTATCTCTTGGACAAGCTCCAGCTGTGTCAATCAAGGTCCCTCTTAGAACTTGATGAAGCCCATAGCTAAACAACACCCCAGATGTTTTGTAACTGGTACAGAAGACAATGAAAATATCACCTCCTTTGTCCAGACATTTACTTCTGTTGATGTAGTCTGAAATTGCATTACGGTTCTTGGCAACTAAGCACTTACTGGTTCACTTTATACTTGCTGTCAACGAAAACCTTGTATTTTTTAACTTTTACATGAGTTATAAGTATTATGACATTTATGAATGGGAATTTATAGATTATAAATTACTATACTAATGTGATCTATTAATAGTAGTATATATGGTAGATTTGACCCATATTTAAAGAAAAAGAGTTCATAGAACACATTTTAATTGGTGCATATTAGTACTTCCTTCTAAAAAGCCCTATACAATTTTTAAAAAACAGGTTAGGGCAATCTGCCTGCAAATAATAGAGGCAAATCTCTGTAACTAGGAGCTTTATCACCCATGGACTCTGATATTTCTTTTCTTTCTTTCTTTCTTTCTTTTTTTTTTTTTTTGAGACAGAGTCTCACTCTGCTGCCTAGGCTGTAGTGCAGGGTCATGATCTCAGTTCATTGCAACCCCTGCCTCCTGGGTTCAACTGATTCTTGTGTGTCAGCCTCCCAAGTAGCTGGGAATACAAGCATGCATCACCATGCCCAGCTAATTTTTTTTTTAGTAGAGACGAGGTTTTGCCAGTTTTGGCCAGGCTGGTCTTGAACTCTTGTCTTCAAGTGATCTGACCGCCTCAACCTCCCAAAGTGCTGAGATTACAGGCATGAGCCACTGCACCTGGCCACCCATGGACTCTAATATTTCTAAAACGCTCTGGTGGTGCGTAACTTCAATCTAGAAATCAGGCAACACAATTTTTATTATGCAGGCTGCTCTGGGCAACTACTATCAGGTCAGAATATTTATACTTGGGCAGAGTCTCTTCATCAGATATACACATGGAAATCATAGTATTTGGTAGCCTCTTGAGGGGAAATAGCCATCCTGGAAAAGCACAAAGTGCCCTGCCTAAGAACTGGAACTAATACATTTAGTTCTGAAACTTGTAGTAATCACGTAGTAACTGCATAACATAATAGTAGGTGCTTTGAAGGCTGTAAGCACAAAGGGGTTCCTGCCTTTACTCTGAGAGGAGACAGATATTTGCATATACAAGTAGCAGTATATTCATATATAACCATCATCAATGAGTCAGTCCACTTTCATATTTACTCAATACTTTATAAAATAATAAAGATCATTTAAGAACGTCCCCCACCCCCTTTTTTTTTTTTTTTAAGTAATCTGGACTTTTCAAGAGGCCTCAGGTTTTCTACAAATATACAAGAAAAAAACAAACAACCCCATCAAAAAGTGGGCAAAGGATATGAACAGACATTTCTCAAAAGAAGACATTCATACAGCCAACAGACACATGAAAAAATGCTCATCATCACTCGCCATCAGAGAAATGCAAATCAAAACCACAATGAGATATCATCTCACACCAGTTAGAATGGCAATCATTAAAAAGTCAGGAAACAACAGGTGTTGGAGAGGATGTGGAGAAATAGGAACACTTTTACACTGTTGGTGGGATTGTAAACTAGTTCAACCATTATGGAAAAGAGTATGGCAATTCCTCAAGGATCTAGAACTAGATGTACCATATGACCCAGCCATCCCACTACTGGGTATATACCTAAAGGATTATAAATCATGCTGCTATAAAGACACATGCACACGTATGTTTATTGCAGCACTATTCACAATAGCAAAGACTTGGAATCAACCCAAATGTCCATCTGTGACAGACTGGATTAAGAAAATGTGGCACATATACACCATGGAATACTATGCAGCCATAAAAAAGGATGAGTTTGCGTCCTTTGTAGGGACATGGATGCAGCTGGAAACCATCATTCTTAGCAAACTATCACAAGAACAGAAAACCAAACACCGCATGTTCTCACTCATAGGTGGGAACTGAACAATGAGATCACTTGGACTCGGGAAGGGGAACATCACACATCGGGGCCTATCATGGGGAGGGGGGAGGGGGGAGGGGGGAGGGATTGCATTGGGAGTTATACCTGATATAAATGATGAATTGATGGGTGCTGACAAGTTGATGGGTGCAGCACACCAACATGGCACAAGTATACATATGTAACAAACCTGCACGTTATGCACATGTACCCTAGAACTTAATGTATAATAATAAAAAAAATTTTTAAAAAATAAAAAAAAGACAAGAAAAAAAAAAAACTTAATAACAGCATTGAGGCACCTCTGTTGATACAGTCTCAACAAACACATCAAGTTTAGGAAACACTAGTAATTGGGCCTGGCTAGAATTAATGTATTTATGGGGAATGAGATCCAAAAGATCTACACTACTAGGCAGGGGCCACGTATAAAGGGCCTTGTTTGTTGAAGCAGAACATACATTGTTTTTATGTAGCCACTACCCTTCTCTACATTCTCTTTGTATCAGAACATTCTTTTCCATGAGGGAACCCTCTTCACATGGTTGGCAAAGGCAAAAAGACACTGCCCCTTTTATCCTTACCCAGGCACAAGGGTGGACACATAACCTAGGCGTGGGCAGTCAGAGAACCCTATACGTCAGGCCATAGTGATCAGTATGGGCAAGCAAGTGACACAAGGCAGGCTAATCAGGGTCCTGCCCTGGGCTTTTCTGTTACAGATACGGAGAAAGAACAATTATTTTTGGAGGGGTTACCGAGCTGACACAATGGGAATGATAGTGGGGTTAGGGGAAAGAAGGCTGCCAGCAGGGGAAAGGAGGCTGCCAGCACCACCTTGATGCCAAGTGGACACAGCCTGAGAAACACACCCAGATACAGCCCAGTTGATACCATTCATCACTGAATGAAGACAGGTCTGCCCCTTGCACTTTGTAGTTATGTTAGCTATGCTGGTTATACTAGTTAGTGGGATAAATCCCATGTATTGTTTAGGTTGGTTTGAATCAGCTTTTGTTGTTTACAACTAACTTGACTCTATAGTTTATGTCATCATATAGAATTTGGTATCATGACGTTAATATCAAAATGTACATTGGATTTCTAAGTATTACATATCTATATTTGGTGTCTAAGTGTAAATATGTACATATATACATACATATACATGTATGTTGTATGTATTTATGTATGTATGTCCTTATCTACCTGTCTATCTCATACAGGCTAAAATACTGTGCCCAATACCCTGATCTAAACTTTATTACAATTTCAACCTCACTGTCTCTTCTGCCGCCCAAGATAACAAAAGGAAAGAAGGCCAACGGGAAGAAGGTGGCTCCAGACCCTGCTGTCTTGAAGAAGCAGGAGGCCAGGAAAGGGGTGAATCCCCTGTTAGAGAAAAGGCCTAAGAATTTTGGCATTGGACAGGATATCCAGCCCAAAAGGGAACTCACCTGCTTTGTCAAATGGCCCACTATATCAGGTTGCCGTGTCAAAGAGCTATCCACTATAAGTAGCTGCAAGTGCCTGCTGTAATTAACCGGTTTACCCAGGCCTTGGACCTCCAAAAGAGCCACTCAGCTGCTTAAGCTGGCCCAAGTACAGACCAGAGACATGGCAAGAACAGAAGAAGAGACTATGAGACCATGCTGAGATGAAAGCTACTGGCAAAGGGAATATTTCCACCAACAGACCACTTGTCCTTCTAGCAAGAGTTACCACCATCATCACCTTGGTGGAGAACAAGAAGGCTCAGCTGGTGGTGACTGCACGTGACGTGGATCTCATGGAGCTGATTGTCTTCCTGCCTGCCCTGTCTCATAAAATGGGGGTCCCTTACTGCATTATTAAGGGGAGGACTGGGACCTCTAAGTCTGGGACCTCTAAGAAGACCTGTACCACTGCTGCCTTCCCACAGGTTACCTCAGAAGACAAAAGAGCTTTGGCTAAGCTGGTGGAAGCTATCAGGACCAATTACAATGACAGATATGATGAGATCTGTTGTCACTGGGGAGGTATTATCCTGGGTCCCAAATCTGTGGCTCACGTAGCAAAGTTGGAAAGGCAAAGGCGAAAGAAATTGCCACTAAAGGGTTAAGTGTACACTGCTGAGCTTTCTGTACATAAAAATAATTAAAATAATACAAATTATTAAAGAACTTTCAGCCTCACATTTGACAAGGTACAGTTTCTTTCCTTATATTCTATTGCAAAATAGATTTTTATTAGCATTCCTACTTATGAAGATGCCTTGAGAATTAATGAGCTAAAATGAGCTGGCTTTGGGGATGTGAATAGAGCCTGCTGATGCCAAGTGATTAACATATACCTGTTGAAAGCAGGCTTATGAGGTCTCCACTTACCCGTGCCTTAATTATAGCCAACTCCAGTGCTTCTTTAGCTTGTAATTTTGGATGAATATCCAAATTCTAAAATTTACTAGCTAGTGCTCTATTTGCAAAAATGGAGAACATTGCAATCTTAAAACTTGCTTCATAATTGATCTTCATAATTTTATGATGCATCAAAATAAGTCATGTCTGAAGTAAATGTTCTAATTTTAGATGGCACTGCTTTTTAAATTTTTATCAAAACTCACTTTAATGTAGAAGCATTTCCAGTACACTTACTGATAAAGACATATTCCAAAAGAAGGAAGAATTTGCATGGTTTTTTTCTGACTGAATGAGACCTCTAAAACAAATTCTCATCTATAATGCATGGCGTTTATTTTAAAGCAAAAATCATGCCACACCTTGCCATGAGTAAATAATTACATTTTCAACTCTCATCCTCCTTTGTTCAGGGCCAGTCATAGTTGGACTGTTCCACAAAAACATTACATTGAATTTTTCCAATAATTTAATAAAAAGTAATATGCATTAATATTACAAATTGCCTATACATGCAAACAAGTACACCTACAATAATTTGACCAGTTAAATGAGAATAATTTTTTATTTCAAAAAAGTCAATCAGTTTTGTTAGTTTTATTTATTTTTTAATGACTTGATCAAACTGGACTTTTGGTGTACCACCTAAAACAAGCCTAAGGCATCAGAAAAGATGCAAGCTTTGCCCAGGGAACCATCATAAAACTTAATTGCTGAATATAGTCAGAGGACAGCTGTGCCTTATACATGCTAAGTTTACTTTTTAATTTTACTTATTTATTAAATTAGAAACAGGGTCTCCTTTTGTGGCCTAGGCTGTAGCCTCCAACTGTCGGGTTCAGGCAACCCTCCTGCCTCAGCCTCCTGAGTAGCTGGGACTACAGGTGTGCACCATCATGCTCGGCTAGTTTATTTTATTTTATTTTTTGTAGAGATGGGGTTTTACTATGTTGATAAGGTTGGTTTCAAACTCCTGGGCTCAAGCGATCCTCCCACCTTGGCCTCTCAAAGTGCTGGGATTACAGGCATGAACCACTGCGCCTGGCCTCCTGCAAAGTTTAAATTCAGCTGTGTGAAGATACTTGATACCTACAGCAAACAGTCACCAGAATTCACATATTCATTTTGTTTCAGTACTTTAACAAACAGTGCTGTATAAAATCCATGTAGAGTCAGGTCAAATCAAACGTACTTTAGGAGGTTTGTTAATGCTTTGCTGATACAACACAATACACACTTTCAAAAGTAAAACATTCAAGTACATTGTTTTTTGTAAGGCCAAAAGTCTGTCTGACTTTGTATGTGTTTTAAAACTATTAAAACAAAATTCAGCAGAAACTGGAAATTATCTTGTCTTTTGATACCTAAGCTAGGGTTTGCATCCCTGGCTGCACATTAAAATCAGCTGAGAAAGTTAAAAACAATCTATGCCTGCATCCATCTCAAGAGATTCTAATTTATGTGGCCTGGGATGGAGCTCACACTTTTTTATTTTAAGCTTTTCAATTGATTCTAATATGCAAGCAAGTTTGAGAATGACTGGTCTAAACTTTGTCACCCAGGCTGGAGTACAATGGCTCAATCTCAGCTCACTGCAACGTCCTGGGCTCAATCAATCCTCCTGCCTCAGCCTTCCAAGTAGCTGGGTCTATAGGCATATGCCACCACACCTGGCAAATATTTGTATTTATTGTAGAGATGGGGTTTTACCAGTTTGGTCTTGAACTCCTGGGCTGAAGCAATCAACTTACCTCGGCCTCCAAAAGTGCTGAGATGTGAACCACTGCATCCAGGCTGTTCTGAACTTTTCTAATCCTTAAAACATTATTTATGGAGAGAGGAAAGGAAGAGCATGATAGTCTGTGTTGGATTAACAATTGTGCCAGTTACCTGATTTCCCAGAGCTTCTTTGGTTTTCTTGTCTTTAAAATGTGAATAATGCTATGTCTCTTGAGATATTTTCAAGGATTACCAGGATAAAAGATGTGGCCCAGAGTAATGCTTAGGCTATCAGGGGTTGAAGGCTCAAAAACCTACAAGGGGCCGGGCGTGGTGGCTCACGCCTGTAATCCCAGCACTTTGGGAGGCTGAGGAGAGCGGATCATGAGGTTAGGAGATCAAGACCATCCTGGCTAACACAGTGAAACCCTGCCTCTACTAAAAATACAAAAAAAGAAAAAAAAAATTGCCGGGTGTGGTGGCACATGCCTGCAGTCCCATCTACTTGGGAGGCTGAGGCAGGAGAATCGTTTGAACCCGGGAGGCGAAGAAAGGAGGTTGCAGTGAGCAGAGATTGTGCTACTGCACTCCAGCCTGGGCGACAGAGCGAGACTCTTTCTCAAAAAAAAAAAGAAAAAGAAAACAAAAACACAAACCTACAGGGGATCAGGTAGGTAACCAAGCTGCGGGTAAGATGAGAGGGGCTGGTGGGCATTATGGTGAAACAGAAGAGACTCAGTTGGAAGGGGGCATCCACTGTCTAGTTTCTTCCAATTGTCATGTAGAAATCTAAGTCAGTGCTCTAAAGTCTTTTAACTTTTTAAGAAAAGAGAAAAAATCTAGCTAAGTGTAAAATTTTCCTACTTTTAAAGCAGCCAAACAAAATACCTGTATGTCACTAATTTTCTACTTGGGAAAGTGTTAATTTCCTTTTGCCATCTAAATCTACCTCATGTCATGTGGTTGTGGATAATCTCAGGATTTGTCCTTGGTTTAGGTTAGTTTTAATTGAATAATTAAGTATTCATTTCTCTTTGCTGCCAAGTATTTCTTCTGAAGTGGATCAAGGATTTCTAGCTAAGATTTGACATAACACAAGCATATAATGGATCTATTACTCTTCATCTCTTATGCGGTTAAAACAAAATGTACCATGATGCACTTTCCCCATGTTATCAATGGCACAATTTTATCTTCCTTTATTCATATCTACCTTCACCTATCAGCAATAAGACTGACATGTGATATTAGAGTTCTTTCTTCAATTTTAACCCGTCATCACTTAACAATTTTTTGTTTTTCTTTTTTAGACATAAATGTGATATCTGACCATTTGAATTGCACCAGTAAAGCCTAGGCTTTCTAAAGAACCCTATGTTTTCTTGTTCTACTGTGTCCACTTAGCTCACTGTTAATAACATAGACATATATAAATGAATGAAAGCAGCCTTTTTATCTTTCTTTAGAAACTTAAAAATCAGATAATATACCAATACCTGTTGTTTCCATGAGGTGGATATGAAGTACCTTGACTCCTTCCAGTGAAAGCATTGATGGTTCATATTCCCTACTGCAGCAGCTGAAAATGGACATCAGAGGTTTGCAAATGGACTTGCTGAGTATCTCTGTCACCATTTTAAGCCGTATAGATAACAGATGACACAAAAACTTTCCTCTGTGGATTATGAATAATAAACAAAAAACCTGTACCAAGTTTTTAAAGAATTAAGCTTTTTTTTTTTTTTTTTTTTTTTTTTACACCTGCACTCACTCTATAGAAATTTGGGAGATTGTACCAAGATTGATGAGAGGGGACAAAGTGAACTGATAGTTGAAAGTGACATTTATTTGTGAAAGGTGCTTTCCCTTGAGTATGCTTCCAACAGAGTTATATGTGAAGTTAGAAAAGGTTTTGATCTGAATTGGGGTCTCTTGAAAACAATAGATTAATCTTGAAGACCTCCTTGTGTGAATGCAGGCTTAAATAAACCAGTTAGAAAATATCCAAATGTTGGCCAGGCATAGTGGCTCACGCCTGTAATCCCAGCACTTTGGGAGGCCGAGGTGGGTGGATCACTTGAGTTCAGGCATTTGAGACCAGCCTGGCCAACATGATGAAAACCCATCTCTACTAAAGAAACAAAAATTAGCCGGGCATGGTGGTGCCTGTCTGTAATCCCAGCTATTCAGGAAGTCAAGGGAGGAGAATCACTTGAACTCTGGAGGCGGAAGTTGCAGTGAGCCGAGATGTGCCACTGCAATTCAGCCTGGGCAACAGAGCGAGACTCTGTCTCAAAAAGAAAAAGGAAAAAGAAAATATCCAAATGCCTACAGTGGATGATAATTAAGTGATGTTTGACTTGATAGTCATAAATAATATGAATAATTATGGTTACATATAAAAAGCTATAAGTTGATTCATAGTTAATTCATAAAATTTACTGTTGTTAACAGAAGGAAATAAATAAATCAAAATTTCTGTGGAACTCTAGCATTTGTAGAACCTCCCATTTCACTTAAGGGAGGATGCCATAATTGCTACTGGGAATATCACTTGTTGAAGGGTAACATTGTCTTTATTTTTCTATGGCAGAAACAAATCAAATAACTTAAAAAAGTTGACAATATGATCACCTGTGTGTATGTAATATCCATGTACACAAGTCTGGCTTCCTTTCTTCCTTTCATTTTCTTTTCTCATTTCTTCCTTTCTTCCTTCTTGGTAACAAAGAAATAAGTAAACATTCACTGCTGTGATGTAACCAACTTTTGTGAGAGAGGAACAATCAATAATTACCATCTACTAAAGTTGTGCTTTAAGGCATTATTTAAAAGCATACTAGACAATTTTTTTTTTTTGCAGGAAAGAATTCAGGAAGTATGGGGTATTCAAATATTTTATGTGCTGTATTTAAAGCAGAGCCCCTGCTAGCTATTTTTCACAGAATCATAGAAAGCTAGACTTGGAAGCAACCTGAGACAGCAACTAGATTAAATTCCTCATTTAATGGGGAAAAAAAAAAAAAAAAAAGACTGAGACCCTTATGGCTAAGTATTATTCAAAGACAACCAAAATTTAAAGCCAAAATTTAAACCCAAGTCCTCAGAATCCCAAGTCAGCAGCTTTTTCAACTCTACCAAAAAACCAACTTAAAAAAATACAAAATGAAAATTCTCAGTTAATAATTCCCAGCATAGGTTTAATTAAAAACTTAATAAGATTAAGGTTAAAAATAACTCTTTCATTTGGTAAAAAAGTTAACCAGAGTACTAACACATAGATAAAGAGACCATTTTCTTGTTCATTTGCTTAAATTTCAACCAGTAGTTTTGATATAGTATACATCATTTAACCCTTAATTCCCACCATAATAAGGTTAAAAAGTGGCATTGGGCAAATAATTGTTCTTGCTCAAAAAGATTAACTATAATCATATAAGTTAGATCTGATATTCACGTTCATTGCCAAAAAATACATTAGACTGGGATATTGAATGCTGTGTTTGTAAAGAACATGCTGTGAATAGTACACATATTTGGCATTAGGAAACTCTGTGTTCTAATCCTATTCAGCTACTTCTCAACTGGGTAACCTTGGGAAACATAAACTCTCTAACCCTTGGTTTTATTGTCTGCAAATTGGATGTATTAGCATATATCTGAAAGGATTCCTCTGAGTACTAAATAAGATGATGCAAACCAAGTGCCTGGATCTGATGCTCACTAAGGTCTAACTCCTCATCCCTGAATTTTAACAACGATTGACAAGAGAGGGATTGGTGAGCTTTCTGAAGCTATACTGAGTTAACTGGTTTTAGAGATGTCTGAAACTACTTTGAAAGACTGGACACCCATAAAAGAATACATTCTTAAGTCTTGCTTCACATAAACCATTCAGTTCTAGGTTTACTGGCCACTTGGAAAGCTTTTTTTGTATTCACTGCCATTTTATAGTTTCCAAGATGAACTTAAATTCCCTTTATTGACTAGTCTGGTGCATATAGGGTGTTGATCAAATCCTTGTTGAAAAAATGTCATTGAACTTTCCTTTAGGCATGTGGTTGGTACATTTATTCACACACAGGAGCATGTATGAGTGTAAGCACAGGGGCAGGCGAATGGCTTGTTTTGTTCATAGCTATATCCTCAGTGCTTATAGCAGCATTTGGTACATGATGAGTGTTCAAAACTATTTGATATGTATATGTGTGTGTGTATATGTATATGTGTGTGTGTGTGTGTGTGTATGTGTGTGTGTATATACATATACACACACACTCACACAGAGAGAGAGAGAGAGACAGTGTTTCGCTTTTGTTGCCCAGGCTGGAGTGCAATGGCGCGATCTTGGTTCACTGAAATTTCCGCCTCCTGGGTTCAAGCGATTCTCCTGCCTCAGTCTCCCAAGTAGCTGGGACTACAGGCGCCCACCACCATGCCTGGCTAATTTTTTGTGTTTTTAGTAGAGACGGGATTTTACCATGTTGGCCAGGCTGGTCTCAAACTCCTGACCTCAGGTGATCCACCCGCCTCAGCCTCTCAAAGTGCTGGGATTATCGGCGTAAGCCACTGTGCCTGGCCTTGTTGAATAATTTAATGAAGTGTTTGTAACTTCCCATCCTAGACACTGTAAGAAGCAAACTATGAATTCTTCCTGCTTTTTAAAAGCATTACTTATATCAGTGTATCCAATGAAAAACTGAGAAACAATAGGACAATTTTAAAACTACCTATATTTCCATTGTTCAACTATTAATATTCAAGTTTTCACACTGTTTCCAGCTACTTCCATTAAGAAATGAAAAGTGATACAGTTTCCAAAATTAACTAAAATTAAAGATTCTGTTCTTGAAAAGGCTTTCCTTGAAAGAAATTATACTGTGTTATTGCTGTCATAGGAAAAAGATGGTTTTGCACATTTTTGACCTTTTCTAATAACAAAAAAGTCAATGTTATTCAAGTTTTGTTTGGTTTACACATCTGCCTCCCCTGTCCAGTTGCAAGTTTGTTCATATTATGGATTGTGACTTGCTTATGTCTGTATCTGTAGGTTCTGACACTGTCTGACATATATGTAATGCTCAATAAGTTTGAAGAAAGACAACAATGTTTGTTAAACGAAACTTACTTAAGTACTAAAACCCATATTTGTAAACACAATTTTAATGCCTCTTTCACATTTCTGTTTCATGCCCACTTGTCGAGATTCTTCTTTTTTAAAAATATGTTACTTTTGGGCTGCATTTGGTCATTTTATGACAATCAAAACAGATGGGTGCATGTAGACAGCTTCTATGATATTAATAGGATTCTTTTGAGTGACCAGAGTGTCAAATTGCCATCAAGTGTAGAGTAGAGAGGACTAGCAGGCTCTCTTTCCAGTTCTTCTCTTATTCTGTGCCAACTGGGCCCTCAGTCTTATTGGTATCCAATAATCAGCCCGATTACAGCTAGCCCTGGGAGACATGACAGAAAGAGAGTCCTCATCTTGCATTAATTGCTCCTATTGAAACTATGCCACATCTCTCCAAGCTAGATGTTGCTTAGTATCCCTTTGATATGATAATGACATGCTTCTTAGCAGATGAATATGCAAATTAAAAGCAGTAATTTGGTGGCATGCACCTGCTGACACTGCACGGCTATGCTTATATGCTCTGCTGTAACACTGCAGCCACACAAAAGCATCACAGAGGTAAAATTAAATTCTAATGTCGTATATATTAAACAGATGCTTCCACTTTTCTTTGTATATCTACTTTTACAGATTTTGCCATTGGAATCTCAGTTCTCTCTGCATGCAATTAATGGACATTGATGTGTCATACACACAAGCATACTCAGTGCTGTTTAAAGGAGCTGATTTTAAAGGGGTGGCTTACATATATGCACATTAGAAGATGAACATTTCTTCTGCATCACATAGAAGCTGATGACTTTACTCGTGGCACAAAGACTGCTATTCATACATGGAATGCATCTTTGGGCTGCAAAGCTGAAAATCACTTTTCTATAGCAAAGATGTGCACTGAAATATAGAGATACTTCATATCGCCTGAAAAAAGATTCCAAAATGACTTGAAGAGACTAGCAAAATACCCAGAATCAATAAAGTAAATTTCTCTGCTTCATGAAGCTAGTTGCAATGAATGAGAAAGCCTACCTGGTGATTACTTAGGGATGACCTATAATTACCCTGGGAACCTAAGAGTCTTTATCAATGTGTCATGTGGCTCAACCAGACAGAATTAAGCATTCTGAAGACAAGATTTTATGAAGAGTGCTACTTATCTGGTTTTTTTTTTTCCCACTCTTAAGTCCAGGTAATACTCACACAGTTACATGTATATGACAAGAGCTTAATTAATTGAGATTGAACTGTTCAATAAAATAAACACACAGTTTAACCATATATATGCATTTGTATACAATGAGCATTTTATACTATGCATTTAATGATTACATATTATTACCTCAAGTGGATAGACTGAAATTTAATTAAATATTTCCCTATTGTTGAACATCTAGATTTTTACCAAATCCTAAATTATATACATAATACTTCAGCAAACATCTTTGAACATGTAGAATTTTTCTTCCTTTTGATTATTTCCCTGAAGTAATCTTCTAGAAGTGAGATTATTAGGCTAAAGGATAAGGCCACTTTTAAGAAGAAAAACAAATCTCTGGCAAACTTTTTGCCTTATTTCACAATGGTATGCTTTTCAGAAACGTAGCAAGAGAGATATTTTTATGCTTACATGATTGAAGACCTAACTTTCAACTTCCATTACGGCATGTTACAAGTCTCCATCTATGCTGATTTAAACCTATTTACTAAGTTTTTATAAAATCCTCTAGTTAACTGAAGATGTTCTATGAATTTTCTTCCTTTTATAGTCTCTGGCCATTCTAAAAACATTTCTCCAATTCTAGTTAGTTATAGTTTTACAGAACTATAAATGAGCCATACAATTTGATTAATAAAATCAAATTTCAGTTTTCTTATTTTGGGCAAAAATCCTAATTTATTTATGTATGCAAAAGAAAAAAACCTGTGTCTTTTTTTTTACATGGTGTGAGAGATTTTTATATGGATGGAATGGAAGGTTTATGTATGGCTAGAGTTATGAATTTTTAGTTAACAATGCCACAAAACATTCAGGAATAAATACTACAGAGAAACACTTCTCTTAACCTTTCAATCTTGCTCTCTATCTAGTTTGTAGTAAACTAAGGAATAAGAAATCCAAGGTTATTTCTAATAGCCTTAGCAGTCCTATTACTGGTGAACTTTCTGAAAGTACCTGCTACATTTATACATAATTTAACTTTTTACCTCAAGGAATAATATTTGCATGTTTTCAATTGTTTTTAGTCCTTGAAAAATACTAGAGAGACTGTGCAATAGGACCAAGGTCAAGATTTGTGATAATTTTTTAAAATGTAATTTTCATTTACATTATTCAACAAACAATGAGTTTTGTTAGCATTTGTAGATTTTTTAAGACTTTTAAGTTTTAATTATTTAACAGTCACATTGTCAACAAACTTTAATTTATTTTTACAGAATAAAAATAGTGCTTGCCGTTATGTAGGGTGATTTCAGATAATCTTAAAAAGAAGAAGGAAGTCATTCCATCCTTGTCTGCCTCATTTCAGCCTTTGAAAATAGCTTTAATTTTCTAAAATACTGCTTTGGGAACAGGATGTGAATTCTGAAACCCAGGTTATCCCAGTATTGGAATGCTCACTGTATTGAGAACGAGGAGACTCAGGTTTTAGATTCAACTCTGACATCATAAGCTGGGCAAAGAATTTATGCAACTTCTCCGGGCCTCAAATTTTCACCAGAAATTGTCATCCATTTAACAAATATTTACTGAACACCTACTGTGCGCTCGGTACTGTTTGAGGTGATGGAGCTATAGCAGGGAATGTAGTGTCCTCCTTTCTGGAGCTACATTTTTGTGTGTGAGAGATACATAATAAACAATAAATTTAATGGAGGTTATTGAAGGTCAGCCCCTTTCCAGTGCTACTCACCTTCTATTTTGTCTATCACCAGCAAGCCTTCTGAATGACTCCTCTAAGGCCAAGCTCTGATTTTAGGTATATTTAAAATAAATACACTTATTATTTGAAGCCTGTTATTTCTCCTGTAATAAAAGATCCTTTCTTACCAAACTTCTGCCTATAACTGCCAACTATGTCTCTGCTCTCCTTTACTTTTTCAAGAAAAAGTTCTTGTAATAGTTTCTGTGCTCACTGTCTCCAATTAATCTTCCATTGTTTTTGGTCATGAAATCACTCCAAATAGGCTTTTGTTTCCATTATTTAACCCAAATTTCTCCTTGTTAATGTCACAAATTACCTCCACATTGTGATATTCAATGGTCAATACTCAGTGCTTTTCTTATTATTCCTAATATTACTACTTCTCGGTATTATTAATGGTAATAATAAGCATAACTGCTGTTTACTAGGCAATTACTATGCTCTGGGCACTATTCCAAACGTTAAACAAACTGTATGAAATGGGATCCATTATAATCCTCAGATTATAGATGGAGAAAAAGACACAGAGAAGTGTAGTAACTTTTTCAAGTCACAAAGCAAATACATGGCAGAATGGAATTTGAACCTAGCAGAATAGCTTATAACCTTTATCTTAGCCACTGTGTTATACTGACTTATTGGCAGCATTCAACTCAATTGATTGCTCCCTGCTAAAAACAATTTTTAAACTTGGCTTTCAGGACACCATGCTTCCCTGAATTTTTTCCTAGCTTCTTGGTTAGGTTATTCCTTTTCAGTTTTCTTGCCTATTCTTTCCTGCTGGCTTTCTTAAATCTTGACATTGGAGTGCCCCACAGCCAAGTCTTCCCTTTCTCTCTGTTTCCTCCTTTGGTGATCTCATTACAAATTTCATGGTATTAAGTAATTAAATAATGTGGATTCTGACACCTCCCAAATGTTTACCTTCAAACCAACCTTTTCATGAAATCTAGCCTTGAATATCTTAATGCTCACTTGACATCTCTACTTTGAGACGTGAGCATCTCAAACTTAACAAAATCAAACCGAACCCCAGACTTCTCCCCACTTTTACTCCAAACCAGCTTTCCTTCTCAGTTAAGGGCAACTCCACAGTTGAGGAGTTGCTTAGGCTTAAACCTTTGGTGTCTTCCTTGACTCTTCTCTTTTTCCTATACCCTGTATCTTGTCCATCAGCACATCTTGTTGACTCTACCTTCAAAATATATCCAGAACTCAACTGTTTTTCAAATCCTCCATGCCACTTTCCTAGTCCATCCTGCTGTCAATTCTCCCTGGTTTTATTGCATTAAACCACTAACTTCTATCTCCCTACTGCTTCCCTTGTCCCTTGACAGTCCAGCCAACTCAGAAACCAGTCCTCTTGCTTAAATGAAACTAAGACCATGTCAACTCTCTGAATCTTCTAATGGTTTCTCATTTCACAAAGAGAAAAATACCAAAGCCATTATAATGGTCTATAAGGCCATACTCAATCTGGCCCCCTATCATCTCTGATCTCATCTACCATTATTCTGCTTCTTGCTCATTCTGATCCCATCCCACAGAGTTTTCTGCTCTTCCTTGAACATTCCAGGACACTCTGGCCTCTTTAGCAATTTCTTGCTTTTCCTGGAATGCTTTTCTCTTAAATGTCAGTGTACCTTTCTTCCTCCTTCCTTCAAGAATACACTCAAATGTCCACTTTTCAGGAGGCCTTCCTGACTGCTCTATTTTTATTATACCCCAATATTTTTAATCTTTCTCTGCTTTACTATTTGTCAAACAATATATTTCACTTACTTACCATTGTTTATATCTGCCCCCCAAAAATGTTTCATAGGTAGTGAGTTTTGCCTGTTTTGTACGTTGTCTGTTCCCAGGACACAGAACATTGTCTAGCATGTTGTAGAAAAATTATCTGTTCCTATAAGAGGAATTTCAGTGGTTAAAGAAGCTTCAGGCTGCATTATTCCTTGCATACGCCTTGTGGGAGAAAGCATGGTTGGCTTCTTGATGTTCTCCTTAAGAGTAAAAAAACTTTTCTGAAAACTTCCAGCAAAATTTTTCTTACTTTCATTGTCTAGATTTCTGACCCATCACTGGAGGGAGAAGGGGCTGAAATTACCTTTAGTTCAGTCAGATTCATCCCTAACACAGGGGGTGGGTCAGCTTCCCTTGAAGAATACAGGATGTATAGGAAGGAGCAACATTGAAGAAATCAGGGTTTTAGATGGCAGAAACCCTGTGCAGGCAGCCAACAGTGTTCATTACAGATGTCTCAAAGTGAGGGGCTGGAGGTAAGGCTATACGAATATTCATTTCCTCACATCATTATCAACACTAAACCTTAGCAATTAAATTTTAAAAATCTGATAACTGAAAAAATTATATCTCACTTCTGTTTTAATTTTCATTTATCTGAGTACTATTGAGGTAAAACACATTTTTATTTGTTAACTAGCCATTTATGTTTTCTCTTTGTTTAATTACCTGGTCACATTCCTCACTCTTTTGAGCAATTTTTCTCTGTTGGGTTAACTTTTTCTTGTTCATTATTGGGAGTTATTTATATATCCTATACATAATTCTGTGTAATCCTTTGGTTATATATAGCAAATATTTCATCCCAGTCTATTTCTTGTCATTTAGTTTTGTTTATTGATTTTTATTGGCTCAAACTTAGGTTTTTAATTTGTATTAAATCTGTATTAGGTTTTAAATAGGTATAAAAATCTATTAATCATTTGATTTTTAGCTTCTGGTTTTGCCTTAACAGGGCTTGTCTTACTCCAATATTATAAAAATATTTTTCTATATTTTGTGGTTTAAAATACAATCTTTTTGATATCTTGAATTCACTTTTCTGGATGCTGCATTCTATTTCATTTATTTATGTGTCTATTTGTCTGCTCCAACATTGATACCAGACTCTTTCAACATGTTAGTATGCTCTGATATTTTAGAAGGTTTTAGAAGACATTTTATTCACAGTTTTCTTTTCTTTATTGATTATTCTCACTTCCAGATATATTTCAGAGTTAACTTTTAAGTTTTTATTTGGTAATGCATTGAATTACAGATTAATTTGAGGAGAACTGTCAGCTTCACTGTGTTGAGATACTCTATGTATGACTTGGGCAATGTTGTATTCTAGATTCTTCCTATAGTGTAGGAATTAGTTAAATGATTTTTAAAACTTTGCCCAAGTAGTTAGATTGTATCAGCTGTAAGTTTGTTATTAATTTCTAATTTTGTTGCATTGAAGAGAGAACATGACTGTGTAATTTGTTTTTCTTTGACGTTTATTGAGACTGCTTCCCGAAACATATTTGTAAATTAAAAAAAAAAATCCATGTGTATTTGATAAATGTGTATCTTCTATTTGTTGGGTATATGTGTGTGTGCGTATATATATGTGTATATATATATATATATAATTGAAAGCCTATCTACTCATTATTTTTTGGATACTTTAATCCTCAAATTCTAGGAGATGTACTAAATAATATAATGTACATAATTCCCACATTATGAATTTAACAATATCACTTGTATTTCTAATAGATTTTTCTTATATATGCCAAAGCTCCATGGTTAGGTAAATAAAATTTGTGATTTTTATATCTTAATGGATTGTTGTATTTATAAATCTTCCTCCTTGTCACATTTAACAATTTTGGCCCCAGTGTTTAATTTATGTCATATTAATATTTCTTTAACTGGTATTTCTCTATGATAATCAGCATCTTTCTGAAATAACTCTGTCCATCCTGTGTTTTAATCATGCTGTGTCATTTCATTTTGGAAGTGTCTCTTGCAAATAGGAAGCAGTTAGGTTTTTTATTTTTATTTTTTGTTTTTGTTTTTCATTTTTTTGGCAGAGTCTTGCTCTGTCACCCAGGCTGGAGTGCAGTGGCGTGATCCCAGCTCACTGTAACCTCTGTCTCCCAGGTTCAAGCGATTCTCCTGCTTCAGCCTCCTGAGTAACTGGGATTACATGGGCGCACCACCACACCCAGCTAATTTTTGTATTTTTAGTAGAGATGGGGTTTCACCATGTTGGCCAGGCTGGTCTTGATCACCTGACCTCGTGATCTGCCCGCCTTGACCTCCCAAAGTGCTGGGACTACAGGTGTGAGCTGATAATCTCTGTCTTTTAACAGGAGAATTAATGTTTTGCACTCATTGTGATTATTAATATGTTTGAACATATTACCACTATTAAATATTTAATATTTATTTTCTTAAAAGTAAGTTTTTCCCCTATCTCTTTGGGGGCTGATTGAGTTTTCTCTACCTTTCTTCCCTTCCCAGAGATTTAAAAATTACGTGCTTTGTTTCTGTTCCTGTTTTGGCTAGCTGTGAATTTTAAAAGCTCATTTGTTTAAATGTATATACCTTTCCCTAGTAAAAGACAATAAACCTTAGCACGCTATTACTTTCTCCTTTACCAACATTGCCTTGACCTTCAAATCGTATAATGAATTCACCTAGAGTTTCGTTCTACATTCTTAATACTTGTAAAAATGTACATGACTGTGAGGATTTCCACTTAACCAGAAGGTTCACTGGTTTCTTTTTACCTTCTATTTCCTGTATTCAATTTCATTCTCCTGAAATCTTATTTTTGTTTGTTTTCTTTGAGTACTTCCTTGAGTATTTCTTTCTGAATGGACTTCCTAACATGCCTTTATTTTGCTCTCACATGTGAATGCTCATTTGGCTGCATTTAGAATTACACAAAGATTGAGAAGGAGACATTTGAGCAAAGATGGTAAGGGAGGGAGCTGCATAGATATCTGGGGGAAGAGCAGTCTAAGCAAAGGCAACAGCAAGTGCAAATGCCCCCAGAGCAGAAGCATGCCTGGTTTGTTCTTGGAATACCTACAAGTGTAATAATTTATTTAAGATCTGTCTTTCCAATTAGCCTGTAAACTTTAGGACAACTTCTGTTTTATTTTCAACTGTACACACAGCACCTGCCATAGCATTTAGCATATAGCATGTATGAATCACCCAAGATTTAAACTAAACCCCTACATTATTCCATCTGAGTTTAATATTAATCTATTTTAATGCCAATTGTAATGATAAAGAGAACATAATCATCTCTTTCAGCATGGTGAGCTATACAAAGCACTGAGCCAAGAAAATGTTTCTACTACTTATTTGTTTGCTGTGCGCTCTTAAATAAGTCACTTACCCATTTTGAATCACGAAGTAGAGGCAATAGTACCTTGTTGCTTAGCCACAGAACTATCATTTAAAAATCATAAATATAAACAATTTGCAAACTTTTTATCATTATTAAAATGTCAGGCATTGTTATACTTGTCAATAAATATTAATATAAAACATTTTTCAAAACAAAAATAAAATAGGTTTTCAAGAAATTTTATTGTAATTTTCTTCTAGAGTTGAATTAGAGTACTTTAGACATAGTATGTGCTCAGTAAAATTTGTTTAATAGCTGCTTAGTAAAATTTGTTGAAGAATGTTAGAGAACATTTCCACCAAGAAAAAATGTAGCTCCATTTTCCAGATTTTTAGGTTGCCTTTTTATAAGATAAGTGGAAATTTTCTCACATTTATTTATTTGTGAAATCAAATGTAATTTTATTTCACTTTCAAATTACTTTTTAATTGAATGGTTAAAAAGAACACATAAGTCTCTGACACTCTGCTGTCAACACGTACCCTACCCCCACCCCTCTCCACACATCTGGAATTGTTCCTTAAAAATGCACCTCTTTCAAAATCAACTTTTCCCACTTTCCCAACTCCATTTGATGTTTCTTACTGGAAATTACATTTGTGATCAACAAACTATACTTCACTTCCCTTTAACCTAGTAATAATATTCCATATAAATGAAAAAAACCTAAAATCATCCACAAGGAAAATGAGAACTAATGTTCCTCTAGTAATTATTTTGCCAGATCATTTTAGAGGGTACAATACTCTGTAATGAAATACTCCATAGAATCTGGCTTCATATACTAGAAGGTCTGAATAGAGGGCTTTATGTGATGAATGAAAACATGGCAGGGATTTCAGATTGGCATCATCTGACAGGCACTTGACGGGCAAAAACAAAAACAAACCGCCTTAAAGGAAAGATGAAGAGTTGACAAATCATCAATATTCTTTCTAAAATCCATTTCTAAGCATTTATAATTCATCTCTCAAGTCTTCAATCTAGATTACATGAAGTAGAGCT
Organism: Trachypithecus francoisi; assembly: GCF_009764315.1. Lineage (NCBI taxonomy): Eukaryota > Metazoa > Chordata > Mammalia > Primates > Cercopithecidae > Trachypithecus > Trachypithecus francoisi. The sequence continues at coordinate 128,661,154 of NW_022681453.1, read as the reverse complement.
CGCTGGTACTTCACATAGTTTAAAATCTTAAGAACGGGTGGGCGGAGCAAGATGGCCGAATAGGAACAGCTCCAGTCTCCAACTCCCAGCGCGAGCGACACAGAAGACCGGTGATTTCTGCATTTTCAACTGAGGTACTGGGGTCATCTCTCTAGGGAGTGCCGGACAATCGGTGCTGGTCAGCTGCTGCAGCCTGACCAGCGTGAGCTGAAGCAGGGCGAGGCATCGCCTCACCTGGAAGCGCAAGGGGGAAGGGATCCCTTTTCCTAGCCAGGGGAACTGAGACACACAACACCTGGAAAATCGGGTAACTCCCACCCCAATACTGCGCTTTAAGGAAACAGGCACACCAGGAGAATATATCCCACACCTGGCCGGGAGGGTCCCACGCCCACGGAGCCTCCCTCACTGCTAACACAGCCGTCTGCAGCGATCTATCCGCAAGGCAGCAGCAAGGCTGGGGGAGGGGTGCCCGCCATTGCTGAGGCTTAAGTAGGTAAACAAAGCCGCTGGGAAGCTCGAACTGGGTGGAGCTCACAGCAGCTCAAGGAAGCCTGCCTGTCTCTGTAGACTCTACCTCTGCGGACAGCGCACAGCTGCAGTCCAATAGGGGAAAGAGCGGGGGCCGTGCAGACGCGAACGACTCTGTCTGACAGCTTTGGGGAGAGCCGTGGATCTCCTAACACGGAGGTTGAGATCTGAGAACGGACAGACTGCCTGCTCAGGTGGGTCCTGACCCCTGAGTAGCCTAGATGGGAGACATCCCCCACTAGGGGCAGTCTGACACCCCACACCTCACAGGGTGGAGTCACCCCTGAGAGGAAACTTCCAAAGAAAGAATCAGACAGGTACACTCGCTGTTCAGCAATATTCTATCTTCGGCAACCTCTGCTGCTGATACCCAGGCAAACAGGGTCTGGAGTGGACCTCAAGCAATCTCCAACAGACCAACAGACAGTCCTTCTGACTGTCAGACGGAAAACTATCAAACAGGAAGGACACCTATACCAAAACCCCATCAGTACGTCACCATCATCAAAGACCAGAGACAGATAAAACCACAAAGATGGGGAAGAAGCAGGGCAGAAAAGCTGGAAATTCAAAAAATAAGAGCACATCTCCCCCTGCAAAGGAGCGCAGCCCATTGCCAGCAACGGATCAAAGCTGGTCAGAGAATGACTTTGACGAGATGAGAGAAGAAGGCTTCAGTCCATCAAACCTCTCAGAGCTAAAGGAGGAATTACGTACCCAGCACAAAGAAACTAAAAATCTTGAAAAAAAAGTGGAAGAATTGACAGCTAGACTAATTAATGCAGAGAAGATCATAAACGAAATGACAGAGATGAAAACCATGACACGAGAAATACGTGACAAATGCACAAGCTTCAGTAACCGACTCGATCAACTGGAAGAAAGAGTATCAGCGATTGAGGATCAAATGAATGAAATGAAGCGAGAAGAGAAACCAAAAGAAAAAGAAGAAAAAGAAATGAACAAAGCCTGCAAGAAGTATGGGATTATGTAAAAAGACCAAATCTACGTCTGATTGGGGTGCCTGAAAGTGAGGGGGAAAATGGAACCAAGTTGGAAAACACTCTTCAGGATATCATCCAGGAGAACTTCCCCAATCTAGTAGGGCAGGCCAACATTCAAATTCAGGAAATACAGAGAACGCCACCAAGATACTCCTCCAGAAGAGCAACTCCAAGACACATAATTGCCAGATTCACCAAAGTTGAAATGAAGGAAAAAATCTTAAGGGCAGCCAGAGAGAAAGGTCGGGTTACCCACAAAGGGAAGCCCATCAGAATAACAGCAGATCTCTCGGCAGAAACTCTACAAGCCAGAAGAGAGTGGGGGCCAATATTCAACGCTCTTAAAGAAAGGAATTTTAAACCCAGAATTTCATATCCAGCCAAACTAAGCTTCATCAGTGAAGGAGAAATAAAATCCTTTACAGATAAGCAAATGCTTAGAGATTTTGTCACCACCAGGCCTGCCTTACAAGAGACCCTGAAGGAAGCCCTAAACATGGAAAGGAGCAACCAGTACCAGCCATTGCAAAAACATGCCAAAATGTAAAGAACATCGAGGCTAGGAAGAAACTGCATCAACTAACGAGCAAAATAACCAGTTAATATCATAATGACAGGATCAAGTTCACACATAACAATATTAACCTTAAATGTCAATGGACTAAATGCTCCAATTAAAAGACACAGACTGGAAAACTGGATAAAGAGTCAAGACCCATCAGTCTGCTGTATTCAGGAGACCCATCTCACATGCAGAGACATACATAGGCTCAAAATAAAGGGATGGAGGAAGATCTACCAAGCAAAGTGGAGAACAAAAAAAAGCAGGGGTTGCAATCCTAGTCTCTGATAAAACAGACTTTAAACCATCAAAGATCAAAAGAGACAAAGAAGGCCATTACATAATGGTAAAGGGATCAATTCAACAGGAAGAGCTAACTCTCCTAAATATCTATGCACCCAATACAGGAGCACCAGATTCATAAAGCAAGTCCTTAGAGACCTACAAAGAGACTTAGACTCCCATACAATAATAATGGGAGACTTCAACACTCCACTGTCAACATTAGACAGATCAACGAGACAGAAAGTTAACAAGGATATCCAGGAATTGAACTCATCTCTGCACCAAGCGGACCTAATAGACATCTATAGAACTCTCCACCCCAAATCAACAGAATATACATTCTTCTCAGCACCACATCGCACTTATTCCAAAATTGACCACATAATTGGAAGTAAAGCACTCCTCAGCAAATGTACAAGAACAGAAATTATAACAAACTGTCTCTCAGACCACAGTGCAATCAAACTAGAACTCAGGACTAAGAAACTCAATCAAAACCGCTCAACTACATGGAAACTGAACAACCTGCTCCTGAATGACTACTGGGTACATAACGAAATGAAAGCAGAAATAAAGATGTTCTTTGAAACCAATGAGAACAAAGATACAACATACCAGAATCTCTGGGACACATTTAAAGCAGTGTGTAGAGGGAATTTATAGCACTAAATGCCCACAAGAGAAAGCAGGAGAGATAAAATTGACACTCTAACATCACAATTAAAAGAACTAGAGAGGCAAGAGCAAACACATTCAAAAGCTAGCAGAAGGCAAGAAATAACTAAGATCAGAGCAGAACTGAAGAGATAGAGACACAAAAAACCCTCCAAAAAATCAATGAATCCAGGAGTTGGTTTTTTGAAAAGATCAACAAAATTGACAGACCGCTAGCAAGACTAATAAAGAAGAAAAGAGAGAGGAATCAAATAGTCGCAATAAAAATGATAAAGGGGATATCACCACTGACCCCACAGAAATACAAAAAACCATCAGAGAATACTATAAATGCCTCTACGCAAATCAACTAGAAAATCTAGAAGAAATGGATAATTTCCTGGACACTTACACTCTCCCAAGACTAAACCAGGAAGAAATTGAATCCCTGAATAGACCAATAGCAGGCTCTGAAATTGAGGCAACAATTAATAGCCTACCCACCAAAAAAAGTCCAGGACCAGATGGATTCACAGCTGAATTCTACCAGAGGTACAAGGAGGAGCTGGTACCATTCCTTCTGAAACTATTTCAATCAATAGAAAAAGAGGGAATCCTCCCTAACTCTTTTTATGAGGCCAACATCATCCTGATACCAAAGCCTGGCAGAGACACAACAAAAAAGAGAATTTTAGACCAATATCCCTGATGAACATCGATGCAAAAATCCTCAATAAAATACTGGCAAACCGGATTCAGCAGCACATCAAAAAGCTTATCCACCATGATCAAGTGGGCTTCATCCCTGGGATGCAAGGCTGGTTCAACATTCGCAAATCAATAAACGTAATCCAGCATATAAACAGAACCAAAGACAAGAACCACATGATTATCTCAATAGATGCAGAAAAGGCTTTTGACAAAATTCAACAGCCCTTTATGCTAAAAACGCTCAATAAATCGGTATTGAATGTACCTCAAAATAATAAGAGCTATTTATGACAAACCCACAACTAATATCATACTGAATGGGCAAAAACTGGAAAAATTCCCTTTGAAAACTGGCACAAGACAGGGATGCCCTCTCTCACCACTCCTATTCAACATAGTGTTGGAAGTTCTGGCTAGGGCAATCAGGCAAGAGAAAGAAATCAAGGGTATCCAGTTAGGAAAAGAAGAAGTCAAATTGTCCCTGTTTGCAGATGACATGATTGTATATTTAGAAAACCCCATTGTCTCAGCCCAAAATCTCCTTAAGCTGATAAGCAACTTCAGCAAAGTCTCAGGATACAAAATTAATGTGCAAAAATCACAAGCATTCTTATACACCAGTAACAGACAAGCAGAGAGCCAAATCAGGAATGAACTCCATTCACAATTGCTTCAAAGAGAATAAAATACCTAGGAATCCAGCTTACAAGGGATGTAAAGGACCTCTTCAAGGAGAACTACAAACCACTGCTCAGTGAAATCAAAGAGGACACAAACAAATGGAAGAACATACCATGCTCATGGATAGGAAGAATCAATATCGTGAAAATGGCCATACTGCCCAAGGTGATTTATAGATTCAATGCCATCCCCATTAAGCTACCAATGACTTTCTTCACAGAATTGGAAAAAACGGCTTTAAAGTTCATATGGAACCAAAAAAGAGCCCGCATTGCCAAGACAATCCTAAGTCAAAAGGACAAAGCTGGAGGCGTCACGCTACCTGACTTCAAACTATACTACAGGCTACAGTAACCAAAACAGCATGGTACTGGTACCACAACAGAGATATAGACCAATGGAACAGAACAGAGTCCTCAGAAATAATACCACACATCTACAGCCATCTGATCTTTGACAAACCTGAGAGAAACAAGAAATGGGGAAAGGATTCCCTATTTAATAAATGGTGCTGGGAAAATTGGCTAGCCATAAGTAGAAAGCTGAAACTGGATCCTTTCCTTACCCCTTATACGAAAATTAATTCAAGATGGATCAGAGACTTAAATGTTAGACCTAATACCATAAAAACCCTAGAAGAAAATCTAGGTAGTACCATTCAGGACATAGGCATGGGCAAGGACTTCATGTCTAAAACACCAAAAGCAACGGCAGCAAAAGCCAAAATTGACAAATGGGATCTAATTAAACTAAAGAGCTTTTGCATAGCTAAAGAAACTACCATCAGAGTGAACAGGCAACCTACAGAATGGGAGAAAATTTTTGCAACCTACTCATCTGACAAAGGGCTAATATCCAGAATCTACAAAGAACTCAAACAAATATACAAGAAAAAAACAAACAACCCCATCAAAAAGTGGGCAAAGGATATGAACAGACATTTCTCAAAAGAAAACATCCATACCGCCAACAGACACATGAAAACATGCTCATCATCACTCACCATCAGAGAAATGCAAATCAAAACCACAATGAGATACCATCTCACACCAGTTAGAATGGCAATCATTAAGAAGTCAGGAAACAACAGGTGTTGGAGAGGATGTGGAGAAATAGGAACACTTTTACACTGTTGGTGGGATTGTAAACTAGTTCAACCATTATGGAAAACAGTATGGCAATTCCTCAAGGATCTAGAACTAGATGTACCATACGACCCAGCCATCCCACTACTGGGTATATACCCAAAGGATTATAAATTACTCTACTACAAAGACACATGCACACGTATGTTTATTGTGGCACTATTCACAATAGCAAAGACTTGGAATCAACCCAAATGTCCATCTGTGACAGACTTGATTAAGAAAATGTGGCACATATACACCATGGAATACTATGCAGCCATCAAAAAGGATGAGTTTGCGTCCTTTGTAGGGACATGGATGCAGCTGGAAACCATCATTCTTAGCAAACTATCACAAGAAGAGAAAACCAAACACCGCATGTTCTCACTCATAGGTGGGAACTGAACAATGAGATCACTTGGACTCGGGAAGGGGAACATCACACACTGGGGCCTATCATGGGGAGCGGGGAGGAGGGAGGGATTGCATTGGGGAGTTATACATGATATAAACCTCATGCACATGTACCCTAGTACTTAAAGTATAATAAAAAAAAAAAAAATCTTAAGAACGATCAAATTCCCCTCAGGGAGCAATTATACTAAATGGATGGCCCTGTGAAAAGAGTAGTTAGTTACTGCCTCATTGATTTCATATCTGACCACTAAAATCACCGAGCTGAGGTCTTCATTTTTCCCACATACCATTTCCCTCATATGTGTTTATAGTATTTTCTCTTTAAAAGCTAAAAGAAAAGTATTCCCAGATTTTGTAACTGCTAAATTTCAATTAAAGATTCAGGGCCTAATGGTAGAGGTAAATCTCTCAAAGGCAATATCAGTTTATGAGTAAATGTATGAACAAAAAGTACTTTATTAAGTGGCATAATACTATCAAATAGTTTACCATGTCCCTGCCTTGAAATCCAGGAATGATCTATATGTTGGGTGTCTTTAAGAAGATCCCATTTGTGAGATTGCCATGGTTCCACTGAGGGTCACAGGTGTAAGGACTCCAAGCTAGACCAGGAGGCAGCTGGAAACCCTGGAGTCTTTTTTTTTTTTTAACACGGAGTCTCGCTCTGTCACCCAGGCTGGAGTGCAGTGGCCGGATCTCAGCTCACTGCAAGCTCTGCCTCCCGGGTTTACGCCATTCTCCTGCCTCAGCCTCCCGAGTAGCTGAGACTACAGGCGCCCGCCACCTCGCCCGGCTAGTTTTTTGTATTTTTTAGTAGAGGCGGGGTTTCACCGTGTTAGCCAGGATGGTCTTGATCTCCTGACCTCGTGATCCGCCCGTCTCGGCCTCCCAAAGTGCTGGGATTACAGCACTTGAGCCACCGCGCCGGGCCACCCTGGAGTCTTAACCCACATAACCTGAGGTGGGCAGAGGAGGTGCTTCATGAAGAAAGGAAGCAAATCCAAAGGAGGGCAGGGGCCAAGGAGACAGAACCACTGAGGGCAGTGAACCTGGCATGAGAAAAACCTGCCCCTCTGGTCTATTTTTGTTTTCTCAGTTTTGACAGATACAAAGATACAAGAAACAGTTCACTTTCCTCTTCAATCTAATTTTGGAAAAACAGTAGCAGGACTGCATTGAAGCAGCAATTTGCATTCAAACTTGGGGAGGAAACAGGTGTGCAGGACTCCTGTGAACTGGAAGAGCTCACGCTTCTCACACTACCGGAAGTGGGCCAGGACTGGCAGACTGTTTTCAAGAGGCAATGATGCCTGATCCTGTGATTAAAAAAAATAAAAATAACTTGAAATTCAGATTGTTTGGAAAAAAAAAAAACTCTCCTGTTAAATTGCATTTTTTAAAATGTAAATTATCGGCCGGCCACAGTGGCTCAAGGCTGTAATCCCAGCACTTTGGGAGGCTGAGACGGGCGGATCACGAGGTCAGGAGATCAAGACCATCCTGGCTAACACGGTGAAACCCCGTCTCTACTAAAAAAAAAAAAAAAAACAAAAAAAACAAAAAAAACTAGCCGGGCGAGGTGGCGGGCGCCTGTAGTCCCAGCTACTCGGGAGGCTGAGGCAGGAGAATGGCGTGAACCCGGGAGGCAGAGCTTGCAGTGAGCTGAGATCCGGCCACTGCACTCCAGCCTGGGCGACAGAGCCAGACTCCGTCTCAAAAAAAAAAATGTAAATTACTTGCAGGATGATAGTGCATGTGTCAAATGCACATAGTTTTGGACTAGATTCTGTACCTAGGCCACAAGTTTGCAACCTCTCTGAGGCTAGTAATTCTGTCTTCATTTTAGGTAAGGTAAGTGTCAACTGTCTCCTACAATAAAACTGTAACTGCAACACCATCTCCTTCTTCCTTCTCCATTAACCAATACTTTTATACATAATATTTTGAGCAGAAGACAGGAACACCCACTTAAAACAGCAGACCTGAACTTACAAGTACAGAAGGTTAAAAAGGCTTGTTGCATGAAAATATACTAACATCTAGTACAAGTCATCTCTAATTATTACTTTATAAACATAAATCTTCTTACTTCTTTGTCAACTATGGCTCACATTTCTTTTAAAGTGCTCAGATTTGTCAGAGACAGATTGTCAATACAGTGAGATAACTTCCCTTCCTTGCCCTGCTAGGTCAATTGTTAATATCATTATAAAACTCCCATGTTCACATGTTAAATTCCTTGTTGCAGCAAAAACAAAATAAGACAAAACAAAACTCAAAACAAACAAAACTTTAATACAAGTGTAAAATCACACAGACCAATTATTTGGAAAGTAGTATTTAGTAGCACTAGTATTTAGTGACTACCAGTTACAAGAAAATATTTTAAAACAGAAAACCCCCAAAAATATGCTAATAATATGAAATATCAAATGAAATTTCAGTCAGAGGGCATCCATTGGTATACTGCTAGTAATTCACGTAGAGGGTAAGCTGTAAATCCATAATCCTGCAGGTTCTTTCTTTCTGAAAAAACAGAACCAGAGAACTGACAGGAACATGTTGGTCCAACATTGCGTCAAATTCTGTTTTTCATCTTTTTTTTTTTCTCTCAGCACTCTTTTCTTTTGCCAAATTGTCAAGACTTTTATTGACATGTCACAGCCTTATGATTCACTGTCAATTTTCTTAGCTTGGATTTTTTTTTTCCTTTTACCTCTTTTAAAGGGTTATAGTGAGCAAGACGGTGGGCTGGACAAGATGACACACATGCTTCCTGACTTAGCCCATCAAAACCTCACAGAGCCAACAGTTTTTCAGTGTGTGGCTGCCTATGCACCAGCTCCACCTGACTGCTTTCTTACCTAGTGTGTGACCCTTCAGTTGAAAATTCCAGCAGCATGCAACTTGTCTTTGGCAAATGAATTGTAAGTATGCCAGCTGCCAGATGTCTTCATTTTTAAAACACCTTTGAAACTGCTTCTGGCACAGTTCCATAAGCAAAACATGCTAAGCTATAACTGTAGTTTCCATGCTGTGAGCACAAAAAAAAAAAAAAAAAAGAGGGGCCGATGGTGAGCAGATGGAAGCAACAGAAGAATGTATTGCCTTCACATCTTGAAAAACAGAATAAAATGAAGGTAAAAACAGAATCTGGCTACCCTTATCAGTTAAGTATTTGGATGAAGAGGTATCAGTGACCTATGATACGTTCAATAGGCATGCTAATAGTCACCTTCAATAGTATAATAATTTTAAACACTACAGTTTTATGAGTCCAACAAAATAATGATGATACATTTTTCTGAAAATGAGAACTTTTGACTCTGGAAATAATAAATAAATGTAAGGCTAGGAAAAGCTATCAAAAATCAAGATATCTTTTTTACTTTCAGCAAAGCCAAATTTTCTTACTGACAAAAGTAGAATTTTAAAGTGAGAGAGTAAAGAAGGAGCTTCCAGATGCCAGGGCCTGGGCCGCAATGTCTATCCTGTTCAAAATCTTCTTCAAAACCTTTTAATGAATTAAATGATTGGGTAATACCCTGCAAGGAGACAAATTTAGAGAATAAGATACTTTATCTACATTTAGATTCACTGACATACCTAGAAATTTGTGATTTCACATAACCATGGAAGTAACTGAAGCCCAGAGATGAATATAAATTAAACCAGATGATACAAGTCAATCGGAATTAGTGAAAAAAAAATAGTGATCCTGAATTTGAACCTGGCATCTATAAAATAAAAACAGATATTAACATTTGAGACTAGAAAAAAGTCAGATATGGCAATCTAAGTTCAAGTCCAATTAATTCAAAAAGAATCATTTCAATCAGTATCTTTCAACAGCTTTCATGATAGAAACGGACACATCATATACGAACTATCAAACAGGAAGAAAAGGTAAACTGAGGAGCAAGGAAAAAAAATACATGCCAACAAAAGACCTGGTATAGTGATTCTCAATCAAAAAGTCTTACGGAAAGAAAGTATGCTTTAAAAATAGTGAGCAGCATTGGGCTTGGATATATGCCACTGGCAAAATCATAAAAAAGGAGAGTTTACTTTTCTAGCTTTCAATTCTATGGTCTTCATGGAAATCTTTCAATTTAATCATACATTCTCTGTACATGGTTTGCATTTTTCCACCTCTGTGGATAACAATGGCATATGCTATTTTTTCTCTTGAACTGTCTTTACCATTCATTCCTGTTTATTGAATGTCTGTTCATCTTTTAAGCATTGGCTCAAATGCAATTACCTCCATGAACTTTTCCCAATAGCTTCTATATTCATTGAAAGAAATCTCTTTCCTAGGTAATTCCCATAGTATTGCTTTTTACTTTCTATGGTCTTGTCTGTCTCCCTGTCTAGACTGTGAGCATCTTGAGGACTGAAATTGTGTCATGTAAGTTCTTAAAATTTCAAAATGCCTAGTACATCAAGCACATTTTTACTCCTTAGTAAATGTCAGAATAGAACTGGATGCCTGCTAGCTTTCGGTCCATCCACATTGCCCTTATCCTGTCCTCTTTCTACAACAAATTACATAGTAGGACTTTTTATTCATTAAGCCTAACTCCTCAAGTAGATTTTATTTTTATTTCACTTGTTCTGTCTGGTTTACTATTAATCTGTGGGCAAGTGAACATTATAATAGATCATATGAAATGTAACTTCCAAGTAACATAAATTGGATTTTAAAATGAGTGAGGATCTTAATTTAAACAACAGTGGGGTAGGTTTGAGAGATACATTTTCTGGGTCTTTCAGTGCTCTCATTCAAATCATAGAACAAATACACATAGATCTATGTGTGAACACTTATAAAGAAAAGGGATATTGACAGAAAAGGAAGGAATAATAAAATATAAACAAACTACAAAAAATAAACTAAAGATTAAGCACATACCAAAACAATTTGTAAACCAAGAAGTATTAAAACTTCAACCCCCATAAGTTTCTCCCAAACAGAGAAAGGCAAAGCAGTTTCTTAAAACTAGTGGTCCCTTTTTAATAGTCAAGCCACATTTCAGTTTGGTTCCAAGTTTCCCAGAGGAGGTTAAGCATATCACCCAGAAACCTCTTAAAAATTGCCAAAGGGAGTCTGGCCTGAGCTTTGTGAATGCTGCTCTAACTGATGGGACTGAAGGAGAACCTTGGCAGCAAGCAGTAGGAAGGAAAAAGCCACCCAGAAATTAAAATGGAAGTTAATTATAGTACTTACAGATTTCCCCCTAGACCTGATTCTTGGTGTTCAACAAAGACAAAAAGCTCTCAGTTCAACTTCAACATGACAATGCCATCACTACACCTAAGCCTGTTCTTGGGGGACTGGGAAGGGGAGAGGGAAGACTTGAAGTTGCTCATGTCATTATAGCTGTTTGGGAGAACCAGGGTTGGTGAGAGTATTTCTTCAACTATGGTTAGCGATGGCAAATAAATCAAGAATGATGTTTCTCATGTCCAAGTGGACAGACTTATTTAGTTTTCAAATATTCATAAACTTGACTTCAGTTTTATTCCTCCCAGATTTTAGGTGTGCTCTGCGCTTGGGATATTGATTCATGTGACTAGTAAATAAGCAATGCTTGTCTTACAAACCTTTATCAGATATCTATTTCTTTTAATTTTGTACAGCTCAGGATCTGGTAATCCAGATGAGGGAGGCAACTTTTACCCTTCACCAGCTTTTACCTGTGGTGATTTACCTGTTCTCTGTTCTCTAAGCCTGTGGTTCCTCATCCACAGAATGAAGACAATTATACCTGCTTCATACCACTGCTATGTGACCCTCTAGAAATTTTATCAGACCGGGCACAGTGGTGCATATCTGTAATCCCAGCATTTTGAGAGGCTGAGGTGGGAGGATTGTTTGAGCCCAGGAGTTCAAGATCAGGCTGGGCAACACAGCAAGACCCTGTCCCTATAAGAAATACAAAAAACATAGCCAGGCATGGTGGCTTGGGTCTGTAATTTCAGCTATTTGGGAGGCTGAGGCGGGAGGATCACTTGAGACCAGGAGTTCAAGGCTGTAGTGGGCGATGATCACCCCACTGCACTCCAGCCTGAATGACAGAGTGAGACCTTGTCTCAAAAAAAGTTTTTTAAGTCAATATATTATAGCTTATAAAATAGGTAAAATGGCATATATTTATGATAGGCAACTTTAGTTATCTGTACATATATTTCTCTAAGAGCAGAACATTAGTGATAATGTGTGATACATTATTGGTTTGACTTATTGTATTAGTGATACATTATTGGTTTGACTTATTTCCGATTATATCACTTGAAAAAGCCTAGGAAATAATATCATTCTGAACTTTACTCTGTCCCCCAAAAATGAACTGATTAGGAAAGTGTTATGGAGTAAAGTGATCTAAGCAATGCTAGACATACAATACTCTAGACCTTTGCAATAAGAAATGTGGTCTGTAAATTTAAGTTCTTTGTATATTCTGGATATTTGCCCTTTGTCAGATGGATAACTTGCAAAAGTTTTCCCCCATTCTGTAGGCTGCCTGTTCACTCTGATGATAGTTTCTTTTGCTGTGCAGAAGCTTTTTAGTTTAATTAGATCCTATTTGTCAATTTTGGCTTTTGTTGACATTGCTTTTGGTGCTTTACTCATGAAATCTTTGCCCATGCCTATGTCCTAAATAGTATTGCCTAGATTTTCTTTTAGGGTTTTTATGGTTTTAGGTCTTACGTTTCAGTGTTTTTTTTTTTTGTTGTTGTTGTTGTTTTTTTGTTTTGTTTTTTAGGATGGAGTCTCGCTTTGTCACCCAGGCTAGAGTGCAGTGGCACGATCTCTGCTCACTGCAAGCTCTGCCTCCCGGGTTCACGCCATTCTCTTGCATCAGCCTCCTGAGTAGCTGGGACTACAGGTGCCTGCCACCACACCCAGCTAATTTTTTTGTATTTTTAATAGAGACGGGGTTTCACCTTGTTAGCCAGGATGGTCTCGATCTCCTGACCTCGTGATCTGCCTACCTCAGCCTTCCACGTTTAAGTCTTTCAACCATCTTGAGTTAATTTTTGTATAAGATGTAAGGAAGGGGTCCAGTTTCAGTTTTCTGCATATGGCTAGCCAGTTTTCCAAACACCATTTATTAAACAGGGAAACATTTCTCCATTGCTTGTTTTTGTCAGGTTTGTCAAAGATCAGATGGTTCTAGATATGTGGCATTATTTCTGAGGCCTCTGTTCTGTTCCATTGGTCAATATATCTGTTTTGGATACTGTAGCCTTGTAGTGTAGTTTGAAGTCGAGTAGTGTGATGCCTCCAGCTTTGTTCTTTTTGCTTAGTATTGTCTTGGATATATGGGCTCTTTTCTGTTTCTATATGAAATTTAAAGTAGTTTTTTTCTAATTCTGTGAAGAAAGTCAATGGTAGCTTGATGGGGATGGCATTGAATCTATAAATCACTTTGGGAAGTATGGCCATTTTCACAATATTGATTCTTATCCATGAGCATGGAATGTTTTTCCATTTATTTGTGTCCTCTCTTACTTGAGCAGTGGTTTGTAGTTTTCCTTGAAGAGGTCCTTCACATCCCTTGTAAGTTGGATTCCTAGGTATTTTATTCTATTTGTAGCAATTGTGAATGGGAGTTTACTCATGATTTGGCTCTCCCTTTGTCTATTATTGGTGTATAGGAATGCTCGTAAGTTTTGCACATTGATTTTCTACTCTGAGACTTTGCTGAAGTTGCTTATCAGCTTAAGGAGATTTTGGACTGAGATGATGGGCTTTCTAAATATACAATAATGTTATCTGCAAACAGAGACAATGTGACTTCCTGTCTTCCTATTTGAATACCCTTTATATCTTTCTCTTGCCTGATTGCCCTGGCCAGAACTTCCAATACTATCTTGAATAGGAGTGGGGAGAGAGGGCATCCTTGTCTTCTGCTGGTTTCAAAGGGGATGCTTCCAGCTTTGAAGTGGGTTTGCCATAAATAGCTCTTATTATTTTGAGATATATTCCATCAATACCTAGTTTATTGAGAGTTTTTAGCATGAAAGGGTGTTGAATTTTATTGAAGGCCTTTTCTGCATCTATTGAGATAATCATGTGTTTTTTTGTCATTGGTTCTGTTTATGTTATGGATTATATTTATTGATTTACATATATTGAACCAGCCTTGCATCCCAGGGATGAAGCCGACTTGATCGTGATGGATAAACTTTTTGGTGTGCTGCTGGATTCATTTTGCCAGTATTTTATTGAGGATTTTCGCGTTGACGTTCTTCAGGGATATTGGTCTGAAATTTTCTTTTTTTGTTGTGCCTCTGCCAGATTTTGGTATCAGGATGATGGTAGCCTCATAAAATGAGTTAGGGGGAGTCCCTCTTTTTCTATTGTTTGGAATAGTTTCAGAAAGAATGGTACTAACTCCTCTTTGTACCTGCTGTAGAATTTGGCTGTGAATCTGTCTAGTCTTGGGCTTTTTTTTGGTTTGTAGGCCTCAATTACTGCTTCAATTTCAGAACTTGTTATTGTTCTAGTCAGGGATTCAACTTCTTCCTGGTTTAGTCTTGGAATGGTGTATGTGTCCAGGAATTTATCCATTTCTTCTAGAGTTTCTAGTGTATTTGCATAGAGGTGTTTACAGTATTCTCTGATAGAAGTTCGTTTTTTTGTGGGATCAGTGGTGATATCCCCTTTATCATTTTTTATTGTGTCCATTTGATTCTTCTCTCTTCTTTGTTAGTCTGGCTAGCAGTCTATCTATTTTGCTAATCTTTTCAAAAAACAAGCTCCTGGATTCATTGAGGTTTTCTTTTTTTTTTTTTTGAAGGGTTTTCGTGTCTCTATCTCCTTCAGTTCTGCTCTGATCTTAGTTATTTCTTGTCTTCTGCTAGCTTTTGTATTTGTTTGCTGTTGCTTCTCTAGTTCTTTTAATTGTGATATTAGGGTGTTGATTTTAGATCTTTCCCACTTTCTCCTGTGGGCATTTAGTGCTATAAATTTCCCTCTAAACAGTGCATTAGCTGTGTCCCAGAGATGCTGGTATGGTGTGTCTTTGTTCTCATTGATTTCAAAGAACTCATTTATTTCTGCCTTAATTTTGTTATTTACACAGTAGTCAGTCAGGAATAGGTTGTTCAGTTTTCATGTAGTTGTGTGATTATGAGTGAGTTCTAATTTGATTGCACCATGATGTGAGAGACTATTTGTTATGATTTCCATTCTTTTGCATTTTCTGAGGAGTGTTTTACTTCCAATTATGTGGTCAATTTTAGAATAAGTGTGATGTGGTGCTGAGGTGGAGAGTTCTGTAGATGTCTATTAGGTCCACTTGGTCCAGAGCTGAGTTCAAGTCCTAAATATCCTTGTTAATTTTCTGCCTCATTGATCTGTCTAATATTGACAATGGGGTGTTAAAGTCTCCCACTTTTATTGTGTGGGAGTCTAAGTCTCTTCGTAGGTCTCTAAGAACTTGCTTTATGAACCTGGCTGCTTCTGTATTGGGTGCATATATATTTAGGGTAGTTAGCTCTTCTTGTTGGATTGATCCCTTTACCATTATGTAATGCCCTTCTTTGTCTTTTTTGATCTTTGTTGGTTTAAAGTCTGTTTTATCAGAGAGTGGGAATGCAACTTCTGCTTTTTTTTTTTTTTTTTTTTTTTTGCTTTTCATTTGCTTGGTAAATTTTCCTCTATCCCTTTACTGTGAGCCTATGTGTATCTTTGCACGTGAGATGGGCCTCCTGAATATAGCACACCAATGAGTCTTGACTCTTTATCCAATTTTCCAGTCTGTGTCTTTCAACTGGGGCATTTAGCCCATTTAGATTTAAGGTTAATATTGTTGTGTGTGAATTTGATCCTGTCATTATGATGCTAGCTGGTTATTTTGCCCGTTAGTTTATGCGGTTTCTTCAAAGTGTCGATGGTCTCTACAATTTGGTATGTTTTTGCAGTGGCTGGCACCAGTTTTTCCTTTCCATATTTGGTGCTTCCTTCAGGAGCTCTTGTAAGGCAGGTCTGATGGTGACAAAATCTCCCAGGATTTGCTTCTCTGTGAAGGATTTTATTTCTCCTTTGCATATGAAGCTTAGTTTGGCTAGACATGAAATTCTGGGTTGAAAATTATTTTCTTTGAGAATGTTGAATGTTGGCCCCCACTCTCTTCTGGCTTGTAGGGTTTCTGCAGAGAGATCTGCTGTTAGTCTGATGGGCTTCCCTTTGTGGGTAACTCGACCTTTCTCTCTGGCTGCCCTTAGCATTTTTTCCTTCATTTCAACCTTGGTGAATCTGACAATTATGTGTCTTGGGGTTGCTCTTCTCAAGGAACATCTTTGTGGTGTTCTCTGTATTTTCTGAATTTGAATGTTGGTCTGTGTTGCTAGCTTTGGGAAGTTCTCCTTTATAATATCCTGAAGACTGTGTTCCAACTTGGTTTCATTCTCCCTGTCATTTTCAGGCACACCAATCAAACATAAGTTTGGTCTTGTCACATCGTCCCATATTTCTTGGAGGCTTTGTTCATTCCTTTTCATTCTTTTTCCTCTAATCTTGACTTCATGCTTTATTTCATTAAGTTTAGAAGAAAAAAAAAACTTCATCAAAAATCAGCAAAGGATACAAACAGACACTTCTCAAAAGAAGACATTTATGTGGCCAACACACATAAGGAAAAAAGCTCATCTTTACTGGTCATTAGAGAAATGCAAATCAAACCCACAATGAGATAACATCTCACACCAGTTAGAATGGCAATCATTAAAAAGGCAGGAAAAAACAGATGCTGGAGAGGATGTGGAGAAATAGGAAGTCTTTTACACTGTTGATGGGAGTGTAAATTAGTTCAACCATTGTGGAAGACAGTGTGGTGATTCCTCAAGGATCTAGAACCAGAAAAACCATTTGACCCAGCAATCCCATTACTGGGTACATACCCAAAGGATTATACATCATTCTACTATAAAGACACATGCACACATATGTTTACTGCAGCACTGTTCACAATAGTAAAGACTTGGAACAAACCCAAATGTCCATCAAGGATAGACTGGATAAAGAAAATGTGGCACATATGCACCATGGAATGCTATGCAGCCATAAAAAAGGATGAGTTCATTTCCTTTGCAGAAACATGGATGAAGCTGAAAGCCAGCAAACTAACACAGGAACAGAAAACCAAACACCACATGTACTCACCCACAATTGGGAGCTGAACAATGAGAACACATGGACACAGGGAGGGGATCATCACACACTGGGGCCTGTTTGGGGGGTGTGGGGCCAGGGGAGGGATAGTGTAAGATAAATACCTAATGTAGAAGATGGGTTGATGGGTGCAGCACACCACCATGGCATGTGTATACCTGTATAATAATCATGCATGTTCTGCACATGTATCCCAGAACTTTAAGTATAATTTTAAAAAAGTAAAAAGTAAAATGTGGTCTGAGGACTAACAGCATTGCATAACCTGGGTGCTTGTTAGAAAAGCAGATTTCAGGCCCAACCCAGACCTACAGAATTATAATCTTCATCTCATCAAGATCACCTGGTTATTTGTGTGTATTTGAGAAGCACTGTTTAGAATTCAGAAAAGTGGATTTTTAAAAGTCAAAATACAAAATTCAGATTATTCTGTAGACGTAAGTCTTAATAGAGAAGATTGATTTTAAAAAGAAAGAGAATCCCAGAGACAACCCAAGATGGCTGATTGGAAGCAGCTGAGGTCCATGGCACTCATGGAAAGGACTGAAAGGAGCAAGTGAATTTAGCACCTTCAACTGAGATATCTGGGTTCTTTCACTGGGACTGAACTAGGCAAACAGCTTGACCCACAGAGAGTGAAGAGTAGCAGGGTTGGGTGACAGCCCACTCAGGAGGCACATGGAGCCAAGGGAACCCCCACCCCCGCCAAAGGAAGGGGTGAGTGTTTGTGCAACCCTGCCTTGGGAACCATGCTTCTCTCACAGATCTTTACAATTCATAGACCAGGAGATCTCCCTCATGAGCCCATGCCACCAGGGCCTTGGGTCTGTCACATGGAGCTGTGTGGAGTCTTGGCAGAGCAGCCACTCAGGTACACACAGAGACCCAGAAATTTTGCTAACTCTGCCCCTGGGATCAGCAGCAAGGCAGGAGAACCATCGGTGCATGTCCCTAGGAAGGGGGCTGAGTCCAGGGAGACAAACTGTGTCATTCTGAGGATCCCACTTCCACAGCACCTCGTGGGTTGAGACCCACTGACTTGGAATTCCAGTTGGCTGGTGGCAGCAGGCTCTGCCTGAGTCAGGACCAGGTTCCTGGGGTGAGGAGCAGCCACCATCTCTGTGGTCCAGTAGACTCAGTTGTTTCAGCCTGTTGGCTTTGAAGAATACAGGTAGTCTCGACAGAGATGGGTCACTCACAGTGCAGCACAGCTGCCTTGCCAGATCATGGCCAGACTGCTTCTTTAAGTGGGACACAACTTAAATCCATTCCTCCTTACTGGGCAAGTCCTCCCTGTGGGAGCTTCAGCCACTCCAGCAAGGTTCTAAAGGCAGACCTCTGATCTTTCCCTGGGTCAGAGCTCCCAGGGGAAGAGATGGCCACTATCTCTGTGGTTTGGTCAACTCAGCCATTCCAGCCTGCTGGTTTTGGAGAATACAAACTATCTGGACAAGGAAGAACCCCTGCCAACCCCCCAATGCAGCACATCTCCTCTACAAAAAGGCAGCCAGACTGCTTCTTTGGGTGAATCCCTGATGCCATTCCTCCTGACTGGGTGAGACTTCCCATCAGGGGTCTCCAGCCATCTCCTACAGATGTGTTCAGACTGGCAACAGGTCAGTGCCCCCTTGGAATGGAGCTTCCAGAGGAAGGAGCAGGCTGCCATCTTTGCTGTTTTGTAGACTTCACTGGTGAAACCTCCAGGTACAGGAAGAACTAAGGCAACTAGAGTCTGGAGCAGATTCCCAGCAAACCATAGCAGCCCTGCGAAAGAGTGGCCTCACTTTTAAAATAAAAACAAACAAGCAGAAAACAAGAATAACAAAGATCCCACAAAAATCCCATTTGAAGGTCAGCAGCCTCAAAGATTGAAGGTAGATAAACCCATAAAGCTGAGAAAGAATCAATGCAAAAGCACTAAAAACTCAAAAAGCCAGAGTGCCTCTTCTCCTCCAAATGACCACAACACCTTTCCAGCAAGGGCACAAAAGCTGAGATGGCTGAATTGACAGAAGTAGGCTTCAGAAGGTGGGTAATAATGAACTTTGCTGAGCTAAAGTAGCATGTTGTAATGCAGTGCAAAGAAGCTAAGAATCATGATAAAACAATACAGGAACTGATAGCTAGAACAGCCAGTTTAGAGAGTAACATAACTGACCTGATAGAGCTGAAGAACACAACATAAGAACGTCACAATGCAATAACAAGTATGAATAGCAGAACAGACAAGTGGAGGAAAGAATCTCAGAACTTGAAGATTTTCTGAAATAAGACAGCCAGAAGAGGATAGAGAAAAAAGAATGAAAAGGAATAAACAGAATCTCCAACAAATATGAGATTATGTATGAACCCATGTCATGAATCCATTACTGATTAGGGTACCTGAAAAAGACAGGGAGAATGGAACTAAGTTGGAAAACATACTTCAGGATATCATCCCGGAGAACTTTCCCAACCTAGCAAGATAAGCCACCATTCAAATTCAGGAAATTCAGAGAATGAGGTAAGATACTCCACAAGAAGATCAACCCCAAGACATATGTCATGAGATTCTCAAAGGTCTAAATGAAAGAAAAAATGTTAAGGGCAGCCAGAGAGAAAGACCAGGTCACCTACAAAAGGAAGCACATTAGACTAACAGCGGACCTCTCAGTGGAAACCTTGCAAGCCATGAGAGATTGGGGGCCAATATTCAACATTACTGAAGAAAAGAATTCAAACCCAGAAATTCATATCTGGCCAAACTAAGCTTCATAAGTGAAGGAAAAATAAGATGTTTTGCAGAAAAGCAAATGCTAGGGGAATTAGTCACCACCAGGCTGCCTTGCAAGACCTCCTGAAGGAAGCACTAAATATGGAAAGGAAAAATAATTACCAGCCATTACAAAAACACCCTGAAGTCCACAGACCAGTGACACTATGAAGCAACCACATAAACAAGTCTGCAAAATAACCTGCTAGCATCATGATGACAGGATCAAATAAATTAACACACAACAATACAAACCTTAAATGTAAATGTGCTAAATGTCCCAATTGAAAGGTGCAGAATGGCCACCTGGACAAAGAGCCAAGACTCATTGATATGCTGTCTTCAAGAGATCCATCTCACATGCAAAGACACATATTTGAGCCTATGCTCAAAATAAAGGGATGGAGAAAAATTTACCAAGCAAATGGAAAACAGAAAAAAAGCAGAGGTTGCAATCCTAGTTTCTGACAAAACAGACTGTAAACCAACAAAGATCAAAAAAGACAAAGAAGGGCATCACATAATGGTAAAGGGTTCAATTCAACAAGAAAAGCTAATGATCCTAAATATATATGCACCATTAAAATACAGGAACACCCAGATTCTTAAATCAAGTTCTCAGAAACTTACAAAGAGACCTAGACTCCCATACAATAATAGTGGGAGACTTCAACACCCACCACCAATATTAGACAGATTATTGAGACAGAAAATTAACAAATATATTCAGGACCTGAACTCAGCTCTGGATCAAATGGACCTGATAGACATCTACAGAACTCTCCACCCCCAAACAACAAAATACACATTCATCTCATTGCCACACGACACTCACTCTAAAATGGATCACATAGTCAGAAGTAAAATACTCCTCAGCAAATGCAAAAGAACAGAAATCATAACAAACTGTCTCTCAGACCACAGTGCAATCAAATTGGAACTCAAGATTAAGAAATTCACTCAAAACCACACAACTACCTGGAAACTGAACAGCCTGTTCCTGAATAAATGACTCTTGGGTAAATAATGAAATTAAGGCAGAAATCAAGAACTTCTTTGAAACTAATGAGAACAAAGAGACAGTGTACCAGAATCTCCGAGGCACAGCTAAAGCAGTATTAAGAGGGAAATTTGTACCACTAACTGCCCACATTAAAAAGCTAGAAAGATCTCAAGTTAACAACCTAACATCTCAACTAAAAGAACTAGAGAACAAGAGCAAACAAATCTCAAAACTAACAGAAGATAAGAAATAACCAAGATCAGAACTGAACTGAAGTAGATAAAGACATGAAAAACTCTTCAAAAAAATCAAAGAATCTAGAAGCTGTTTCTTGAAAAAAATTAATAAAATAGATAGACCACTAGCTAGACTAACAAAGTAAAAAATAATCAGATAAATATAATCAGAAATGCTAAGGGGGATATTACCACTGACTTGATAGAAATACAAACAACCATCATACAATGCTCTAAGCACATCTATGCACATAAACTAGAAAATATAGAAGAAATGGATAAATTCTTGGAAACATACACCCTCCCAAGACTAAACCAGGAAGAAATTGAATCCCTGAATAGACCAATACTAACTTCCAAAATTGAGGCAGTAATAAATTGCCTACCAACTGAGAAAAACCCAGGACCAGATGTATTCACAGCTGAATTCTAACAGAGGTACAAAGAAGAGCTAGTACCAGTTCTACTGAAACTATTCCAAAAAAATTAAAAGGAGGGACTTCTCCCTGACTCATTCTATGAGGCCAGCACCATCCTGATACCAAAACTTGGCAGAGACACAAGAAAAAAAGAAAACTTCAGACCAATATCCTTGATGAACAACAATGCCAAAATGCTCAATAAAATACTGGCAAACTGAATCCAGCAGCACATCAAAAAGCTTATCAACCACAATTAAATTAACTTCATCCCCTGGATGCAAGGTTGATTCAACATACACAAATCACAAACATACACAAATCAATCAAAACCACAGTGAGGTACTATCTCACGCCAGTTAGAATGGTGATTATTAAAAAGTCAGGAAAGAACAGATGCTGGTGAGGCTGTGGAGAAACAGGAATGTTTTTACACTGTTGGTGGGAGTGTAAATTAGTTCAACCATTGTGGAAGACAGTGTGCTGATTCATTAAGGATCTAGAACCAGAAATACCATTTGACCCAGCAATGCCATTACTGGGTATATATCCAAAGGATTATAAATCATTCTACTTATAAAGACACATGCACACATATGTTTACTGCAATACTATTTACAATAGCAAAGACTTGGGACCAACCCAAATGCCCATCAATGACAGACTGGATAAAGAACATGTGGCATATATACACCATGGAATACTATGCAGCCATAAAAAAGAATGAGTTCATATTCTTTGCAGGGACATGGATGAAGTTGGAAGCCATTATTCTCAGCAAAGTAACACAGGAACAGAAAACCAAATACTGCCTGTTCTCACTCATAAGTGGGAGTTGAACAATGAGAACACATGGGCACAGGGAGGGGAACATCACACACTAGGGCCTGTCAGGGCATGTGGGGGAAGGGGAGGGAGAATGTTAGAACAAATACCTAATGCATGTGGGACTTAACCTAGATGATGGGTTGGTAGGTGCAGCAAACCACCAAGGGACATGTATACCTATGTACCAAACCTGCACATTCTGCATATGTATCCCAGAAATTAAAGTAAAATTTTAAGAAAACATATGCAAATCAGGCCGGGCGCAGTGGCTCAAGCCTGTAATCCCAGCACTTTGGGAGGCCGAGACAGGCGGATCACGAGGTACGGAGATCGAGACCATCCTGGCTAACAAGGTGAAACCCCGTCTCTACTAAAAAATACAAAAAACTAGCCGGGCGAGGTGGCAGGCGCCTGTGGTCCCAGCTACTCGGGAGGCTGAGGCAGGAGAAGGGCGTAAACCCGGGAGGCGGAGCTTGCAGTGAGCTGAGGTCCGGCCACTGCACTCCAGCCTGGGCGACAGCGCAAGACTCCATCTCAAAAAAAAAAAAAAAAAAGAAAACATATGCAAATCAATAAATGTGATTCATTACATAAACAGAACTAAAGACAAAAACCATATGATTTTCTCAATAGATGCAGAAAAGACCTTCAATAAAATTCAACATCCTTTATGTTAAAACCTCTCAATAAACTAGGTACTGAAGGAACATACCTCAAAACAATGAGAGCCATCTATGACAAACCCATAGCCAATGTCATACTGACTAAGCAAAAGCTGGAAGCATTCCCCTTGAAAACCAATACAGGGCAAGGATACCCTCTCTCTCACCACTCCTATTCAACATATATTGGAAGCTCTGGCCAGGGCAATCAGGCAAGAGAAAGAAATAAAGAATACTCAAATAGAAAGAGAGGAAGTAAAATTATCTTTGTTTGCAGATGACATGATCCTATATCTAGAAAATCCTATTGTCTCAGCCCAAAAGCTTCTTAAGCTGATAAACAACTTCAGCAAACTCTCAGGATACAAAATCAATGTGCAAACATCTCTAGCATTCCTATACACCAACAACAGGTAAGCAGAAAGCCAAATCATGAATGAACTCCCATTCCCAATTGCTACAGAAAGAATAAAATACCTAGGAATACAGCTAACGAGGGACATGAATGATCTCTTCAAGAAGAATTACAAACCACTATTCAAAGGAATCAGAGAGGACATAAACAAATGGAACAATATTCCATACTCATGAATAGGAAAATTCAATATTGTGAAAATGGCCATACTGCCCAAAGTAATTTATAGAGTCAATGCTATTCCCATTAAACTACCATTGACATTCTTCACAGAATTAGAAAAAACTATTTTAAAATTCATATGGAACCTAAAAAGAGGCCAAATAACCAAGACAATCCTAAGCAAAAAGAACAAAGCTGGAAGCATCATGTTACCTGACTTCAAACTATACTACAAGGCTACAATAACCAAAACAGCATGGTATTGGTACAAGAACAGACACATGCAACAATGGAACAGAATAGAGAACTCAGAAATAAGAGTACACACCTACAACCATCTGAGCTTTGAAAAATTTGACAAAAACAAGCAATGGGGAAAAGATTCTCCATTTAAAAATTGGTGCTGGGCGAACTGGCTAGCCATATGCAGAAAATTGAAACTGGACTATTTCCTTACACCATATACAGAAATTAACTCAAGATGGATTACAGACTTAAATCCATAAATAAAGGCTTAAAGTGTAAAACCCAAAACTATAAAATCCCTAGAAGAAAATCTAGGCATGAATAGACACTTCTCAAAGGAAGACATATATGTAGCCAAGAAACACATGAAAAAAAGCTCAACATCACTTATTTTTTGAGAAATGCAAATCAATACCACAATGAGATACCATCTCACACTGGTCAGAATGGCTATTACTAAGAAGTCAAAAACAAAAAGCAAAACAAAACAAAAACAGATGCTGGTGAGGTTGTGGAGAAAAAGTAACACTTTTACACTGTTGGTGGAAGTGTAAATTAGTTCAACCATTGTGGAAGACAGTGTGGTGATTCCTCAAAGATCTAGAGGCAGAAATATCATTTGACCCAGCAATCCTATTACTAGATATACACCCAAAGGAATGTAAATTATTCTATTATAAAGATACACACATGCATATGTTCACTGCAGCACT
Source organism: Trachypithecus francoisi (assembly GCF_009764315.1). Taxonomy (NCBI): domain Eukaryota; kingdom Metazoa; phylum Chordata; class Mammalia; order Primates; family Cercopithecidae; genus Trachypithecus; species Trachypithecus francoisi. The sequence goes on along the minus strand of NW_022681453.1, from coordinate 128,636,561 downwards.
ATTCACAATAGCAAAGACATGGAATTAACCTAAATGCCCAGCAATGATAGACCGGATAAAGAAAAATGTGGTACATATACAACATGGAACACTATGCAGCCATAAAAAGGAATGAGATTATGTCCTTTGCAGGAACATGGATGGAGCTGGAAGCCATTATCCTCAGCAAACTAACACAGGAACAGAAAACCAAACACTGCATATTCCCAGTTATAAATGGGAGCTGAATGATGAGAACACATAGACACATTGAGGGGAACAAAGTACACTGAGGCATGTCGGAGTGGGAGTGGGAGGATGAAGAGCATCAGGAAGAATGACTAACGGATGCTGGGCTTAATATCTAGATGGGATAATCTGAGCAACAAACCACCAAGGCATATGTTTACCTATGTAACAATCCTGCACATCTCGCACATGTACCTCAGAACTTAAAAGTTGAAGAAAAAAAACAAAACAGAAAGAGGATCCTTAAAAGTAAAAATATTGTGTCTCAATAAAATAAGTCAGCAGTTAAAAATTAGAAGTTAAAAAACTAAAAATAGAACTACCATTCAATCCAGTAATTCCACTACTGGGTATATACTTAAAGGGAATGAAATCATTATATGAAAAAGATACCTGTATTTGCATGTTTATCATAGCATTGTTCACAATAGCAAAGATGTGGAATCAACCTAAATTTCCATCAATAGAGGATTGGATAATGAAAATGTGATATATCTATGTATCTCTATCTATATATGGAATACTATGCAGCCATGAAATGGAATGGAATCATATCTTTTGCAGCAACGTGGATGGAACTAGGGGCCATTATCCCAAATGGAATAACTCATTTTCTGTTAGTAACTACTTTTTGGTATGAGAATTGCCTGTTGATGTACAGCTTACAGTCTGCCATATATAATAAGAATTAAGATTCTAAGTCTTAAAATATATGGACATAAAGTTATTGACCAGTCAATTGATGCTAGCTGTGGAAATCTGTGACTCACTATGTGTTTTTCAGATACAGAAACATACAGCCAAAAACATGCTCTATTTGAACATGTATTTTATTTCCAATAAACAGTAAGTGGAAGCTAAACAATGGGTACACATGGGCATTCAGAGTGTAATAATAAACACTAGAGACTACAAAACATGGGATAGTGGTGTGGGAGCAAGGGTTGAGAAATTACCTGTTGGGTTCGGCATTCACTATATGGGTGATGGGTACATGAAAAACCCAGGTTCCACAACTACACAATATACAAATGTAAGAAATCTGCACTTGTACCCCCTAAATATATAAAAATAAAAATCAATTTTAAAAATGAAGAGAAGAAACAGTATAGAAGTCTGGGCTCTCTGATTAGCTCAGATTTTGAAACCAATTTTTGGAAGATGGAAGGAGGGTATGGCAGAGTAAAGATGGCCAGAGATTATTTTCTACTCTTACTGAGAGGGGAAATCTAATACTCTTCCCTTAGACCTTGGCTGAAGGTAGTCATTAAGTCTAATTGAGCTGTTTTCCAAATATATTTTACATTTGTTCTTTCATTTTCTCTCCTGGTGCTGACTTAGTTTGGGCCTCATTATCTTTCACCTATACTAAATAGAGAGTCTCCTAATTGATCTTCCCACTTACCGTCTTGTTGCTTTCGATTCATTCATTCTAAACAGAAAATCGGCTCAATACATGTAGAATGAATGAATAGCTATTTATAAATTGAGTATGCTGCTTTGTAGGGTAGTGACTTTCCTGTCATTGGAAATGTTGAAACTTGAAATTGTACATCTTCCTGCATTTTCAAAAAGTAACCATTTTTAAAGTCTTACTTGATTTGATTCTATTGTTACATCATTAGATTTCTCTCATTCCAAAATGAATTAAGACAGTGCACTGGAGTTGTACTCAAATTCTGAGACTGTCTCCCTAAAACAGTATGTACTGAGCAAAACAGTTCTCCTCTTCTTCACATTCTAGGTGGAACTAACCAAGAATATGTACAGAAGCAACAGGAGAAAACCTATGAAAAGTAAAAATATTCATATGTCTTTTTGTTTTGTTATTTTTATTGCTTAATTTTGTTATTATTTTTGGTCAAATAAAATATTACAAAAATTATGATACAAAGTCTACTCTGTGTGTGTGGTGTGTGTGTGTGTGTGTGTATGTACTTATATATTCCTTTCTGGAACTTATTCCTACACAGCCATCCATTAAGTTTATCAATACTAGTGTATGCACAATTTCGCATCTTGATTTTATAAATGTATGACAATATTTGCTTACTAAGTTACATGGCTTTGATAATCATCATTTACTTAATGTTTCATCTGTTTGACCTACTATAATTTTACTCACCACTCTTCATTTGTTGGACTTTAGGTATTTTCCAATTTTTCTAGTAAAAAAATTAAGTTTGTTGGGAACATCCCAGTGTTTACAGCAACTTTCTTTTTTTGAATGATGTTCCCAGGCTAAATTTCTAGTAGCAAAATTATCGGGCAAAAATGTTTCCGTTTTTAAGTCTGTACAGTCAACTGTGTTCTCAAAGTTTCCCCCATCTACCCAAATAAGCATTCATTTAAAAAAATCTCAATAGCCTGAAGTATTACTATGAAAAGATAAACTTTGATACCTTGGACAGAAAAAATGATGCTTCATGATTTTCTTTTTATAACTATTTTATTCTAATTTTCTCTCATTTTCTGTTAGTAACTACTTTTTTGTATGAGAATTGCCTGTTGATGTACAGCTTACAGTCTGCCATATATAATAAGAATTAAGATTCTAAGTCTTAAAATATATGGACATAAAGTTATTGACCAGTCAATTGATGATAGCTGTGGAAATCTGTGACTCACTATGTGTTTTGCAAAACTGGTAGATGCTCTTCCTTTTTGGAGTAACAAAGGTCACTATGGATCAGGACCTGTCCTGGTCACTAAGGATACCACCCTTGACCTTTATTTGTTTTGAATTCCCATCTGTGACATAATAAGAAATATATATTCGGTCTGTTCCCCTGGTTCCTGGCACAGAGTTCCTAGAACCCTTGTAATTTCCTGAGTGACAGGGGTGCTAGGAGCATCTTTTCATCTAACATTTGTTTTTGATCCCAATTCTTGACACAGAACTCCTAAATCCCTTGGAATTTCCTAGGTAATAAGAGCATCTTTTGTTCTAGCTTTCTGGATAGATCCAGAATGGAGGCTCCTCACCATGAGCCATGATTAGAAGTTTGGAACTTTCGGCCCCGCCTTTATCCTCCCAGAAGGTGTGAGGGAATGGAGAGTGAGTGAATATTCAACCATGCCTCTGTGATGAAGCCTCCCTCAATGACAGGGTTTGGAGAGCGTCTGTGTTGTTGAACACATCCATGTGCCAGGAGTGTGGTTCACCCCAACTTCACGGGGACAGAAGCTGCTGTGCTCAGAACCCTTTGGATCTCACCCCATGCACCTCTTCAGCTGGCTGTTCATCTGCATCCTTCATAATAGCCTTTGTAATGAACTGGTAACCAAAAGTAAATGTTTCCCTGAGTTTTATGAGCTCTTACAGCTAATTATCAAGGAGTTTTGGAACCACCAATTTATAGCTAGTTGGTCGGAGTGCAGGCGACAACTTGGGACTTGTGTTTGGTGTCTGAAGTGGTGGGCAGTCTCATAGGACTTAGCTCTTAACCTGTGGGATCTACTCTAACTCCACATAGAGTCAGAACTGAATTGTAGGACACCCAGTTGGTGTCCCGACAATTGGATAATTGCTTAATGTGAAGGAAAAACCCACATATTTGGTGTCAGAAGTGTTGTGTGTATTTTTAAAAAATGATTTTTAATTTAGCATTCTATAAAGGACAGATACCAGGCCACTAACTCACTTTCTTAAGGCTTAACACCCGGGTTACTCTTTTATTCTCCCCAGTCCTCAATAATACTGAATGGACATGTTCTCTGGTAAAACATTTTCCTGGGATATGAAACCCACAGAACCACACCTTTGATAAAAATCTAACAAAACAACACAAGGACAGACACAGCAAGGAAGAGAGAGAGCAATATAGTAACTATGACCAATGAGATGGAGGCCTGAGAGGAAAAGGTTATGTTTAATTGTCCATCTCTTTGAAGTATCTAGCAGCTAGTACAGAATTTCTCTGTTGGGCACCTGTTCACTGTGTAACTTAACCTCCTTGGGCCTCAGGAATTGGAATAGATAATTTCTACATTCCACTCCAGCTCTAATACTCTTAACTCTATAAGCTGAACAGATGTAATGTAAGAGGGTATATTCATAAGAAATAATCTTATTTATTGATAAGGTCAATTTTTGACAGTGAAATTTCTGGTTGAAATCATATATGAATTTCAAATTTTGTTAAGACATAATCAAATTGCCCTTCTAGAAGTTTGTGCCAATTTGCACTTACACTACTAGTATTAGAGAGTTCTTACTTCTTGACATGCTTTTGATTCTTGAGTACTATTGAGCATCTTTATGCAAGTAATATTATCACTACTGGAAATCTGTGCCATTGATATTCTTCAAAAAACATGCTAAAATGAATGCATAAGGATATTCATTGCAGCATTGTTTTTAATAGCCAGAAGAGAGAAACAGCCTAAGTGTTCCAGAAGAGGGGCTAGGTTAAATAAATTATGGTGAAGTCAAAGAGGGATGTCAAGTGTTTATTTTTTATTTTTATTATACTTTAAGTTCTAGGGTACATGTGCACAGCATGCAGGTTTGTTACATATGTATATATGTGACATGTTGGTGTGCTGCACCTATTGACTCGTCACTTACATTTGATATATCTCCTAATGCTATCTCTCCCCCGTCCCCGCTCCCCACAATAGGCCCCAGTGTGTGATGTTCCCCTTCCTGTGTCCAAGTGATCAAATTGTTTAATTCCCCCCTATGAGTGAGAACATGCAGTGTGTGGTTTTCTGTTCTTGAGATAGTTTGCTGAGAATGGTGGTTTCCAGCTGCATCCATGTCCCTACAAAGGATACGAACTCATCCTTTTTTATGGCTGCATTGTATTCCATGGTGCATATGTGCCACATTTTCTTAATCCAGTCTGTCACTGATGGACATTTGGGTTGACTCCAAGTCTTTGCTATTGTGAATAGTGCTGCAATAAACATATGTGTGCATGTGTCTTTATAGTAGCATGATTTATAATCCTTTGGGTATATCCCCAGTAATGGGATGGCTGGGTCAAATGGTATTTCTAGTTCTAGATCCTTGAGGAATCGCCACACTGTTTTCCACAATGGTTGAACTAGTTTACAATCCCACCAACAGTGTAAAAGTGTTCCTATTTCTTCACATCCTCTCCAGCACCTGTTGTTTCCTGATTTTTTTAATGATTGCCATTCTAACTGGTGTGAGGTGGTATCTCATTGTGGTTTTGATTTGCATTTCTCTGATGACGAGTGATGATGAGCATTTTTTCATGTGTCTGTTGTCTGTATGAATGTCTTCTTTTGAGAAGCATCTGTTCATATCCTTTGCCCACTTTTGATGGGGTTATTTGTTTTTTTCTTGTAAATTTGAGTTCTTTGTAGGTTCTGGATATTAGCCCTTTGTCAGATGAGTAGATTGCAAAAATTTTCTCCCATTCTGTAGGTTGCCTGTTCACTCTGATGGTAGTTTCTTTTGCTGTGCAGAAGCTCTTTAGTTTAATTAGATCCCATTTGTCAATTTTGGCTTTTGTTGCCATTGCTTTTGGTGTTTTAGACATGAAGTCCTTGCCCATGTCTATGTCCTGAATGGTTTTACCTAGGTTTTCTTCTAGGGTTTTTATGGTATTAGGTCTAACATTTAAGTCTCTAATCCATCTTGAATTAATTTTTGTATAAGGAGTAAGGAAAGGATCCAGTTTCAGCTTTCTACTTATGGCTATCCAATTTTCCCAGCACCATTTATTAAATAGAGAATCCTTTCCCCATTTCTTGTTTTTGTCAGGTTTGTCAAAGATCAGATGGCTGTAGATGGGTGGTATTATTTCTAAGGGCTCTGTTCTGTTTCATTGGTCTAGATCTCTGTTTTGGTATCAGTACCATGCTCTTTTGGTTACTGTAGCCTTGTAGTATAGTTTGAAGTCAGGCAGTGTGATGCCTCCAGCTTTGTTCTTTTGGCTTAGGATTGTCTTGGCAATGCGGGCTCTTTTTTGATTCCATATGAACTTTAAAGCAGTTTTTTTCCAATTCTGTGAAGAAAGTCATTGGTAGCTTAATGGGGATGGCATTGAATCTATAAATTACCTTGGGCAGTATGGCCATTTTCACAATATTGATTCTTCCTATCCATGGGCATGGTATGTTCTTCCATTTGTTTGTGTCCTCTTTTATTTCACTGAGCAGTGGTTTGCAGTTCTCATTGAAGAGGTCCTTCACATCCGTTGTAAGCTGGATTCCTAGGTATTTTATTCTCTTTGAAGCAATTGTGAACGGGAGTTCATTCATGATTTGGCTCTCTGTTTGTCTGTTATTGGTATATAAATACATTTTTTTTAATGAAGTAAATCTGTAAATGCCAATAAGATAAAAGTTCGAACAAGGTATTAAGTGAAAAAGGCAAGGTTCAGGACAGTGAGTGTAGTATGATCCTATTTAGGAACTAATAAAAAGGATATAAGTATGAGATCATGTTCTTTGCAGCAGCATGGATGGAGCTAGAGGCCACATCGTAAGTGAACTAATGCAGGAACAGAAAACCAAATACTGCATATTCTCTCCTATAAGTGGGAGCTAAACATTGAATACATATGGAACAAATGAAGGAGCAACAGACACCGAAACCTAAGTGAGGGTGGATGTTGGGAGGAAGGAGAGGAGCAAAAACTACGTATTGGGTACTATGTTTATTGCCTGGTTGATGAAATAATCTGTATACCAAACCTCCATGAGATGCAATTTACCTATAAAACAAACCTGCACAGGTATCCTGGAATCAATAAAACATAAAAAGTATATGTGTGTGTGTGTACATATATATATATCTGCTATATGATACCCATTTTTATTGGGAAGGTATATACAAGATACTATTAACCATAGTTATCTCTGGGGAGTGGCACTGCTTGTTGGGAGGAGGGATTTGAAGAAGGAGATTTTTACTTTTAGCCTTTCTTTACTGCCTGAGTATTTTTATCAAATGCATGATTCATGATTCATTTTATTTTACAAAACACTGTAATACATTTTATCTTTTATATTTTTTAAAATGTAAAATATTTCATAGACAAAATGGAATATATTCAGGTTGTATACTGTGATAATTTGGTATACATGTACATTATGTAAAGATTACCACAACCAAATTAGTTAACATTTATCGCTAGTCATGTTGTACAGTATTAGATCCCCAGAACCTGTTTATCTACTGAGAGAAAGTTTGTACCCTTTGACCAACATCACCTTCTCTTACTTCCTCAGCCTCTGGCAACCACCAGTCTACTTTCTGCAAATCCAATTTTAAAAAGTAATGATAGCTAAACCTTTCAAATGAATATTTTATTTTAAATGTTAATTTTGCCAAATAACAGTTCAGTATAAATAAACTAAAAATATTCTCCATTTGCTATCTTACCAAGTAGGAAAAAAATGGAGAAAGAAATAGTACTATGGAAAGAAGATTCTTTCTTATTTAAATATTTAGTTTTACCTTTCTTGTTGATCATGACTTTGCAAATGAAAAGAATGTACACCTTGAAGACTAAAATTCTGTTATCATATTTGGGTGGTTGTAAATTCTCCACAAAGTCCACATACTGATTTATAAATTTTGAATAACTTAAACTCATGAATTAGAGAGTAATTATCTATTCTTTCAATAGGCTTCTTAGTCTAAAATAAAATTCATACCAGCTTTCCTTTAAATAATAGTCTTTTGCAGTATATTTACTGAGTGTTTGATTTGCAAAAAATGCGTTTCCTATAGAAGCTATTTGTAAAAATCGTGTGACAAACTTATAATTATTACACAAGAAAACATTCTCATATAATAATGTGCTAAGACATTATTGATTTGCAAAAAATGTGTTTCCTATAGAAGCTGTTTGTAAAAATCGTGTGACACACTTATAATTATTATAGGAGAAAACATTCTCCTATAATAATGTGCTAAGACATTATTAACTAACCAAGTGAAACTCAGATATTTGGGAAAGAATTTATGACTAGGTCCAGGAACTGTTATTACATGGCAGTGCACTTTAAAAATTGTGAAAGATGCATTAGGAACATAAAATCCTTATTTCCAGGGAACTTCAGAAGCCTGAGGCAATATATTTAATAGACAAAAGTGAATTTTAGACTAGTATATGGTGGCATCTTTGTAAAAATATACAGTTATATAATGTATGACATATATTACATATTATACATATTTATTTCCCTAGACATTTAAAATATTTTAAAATTTAAAAATAATAAAATTGCACACAAAATATAGGGGAAAATATGGGAAAAATGCAAAAATACTTATGAAGAATACAACTGATATTGTAGGAATGAGGTGTAATTTTGGTTTCCACTGTATACTTTATATGGTTTTGTTTGAGCTGTGTGCTTTTTAAGTACACATTATGCTTTAATAATTAGCAACAAATAAAGGCAAACTGAAAAACTGCAATGAGACAGAGACCAAGATGAAGATACTGAGTTATTTACCTAAATTTATAACAGAATAATTGAATAGGTTGAATTTACACCTTTCTAAAGAGAAGTAGAAACTTTTAAGTAAGAATCCTTTTTGGCTACATAAGATCTGGTATCAAAAATACCTGGATTGCTTCTAATACTCATGAGGTCTTCCAAGAGCTAGTTGAAGCAACAGTGGTGTTAAAAAGGCAATGAATGCATCACCAGTGAATTCCACCAGCTATCAATTGCATTTTGATATGAAAATACTAAGTATGCCATTGTCATGTCCACTTTTTCTAACCGTGTTTTCTGGAGTAGTATGTATTCTTTAAAGAAACGGTTCTGTGGGTAAATATTCTGGAAAACGCTGAATGTAACAATAACAAAAACATTTTTTAACAGCAGGCCTTCACTAGTATTCAAAAGCAGGGATGAAGTATGCAGTCTCCTGAACTATTTGGCAATATCTCAGGCCAGCCCAGTGACTGCACATTGTGGAAACTTCATCTCATGTTTGATGAATGGAGAAAGGGGCAGGAGGGAGTTAGCAAGAAACGGGGACAGAGGACAATAGAATCTGGAGTATATCCTCATTGTTTTTCTACCTTTCTGATGCTTTGCATTGTCTGTCTAAATCATTGTAATGAGCATTGATTTCAGAATCTAGATTTTGAGCAAATGAAATTCATTTCTACTACAAATAACCTGGTGAGTTTGCAAAAGAAAACCCAGATTCCCCAGGCCGTGACCCCAAAGAGTTTGATTCAGGCATTCTGAAGTGAGATCCAGGAAAAATGCATTTTACAAGGAAAGAATTCTTATCTTTGCAATTAGAAGATCAGGTTGAGAAACAGTGATCCATAAGAATAACATTTAGATATTTCCTCTATAGGATAATAATAAAATGGAACGAATTTACCTCCAAATGATGAGAATTTTCAAAGTGGGATGCACACAAAGAGGAATCAATATAATCTTGAGAATGGTTTAAATGAGTACTTGATATAAATTCAAACGAAAACTTAAACTTCTTGAAGATCTTCCTTTTTTTTTTTTGGAGCAGTATCTCTCATTCTATTGTCCTGTGTCCTGCAAACCAAACTGGCCACAAAGATTTGGCCTATACTTATTCCCTACTCTGATCTGGGATCATTGAATCCAAAGTACAAGTTAGTTAAAACCTGCACTAGCTTGAACTGAAGTGGCCTGGAGTCGTTAAGAATCACATTTGGATGTGTCTTCTGGTTCTGCCACTTATTAGTTGTATGATTTTGATAGAGTTACTAAATCTCTCTAGTTCTCAGGTTTCTCATCTGTAAAATGGAGTATTATTTTTATTTATATTGAATAGCTATTGTGAGGCATAATTAAATGAGGTAATTTGAAGTGCCTACTTGTAGCTATTGGTTATTACATATGTATTAATTTAATAGCTTCCATGTGTGGAATTTTTTAACAGTGATTGTAGTCAAAATTGTCAAAAATTCTAATGAACAAGTTCATACACAACAGAGTTGAGAAATTTGGTATCACATAATTTTATTTATTTATTATATTGGCATTGATTATCAATAAATATTTTCCATTATGAAAATTAAGAACAAGAATCTAACAAATGACTTAGACTCAAGCTTACTTTTGGAGTAATTCTAGAGGGCAGTTTTGATTTCAAATCCTTTATTTGTTGCCCTATGAAGTTGGGCAGCTATGAAATTGTCCTATGCAATCCAGTAATGTAATATGTATGCAATATTTTCTACATTTCTCATCAGTGTAGAAGTAGGGCAAACATTGTTCCTTAGACTTTTTGTCCTAGTCTGAAAAATGCAGCCACTATATTCCTTTTTGTCTTTGTATCATCAAAACACAAACACCAAGTGACTATTTTATGGCTCATGTTAATTTTACATTGTAACTGTCTTCCAAACTCTTATCCTCAATAGAGCCTGGTATACAAATGATCTTCTTCACCAATCTTAAAAATAACCAGTACAAACGTACAAACAATGCAAACATTCAGTCCATGGAGTAAAAATAATCTCAACTTTCTTTGTCTGTCTCCCATTTTAAGAGTAATTATCTGCAGTAATTAAGAATATATACATTATTTCCTAATGTATGTATTAGAAGAGTCAAGATTCTGCATGCTGTGACTAAAGGTCTTGACCATTCAGTGACTTTATATAAATTGAACACTCAAATTTCAACCAAAATAAGCCCTCTTAAATCATTAGATTCCTCTAGCTATGTGGAGAAGTAAACTTTAAGTGATGACACATTAGGTAGGAATTATTCTATATTCCAGTCCACATAACTCACTATTAAGCCAATTTCAAGCCCAGAACATTAGCTTACATTCAGTATCATTGATTTACAGCTGAAACAGCATGTGAGATGTTGAGTTGAATTCATTCTATTACAGGAAAAATTCTAAAAAGTGCTTTTTAATTTACACATTTAAAGAATACAAGATTCATCTACAGATTTAAGTAATTTAAACCAATAGGACTTGAACTAGATACTTAAAGAATATGTTTTCTTTATCCTGTCCTTTTGAGTATAAAACTTTAAAGCTGGTCTAAACTAATGAATATTGAGCCATTAAAATACAAATTCTCCTAGAAATTTGTGCCTGTCTCTCAACAAAATCTGAATTCAGTTTGATGGATTTAAATGCTTTCATATAGCCCAGCCAAATCCCAGTAGAGCCTTTAAAAAGAAAAAGAGGCACCTAAATAAGTTGTTATCCACCTTGATTGCACATTAAAATCATCTGTGGAGCTTTAAAAATACTTGATGCCTTGTGACCCGCCCTGAGAAATTTGATATAATAGGTCTGAGGTATACCCTGGGCATAAGGATTTTAAAAAGCATCCCAGCAGAGGTGTAGAACCACAGATCTCAGCACTGTATGATGCCCAAGGAAATGAAAAACAGTCCCCTATTCTTCCCTAGAGGGTTAGGGGATGTGATAGTAATGACCATCAAAGACGTCCACACCCTAATATTCAAAACTTGTGAATATTACCTTGAGATTCTGCAGAAGTAATCAGGTTAAAGATCTTGAGATGGGGAGTTTATCCTGGATTGCCTGATTGGCCTGAGGTAATGACCAGGGTCCTTATGAGAGCAACGCAGGAGAAGTCAGAGTGAGACAGAAGCTGAGTGACAATAGAAGCTGAGAGATAGAGAAAGACATTCGAAGATGCTATGCTGTCTGCTAGCTTTGGAGATGGTGGAAAGGGCCACAAGCAAAAGGATTTATGTGGCCTCTGGAAGATCGAAAGCTCAAGAAAATAGATCTTCCCTAAAGCCCCCAAGAGGGAACATGGCCTTGCCATCTCATTTTAGACATCTGACTTCTAGAACTGTAAAGTAAGTTTGTGGTGACTTACTACAGCAGCGTGAAAAAAATAACACAGAGGAGGAGGAGGAGGAATTCTGTCCAGGAGCAATTTGAAATGATCTGATAGGGAGCACTGTGCCTACTTCAAAATCCACACACCAGAAAAGTCATCAAGAAAAGCCAATATCAAATTGCCACGATCCACATTTTTATTAAATTTGAAATACATTTCTTAATCCTATTTTCTTCATATGCAACCACACTTTTTATCATGTAAAATCTTCTTAAATACAAACTAATTGTCAAATATTACTGTCAACAAAAATCTCAAGTTAAAGCAAATAAATTAAGATCTGGCCAAACATTTCTGAAAAGTTGCCCACTATGGTGATATTGACTGGCTTTCCAGGTTTGCAGGTCTTGGCTTGACAACAGTAACTTCCAAGTCCTTTTCTGGTAGATTCTTGAGTATAAACATTTAGTATTATGAAAATGTCCTTTTGAGGGATGAACATTATGCATCGTCTGTGTTGCCTTACCAGCTACCACCAGCAATTCTGATAAACAAAAGGAGAGCCACTGCATTAAAACACTGGTCACATTTTGATTTTTTTAGGCCTTGCCTGGAGTGTCCCCTGACCATCTCTGGTTTAACCTGTAGAAATTTTCAAACACAGATTTCAATTCAATCTGAATATCAAAGGCCTAGAAAGTACAGCTTTTACCTTAGAGTTCTATGGTGACTCTCTTTCAATTAGCTTAGACTATTAGCCTTGAAATTTACTTAGACCTAGGGAGGTGGTCCATTTATAACAGTTGTTCAGTGAATCCTAGTTCTCTTTACTGCAGATTATATATAAAATCATTAAAAGATGGGAAGGCTTAGATTAAAAGCCAAATTAAACAATTATAATTTGTGTGTCTATGGACAACTTCCTAACTTCTGTGAGTTTTGTTTAATTCAGAAATATGTGCCAGACAACATAAAAATCTGTTCCTACAATTTTTTGGTAGCATGCATATTTTCTAGTATTACAAGTAATAGTGACATTACTATGAGGGATCAATCTGGACCTGTTAGCCAGTTCCAATGGAACCACAGTCTCCATTAACGACTAAACACTATGAGCACACCCCTACCGGAACAATCACCTGCAAAACCTAGAGAAAGCTTTTCCAGCATACTCCTCTAGGAAACAGTACATACCGCTTAATCAAATCATCTCCCTATGGATAGTTTTTATTTTAAAATATTTAAATTCTATTGACTAAATGTAAAACAAGTAACACAAAAATCTCCTCCTAACGTTCCTAAACTATGCCTTCAAATGAAGTTTTGGGTCTATCAACAAAGATGAGTCAAGGCGTGGTGCCTAGTGTCAGTGTCAGGGACAGTAGCAGGCCATGGAGCTCATGGTGAGGCTGAACTGATGAACCAGACCTGCTGTGAGAACTTTGGCTTATCAAGACCCCAAAGGTATATACGAAAACAAACGAGTGATATTTACATATTTTCTCTAAATACATTTTTACATGAGTCCCCAAATTCTGTAAAAGGATATGATAAAAATCTTACATTGGAAGGTTGCAGCTCCAGTGCCTGATCTGGGCAGATAATTTGGACAAAAACAAGCACATATGTATCCTTCTAAAGGAGATGCACCCTCACCATCCACCATGAAAAATTGAGCATCTCAAGACTAATCCAATCTGTTAAGTAACAGTTAGAAAAATACATATTTTGTATGATAACTTGTTTTCTTAAGCAATATGGGAAGTTGGGCTGCTTAGCTACTATTCTTGTGCTTCTGTGACTAGAACCCCTTTATCTCACCAGAAAGAAATTTTAGCCTGATAAATTTTTCTTTTTTATTGTTAAATGCTATGCTTTATTTCCAGGAAGCTTTACCCCCAAAACATAAAAATTCAGTTACATCAGATTTTTTAGGTCCTCATATGTGGTCTGTATACCAAGCAAAGTCCAAGAGATTATTTTCACCATTAATCTTTGCAACTAATAAAGATGGATATAAACAAGCAGTCTTAAAACCAGAGGTGGGCATTTCATTGGTAATGCTTTTCCATAGCTCCTTGATGAAGATGATTAACTAAAGGAAAACTTCTGCATGATCTATTAATAGAGAATGAGGATTAATGAAGGATTATGTCATAATGAGTCTGCCTGCAGAGTAGCTTCAGTTCTGGTCCTTTGCTGCCAAAATACAGTTCTCATTTCCAACAAACAAAGTCTATCTGAGAGAAAGCACAGAGCCCCTTTAGAACTGGAAAGTCCTGTGCATAATAATGAATGTCTAACTCTTCTTTTGCCAAAGAGCTTCAGCACTTTCAATGTCATAGGTCAATGCAGTGATTCAGAGGGGGCCTGATCCTTATCTAAGCTTTTGCAACAAAATTAGAATGTGCTGTAGTCTTATTAAAGAAATGTTTGTTCCTCCATCAATGAGCTGAAAAGAAAGCAGCTCAATGTACTTTTGCAAATTACAGCAATAAACTGCTTGAATTAACTGCTTTATTACAAATATTTAATTATTCTGAGGGTTAAATATCCAACATTTTGGAAAGGCAAAAATTAGCAGTCCACTTGATAACCTACTTCATTTAAAATCTGCTACAACGGTGTATTTTTGTTTTTTTAAATTTTTAAACAATTCAAATTTTCAGTTGTCTTTATTGTGAATTCAGCCAGTTTCCATTTGGAATTAAAAAGAAAAATACATATGGCCCTTGATTTTGAAGTAAGATGTCAAGAAAATTAAATTCATAACTCATGAAGAGTATAAAAGGCAGAACTTCTTTTTATTTCCTAGTCACAAAAATGAAATGGGACTCAAAATATCAAGTCAAGGTCAGTCAAATCTGGAGTAAAACCTATTTTAAGATTTTGATAAAATAACATTATCATCATTATTAAAATGGTTGCTGCATAAATATTGTTTAAAGTACACTCCCCTTTAAAATAAAAGGCACCACAAATTAAAACTTTATGTTAAAAGAAAAACTCAGCAAATACATATTGAACAAAAAGCAAATGTTCTCAAAGGAAAGTTTTTTATTCCAACAAAATAAAACTCAATTCATCAATCCAAATCTGTTTTTTTTTTTTTTCATTTATTAAGTGGTACCAAAAGCACATGAAAGTTATGTTTAAAAATGGATAACTTTTTCTGGGTTATATTCTTAAAAAATAAGAATGTAGAGAGCATTTTGCCATAGAGCAAAGAAGATTTTACAATAACAGAAAATGGATCAACCAGGATATGCTTTAACAGAGGGACATATCAAAGCATTATTATAGTCTCTCTCCACTTACTGTTTGGATTCACTAATCTACATCACTAAATTGACCATTCAGTGCCAGAAAATCTGCCATGTAGGTCTCGACTTTTCATAGCAGCTCTTAAATGTGTATTCGGAAACTACAAAGTGCTGAATATATATTCAGCCTTTTTGTACTACGATTTACAACTAATGACCTTAAGCAATGTCATGCATGTAAAACAAAATTATGAGACCACCCTGGTTTAGAGCCGAATAAAGGTATAGAATCAAACTTCATTATCATTCAAATTTAATAGGGGAGAAGAACAACAATAAAAAAAATCCATAGTAATATAGATAAATCTGTTTTGCAGTTTTACTTTGGAAAAATGTCTTCCTTCGCTTGCGTTTTGCTATTACCAGCTCAGGGTAAGTAGACAATTATTTAAGCTTAATACCAAAAGTAATAATGCACTGTACACATTCAAAATCCTTGTTTCACATCAGCCAATGCCTATGGGGATAAAACATTTATCAGTTGTTCCTTAGCGCAATAGCGAGTTTGAAAATTTGACTGCCCAGGCTGACATTAGTGAAATCATAGTTTTAGCTTGATTCGGAGCCCAACACAGGAAATCTTGATACTGGGATGACTCCATTGGCAGCGTTCCTCCTGATGCCCACAAGAACTGCGGGCTACTTTCTGTCTCACTACTTCCCATGAAAGAAGTCCTTTGACTTCCCTGCTATAGTTGGCACACTGCCCTTTTCACAGACCCAACGAACCGTCATCTTGGATGTAACAAATTAGTACATTCTCAGAATAATAATAAGTGCAGGCATGAAAACACTATTGTTTTTATTTGGAAATGAAGTAACTCATTTTAGCTGGGTGACTTTTTCAGTGTGGCACCACAGGCCAAAAAAGAAAAAATCTTTTCTGAAAAGAATGGTGAATTTCAGGAGAGACATGACACATCATTTGCTGTAAAAATCAGATAAAGGGAAAAGAATAGAAAAAAAAAATTGGCATTTGCTGTAGAGTAGTTAAAAGAAAATAGGAGGTTCAAGGGAAGTACAAATGTGAAACAAATAATGTATCCATTTCAAAGTACAATTAGAGAAATAAGATTGGAAATAGGTACTATATGGAGTTGATTTTTGGTATCAGGTTAAAAATCTATTAACTGATCTTTCTACTTGTAACTGCAAAAAATATTCACTAAAAGTTTTAAAAAATGACCTTCAGGTATATTAGAAAAATAGTTAAGTGTAGAGAATGTTAAAACACTAGAGAATAACACAAACATGTTTTTATATGTTAATGATCATGTACAAATTTACTTTCAGTTTTCAAAAAGATTTATTTCACCACTACGTGTGTCTAAGTATATGCCTGTGCACTTCCAGCCTTAGGATTTTTTTTTTTACTACATTAATAGGAAAAGAAAAAAGTTGATATTAGCAAATTTGCATATGTCAAATTTACTTCAAAGCAGAGCCATAAAATTTATATAAAATATTTTTTATTATTATTCTGGAAGTGCCATCATCACCTTTCAATGCCAAGAACTCTGGAAAATACAACTATAAAAACTATTGTGATGATAGTCTTTATGACAGCTTCAACTGAGATTTGAATAGCAAGCATACTTTTAAGTAGACAATAAGATGAAATTAGAACTGCCAAGAAGTATGAAATAGTAAGCAAATAAATATATTTTTCAATATTCCAGATATTGTCCAATGTAGATGTCAGCTCAAAATTATAATCTAAAAATCAAAACAATCATTCACGTACTTTCTCTTTGCTCTAGACCTGATCCTTTAAAACAAATTATGATATTTTATGTAAAAATGTACCACAAATTTACTAAACTTTCTGGTTCAAATGAGTTCAAGAATATCTCATTATAAATGGAGACAGTCCTGAAAAGGCAGCCAAGCATGACTAAAAAGATCACTCTTTTACACAAAAAATAGCCTTCTTATTTTACCCTTTGTTGAAAAGACATTTGGCCAGCCACAGGGGAAATACATAATCTACTTTTATATTCAAATAATTTATTTGAAAACTCTATGGCTACAATGACCCTAAAACAATTCTGGATTGAATATACATATGACATGGGTTTATGTGATCCTAATCATTGACTTGTTTTCATGTGTTGGCAATGATTTTGGCAATTCTTTTTAAAAGAGAAAAACACATTCATATCCTTTATAAAAATTACCATTAAGTAAAATTATATCTGAAATGAAATAAGATGGTATTAATGTGGTATAGTTCTGTAAATAATTTTATATGTACAGTCAAGTTTGAATATTCCAGTTCTTTTCACGCAACCATCTATCAATTTAATCTAACATACATTCCAACACACAATCTCTCTGGTAACAACATGTCAAAAATTATGCCATCATAATTTGCCTTTTTATAAAGACAAGCAGCAAAACTGGAACATTTCAAGATTTTAAAAACCTCCCTCCACATAGATTTGCTCCTTTCAATTCTGTGAATTTTTATTTCAGTGTTTTGACGATAAGGTTGATTTTATGAACTCTGAGCTATGGTGAACTTCGCTATGAGATATCTTCCCCACCCCCACCCCAAGAGCCAAAAACGCCAACAGTAAATGATGTTTGTCCATTTACTTTAAGTAAGACACTGTTTCTTTCATTCGGTTGCTCAATATCCAAGATTATATAACAGCAGAGAATAGCATACACTGAGGAGGAAAAGCTTAAAGCAATTAGTTTTCTCCTAAGTACTTTAGCCCTCCTTATTTAGGTTTTTAAAAAACAAGCAATCATACAATGAATTTCAAGCAACCATACAAAGCACTTTAAAAACTGTTTCTACAGTCTTAATTTCTTTTCATCGTTGTACACATAAAAAGAGGAAGTAGCTGTCACATTCATGTCCTAAAATTGATCACTCAGATACTTCGGAAAGTTTTCCATGCTGTTCACCCATGCTTTTTTTTTTTTTTTTCCTGATTTTTCATGATACAAATGAAATATTTCCAGCTCTGATAAAGAAGACCAAAATGTAAAATGTCGACTTGTCTTGCATATTCCGGGTGCCTCCCTAGACTCTGCCACTCTCCCAGCAGAGCGGAATGAATATCTGGGCTAACCACACATTTCAGGACAAAGGAACTAATTCATGGGGGAGGGGAGACCACACACCATTTATAAGGTTTGTTCAGTTTACAAGAAAACTATTGTCAATGCTTTGTTGATTCATTATGAAAGACCCTGCGTGACAAAAAAACAAGTGACCACCTCCTTGCTGAGTTTCATCAGCTACTCCCTGCATTCAAGAGCAGCCCAGGATCTCCTGGGCTAATTGTTATTTAAAGAAACTGCAACTGTAGGTACGTGAGATAGCTCTGATCATAGATAGAGCCATCAGGTTGAAGATTTGATGAAACTGGCTCTGGTACCCAAAAGATTGCACACAATAGCACAGTGCTTGCTATTGCTGTCAAAACTCTGATGTGAAGAACCAAATTCCACTAGAGGGAGTGAAAAGAGCCCAGAAGGATCATAGAGAGGCTGACTCTACGCAGGGTCCCACCACTAGGACATTTTAGTCACTACGAAATCTTGTCTCCCCACCTACAAAATGGGACTAAAATATAAAATATTTTTTAAAGGAAAATCACCTTAAAATCCTTTGTTGGAAAATGCTATACAGTGCACAAGTATTATCTTCATCATCCATTGAACCTTTGTACTTTTTTCTCTATCCTGAGGGAAATAATAAATTGACATATTTTCTATCATCAGAGATCCTTTTAAGACCACAATGTGATTGCACTCCAGTATAGCTCATACTTATCCCCATTAAAAACACACAAAGGGGTGAAAGCAGGGAAAGAAATAGGTAGGCATAAAGGGCAGCTCAGATATACTGTTGTACAACATGGGCGCTCTCTCCTAACCTGCCCCAGCCTCTAAGATGGGGAATGAACCACCGCACAAAGAAGTCTGCAAACGGGCCCTGCATATGTTCCAGTTGAAACTGGCTGCTCTGTGGGTAAAAGCACACAGGTTGCTCTGCCGAGTGGCCATTTGATTGCAGATCAGCTACGTGTTCTCCTACTGCTTCAACAACCCTGAATGGTGCCCTGTATCTTTTTAAGTGGTTGGTTTCGTTGGAAACATGGTACAGAAATCTGTTCCTCTTTGTGGCAACCACATAGTAGCATTGTAGGTTTTTCTTTTCTTCTTCTTCTTCTTTCTTCTATAAGGAATAAAGGCTCTTAAAAAATAAACCCAGACCTCCATTAAGACAAGTTTCTTGGTGGCCTGGGAGAGGGAAGAATCCTTCCACTTCACATTCCTGCTCCTTCAGTTTGATCAGCTACGAGATTTCTCCAGGCCACCAAGTAGTTCTAAGAAGAGAATAAAAGTGTTCCAAGGTGGTGGTGAAGCTGGCACTCTTACATATTACTAATGGAATGTTATTTGGTAAAACTCTGTGGAGGGCAATTTGGCAATTTCTCCCCAAGCCCTACTCTCAGGGGTTTATCCTATGGCTCTGCTCCTGCATGCATGAAATGGCTTATGTATAAGGTTGTTTATTGTAGTACTGTTTGCAATGGCAAAAGATTGGAAGCACCTTAAATACGCATCAATATTCCATCAGTAGGGCTGCTTATATTATGATGCAAGGATACAAGGAAATAAGAGTGAGGAATTGATATAAAATGATTTCCAAATATAATGTTAAGAGGAATAAAAAGAGTATGAGTTTTTGGAGACTCTTTGTGTTAAAGAAGGGAAGGAAAGATTTACATACATACATTGCTTGTGGGCCCCATGAAAGCAGAGCTCACACTTGTTTTAATTACTCTTCTGTCTTTAGGGACAGAAAATACTTTGTTTCAGATGAGGAAAGGTCTCAAAATAAGCTTCAGTAAATGAAGGAGAGCAGGAGAGTCAAGAATAGATTAAGAAAACAAATTTTAAAAAATCTATAGTCAAAGTTAATACAGAACTTGATAGAAAATTTCATGAAGAAATACTAGAAAATATTAACAATGGAATTGAGAGTGACTTTTCCCCTGCTGCTTTATCTTTTTACCTATCAATTTTTCTATGAGGATGCATTTATTTAAGAATTTCGTAACAAAATAAAATGCCACATTGAACTTAAACAGAATCAGTTGTACTTGGTGACTTTTTGAATGTTTGGTTTGGAAGAGGAGGGAAGCAAGGATGGTTCTGAGATCTCCAGCTTAGAAATCTAAGTGGATGGTGTTGAGTTAACCAAAATAAAGACTTGAGAAGGCTGATATAGAGAAAAGCAGTGAACTTCACTATTAAACATTCCTCAAGGTAGGCTGTGAGCTGACCTTAGGGCACCCTGAGAAATCTTTCCAGGCTCCAGTAACCTCTCTACACCCAGTCTACTGTAAAGAATGTCCAGTCATACTTCTACCAAGGGATCATCTGGGAGCTGCCCTTAAGACACAGTCAACTATATTTTTCTTTTTTGCTTATTTTATTTTTATTTATTTATTCATTTATTTCTTGAGACAAGGTCTCACTATATTGTTGAATGTTCTTAAACTCTCGGCCTTAAGTGATCTTCCTGCCTCGGCCTCCCAAAGTGCTAGGATTGTAGGCATGAGCCATCACACCCAGCTCATATTTTCTAAAGAAACATAAATTATGCAAAGCATTGTTGACTTTCACTAGTGTTGTTTTTAGCGATATGCAAATAAATGCACTTGCGTAGGACAAAAATTCCTGCACATACTGATTACAAAGAAACAACTAAGGTTTAAAAAGGTGGTGCATAGCAAAGTTGAGACCTCTATTTGGCATCCTCAAGGGCCCCTTCCTTATTGATTTCTCAGGATTACGAGGATATTTGCTGACATTACCAACTTACTTTGCAACCTGAAGCCCATCCTGCATGCGTTGTCCAACAGGCCTTTGCTCCCCAGAGCCTCTCCCTTTTTTCCCCCCCATGTAGGACTCTCTCAAGTCTATTTGGCACTGATCCTGTGCCATGTGCTATGTGAGTCCCTGGGACTCAATAGTGAAGAGGACATTGTTTCTGCCATCGACGTGTTGCCATTTTGGTGTGGTGCTGTGACGGGGCAAACACATGGGCTACGGGGCATCTTATACAGAACAGACTTGCTGGCAGAGATGGCATCTGCAGTGAGCCTGGAGAATGCCTCGGAGTTAACGAGGTAAGCAGGGATGGAATGGTCAGAGTAGAGAAGAAAGTTCCAGGTTGAGGAGAGGGTAGGGCAATGGTTCAGTACTGCTACATACATGTTTCATGTTATTAAACTTGTGGTTTTTGATAGTTTATGGGTCTATTTTAGTTCATATTAATTATTACTGGAATCAACCCCACTTTTCCTAAAGCCCTAGGATTATTTTTTAAGCACATGGGATGTTACATAAATTTGAAAATGATAGAATATACTATTTTCATCTCTATTTCAAAATCTTTGATGGGGAAGCATAATATAATTCCCTACTTCTCTGAATAATTTAATGGATACTCAGGATTTTGTCCAGTAGAGGGATTCCCAAAGAGTCCCCAGGATTTAATGGACCCCCCCCCCAGAAAAATAGAACTATTCAAATAGATCGGGAAATCTTGCCTTCTCTATTGCCCTCTTATAGCTCTACCAATATATTGGCTATTAAACGTTTATAAGAGTTCTACAATAAAAATCTTGTTTAATTTTGTTTAAATCGGAGTTTTCTACTTTTATTTTTCTTTGTGACCCTCTTTCTCCTTTTTGGACAGTTCCATTATTATTTCAAGAAACTACTGATTCATAGAGTACAGTTTGATACTGATCTGATTTGATACTGACAAATTCCCTTAAAAACAACATCCTTTCTGTTATTGTTGCTACTTAATGAGTACTTGAAATATGCCAAGCACTTTAAGTGCTTTATTAAAATGATTTTATTTAATCCTCACTGTGACTCTATAATGTATTACTGTAATCTTCACTTTACAGTTGAGAAAAAGGAGACCTTTAGAAATTAAGAAACCTTCCTAAAGTCAAACCACCAGTAAGCGGCAGAGTTGGGATTCAACAATTTCTGTCTGACTCTAGAGATGTGAGCTCCTCTTCTTGCCTGGGCTGTAGAAAAGTCCTTCTTGATGGTGTTTAAATCTATCTTTGGACCAGACTTTTAAAGGGTAGAACAGTCATATTATGGAGGGCTGTGAGGAGCA
This sequence comes from Trachypithecus francoisi, assembly GCF_009764315.1. Classification (NCBI taxonomy): domain Eukaryota; kingdom Metazoa; phylum Chordata; class Mammalia; order Primates; family Cercopithecidae; genus Trachypithecus; species Trachypithecus francoisi. The sequence continues at coordinate 128,614,062 of NW_022681453.1, read as the reverse complement.
AGGAGCAGAGGAAAAGGTAACTCAGGGTAGAAAAAAACAGGGGCCACTTGCACATTGCTTCTTCCCACCTGGCACTTCTCTCTTAGGTATTGCATGGTCTCTTAAAATGAGCCTGTTTCCTCATCTGATTAATGGACATATTGATACATCTCAGGATTGTGGTAAGGCTTGAAGTTAAAATCTGCAAGGTGCTTATAGTACAAGGCTTCAGCATGCTGATCTGAGGTACTAGTGCCTGTCACATGTAAGACACTAAGTAATGCTGATTATATGACTTTGGACAAGTTTCTAAACCTCTCCATGTCTTTAGTTTCTTCACAGGTATTACGGGGATAATAACGTTACCTACATCATGGTGGTCACTGTGAATATATGACAAGTTAACACTTGGGGCACATAGTAAGCACTGAATGGGTTTGCCATTTTTATTATTTACCTACACATGGCTAACACTATGGAGCAGCTTCAGAGAACACACCTGGAACCCTGTCACCAGAATGAATGGCACCACACTTTCCAGCTCCAAAGATTCTATTGTCTGCAAGTACACTATCACTCTTTCATCCACACAGTTGTCATATGCTTCAAAAATATAGCTAGACTATAGGTGCTAGTAACTGTTGAGCAAAGTTCCTTAAAATTTAAGGGAGGATGATTTTGTAAAGAACACTTAATTGCTCTTTTCAGTGAATATTGATTTGGCTTGACCATAGATGCCCTGTGAAGTTGTATAAATGGCCTGCTACCACTGCCACTGTTGCTTTCTACATTGCCCAACCAAAAGAGAATGAAGAAACAATCTAATTGCTTCACCATCTCTGCCCTCATCACAGGTAATTCCTAAGCCCATGACATATACACTGTTGTGCTATGGCATGGCACCACATCGTGAACTCTCATCAGGGTGAGGAAACACTATCAAGCTTCCCATCAACTATCAACACAACACTATCTTCCAAGTTGAATCCCTGAATAGACCAATAACAGGCTCTGAAATTGAGGCAATAATTAATAGCCTACCAACCAAAAAAAGTCCAGGACCAGATGGATTCACAGCTGAATTCTACCAGAGGTACAAGGAGGAGCTGGTACCATTCCTTCTGAAACTATTCCAATCAATTGAAAAAGAGGGAATCCTCCCTAACTCATTTTATGAGGCCAACATCATCCTGATACCAAAGCCTGGCAGAGATACAACAAAAAAAGAAAATTTTAGACCAATATCCCTGATGAACATTGATGCAAAAATCCTCAATAAAATACTGGCAAACCGGATTCAGCAGCACATCAAAAAGCTTATCCACCATGATCAAGTGGGCTTCATCCCTGGGATGCAAGGCTGGTTCAACATTCGCAAATCAATAAACGTAATCCAGCATATAAACAGAACCAAAGACAAGAACCACGTGATTATCTCAATAGATGCAGAAAAGGCTTTTGACAAAATTCAACAGCCCTTCATGCTAAAAATGCTCAATAAATTTGGTATTGATGGAACATACCTCAAAATAATAAGAGCTATTTATGACAAACTCACAGCCAATATCATACTGAATGGGCAAAAACTGGAAAAATTCCCTTTGAAAACTGGCACAAGACAGGGATGCCCTCTCTCACCACTCCTATTCAACATAGTGTTGGAAGTTCTGGCTAGGGCAATCAGACAAGAGAAAGAAATCAAGGGTATCCAGTTAGGAAAAGAAGAAGTCAAATTGTCCCTGTTTGCAGATGACATGATTGTCTATTTAGAAAACCCCATTGTCTCAGCCCAAAATCTCCTTAAGCTGATAAGCAACTTCAGGGAAGTCTCAGGATACAAAATTAATGTGCAAAAATCACAAGCATTCTTATACACCAGTAACAGACAAACAGAGAGCCAAATCATGAATGAACTTCCATTCACAATTGCTTCAAAGAGAATAAAATACTTAGGAATCCAACTTACAAGGGATGTAAAGGACCTCTTCAAGGAGAACTACAAACCACTGCTCAGTGAAATCAAAGAGGACACAAACAAATGGAAGAACATACCATGCTCATGGATAGGAAGAATCAATATCGTGAAAATGGCCATACTGCCCAAGGTAATTTATAGATTCAATGCCATCCCCATTAAGCTACCAATGAGTTTCTTCACAGAATTGGAAAAAACGGCTTTAAAGTTCATATGGAACCAAAAAAGAGCCCGCATTGCCAAGACAATCCTAAGTCAAAAGAAGAAAGCTGGAGGCGTCACGCTACCTGACTTCAAACTATACTACAAGGCTACAGTAACCAAAACAGCATGGCACTGGTACCAAAACAGAGATATAGACCAATGGAACAGAACAGAGTCCTCAGAAATAATACCACACATCTACAGCCATCTGATCTTTGACAAACCTGAGAGAAACAAGAAATGGGGAAAGGACTCCCTATTTAATAAATGGTGCTGGGAAAATTGGATAGCCATAAGTAGAAAGCTGAAACTGGATCCTTTCCTTACTCCTTATACAAAAATTAATTCAAGATGGATTAGAGACTTAAATGTTAGACCTAATACCATAAAAACCCTAGAAGAAAACCTAGGTAGTACCATTCAGGACATAGGCATGGGCAAGGACTTCATGTCTAAAACACCAAAAGCAACGGCAACAAAAGCCAAAATTGACAAATGGGATCTAATTAAACTAAAGAGCTTCTGCACAGCAAAAGAAACTACCATCAGAGTAAACAGGCAACCTACAGAATGGGAGAAAATTTTTGCAATCTACTCATCTGACAAAGGGCTAATATCCAGAATCTACAAAGAACTCAAACAAATTTACAAGAAAAAAACAACCCCATCAAAAAGTGGGCAAAGGATATGAACAGACCTTTCTCAAAAGAAGACATTCATACAGCCAACAGACACATGAAAAAATGCTCATCATCACTCGCCATCAGAGAAATGCAAATCAAAACCACAATGAGATACCATCTCACACCAGTTAGAATGGCAATCATTAAAAAGTCAGGAAACAACAGGTGCTGGAGAGGATGTGCAGAAATAGGAACACTTTTACACTGTTGGTGGGATTGTAAACTAGTTCCACCATTATGGAAAACAGTATGGTGATTCCTCAAGGATCTAGAACTAGATGTACCATATGACCCAGCCATCCCACTACTGGGTATATACCCAAAGGATTATAAATCATGCTGCTATAAAGACACATGCACACGTATGTTTATTGCAGCACTATTCACAATAGCAAAGACTTGGAATCAACCCAAATGTCCATCTGTGACAGACTGGATTAAGAAAATGTGGCACATATACACCATGGAATATTATGCAGCCATAAAAAAGGATAAGTTTGCGTCCTTTGTAGGGACATGGATGCAGCTGGAAACCATCATTCTTAGCAAACTATCACAAGAACAGAAAAGCAAACACCGCATGTTCTCACTTATAGGTGGGAACTGAACAATGAGATCACTTGGACTCGGGAAGGGGAACATCACACATCGGGGCCTATCATGGGGAGGGGGGAGGGGGGAGGGATTGCGTTGGGAGTTATACCTGATATAAATGATGAATTGATGGGTGCTGACGAGTTGATGGGTGCAGCACACCAACATGGCATAAGTATACATATGTAACAAACCTGCACGTTATGCACATGTACTCTAGAACTTAAAGTATTAAAAAAAACAAACAAACAAACCACTATCTTCCTAAATTTCCATACAGGTGAGTGCCCCCCAAAATAAAGCCACTTTGGAATGTTGTTGAAGCATTTACACTGGAAACTGAAATCATTGCATTTAACTGGGTGCACGACAATGGGGTTCACTAATTAATTGCCTTGGTTATTAGAAAATCTTATTTGCTCTAACTCACACTGAAACATTTCTAAACAATATACTTTATTGCACTTATTTTATAAAATAAAAAATAACAGTAATTCAAAGAGAATAATTTGTAAAACATGGAAAAATATAAAGAAAATTTCTTCTTCTCTTTTTTTTTTTTTTGAGATGGAGCCTCGCTCTGTTGCCCAGGCTGGAATGCAGTGGCCTGGTATCGGCTCACTGCAACCTCTGCCTCCTGGATTCACGCCATTCTCCTGCCTCAGCCTCCCAAGTAGCTGGGACTATAGGCACCCGCCATCACACCCAGCTAATTTTTTGTATTTCTAGTAGAGACAAGGTTTCACTGTGTTAGCCAGGACGGTCTCGATCTCCTGACCTCGTGATTCGCCCGCCTCGGCCTCCCAAAGTGCTGGGATTACAGGCATGAACCACCGCACCTGGCCAAGAAAATTTCAAGGGTCTGAATATTGGTGTCTCTCTCAAATTCATATGTTGAAACCCAAGGCAACAGTAGTAACAGGTGGGGCCTTTTGGAAGGTGATTAGGTCATAAGGGCTCTGACTTTCGAAAGAAGTACCAGAGAGCTAAGTGGCCCCTTCCAACATGTGAGGTTACAGCTAGAATGTGCCATTTATGAGGACTGGGCCCTCATGAGATACCAAAGCTGCTGATGCTTTGATCTTGGGCCTTCCAGTCTCCAGAACTGTGAGAAATAGATGCTAAATGTTTAAAAGCCATCCAGTCTATGATATTTTGTTATAGCAGTCCAAATGGACTAACACAAAAATAAAAATCATGCATAAGCATCCAACTTTCTGTTAAAACCCTGCCAATGCTTCAGCCTTTTCAATACACATATATAACCATATACCTATATATATATATATTTCACAAAATTAGAATTCTAGTGTGTATATGCTTGATAACCTGCTTTTAAAGTGCTGACATTATATCATGAGCATTTTCCCAACATTAAGTATTTTTCTTTTCTTTTTTTTTTTTTTTTTTGTTTTGTTTTGAGACTGAGTCTTGCTCTGTAGCCCAGGCTAGAGTGCAGTGGCACGATCTCGGCTCACTGCAAGGTCCGCCCCCTGGGTTCACACCATTCTCCTGCCTCAGCCTCCCAAGTAGTTGGGATTACAGGCCCCTGCCACCACGCCTGGCTAATTTTTTGTATTTTTAGTAGAGACAGGGTTTCACTGTGTTAGCCAGGATGGTCTCGATCTCCTGACCTCATGATCCGCCTGCCTCCACCTCCCAAAGTGATCATTAAGTATTTTTCTAAAATATTTTAATGGCTAAATGATGTTCCATTATGTGCATACACAAAAATTTATTGCAAAACTTTCCTATTGCTAGACTTTTATGTTATTACCAAAATTTTAGCATCACAAATAACTGTGATAAATTGCCTTGTACATATCTTCTAATGCTGTTTCTGCTCGTGAACTTAACATTCCAGGAGTAGAATTATTGGTTAATAAAGGATATGTGCATTATAAATACAGCTGGCCTTATTTGGGGCTATAGATTGACTGTATAATGAAAAGTAAAAAGTAAAAAATCCCCCAATTCTCTAACATGCAAGTACTTTAATAAACTAGACCGTGAGCTACCTTTTTCAGCTTTATGCCTAAACTTTCTCACCATCCCCTTTCCTCCTGCCTTTTTCCTCACACTTTTCCCAAAGTGGTACTAGGGCCCCAGGCATGGGAGCACTTGCTATTGTTTTTAAAGGACTTTTTTTTCTAATTGCCAAATAATAATTGTATATAAAATTATTGTAGTATAACTAATATTTATATTATAATTATATAATATAATGTAATATTTATATTATATTATATAATATAATGTAATATTTATATTATAATTATATAATATAAATGTAATATTTATATTATAATTATATAATATAAATGTAATATTTATTTATTATAATTGTAATATTTATTGCACTAAATGTATAATAAATGTAATATGTATTCAATGATTATTTGGGAACAATGTGATGTTTTGATACATGGTTTCAATGTGGAATGATTAAATTTGGCTAATTAACAAATCCATAACCTCACATACCTATCATTTTTTGTGATGCCAACATTTAAAATCTATTCTTTTTAGCAATTTTGAAATATACAAAGCATTATTATTTATTATAGTCACCATTCTGTGCAATAGATCACTAACGCTTATTTCTCCCGTCTAACTGAAACTTTAGATCCTTTGATCAATATTTCCCTTTTCCCCATCCGCTCCCCTCCCTTAGCCTCTGATAACTATCATACTACTCTCTACTTCTGTGAGCTCAATGTTTTTAGATTCCACATACAGGTGAGATCATGTGGTATTGATCTTTCTGTGCTTGGTCTTAGTGAATTGAAATCAGTATTTTGAAGAGATACCTGCACTCCCATGTTTAATGAGCACTGTTCACAATAGTTAAGATATGGAAGCAACCTAAGTGTCCATCATCAGATGAGTAGATTAAAAAAATAGGGCACATACACACAAAAGAATCCTATTCAGCCTTAAATGGGGTAAAATCTATCATCTGCAACAAAATGGACGAACCGGCAAGATATTATGCTAAGTGAAATAAGCCAACCACTTGATATCTTGAATTATTATTGAGTTTTAACAGAACTGAGACTTTGTTCCTTCTACTCTCTCCACCTAGAGCACCCTTTTCAGGCTATCGAGTGCCTACCTCTTCCGCAAATCCCATCTACTTTTGAAGGAATTACTTCATTTCTTTGTGCCTCAGTTTTCACCCTCGTCAAATGGATGTAAGATGCTACTTGCCTTCAAATATTGTTTGAGGTTCAATAAGTTAATATTCATAAAGGGCTTAAAATAAGGCTTGCTCCATGGTGAAACCCCATCTCTACTAAAAATATAAAAATTACCTGGGCATGGTGGTAAGCACCTGTAATCCTAGCTACTTGGGAGGCTGAAGCAGGAGAATCGCTTGAACCTGGGAGGCGGAGGTGGCAGTGAGCCAAGGTCGTGCCACTGCACGCCAGCCTGGTGACAGAATAAGACTCCATCTCAAAAAATAATAATAATAATAATAATAATAATAATAATAAAATAAAATAAAAAATAAGGCTTGCCCAAACTCTAAAAATGCCCAACAAATGTTAGTTGTTTAATATTATTGTTACCTGACATACTATCTCATCTCTGTTGCTCAATCAATTTATACATAATTCCATTTACTCTTTAGGAGAACTTCCCACTCTAGGATTTCATGAATTGATTGCGGAGGTAAAAATCTGGAAGAGACCTCAGATATCATCTATAGCCATGTTCACCGAAGTATAATCTGCCTGTATCAGAATCACCTGGGGAGCTTGTTAAACATGCAGATGCCTGAGCCCTATCCCCATTCAACTGCTCCAAAATCACAGGTGTTGGAACCTAGGAAAATGCAGTTTTCGCAAGCTCCCAGGTGATTATTAAACACAATAAAGTTTGGGCATTCACAGTCTAAATCTCTAGGTCTGCAGACGAGACAACAAGGCCATGAAAGGTTAGGCAATTCTACTTAGATGAAAGTGAAAAAAAAAAAAAAAAGCCCATCTAGTTTGTGAAATGAAAGAATTGTCATATCTCACATCACTAGTGAAACACAAATGATTTCAAGGATGCTTCAGTGATGCTGTGGTCCCAAGCTTTTGTGCTGAAATAAAGGAAGAACATGAGCTCAGACCAGGCTTAAAATGTGATTCCAGATCTGTTGGCAGGAAAATTGATCAAAGTTCGACCTAATTGTGGTCTCTCATTTATGGTCAAAATGTGAATCCCAATGAAGAATCGATCTCAGTCACTGCACAGTGAGGGACACTACTGTAAACACACATCTATACCCTGCAGGACAAAGCAGCTTGCTCCTAATAAAGACATTTCTATTTTGTCTTGCCCATTTAATTTGACATTTGTCTTTTGGCAGAAGATGCATTATTGAGGCAAGGAACAGAGATGATACCACTTTCCTTTTGGAACCACATGAAGAAATCTTATTTTATTTTATTTTAGGGGTAAGCGGATATGTGAGTAGAGGGAAGATTTCCTGTATAATTATTTCTGAGATACATGTTTCCATCTGAGGAAAAGCCATACAAAAAAATGAAGTCCATTTTTAATTAATCAGACTATTCATTTTATTCAAGGACTACATCTATTTTTAAAAATGAACATAGATGATTCTGAAGTCAAACACAATAGTGGTATCAGACTACCACACCCACTGATTAAATCATGTTATTGGAACAGAGCTCCAATTTTAAATAAAATTAAGACTTCTAAAAAAGATAATGATACTATATTTCCTGGTAAAGCACATGATATACTTCGTGAATGAAAAAAGAAAAAAAATTATCCACAATTGTTGTTTGGAAAAATAAGAAATTGTAGTGTCTACAGGAAATTGCTGTTACTATAGTTTTGTTTGTTTGTTTTTGAGATGGGGTTTTGTTCTGTCACACAGGCTGGAGTGCAGTGATACAATCATAGCTCACTGTAGCCTCAATCTCCTGAGCTCAAGTGAGCCTCCCACCTCAGCCTCCTGAGTAGTTGGGGCTACAGGCATGTGCCACCAGGCCTGACTAATTTTTAAATTTTTTTTTGCAGAGACAGGATCTCACTATGTTGTCCAGGCTGGTCTCATACTCCTGGGCTCAAGTGATCCTCCCAGCTCAGCCTCCCAAAGTGCTGGGATTATAGGCATGAGCCACCATGCCTGACTGTTACTATGTTTTTGTTGTTGCTGTATACTATTACTCAAGAGAAAAATAAATTATTCAAGTGTACACAGTGCAAATGGGCCCACTGTCTCAGGATGGTTGTGTTGTGTCTTGACTAATACTGCCCTTGCATCTTAGTGGGACAGCTGCTTGAGAGGGTATGTTATACACAAAAACACAGCATAGGCTTGGCCAGGTGTCTGCAATGTGGAGAGAATGCATACCAGAAATAGTACTTTATCCACTTTCCCTCTTACTCACTGGTTCGAGGCAGAATCATTTTGCCTTTTGGCAGTCTGTCCTCAAAACCAGAAGTGTACAAAAGCAACCTGGATCATAAAAGAGTGACCATTCAGGTAAAGGCAAAAAGATATTGGCAAAAAAATAAAAATAAAAACCTAAAGAGTGACCATAATATTCATGATCATCCAAAGGTTTGCATCCTGGGGTACACAACATTTTAGGGATCATCAAGAACATCCCTTCACTTCTGCATCTCCCTGCTTCAATCTCCACCATCCCCATCACACCATTATCCCCTCCTCAGCCACATCACCACATTCTCTCTTACTGACAGACTCTGTAGGAACTGGTTTCTGTTGACCTTGGCTTTGAAATGTTGGTTACGTGGTCAAAAGGCTGGAATAGTCAAACATTTTGCCTCTGCTTCCTCAGAAGTTCAAAACTCCATCTTAATCTTAAAGATCTCAAAAATTTCGTGGCTGATATCCAGTTTTCACTCAGTTGCAAAATTCATTCCACCCACTTCCATAGGAAAAGGCTGTTGGATTATGGACTTCTGGCACACTGGAAAATCTTCTAACATCAAACCGTACATTTCCCTGTCTGGTATAGTTCTCAGGCAACTTGTCCATCTGTAGCTATAATAGATGAGGATAATTTCATCAAAGTATGGACCTTCTCCATTTCTTACATTCCTTGCACAATAATCACAAAGCGTATTCTGTTCTACATTTTCACCTACTCCAAAAACTTTATCCTACATTGGATGAAACTGTTTATACTGCAGCCAGGACAAATAACATGCAGACACTAAACGTTTTTTTTTAACCCATGTGATGCATATGTTATTATCTGTGAGCTGTGATTTAAAAACAAAATCAGAAACTGGCTCTGTCATCACTGGTTCAGTCCCAACCAATGCTTAGGATGGTGAGATTTCTATATTTTACATTCCCGTCTATGCATTTCAGTATTAGATTTATTTAGGAAAAAAGACCTAATAGGAGCTCTCACAGTTGGCTAGTTTTTCACAATGACTCACTACTGTTTTTGCTGTGCTGGAAATAGAACATTCTCATCTACTCTCCCTATGTGAATAAAATTGCTTTGAATCTGTCAAGCCTCATCTTGTGACTATAATCCATTCTCTTAATTTATCAAAATAATTTTCAATTTTAATTTTTTCCAATCAATTTTTTGTGTTATCCAGCTTAACAAGCATTTTATTCTGGCATTAAAGTCATGTATACAATGTAAAACTATTCTAGGACAAATTCTAGAAATATATTTAATATGCTAAAACTGGCAATGCACTGACAATAATTTTCTCTTTTAGTCATCCCAATCAGCCATTCCCTCCTGATTATTTTACTAGTTTTATATCACCAAGTTACATAAGAAAGAAAAATTGTCAAAATGTGTGTCCTTTGCTTTTGGCTTTTGTATCAGATTATGCTTACTATAGGGGTCAATTAGATTAACCTGATTAAGAGTCAGATGATATTTATTGACATTTGTCATTGATATACCAATAACATCTGTGGCAATATTCTAAATGCTAATAAATTGATGTCTTGATGGAAAGTACCTACTTTGTAGATTGTTTATTTAAAAATCCTAGGAAATGTATTTAATTGTCTGTAATATCATTGTCATGTGACATGGCCACATTTTAAAAGTATTTCATTATTTATTTAATGGCTATATACTTAATTTGAAAACAAAATTAAAATAATAAAAATGAAGAGAAAGGAGTGGTGTCTTAAACACTTAACAATAAGACATAAAATGTACTTGATAAGTAAACATTTTAATGACAATTCCAATCCTTTGAAATGTTATCTAATGTATTATATGTTAGAGGCCTCTATTCTATTAAAAGAGCATGAGTACTTGAATTATAAATAAAAAATTTAGAAATAATTTAATTTACTTTAAAATAATAAATAATCTTTGAAGAAAAAACTACAACAATTTATTTTTTATGAAAGGAGTATTTGTAGTTACTTTATCATACACTTTTTTTTCAGTAAAAGGGGAATTAAACTATTACAGGACACCTTGTTAAGTAATTATATAGCAACATCACTGTGCAATTAAATAGCCATCAGTCCCTGCAGCTGAAAAATTTCAGGTAATTATTCAAAGATAATTTAATAGGAGAATTACTGTATTCAAGCAAGCATTAGCTAGTAATCTACCTCAATTAAAGCATCCAATTAATTTCAGAACCTTGATAACAGTTGCCTTTGGCAAAACTATCCTTTCCCCTCATTTGATCCTACATATACAATATTCCTTAAACACTGTATAAAGTGAATTTGCTTCTCCTAAAAGTATAGTCTATTAATAATAGTATCCTGAGAAATTAAACAAATGCAAGTATAAAAAATATTGCTTTCCACCGCCCCCGCCCCCCCAATTTGTACCTTCTATCCAGACTATTATGCAGAAACTGATCAAGGCTGATTTGGAAACCGGAGCGTCAACTTTCTCAATTTTCATCGTAAAGAGCAGAAAACTTCTTAGTAATGAACATTTCCACAAGGGGCTTTTGTTTTTAGATTGATTTGTTCATTGGACAAAGTATCGTAGGGAAATGTGCCCCTACGAAGTTGGTGGTGATTGTGATGATGGAGCTAACAACATGTGTGCAGGAACTCTTCTGAATGGGATCTCCCTGACCCTGCTTTCACCTGATCTTCGTGCTCAATAGAAAAAGCCTAAGCTTTGGAATCAGGTGGGTTTTGAAAACGCAGAGAAGAAATTGTTTTTTGTTGTTGTTGTTGTTCGGGGGACTGCTAATCTTGCTGAACCTTAAGTCTTATGAAGGATAGAATTTTCTTAAATCAGTATTTGGAAAGCTGTTTGCTATTCGAAAGCTGTTTGTCTAGCTTTCAAACTGTCCCTTAATAGCCATCATGGCCTTGACTCACAGCTCTGCCAGTTTCTTTGGGTAGGTCACTCAGCCTTTTCAGGGGGTGGACATGGAGGCTCTTCTAAGAGGCGATTTTCAACCCAATAGCAAGTGTCCTCCTCACTGGGGATCTCACACTCTGGGTCATCCACTTACGGTAGTATCTTGAACTCACTTGCCTCAAGACTGAATTAAAGGTAGCATAAGGCTGACGACAACGGGGAAAAGTACATGGGTTTGGCTGTGTGTCTTGTCAGATGATTACAAGTGCCAAAAACACATACATGGTTTGTCTCCGGTCATCACTTCAAAGCTCATGGAGCTCTCACAGCAGCTGTGGAAAATGGATAAGAAAAGACTATGCAGATGTCCACAGATGACTAAGGGATATTGCAGGCTCATCTCCCCTTCTTCTCATTCAGCGCACACTTTGTCTTTCTAACTACCTTGGCTGCCTTTCTACCTTTAGCTCCATTTGGAAAATGACCCCATCTGGGTTGTTTACTCTGGTTCTCACCTATCATTTTCTGAGGACCCTGTTTCTAGTATTACCCCTGGTGGGCAACATAGTACGGCTATAGGCAATAAGTCCCCAGTCCAGCTCAGGATTCTGGGACTACCCACCAAACCAACCCAAGCCTCATTTTTCAGAGATGGGGGACAGAAATGGTTGTCAGAGGTAATGGGACTGGAAACCTGTTACTCAGGACATGGATTAGGGTGAGGTGGGTGAGGCTGAGTCTTGCAAGCAATGGGTCAAACCCTGTCTGTTTTATGTATACGTATACATTGATATTGTTGCCTTAAGTGCATTTAGTTTTTGACCACTAGAATAGATAAATACGCGCAGTCACTCCACTCCTAGTCTTTAGTTCCTAAAATTTTTAAGAAATCCATGGTTTATGTTTTTCCCACTACATGTGTAATCACATCTTTCCACTTTGGTCGATTGACTTTTCTTTCTTTTTCTTTCTCTTCTCTTCTCTTCTCTTTCTTTCTTTCTTTCTTTTTTTCTTCTTTATTTTTCTCTCTCTCTCTTTTTTTTTTACTTTAAGTTCTGGGATACATGTGCAGAACTACTGGTTTCTAACATAGGTATACATGTGCCATGGTGGTTTGCTGCACCGATCAACCTATTATCTAGGTTTTGAGTCCCACATGCATTAGGTATTTGTCCTAATGCTCTCCCTCCCCTTGACTCCCACTCCCCGACAGGCCCTGGTGTGTGATGTTCCCCTCCCCGTGTCCATGTGTTCTTATTGTTCAACTCCCACTTATGAGTGAGAACATGTGGTGTTTGATTTTCTGTTCCTGTGTTAGTTTGCTGAGAATGATGGCTTCCAGCTTCATCCATGTCCCTGCAAAGGACATGAACTCATTCTTTTTTATGGCTGCATAGTATTCCATGGTGTATATGTGCCACATTTTCTTTAACCAGTCTGTCATTGATGGGCATTTAGTTCCAAGTCTTTGCTATTGTAAATAGTGCTGCAACAAGCATACATGTGCATGTGTCTTTATAGTAGCATGATTTATAATCCTTTGGGTATATACCCAGTAGTGGGATTGCTGAGTCAAATGGTATTTCTGGTTCTAGATCCTTGAGGAATTGTCACACTGTCTTCCACAATGGTTGAACTAATTTACACTCCCACCAACAGTGTAAAAGCATTCGTATTTCTCCACATCCTCTCCAGCATCAGTTGTTTCCTGACTTTTTAGTAATTGCCATTCTAACTGGCAGGAGAGAGTATCTCATTATGGTTTTGATTTTCATTTTTCTAATGCTCTGGTCGATTTTCTAGGAGCTAAAGAACAAGCCACTTTTCTACTGCAAATGATAGTATCTGTGCTATAAATAGCAAACAGCTTTCAAAGTGCTAACTTATTTTAGGGTAGTTACATCATTCATAAGACTTAACATATTTTAATATAATTGTAGGTTTTGGAAATTCATATGAGAGTTTTTTGTTTGTTTGTTTGTTTTTTTGTCATTCACATGACTTCCCCTTAATTTTAACTGATTTCAAACCCAACTTTGAACTTGCACCTTCCCAGTGAATACTGAGAGTTGAGTTTAGCAACTGTTTGGACTGGCCATGTAACAGGTAAGATGACACACCCACGGCATCTGGTGCCCTAATACATCGGGTACATACTAGGTTCAAAGCATATCAATGACACGAATGACTCCCTCCCTTTTCTCCAGTGCCAGGCTGTTCCCTCTATGTATCTTGGATGGTCTGATAGTGTGCAGTGATACTGTTAACTCAGGAAAGTTGTATTAACCACTGGACCAACCCACTATTTTCCTGTTACATTGATATTAACCAACCGAAAAGGCTAGCCTTTCTAAAGCATACAAACAGGCAAACAGAAATGCCAATTTCAGTGTTTTATATCTTAGTCCGTCTGGACTGGAAAGAATTAAAGAACTGAAAAAAAAATCAAAAAGAGAAAATTAAATAAACTACCAAAGAGAAATTAATGATGTTCCCTCCCACAAAGGAGTTTATTAGCATAAATATATTGATGAGGTCCAAGACACAACTTGTAAGACATTTGAAGTTACACAGGCATCATTAGTTAATAGGCAATATTTACTATCTAGAGTTGTGATCCTGTTGACATACAGAGTCGAATTACACTTCCATCAAACCCCTAATCACCAGTGCATTCCCAGCACACACAATCCAAATGATTAAAGAAGGTAACGATTTCTCCAAAATAACCACAAAATGCCCAAAGTATTTAATTCACTCTATCTCACACCTCTGGCTATTCTAATCATCATTGCTTTTGGAGTTAAGTTACCCATAATTTTCTTTTAGAACTACAAATGGTATACTTTGCTTTTCCTTAGCTTATCATGTCATAGAACTCTGTTATTAACCACATTTTGGAAAAATCCCTTAGAAGATTTAATAAGAAATTTTAAAACCCTAGTGGATTTTCTACTGCTGCAAACTCTCTGCATCCCCTAAATAAAGAAGCCCATAATTGATTAATAAAAAGCTAAGTAATTCTGGTATTAATATGATCCCCTGGGAGGCCCCCATAATCACAAGTAGCAGGCCAGTCACAGCATTGCTCAATTACACATCCCGGTAAATAATCTGCAAATCAACAAACCCTATAAGGTGGTTTTCAGCATTTCCAATTTGTTAATCCATGATAAACGCCTCTCAAAGGTCAGACAAAGCCCAGTTGCTTTCATATTTTGAGGCTCCTGGTTTGTTAAAAAGCTTTAAAACAGAGTTATCAAATTTATTTTATATTTAAAATGATTACACCTAACACATTAGTGCTATAAACATATATCCACAATACAATGCTATATGACTGTCTATATAAAAATATATTTATACAATTTTCAATTTGCAGGGCCATCCAGGTAGCATGGCATGGTACTGGAACACTATGTCTTCTTTCTGACCTCTCGGAATATATCTGTGATTTAATGTGCTGGCCCACTGGAGGCCCAGGTGAGTACGAGGCCTGGGGCCGACTGTCTTCTTCCTTTCCCACTGAGCTTAGTCGTATTTAGCACCGGTGGTGCAAAATGAAAAAACCCAGTCTCTGCTCCCTTTGAGTTGCTCTTGTTAAAAAACTTTAAGAAAAGATGCATTACAATTACCTAGAGGAACACAACTCAGTGCTTAGACCATTCATACCTTCAAAAGTGCTCTTTTCTAAATCACACTTTTTTTCTGTTAAATCTAAGTTCTCTTAGCAATTCTGCCTTTTAGAATTTTTAAAGTTTATTGTCACTCTCTATAACCCTACTTTTTTTGTTGTTAAGTAGCACTAATTTCTTCAGTCAGCCATGGGCTGTTTTTATCCTCTGAAATACTAAAATTGTCACATTCAGTGCTTCAAGCAAAAGTCAGTAAAGAGATATAATGTAATCTGCACAATATTTTAAATGAAGAAATACATATGATTGATTTAATCACAGGTATAGTATAAAGCTCTCCTGTAAAGAAATATCACCACTTGCCTATCTCTTTACTAGATTTTGTAGAAGATACAAAGTGTAACAAATGGGCATTCATGTAATATTCTTACTATAAGAAGAGCTCTTATAATGCAATGAGAAAAAAATTAACATGGCAAAAGGAAAATGAACCAAGGGCAAGAACAGGAAATTTCTAAAGAATAATTATAAGTGATCAATAATTACATGAAAGGAGTTTATCTTCACTAGTAATCAGCAGAATACATATTCAGACAATAACAAGATACAATTTTCATCCATCAATATAGATTTTTAAATGATAGTAGTGATGGTGAGGGGGCTGGGAAATGAGTATTCCTCTGTACTTCTGGTGAAAACATAACTTGATAGTATCTTTCTTGAGAGCAATTTTGCAATATGAATTAGAAGCCTTAACATTTTATACTTCTAACATAGTAATTTTACTCTTAGGAATTTATCTTAAGGAAAGTCCTTATCGTAAGAATGTACAGACATGGGGATATTTATGACAACATTTTCATAATAGCAGGAGCTGAAAATAACCACAATGTCTGATAATAAGTTGACTGGTTTAGTATAATATAATTCACCCAAATGATGAAAACCATGTTCCATGAAAAATGATGTTGAAAGAATATTTAATGGCATAAATATTTTCTAAATGTGTTAAGGTAAAAAATACAGGTAAAGACCACTAAATATTTTGCCATTTAACATTCTTCTTGTTATAATTTTTAATGGTGACACATACTTATTCTACCTTATAGATGCCCCATGGCTAACATAACTTCTTTCCTGTTGTTTGACATCTCTGTTTTATGATGAACATCCTGGAACACAGGCTTTTTACACATGTATCTGATGACCCCTGGCTTATTCCTAACAGTTGGATTACAGGGTTAAAGGATAAAAATATTAATAAGAAATTTGATAGATATTATCAACATTTGCACACTATTTTTTAAAAAGATGGACAACTCCTGGGCTTCCCCACAGTATCTGTTACCTATCTTTTTGCTTAGGGAAAA
This sequence comes from Trachypithecus francoisi, assembly GCF_009764315.1. Classification (NCBI taxonomy): domain Eukaryota; kingdom Metazoa; phylum Chordata; class Mammalia; order Primates; family Cercopithecidae; genus Trachypithecus; species Trachypithecus francoisi. The sequence goes on along the minus strand of NW_022681453.1, from coordinate 128,597,307 downwards.
AGAGGTAATATATTCTTTTTATTTATATACTGTATTACAGGCAAGGATGATCATATATATTATCATATTTTCATGTATTTTTTAACTATTTATATTTTGCCTGTAAATTGCCTATTTGTTTTCTTGTCTGAAATTTATTGGGATATTGAGCTTTTACTTATGACTTTGAAATTGGTTTGTATATTAGGAATTTTGCCATTTATCCATCATAAAATTAAAATATTTCCCCTAGTTTTTTTTCTGGTAAATATACATAATATAAAATTTGCCATATTCACCCTTTTTAATTTATTTTTAATTTATAAATAATAATTGTGTATATCTATGAGGTACAATGTGATGTTTTGATTTATATATACATTGTAGAAATAGTCAATCAAGCTAATTAATGTATTCATCACCTCACTAACTTATTATAGTCACCATTTTTAAGTGTACAGCTCAGTGGCATTAATTACATTCATGATGTGTTGTGTAACCATCACCATTACCTATTTCCAAAACTTTTTCATCACTCAGAACAGTAACTCTATATCCATTAAGCAATGAGTTTTCATTCTCTCCTCTCCCTAGTCCCTGGTAACTTCTTTTTTTGAGGCGGAGTCTCGCTCTGTCACCCAGGCTGGAGTGCAGTGGCCAGATCTCAGCTCACTGCAAGCTCCGCCTCCCGGATTTACGCCATTCTCCTGCCTCAGCCTCCCGAGTAGCTGGGACTATAGGCGTCCACCACCTCGCCCCGCTAGGTTTTGTATTTTTAGTAGAGACGGGGTTTCACCGTGTTAGCCAGGATGGTCTCGATCTCCTGACCTTGTGATCCACCTGTCTCGGCCTCCCAAAGTGCTGGGATTACAGGCTTGAGCCACCGCGCCCGGCCGTCCCTGGTAACTTCTAATTTGCCTTCCATCTTGATGAACTTGCCTATTTTCAATATTTCACACCCCTGTACTCATATTAGGCAAGTCGTTTTACTTTTCTGAGCCTCAGCTTCTCTTTTGTAAAACAGAGATTTAAAAAATCCCTAATACAGTTGTTGAAAGGGTCAAAGTGCTTTTCTTACTAAAAAGACCTACACCAGTGGTTCTCAAGTCAGGGTGATTTTTTATACCTGGCAATCTCTGGAGATCTTTAGTTGTTACAACCAGGAGCGGGTAGACTACTAGCATCTATTGGGTAAAGCCAGAGATGCTGCTGAACATTCCGTGATACACAGACCAGCCCCTCACAACAAAGACTTATCTGGTCTAAAAAGTCAGTAGTTCTGAGGCTGAGCTACCAATGCCTTTGGCTTCACTGTTGCATTCTTTGTTAACCGTTCAGAATCTAATTAAGAGCTCTCTTCCTCAAGCAAACCTCGAGTAATGCAATCACAATAACTACTTCTCTAAGTGCATGGCTTCTTCTAGAGTGATAAACTCTAGAAAAAATCAGTCTTCTGTAACCAACACGTACCAATCACATGTCTGTAAAGGAAGACTAGTAACTATGCCTTGAACATGCTAAACTCATGACACCTGACTTCTCAACTGTATCGCCTAAGAGCTCTATTTCACATGAAATGGTGAAGAGATGTAGGTACAATTGTGAGCCACCACCAACAGAATGAATAGGAGAACATTTTGGAAACTCATAGAAGTGGAACAGCTATTTGACTAGGCTGTTTGACTTAACAATATAGTTTTGTTTTTTCTATGTCTAAGTTTCTCCCTCTGAAAAATGGGACTTGGCAAGGGCAGTCACAGTCATAAAAAAGATGGAAGCTCTCTGATACCAGCTCTAATCAATGCTGTTGCTATCAAGGGGACATCACGTTACCCTTTCCTGTCCAGGTGAAGAAGCATGAAGGAAAATGAGAATACATGTTTTGTCACATATCCTGAACATGTGACATCATTGCACATTTTCATAAACAAAACAGAAAATACACCATTTCCAAATTACTACTGAAAAGTCCAGTTAGTTTAATCAAAAGTGAAACAGTAATTTAATGTGGAAAAAAAAACTATTTATACTAACGATGTGACTCGGACTGTGTCTAAACATATAAACCAGTCTGGCTGGTTAAACCCGCCAAGAAGTTGATGAATAGAAGTCATTGGAGGAGATGATGCTCTTTTAGTCTTTTAGAGATAAAACTTTAACTTAACTTTAAGTGAATCACAAAATTAGGTATCTTTCTAAAAGTTTTACAGGCAATTGTGAACATTCAATTAATAAAAAGAGAAATGCCTTTATTTGCTTAGTGTACATAGATATGAAAAACAAGGAAAGGTACACATGCTATTCAATAGACATATGATTAAATCCAGATAATTTAGTCAGAAATCCTATTTGAAGAGAAAGCTATTTATCCAAATGAAATCATCCCCTGTATTTGGTTGATGCAGAAAGTACCTTAATTTTCCCTTACATACGAAAGAGGTAGATCTTGATGCTCAAATATATATATAATGTAAGCATTTTTACAGATTGTTATCAGATAAGGACTTGCAGCACATCTTTAAAGGCTCTTGGGAAGCAACTGAACTTGGATCATTCTTAGCTAACTTATCTAACACACTTCAAATACTTTAAAATAAAACTAATCCCTGCACTGGTGGGTTGAAAACTTTTCCTATCCCCAGGGCACTAAAATAATACCCTTTCGAACAGTAGGTGGAAGTATTTTAGGCGACAGCTCTCTAGTTATAACAAGGCAAGTCAATTTTTAGGAATTAGGGATGCTAATCACAGTATCTCAAGATGTGCATTGCTGGGGAGTGAAAGACAAGACCACAAACTGACAAGACCGCAATGTGCTACGATTCCGAGAAAGAGATATAAACAGGAGGGAGACTTGGCTTCATCCATCATAAAGGTCAAGATAATTGGCCACATACAGCAAAATCAACACCCCTAGCAGATAAGCCTAGAAATTCAGCTTCCTGCTGGGCTAAGTGGTGGCAAGCTCAGGTGGAGGAGGAGAAGGTCTGAAAATATGCATGTAAGAATCCAAGGCACTGTAATGATACCATCAAATTTAGCATTAAATATATTTTACAATCAATTGAGATACTGTAAATTGCCCTCAAACATACAAGAAATGCTTTTGGGGTTTTACCAGATGGTATACTCTCTCATGTTTATGCTGCTCTAGTGTTTTTGGACTGTAAAAACTCTCAACATTATAGATGTACTTGTGTTAACCAATGAATCTATAATAAATGCAATTTATGGTTTGATGCTATTACTAAAATATGACTATATGTAAATTCAACTTCTCTTAAATGTTCCAATTAATCTCATAACCCGAAGCTAAGATAAGCATTGACAAAAATAAAGGTGTCAGAAAATTCACATAATGGTGAAATAACTGAGTGAAAAAGTTGTGAAGTAGACTGAGTTTGCATATCTAGTAGGAGCCTATTGCAGAAATCATCAAAGGCATATATGTATTTTCAAATGTGGAGTCCATGATGGCAAAGTTTGTATCAACACACAGTGATACATAGGGCTAACTTCATGGGTGTGTAATCTGTGCAGCTGCATAGGCCCCATATTTGATGTTTTGCTGTTGCCATCTTGAAACTCTTAGTAATTTTTTAATAAACAAAGATACCTGCATTTGCATTTTGCCCAGGAACCCACAAAGTATGTAGCCAATCATAATTGTATGAACAAATTAATCCCCACAGAAGTCCTCCTGTCTTAGACTTTTTGGTAAGGCTCCTCATAAGAAATGTCATCGTGGCCGGGCGCGGTGGCTCAAGCCTGCAATCCCAGCACTTTGGGAGGCCGAGACGGGCGGATCACGAGGTCAGGAGATCGAGACCATCCTGGCTAACACGGTGAAACCCCGTCTCTACTAAAATATACAAAAAATTAGCCGGGCGAGATGGCGGGCGCCTGTAGTCCCAGCTACTCGGGAGGCTGAGGCGAGAGAATGGCGTAAACCCGGGAGGCGGAGCTTGCAGTGAGCTGAGATCCGGCCACTGCACTCCAGCCTGGGCGACAGAGCGAGACTCCGTCTCAAAAAAAAAAAAAAAAAAAAAAAAAAAGAAATGTCATCGTCAAGACAGAACTTAAATGGAACAGGAGGCAGCTTCAGTGAGCAGGGAGAGCATTTTGGGAAAGCTAAAAATGTAAAAGACAAAAAAACAGTTATAGATTTTGAAGAAATGTTGAGTCTTTCCACTCCCAGAAAGTTGAGTTACAATCTTCATGTAGAAAAGCAGCTCTTTGATTGCTAACCAGAAGTCACTAGGGGGAAAAAAAATCCAATGTCTGAACCATAGGACATTGAGAAGCAAATTAATTTGAGTTCTTTTCTGAAGTTCATTTAAAAGTACTAACTGGAACCGTTTCAAAGAAAACAGTTAAAGGGCTGCTTACGAATGCTCAAGTTGGTCCTAATTAGCACTCAGAGTAGGTTTGTCATAGTGTTCCCAAGAGTAAGTAGAAGCATAAAACTATGCTCAAGTATTAGCAGTGATTTAAAAGTATGCCAGTGGGTGGAAGTGGATAAGATTATTTACTTTATAAAATGGAAGAGTTAAGCATGGAGGAAGCACTTGCAAGAGAAAAAGTGGGCATTTCTGAGGAAAGTAAGGAAGAAATAACTAAAAACAATACTAAAAAAGAGTACTATAGCATACAAAATGCTCAAAGGAGTTAGTGAGGACTTACTACATGGGCACTAATGAACACTAATAAGCTCTCCAGGATTTGAAGTCTAAGGCTATTAGTGTATTAAAAGTTCTCACACTTGTTCACAATAGGTTATATCTGAGCAATCCTCCTTCTAGGAAGTTAAACTGTCCTCAGATGCAGAATAATAACTAATGCATGTATAGTGCATCGTAATTTACATACGTGATCCTTACATAAAAGATGTATTATGCTTATAATATCCTTGTAATGTGCATAGTATAATGTCACTTGACAGATGAAATAATGAGGCTCAGATAATGAAAGTGAATTTTCGAAGAACACAAAACTGGAGGTAATAGTCATCTAATTCCTAGACCTGTGCTTTTCCCACCATAAATGTGAATGACATGTAATAAGTTCAAATGTTAAAACATCATCAACAACAATAATAATGACCACAGGGCCGCTTCTGAGCCCTGCTCACCTATCTTCCTTCCTTCCTTCCTCCCTCCCTTCTTCCTTTCCTTCCTTCCTTCTTCCTTTCCTTCCTTTTTTCCTTCCTTGTTTCCATTATTTCTTCTTCTCACCCACCTATTCAACATCCATCCATCCATCCGTCCATCCATCCATCCATCCATCCATCCATCCACCTATTCATATATCCATGCATTATACAATTTTCTAGCTGAATTCTAGTTTCAAAAAAATTATAAGTGAACCTCCAAGTTTTTTCTACATCTGTCCTTAAAACAGTACTTCTTAGAAATGCCCCCGGCAATGTGTCCATTTATCAGATTGATCCTTTTCTACTTATGCTTACCAGTGGATGGCAATCGGGGTAACTGAGTATGTGACAAAAGTGACTTTCATGTGACTTTCAATAGGTATAACTGGTGTATCGGTGAGGCTGGTAGACAACTGACACTAAAATTGTTCAGTAAAAGAAAGTCGTATTTTGTAGCCATTTGCCTCTGCCCTTGCCCTTTCCTCCTCTGGTCTCTATTCCATCTCTTATTTGCTCTAATGAAACTTAACTTTTAATTAAGATGCTAAGAACTTCCAAAGGCCTTACATTTTAACAAGGAATTTTACAAAGGAAAAATAAAAGGAGAATGCCTATGGTGAAAAGAGGGAATCCTAAGAAAGGGGGACCAGCACTTTGGGTGACTGAGATGGGCGTATCACCTGAGGTTGGGAGTTCGAGATCAGCCTGACCAACATGGAGAAACCCCATCTCTACTAAAAATATAAAATTAGCCAGGCGTGGTGGCACATGCATGTAATCCCAGCTACTTGGGAGGCTGAGGCAGGAGAATCGCTTGAACTCGGGAGGCGGAGGTTGCAGTGAGCTGAGATCATGCCATCGCACTCCAGCCTGGGCAACAAGAACAGGAACTCCAAAAAAAGAAAGAAAGAGAGAGAGAGAGAGAGAAGGAAGGAAGGAAGGAAGGAGGAAGGAAGGAAGGAAGGAAGGAAGGAAGGAGGGAAGGAAGGAAAGGAAGGAAGGAGGAAGGAAGGAAGGAGGGAGGGAGAGGGAGGGAGGGAGGGAGGGAGAGAAGGAAGGAAGGAAGGAAAGAAAGGAAGAAAGGAAGAAAGAAACAAAGAGAGAGAGAGAGAAAGAGAGAGAGAAGGAAGGAAGGAAGGAAGGAAGGAAGGAAGGAAGGAAGGAAGAAGGAAGGAAGGAAAGGGGGAAAGTACCAGGGATTTCCCTATGAGAGAATTTCTACTCCAGTAGGGAAACACAGGAATACTGAAGAATTTTACTCTTCATTCCTAGTTTGGGGTTTCCAAGAACCTAGATTTACTACCAGTCTTCTCATCTCTTCACATTCAGCACTGATAACAGAATGACTAAACAAAGCCTTGGTATCTACATTAGACTTTAATGACTGCTCTAAACGAATGCAGTTGTCCCTTGGTATCTGTGGGGGATTGGTTCCAGGACCCCCATCAGATACCAAAATCCATGGGTAATCATGTCCATTGTATACAATGGCATAGTATTTGCATAGTCTATGCATATCCTCCTGTATACTTTTAATCATCTCTAAATTATTTATAATACCTAATACAATGCATATGCTATGTAAATGGTTGCTCTACTGTATTTTTAAAATTTTGTATTTTTTATTGTTGTATTCTATATATAATTTAAGATATTTTCAGTCTGGTTGGTTGAATTTATGAGTGCAGAACCAATGAACATGGAGGGCCAACAACACTTGGCTGAGGTCAGAAATGTGATACTAAGAGTTGCTGTCAACATCTGCATAAAAAAACAACATTCTTCCTTCCTACACTGATTTTTGGTTGAAAATTTACATGAGAAATTTAGACAAGAAAACAAGGAATTCAATTTTTTTCATCTCCTACTTTCTCATCCACCCACTACATTCTGGTTTTTGACCCAATCACTGAAATCAGCCTTACCAAGGTCGCTAACAATCTTGTTTCTGAAGCTATTAATCACTCCTTCCTGCTTGGAATACTTTTGTCCTTTGGCTTTCTTGACACTCTGTTTCTGATTGTCCACTTATCTCCTTGGCTACCCATCTCCTTTGCAGACTTTTCTTCCTTTGTCTGTCCCATATAGATTGGCATTCCCTAGGGGTTTCTCCTGGCCTTTGATCTCTTTCTCTTTATACTCTCCCCCTAGTGTCCTCACACATTACCCACATTACCACTGTTTCAGTTACTTTCTACATGCTGACAATTCCAAGAATTCCATCTGAGTCTGATTTTTTTTTTTACCAGGGCTTTAGACATGTAGATATATACCTGCTGCATGGTTTGAATGTCTGTCCCCTCCAAATCTCATGTTGAAATGTAACCTCTAATATTGGAGGTGGGGCCCAGTGGAGGTATTGGATCATAGGAACACATCCCTAACGAATGGCTTTGTGCCATCCTCTTGGTAATGAATGAGTTCTCACTCTTGAGTTCATGCAAAATCTCATTGTTCAAAGAGTGTGGCACTTCCCCCCTCACTCTTTTGCCATGTGACATTGCCTGCTCTCCTTTTGCCTTTCACCATGATTGTACACTTCCTGAGACCCTCGCCAGAAGCAGATGCTGGAGCCATGCTTACATAGCCTGCAGAACCAGGAACCAATGAAACTTCTTTCCTTCATAAATTACCCAGCATCAGGTATTCCTTTATAGCAATGCATAATGGTCTAACACACCTGCCAAGTGGAAATTGATACTAGTTTATCTGAAACATCTCTCAGTACAACATGCCTAAATCTGAATTGTTCTCCCCAAACGATTCAATCTCCTCTCTTCCCTGATCAAATGAATAGAAACACTACCAAGCCAGAAACTTGGGCTCTGCTGCCCATCCCACTATCCCTGAGTCTATTGCCGAATCTTGTAAATTCTATGTTCTAAATCTCCCTCCAGCCATAGGCTTCTTTCCAACCCTACTGCCAAAGTTTTGGTTCAGACCACTCTCATCTCTTACCTAGATTATAGTGTCACTGTATTTTACCAAGCTTCTCTGCCTCTTGTCCTGTTTACTCCATCATCCACATGACAGCCACTATGATGGTTCTTAGATGTAAATTTGATCATGCTTTTTTCAACTGTTCACTGGTTCTCCAATGTGCTCACAAGGCTCTGGATAATTTCACTTCTGCTTACTTCCCCAGCCTAACCTTTCTGACTAACCCAGATCCTAATAGTTCAGCCATTCAGCGACATTGAATTTTTCTTGCACATTCTTCTCTTCGCCATTTTCCCAGACATTGACATTCTAGTCCTTTTTTGTAAAAAAGAAAGTTTATTCCCTGAATAATTCTTTGCTTCTCTTCCTCTCTCGATTTAGACAGTACTTCCTCCTGAAAGTCTTTCTGACTCCCTCTCTCAGTGCCTCATCTCAGGCATAGGCATCTTTTCTCTGTGCCTGAATAGTCTCCATATTGCCAAGACATGTCACCTTGAAATGCAGTTGTATATTTACCAGTCTACAGCCCCACCAGACACTGCTATATGAGGAAAAAGATTTGTTTATTACAGTTCACCTTTGTGTCTTGATTAGTTAATGGAGAGACTGCAACAAAGTAGGTACTTACCAAATAGTTGTGGAAGGAATAAATAAGCTTGGTGGTTAAACCTGTTTTTTAAAGATTTATATTGTAAAGTTAAATTTTTTTAGTGGAATATACTCAGTAAAAGTAGACCAATAAATAAACTCTCTGATTCAGTCAACTTTGGTTCTAAGGAACACTCATTCTCAAGCCTGAAGATTTGTATTTATTGATCATAGATTTAAAACAGTGCTAATATGGTTTGTGGTATCTTCCTGAGAATTTTAACTACAGGTCAACAGGCCCATTAGAAACCATCAGGAGTGTCAAGACCATCCTGGCTAACATAGTGAAACCCCGTCTTTACTAAAAATATAAAAAATTAGCTGGGTAAGGTGGTGGGTACCTGTAGTCCCAGCTACTCAGGAGGCTGAGGCAGGAGAATGGTGTGAACCCGGGAGGTGGAGCTTGCAGTGAGCTGAGATCACGCCACTGCACTCCAGCCTGTGCGACAGAGCGAGACTCCGTCTCAAAAACAAAACAAAACAAAACAAAACAAAACAAAACAAAACAAAACATCAGGAGTGAGGGAGTGAGTAGTGTAGAAACAGGCACAGAGGGGACTGAGCAATCTGTAGGGCCATGCATGGCTGAAGCTTCTATTTCTATGGATATGTTTTGGCTTACTTAATCCCTTACCACCAATTTCACCATTGTTTCTTCACTTTTATAGCAGATTTAGTATGTCATGTAGACTCAGCCTCTTCTCTTTGTACCATCCTGCTCAAACCTCCTGTATCCTAACACTGGAGCTTAAAATACAGTTCAGTTTTATGATAGGTGGAGGGGCAGGGTCCTGGGTGTGTTCAACTTGAGATTGCTGAGGATTGTGCTATCTAATTTGGGTGATGCTAGCCATATGGAACTATCGTGAACTTGAAATATGACAAGTGGGACAGAGAAACGGAGTTTATTAATTCAAATTTAAATTTAAGAACTAGATTTAATTTAAAAACTTCTAAATATCTTTGAAATAACTTGGATGTGTGTTCATTTGTTCAACTGTAAATTTTTTGTAATCTAAACCAACTCTTCCTAATCAAAACTCAGCTCCCAAATTAAGATGTGCTAAAAGTATAGAATATACACCCGATTTTGAAGCCTTAGTAACAAAAAAAGAATGTACAATACCTTACTCAATTGTTTATGCTGGATACATGTTAAAATGATACTATTCTTGAATACACAGGGTTAAAGAAAGTATATTATCAAAATTAATTGTATCTGCTTCTTTTAACCTTTTTAATGCCACTATTAAAATATTATAAGTTACACGTGTGGCTCCTATATTTCTTTTGGATTACATTGGCTTAGGGGCCAGGGAGGACCTAAGGTGAAGTAGGGGCCTTTAACCCTTCCTGCTTCATCGCTTTGGAAAAATAAATAAGACTAAAATTAATTACAACTCTACAATATTTGCTAACATTTACTGAATACCTACTAAGTGTCAGACACTGCTCTAAATTCTTTACAGGCAAACAATTTTCATAACAACTCTTTGATGGTATGATTTTTATTCTCATTTTAAAGATGAAGAAATGAGCCATAGAGTTGAAGAAGTGTGTAATTGGTAGAGCCAGGATTTAAATCCAGATAATATCTGATTTAGTAGTATTCACAACCAGTGAAACAGAAAAATTGTATTTGAAATATGCTACTTAGTACAAGAAACTGGAGTGGTAGTTTTGTGAGCTCTACTTAAGGAGTCATTAATGCATTATACAGCATTTATGGTCACTGAATGAGTGAGTCTGCTGGTTGATCTCCCTAATACCAAAAAATAATGAAGCTTGCTCTTCATATGCATGAATAAATACAGAGCTCTGTTTGTCAGGTATTGTTAAAATCTGACAAACACTAAGTGAACTCATGGAGCTATTTTAAATAATAATCAGGATTATTTGTTTGTTGCAAACACAAATGCCAAGAAATCCTAACTTCCTTGTGGATGAAGTGAAATTAATTTTCTTTACAATCAACGTGTCCACAAAATATTTTACAATAACATGCTTCTAGTATGTTTCTATCTGTACATTTGAATGTACTTCCTCTCATTCATAACTTCACTCATTCATTCATCTTGAATTATTAACTGAGTGTCAATATGTTGTAAGGACTGGGTAGGAAATGGATCATACGAACAATCTAAGAAGGGAATTTGTGCCTGGAGAAAAAGATAGTGTAAATGGGGACTTATGGTTCTATATACCCAATCTTTCTGTGAATTATACAAAGTTTTTAATTGTATTGTTACAAATTTTTAAAGACTGTATTTGTAAAATATGTCATTTTTATTTTCTTAAAGTTTATGTTTGTATGATATTAATACTCAAAACACACATTCTCAGTATTGGTTGGACATTTTAAAATTGGCATCATAACAGAGGATTCAACACTTGATCTCAGCTGTTCTGGAAATAAGGCAGCTGCTGAGTGAAAACGGATGCCAGGAAGAACCATGCTGAGGATAAAGCAAGGACATTGTGGGAAGCACAACTTTATAATAACTTGAGGCATTCCATCTAATGACATTATAATTTGGCTCTCACTTATCAGGTAATGCACCAGACAGCTCCAACTATCATTTGTCTAGCATCTATTAAGTACTGTCTTCCTTATAATAGTTAGCTTTGTGTGTTGGACAATAATGAGGTGAGGGGAACCATCAAAGGCATATGAGAAATAAACCTTAATGACAACAAACAATTTGTCAGACATTCTTTTCCTTCAGCTTTAACATTTGGGTGCCATATAGTGAATTAAATGATCTAACCCATCTCATTCATCATTTGAACCACAGAACAAATTGTTAAAGTCAAGCTTCTCTGGAAGATTACCTGACAGGTGATATATGAAGCCATCGAGGAATTGTATGATGAAGGGACGTTAAAGATGACAAGTGATGTGTCAGGCTTCTAGGCCAGTTACTTTCATTTTGTAACAGGAGCACATACATTCCTGGCTAAATGGTGTGGGCTAACTTAACTAAATTTGACTTGATATAGACTGTGGACTTACATCCACAGTTTTAAGGGACCACAGCACAAATACATAGAACATAATTACTGATGTCACTTTCTGTAACATTTCTTCATTTAGTGAACCCTTACTGAGTATTTACTTTAGGTCAGAACTATTCAAGGGGCAAGCTTTTTCTTTTGGTGACTGAGAAAGTTAATAGGTCCTGTTCTGGATCAATAAGCTCGGAAGCAGCAGACTAGGGGCTCAGGCAGAGTTCTTCTGACTACAAGTTTGGTAGTGAGAATGGCGGAGCATGCTGCTTCTCAGCACTCAGTGATAAGTAGTAACTTCCATAATACTTCCACCACCTCCTGCCACAGTGAAAGCTGCTCCAGCATAGCAGGACCTGGCTGAATTTGTCTACATAGAGAATGTGATATAAAGTAACCTGAATCTGAGCTGTAAATCTGACGTTTAATTTTCTTTCAAGTTGAAGAAAGAACAGAGAAGGTAGAGTACATGGATAAGTTGTTTTAGACATTTTACAAAAGTGAAGATTCCAAGCTTTGATTTTCAAGGTTCAATTCTGCAGATTAAACTAACTTAGTGCTACTGTTAGACTCATGCGGTTCCTTGCCTCCTTCCTTCCCTCCCTCCCTCCTTCCCTTCCTTCCTTCCTTCCTTCCTTCCTTCCTTCCTTCCTCTCTCTCTCTTTCTCTCTTTCTCTCTTTTTCTCTTTCTCTCTCTCTTTCTTTCATCTTTCCTTGCTTTTGAGATGGAGTCTCACTCCATCACCCAGGCTGGAGTTCAGTGGCGCAATTTTGGCTCACTGCAACCTCTGCCTCCTGGGTTCAAGTGATTCTCCTGCCTCAGCCTCCCGAGTAGCTGGGATTACAGGTGTGCACCACCACACCCAGGTAACTTTTGTATTTTTAGTAGAGAAAGGGTTTCACCGTGTTGGCCAGGCTGGTTTCAAACTCCTGACCTCAAGTGATTCGCCCACCTCGGCCTCCAAAGTGCTGGGATTACAGGCATGAGCCACCGTGCCTGGACACTTTTGTATTTAAATATTTGCTTCCAGACTTGGGGATATACAAAGAGCCTATGTGGTTCTAAGGAATATGTATCTTCCTGCAAAGGAGCAGAACTCAAGACCTAAAGTAGACCAAATAGACAATAAAAAGGTGGAGGGAAATGAGTGTTTCCTTAATATTTACTGGTTTAGATTTTGTGCTAGTCCCTTTTACATAATTTTATCTATCATCACAAAAATTCTATGGAGTTTTATTTTCTTCATTTTACTAAAGAAAAAACTGAGGTTTAGTAAGTTTAACTAATTTGCCCTAAGTCACCAGCTAGTAAGTGGTAGAGCTGAGGGAAAAACACAAATTCACTTAAAATCAAAGCTTATTTTACACAGCACACTGCCTCATGCCTATGATTTGTCTCTAAGTTTGCCAACTCATCAATTACCTTGCAGGTAGATGGAAACAGAGCTTCTTATCTCTCACTCAAGCCTTTCTCTTGCTTTTTTTTTTTTTTTAATCACAATGAGGTTGTGGCTGTTGGTCTCTCAAGCTAACACTCTTGGAATAATGTTTAACTCTTTACATCCTTTAGTAGAAAAGACTTCCCAGTCCTTCCTATGTGCTACGTTTCATATGAAGAGAACCCCCTTCTTTTTAGACTGGCTTTAGGGTATGCAGATCTAACTAATCATAATTTTTAAATGGTTATTTAGAAGTTATCTTATATACAGAGATTACCAACTTTTAAAGGAGTAGAATACAATGAAATGTACTCTGTTGTGTAATTATAGTTTGACCATGTAATCTTTCATATCTGTTTGCTGAAATACTGGCCACCATTTAAGGATACCTTATCTGCCATTTCTTCTGAAAGGTTTTCCTTGATTTTGCTGTACATCTTTAGGTCCTCCCTTCTCTTATGGCACATGTCACTGTATTCATATTTGCAGAATGTGAACTAGATGCCAGCCACACTATGGTGAGTGAAACATCATCATTTTCCTCATGAAGCTTAAAATCTTGCAAGGAGGAAAGACACTAACCCCATAACCAAACAACTAGTAAAGGCATAATTCCAGTTATAACTGTCATGAAAGAAAAACCCCCAGCTATTATGCATTGTGTGGAGAAAAATAAAAATACAGTAAGTGATATGCATTTTTTTCTGTTTATATTACTCTAGGTAATGTGTTCCCCTCTCTAACCTGACATATTTCTTATACTTACTATGATATGCAAAGAACCCAACTTGCAAAAGGAAAATTTATCTTTCTCAAAAGTTTACTATACTTCTATACTGGTGAAGCAAAGATGTTTGGGGACGAAACGTGTAAAAAATGCTGATTTCTTTGAGACCATGAAACCTCTCTGACCCTCAGGCCGAGAAATCACTTAAGGATCTACAGTTTAAATGAATTGTCCAAATAATAGAATGTTAAACTGAGGAAAATCTTTAGAGTTAATGAATCCATAAGGTTCTAACTTTCACCTTTTACAAGGCAGTACAACTTTCATGGGGGAAGATGGAGGGTTACAATTTTGCTAAGCGAGGTTGTTACATAAAACCCATAATCCATTTGCCTGTGATTTCATAAATGAGAAGACATTTGGAAAGCAAAAACAAAAAAGGTAGAAAAACATCATCTTAGTATAAAGAACAGCTTTTGTTAAGGAAGGACTAGTATAACTTTACAGCAATATAAATATAGCTACAAATATAAAACAGATTAAAATGTTATAGCTACATAAATACTGTCTTTATTTTCCTCATTTCATCTTAGACTGGTTAAAACCTGGAGGTTTGAGAAACCCCTGATCTTCTCCATACTCTTCAAAAGGGCAATGGCTGACCAAGATTACTAGTGATGTTAAGGCTGGAACCTATACCCAGGTCATGGGAACCCCCTGCACTGCCCCTTCTAAATCACCCTCCTGCTTGGACCCTGGGAGCATGACAAAGAATCAGGTGGGAGGAAGGTGAATTCTGCCCCATATGTAGGATGAGCCTGACTCTGGGGTCAGGGAGACAGGTAGAGGGAATGGAATAAGGGGGAGAAATATTCTGAGGAAAGATGGATGTACTTTTGGTTCCTAAAATATTCTCTTCTTTCTAGGCCTTTCCCCTCCCCACATCAACAATGTATAGGAAAAAGGATTATGCAAACTATTCACAACAGTAAATCCATCAATCAAGTAAAGCTTGACCACAATTCTATTTATCTTCTTCTTTTTACAGATAAGAAAACTGAGGCTGAAGATCACACAACCAGTAAATGGAACAGCCAGAAATTAAATGTTATATATTGGCCCTGAAGTGGGGATAAAGAAGCTAAAAGAAAGTATACTTTACACTAAATTTTAAGGTATCCAAAAGCAAATCAATAAGTCATACTCTAGTTACATTAAGCTATTTTCATAAGGGCTATATTAAGTAATATAAAATTACCATTTTTGTAGGTCAAAAGTAATGGAATATCATGATTGTATATGGTTTGATCTAATATATATCATTATCAAGTTCTACTAATCCAGAGTTTTCTGTCTTTACTTAACCATCACAATAAACTAAGGACTTCCAAGCTAATAAGAATAGTGACAGAGATAATAATTAGAAAAGTATTCATAACAACATTATCAACAAACACTTCTACCATTTTTTGAACAACTACTTCTATGTGTTTTTTTATTGTAGTAAAAAATCCCTAACAAAAAATTTATCATCTTAATCATTTTTAAGTGTGTAGTTCATTAGTGCTAAGTATATTTACATTACTGTGAAACAGATCTCTAGAACATTTTATCTTGCAAATTTGAAACTTTGTACTCCTTAAACATGAAGGATCCCATGAGACACCATGTGGCTGGCAGTGTCAGACTATAGGCTTTTTCAAGAGAAGTCAGTCTGGAATTTTGTGTAAAATTTTCCAAGCTTTAATGTTAGCTTTAAAAATAGCTTTATCGAGATATAATTCAAATACCATAAATCTGTCCCTTTAAAGTGTACATTTTAACGGTTTTTAATCACCCCCAAAGGAGATCTTGTACCATTAAGCAGTCACTGCTCATTCTCCCCTCCTCCCAGATGCTAGTAACCACCATTCTGCTTCCTGTTTCTATGAATTGACTACTTAAGTGCTAGTAGCCTATCATTTTTGAGTATGTAAATCTGCAAGGTGCATTACACACTTTAATCCTAACAAAACTATGAATTAAGTGCTATTATTCTCACTTTATAGTCTAGAAAATGAAAAAGGTTTAGTAGATATAAAGTTACATCTGAAAGTAATTAATTGCTACATATTTTCAAATCTGTTATATTCAAGTTAGATACGAATAAGAATAATTTCTACCATAGAGAAGATTTTCGTATACTGGATTATTGTTGAGTGGTAGTGGTGTTGGTGGATTCCCAAATATCCAAATAATGGAGTTCAATAAATACTTGTTGAATGACTAAGTGAATGGTGTGATAGAATACCTTCTTAAATAAAAGACACCCAAGACAATATGAAGGAGAAATAGAAGAAGAAATTGAAGGAGAATATACAAAAGCTCATGGTAACACTCTCCATGTAGAGAAAGTTTTTGCCTGGTTCTTCTATCAGCAGCAAAAAATTACAAAGACCACATACTATGAGCCACACTATATTAAAAAAAATAGATACACTTCTTGTATAAACACAAGATATCCAAAGAAATTGGAAGAAAAAAGGACTTAATTGTAAGAAAAACAACATTCTATTCTAGAACACTATTGACAAATTTAATTGCACCCTGAAGGAAATAGGGTATTTTAAAATAGGTTAAAATGTTAAATAGAACATTATCTAGAGTATTATAGTTAGCACATAAACAGTAAGAGAAACTGAGTATGGAAGAATAAATGAAGCTCTTGTCAGCACTTACAAAAGGATGGACAATCGTTGGTTCGAGAAAAACACAATCTTCGTGCTCACACTTCAACTTTTTTTTTTTTTAACAAAAAGACAAAGTTGGAGAAAACAGTTGTACTACAGACTTGATCATTCATAATATGAATGAAACAGAGTTGAAGTAATGAGTGGCAAATATTTGTATGAAGGAGCATCCTTATTTTTATATTATCTAAATGGGATTTACTTTCAAACTGAGGTCTCCTTTTACTTTCCAAATTTAAAGAAAAATTACATAATAAATAATTCTTCCTTGAATAAATAAATGTAAGAAAAAGTGAACTTATGAAAAGGGCAGTTGTATATAAAATTTGTATTTATACTTACCTCCCTACACTAATAAAACGACTTTTAAAAAGTAAATACAGTAACTTTAGATTTGTAAATAACAAAAATTACATGCATTTTCATCTATAAATAAACACCTCTTGCTACTTTTCTTTTTATATCAAAACTCCCCTGACAAAAAACTTTTCTTCCAATGCACAAAACTTTTCAGAAACTTAATATATCTAGGTTCCAATATACCTAGTGTTTTAAAAGATATTTTGTTTAAACTGAAGTTTGAAGGCAACTGGATTTTTGCTATGTGGAATCTGTGGAAATGCAAATGTCCAAATCTGATTTCAATGAGCTTTGACCTTCTGAGATTTGTCAGCCACCCAGATGTCAAATCTTTCTTTTTCCTTTTTGAAAAATAAATTTATTCAATTCAATTCGATGCAAATTATTCTGTCATCTTTCAAGGACAAAAGAACGAATTATGGATCTTAATTTTGACCTATCCAGATTACTTTTAACTATCCAAAGTAATGTCCTAGAAAACATGGAGAATCACAGAATTTCTGTGCTGAGTGGATTGTTGAAGATAATCGAATCAATTCCCCCTTTTCACAGAGAAAGAAGCTAGATGGCTTCCCTAGATGTGACATAGTCAGAATTGTAGGCAAAATTCAAACACAGTTTTCTACTAACAACCTAAGGCCCAGACTGTTAACTTACTCATGCTCTTGTCCAGATCCTCGACAATATAAGGTCCCAGCTGAATAAATTCAATGGGACTATTTTTTGAGAAAGAAAATGCCAGAATATTGATGTGAAATAATAGCGATTTCTATACCTTAAAACCTCATCATACATAAAAGGGGATTGCCAGCCTCTCTGTGTTGACACAGTGGTAAGAGCACTGGAGTGCTTCATCCCAAACTTAAAGCTAGCTGAATCATTTAATTTCTCTGTGTCTCAGTCTGCAAAATGGCAATAATATACCTTCCACGTAGCTAAGAAGACAGAACCAGATAAGTGGTGTAAATGGACTTCAAGACTACAAAACTGCATGATACAGGCCCAGCCATAATTTATGCACAGACCTGCTTTGGTAGGTATGCCCTACTTGCACCAACAATAAAAGACCTTGAGACACAGATTAAGGGACCATCTAGCATGAACCCAAGAAAACCCAGAAAAAAATAAAAGGCAAACCCACTATGAGGCATGGAATAAAAGGAAGAAACACACCCTGGCATATTTGATGCTAAGAAGAAATAAGGTCATTTTGAAATTACAGGTACCTGTGTTACCCTTCTCCCCACCCCCTCATACTCTTTTCTAACACATTTTGGGGAGCTATGGAAAATGAATAGAAGAGACAAAAAAGTACTTTGCCCGGCAGGAATACAAAATTGTAAAAGCACAGACAGCACTACAGAGGCGTGCTGCCATTCACTCACAAAGAATTTTGTGCATGTAGATGGCTGATTAATTGCCGGCCTGCCTAGACGAAGCTGCAACAAGCCAGATACTGTCAGCATGCCATCGGTTACCATGGAAATACACAAGGTTCCTGTTTCTGACAAACCCTTGAATACTGGATAGATTGTGCCATATGTAAATAAGGCAAATTAGTTTTCCTATATCTTCCAGACAAGGTTAGACGAAAAGAAAATATATCTGTTTAAACATACTCTCTAACCTCTTAGATGTGACGAATGAGAAAGAGGAGATTCTTTCTTAGGAAACTAAACTCAGATTGTTACAACTGAAAGGCACTTGGGGAAAATGGCCAAAAAATGCAAAATGCATTGCCCATTTATAAGGAAAGACTTCAAAGTCAGCCATGCAAAGGTACATTTTATTAGACTTTTGTTTTGTAACCAGAAGACGCATTTTGTGGCATTTTCTTTACAGAATTATAAAATGTCAAACAGTTATTTCTGTAATATTAGGTCAGAATTCTTATGTTTTATTACATAATTTTTACTTATTGCACAGTCTCTAAGCTCCAGAAGCTGAATACTGAGTCACAACCAGCATGATAAAACAAATCAGCATAATTTACAATGCTTAACTCCATTACTGTGGACACTTATTTTGGCATTACATTGATTGGGGCCTTCTTAAAATTAAAAAGCAGTTTTTACCAGCACTGGACAACTTTATAACTTCTTTTCACGTTCCAAAATTAATTTATAGTTAATTAAATCTGATGTTATTTCAAAAAAATTCTTGTAATTATCATTAGGATACGTTAAAGTACCTAGTGACTCAAATCTCTTATTTAATTCATGACACAGGACTACTTTTCTGATGGTCATGTGTAATTATATATTTCAAAAATTGAATCTGTTTACTTAAACAGTGAAAATGCCAAAAAGAGCTGGAGTACATTTTATAATATGGCATCTCTGAATAATTTTTAAGTGTGGATCTCTCAAAATGAAATGTCATAATATCTCTATTATCTACTTAATTTTAAATATATACTTTATCTGTGTTCTCAGTCAGATTTTCTATGGATACTTGGATATTAAATTTTGATACTTAAACCCCCATATTCATGTTACTCAAGAAAGCCACAACGTATGAACACCAAAGATATCTACAATTATCCAAATTAACCCTTTCCTCAGTTTAAATTAGTGATCTCTTCCCTTTCTGGGTAAAGGCAGGAAAATATTTTATTTTCTATAAATAATCCACTTATTAAAAATGCCCAGAATTCCAATTTGGCAAAATATACTACATGTTATTCCATGTTTTTAGAATTCAGCAATGAATTCTAGCTGATGACTGTCAAACGTTAACATACTGAATATATGTAATTGAATATTAGCCAAGAAAAATAAAGAGAAGCCACTATCTGAATGTTTTCGTAATAACATACTACATAAAACTATTAAACTACTGACTTTTAGTATTGCCCTGTTCAACTTTTGTTTTTGCAAAAAAAACAAAACAAAACAAAACAAAACTCTTTATACTCTTCAATAGGAATGTAATAATGTAAAGTGAATGGTTTTTATGCCAATTTCTAAACAAATTTTTAAAGCACATCCTATTTACACAATAGTAAAGAAAGACTGAAAGAAAACTAGTGTTTAAATAACTCTGGCTAGAACAAGTAGCTGTGCCTGAAATTAACGTGATCATTCTTTCTGTTCTTCATTTTGTTTTACACAAGACCCAAACAGGTTGTTACACTTTAAAACTCCAGTCTTTTTGCACTGAAATAAATACATGACCTATAGATGACATTTCGTTTTGCTCTCTTTTTCTCCTCTAAACCAGACAGATCATAATTAAATGCATTGAGATTTCTTGGTTGGTCATATAATGATGTCCACTTTTCTTATTAGAAATCTTCCCAAGTTTTTACATTGTGAGCATGTGTATTCAAGGATTTAAACTGTAACCTCTACCCTAGAAGCGAAACATTTCACAATGGAAACTGGCCAAATTTCTTTTATATGTGTTATTATTAAAAAGTATGCTATCTTCCAAGTCACATATTAAAAATATACATGTTATAAGTACTAGGAGTATGTTAGAAACAATATGATTGGTTCCATTCATGTTTTTAACTCTATACTATAGGATGCATAATTTGCAAAATATACACTTTAAGATGAAAGGTAAATATGAGAATATTTTACCTATTGCTTAAATATGCTTAACTATAGTAAAATAAGAATATTAGCCTCCCACATATCACCAGAATGTATTACACACAGCATAGTCAATGAGAGAACACATAATTGTGAGGATAAATGTTTGCTAGGAGAAACACACACATTTACCACTTTTAAGAGATAGTGTGATAGTATGGAAAGAACTGACATTTCTTCATTCACTGGGAAATGTTTGTGTGCCAAGCACTTTATCAGGCATGGGAAGATGACAGTCAATAAGCCAGGTCCCTGCTTTCATGGATCTTAGACTCTAGAGGGGTAGAGATAAACTGGGGGAAATCAGACCCGAGTTCCTGAGTTCTAATCTTTGCTCTTTCTCTTGAATCCTATAACTCCTTTTACTTGAATCGACTTTATGATATGCCATATTCTCTTCATGGTTTAGTTATTTCTGCATGTTTTTCTACTCTACTATATATCATAAATTTATTATGAGTAGCAAACATGGTATGGATCTTTTTCACTTTGGGATCTGCCACCATATTTAACCTGTGGTAGGTTTTCCAACAATATTTGTTGAATAAATGAATTGATAACTCCTTCTAGTTGCTTATATTATCATTTCTAGGTAAGGTACCTAACTCCAGGGGTTTGGGGCTTTTTATCTATAAATGAGGGTGTTGAAATGAGTCATCTTTAAGGTTAAAGTTTACAATTCCATAATATTCCTTAATGCTATATGTCAGTAAGCAAATTTACTCTTGCTATTCTACTGACTCAGAACATTTTCGTCCTAAAAATGTTATTACTTACAAAATTTGTTTCTGCTTTTCTGGCTATCTTTTTTCAAGAGTGATTTTAATATATAATCATTTTATTTTTCATGTAAAGTTATGCCAGATATGATATTAAATGTTAATTTAAAACAATATTTGCTTTTCAGATTTATGAAACAGGCAGAAAAATCACAAAAAGGAAAAAAAGTCAGTTTGAAGTGTGAAATCAAGTGAATGAAGTAAGACAGAAGCAATAATCTCTACAACAAAAGACGAGAACTTCCCTCTTCTAAATCCCATACACACATGGCTATTTGTTCCAAGCTTATGTGGATCATGGCTAATTTACAAACAGTGGGTGATGTGCTATAAAGAAAATGACTCATTGGCCCATCTGTAATTTAAATATGTGACAAAATGTTTAAATGTTTCAAACAATGGTTAATTATTAGAGACTTAACAGTCTGAAAACAAGTGTGGAACTTTTTTCTTTCTTTCTTTTTTTTCCTGGGTTTTTGGCTTCATTTTGAACCAGCTCAAAAGGACATCAGGTGTTTGCCTCTTCCTGAGATGCAGTACATAATCTTTAATTGGACATCTTGTTGGAAAATAAGGAGGAAAGTATCCTTTTTTTTTTTTTTTTCCTTTTCTTTTGAGAATAGCCTGGCCAACATTTATGTACTGAATGCTAATATGTATAATTGAAAAAATAAAAAATTCTAGGTCTTACTTAAGATTTTCATCTACCATGAGAAGTCTTTCATTCATTTTCTTAGGACAAAGACAGCCCCAATCTCTATACATGAATATTTAAAAATAAAATTTCAAATTATTTTCATGTTGATGTTTATGTAGCCTATATCTTTGTTGACACAAAAAGCAGAGATTTTATTGCACAATAATTATAAGATCCTTTCCTCTAATCTCCAGTTAAGCACATATTATTTAACTGATTCTTTCAAAAAACAAACAAAATGAAAGAATGAATGTTAGCTGCTTTTTAATTGACTCAAAACAAAGGTTGAGCAGTGAAAAGTGCATCCACTTAACTGACTGTTGAGTTTATATAACTTCAATCAAGAAGTCCCTTAACATACAGGAAGGGTTTTGGAGGGAGGTAGGGATTGATCGCTAACATACAGAATCTAAATGAGATTAGTTATTTGGTCAAGGTGAAAGAGAATAAAACAATAACTAAAACAAAGACCTAGGATATAATAATATGAAAATAAAATTTCAAGTAAAAGTTGATGCTATTTTTCTCCTTTAAAAGGAAAATCATTTTCAAATGCACATGCTGATCTCAAATAAATGTTTTGCTAGTATGTTTAGTTTGATTCTGCAAACTGCTTCAGATTGAAATGTATGTTGAAACCTAAAACTGATTTTTTCCACGTAAATCACATTTAAAACTTCTTCAGCTAAAGGTATTACCAGTAAAGCTATTAACTTGAGTATGAGCTCTTTCTTTAGATCTCCAAACCTGCTAAATCATTGATAATATTACATTTTTCTTTCTCTTTATGAAAATTGAAAAAAAATGACTTTTTTTTTTTTCATTTTAAGGGAAACAAGTCCAATTCAGAGGTCTAACAAGCCCTATTCATCTGAACCTTTTGAAAGAAACTTACTTCCTTCCTCTGCTTGCCCTGAACCATGTCCTAGGAGCAGTTGATTGAGTAGGCACATTTTCTTCAATAGTTTCTCAATTAGACATTTTCTATAGATTCTAAATATATTTGACCATATTTAATGGCAAATTAACCTAGTAATATGTCAACATTTTTTAACACTTGGCCCTGGAAATAAAAAAATCAAAAGTTTTCTCTCCTTTTTATTATCTTTATCTAGCTAGCTAGCTATAATAACATTATACCCTAAAGTTAATCCATAGGGTGAGCTTGGTTTAGTCTGTTAAATAAATACTGTTACTTAATGACTGACATGACACTTGGACTATCAGAATGTGTACCATTATCCATTTCTATTTTGTTTTTCCTTCTATGTCTGGGGAAACTAAAAACACCTTCAGTTAAAAAAGTTTCTTATGGGGTAGGCCTGCTGCCCTGGCAATTCTCATCATTTTGGGCACACTCACTTCTGAACAGTTGAGCTATCCATTCAGCATATGATAGCTACTTGGAACCTGAAAAACATATTCAGAAGAACTAATCTTTATTTTTTGCCCAGAGTGCAATATAAATGCGTAATTAGTGGAATTTATAGTTTGATACACAGTGAAAACATTTCAGCATTCCTAGAACATTCATACCCCAGTACTCTGCCTTCCAAATCATTTATCAGTAATGTCTGCAAAACCAAAATAACAATACCTGCCTAGAGAGCAATGTTTGTTACACAGTAGGCACTTTATTAAAGAGGCTTTCCTTTTTTCCCTTAACCTTGTGGATATTATGAACCTTGTACCTTATCAATTTTGTCAACAATTGAATTATATAATATTTAAATACTCTGACTCTATTAGAGTTCACCTTGCAAGCAAATTATAGTTACAAACATATTCGAAGGGGGAGGAAAACCCCATGAAACAAATTCTCATTAGAATATAGGGGACTAAGTAGGCATTTCAATAGTGTTCTCATTTATATAATAAAATCTTCAGTAATTCCTCTGTTGATGGAGATACGCTGCTGGGCACTTAGGCTGGATCGCTCATTCACGGCAAAGTTCAAATTTGTAGAGGACGCTTCACACACATTGATTTATTTACCTTTCAAGCCATGCTGGACAGGTAATTATAAATTACTATAGTTTCTTGGAACACATTCATTCTGGGACTGTTATAAAAATTATATAGAATCAGGAAATAACTGCGTTTTCCATACTTAAAGGTTCGTGCATACATTTTCTAGATATAACATAGTATATATAAATGTAGGAGATTTCTGAACAAAAAAATTCAATAATAAACCTCATTTTCCAATATCAATATATATATTATTTCAACAGCTTTATTCTAAATCTGCTAACTACCAAGTGCTGGTATTCTTCATCCTAGTTGGTTTCAACTCATGTCATGTTCTCCAGTGCCATGCTTGTGATGATGTTCCCTTGCAAAGCTTGGTCTCCATTAGCTGACACTGGGTTGGATGACATTCTTAACTGTTTGTGATATAATGTCTCTTTTTTGAACAAAGGTGTCATGTGGCCTGAAAAGCACACAAATGAGTCTCAACAGGAAAATATCTTATAAGCAAACAGTAAGACATTCACCAGTCATCGTTTTCCCATGTACTGTAGGAACTGGACCCATTAATTTAGTATTTTTTCCTTCAGTTTATCTCTTCTTCCTTCCCCCTCTTCCTCCTTTCCTGCGTCCCTCCATCTCTCTGTTACTAATCAAATCACTCAATGACAAAGGCCATCAGCGTGAGTATCTTCACATATGAAGAGCAATCACCCTCACCATCTGCTCTATCGATACCTAAACACGCAGCCACCTTCCACATCAGAAGACAGATTGCACTCCAGACTCCACCACTTGGTTGCTGTGTGACTTTGGGTCACTTACTTGAGCCTTCTAAGCCAGTGTTCTCCTCTGTAAAATGGAGGTAATGATATTTGTCTCATTTAATTCATAGAATATTTTAGAAAGAATTGAAAACAATGTATATAAAAGTTTGTTTTAAAACTGCACCCATACAAACATAATACAAAAACATGGTGAGGCAAAAAAATTATTCTGAAGGTGAAAAACTGAGAGTAGCATTTAGGTCATACTATATTTCAAAGAGATTGTTTTATATTTCATAAAGCATTTTATTTTATTAGTAAAAGTCCAACTATATTTGACTTCATCCAGCTTATATACATAAGTGTTGTATGTATATATATTTAACCAATATTTATCTATTGATTAAAATAATACCTTTAATAATGAATTAAAAAACTTTGTAGCTTTCAATGAGATAAATTAGAAAATTTTGATAGAAATGTATTTCCAATATCTGCTGAGTCATTATTATAGGATTATTTACTACCCTCAAGTGCAAAATTACACCTATGATATATATTCTCAAGAAAGGTGATTCATTAACTGTACTATAGGTTTTCCTATGTTCTCTCAGAATATCTATTTGAATACTGATCTTATTTATTAATGATCTAGTTTTTAACGAGTATATTGAGTGTACTGATATGCCCATTTAAATGATACAGATTTTTAAAAAATTCAACCTAGTGCTATGTTTGAGATCTAAAAGTAAGTTCTTTGCGTCTACCTTCATATTACTGTACACTTCTTCTTCATCAGGAACAACCTAATATTAATGTAAATGACAACCAAAATGCCTCATCTGCAATTTTGCTTCTCTCCTTGATCCATAACTTCAGCTGACCCTACACTCAGACAATGGCAGTATTTTATTTATTTATTATTCGCAATTTTTCTTCCATAATGAACCACTTAATTACCAATTTGACACTCAGAACACTTCTACCCAGCAGCAATGAAGTGCTCTGGAACAACCAAGGCAAAGGCATCAGTCACTGTTTTCAACAAACACAAGAAATTTTAGATAATTTCAGAGATTTGATCCTGTTTACCCTAGCCAGGTGTGTGTGCCTGTGCATGGATATGCCTGGTCTGTATGTGAGTGTGCGCTTTGCATGTGGGTTACTGAAGATGCACTGCAAAATACAGCTCCAAAACTTGTGAAGGAGTAGCACTTCCATGATGCGTTCAGAGGGAAGTGCAGGATTTGACCTATGGGTCAATTACCAGCCAAAAAACACTCCATGTTATCTAGTAGGTAACACATAATGACACCTATCCAAAAACTCTGTAGATTCCTTTTTGTTGAGTGGAAACATGTTGTATTTGTTAAAGTAAGACTTTTGTTTCTTTATTAAAACTAAGTTTTACTTTATGAGAATATATCACATTGTTTAGCCTCCTTTCCTGTGAGCGCAGAAAAAGGTAAAAAATATACCTTTCATTACAAGCTATCACTAAAAGATAAATCTATCTCACCACTTTTACAGCTTTTGCTTATATACCACTATGCTCAATATTTTTTCCTTAAGAATCAATGATCCAGTTGAGTCTTGATTTCAACTTAAGGCCATCCATTAGAGAGAGTTAAGAGCCTGAAAAGGGTCATCCTTTTCTGTCTCTATTAGTCTAGGTAGCTTTCGTCTCTAATGGAATCCTTTCGACAATTATTTCATACTTCTGGCAAATCTTGATGGACTCCATTCACCTCAATGCTACCTCTGCAGATCATTCAAAAGCTTCTATTAGGACATCTTAGAGAAACCTCCTTTTTGCTTTATACTCAAATAAAAGAAGTAAAAAACTAAACTTCAAGAGGGGCCATGCTTTTCAGTGTAATCACAATACTTTCCAGTCTGAACAAGAGGCATCAGCTATTCTTTCCCTTTTGAAAGCATTTTGACCAGGTGGAAGGATTTTAAGCATATATACCAGAACACACATATCTTGATCCCATTCAAGTGCCACAGAAAATATCTTCATACTTATTTGCATATGTTTTTTTCACTATTAAGGTTTAGGAAATATGAGCTTCATCTCTTTATCAATGACAGTACTTTTCAATGGAAGAAAAAATGTCCAATCAATAACTGTAACAATATATTATGACTAATTGCTAAAATTGATTTTTTAAAAATCAAGTTATAATCTGGGATACCTACTTATTTTTGGAACGTGTCATATACCTCCTTTAAAAGAGAGTTCCTTCCTAATTATAGTTTGCTAAGTTACTTACAAACATCAGCTTTTATTCCCTAAGCAAAAAACAGCTAGATGATAGGTGAAAGCTGGTTGAAGATTAAAAATTTGCTGTAGGCTTTACACAGAGCAGCTAATAGTCACTTGAAGAATCAAGTGCTGAATGTATTAAGTGATTCTGCCTGCCATTTCTTTATTAGATCTACTTTAAATGGAACTCTGTGGGTCCGCTTGAAGCAGAGTGGGTGCTCTTAAACTCTGAAAGATCTATCTGCTGCAGAAACAAGGAAGGGTCCTCTTGTGGTGCCTAGTCATGGTGGAGAATACGGGAATCCATCAACACTTGCTCAGTACCCTCCCACCCCAACACCCAAGCACATATGTAATGTGAGAGGTATAGCATCTATGGTAGTTAATCACTACCATTTTGAATATTCAGGTTGATTTTGAATTTTTGCTAACATAAGTCACCTTATAATGAATATCCTTGTAGCTTAATCCTTAAATGTATTGATGGTACAATATATTAGTGGTACATTTAAGGATTAAGAAAGGTAAGGCACAGGAAAAATGAAGATTGAACAGTAATAAGGCCAAAGGTGAGCTGCACATACAGGAATGCATAACCTAGTATACCGGAGTCAACAGGGGTGCTGCTTCACGCCACAAGCTAAGGAGGAAGCATGGTCAGGTACAAGATTCATAATATCCATAAGGTTAAGGGGAAAAAGGAGAGCCTCTTTATAAAAGTTTATAAAAGAGCCTCTTTAATAAAGTGCCTACTGTGTAACAAATATTGCTATATAAGCAAGTGATAGACATCAAATTACAATTGTTTATACATAGTTGAAGTACACATATCGTTTTATAGACTTCTAAAACTTTAAAATAATCATAAACTACTACAAGGAACTGCAGTATCTGTGTGCAAATACGTGGATTAAAAATAATAAAAAATAAGAAGCAGTTGCAAAAAGAATACAAAGAGTCCAATATATCCTTCCTCAATTGGCTACATTTTATTTTATTTTACTTTTATCTTGAGACAGAATCTTGCTCTTTCCCCCAGGCTGGAGTGCAGTGGCTCTGATCTCGACTCACCACAACCTATACCTCCTGGGTTCAAGCTATTCTTGTGCCTCAGCCTCCCAAGTAGCTGGGATTACAGGCAGACACCACCATGTCTAGCTCATTTTTGTATTTTTAGTAGAGATAGGGTTTCACCACATTGGCCAGGCTGCCAACTCAATTGAGCCAGCTGCCTTGGCCTCCCAAAGTGCTGGGATTACAGGCATGAGCCACCACCCGACTGGCTACATTTTATGTAAATACAGGACAGCATCAAAAGCAGAAAACTGACATTTGCACAGTACCTTTAACTACATTACAGACTTTGCTCAGAATTCATAGCGTTTACCTCTGTGTATGTGTTTGTCTCTGTGTAGTTTCATGCAATTTTTTTTTTTTTATTATACTTTAAGTTCTGGGATACATGTGCAGAGCGTGCAGGTTTGTGCCATAGGAATGAATACATGTGCCATGGTGGTTTGCTGCACCCATCAATGTTATCTACATTAGGTATTTCTTCTAATGCTATCCTCCTAGCCCTCCACCCCCAAAAGGTCCTGGTGTGTGATGTTCCCCTCCCTGTGTCCATGTGTTCTCATTGTTCAACTCCCACTTATGAGTGAGGACACGCGGTGTTTGGTTTTCTGTTCCTGTGTTAGTTTGCCGAGAATGGTGGTTTCCAGCTTCATCGATATCCCTGCAAAGGACATGAACTCCTCCTTTTCTATGGCTGCATTGTATTCAATGGTGTATATGTGCCACATTTTCTTTATCCAGTCTATCATTGATGGGCATTTGGGTTAGTTCCAAGTTTTTGCTATTGTGAGTAGTGCTTCAATACCCCATCAAAAAGTGGGCAAAGATATGAACAGATACTTCTCAAACAAAAACATTTATTCAGCCAACAAACGTATGAAAAAAAAGCTCATCATAACTCATCATTAGAGAAATGCAATTTTATGTGTGTGTATATACACACACACACACACACACACATATACACACACACATATATATAACCACTACAGCAATGAAAATGCCCAGCTATTATATTGCCACAAAGTTCTTGGTGTTATCTCTTATAGTCATACGCATTTCCCTTCCTTTCCTTCTTCTGCCCCATCTTTAAATCCTGGCAATCATTAATCTGCTTTCCATCTCTGTAATGTTGTCATTGTGTGAATGTTATATAAGTGGAATCATGAATGTGTGACCTTTTAAGATTGGCCTTTTTCACTTACTGTAATTCCCTTGAGATCCGTCTAAACTGCTCTATCAGTAGTTCATTCCTTTAATTGCTGAAAAGTATTTCATGGTACAGATAGATCACAGTTTGTTTAACCATTCATTGCCAAAGGATATTTGGATTGTTTCCACTTTTTGACTATTACAAACAAAACTGTTATGAACAACCATGTACAGGTTTTTGGGTGGACACAAGTTTGTTTGTCTGTTTTTTGAAACAGGATCTTGCTCCAGGATATAAGTTGTTATTTAACTGGGATAAATGACTAGGAATGCAATTGCTAGATTGTATGGTAAGTGTATATCAAAAGTTTTTATTATTAAGAAACTGCCTTTTTTATTTCCAGCAGCAATGTATGAGTGGTTCAGTGTCTCCATGTCCTCGACAACATTGCTACTATCATCAGTTTTTCTTTTAGCTATACTGATAGGTTTACAGTAACATCTCATTATGGCTTTGTATTTCCTAATGGCCGATAATGTTGAACATCTTTTTGTGTATTTGTTTACCGTCTCCATCTCCTCTTTAATAAAACATCTATTCATGTCTTTCACCCATTTTCTAATTAGATTTTTGTTTTTATAATTTTTTATTTCTTGCCGAGTTTTGAGAATTCTTTATTCTAGATTCAATTCCTTTGTCAGATACATGGTTGGTACTTTTTCCCAGCCTGTAGTTTGTCTTTTAATTCTCCTCTTGGAGACTTTTGTAGAGCATAACGTTTTATGTCGGTTTTTCTTCTCTTATCCATACAATTTCATATATAAGAACTCTTCACTCATATATAAAGACTCCTGACTCTGTCACTAGGTCCAAAATATTTTCTTCTACATGTTTTCTAGTTTTATGTCTTACATTTAAATCTATGATCCATTATGAAGGATTATTATATAAAATAATTTCACACAATAATTTTAACTTTATTATTAGTTAAATAATTTTAACTATTTATTTTATTATTTGCCTATGGATGCCCAATTGCTGCGGCACCACATGTTGAAAAGACTATTCTTTCATTAAACTGTTTTTGCACCTTTGTACCTTTGTAAGAAAAAATCAGTTGGACACATTTATGTGAGTCTATTTATGGTTTTTCTATTCTTTCAAATGATTTTTGTTCCATTAAAAAAATACCATAAACTTGTTTCCATCAACATTTTCAATATAATTTTAACTAGTGCAAAAAGCATGTTATGGGTTGGACATAATCACGATGTAGTTAATGACTACCATTTTGAATATTTAGGTTATTTTTGAATTTTTGCTAACATAAATCACCTTATAATGAACATCCTTGTAGCTTAATCTTTGAATGTATTAATGATAATTTCTTGGGATTTCTACAAGTAAACTTGCATAAAGAGCATACAGCTTTTTAGAAAATGAGCTATTTTGGAATACTTAGGGGTCAACCTACTTTTTAAATGTGGGGTTTTTTCATTTTTCTTTTGAGACAGAGAGTCACACTGTCACCAGGCTGGAGTGCAGTGACATGATTGGCTCACTGCAACCTCTGCCTTCCAGGTTCAAGCAATTCTCCCACCTCAGCCTCCCAAATAGCTAGGATTACAGGTGTACATCACCAAGCCTGGCTAATTTTTGTATTTTCAGTAGAGACAGCGTTTCACCATATTGGCCAGGCTGGTCTCGAACTCCTGACCTCAGGTAAGCCGCCCTCCTTGTCCTCCCAAAGTGCTGGGATTATAGGCATGAGCCCCCATGCCCGGCCTAAAATGTGTTTTAAAAAACATCTATATATAAAATGAACTTAGGTGTAAAGGGAAAATAGATGAATAAAGTATTATAGCCAGAAAGCTATTCATTACTATAGATGTAAGATTGTTTTTCACATCTGTTAAAAATTAGTGAATAAGTCAGATTTCTCAGAGCAGTCTGCTGCACGGTAAAGGGGGTTTTCTACCATCCCTGCAACTTACTATCATGTAATTGCTTAAATGCCCAGGTATTCCATAGAGAAAGCTGAATAAATGTGCTTCAGGAAGTTGAACTCGAAAGTAGATTAGAGTTCATTATCTACAGTCAATATTTTTATTCAAAGAACATTTAACTAGCCTAGTACAGGGCACATGCCCAATATTAATACAAGACAGGGTGTGGTAAGTCCTATGAGTGAGTCAGAGTTCAACAGGAAAAGAGGGGAGAGAAAGATGAACCTTGACTTTGTACATGTAGAAAAGTCTCTTGAGAATAGTGTACTGTATGGGGCCTGAATGTGGCTTAGGCAGACAGAATATGAGAAATGCATTCTAGAAAGAGACAAAGATGTGGCAGCTGAGAAGTGAGCACATGGCTGTGTGCTCCATGAGTGTGCATGTACTGGGGGAGAAGAGAGATGTTTGGAGATAGTTTTGGAAAGGCAGGCTTGAGACAAGACCTGCCTCAAGCAGGAAACTGGAATGTCAAGTAGAAGCAGTAATTTTTATTCAAATAAGAAAGCTCTTGAAGTTTTGACATGGGAACAGGTGACCAGAGCTGCTCTTAAAAAAGATAAAATTCTAGCTACAGTGTTTGAATAGCCTGGAGTGGGAGAAAGACCAGAGGCTGCAAGTCTGCGGAGGAAGCAACTGCCTAAATTTAGGGAGAAGAAATCCAGCTCCGAACTCTGACAGGGGATGTGGGGGCAGATTAATGCCTGTGAACCTATATTTCTAGAGGCAGGCGCTTTGTTGCTTGAAACACAAGTTTTGGTTCCCCACCATTTGGAGAGGTAAAAGGGAAAGCTGGAATCTATGGTAGTCAAGAGAAAGGACTCTACATCCAAAATGCCTGGTTTCTGGTCCAGGAACCTGTATCTCCTGGCTGTATAAGCCCTGGTAGGTGACTTTATCCTTACTGTGTCTTGTATCCTCAATCGTAGAATGGAGATGATAGTATTCAGTTCAGCATGTTGTTGGAAGAATTAAATAAATCCATACATGCTAAGTGTGTAGAACAGTATGTGGCACATGTTGTTCACCATTACTGTTTTTGTGATTATTTTTGAGCTGTTTCAGGAGAAGAGGTTTGTGGTCATATTTGCCTGACTAGGTCCTCTTGCCTCAGGGAAGAAAGGACGGAATTAGAGGAGCAAAGAAAGAGGAATATCTAACAACGATGCTTCTTCCATTCTAATGTGCACGCATGTCACCTGGGTATTATGTTAACATGCAGATTCTGATTCAGTAGGTCTGGGGTAAGATCTGAGATTCTGCATTTCTAACAAGTTTCCAGCTGATGCGCAAAAATCTGAGAGCTTCTTCACTATCTTACTTACCTCTCCTACCCTCTCCCCTCCAGGCTCACTTTGAACTCTGGATATTAGGGGGATTGCAGCCCTTACTGTCCTAACATTGCATTCATGGAAACTTCTCTTTTTGCAACAATCATTATAAAATGATTCTTACTGTATATTTCAGGTCCTTTACATTCTTTATCTCAAGTCCTCATAACAAGCCTTGGGCCAGGTGTGGTGGTCAGGAGTTCAAAACCAGCCTGGCCAACATGGTGAAACCCTGTCTCTACTAAAAACATGAAAAAAAAAAAAAATCAGCCAGGCTTGGTGCTGCACGCCTGTAATCCCAGCTACTTGGGAGGGTAAGGCAGGAGAACCACTTGAACCCAGGAGACCAAGGTTGCAGTGAGCCAAGATCATGCCACTGCACTCCAGCCTGGGCGACAGAGTAAGACTCTGTCAAAAAAAAAAAAAAAAAAAAAAAAAAAAAGCCTTGTAAGGATAAGGTGCTATGAGTCTCATTTCACTGATGAAGAAACTTGGAGAGGTGATCTGCCTTCCATAAAGACTCCAGAGAGGGCACACTGAGAAGCAGAAGTGGGAGAGGAAAGAATGGAGGGTGTGTGCCCTGCCTCAGGCTGTGAAGTTACTCCTGCTCTAGCCTGGCTGTTTCTGGAGATCTCTTGTAGGCCTATAAATGTGAAGTTCACAGGATTTACTGCTAGCCACCCCCATCTCCCCACAGAGTCCTATTTAGCCAGATTTTGGTTACTCTGAAGCAGGATCTTTTTTGGTAAGGTATTTCCCAAGAGTTTTAGATCATTTTTCAGAACACTTTATAAAAAATGGAAAGAGTTGTGGTTATTGATTAAGATAACTAAGATTGTGAATCTAGGAAGGTGTGAGATGGCAAGGCTGAAATACATATACATTTCTATTTTATCTGCTATATCCATAAAAACAATACCTTTTCCTCAGATCTTGGTTTTGAGAACAAGGAGTAGTTCACACATGCATTACCGCGTGGAGAGCTGATGAAGCAGAGGGAATCCTTCCCTCTTAGGGCCACGTGATGTGGTTTCTGAGGAGATGAGGTACATGCCTAAGATGTGGTAGATGAGTTGAGCAGTACACAAGCCAGCTTATCTCTGATCCTCTAGCACAAACAGCTGATGCGTCTCCTGGCCTCTGACAGATGTATCTTCAAAACTCTCTCATAGTCCCTGCCAAGTTACACAGCCATTTATGTATTTCCAAGTCTTTTTTTCCTGAAGCAACTTTCTAAATTTCAGGGTTTAAAAAAATACTTTATTAACACTTTTTCTCAAATCTATGAATGTTAAGTTCCTACTTCATGGTTTTTTTTGGTAGTAGGTGTCTTTTCTGTTTTTGCCATATCTTTGAATAATGTGTATTATTATTTAAATATTTATTTCATTATATCTACTTGTTTTCTTATTTAAATAAATTTATTCTTTTAAAGATCTTCATATCATTTCAATGATTGGAAAATCAAGGCCATTTACCATAATTAGACAGTAAAGGTAAGAATAAATAAGTAATATTGAAATATAAAAATAATCCATGCATCATCTAAAATCATTGCATACACTGTTTTAGGACATTTATCACTTTGGGAAAAGCTGTCTCAGAGGACACGAGGACCCAAGGGTGGACACTTGTGTTTATTTCTCTATTTTCACCATTTTCTAACTTCCTGGTTTCCATTTAATGTTGAATTAGTGAAGTATAAATGTGCCCCATTGATGTTACAATGGGTAGGCAATATTTTTGGCTGGGGTCATAAGTGATTATTTTTATGAGAAATACAACATTTGAGCCAGATCTCTGATTTTGAGAAGCAACTGGACAAATAGCAAAGAGATATAAGAGCATTCCAAATGTCCCTGACCAGGTACAGAGGTGAGAAAATTTATGGCAAGTTCAGAGAAAACCTGAATGTATTGATTTTACAGAGACATGTTTAATAGCTCTAAATGAGCCTCCTCTCCCAGGGATAGGCATCTCTGTTTCCTGAGCAGTGACTAATGATGGGAATTCCAGCCTAGGGGGAAGATATGTGGGATCTATATTTTTGGGTGGAGTTTTGGGGGTAGGATTTCAGCATACCTCGAATGACATTACTAGAAAGCTGCCTCAGGCAAGGCTCACGAAGGAGCTTCTTGTGATAGCTGTCAAATGAAAAGGGCACAAACCAGTGAACTGGCCACTTAGGAAGATATTAATATGCATTCTGAAATCCTACCACAGAATATATTCCCAAGATGTTCTTAAAAATACAGTTTCTGATTGGATCCAAATATTTACGTTAACCATAGAAGATATTCTTCCCACTAGAAGAAAAACAATATAAAGTCTTTCCCCAAATACACTTAACTGATCATTTGCCCCACCTTTGGCCAAGCTGCTGCTTAGGATATGGCCCTCTAGAAGGTTTATGATAATAAAATGTGCAATAAATAGATGGAATCAATGTTATTTTATCATAACTATGTTCTTAAAGGCATTCCCATATAGAACAAAGCAGCAATCCTTATGGTCACCTGAGTTATCCCTTGGATCAAGCAACTTTCTACCTCACTGAAGGTGCAGCACACAAGTTTTGGGTTCCTCCATGTCTAATTCATTCAGACAATTAGACAAAGGCCTGGGGTGCCATCAGCATCGTGTGGAACAGTCAAAAAGGTCTGTTATTATCATAGATAATGCATAATAATGATGGGGGTAGGTGTAGAAATTTGGTTTAGATGAGAATTTCTCAAAAAAAAAAAAAATACAAGCACAGCTGAGAAGAAAAAAAAATAAAGGTTGCTAGAAAAAAATTAAACCAGAGAGATGTATTTGATTAAAACACAGGAGCTATTAACTGAAAAAGGAATGCAAAGAAACCTTCCGTGCTGCAAGAGGGCCGGAGTGTCTGAAACAGTGAGCCTTGGATGCCTGTAATTCCTCTAATTCAGTGATAATGTCCCCTTTTTCACACACGATTGCAGAAGGAGCTCGGGTACCCAACGAGTCAAGTGTTTGCAGATGCATCAGAATTAGCTACCATTTAAGAAACCCACCATCTTTCAGAATGAATTTCCTACATGTCACAATAAGTTCAATTGAAAAGAAAAGAAAGAAATTTTATGTTATTTCTTTGCTATACACATCCTCCCACCTGTATGTTGGATGTTTCAAGCTACCAAATGCTGAGGGAATTTACCGAGGTATATTATTAATGCCAGCCCCACCACATGAACAAAAAAAGGCAAGATTTGGAGCACTTCAAAACTGACTGACTAATTTAAAATTGCTTGAGTGTAGTTAATCAATATTTATTTGCTTTTTCTAAGAGATGAAGAAAGCATATTATAGTGCTGATTTCATCATTTATATGTTAAGAAAGAGTACAAAGGCAGCATAGTGGTTCCAATGACAGGCTTGAAGGCAGAAATACCTGGATTATGAATACTTATGAACTGTAGTCTTGGGCAAGTTACCCAATATCAAAGTCACAGTTTCTTCAGCCATGAAACTGTGATAAGAATATAGCAGATTCACAGAGTTTACTGTGAGTATATGTAAAATAGCACAGTTCACAACGAATGATGAAAGCCCAGAAGTGTTGTTGTTACTATTACTTTCTTAAAATTTCTCTCCTTTGATCGTTTTCTTTCCTTTAGTGTGTGGAGCAGGGGCTGTGTTACTGGCCAAAGCCAGTGTTGTAAACCCTGAAGCCTAATGGGGCCAAGAAGGTAATTTAATCAAGAAGCATAGGTCAGAATTTTTAAAATTCTGAGCATGAGTAAGATGGCAACTGACTGTTACCTATGTCAGTGATCATTACTGTGGCACATAGGACAGTGCCTGCCCTATTTACGGGGAGTAGAATAATGAGGCCACTGTTGCTGAGTTTCAAGAAAAATATCAATTCTTTTAAAATAATACATCTCTCAATTTTTATATGTTGGCAATGCATTCAGTATGATATGTTTATTTATTTCCCTGTGTATTTAACAGTAGACAGACTTAATAACAAGGGCAAATGAAACAGATGTTTAGGTTGAATTTAGTCCATGGGCAATCAGTTGGTAATCTCAGGATTAAAGGATATTAAAATAAAATAAATCCAACATATCTCTGAAAAGTCACTCCAAAATATACTTGGGCCCTGCTGACAGGGGGAGTAAGTTGCTATGCTTTTCCTTGCTACCTCTGGGTTTCTGTCAGTATTTATTCTGTTTTTATTATCCATCCATCATCAATTTTTCCATCCATCCATCCATCATCCATCCATTTATCCATCATTATCAAGCCTCAATAGTGAATTACTGCGTGATTAGGAGGATCCAAAGATGTACATGACAGAATCCTTCACCTCAAAGAACTTTCAGGTATCTAAGGGGTGTTGCAGTGGTGGTACCTATGAGTAACTGACAGAGATGAGTAGAGAGTAGAGATAAAGTACGTATGATAATGACAGTAGGAATGGCATTAAAGAAGTACAACAAACCCTTCCAGCATGGATGCCTGGTCCTGCCTCTTCCTTTTCTCCACTCCAGTTCCAGATGTCTGATCCCACTTGCTTTCCCTACATCAGTCATTGCTAATACCATTCTCTTCTCA
Organism: Trachypithecus francoisi; assembly: GCF_009764315.1. Lineage (NCBI taxonomy): Eukaryota > Metazoa > Chordata > Mammalia > Primates > Cercopithecidae > Trachypithecus > Trachypithecus francoisi. The sequence goes on along the minus strand of NW_022681453.1, from coordinate 128,560,097 downwards.
ACAGAACACAAGCTCAATATTGCTTGCTGTTCTTTGCAGAAGAAAAGAAAATAGCAATAGTGCTAAATCCCAGCATTCATTATTTCTAGTTCTTCCACTGTCTTTAGGTAAACTTTCCATCAATTTCCCTACTAGGTTACTAAGTTTTTGGTTAATTTCAAAATTAATAATATTTACATTTTTACTTGTCTTTCATTTATGGGATCTTAATATGAGGAATCAGCAAAGAATAATTGAAAGAAAAACTGAAAACTTCCATACGGGTGTGACTTCAGCAACTGCATCTTTTTGACCCTGTGTGGCATAATAAAAAAACACATATTTGGTCTTTGTCCAGGTTCCTTACCTACAAGTCCTAACACTCTTGGAATCTCTGAAGTGATGAGTATCTTATATGCTAATGAGATGACTGGTGTCTGGGAGGCCTAGATAACTTCAGGATGGGGACTGGCCACCAGAAAAACCAAAGCATAATTAAAAGATTAGAACTTTCAGCTCTCCTTCCCCCCACCTCCAGGAAGAGAAAAGGAAATGGAAATTGAGTTCATATCTAATGAGCAATGATTTAATCAATCATGTCTACGTAATGAAATCCCCATTAAAACCCCTAAATGATGGGGTTCAGAGAGCTTCTGGGTGGGTAAATGCATCCATATGCCAGAAGGGTGATTCATCCTAACTCTAGAGGAACAGAAGCTCCTGTTTTGGGGATATTTCCAGACCTCACCCTACGTACCTCTGCATCTGGGTGTTCATTTTTATTCTTTACTATATCCTTTATATAACTAGTAATAGGAAGTAAAGTGCTTTCCTGTTTTGTGAGCCATCCTAGCAAATCATTGAATCTGAGGAGTGGAGTCACGGAACCCCCAATTTACAGTCAGTTAGTCAGAAATAAAGGTAGTAACCTGGGGCTCGAGGCTGGTGTTCGAGGTGAGAGCAGTGTTTTGGGACTAAATGCTTAACCCTGTGGAGTCTGACACTAATTCTGAGTAGTTCATGTCAGAATTTTATTGGCTTGCAGGACACCCAGTTGGTGTCCAGAAACCTGGAAAACTGATTGTTGGCATCGAACCCCCATCCACACACATATTTGATGTCAGAAGTATTGTGAATAAAAATGGTTCCTATTCTGGTACAACTTCAGTTGAAGGTGAGGTGGGGTATTGATGGAAAAAATCTCTAAAACCTTTTCAAATTCTAAAAGCACATAACAACTATGTTCCATAACTCTTTGGATTAATATACGAAGTTTTACCCATTTCAGCAGGTTGTATGATAGTAGATTGAGCACTACTTATCCACATGACAATGCAAGGACCTGAGAAGAATAAGAAATGAATGAAACCCCTGTCATCCAGGAGCTTATGCTGAGGTTGCTACCTTGCATTCATATAGCCTGCCTACTCTACAAGCCATTTTCTCATCCATTATGCCATTTGATCATTTAATTGCAAAGGAAACCAAGGCTCAAAAAGGTAAAGAGAATTTGTTCGAGGCTTCTCAGTGTGTATGTGATGTCAGCAAGATGGTGCAATAGGAGGTCCCCAGCTCACATCCTCCCACACGAACAGTGACCTGGCAGTCATCCATGGAAAAAAGTGCCATATGGGAGCCTTGGGATCCAGGTAAGGGGATGTAAAGCCCTGATGAAGCCCAAGACTGAGGGGAGCCACTTTGAGAAGGCAGGCCTGCATCCTGGTGGCAGGCTTGCCAAATGTAATTCCAGCTGCTGACTGAAAACCACTCCATCCTCCTATGGACTTAGATTTAGCCCCATTTGGCTACAGTTCATCCTGAAATCAGCCCCATCTGCCAGTGGAGCCAGCAGGAGCAACACTTGTCTATGCCCCCAGTTATAGTCTCACCAGACTTGGACTTAACTGTGGATCCTGAAGTGACCCCAAGACTCAGCTCCAGCCTCACTCTACTGCAGCCACAAAGTCAGTCCTGCCCACCCATGGAACCAGAGAGAGACACACCTTTCCATACTCCCAGTAACAGGTCTGACAACCTCTGTACTGAATGTGGATCCTGAAGTAGCCCTGTGATCCAACACCAGCCCCACTCTACTGTAGTCAGTCAGTCCTGACCCAGAGGCACAGCAAGCCTCCCGCCCTAAGTCCTAGATTGGACCCCGAAGCAGCCTTGTGGTTCAATCCCAGCCTTGCTCTGCTGTTGTCTAAAGGCAACCTTGCCTGACCTAGCAGGAAACACACCCAGCCATGACCCCAGTAACATGCTTTCCAAATTGGACCAAACTGCAGATCCTATAGCAGTCCTGTGCCATAGCCCAGCCATACTCTACCACAGTCTGGAGATAGTTCTGCTTGTCCAGGGACACAGTAATAGCCATGCCTGTCAGTACCCCTGGTAACAGACCGACCAAATCATACCCAACTGTGGACTCTAAAGCAGTCCTGTGAGCTGGTTCCAGACCCATTTTGTCATGGTGCAGAGGTAGTGCAGGTTGCTCAAGGACCCAGCAGGAGGCCACCCATGGTGCAGGAGGTAGTGCAGGCCACTACTGGCAGCCACACTTACCCATGCTCCTGGTAACAAGCCTGCCATTTGCAGACTTGACTGCAGAACCAAAAGCAGCCCCATGTCCTGGCTTCAGCCCTGCTCAACCATTGCCCAGAAAGCAGTCCCATTCCCCTGGATATCAGACAGGAACTATGGCTGCTTGTCCCCTTGTAACAGGCCTGGCAACTATGGACTCTACTGAGGAGCCAGCAGCAGCCACATGATCCAGCTTCAGCCAAGCTTGACTGCAATCCCAGAAGTAGTCCTATCTGTCTGTGAACCTAGCAGGAGAATATATATCTACCAAATAGTCTATAAAGTCAGGAGATGGTTGCTCCTTCAGGTGCACAGACACTAATGCAAAGTCACACAGATCATAAAGAATCAGACATACATGGCACCACCAAAGAAACTAATAAAGCTCCAGTAATGACCCCAAAGAAATGGAGATCTATTGAATGCCTGACAAAAAATTCAAAATAATTGCTTTAAGAAAACTCTCATCAAGCTGCAAGAGACACAGACAGACAACTCAATGAAATTAGGAAATCTAAATTAACAGCTCAACAAGAAAGAATTTATGAATGCAAAGATAGGTCATGTGAAATTATCCAGTCAGGGAAGAGAAAAAGTATAAGGAAGAGTGAAGAAGATTTATAAGACTTATGGAACACCACCAAGCAAACCAACGTACACATGGAGTTTCAGAATGAGAAGAGATAGAGAAAGAAAAAGAAACATTGTTTAAATAAATAATGACTGGAAAACTTTCCAAACTTTGGGAAGAACATGGATGTCTAGATGCCTGAAGCGCAGAGGTTCCCCAGCAGGATTAATCCAAAGAAGATAACACCAAGACCCATTATAATTAAATAATCAAAAGTCAGATAAATAAAGAATTTTGAAAGCAGCAAGAGAAAAGCAACTTAATCACATTCAAGGGATCCTCCATAAGGCTACCAGTAAATTTCTCAGGAAAACTTTGCAGGCCATGAAAGAGTAGGATAATATATTCAAAGTGTAGACATCACTCCCAAGCCCCATTAACCAAAAATACTATACCCAGCAAAGGTACTCTTAGGAAATTAAGGAGAAAGGAAGACTTTCTCACACAAACAAAAGCTGAGGAAGTTTATCACAACTCAAACTGCCTTACAAAAAAATGCTAAAGCTAGTTCTTAAAATTCAGACAAAAGGATGCTAATTAGTAACATAAAAACACATTAAAATATAAAACTCAATTAGTAAGGATAAGTATATAGTAAAATTCAGAACAGTCTAATATTGTAATGGCAGTGTGCAAATCATTTTAAATTCTAGTATAAAAGTTAAAAGACAAAAATATTAAAAAATAACTACAGATACAATAACTTATCAATGAACAACAATATTAAAAGATGTAAATTGTGACACAAATAACAAAATGTGGCAAGGGGAAGAAGTCAAACATAGTTTTTATATGTGATTAAAGTGTTTATCAGCTTAAAATTGACTTATGAAATTTAAATGTAAGCCTCATAGTAAGAACAAGGGAAAAATCTCTGGTAGATTCACAAAAGATAAAGAGAAAGGAATCAAAATATGCCACTATGAAAAAAAAAAAACATCAAATCACAAAGAAAGACACAAGACAGGAAGAAAGGAACAAAGAAACTACAGACTTTGCTCATTGTTTTCTGGCAATGAGCAAAATGACAAGAGTAAGTACTTATCTATCAACAGTTAACGTTAAATGTGAATGGATTAAATTCTCCAGTAAAAAGACAGAGTGACTGAATGTATTTTAAAAAACCAAGATCCAACAATATGTTGCCTATAAGACTCTCCCTTTAGCTTAAAGGACACACATAGGCTGAAAGTGAGAGAGAGAAAAGATATTTCATGCCAATGGCAACAAAAAGAGAGAAAAGGTGGCTATGCTTATATCAGATGAAATAATTCACATCAAAAACTGTCACAAGAGATAAAGAAGGTCATTATATAAAGATAAAGGGTCAATTCAACAATGGTTTAAATGGTTTTAAAATACAACCATTTAAAAGTACGTGTCCCCAACATCAAAGCAAACTAAATAAAGCTAACATGAACAGAAGTAAAGAGAGAAACAGACAGCAATACCATAGTAGGAAACTTCCATACCCCACTTTCTATAACAGATCATTCTGACAGAAAACCAATAAGGCAACAGCAGAACTGAACAATAAACAAAGTGGACCTCACAGACACATATGGAACTTTCTACTCGAGAGCAGACAAATACACATTCTTCTCAAGCATACACAAAACATCCCCCAGAATAGATCACACGTTGGGTCACAAAAGAAGTCTTAAGAAATTCAGGAAGATAAAAATCATTTCAAGTATTTTTTCTGAACATCATGGAATAAAACTAGAAATCAATAACAGTTAGAAAACTGGAAATTTTACAAATATATGGAACCTAAAAACACTCTTAAACAACCATTGGGTTGAAGAGGAAATCAAAAGATAACTTTAAAACTATTTCAAGACGAACACGAAAACTCGACATACCAAAACTTACAGTATGCAACGAAAGCAATATGAAAAAGAAAATTTGTAGCAATAAATAGCTACATTTTTTTAAAAATGGAAAGAATCGAATAAGTAATCTAAGTTCAAATCTCAGGGAACTAAAAAATAAAAGAATAAACTAAGCACAAAGTTAGCAGGAAAAAAAGCAGAGTAAATTAAAGAATAGAAAAACAATAGAAAAAGTGTTTGCTTTAAAAAAAATAAACAACCTTAGTTAGACTAACTGCTATGGTTTGAATATTTAAGCCCCCCAAATCTCCTATTGAAATTTAATCCCCAGTGTTGGAGATAGGGCCTAATGGGAGATGTTTGGTTCATGGGGGTAGATCCCTCAGCTTTATTGATTATTTGGTGATATCCTGGAAGTAATGAGCTCTCATTCTGTTAGTTCCAGAGAGAGTTACCCTGAGAGCTAGTTGTTAAAAAGAATCTGGCACTTTCCTCCACTCTCTCACTTCCTCTCTTGTCATGTGACCAGCCCAGCCCATGCAGGCTCCCCTTCACCTTCTACCATGAGTGGAAGCAGCTTGAAGCCCTCACCAGAAGCAAATGGAGATGCCATGCTTTTTGGACAGTCTGCAGAATTATGAGTCAAATACACCTCTTTTCTTCATAAATTACCCAGCCTCAGATATTTCTTCAGAGCATCACAAATGGAATAAGACACTAACCTAGAATAAAAGAGATAAGACTCAAATAAATAAAATTAGGAATGAAAAAGGAGATGTGACAATGAATGCCTCAGAGATAAAAAGGTGCACAAAGAACTATTATGAATAATTATCTGCTAACAAGTTGGATAATACAGAAAGAATGATAAATTACTAGAAATATACAACCTACCAGAATTAAATCAACAAGAAATAGAAAGCCTGAACAAACCCGTCACAAATGAGACCGAATCAGTAATAAAACTCTTAACAAAGAAAACTCCAAGACCAGATGCCTTTATGGTACATTGTAAGTATATGAAAAGGGATAAATGACCAATATTTCTTAAACTCTTACAAAACATTAAAGAAAGAACACTGCTAAACTCATTTTATGAGGCTAGCATCAACCCGGTACTAAAGCCAGATACAAAAAAGAAAACCACAGGCAAATAGCCCTGAGAACATAGAAGCAAAACTCCTCAATAAAATAGAGCAAACGAAATTCAACAACACATTAAAAGATTTAAGTGGGATTTATCTCGGGGATGCAAGGATGGTAAACATATGCAAAATCAACTAATGTGATACACTGTATTAACAAAATGAAAGAAAAAAACTGACATGATTGTCTCAATAGATGCAGAAAAAGCATTTGACAAAGTCTCACATTCATTCATGATTAAAAACTCTCAACAAAATAGGTATAACTGGTACAAAAACAGACATATAGACCAATAACAGAACAGAGAACTCAGAAATAGACCGTACATCTACAACCAACTGATCTTCAACAAACCTGACAAAAACAAGCAATGGAGAAAGGATTCCCTATTTCATAAATGGTGCTGGGAGAACTGGCTAGCCATATGCAGAAGATTAAAACTGGACCACTAATCCCCGCACTTTGGGAGACCGAGGTGAGTGGACCACCTGAGGTTGGGAGTCCGAGACCAGCCTGACCAACATGGAGGAATCCCATCTCTACTAAAAATACAAAATTAGGTGGTCGTGGAGATGCATGTCTGTAATTCCAGCTACTTGGGAGGCTGAGGCAGGAGAATCGCTGGAACCCAGGAGGTGGAGGTTGCAGTGAGCCGAGATTGCACCATTGCACTCCAGCCTGGGCAACAAGAGCAAAACTCCATCTCAAAAAAAAAAAAAAAATAATAATAATAAATAATAAAATAAAATAAAACTGGACCACTTCCTTACACCTTAAACAAAACTTAACTCAAGATGGATTAAACCCAAAACTATAAAAATTCTAGGAGAAAATCTAGGCAATATCATTCAGGACACAGGCATGAGCAAATATTTCATGATGAAACATCAAAAGCAATTGCAACACAAGCAAAAATCGACAAATGAGATCTAATTAAACCAAAGAGCTACTGCACAGCAAAAGAAACTGTCGTCAGAGTAAACAGACAACCTACAGAATGGGAGAAAAATTTTGCAGTCTATTCGTCTGACAAAGATCTAATATCCAGAATCTACAAGGAACTTAAATAAATTTACAAGAAAAAAACAACCCCATTACAAAGTAGGCAAAGGACATAAACACTTCTCAAAAGAAGACATTTATGCAGCCTACAAATATATGAAGAAAAGCTCAACATTACAGATCATTAGAGAAATGCAAATCAAAACCACAATGAGATACCATCTCACACCAGTCAAAATGGCTATTACTAAAAAGTCAAGAAACAACAGATGCTGGTGAGGCTGCAGATAAATAGGAACACTTTTACACTGTGGGTGGGGATGTAAATTAGTTCAACCATTGTGGAAGACAGTGTGGTGATTCCTCAAAGACATAGAACCAGAAATACAATTTGACTCAGCAATGCCATCACAGGGTATATACCCAAAGGAATATAAATCATTCTATTATAAAGATACATGCATGTGTATGTTCAATGCAGCACTATTCATAATAGCAAAGACATAGAATCAACCCAAATGCCCAAAAGTAATAGACTAGATAAAGAAAACATGGTATATGTATACCATGGAATACTATGTAGCCATAAAAAAGAATGAGATCATGTCCCTTGCAGGGACTTGGATGGAGCTGGAAGCCATTATCCTCAGCAAACTAACATAGGAAGTGAAAACCAAACACTGCATGTTTTCATTTATAAATGGAAGTTGAATAATGTGAACACATAGAGACAGGGAAGGGAACAACACACAGTGGGGCCTGTCATGGGGGTTGAGAGGAGGGAGAGCATCAGGAAAAATAACTAATGCATGTTGGACTTAATACCTAGGTGATAGATTGATAGGTGAGCAAACCATCATGGCACATGTTTACCTACATAAGAAACCTGCACATCATGTACATGTAACTTGGAATTTAAAATAAAATAAAATAAAACAAAAAAGGTATAAAAATGTACCTCAACACAATAAAGCCCATATATGAAAAGTCTATAGCCAGCATTATAATTAACATGGAAAACTTTCCCTCTAAGACTACATACACTGCAAGGATGCCCACTCTCACTACTTCTGTTCAATGTAGTACCAAAAGTCCTGGCCAGAGTAATTAAACAAGAAAAATTAAAAACACATCCAGGCTGGGCCCAGTGGCTCACTCCTGTAATCCCAGCAATTTGGGAGGCTGAGGTGGGCGGATCACCTGAGGTTGGGAGTTTGAGACCAGCCTGACCAACATGGAGAAACTCTGTCTCTACTAAAAATACAAAATTAGCAGGGCGTGGTGGTGCATGCCTGTAATCCCAGCTACTCAGGAGGCTGAGGCAGGAGAATCGCTTGAACCTGGGAGGCAAAGGTTGCGGTGAGCCGAAATCACGCCATTGCACTTCAGCGTGGGCAACAAGAGTGAAACTCTGTCTCAAAAAAAGGAAAAACAAACAAACAAACACAAACAAACAAACAAAAAAACCAGACATCCAAAATCAGAAAGGATGAAGTAAAATGAACTGTTTGCAGATGACATGATCATATATGTAATAGAAACCTTAAAGACTCAACAAAAAACCTGTAAGAACTAATAATCAAAGACAAAGTCAATAAAATTATACTATATAAAAACAACATACAAAAGTCTGTTGCATACTATCTGAAAAAAATTAGAAAAGCAATTATATTTATAATAGCAATAAAAAGTAAAATAGGAACAAACTTCATCAAAGACATGAAATACATGTAATGTACACTGAAAACTATAAAATGTTTGTGAAGAGACACAAATAAATGAAAAGTTACCCCATGTTAACGGATTGTTGAAATTACTGTTGTTAAAAATGTTTATACTATCCAAAGCCATCTAGAGATTCAATGTCATCTCTATCAAAATCACAAAGGTATATTTCACAGAAATAGAAAAAGCAATCTTACAATTCATACGGAACCATAAAAAATACTGAATAGCCAAAGCAGTCTTTGGTAAGAACAAAGCTGGAGGCATCACACTTCTGATTTCAAAATATGTTACATAGATACAGTAATTAAAACTGGTATTGCACCTAAAACAGACAAATGGTACTTGGCATAGAAACAGATGTATAGACCAATAAACAGAATAGGGAGCCCAGAAATAAATCCACGCATATCTAGTCTGAAGGGGTGGCCTGCCCCTCCACACCTGTGGGTATATCTTGTCAGGTGGGACGAGAGACTAAGAAAAGAAATAAGACACAGAGACAAAGTATGGAGAAACAACAGTGGGCCCAGGAGACTGGCACTCAGCATACCAAGGACCTGCACCGGCACGGTCTCTGAGTTCCTCAGTTTTTTTTTTTTTTTTTCTTTTTTTTTTTTCTTTTTTTTTTTTTTTTATATACTTTAAGTTCTAGGGTACATGTGCATGACGTTTATATCATGTATAACTCCCCAATGCAATCCCTCCTCCTCCCCCCTCCCCATGATAGGCCCCAGTGTGTGATGTTCCCCTTCCCGAGTCCAAGTGATCTCATTGTTCAGTTCCCACCTATGAGTGAGAACATGCGGTGTTTGGTTTTCTCTTCTTGTGATAGTTTGCTAAGAATGATGGTTTCCAGCTGCATCCATGTCCCTACAAAGGATGCAAACTCATCCTTTTTTATGGCTGCATAGTATTCCATGGTGTATATGTGCCACATTTTCTTAATCCAGTCTGTCACAGATGGACATTTGGGTTGATTCCAAGTCTTTGCTATTGTGAATAGTGCCGCAATAAACATACGTGTGCATGTGTCTTTGTAGTAGAGTAATTTATAATCCTTTGGGTATATACCCAGTAGTGGGATGGCTGGGTCATATGGTACATCTAGTTCTAGATCCTTGAGGAATCGCCATACTGTTTTCCATAATGGTTGAACTAGTTTACAATCCCACCAACAGTGTAAAAGTGTTCCTATTTCTCCACATCCTCTCCAACACTGTTGTTTCCTGACTTCTTAATGATTGCCATTCTAACTGGTGTGAGATGGTATCTCATTGTAGTTTTGATTTGCATTTCTCTGATGGCGAGTGATGATGAGCATTTTTTCATGTGTCTGTTGGCTGTATGGATGTCTTCTTTTGAGAAATGTCTGTTCATATCCTTTCCCCACTTTTTGATGGGGTTGTTTGTTTTTTTCTTGTATATTTGTTTGAGTTCTTTGTAGATTCTGGATATTAGCCCTTTGTCAGATGAGTAGGTTGCAAAAATTTTTTCCCATTCTGTAGGTTGCCTGTTCACTCTGATGGTAGTTTCTTTAGCTGTGCAAAAGCTCTTTAGTTTAATGAGATCCCATGTGTCAATTTTTGCTTTTGCTGCCGTTGCTTTTGGTGTTTTAGACATGAAGTCCTTGCCCATGCCTATGTCCTGAATGGTACTACCTAGATTTTTTCTAGGGTTTTTATGGTATTAGGTCTAACATTTAAGTCTCTAATCCATCTTGAATTAATTTTCGTATAAGGGGTAAGGAAAGGATCCAGTTTCAGCTTTCTACTTATGGCTAGCCAATTTTCCCAGCACCATTTATTAAATAGGGAATCCTTTCCCCATTTCTTGTTTCTCTCAGGTTTGTCAAAGATCAGATGGCTGTAGATGTGTGGTATTATTTCTGAGGACTCTGTTCTGTTCCATTGGTCTATATCTCTGTTGTGGTACCAGTACCATGCTGTTTTGGTTACTGTAGCCTTGTAGTATAGTTTGAAGTCAGGTAGCGTGACGCCTCCAGCTTTGTCCTTTTGACTTAGGATTGTCTTGGCAATGCGGGCTCTTTTTTGGTTCCATATGAACTTTAAAGCAGTTTTTTCCAATTCTGTGAAGAAACTCATTGGTAGCTTGATGGGGATGGCATTGAATCTATAAATAACCTTGGGCAGTATGGCCATTTTCACGATATTGATTCTTCCTATCCATGAGCATGGTATGTTCTTCCATTTGTTTGTGTCCTCTTTGATTTCACTGAGCAGTGGTTTGTAGTTCTCCTTGAAGAGGTCCTTTACATCCCTTGTAAGCTGGATTCCTAGGTATTTTATTCTCTTTGAAGCAATTGTGAATGGAAGTTCATTCCTGATTTGGCTCTCTGCTTGTCTGTTACTGGTGTATAAGAATGCTTGTGATTTTTGCACATTAATTTTGTATCCTGAGACTTTGCTGAAGTTGCTTATCAGCTTAAGGAGATTTTGGGCTGAGACGATGGGGTTTTCTAAATATACAATCATGTCATCTGCAAACAGGGACAATTTGACTTCTTCTTTTCCTAACTGGATACCATTGATTTCTTTCTCTTGCCTGATTGCCCTAGCCAGAACTTCCAACACTATGTTGAATAGGAGTGGTGAGAGAGGGCATCCCTGTCTTGTGCCAGTTTTCAAAGGGAATTTTTCCAGTTTTTGCCCATTCAGTATGATATTAGCTGTGGGTTTGTCATAAATAGCTCTTATTATTTTGAAGTACGTTCCATCAATACCAAATTTATTGAGCGTTTTTAGCATAAAGGGCTGTTGAATTTTGTCAAAAGCCTTTTCTGCATCTATTGAGATAATTATGTGGTTCTTGTCTTTGGTTCTGTTTATATGCTGGATTACGTTTATTGATTTGCGAATGTTGAACCAGCCTTGCATCCCAGGGATGAAGCCCACTTGATCATGGTGGATAAGCTTTTTGATGTGCTGCTGAATCCGGTTTGCCAGTATTTTATTGAGGATTTTTGCATCGATGTTCATCAGGGATATTGGTCTAAAATTCTCTTTTTTTGTTGTGTCTCTGCCAGGCTTTGGTATCAGGATGATGTTGGCCTCATAAAAAGAGTTAGGGAGGATTCCCTCTTTTTCTATTGATTGAAATAGTTTCAGAAGGAATGGTACCAGCTCCTCCTTGTACCTCTGGTAGAATTCAGCTGTGAATCCATCTGGTCCTGGACTTTTTTTGGTGGGTAGGCTATTAATTGTTGCCTCAATTTCAGAGCCTGCTATTGGTCTATTCAGGGATTCAACTTCTTCCTGGTTTAGTCTTGGGAGAGTGTAAGTGTCCAGGAAATTATCCATTTCTTCTAGATTTTCTAGTTGATTTGCGTAGAGGCATTTATAGTATTCTCTGATGGTTGTTTGTATTTCTGTGGGGTCGGTGGTGATATCCCCTTTATCATTTTTTATTGCGTCTATTTGATTCCTCTCTCTTTTCTTCTTTATTAGTCTAGCTAGTGGTCTGTCAATTTTGTTGATCTTTTCAAAAAACCAACTCCTGGATTCATTGATTTTTTGGAGGGTTTTTTGTGTCTCTATCTCCTTCAGTTCTGCTCTGATCTTAGTTATTTCTTGCCTTCTGCTAGCTTTTGAATGTGTTTGCTCTTGCCTCTCTAGTTCTTTTAATTGTGATGTTAGAGTGTCAATTTTAGATCTCTCCTGCTTTCTCTTGTGGGTATTTAGTGCTATAAATTTCCCTCTACACACTGCTTTAAATGTGTCCCAGAGATTCTGGTATGTTGTATCTTTGTTCTCATTGGTTTCAAAGAACATCTTTATTTCTGCTTTCATTTCGTTATGTACCCAGTAGTCATTCAGGAGCAGGTTGTTCAGTTTCCATGTAGTTGAGCGGTTTTGATTGAGTTTCTTAGTCCTGAGTTCTAGTTTGATTGCACTGTGGTCTGAGAGACAGTTTGTTATAATTTCAGTTCTTGTACATTTGCTGAGGAGTGCTTTACTTCCAATTATGTGGTCAATTTTGGAATAAGTGCGATGTGGTGCTGAGAAGAATGTATATTCTGTTGATTTGGGGTGGAGAGTTCTATAGATGTCTATCAGGTCCGCTTGGTGCAGAGATGAGTTCAATTCCTGGATATCCTTGTTAACTTTCTGTCTCGTTGATCTGTCTAATGTTGACAGTGGAGTGTTGAAGTCTCCCATTATTATTGTATGGGAGTCTAAGTCTCTTTGTAGGTCTCTAAGGACTTGCTTTATGAATCTGGGTGCTCCTGTATTGGGTGCATATATATTTAGGAGAGTTAGCTCTTCCTGTTGAATTGATCCCTTTACCATTATGTAATGGCCTTCTTTGTCTCTTTTGATCTTTGATGGTTTAAAGTCTGTTTTATCAGAGACTAGGATTGCAACCCCTGCTTTTTTTTGTTCTCCATTTGCTTGGTAGATCTTCCTCCATCCCTTTATTTTGAGCCTATGTATGTCTCTGCATGTGAGATGGGTCTCCTGAATACAGCAGACTGATGGGTCTTGACTCTTTATCCAGTTTGCCAGTCTGTGTCTTTTAATTGGAGCATTTAGTCCATTGACATTTAAGGTTAATATTGTTATGTGTGAACTTGATCCTGTCATTATGATATTAACTGGTTATTTTGCTCGTTAGTTGATGCAGTTTCTTCCTAGCCTCGATGGTCTTTACATTTTGGCATGTTTTTGCAATGGCTGGTACCGGTTGTTCCTTTCCATGTTTAGGGCTTCCTTCAGGGTCTCTTGTAAGGCAGGCCTGGTGGTGACAAAATCTCTAAGCATTTGCTTATCTGTAAAGGATTTTATTTCTCCTTCACTGATGAAGCTTAGTTTGGCTGGATATGAAATTCTGGGTTTAAAATTCTTTTCTTTAAGAACGTTGAATATTGGCCCCCACTCTCTTCTGGCTTGTAGAGTTTCTGCCGAGAGGTCTGCTGTTATTCTGATGGGCTTCCCTTTGTGGGTAACCCGACCTTTCTCTCTGGCTGCCCTTAAGATTTTTTCCTTCATTTCAACTTTGGTGAATCTGGCAATTATGTGTCTTGGAGTTGCTCTTCTGGAGGAGTATCTTTGTGGCATTCTCTGTATTTCCTGAATTTGAATGTTGGCCTGCCCTACTAGGTTGGGGAAGTTCTCCTGGATGATATCCTGAAGAGTGTTTTCCAACTTGGTTCCATTTTCCCCCTCACTTTCAGGCACCCCAATCAGACGTAGATTTGGTCTTTTTACATAATCCCATACTTCTTGCAGGCTTTGTTCATTTCTTTTTCTTCTTTTTTCTTTTGGTTTCTCTTCTTGCTTCATTTCATTCATTTGATCCTCAATCGCTGATACTCTTTCCTCCAGTTGATCGAGTCGGTTACCGAAGCTTGTGCATTTGTCACGTATTTCTCGTGTCATGGTTTTCATCTCTGTCATTTCGTTTATGATCTTCTCTGCATTAATTAGTCTAGCTGTCAATTCTTCCACTTTTTTTCAAGATTTTTAGTTTCTTTGCGCTGGGTACGTAATTCCTCCTTTAGCTCTGAGAGGTTTGATGGACTGAAGCCTTCTTCTCTCATCTCGTCAAAGTCATTCTCTGACCAGCTTTGATCCGTTGCTGGCGATGGGCTGCACTCCTTTGCAGGGGGAGATGCGCTCTTATTTTTTGAATTTCCAGCTTTTCTGCCCTGCTTCTTCCCCATCTTTGTGGTTTTATCTGTCTCTGGACTTTGATGATGGTGACGTACTGATGGGGTTTTGGTATAGGTGTCCTTCCTGTTTGATAGTTTTCCGTCTGACAGTCAGAAGGACTGTCTGTTGGTCTGTTAGAGATTGCTTGAGGTCCACTCCAGACCCTGTTTGCCTGGGTATCAGCAGCAGAGGTTGCCGAAGATAGAATATTGCTGAACAGCGAGTGTACCTGTCTGATTCTTTCTTTGGAAGTTTCCTCTCAGGGGTGACGCCACCCTGTGAGGTGTGGGGTATCAGACTGCCCCTAGTGGGGGATGTCTCCCAGCTAGGCTACTCAGGGGTCAGGGACCCACCTGAGCAGGCAGTCTGTCCGTTCTCAGATCTCAACCTCCGCGTTAGGAGATCCACGGCTCTCCCCAAAGCTGTCAGACAGAGTCGTTCGGGTCTGCAGCAGCCCCGCTCTTTCCCCTAATGGACTGCAGCTGTGCGCTGTCCGCAGCGGTAGAGTCTACAGAGACAGGCAGGCTTCCTTGAGCTGCTGTGAGCTCCACCCAGTTCGAGCTTCCCAGCGGCTTTGTTTACCTACTTAAGCCTCAGCAATGGCGGGCGCCCCTCCCCCAGCCTCGCTGCTGCCTTGCGGATAGATCGCCGCAGACGGCTGTGTTAGCAGTGAGGGAGGCTCCGTGGGCGTGGGACCCTCCCGGCCAGGTGTGGGATATATTCTCCTGGTGTGCCTGTTTCCTTAAAGCGCAGTATTGGGGTGGGAGTTACCCGATTTTCCAGGTGTTATGTGTCTCAGTTCCCCTGGCTAGGAAAAGTGATTTCCTTCCCCCTTGCGCTTCCAGGTGAGGCGATGCCTCGCCCTGCTTCAGCTCACGCTGGTCAGGCTGCAGCAGCTGACCCGCACCGATTGTCCGGCACTCCCTAGAGAGATGACCCCAGTACCTCAGTTGAAAATGCAGAAATCACCGGTCTTCTGTGTCGCTCGCGCTGGGAGTTGGAGACTGGAGCTGTTCCTATTCGGCCATCTTGCTCCGCCCCCGAGTTCCCTCAGTTTTTATTGATTATTATTTTCACTATGTCAGCAAGGGGAATGTGGCAGGAGAGCAGGGTGATAGTGGGGAGGTCAGCAAGAAAACATGTGAGCAATAGAATCTGTGTCATAATTAAGTTGAAGGGGAGGTACTATGCCTGGATGTGCATATAGGCCAGATTTATGTTTCTTTCCGCCCAAACATCGCAGTGGAGTAAAGAATAACAAAGCAGCATTGCTGCCAACATGTCTCGCCTCCCGCCACAGGGCGGTTTTTCTCCTATCTCAGAATTGAACAAATGTACAATTGAGTTTTATACCAAGACATTCAGTTCCCAGGGGCAGGCAGGAGACAGTGGCCTTCCTCTATCTCAACTGCAAGAGGCTTTCCTCTTTTACTAATCCTCCTCAGCACAGACCCTTCACGGGTGTCGGGCTGGGGGATGGTCAGGTCTTTCTCATTTCACAAAGCCATATTTCAGACTATCACATGGGGAGAAACCTTGGACAATACGCGGCTTTCCAGGACAGAGGTCCCTGCAGCTTTCCCCAGTGTATTGTGCCCCTGGTTTATCGAGACTAGAGAATGGTGATGACTTTCACCAAGCATACTGCTTAAAACATTTTGTTAACAAAGCACATCCTCCACAGCCCTAGGTCCCTTAAACCTTGATTCCATACAACACATGTTTTTGTGAGCTCAAGGTTAGGGCAAAGAGGTTGGGGCAAAGTGGCTGGGGCAAAGTTACAGATTAACAGCATCTCAGGGCAAAGCAATTGTTCAGGGTACAGGTAAAAATGAAATTTCTTATATCTTCCCTTTCTACATAGACACAGTAACAGTCTGATCTCTCTTTCTTTTCCCTACATAGTCAACTGACATTTGACAGGGCACCAAAACATGCAATTCAGAAAGCATAGTCTCTTTAATAAACGGTGTTGGGAAAACCAGATATCCAGAATGAACTAGACCCTTATTTCACACCATATACAAAAATAAACTCAAAATGGATTAAAGATTTAAATAAAAGACCTGAAACTATAAAAGTAGTAGAAGAAAATATAGAAAAAAACTTTCTGATATCAGTCTGGAAATAATCTTTTGGAGATGACACCAAAGGCACAGGCACCAAATGTAGAAATAGACATATGGAGTACTACATCAAACTAAAATGCACCTACACAGAAAACAATCAGCAGAAGGAAAAGGCAACCTGTAAAATTGGGGAAAATATTTGCAAACCATATATTTGATAAAGCTCTAATATCCAAAATATACAGATACTCAAAATCTCAATACCAAAATAACAAATAACCCAATTTTTAAAATGGCAAAGGACCTAGACATTTCTAAAAATAAGACACACAAATGCCCAACAAGTATATATAAAGGTGCTCAACATGATTAATAATTAGGGAAATGCAAATTAAAACCACAATGAGATATTACCTTACACCTATCAGAATGGCCATTATAAAAAAAAAGATAAGTGCTGTTGAGGATATAGGTGAAAGGAAACTTTTGCATACTATTGATAGGAATTTAAATTGGTATAACCATTATGAAAAACAGCATAAATTTCCTCAAAAAATTAAAAATAAAACTATCATATGATCTAGCAATTCTACTTCTGGGTATATATCCGAAGAAAATGAAACCAGACAATCCAAGA
Organism: Trachypithecus francoisi; assembly: GCF_009764315.1. Lineage (NCBI taxonomy): Eukaryota > Metazoa > Chordata > Mammalia > Primates > Cercopithecidae > Trachypithecus > Trachypithecus francoisi. Next base: position 128,542,818 of record NW_022681453.1, on the reverse strand, counting down.
GCTATCTGCATGCCCATGTTCATTGCAGCATTATGCAGAATAGATAAGACACAATGAAATATTATTCAGTCTTGAAAAAGAAGGAAATCCTATTATTTGAAATAAGCTAGACACAGAAAGGCAAATACTGCTGCTCTCATTTATATGTGGGATTTTAAAAAGTTGAACTCATCAAAACAGAGTAGAAAGAACAATGGTTATCAGTGGCTAGGGGTAGGGACAATGAGGAGATGTTGGTCAAAGGGTACAAAGTTTCAGTCGTGCAGAATAAATTAATCCTGGAAATCTAATGTATGGCATGGTGAATATAGTTAATAATACTTCATTGTACACTTGGAATTTGCTAAGGACTTGGTGTTCTCACCACTATGACCAAAAATTTGTAACTACATGTGTTAATAAATATGTTAATTAGCTTCATTGTGATAATTATTTCACCACGTATACATTTACCAAGATATCATGTTGTATATCTTAAATATATAGAATTTTGTCCACTGTATCTCAATAATGCTAGAAAAAAAGGTTTCTTTTTGCCTCTTTCCACTCAATGTCCCTACCTAAAGCAAGAGGTATTCTTAATTCTATCACCATAGATTACTATTGCATGTTACTGAGTTACATACAAATTATTTTATTCTGAATGTGTAAGTAAATAAATAACACTTCCAGCTGATTCGGACATATCTCAATACATGAACATAACAAATGTAATTAAAGTTGTACTAAGAAAGAGGAAAAAGTTTTGAGGAATCAGAAGTTTCCTAGAGGAGGAATTTGTGCTGGGTATTAACAAGTGGGCAAGATTTGCTAGGTAAAGATAGCCTAGAGAATAGGGTTACAAGCTCCATGTTGCCTGACTCCAGGGAGCATAATTCACACTGTGCTGTGTGGTTGCAGCCTACTGGAGGCCTATTCTGAAGATGTATTTTATAATGTGAATAGTGCCCTTGGCATTGTATAATGTGGCAGCCTTGAAAGAATGAGGCAAGAAAATTAGGTTGGCACTAAATTACAAAGGGCTTTGAATACTGCAGCTTATTTCATCCAACTGGTAATGAGGAATGTATGTAAAGTTTCTTAGTGTCCTAGAGAGTTGCATGACCAAATCAGCACCCTAGACATATTTATATAACAACGAGATTAGACATCGAGGAAGAGATAGTGACAGACAGACAGATTAGGACACTTTTGAATTAATGGCAAACCTGAATAAGTGTAAAGGCAGGGAAAACAAAGAGAAAGGTTTTGGCCCAAGAATAACGAACAAGAAGGCCAGGCCTTGCTGACTGCTTATACGTGTGGGAGAAGGAGAGAGAGATTATCATTAGTTTTCTGACTTCGGGAGTTTAAGTGACTCGAAAAGTGGGTACTGATGTTAGAAACAAAAGTCTGAAGAGTCAGTTGGGGCCATTTTAGGCATATCAAGTTTTAGATGAAAGCAAATCATTCCAGTAGAAATATATTTGGAAATGTGATTGGACCATGTGAACGTCCTAAGAGCTAGAGATTTTGGAGGTCTTCCAACTTGCAGGAAGAGCTGAAGTCACTGGGAGCTCATTCTGAGTCTTGCTCCAGTGATTTTTTGAGGGGTATGTGTCTGGAACTCAGATGAAATTCATCTCCAGGCTGCAGTTCTTTAAATAAAATATGTAAATTCATCCTAAAATAGAGCTTCACCGCCATAATGAGAAATTGTTCTCAATATAAATAGCTATTGCCCTATGCAAAAGGCTCGTGCATGAGTATCAATAATGTTGACAAAATTGCTTTCTTAAAAAAAACTTCTATAAGGTACAATGACTCATAAAACCTTTGCAAAGTAAGTTCATAAATATTGATTAAAGAGATGGCACAGACCAGATGATGGAGCACCATGATTCCTGGATTCTGTAATGTAACAGCAATTACTACCAGGGGTCAGTCTCAGGTAGAAAATTAGATTGAAAGCCAGCATCAAGGTTGTTTCTATAATTCTATCATTTTTATGTTGAATTCTACATATCATTTATTTTTATCTTCTAAAATGTTATTTAAATTCTAAAAATAATATAATGAGATTATATAGAATGAGAGGAGGGAAATGACCCATAATTCCTTGTAATTATCATTTACATTTTTATGTTGTTGTAGTCATTGGATGCATAGAATTATGCGTCCTTGTCTTTGTCCCTTAACATTGGTTTTTCTATATTTTCCAAGACAGTCTTCATAGCTATTAGTTTAAATGGCCATCCAAATAAATGCATCAAAACTGATTGAACCATGCTCTTGGTGATGGGAATTGAACTTATTTTCACTTTTTCAAAACAAATAGTCTCTTATTCAATGTTCTTGTGACTATTTTCCTATATTTTGAATTTTTAAAAATGAATTAAGTTGCCAGAAAGGAAATTATCAGATCAAAGGAAACCTGTGTTTTTTTGTGGCTCTCAATACATATATACCAGAATTCATCTCCCAAATTTTATTCTGATTTTCTCTGGTGACAGCACAAAACTACTCTATAGCACCTCTGCTAGCATTAGATATTATAATTTTTAAGTTGCTAATTTAGCATGTGAATGGATGCATTTTATTTTTATTAAAACCTAAATCTCTTTTGAAGTGAATGCATTTTCTTTTGTAGCTTTTATTATGTGTGTGTAGTTGCATATGAATCATTATTTTCCATCATAAAAGCAGTAACATGCATGCATTTCTATCTAAAATTTCAATCAGAACAATGGTGGATTTAGTGTGCATCCTTGGAGGTTTTGTGGCATGTTTTGACTTTTAAAATGTATTCATTCAACGTTTATTGAACACTTAGTGTATGCCAGCCTCTGCTGCATACGCTGGGATACAAAGAGTAATAGACAAGGGGGAAAGACATTACAAGCACAAGAAACAGTATTTGCAAAGGAATGTGAAGTGTGACAGAAAATGATGTTTTCATAGAACTATAGTTGCTCATTATTTTGGAGATAAAAGGCACTATATCAGTTACCCATTTCTTTGTAACAAACTACTCTGTGTAACAAACATCCATTTCTGTGTAACAAACTATATAAAGGCTTAAAACAACCTTTAATACATAACAAAGTTATCCATTTCTGTGTAACAAACTACATAATGGCTTAAAACAACAATGTTTTTAATATTTCTCACTATTTGGTGAGTTGGCTGGACAATTTTCATTCTAGCTTTGCCTGGGTACACTCACTCAGCTGCATTCAGCTAGGAGATTGGCTGAGACTGGGCTCAGCTGGGACATCTGGGATGGCTGGGCATCTCTCTTTAAGAGCATATTCATGGAGGCTGGACCAGGCTGCACTTCTTCACATGGTGCCAACAGAGTTTCAAGAGGGCAAGACCCAATGTGTAAGTGTTTATCAAGCCTCTGATTGTGTCACATGTGCTGATGTCCTAGTGGCCAAGCAAGTCACATGGCCAAGCTCAGCCTCAGTGTGGGAGGTAACTACAACAGCATGTGGAGCCTGGGAGGTGTTAGAAAAACAATTCATTGGAAGTTGTTAGAAAAACAATCTCATATAGGTACAGCTAAGGGAATAATGGGCAAAGAGATTAGATACAGATGCCAGATAGCTGCAGCTCTCATGTGCTACACTGAGTTAAGATGTTTTCGTTGTTGCCATAGATCCTTAAGAATAACTGGAAGGGCTTTTGTAGCTTTGGAAGTATGACAGGGCTTTGTGTGAAGAAGCCCTGCTCTGATTTCTAGTTTTAGAAAGATCACTTAGGCAGTCTTGCATGATATTAGACGTGAAAAAATCAGAACACAAATAAGATTCATTGTAGCAGGAAGATCATGAAGAGGAGGAAATATGTTTGAGAACTACTTATTAGTAACAATGTAAGATTCATTAAGCACCAACTATGTGCCAAAGACTTTACATTTTATCTCACCCATCCTTATAACAATTGTTTTAGACGGGTATAACCAGCTCTATTTTATAAGATTAGGAAACTGAGGCTAAATAGTCAAGTAAATTCTGAGGTACTTAAGGAAAGTTTGTGGAAGAGCTAAGATGTAATCCTTCATCTGTTTGATGCCAAAGTCATCGGTTTTCTCACTGTCTCACAGAAAAATGAAAGGAAACTGACAGTGTTGAACAGGTCAGGATGGCTGATAAACCGGTGGAGAAAAGCACATGCTTCTCTATTGGATGTATTACTCATGGGGTTAAACTTTCAGAGAGGAGCAGATGTATTGGCTTCTGGATGCTGGGGTGGAGTAAGGAAGGGCAAAACACAGAAAGGAAAAGAGAGAGACTGAACATAATAGCTCGATGTCTTTGGCACAAACACTAGGGGTTTCTGGTTCCCACTCCAGTGGCAGCAAGCTTAGAGCATCAGGACTTGTCCTGGTGAAAGATAGCAAGTCAAGAAAGTTATTGGTATGACGCACAGAAGATGGATAAGGAAATGTAATTTAAATTTTGCATTCATTTAGTGACTTTTTTTCTTTTAACACTGACTTCATACTCCCCTCCTCATTTCTCCCTTTCAAGTGGCTCTTTGTGGGTGGGTTACTCTTCTGAAATGCCTACTTCCTTCCTCTTTTGTCTTACTGTCTTGGTCCCTGGGGAGAATGGAAATTAGTTAAGTGTGATGGGTGTTCAGGAGGCAGGCTTTGGTCCTTGGCCAAGAGAGAACTAATTCCCCCAGGAGTAGCCAAAAGTATCAACTTCACAACTCCCCTTCTTAGAGCTGAAAGGGTTTCTTTGTTTCTTCAATATTCCAAACCAGGGCAGTTACATGTTTTGAGAAATCCATGATCACACTCAAACAAATCTCTCAAATCTATTCAAACATCAATTAACATTTATTAAGCTGTGAAGAGGAGAGTCAGATTGGAGATACACAAAGTAGAATAAAACCAAGCCTTTACTCACAATGCATCTGTAGGCTTTAGGAAGACAGGGGGCCATCTTGTGCAGGAAGTCATGTCATGTAAACAATAATCATAATGTAAAGCAGACTGAAATAAGCTCTCAGTAGAGGTATGCAACCTGATACTGTGGAGAGGGAGAGAAAGGAAAATTTCATGGAAGAGAAGGCATTTGAGTGGGTCTTTGAAGGATGAGACGGGGTTGAGAAGAGTGTTCAAGGTGGAGAGCACAGTCCGAGCCAAATGAGCATACCTGGAAAGTGCCCAGTGAGGTTGGGGAATGGCTGGATTGTAGAAGTTAAAAATAACAGATTCTTTTTTTTTTTTTTTTTGGCCTGTATAAGAAATCTCAGGGCTTCTGAAGTGAGTCTATCTTTTTCTCCAATAAAGTGCCCTCTGAAACAATGTCATTCATTCAAAAACTGTCAAAATGTCACTAATCTTGTTACAGTACATAGCTAGTCAGACATGAGCAGGGCAGGAGTGCCCACCCCCTACCGCCAACCAGAATCATCAGGTGACCATCATCAGGTCATGGTCAGGTGGTTGTTAATTGTCTCTCTAAAATAACAATTGATCACAGCCAGTACCAGGGAAAGGCAGTCTTCCGACAGACAGAAAAAACCTGAAACTGGTAATCAGCAGCGTCCCGATAAGATCTCAAGAGTTGGATGAGTGGGCATAAGCATGCACACTAAGAGGCAAAATGGCAGAGTTTAACTGGTATATGACCCTACTCTAGAAACACTCAACTGATAAGGGAATGCCTCAAGGGAGCATGTGCACAATTTCGGGTAACACACTGTGCATGGGGGCCCTCCACATGTCACTGCACATGTCAACAGTTCACCCCAAGGGAAGAATCAGGGGAGAAGTAACGCAAGACCCCAGAAGCATGCCACCATGCAAAACCCCAAGTCAAAAAGTCAAACTGTCCACTTGTTCTCTCAGGTTGCCTGCTTGGCCCTCTTCCAAGTGTAATTTACTTCCTTTCATTCCTGCTTTAAAATCATTTAATAAACTTTCACTCCTGCTCTGAAACTTGCCTCGGTCTCTCCTTCTGCGTTTTGCCCCTCAGTTGGCTTCTTTTTTTTGAAGAGGCAAGAATTGAGGTTGCTGCAGACCTGTATGGATTTGCCACCTCTAACAATCTTGGATCAATTTATCTTGATTAGTTATATTAATGCAGGCTTATTTTTCATCTACTCCTCAAGGATTTAGCAAACAGGTAACGAAGGGTGGCACATCAAACCACGATCAGCAATTATTTGTTATCTCTGTGTACTCTGCCTGGCACATAGTGTGTAATTATGAGTATTTGTTGCCTGGATGAATAAAGGTTATGGTGTGGTAACAGACAGCTCCAAAACCTCAGTGGTTTAACACATTGCAGGTCTATTTCTTGCTCGTGCTACATGTTCAGTACAGGCCAGCAGGGAGGTCTGCTCATACTAATGACTCAGAAATCCATGTTGAAGGAAGTGCCACCTTGATACATGCTCCCACAGTCATCAACACAGGGAAACAGAGACGTGGCAAATCTTCCGCTAGCTCTTAACGTTTCCATCCTAAGTGACACAGGTCATTTTGTCTCACATCTCATTGTCCAGAGCAAGTCATATCACTAGACCTGACTTCGAAGAGAGCAGGGAAGATAAAGAGCATCAGAATATTTGTGAACAGCTCTAATGATCACCATACTGGGTCACTCACATGGCTGGTTCCTTTAACTAAGCTTTCATCTTATATATGCACACTTAATAAGCATATTTTTGTGAATGAATGTTGTGAAAATACTATTGCTTCTGTGTGCATAAGCAAGAAGCTAATTCCTATACCAGGTTTTGTGTATAAATAAAATTATTTCAAAATTGTCCTAACAGAATTCTCTACTAGTCGAGCAAATCATGGTATTTTGCCTCAAATCACTTTAAATCTCTGTATTGTTTCCATGTCAGTGGCAGCCCACTTGGTATTTCTCATCTCTTAAGAGATGATAGCATTTACTCTAAAAACCTTGTTCAGTCATTGAACATCTTGCAGAAAATTTAGCTAGTGTAGACATATGCCTAGTGCTTGTACTAACATTTTCTATCTTCTATTCTGACACTTATTAGATGATTGCTTTAAAGCTATTTTTGAAGAGAGGACTTGAAAGAGGAGAATGGATCAATCACTGTTTAGCCTGCTAGACCCTCTTTGATGTACAGTAACCAAAAGTCATTCTCATCACATCACAGAAGGTTTAGGTGAGGCAAGCTTGTGATCTCAGCTGAATTCTTAATACACGATAGGCTGTCTAGTGTCCCCACACAGGGGATGTAATTCAGTTTATAATAAAAGCTCAGTGCCCTTATTGCTGTTACTATACACAGCAGACTTACTATATACCATCTATTGTATTTTTTTGGATGAAAGAAAAAGTATTAGATTATGCCCTAACTGCCTTTCAATGCCTACTTAACCAATTCATTGCTGCTGATTAGCATCTGGGACTCTAATAGGGTAACACCCTGGGCAATTCCTAGCCTTCCTCAGGTAGCAGACCTCCATATGACTATTGTCACCTTGTGATGAAATGATTATGCCCATTCCATGGTAAACATGAGGCTGTTTTCAAAGAACTTGAAACATGCTGGCCATCTCATTGTATTAGCCATCAGCTGGAATCAGAGAATAAAGTAAAATAACGTCTAAAGATAGCTTTGTATATTGACCCTTACTGGAAGAAATGCTCAATGGCTGAGAGAGTTCATAGCTAACCTAGTTTCTCATCCTCTCGGCCTCTTGCAACGACAACGTACTTGCCACCTCAGCAGACATATTATATAATCAATACTTAGATGGCCATTATTGCTGTTGGGCATAAAAAAATGCATTCAAAAGGCAGAAGAATCTTCTGGAGACTCTCCTTCTGTCAACCAGGGCAGTCCTTAGGGAGAGTTTCCCTCCAAAAGCAAGACAGCCGGAGGAAATGTTGACAATGAAAGGCAGAGTTTCTAGGGCAGCAAGCCACTATGGGTCTCTTCCCTCCCCCAGCAAGCTCCTGGACATAGAACCGACCTTCGCTGATGAATCAAATCATGGTATTGAATCAAAGGAGCATTTGGGATGTCCAAATATTTACTGTTTTGTTTCAAGGCTTTCCCCAAACTTCCTAATGTCTTGAAGAACAGGGGCTGAGCCTTTCCATCATTAAACCACACTAATGAATACCAATTGGACATAAGGAAGTTGAAGATACTAAATTCAAAAAAAATGCTCTGGCATTGAATATGAATGAATGTTTTTCACTGTAAAGATGACTAAAAGAATTTGATATTGCTTAGATAATTTCACTCAAGAACTATAAGCTACACTGCCAACTGGAATGGAGTAGAAAACATTTCATTTAAAAAATCATTTATGGTTTGAGTCTCTCAATAAGACATTCTTTGAATTAAATTTTTTATTTGAGAAAGTAGGTAAATAATTGATTTTTCCAGAGAGCTTATTTTTATTTTCTAGAGACTCTGAGTAGTTTTGTACAAAACTAGAATTCAATCATGCTTTCCATGATTTATAGAGCTCTATATTAAAAACTTTAGAAATACATATTGATAGAATGTATCTTGTTTACTTTATGAAAACCACAACTGTTAGGGGATGTGGAAGAACAGGCACGTTAAAATGCTAACAAAGAAATCTCACAACTACCCCACCACCACCAAAAAATATTCAAGTAAGCATGCGGGATTTGCAATCAGACTGCATCAGGGGGGTCAGAGATCAAAAATAAATGGTGGGCCACAACATGCAGAGCTTTTAAAAAATAATGTCACATTCTCTCATTCTCAGCATAAGAAATGGGCAACTTGTTCAGGGCAATAATTGTTTGAACTGAGGATTTTATTATTAATCTCTGAAGACTGCTGAATTTAGGGTCACAGTAAGGGTTGATTAGGTACAAGGTGCATAAAGCTCTCCTCTGTCGATGCTATTGAAAGAAGCAAGTAATTTAGATTCAGAATTGGTCTTGGATTGAAGCTCACTCCATTACCGACCATTTTCAATTTCAGCTATACAATAAACATCAAGCTCGGCAAGGAAATTAGTACATTTGGTAATGTATTGGAAGAGATGGGTGGGTCTTTGACAAGATGACACTTATCACCAAAGCTTCAGTTAATGAAACCCTTGAGTGGTATCTGCGTTTGACATATTTTGACATTTTTTGAAATCACATCCAGCGTTTTTTCCCCCACAATGTTCTTCTTTATGAGAGAAAAAAATCCATCTATCTTTAAAATGAGTACTAGAGTACTGCAATATTATTGGAAAAAAAATTAAAGCGATGCTGCCTGCCACTGACAGGAAGAACAAGGTACTTTCTCAAAATCTGTAAGGAGCAACAGATTCATAGGAAGCATTTTATTCAAATGAAATCCACAATACATTTCCAGGAGAAGCTTCAGGTTTAAATGGAACATATTTAATCATACTTTCCCTAAAAGTACCTTCCACTATAAAATGTGATCTCATTAATGCAACTACACGTTACATTGTTAAAAAAAAAAAAAAAGAAAAGAAAAAATTTTGGGTACTTATTTTCTGAACAAAATAGTTTTCTTTCTTTCTTTTTTTTTCCTGCAAGGGAATGACTTGTACCTTAGTAAAGGTGGGACTTTTGAAAGAGAAAATAATGAAGGAGAATAGAAAATGAAGACCATCTTCAAAAATTTTTTAAAATTGAGAAAGAAAAACTGCAGGGGAAAATACAGGTAAAAAATAAACAGGGGAAAAGCAGATAAGAATGATGGCATCGAGAATGAACAATTTCTGGCCTCAAACTAGTTCTGACTAGATCACAACCCATATTCTCTCACTAGAGTTCTCACGTTTATGTATAATTAAATGCTATTTTATTGCCAAGTGGCCTACATAATGAAAAACCAGAAAAAGAAGAAAATGCTTCCAAAGTGACCAAAAATTTAGGTTCACACATTCTGAGGAGTGGTTTTTGTTATTTACTTTTTAGTTTTTTTCTGAAAGCTGGGTGAAATTATTATGTATTCAGATATTTTAAATCTCATACAGCTCTATTGTTCATGCTATGTTTTTCATCCATTGCTGGGAGAACAATTGTAACAAAAAATACAAAGCGTTCTAAATGGGGGGGCCTTACTGAACCCTACAGGACCCGGGTGGCACTTGCAGTGTGGTAGGCCCAGCCGGGTGGTCCCGCTCATCCATCATTTACCCACCACGAGGAGGAGGTCACCTTGAAGTTTGGACTGGGGGACAGGAGAGAGAAAGAGCACGAGGGAGGCAGAAAGAGCAGAGCAAGGAAAGAAAAAAGCTGCTTTGTACAAGATAGATACCCTCGTAGAATTCAGAACACAGAGGACTCTTTTTAAACCTCCACTCCGTAGGTGATTTCTTTAAACCCTCTTTAAGACCCCTACCCTTCCTCACTTCCATAATCCAAATTTAAAACCCCCAAATCCTGCAGTTAAGGGGGGCAGAAAAAAAAAAACTCTGTATTAGCTCCAGGTCTTAATATTTTCATCTCAAAAAACTGCATTCGACATTTTGCTGACTGCTGACTCTCATTCCTACCCCCTAAAATAATAATTTTAACATCTTGTAAAACACAATGAGCATTGTAGAACTGTTCAGTCATCTAATAATCCAGGTTTTGATGATTATGTCTACTGTTCCATATTCATCTGCATCCACCCTACAGGTGTGGTAAATTAGTTGAGTGAATTGGGTTTAACTAAAATGACATGTCATCTGACCTCAAGAATGGCATTACAATTTAGCTGTTTTTAATGTCACAGGTATGGCCTTTTAGACAAGCATGCTCCCTAGGAGTCTTCTTTCTATTTTTCCAATTTTAATAATAAAACTGAAATGACTAAACTTTGAGTGAGAGGCTATTACTGTATTCAACGATGCTATTTAGCTGGGAGGCACTGGAATGACCAGACAGGCTGTTCACAGCTGGTGTCCATTCTGATTGTTGGTATCCATGCAATAGCAGTTGTTAAATATTTTGTTACATATGAAATATTTACCAGAATGGTTGGTTCACTAACGGAGCACTTTTATTGTATTCATAATTGATTAAAATGTGCATATTTGTTTAACGTCCACCAATCCTCTCCAATACTCACCTCTTGAGTGAGTAAGGGACAATTTTTTTCTCTGCTTAAGGCAGTTCTTGCCATGTAGTAGCCACTCAAGAAATATTTTTTTTGAATGACCGAATTGGGGATTCCTCACATATTCACATTTTAGGAGTTGTCACAGCCCTAGAAGAATAATCACTTTATTCTCTTTGTAGGATTACTTGCTTATTCTTTCAGAGTAATTCTGGCATTGAATAAAGTAAAAACTGAAGGAAGATTTTTCACTGTGAATTGTTATTTGATCTCCCTGTTTTTCAGAATGGTATTTCTGTGATCAACTCTGTCTGTTGTTCTGTAGTTCAACATATTTAGGATTAAACCTCCAGTCTTCTGCAGGGTGGAGAAGCAGCTTGCTTGAGGTGAAGGAGAGGATAGGGGTTGGGTAAAGGGGAGAAGTTGAAAATTATAAGATTTTAATTCTCCTGCTTTTAGCATTAGCTGAACACAAATATTCAGAGAGACATTGTGCCTACAATTCCTGAGCTTTTCTGGAGTAATTTGATTTAAATCATCTTGAATCTGGGCTTCCCAAGCAGCCAGTCTACATTTCAGCTTTCTCTGGTCTGTCAAAATTTTATTATTTCTCCTCTCCCATTTTCCCTCTCTTTATGTTGTTTCAGTCCTTCTACTGTCATTTTAATGTGGTTTTTGGAAGAAACAGAGGTCAAAGTATTTGGTAGATTTATTACTTCATAGGTTTGCTATATTTTTCCATATTATAATTAAAAAGGAATACAATAGAATATATCTACACATATGAAGTATTTTTATATAAGTTATATACATAGGTATGTACATATAGTAATCTCTTGGTATCTAGGGGGAATTGGTTCCAGGACTCTCATCCTCCCCTCATCCCTTTCCAAATAACAAAATTCACAGATGCTCAAGTTCCTTACAGTCGACCTCTGTATCCTAAGGTTCTCTATCCATGGATATAGACAGCTGACTGCATATGCATGCATGCTCATACACTATATATAATACAATCTATCTGAAGTATATGCAAGGTAAAAGAATGATAAAAATGAACACCCATACACATCACCAAACTTAAGAAATATCCCATGTGTTCCCCCCTGTATTCTCCTGCCCTCCACTAGAGGTAACTCTTATCCCAAACTTGGTGTTTAAAATTTCCTTGCTTTTCCTCTCAATTTTCTTGCTTTTGGATATTCGTTTATCAGTCTGCTTTTGCTAAGTTATGCTACAGTGATAATATATGCCAAGAAATGATTTTTTTTCTCAAGTACATACTATGTGCAGGTTGGATATGTCCCTGTGGGTCAGTGTTGCTACTGCTTGGTGTTTTCCTCACTCCACGACTCAGGCTAAAGGAATAGCCCCATCTCACTCTCATTGCAAAAGAAAAAGAGCAGTGCAGAGCCATGTGATGGCTCTTAAAACTTCTGTTGGAAACACATCAGTTCCATCATGTTTCATTGGTCAAACCTGTTATCAATGGAGAAGCTATATCACAGAGAAGGATAATAAAGGTGCATGGCAAAGACAGGGATGTATAATTCCCTTACAAGAAATGATGGTGAATAGTGGGAAGCAATAATAAAATTGACCATAGTCTGTTCTCTTGGGCATGAAAATTCATTTCCTGCCCTTCTACACAATAACATAATCCCCCATCTTCCAAGTAAATAGCCAAAAGGATGTATTCAACCACAGCATTAGATTCCAGGACTAGGATTTTGTCCTAGCTTTAACATCTGGTTCAGATACAGCTCTTCTTGACCTAGAGACAAATGAACTAAAACTAAAACCTGTGTGCCAAAAATAGCAATTCTGAAATTCTACTGGGCAAACATTGTGAAGGCCCTCTAACATGAGCAGAAGAAATACCTCTTGATTAGGCTCATTCTGTTCTCTGTGACTAGCACCACAGTGCATGGTTATAGATGACTCTTGGCTCCACCTTCAGGGCATTTCTTCCTTTTCTATTATCCTCACTGGGCCACATCTGAAAAGGGCATTGGAAAATACGGTCCCTTGGAGGCTAAGATTTTCTTGCTTCCAGCTTTTAGACTTAGAACAGACACAATCTCTGTTAATTTAGGTTGACGGCTCTTTGGGTTGTATGATCCTCTCAACAACTTCAATTCCATTTAAGACATGCCTTTCTTTCTCTAGATTTAAATTGATATTTTTGAGCTTATCAGACTTCCGTGGAGGAGCTACACCATTAGCCTCTTTTGAGCCATTTTGCACACCTGAAAAGATTTACCAGTTGCCACCATAATCAACTAAACAAAAGGCACTCCTAATATCCTGGATTTGGTCTATGCCTCCCCCAAACTGAGTTTTAATCAGCTGCTGTCACTCAAAGATATTCTTAGTTTTACTCTGGATGTGAGAATAAGTTGCCTCTTTCAAACTTCTGGGTCCCCAACTTTCTGACCTCCTTTAGTTTCTTTTCATCTTTTCTTACAAAGTGGTCAATCCTTTTGTTGGCTCATAGTTTTTCTGTACCACCATGTCAAATGCAGCCAACAGCAACCAAGACATGCTAGTACTATTCTGTCTTCCAATCTCCCTACCAAAAGTCACAAGGTCATTCAATATATTATCTGCTTTTCATATGATCGCTGCTAAAGTTTCATTAAGTGTTTCGCCACTGCATAACGGATTGCCATGTTTTCAGCCTCAAAATCAGTTTCTTTGCTACCTACCACTCTGCCACAAAGCCAGTGGCACCTATTTTAGAAGTTTTGTTATGGCAGCATTGACTTTGAGGTAATAATTATGTAAATATCAATTGTTTACAAAACCAATAATTACTTCTTGCTCACTTTGCATAGTTGGTGGTGGACTGTTTGAAGCTTTATTTCCTATGTCCTCTTCCAGAATCCAGGATGAAAAGAGTAGCCTTACACCAGAACATGCTGTGTTTGTGGCAGGCAGAGGAGGGTAACAGTAGAACCATGTGATTGATAATTCTTAATGCTTCTTCTCAGAAGTGACATTTATTGCATCTGCTAACATTTTTTTGGCCAAAATCAGTCACATGGCTGAGACAGACATCAGTATTGTAGGAAGTGTTATCCACAACAAAGGTAAAAAGGATAGTGAATATTTTGAGTAAACAATATGATCAGTCATAGTCCCTGAACATATTATATTGCTTTACATGTTTTTTTAACTTTATATTTAAAAATCATAAAATATATATTAGTATGTAACAGTTTTAGAGTTCCACATTTTATTCATGACTTTCATCTGTGTTAATGTGTATGGTGTTGTTCACTCATCACTGCTTTATAGTATTCCACTGTTTTAAACATATGAAAATTTACCCATTATAGCAATTTCCAGGTTTTTGTTATTTTACATCACGTTGAAAAAAACAGGTATGTCTTCTAATGGACACATGAAAATGTTTTTTAGAATACATGCAAGGAAGAAAATTTTTTAGTTATGTAGTTTTACATATCTTAAAATGTATTAAATAATGCTGAATTTGTTTTATACCATAATTATACCAATTTTTTTATTTCAGCCAGGAATATTTAAGGATTCCCATTGTTTCACATTCTTGACAGCACTTGGTATTGTCAGACTTTAACACAATTGCCAGTCAAGTAGGTATCTCATTGAGACTTATATTTGTCTTTCTCTGTTCACATATTGCTTTTGTCTGTGGGACATTCATATGTCCTCTTCTGTGAAATGTCTAGATATTCCTCTGGGGGAATTTTTTTTTGAATTATTTGTAATTTTCGTATGGATTGTTAGAAGCCATTTAAAAATACGTATACATTTTCAATACTATTCTTTCATTGGTTGCATGTGTTCCAAATATATTCTTCAAATTATGATATGGCTTGACTTTCTACTTTTGAAATGGTGTCTTTGATGAATAGAAGTTTTAAATTTTAATGTAGACAAGTCCATCAATGTTTTCCTTTGTAGTTAGTACTTTTAATATATCTCATATAAATAATTCTTGCCTACATCAAGATCATAAAAATAGTACCAAATTTTCTCATGAGAATTTTAAAATTCTGCTTTTCATTATGAAGTCTTTAATCCACTAAAAATTTATTTATGTGTATGGTGTGAGATATAAATTTTACTTTTTTCAACTTGAAAATCAATTGTATACCTACCTTTTATTGTATTATATTTTTAAATTACAATTTTTTTCTTTTTTCTTTTTTCTTTCTTTTTTTTTTTTTTGAGACAGAGTACAATTCTGTCACCCAGGCTGGAGTGCAGTGCTGTGATTACAGCTCACTGCAGCCTCCATCCACTTTTGGGCTCAAGTGATCTTTCCATCTCAGCCTCCCGAGTAGCTGGCACTACAGGTGTGTGCCACCATACCCAGCTAATTTTCTCATTCTTATTTTTTTTAGAGATGGGGTCTTGCTATGTTGCCCAGGCTGGCTTTAAATGCCAGGGCTCAAGTAATCCTCCCTCCTCAGCTTCCCAAAGTGGTGGGATTACAGGCATGAGTCACCAAACACAACTAAAATGATAATTTCTAATTATTTAAAAATGGAATAGATTTTTGTGCATTGATTTTATATCTGAAATTCCCTACTTATCCAAAAAGTTTGTTTTAGATTTATTTTTAAAGAGTTACATCACCTGTAATTAAGAGCAGCTTTGTTTCTTGATTCCCAATCCTCTTGCCTTTTATTGTATTAATTTCTTTTTTTGATTTACTTATACTTTCAGCATTTCACCATTAAACATCATGTTTCTTGTAGCTTTTTTCTTTTTCTCCTTTATGCTATAAACATGACAAACTATATATTTTTATATATATTATATTTTTTCTAGCATTATATTAACCTTACACTTATGGATATATTTAACTTGGTAATGGTTTTTAATCGTTTATATATGGGTGGAAATAGTTTGAGAATATTTTATTTAGGATCCTAGCATATTTGAGTGAGATTTGCCTATAATTTGCCCTTCTTGTATTATTCTACCCCTTATTGTTCTCAATATTAAATCTATACCAGCTTCATAAAATGTGTTAATGAGTATTTCATATTTTTCTAACCTGTGGATAGAAAATTGGAATTGTCTGTTGCTTACAAATTCATCAGAAGATACTTAACAACCTAGGTCTGTCTCTTTTTTTTTTCTAAAGATTATTGATTGTTGATGTAATTTTTGTATGGCCATTGACCTATGTAGTTCGGCAGTCCTTCTGAGTCTGTTTCAGTAAAATAAAATTTTAAATTTTCTTTCTTTTACTTAAGTCTTCAAATTCTCAGAATAAAGTTCTTCTTCATTGTATCCTCTTGTTTACTTTTAAATTTCTGTTTTATCCATAGTTATATCCTCTTTTTAATCCTTATGTTTTATTTATCTGTCCATTCTCATTTCGCTTTTTCTTAATTAATCTTCCTAGAGGCACATCTGTTTTACTAATCCTTTCAAACGATCAATTTTTGGCTTTGTCTTCTGTTTTATTTTTTATGATGCAACTTCTATAAACTTTTTAATATCGAAATTATTCATAGAACACTGGTATGGGCAAGGCTTGTATGCAACAGTTTCCAGAGGTGGTGAATAAGGTAACAGGATATAGATCTAGAAAACAACTTGGTTGCATCAAAAACAAAGAATATGACTTAGGAGCAGATAATTCTTATCCGTGTTTCTCAACTGGCTGGAATCTCTTAGGTACTTTCCTTACTGATTCCTCTTTTTAACTATGAGTTTAATACAGGAATTGATTTAGAACCCTATATAGTTCTCTAATTCAAGGTTATATGATAGGGCTGTTTGTCCAAATTTAGAAAATTTGTCAACATTTTCAAAACAAAAATGTTAAAGTGGCAAAGTAAGTAGATGGCTTAGGGTCTGGAAACTGCATATGGTTTTACAAGTTTTAAGAAATGTTTCTAGTCCAAAGTAAAATACAAAGAAAAAATTAGTACTATATATAGAACATAATAAGGCAGTTTTTACATTAAAAACAAATGTGAAGGGAAAAGCAATACAAAAAGGGTAAATCATGGGCTAATCTTATTGAAAGATGATGAGTAGACATAATAAACACTCCTGTTTGGGGATAAAACCACAAAGGAATATATTTTAAGGAAGGTAAACAGGAAGTAGACAAGTTCTTGTAACTCAGACTTGAATTATCTTAATCCGCGAAATAAAATTAAAATAATGCCAGATTGCTAGAGCCTTCAGACAATCAGGAGGGCTTGAACCCCTGGATGGTTAGCAGAATCCCTCAGATGCCTTTCTGAAGGAAAATAACATTATCTTGAGCACCAGATTATTTCTAGAAGCAATTTTAAGCTATAATATAATGTTTGGCACAAATGTTTTTATTATACTTTATGTTCTAGGGTACACGTGCACAACGTGCAGGTTTGTTACATATGTACACATGTGCCATGTTGGTGTGCTGCACCCATTAACTCATCATTTACATTAGGTATATCTCCTAATGTATCCCTCCTCCCTCCCCCCTTCACCCACCCCACAACACACCCCGGTGTGTGATATTCCCCTTCCTGTGTCCAAGTGTTCTCATTATTCAGTTCCCACCTATGAGTGAGAACATGGGGCACAAATTTTTTAAACAGCTCAATGGGGAGCAAGACAAGATGAGCAAAACCTAGCAGAAACCACCAGCAATAGCATTATTCCATAAGGGCTTCAAAAATTGTCATAATTAGACAAAGACTTTGTGGCTCACGCCTGTAATTCCAGCACTTTGGGAGGCCGAAGCGGGCGGATCACCTGAGGTCAGGAGTTGGAGACCAGCCTGGCCAACATGGTCAAACCCCATCTCTCCTAAAAATACGAAAATTAGCTAGGCATGATGGCAGGCGCCTGTAGTTCCAGCTACTTGGGAGGCTGAGGTGGAAGAATCCCTTCAACCTGGGAGGCGGAGGTTACACTGAACTGAGATTGCGCCACTGCAATCCAGCCTGGGCGACAAGAGTGAAACTCGGTCTCAAAATAATAATAATAGTAACTATAATATAATATAATGTATGTGCTTTCCATGTTCTAGAAGATAAAAGACAAGATTAACAATTTTTTTTTTTTTTTTGCAGAGAAAAAAGTAAACAGAAACCCTAAATCTGAAAACAAGAACTGAAATTAAAAATTCAATTGATGGGTCTAATACATCATATACAATTATGAAGATACTTAATTAACTGGAATATTCTCAGCAATATCTGTCAAAATAAAATGATAGAAAATACAGAGAAGAAGGTAAAAGATGTAGAGAATACAGTGAGAATTTCTAATATTTTGAGTTCTAAAAAGAAAAGAGAGAAATAAGGCTGAAGAAAAAGAGGAGAGATATAATCAGGCTGAAACAAATTTTGATGTGAGAATAGCTGAGAACTTTCTAAAGCTGGAGAAAGACATCAAGCTACTATTTAAGAACCACACAAATACCAGGAAGAATAGCTGAAAAACAAATCTACACTGAGATACTAAGTGATAAAAATGTGGAAACCTCAAAATGGAGAAAAAATCTTAAAGTCAGTCATAGAAAGATGCTACCTTTAAAAGGGCAACAAAAGACAGACAGCTAACTGCTCAGCAGAAACAAAGGACCTCACCTAGCAATGAAATTTAACACCTAGAAATCGAAGTGTTAAAATATCTGTCATTTTTACATCTTCTGAAGTTGATGGGTAAAAAAACATACTTTTACATTAACACATGAGATAATTCCTCAGTAACAGACATGTTAAAATAAATACTAAACGGTATTCTTCAGGCAGAGGGAAAAAAAATCCACAGGAAAGCTTGGAAATGTAGGAAGAATTGAAAAGCAATGGAAACACTAATGTAATAAGGCGTCTGGCTCCATGTTTTGATGTTTGACTGCTGAAAGCTTTTAAGCTTCATTCCCTCCCTCTTCTTCCGTTCCACGTCTGAGCAAGCTAATAAAAAAGCCTGGGTACTCCCTCTTTTGACGCCAGTAAAAGATTTAAACCATTCAAACCTCTACTTATACAGTAGAAACCTCATCCCAGACCTACTCTCTAATTACCGTAAAAACCAGTCTCCTTTTCCTAATCTATCAAGATATTTTTGGACTAGTTTGGGAGGTCTACCCTGCTCTTCCCAGACTAATAAACCTTTTCATATTCTCTTGATATGTGTGTAGCATAATCACTTTCAACCTCCAAACCAAAATTTGGGTGAGGTGCCATCCCACTTCTGATGGGTGGTCACAACAACTAGTAAGCTAGTAAATCAAAATAATCATTGACTGTGCAAAAAAATCATAATAGTGTTTTATTGAGTTTTTAATATCTATACATAAAATACAAACTAATGATATTTATTTCAAATGGAGAATAAATGGAATTAAATTATTCAAATTAAAATGGGAATAAATAAAATTAAATTATTCTAATATCTTTCATCTATTTGCATCATCTGGGTAGAGTTTCAAATAACCAATTAGTATTAGATTTTGATAAGTTAAGAGCATATGCTATCATTTCTAGACTAAGTACAGAAAGAATAGTAAGAGAATATATAGCTTTTGAGGAAATAGAGGGAAGATGGAATAATTTTAAAAATTATCTATCTAAACAAAGGCTAGAAAAGAGAGGAAAAAAGCAAAGCGGTAAGGAAACAGAAAGATCACAACAGAATGGTAGATTCAAATTCAAATATATCAGTAATTACATTAAATGTAAATAGACTGTTCCAATATCTAAATCTATAAAGAAAAACATTACTAACTGCATTTTAAAATTATGATTCTGTTTACAAAGGACATATATAAAATATGTAGATATAAAAAGTTATAAAATATTTGCCAAACAAAAATCATTGTAACAATAATATCATGTAAAGTGGAGTTTAAGCAAAAAGTTAAAAGGACATTTGATAACAATACTGTATTTGTATGTATCTAATAAAATAGCCTTCAAAGAAAGCAACAATTGACAGCAAAAAGAGATAGAGAAACCCACAATTATAGTGTAAGATTATAACATATATCTTTTTATAAAAATTAAGCAAGCAGACAGAAAATCAATTAGGATACAGTAGAATAACACAAAAAGCAAATGACCTAATTAATATGCATAAAAGGAAATATTTTAAACCAAAAAAAGTTCATTTTTTTCAAGTACACTTGGAACATTACAAAATTTATTATATAATTGGCCACAAAGTAAGGTTCCACAAATTTTAAAGAACTGAAGTTATAGAGTGTATCTGTGGTTGCAATGTAATTAAGTTGGAAATTGAAAAAAAAAAATGTTGCTGGAATACTCTTGTATGTTCAAGTAAGCCATGGTTCAATGAAGAGAACATACTGAAAATTATAAAATAATAGGCAGATAGGCAGAGGCAGGAGAATCACTTGAGTCCAGGAGTTCAAGACCAACCTGGGCAACGCAGCGAGACCCTGTCTCTAAATAATAATAATTATTATTATTATATTGTAAAATATAGAAATTACTAAATATCAAAATAACTAGGATACAGAAAAAGTCATGTAGGAAAAACTTTAGTGTGTTAGAAGTATGCATTTTTTAAAATTTCATAATCAATAAACTATGCATCTATCTCAAAAAATTAGAAAGCAACAAAACAAGATCCAAAGAGAATAGAAAGAGGAAATAAAATTAACAGCAGAAAACAATGATACTGAAACTGAACAATAGAGAAAATCAATGAAATTCAGATATTGTTCCTTTGAGAAGATTAGTAAAAGCCAAATACTTATATTGCTATTAATGAAGAAAAAAGGAAAAGGCACAAAAATTAACAGTAATAAAAACAAAACATCACTACAGATTCTACAGACATTGTAAGATTACAAGACGAGATCATGAAGAACTTTTTCCCAAATAAACTTGAAAATGTTGACAATGAAAATATCTAACAATATTACTTTACAAAACTAACACAAGAAGAAATATAAAATTTGAATAGTCCTATACTCTTTCATATTACTCTTTTTATTTAATAGTGAATTCAACCAAACATTTAAGGAAGAAATAAATTCAAACTCTTCCAGAGGCTACAGAAGGGGGAACACACTGTATCTTCTTTAACAAGACCAGAGTAACTTTGATATTAAAATCTAACAAGGATATTAAGAAAAAAATTACAGATAATCACACTAATGACTGTAGATATAAGAATTTCAAACAAATTGCTAGCAAACCTAAACCAGTAATATGCATTTACTAGTTTATCTAGGAATTTGAGATTGGTATATTAAAACAGTGATTAGTGTAATTCTTTACATTAGCATAAAAAAGAAAAAAGTCATATGATCTAAATAGATGGAGAAAAGGCATTTGATAAAATTGAGCAACAATTCATTATTAAAAGCCCTTAGCAAACTAAACTAGGAGAGAGGTTCCTTAACTCAATAAAGGGCATGTAAAAAACAAATAAACACAAACAAGTCAAACAACAACAAAATTTCTATAGCAAAACATCAGTTTAATAGTAAATGTTGAAAGCTTTTACTTTGAAATCTGAATTTGGACAAGAATGCCAGCAGTCACTCATTTTATTTAACATTGTATAGGTACACAATGTAACAAGGCAAGAAGAAATATAAGGCAATGGATTTAAAAAGAAAAAATAAAACTAGTATTCACAGAAAAGTATGACTGCTTACATACAAAATCCAAAAAAGGTATGTATACAATTTTAAAATTTATATATGGATTACAGAAGAATGTTGAGTATAGGTTAATATAACCTTTTTTTAAAAAAAGAAGTACACATTTTATGCCAGCCAGCAACAAATATTTAAAAACCAAAACTTAAAAAGTTTACATTTATATATAAATGTTTTATACATTATATGTAAATATAATATATAATATAAAGATAATATTATACGTAAATATAAACAAGATGAGTAGGACATCACGAAAAAGGACTAGGAAAAAGAAAGGGAAATGAACTGATAAAGTATCATTGAGAAAAACTGAAGAAGACCTAAGTAAATGGAGAAATGTATCATGTTCATGGGCTCAGCAACTCACTATTGTAAACATGTCAATTTTCTTCAAGCTTCTATAAATTCAATGCAATCCAAATAAAAATAACTACAGTGGTGTTGTGTGCATATGTACATGTGTAATGATGGCCAAGGTTATTAGCGGGGTGTAGGAGCTAGCTTATACCAACTCATGAGGTGCACCAGTTCCTACTAGGGAGCCGACTGTTGAATATTCAGAAATTTTTGAACTGATTATTAAACCACTGTGGCTTGAAATCACCCATTGTGGGAGTAGTTACCCCCATGGAAATTGGCAAACACTACAAATCAAAGACTTTCTTCCCCCCAAGAGTCAGCTTGCCAGCACACCACCGAACTTATTCTAAAATCGACATGAAAAGGAAAAAACAAAAAGCAACAAAACAAAAGAATAGTTAAGACACATTGAAAAATAAAAATAAAGTGAAAACACGTGCTTTACCAGATATCACTACTTATTATAAAACAACAAGAATTAAGACAGTTTTATTCATGTTTCTGTCAAAGGTTTTAGTTATAATTTTTTTTTTTTTTTTTTTTTTTTTTTTTTTTTTTTTTGTTGAGACGGAGTTTCGCTCTGTCGCCCAGGCTGGAGTGCAGTGGCCGGATCTCAGCTCACTGCAAGCTCCGCCTCCCGGGTTTACGCCATTCTCCTGCCTCAGCCTCCCGAGTAGCTGGGACTACAGGCGCCCGCCACCTCGCCCGGCTAGTTTTCTGTATTTTTTTTTTAGTAGAGACGGGGTTTCACCGTGTTAGCCAGGGTGGTCTTGATCTCCTGACCTCGTGATCCGCCCGTCTCGGCCTCCCAAAGTGCTGGGATTACAGGCTTGAGCCACCGCGCCCGGCCGGTTTTAGTTATAATTTTTTAAAGGTTAAGAAATATTCATCTCTATAGCACCTATAGTCATCTCACACATCATATGAATCTCACCCTTTGAACAGCAGTCAATATTTCTTGTGTTGGCTCACTCCTTTTTATTAATTAATTTTCTATAACTGCAATTATTTATAAATAGAAGGTACTTAATAAACATTAAAATAAACATATAATATTTTAAAAGTAAGAATTGTTCATTTATAAACCACTTAAAATGTTCTAACATACCACCAGCAGTAATCTGGGAAGCCTGGTATCAGGGTTAAATTACTTCTGTTTTAATTTGTCTGTTTCTCCCAACTCTCCTCTTACCAAGGACCAGACTCAAAAAGTGCTGCAGTCAGAAATGAGTCTGTCTCTGCTGTTCCGGGCTCTGCCCACAGGGAAGGACCAACCTCTCTAACTTTAAAGCCTGTTTCTAACTCTGGTCCAAAGACCTCTGCCAGGTCTGTAAACTGTTCCTGCTCACAGAGAGCGGAGACCACAAAGATAAACCCACCAGGTAGAAGGGAATGGTTTAAGTATATTGCAGATGGTTGGTAATACCTACTTCCCATTTGTTTTCCATAACAAAAGAGACACATTTCTAGTTTTTGTGTGGTTCCAGACAGCACTGCATTCTTTGGAAATTCCAAGTTATTTCAATAATATCTTGAAAACGTGACTACCTGAGGTCAACCTACTACAATGGCACAAATGTTGATTCTCATCCTCTATCCCATTAGCCTTTGCTTGCTTTGTTTCTTAGGATAGCCATCTGAATCTATTAGTTCAAATTTCAAGGTTGAACCTTGACTAAGTTATTCACATGGGTTCTTAAAATGAACTACCACTTGACAGTGATTTATTCTGCATGCTACTGTTCATCTCCTACCTCAATAGGATCCTCCCTAAACCACCAAAGGTATAGTTCTTGGGGAAAAGTAAATAGTCATTGTCAAATTGATTCTCTCTCTCTTCCTTTCCCCTTCCCTCTTTCTTTCAAACACAAACACAGAAACTGATTAAACTGATTTCTATTTACAACTATAAAACTAACAATATTCAATTTCTTTAGCATATAAATCAAGTAACTAGAAAACACTTTACAAATAACCCAATATGAAAGGTGAGCACCCTAATTGTGCCACTTGTCTAGACAAGGATCTTATAATTTTTCCAACCATTAATTCATTAATTGACTAATATGTATTCAGCACTGTTACATATTTTTGAGGATAAAAACATAAAAAATATACCACAGGGCTTCAATGTGTTTGCAACCTTTATATGCCTTCAATGTGTTTATGTAGGCAGCAATGCAAGATGATGTTCTATAATTATACAATAAGTTTGATAATGCAGACTACAAGTGTTGTACTATCATGAATAATTACAATGTTGGCAATATTTTCCCCATTCCTCAGAAAGAGGCAGTATTATTATTCTTAACCTATAGGCAAGGGTTAGGAAATTTAAGTAATTTGCCAAGTACTAGACAGTGTTTGGCAAGGCCAAGACTAGACCATATGTAACTGCAAATCTCATGCTTTTTTCTATGTGTTCTCTCATAAGACTTTGCACAGTGTTGAACACATAGTAGATGCATAGTAATTGAAGATTTAAAGACATGAAAAGTTCACTTTGAAATAAGTACAGATAAGATCTATAAAAGACAGGCTGATTTGTGTAATTGACTAGATAGAGTATTATATTCTCAATGTGGGTTCCCCCATAAACAGAGTCTTAGCTAAGGACTTGCATGAAGAAGTGAGCCAGAAACAGGAGTCGGGAGCTGGGAGAGTCATAGATGGGAAAAAAGAAAGGTCAATATAAAGGTTCAATATCAAGTTTCTAGCTGTGGAAAATGGGTTTGATCTGCCAGACCACCTGGAAAGTATTCAGAATGCCTGAGATGCATTCAATGTCTCCCTTCATCCATTGGCTGAGGGTTCCTCCAAGAGGCAGTAAAGACCCACACTTCCTGGTTTCTGGCCTTGCTAGAAGGCTCCTACCTGGAAACTAGCCTGAGACAAAAAGCAGAAGGCAAGCATTTGCACTGAACTCTCTGTTCTAATTACAGCTGAAATCAGAGATGGGCCAGTGAGATGGAATATGATGTACCAGAGGTATGTGCTGCAGTTATATTGAATTACTAAAGATTTTTTTAAATGGCTTGCAAAAGGTTCCAAAAATAATGGTTTTACCTTCTGATGTCAATTTGAATGATTTTGATAAAATTTACCTAAAAACACTCTATCTTAAATTTAATTTGTGGTTTAATTTGAAACACAACGGAAGCCAATCTACTTAACAGGTGGAAATCTTTCTCTAATTTGAATAAACTTTAATGAAATTCGATACAAGTGTGCATTTATTCATTTAATGTTTATAGAACACCTGTTCTAAGACAGGAGGTATTTACAATGTTTAATCTGACATGAACCCTACCCTCAATTAGTTTAGGGTCATTTAGGTTAATCACATCAAGAGACATTGTTGGTCATTGCTAATTCCATAGAAACTAGCAAAAGCAAAACACTGGGGTGAGCTAGATGCCTAGAGGATAGCGCACATATAGGGTCTGGGTCCAGGCTACCAGAGGGAAAAGGATCTCTGGAGAGTGCAGTAACTAACAGATAATAGATAAGGAGGGGTCAGATAAGCACAATATAAAACCACGATGACATAGGGAGTTAGGAGCCTTGCAACACATTATGCAGAATAACACGCTAAAAAAAGCAGGCAGGCAGCTGTTCGGTATCAGTAGGTAGCAGGACTGGAGGCTGAGCAGGTTACCAAGAATATGACTCAGTCATAGGAATCAAGAATATTTTTAAACCCATAAGGACACTTCAAGTTGTTGAAAGCTGTACCAGAGGTACAAATCTCAGTGACTTATTACAACGAAATGTTTCTCTCTCAAGCTATATGTCAGTGATGGGTTGGCTGGGATCTCTGTTCCATGTGGTCCTCCCTCCAGGATCAGGCAGATACAGAAGCTGCCATCTGGGGAATTACCAGATGCTGTGATGGGGGAAGAGAAGTGGGACGAATTAACACACTAGGCCTTAAGCCTTCAGTCTGGAAGTGCTTTATACTACTTCTGCCCACATTCCATTGGCCAAAACATGTCATATGACCAAATGTAACTTCAAAGGGACTGGGGAAATCATATCCTCTTACAAGATGTCTGTGGAAAGACTGAGGCCAACCACACAAGTCTTACCCCTGCAAAATGAAAGGGTGAATAAATTCCGTACATATACAAACATATAAATCTTTCAACAGACAAAGACAATGTTGAGATAGGTTCTGAATGTGTTCCAAACTAAACCGTAATTCAAAATATTGACACAATGAAAACATTCCACAGAACTGTCTTTTATCATAGGTCCCTTGTCTCTCTCTTAAAAACCATATACTTGACAAGTTTATTTTATATTCAGAAAGTATAAGCACTTTGGGATGCTGAGGTGGGCAACTCACCTGAGGTCAGGAGTTCAAGACCAGCCTGGCCAACATGGTGAAACCCCGTCCCTACTAAAAATACAAAATTTAGCCAGGCATGATGGCGTGTACCTACAATCCCAGCTACTCGGGAGGCTGAGGCAGGAGAATCACTTGAACCTGGGAGGTGAAGGTTGCAGTTAGCCAAGATCCCACCACTGCACTCCAGCCTGGGCAACAGAACGAGACTCCATCTCAAAAAAAAAAAAAGGAAAAGAAAAGAAAAGAAAAAGAAAGAAAGTAGAGGCTCAATATCAAACATCGTCCTCTAAGTTGTCAACTGTAAGCCAACATATCTGTAGCTCCTTCTTTGCATGAGAAAGAACAAGGGAGGCTGCTTATAGTGCTTGATTGGTGGGAATAATGGAAGGGATTAGGCCTCAGTAAGTTTGGGGGATAGACATAAATAGAGTAAAAGGTACAGTCCTAAAGGGTTTCCCTCTTCTGATTCTTCCATTGTTCATCAGTTTCAATATGTAGACCTTGATTAGTAGGGCAGAGAAGTCAAGGAAACAAGGCCTCAGGCTCATATATACTTAGGCTTAGCTATGACCACAAAAGGCAAAAATGTCAAATTCAGAATGGTCCATCTCCTCATCATCCTCAGTCTACATTCTTTCATTTTAAATATTTTTTTAAAGAAAAACTACTCTACAAATAAAAAAGAAAGATTAGAGCTTGCAAAAGGACAAATCCACTGCCTCTCACATGTTTGTTTCTAGATATGATTTCTAATTTTATTGCCTCTTGCTGACTTTCAGCAGCATTCATTGCTTTTCCCCCAAAACATCTTAATGTTAAGTATGTTTTTAAAAATTCTAGTGTTGACCCAGAAGAGCCTTTCCCCTCTATTAAATTACTAACACATTGATCTCTTCCAAGTCTTTACAGAAATGAAACAAGAAATTGGTTTATACCTATCAACACTTGTGTTTCTCTGTGGTCCTTGAACTCATTCATGCTTTTTGAATAAATTCCCAAGTCCCATAAACTATTCTCCCTTTACATTCTCCTTAATCTGCACATACTCCCAGCTTTTAGTATGGTTGAAAACCCCCTTTCTTCTTCTTCTTCTTTCTTCTTTCTTCTTCATTTATTTATTTTTTTGAGATGGAATTTCGGTCTTGTTGCCCAGGTTGGAGTGCCATGGTGCGAGCTCAGCTCACCGCAACCTCCACCTCCCGGGTTCAAGCGATTCTTCTGCCTCAGCCTCCTGAGTAGCTGGGATTATAGGCATTCACCACCATGCCTGGCTAATTTTGTATTTTTAGTAGAGATGGAGTTTCTCTATGTTGGTGAGGCTGGTCTCGAACTCCCGATCTCAGGTGATCCACTCACCTTGGCCTCTGAAAGTGCTGGGATTACAGGCATGAGCCACCGTGCCCAGCCATCCTTTCTTCTTAAAACTTTCTGTTCATTTGGCTCCTACGACAATGTGCAATCCAGATTCTTTTTCTCCTTCTCTGTCATTAATGGCCTCTTTCCTTATCCTGATTATTTAAAAGGGTAAAAATTCTTTAAGGCTCTGTTCTAATGTGTTTTCTTTCTGGACCACATAATCTCTCCCAAGCCTTCAAATATGACCTCTGTGTAAAAGGCACTGAAATTGGTATCATTAATCTTGACTTCTTTATAGAGTATGAGACACTTGCAAACACCTCTGAATATGTCACACATCCACTCAAAACTACACTGGGTTCTCAGAACAAAACTATGTATTGAACAAATTCTAAACTCTACATCTTACGCTAAGATTTAAGTCCTCCCTGATGCTGCTCCAATCTAATTTCTGACTAGTTCCTGTTCTAGTCCACATCAAGAATCCTATACTCCAGTGAAACAGAACTCCTCACTGTTCTTTAATTCCATTTCCTTTTTTTACTGTCTTTACCTGTGATTGTACTGTTTCTTCTACTGAGCATGCCTTCCTGATGTCCACACTGTACTCATGCTTTAACAGCAATGTTTTAAACTAGTTCAACCATTATGGAAAACAGTATGGCAATTTCTCAAGGATCTAGAACTAGATGTACCATATGACCCAGCCATCCCACTACTGGGTATATACCCAAAGGATTATAAATCATGCTGCTATAAGGACACATGCACACGTATGTTTATTGCAGCACTATTCACAATAGCAAAGACTTGGAATCAACCCAAATGTCCATCTGTGACAGACTTGATTAAGAAAATGTGGCACATATACACCATGGAATACTATGCAGCCATCAAAAAGGATGAGTTTGCGTCCTTTGTAGGGACATGGATGCAGCTGGAAACCATCATTCTTAGCAAACTATCACAAGAACAGAAAACCAAACACCACATGTTCTCACTCATAGGTGGGAACTGAACAATGAGATCACTTGGACTCAGGAAGGGGAACATCACACATCGGGGCCTATCATGGGGAGGGGGGAAGGGGGAGGGATTGCATTGGGAGTTATACCTGATATAAATGATGAATTGATGGGTGCTGATGAGTTGATGGGTGCAGCACACCAACATGGCACAAGTATACATATGTAACAAACCTGCACGTTGTGCACATGTACCCTAGAACTTAAAGTATAATTAAAAAAAAAAAGTTTCACAAACTTCAAAACTAAACAAAGTGCAAACCATATGTGAATACATCATAAAAGAAAGTCACCTGCAGCAGACAGATGTTCCATTGAGCATTCTGTTTATATATGTCCAGAATGTTGGCAAAACCTCGAGCATGTTCATAACAAACCTTTTGTCTCCTCGGTTGCTGTGTCTCTGCACTCTTCTTGCTTTTTCAGAGAAGAAATTTTCCTTTTAATACTTTCAAATTCCCTCATAAAGTCACCTCCTGCCAAACCTTTCTATATACCATTTCCTAGGAAATAATCAAGCTTTCTCCCCCTTTCTGAGGAAATGTAAGAAGCTATTTGCTTCTGTTTCTCCCTTCCTTTGCAAGAGTGTCTTCTCCCCTTTTTCTCTATGCCTCTCCCCTCTTCAATCTTACTCAGCATTTGATGTGACACAGAACACACTGTCACACATCAGCAGCCACCTGCAGTGACAACTTTATTTCTCTATCTTATTTTTCTCTGGCCTACATATAAACAAATACATTGACATAGCATTCAGATTAAACGTCAAAGGCACTCTCTTATGTAATATACATATGTACACACACGTTCAGAACTTTTAAGTCACTAGCTAATTCTAGACTCATAATTTTACTTTTGATCTTCTCTCCCCAGATAGGTTAATTCATGACCCGTAAAACCACTCTGAGCATATCCACCAGGGGAAGTCATCTTGATTTCATCTCTATGCCCCAGGAGAAAATTAGAGTGCGTGTGAGAAGGCCAAAGGTCCAGGTTGCGGAAAAGTATTCATTGCAGCAATGTCTCCAAAGGAGGGAGTAGGGTGATAAGGCCACTTCACTTTTTTATTCTTTTGTTGATTTCCCTTTGGACTTGTCAAATGAAGTGCTGAGATGAGCCCTCTCCTTCCTACAGCTCAACAATAGAAGTGAAGATGCCACAAACACTCCCAGGATAAAGGAGATAAGACCCAATGGGGGAAAAGGGGGAAAGTGCATTGGTGTTTATGGAATCCATTGCTGGAGGCCCAACTTGGACAATGAACCACATTTGTGTCACTACAATGGCAGCCTTCTTTTTCTAACCTTTGGGTAATGAAAGGCTCCAAACCCAGATTTCTGCAAAATGAGTAAACAAGTCTGATTTCTCTCAGGTTGACTCATTTTACAACTGTGTTTATGAGTTAGAAATAGATGTGCAACCAACCATGGAAAATGGGCTTGATGATGATCAAATGTGTTGTTATGCACATAACCA
Source organism: Trachypithecus francoisi (assembly GCF_009764315.1). NCBI lineage: Eukaryota > Metazoa > Chordata > Mammalia > Primates > Cercopithecidae > Trachypithecus > Trachypithecus francoisi. Next base: position 128,512,565 of record NW_022681453.1, on the reverse strand, counting down.
CAGAGTGGCAGAGGGGTTTGATAATACATTAGAGTGTGGTTAAAAAAAAAAAAAAAAACAGGTACGGAGAAATCAAAAGTCCTACATTTCAAGCCTGCCTCTGCCATCTACGAACTTAATAACCTCAAACAAGTTAATTTAACATCTTTAGTTTTCTCAATTAGAAAAAACAGAGGTAAGAATATGTATTTCATATGGTAGTCATGAGAATGAAGTGAGATGGCATCAATGAAAGTGCCTGGTGGTGGGCAAGGATGATGGGGTTGCTTCCAGCTGTACGCACTGCCCCCTACTCTGGCCTTCCCCATCCTCCACGGTGTGTCATTTCTATCACAAGTGGGGAGGCAGAGTGCACAGAGATCCTCCTCAGGGATCTGGTGAGGACTGAAGAGAGCATCCAGGGTGGACTTGGCACTGATGACTCAGTACACACTTGTTCTCATTCTCGTTTGAACTGTGAACTAATATTGGTCAAGATCTTCAAGGTGAAAATATGATACAAGTCTTTAGAAGTTGTTTATATACCCAGTTTTTCCTGCAGTGTGCCATCCTCTCATTCACCATCACATCTAACACTTTATCAAGTGCTGTTGAGTTTTGCTTCCAAAACACACTTTAAATTTATTCACTTCTTACATCTCTGTTGCCCCTTTCAATCATTTTTCATGAGGAATCTAGAGTGGCATTTTGAAGACGAAAATATGGAAATAAAGATAGTGAAACGAAGCCCAATTGCAACATATTGCTATCACAACACTTGAAATAGTAAAATAAAACCACCAACGATAACAAAATAAAACTTTCCAAAAATTGTCAACAGCAAACAAACTAGCTAAGGGTTACAACCATATACCATATGTTTCAAAAATAATGTATAAGAAAAAGCATTGTGACAAATCTTTCACCTTGCAGAGCTGGAAAGGGAGGGTCTGCAAATCCCAGGAATTTTCATTAATAACTCCTGCCCCCCAATTAGTAGAGATGTGGACTGAGATGAGTGGGTGGCTTAGGAAAGAGTCAAAGTGAAACCTTCTGGTGTGAATCCAAGCTGCTCAGCAGACACAGGTGAGCAAGGCTATTGTTTTTTTGGTTTCCATACTGAAGAAGGGTCAAGGTGTGAAATGTAGCACCTCTGCTGTGATGGTAAAATAAACTCTGGGTAGGACATTTAATGAGATATTAGGAAAAAGAGCAAAGTTCTGTCATTCAAGGTCACAGAATAGTTTTCTTCTATTACCCTCCCTCACCTCACCACTTTCAAACTACAGAAAAATGGACCAGAGAGAAGTATTCCAACTCTCTAATTGTAGCTTGGAGAGGAAAAAAAAAACAGTTCTGAAATACAGTGGGAAAGAAATAAAGAAGAACTTAGTCATACAAATTCAGGGTAAATGAATGTCTGAATAGAAATGCTTATGTTAATCACAGGCAAGAGGAGAAACTGCAAGGCAGCAATACAAACGAGATACAGCAAATAAACATATCCATGAACATCTAACAAAGAAGAAGAGAAAAACAAATGATAGAGCATAGCATACTGAAGACAGAAGAAAAACCCAACCTGGAAGAAAACATAGCCCAAAGAAAAGTCAAACATTCCTCACAAAAGCTTTGAGTTATAAAAGAATTTAATAAGTGAACGAATATAGTGAAACAAAAGCTCAAAAATAAGAAAAAGTGGGCTGGGTGCAGTGGCTCATGCCTGTAATCACTTTGGGAGGCCGAGGCGGGCGGATCACGAGGTCAGGAGTTCGAGACCAGTCTGGCCAACATAGTGAAACCCTGTCTCTACTAAAAATACACAAAAAATTAGCTGGGTGTGGTGGTGTGCACCTGTAATCCCAGCTACTCAGGAGGCTGAGGCAGGAGAATCATGTGAACCCAGGAGGTGGAGGTTGCAGTGAGCCAAGATCGTGCCACTGCACTCCAGCCTGGGTGACAGAATGAGACTCTGTCTCAAAAAAAAAAAAAGAAAGAAAAAGAAAAAAAGAAAAAGTGGAGGAAAAAACAGGCTACAAGAATCCAAACAATACTATTACAGAACAACAGCAAAAAAATTAATGATCCCTGACTGACTCTCCAGGCTCATCTTTCACAGCCTCTCACCTTTATGTTCTCTGAGCCCTTTGAAAATAGCCAGGGCCTCCACACTGACTGCCTCTTTTCTCTTCTCTTTATCTGCTACTTTCTACTCATTTTTACTTGCTTAGCTTTAGGTTAATTAAAAAAAAAAAAAACCTTACTTTCTAGTCCAGATTAAGTCTTCTGTCTATACTCTTGAATAAAATTCATTTTTTTCTTCATAATATCAATAGCTATTTGGAATTCAGTATTTGTATGATTCTATGCCTACTATCTATCTCCTCATTAAACTGTAAGCTCCATGAAGGCAGGGACCCTGTCTATCTTTTACACTACTGTATCTCCACCAGCCTTGTGCCCAGCACATAGTAAGTACTCAATAAATGCTTATTGATTGATCCAATGGATGAGCAAAAAACAAGTATATTTGGGAAAAACAGGAGGCTGCAATATGATGGCCACACTAGAGTTTTTGTGACTGTCCTGGACCCTTTTAAAGAGAGGGTCCAGCATTTGATGCAACACACTAACAGGAGAGAGAAGTGAGCTTGAGTTTTGAGAAGAGTATAGTTCTTTGTTACATCCACAAGCCCAGTTGAAAGTTCTTGCTTGACAGTAAACTGATTAAAGCTGGATTTTCAAACTGTATTGGTCCTATAAGCAGAGGTGACTGATAGATAAAAGTGGTCTATTGGAAGAAGCAGTCTCATATGCTTTTTTATTGTGGAAAGATAATTATGCCTAAAGAATGGAAGAGTAAAAAGAGCCAGAACAAGGATGCAATGCAATGCACACGTGTAGAAAAGAGCAGCATTGGCAGACCTGGCTGAAAACAAAAATAAAGGTAAAAATCTAATGTTCAACTTACAACCTGAAGCAAATGGTCCCTGTTTTCTACATTAACATCTCCAAACTAATATGGATGTCACCACATAATCACCTAGTAAGCAAAATGAAAGGATGTATGATATCCTATATTTCTACAGATAAACTGAGTGGACTGTTCACTTTTTAAAGGGATCGTTCATTTAAAAAAAACCAGATTCATTGAAATAGGAAGCTCTCCTAACAACTTAAATGAATCTATTTTTAAAATTTGATTTATTTTTACAGCCATGTCTTTACTGAGTAACTGTAGTTGTGGTGTAAGACTGAGTAGGGGATGGCACAGGCATTAATGAAAAGTCAGAGCACATTTTGACTAGCACTTTGGGAGGCTGAGGTGGGCAGATCACGAGGTCAGGAGTTCGAGACCAGCCTGGCCAACATGGTGAAACCCCAACTCTACTAAAAATACAAAAATTAGCTTGGCGTGGTGGCATGCGCCTATAATCCCAGCTACTCGGGAGGCTGAGGCAAGAGATTTGTTTGAACCTGGGAGGCGGAGGTTGCAGTGAGTCAAGATCACACCATTACACTCCAGCCTGGGTGACAGGGCGAAACTCCATCTCAAAAAAAAGAAAAAAAAAAAACAAATTGAAACAGATGTAACCACAGAAGACAGAAGAAATATTTCTGCACTGTTTTTCAATAGGAAATTGATGCTTCTGGGAAAGGAGGAAGTTCAAGGGGGACTAGGAAAGAAACACAGGAAGGTTTCAAAGGTGGTACTAATGAGACATGGGTCATCATCTTACATCTTTGTTCTTACATTCAAAGTGCTTTTAATTTTTTCATGCTTTGTCTCTCTTATGAGATGCTGCTTTACAGAGCTGTTTGACAGAAGTGCAATTATGAGACAAATATACATCTCATTTTTTATTTTGGGGTGAAATACTCCATATAAGAAATAAGGAACCTAAAATTTTGGAATGACAATGATGAAACTATTACTGATAACTAATATATGAATGCTTACTGTGTTCTAGGTAATGCTTTTCTCATTTAATTCTTCAACCATCAGATATGGGCAACTACCACTTTTACAGAAGAAAAAAAATAGGCATAGAGCAGTTAGTTAACTTGTCCAAAGTAACTGATAAAGTCAGGATGAATATAGCTACCACCTTTCTCAAATGTATATCCTCAGCCTGGATATAATCCAAATATATATACTTAAAGTACTTAAGTACCCATGCCTCTTTGGTCTCACCCCATGAGGTTTTAATCTATCTAACCTACATCTATCTCATCTATCTACATCTATCTCATCCTCACCCTGTGATTACACTGAGCAACCAGAGCTGACAATCACTGCATTACCTTAAGAACAGACATTAGGTCTTGATTAGCATTTAGCACCTAATGAATGCTAGGTACTGAATGCTACCTAATAACATTCATTACATACTGAATGCTAATCAAGACTGCCCTTTACCCCGACTCAAATTTAGAAAACCAGATTGACGATCCTCTAGCCTCTTGTCATCCAAAATGTGGATTGTTGAACTGCAGCATCACATCTTCTGGGAAGTTGAAGTTGGTGAACAAGCAGACTCTTGGACCCCACCCGAAGATCCCCAGGTGAATCACATGCATATTAAAGTTTCAGATGCATTATTCTACTCAGGATTCTAGGACTTCTATACAAATTGAAAAACAAGACAAATGCTTCTTATTTAACTGGAAAGTGCAAAAGTTCATATATTCAAACTGTGTAGACAAAGCCTCATTTCTTACTTTAATGTATTCTTTGTACCAAGAGTGAATATTGCTGCTATTGTGGGTTGTACGTGTTGGTACATTTAGAAGTAAAGATGATGTGGGATAGTGGTTGGGATTACAGGCTTGCTTGTCATGCGAATGTAAATTTAAATCTTAGTTGTATCACCGACTCACCGTGTAAATAGGGCAGTTCCTCATCTACAATATAGGATTGATCATGATACTTATGGGTCTTTGTGGGATTAAATGAGATTATGATTAGCACTCAGAGAGGGATGAAGAAATCAATATCTGTGAAATAATGTGAAGGGAAGAGCTTCTGACCATTTGCAGACTCCAAAACATTGACTTCAGATCTAATCCATCCACTGTGTTAGTCCACTGCTAATATACAAAGGTACTTCATCAAGAATATAATTGGGACCTTCATCTTTCATAACAAAATGGCATCCTTGCATGGAGTCTCCCTGGATTCATTAACAGAGATTGCCTACGCTTAAAGTTCTGTTCTCATAGGGTGTTCAAGGAGAAACTGACAACTAGCCTCTGAAACTTCATCCAAACTCTGGTAAAAGCTTGAGTGATTTGCTATAAGAGGAGAAAGTTGGATATATGTTGTTTTCATTTATTCTTCAAAGTATTCTAAGTTCTGTACAATTCAGACTTTATCTCCAGAAATTTTTATCAGGCTTGATTATCTCATTTTCCTGCTTCTATTCCCTTCATCACCACAGTATGTATTCTCAATTATATTTTTTCATATTGACTGCACATGACTAGCAGCTATTAAGTTGATCTGTGCTAAATTCTTTAAGAAGTTGGAGGACTAATTTATCTTCCCATAAAATGTACATATTTCCTTTTGTCAGAAAATAATTAAATAATTCATCATACCCACATTTTTGCCTCAGTTGCTAGGACATTCTGAAGTAAATGAGTTGATCCACAGTAGCATTATTAGTTCAAGTGGTTTATATATTTGGTATAAAATTATACTGACAGACATAAAAGAGGTTCAAATAAATAGAGATACTATATTATTGGATCACAAGACTCAATGCTATAAAAATGTCCATTATCTCTATATTATTCTGAAAACTAATAAAACCACTTAACTTCTGGGATATTTTTTCTAAAATTCTTAAAAATGATTAGAGGATGTCCAAAAAAGTTATTTTTTTTTTGAGACAGGGTCTCACTCTGTCACCCAGGTTGGAGTGCAGTGGTGCAATCACTGTTCACTGTAACTTTGACTTCTTGAGCTCGGGTGATCCTCCCACCTCAGCCTCCCGAGTAGCTGGGACTAGAGCTGCATGCCACCATATCTGGCTAGTGTGTGTGTGTCTGTGTGTGTGTGTGTTTTTTTTTTTTTTTTTTTTTTTTTTGAGGCGGAGTCTCGCTCTGTCGCCCGGACTGGAGTGCAGTGGCCGGATCTCAGCTCACTGCAAGCTCCGTCTCCCAGGTTTACGCCATTCTCCTGCCTCAGCCTCCTGAGTAGCTGGGACTACAGGCGCCCGCCACCGCGCCCGGCTAGTTTTTGTATTTTTAGTAGAGACGGGGTTTCACCGTGTTAGCCAGGATGGTCTCGATCTCCTGACCTCGTGATCCGCCCGTCTCGGCCTCCCAAAGTGCTGGGATTACAGGCTTGAGCCAGTGTGTGTGTGTTTTGTAGAAATAGGACTATTTAAAAATGAAACAGATGTAACTACAGAAGAAATATTTCTGACAATGTTTTCCAATGGGAAATTGGGGCTTCTGGGAAATGATGACATTTCACCATGTTGCCCAGGGTCAGAAAAGGTTATTTTTTAAATGACGTGGAGAGATTTCTTTTACTAAACAACATGTTACATAATAATAATAATTGAAAGAGTATGATACTGATGCTGGACTAGTTAAACTGATTAATGGAATTTAAGAAACAAATTTGAGTATATTTTTTAGAACAGCGGTCCCTAAACTCCTGGCCACAGACTGGTACCAGTCAATGGCCTGTTAGGAACCAGGCTGCAGGGCAGGGGAGCGGCGGGTAAGCGGCATTACCTCCTGAGCTCCAGCTCCTGTCAGATCAGCGTTGGCATTAGATTCTTATAGGAGCGCGAACCCTACTGTGAACTGCACATGAAAGGGATCTAGGTTGTATGCTCCTTATGAGAATCTAGCTAATGATCTGGGGTGGAACAGTTTCATCCTGAAAGCATCCCAAATCCCACTCCCATCTGTGGAAAAATTGTCTTCCATGAAACAGGTCCCTGGTGCCAAAAAGGTTGGGGACCGCTGTTTTAGAAGATACTAGCATACTAATAAGGTGCAATTTTTAATAAATCGATGTGTTAGGCTGTTCTTGCATTTTATAAAGAAATACTTAAGACCAGGTAATTTATAAAGAAAAGAGGTTTAATTGGCTCATCGTTCTGTGGCCTGGACAGGAATTGTGGTGCCGGTATCTGCTTATGGTAGGGGCTTCAGAAAGCTTACAGTCATAACAGAAGATGAGGGGGAGCCAGTGCATCACACGGTGAGAGTGGGAGCAAGAGGGCAAGGTGAGATGTGCCACACACTTTTAAACAACCAGATCGCATGAGAACTGCTCACTGTCCTGAGGACAGTACCAAACCTTTCATGAGGGATCTGCTCCCACGATCCCAAAACCTCCCACCAGGCCCCACCTCCAACACTGGGGATTACCTTCCAGCAAGAGATCTAGAGGGACAAATATCCAAACCATATCAAGTGATCAGAGCATCACTCAGTCAGTGATATTGAAATAGCCAAATATACATAAAGAAGAAAATAAAGTTCTATCTCTACCTCACACAAAAGTAAACTGCAGATGAATCAAAGGCAAGTATTCAATATAAAGTATGCCAATACTTTAAAATGTAGTTGAATTTTTACATAATCCCGAGACATGGAAAGGTGTTCTAACTATAATACCAATGGGACACAAAATAAAGAAAAAGTTTGACATGTTTTGCTATATTAACATTAAAAACTTCTGACTGAGAAAAGTACAATGAAACAATTAAAGGCATAAATTGACCTAAGGAAACAAATGTTTACCACACAGACAAAGGGTTACTGGCCATACATAAAGTGGTTTTAAAAAAAAAATGAACTACCTGATAGAAAATTGTCCAGTGAACAATGATAGGCACTTAGTGAACATAAAATGGCCAATAAACCAATTTTTAAAACTTCCATCTCAATAATAATCAAAGAAATACAGATGAAACACGTTCTTTTACACAAAAGCCTCTTAGATTATGGTTAAGAATTTGGGGAAGAAATAGAAACAAAAAAAAGAAGAAAATGAGAAAGTTATTACTGAACTAATACTAACACTAAAAATGCCCACTCATGAAATAGATTTAACAATCCTAAATAAAAATATCATATTCATTATTTTTTAGAAAATTTACATAATTTATACTTTCCTTGGAAATTATCATTTCATTAAAGTTTTAATTTTTATTAATATCAAATTACATGCTATATAATTTTAATTTAAACATTTCTCTCTTATTATTACCACCCCTTTTCCATTTATATACCTAGAAATTGTGTTTTATTACTTATTTTTCCTTAATCAACATAAACTGAAGTTTGCTTATCTTATTGGCCCTTTTGAATGAACTCTAGGATTATAACCTCAACCATTTTTTTCATTTTTCCTTCAATAATTACTGCCTTATTCTTCAGTAACGTCTGATGTTTTTTTCCTGCTTCTTTGATTCCTTTTAAAGTTTCTTTCTGTTTTTTTTTTTTTTTCTTTTTTGAGATGGAGACTCTCTCTTGTTGCCCAGGCTAGAGTGCCGTGGTGCGATCTCAGATCACTGCAAACTCGGCCTCCCAGGTTCAAGTGATTCTCCTGCCTCAGCCTCCCGAGTAGCTGGGATTACAGGTGCCTGCCACCAAGCCCAGCTAAATTTTTTTTGTATTTTCAGTAGAGAGAGGGTTTTACCATGTTGGCCAGGCTGGTTTTGAACTCCTGACCTCAAGTGATCCGCCCACCTCGGCCTGCTAAAGTGCTAGGATTATAAGCATGAGCCACTGCGCCTGGCCTTAAAATGTTTCATTCAAATGCTTAGTGCATTAATCCTTTTTTCTCTAATAATAAAAGTATTTAAATGTCTGAATTTTCCTCTGTGTGAACTTACAGCTGCATCTTATAAATGTTGATATGTATTAGCTTCATTAATTGCTAAAGTTTCTTTTTTTTTTTTTCTGGAGACGGAGTCTCATTTTGTCACCCAGGCTGGAGTGCAGTGGCTTGATCTTGGCTCACTGCAACCTCCGCCTCCCGGGTTCAGGCAATTCTCTGCCTCAGCCTCCCGCATAGCTGGGATCACAGGCGCCTGCCACCACGCCTGGCTAATTTTTGTATTTTTTAGTAGAGATGGGGTTTCACTATCTTGGCCAGGCTGGTCTTGAACGCCTGACCTCGGCCTCCCAAAGTGCTGGGATTACAGGCGTGAGCCACTGCACCCAGCCAGTTTTTAGTCCTTTAACAAACATTTTTGATAGCGTATTTACTCTTCTTGTGACTTCATATATTTATATTTTAAATTTCTAGTTTCATTGCATCAGAATCAAAGAATAAGTATTTATACTTTTTTGGCATTTATTTAAATGTTTTTTGCAATTTTTGTAACTTTCTTTTGCTATTTGAAAAACAGTATTCTCTGTGAGTGGTATATGAAGTTCCATGCATATTTAAACAATGTTATCAGTTATAGTGCTTAGCTCCTCTGCAATTTTGTCTTATCAAAGTCTCAGAGGTATGCAAGAGCCTTTTATGATTGGTTTTTTTTAATCCAAAATTTCTAAATGTATTGATTTATGTTTTTCAGTATTATGTTAGTGAATGCACATGGGGTATTATTGCTATAGGTGCCTTGCGGAGTATATATTTTATTTTATATTTTATTTTTAACTTTTATTTTAAGTTCAGGGGTCCATGTGCAGGTTAGTTGCATAGATAAACTTGTGTCATGGGGGTTTGTTGTAGAGTATTTCATCACCCAGGTATTAAGTCTAGTACTCATTAGTTATTTTTCCTGATCCTCTCCCTCCTCCCACCCTCCTTCCTCTGAAAGGCCCCACTGTGTGTTGTTCCCCTCTATGTGTCCATGTGTTCTCATCATTTAGGTTTCACTTATAAGTGAGAACGTGTGGTGTTTGGTTTTCAGTTCCTGAATTAGTTTGCTAAGGATAATGGCCTCCAGTACCATCCATGGTCCTTCAAAGGACATGATCTCATTCCTTTTTATGGCTGCATAGTATTCCATGGTGCATGTGTACCATATTTTCTTTATCCAGTCTATCATTACTGGGCATTTATGTTGATTCCATGTATATGCTATTGTGAACAGTGCTGCAATGAATATACACATGCATGTGTCTTTATAAGAGAACAATTTATGTTCTTTTGGGTATATATATCCAGTAATGGGATTGCTAGGTTGAACGGTATTTCTGTCTTCAGAATCACGACACTGTCTTCAAAAATGGTTGAAATAATTTGAGTTTATATTTTAACAATTTAAAATATGTGGGCTTTTTTCACTTTTCCTTTGTCTGATATCACTACCATTGTTTTTATATTTTCCTGGTTTTTCTTTGACCTTCCTTTTCTTTTTATCCTTTCTATATCTATTTTAGGTATGTCTCATAAACAACAAGTAGCTCGGTTACATTTTGAGATCCAATCTGAAGATATTTGTTTAATGATGGAGTTTAATTCGTCGGATTTATCACAATAGGTATATCATTTGGTCTCACTTCTATCATCTTATTTTTTTTGTTTCTTTTATATAGCCTTACCTTATTTCTCAGATTAAGCTGAAATGACCTTTACATTTAGATTATAATTATTATCTTACACATTTTTTACATCTGTGTTACAATTCACACCATATTAAGAACAATACAATTATTAATTCACTCAAATATTAATCACCTGCTCTGTACCACATGGTAGAGTGAATTCTACAGTAAACAAAACAGACATGGTCCTTGCTTTCAGGGTATTTTTCTTCTTAGAAGGTGAGAAGAAAAGACAAACAAATTAGAAAATACTTGGCCAGTGGCAATCACTACATAGTAAATTAAAGAAGCGGTGCCTACTTTAAATTTGAAGGGCAGGCAAGGTTGCTCTACAGAAGTGAGATCCATTTGAAGAGAAAGAGCCAGCTGAGTAAAGATCAGTAACGATTCTCCCAATGTTAGGGACAGGAAGGAAAGACACTGAGGTGGGGAAGAGTCAGTGAGTTTTAAAAATTGAAAGAAGCTGGAGCATATGTGGTAAGTGAGAAAGTGATAAAACGTGGCAGGGTCTAGATAAAGTAGGACTTTGTAAATTATAAGAAATAGTTTATTTCAAGTTCACTACAAAGCCATTGAAGAGTTTTAAGACTGTGGGGGTTTGGGGATTGTTTGTGTTTGGTTTTTGTTTTGTTTGTTTGTTTGAGGGGAAGGAGTAACATGATCTGATTTTGAATTGTAAAATGTCCCTCTGCTGCTGTGTGTGAATCTATTCTAGAAAAAGCAAGAGCATCACCAGGACAGATGATGGAGATGGCGAAAAGTTACCAGATATGTTTCGGATGAAGAGATGATAGGCTTGCTGATGGATTGAATTTGAGGGGAGTGAAGTCAAGAGCAGAATCAAATATAACACTTAGAGTGTTTTTTTCCAGCAATTTGGTAAATAGTGGTGGTATTTACTGAAATGTAAATCCCTGAAGGAGCGGACAGGTTTGATAGAGGTGCAGCAATTATAAGTTCTGTTCTGACTAATTTAAATTGAGATACTCATTGAGTGTCCATGAATGATATCCACTAGTCATTTGGGTATATAAGTTTAGAATTCTGGAGAAAACTTAAAGCAGAAATAGAGATGGGGCCAGGCACTGTGGCTCACGCCTGTAATCCCAGCACTTTGGGAGGCCAAGGTGGGCAGATCGCCTGAGGTCAGGAGTTTAAGACCAGCCTGGCCAACATGGTGAAACCCTGTCTCTACTAAAAAATACAAAAATTAGCCGGGCGTGGTGGTGTGCACCTGTAATCCCAGCTACTCAGGAGGCTGAGGCAGGAGAACCACTTGAACCTGGGAGGCAGAGGTTGCAGTGAGCCAAGATCACACCATTGTACTCCAGCCTCAGTGACAGAGTGAGACTCTATCTCAAAAATAATAACAATAGTAAAGGAAAAGAAAAGAAACAGAGATAGGGTTCACTGTGTATAACTGAAGAGAGAAGGCCCCTAAACCAGCACACTGGGGCACTCCGAAAATTGAAGGTTATGCAATTCTATTTGTAGAACATAATACAAACTCAAGTTTCTGGTCTATTGGTTAACTTTTCTCCCTTTCCAGGGCTGATGTAATATTTTCATCCTAATTTATATTTCTTTGTTTATTTCAATGGAAATCAGGAAAGGAAGATCATTAAATACTTAGGTTCAAATAACCATCTTGAATTAAGTCAATGTCAGATGAGTTGGAACTCATCTGAATGACTGCTGTCCATGCAAGAACTAAATTAAAAGTTTTTTGAAGAAATGAGTTTATTTGCTGATGAGCTTTACATCTAAGAAGAGGCTCAAAGCAGCTCTGCTGAATATATGAATAAAAGATCCAGCCTGGGTTTGGTGGCTCATTCCTGAAATTCCAACAATTTGGGAGGCTGAGGCAGAAGGATCACTTGAGGCCAGGAGTTCAAGACCAGCTTGGGCAACATGGCAAGACCCTGTCTCTACAAAATTTTTTTTTAAAAAAATTATTCAGCAAGGTGGCATGTGCCTGTGATCCCAGCTACTCAGGAGAGGCTGAGGTGGGCAAATCACTCGAGCCCAGGAGCTCAAGACTGCAGTAAGCTGTGACCGTGCCACTGCACTGCAACCTGGGGGACAGAGTAAGGCTCTGTCAAAAAAAAAAAAAAAAAATCCAGTGGATGAATTGTCAGACTTTGTGGTATCAAATTCAAACTTTTCCACAGTTCAGTCTTTCAACAGACCAGCCAAAGTAAGGATATCTTTAGAGCACAATGGTCTGCTTCCACCAACTACTAGCTAGTTACCTAACTTCTCTTCTTTAATAAGATGGTAATAATGGTCTAACACCTCAGTTGACCCTGAATGTTACAGGGGTTAGGAGTGCTGACAAAAACCCACACGTAATTTATGACTCCTCATAAGTAACTCCTCAGAAACCTATTTACAAATAGCATACTGTTGACCAGAAGCCTTACCAACAACATAAACAGTTGGTTAACACATACTTTGTATGTTATACATATTATGTATGGTATTCCTACAATAAAATAAGCTAGAGAAAATAAAATCATAAGGAAGAGAAAATATATTTACTATTCATTAAGTGGAAGTGAATCATCATAAAGGTCTTCACCCTTGTTGTCTTCACATTAAGTAGGCTGAAGAGGAGGAGAAGAAGCAGGGGTTGGTCTTGCTGTCTTGGGGTGGTAGAGGCAGAAGAAAATCTGTGTGGAAGTGGACCCACACAGTTCAAACCCATATTGTTCAAGGGTCAACTGCACTACTGATTTTAGTAATATTTAACAACTACTAATAAAAATAATAGGGGCTGGGTGTGGTGGCTCATGCCTGTAATCCCAGCACTTTGGGAGGCCAAGGCGGGCAGATCACGAGGTCAGGAGATCGAGACCACAGTGAAACCCCATCACCACTAAAAATACAAAAAAATTAGCCAGGTGTGGTGGCGGGTGTCTGTAGTCCCAGCTACTTGGGAGGCTGAGGCAGGAGAATGGCGTGAACCCGGGGAAGCGGAGCTTGCAGTGAGCCAAGATCACACCACTGCACTCCAGCCTGGGCGACAGAGGGAGACTCCGTCTCAAAATAAATAAATAAACAAATAAACAAATAATAGGAGCAGTTGGCTGGGCGTGGTGGCTCACGACTGTAATCCCAACATTTTGGGAGGCCGAGGTGGGCAGATCATGAGGTCAAGAGATCAAGACCATCCTGGCTAACACGGTGAAACCCCATCTCTACTAAAAATACAAAAAATTAGCCGGGCGTGGTGGCAGGTGCCTGTAGTCCCAGCTACTTGGGAGGCTGAGGCAGGAGAATGGTGAGAACCCGGGAGGTGGAGCTTACAGTGAGTTGAGATGGCGCCACTGCACTCCAGCCTGGGCGACAGAGAGAGACTCTGTCTCAAAAATAAGTAAATAAATAATAATAATCGGAGCAGTAATAACCATCTTTCTACTTTGATGTGAAGTTTGAATGCAACAATGTCTGTACGCATTTAGCATGGTACCTGACATAGCATAAAGATTTAGTAAGAGTGATTTCAGAGTTCTGCCCTGAACCCCAGCTTTCCAGTTCAATGCAGAGGCCCTGAAGCCTTGTGTGACTAGAGCAGAGTGAATTGAGAAGGAGAGGGTAAGTGATGGGTCAGAGAGTTGGTGGGGACCAGATCATGTGGCACCTTGTACACCGGACTTAGGAGTGTGGATTTTACTGAGAGAGAGAAGAAGCCATTGGAGTGTTTTGAGGAGAAAAAAGAAATAATCTGGTTCATATTTAGAAACAATTTTGTTCACATCTATAGCCCTATCATATAGGACAGTGCCCAGCACAAAGTAGGTGTTTAATAAACATATCTAATTATCTGTAGAAATAAGCAATGCCAACTTATGTCAATTTCACTCTAACCCACTCTCATTTTTAAGAATTTCTCTACTCCCTCTCTATTACTGCATCAAACTCAAAACATACTATTTAGATGGAGTTTGAGATTTCCACCAAATGTAATACTTCCCGAAAGAAATGGCCATCTTTGAGATAATTATCAGTATTTTGGCATTACCTAATTTGTTACTTAGCAAAACTTTTCCTCATTAAATTTTCCTCAATAAAAGATTTGATCATTTCTTAGTGAACATCATCCTTTGAGATTAAAAAAAAAAAGGAAAAGAGAACGCCTACGAATCCATTTGGGTGTCACTGAAGCTCACGTGGGAAGTAATTATCCCATTATTCACCATACTCCTAAAGCGCCGTCTGGAAAACTGCATGCAATTTTTGGCTCTTTCTATATAAAAAAGATTGCTAATTTGGAAAGAATCCAGAGGGTAGTAATAATGACAAAAGACTTGGAAAACATGCCATTAAAAAGAATCTAAGAGAATGGAGTGTGAACTGCCAAGAGATCTGATGGAGGCAGAAAAGACTTTAAAATACCATGTGGGAAAGAAATCTAAAAGGAAAAGGGATTGTATTTTCTTAGTCCAGACACTTACACTGAAAGTTTAAAATGGAGAATTAAATTTTGAGCCATGCAAAAACACATTATGCCTAATAATATGTTCAATCAGGAAATGTAGCAGAAATGCAGAAAATGCTAAGACAAAACTGGAGAACTCAGGATGTTGCCATGTTCCTTCTAAATATCTCAGGCAATGGTTTCTGAACCCAACAGAAATCTTTTAAATCGAAATGCTGAGCAGGTGCTGCTACATATGAATTGGCACAAATGGATAGGATTTCAATCAATTATTCAAAAAACTGTACGGTTATCCTTCTATTCCTAAATGTAAGAGAAGAAGAGATATGAGAAGACACAATTCTTACCCACTGAAGAGCTACAGTTTTTCTGAGGACACAGATAGCAAACACAAAATAAAAGGTAAAGAAGCTGGGAGAGGAAAGATTGGCTGAATATGGAAAAATATACGAATTCGGTCTCAGAGTTCTGAATTTGAATCCAATAATTATAGTACTGCCTTAAAATTTATCCTGGGGTTACGACTGAGACAAGTGAATAGATCAATGGAGTTGCCTCTTTAAAATCCTGATCAGGAGATGTTTTCAGTGGAGGAATCCACCTGTTCTATGGGTGTGTATTCAACACCCTAAAACATTTGAATGAAAGGTTAGCATTTAGCCAATTACCTTGCTGTCAAATATTCAGATGATTGCCTGCCTTTTCTTCTTAAATTTTCAACTTGGTGGTTTGGTGTCAAGAACTCAGCACAGACAAAGCCGATATCCAAATTTACCAGCCCAGTCTTCAAGACATTTCACAACCAGCTAGTTAGCTTCAACTCTTTGTTCCCCTGTTATTCCAAACTCTTATAATTTCCTGTTCCTAAACTCTACCCTAACTCCCTGAAAATTTTCATATTTCTCCAGATATGCCCTTGACCTTTTTCCCTACATTTGTACCCACCAATGACATCTCTACCTGCACATACTTCCGTCTTCCCCAGGTCTCTTTGTTTATGTCTAGTCATCTCTAAAGTATCTGCTGAGACCCCGCCCCCCTCCATCACCTAATCTCGCCTTCTCTTATTCTTCCATAGTCTTGTCTTTATACCTTAAACCTGTTATGTTTATTTGCATTTTCTGCCCACTAGCTTATAAATTTACAAAAGTCAATTACTATATTCACTGTTACATTTTTCACACCACCTATCATAGTGCCTAGAATAAAGCAGCTATCTAATAAATGTCACTGGATTAACTGAGAAGTAAGACAAGAAGATGGTCATTGATTAGGATATAGCCACAGTGAATAAACTTGCCCAGTAAATGTATATATTCTTTTTTTAAAAGAAACACAGATGAGAGCTTTCTATGTTGCCCAGGCTGACCTCGAATGCCTAGCCTCTCCTCTTTAAGTGCCAGGACAACAGGCCTGAGCCACCGCGGCTCCCAAACTATATATTCTTAAAAGTATGACATAATTTCTGAAATGTATGCTGTTTTAGGAGACTATAGAAAACAATGTATATGTACTTTAGAAAATTGGGGCAGGGTGTAGTGGCTCACACCTATAATCCTAGCACTTTGGGAGGCCAAGGCAGCAGGATCACTTGAGCCCAGGAGTTTGAGATCAGCCTGGACAACATAATGATACTCTATCACTACAAAAAATTTAAAAATCAGTCAGGTGCGGTGGCATGCATCTGTAGTCTCAGCTACTGGGTGCGGAGGGGCAGGCTACTGACGTGGGAGGATTGTTTGAGCCCAGGAGGTCTAGGCTGCAGTGAGCCATAATCACACCACTGCACTCCAGCCTGGGCAACAGAGCAAGATCCTGTCTCAAAAAAATAAAGAAGACAAAAGGAAAAAAAAGAGCAGAGCATTGGAAAAGGAAAAATTGGAAAAGGAAAACACATATCATTACCAGTCAGAGAGAACCACTGATAGGATTTTTATTTGTAAATTTCTTCTTAGTATATTTTCAACAGGATTTCTACAAAGTTGATAAAATAGTCCATATATGCATTTGTTTTTCCCCAAAGATGATTAAAAGGTTTTCTCAATTACTGTTTATTACAACATCTAATTCTATTGTTAAACTATATCTTACTTAATCATTCCCTAATTGTTGGACATTTACATTTTTTTCTAATTTAAGTAATTCGACACTGAATGCCTCTGAGCAAAAGAGTTATCTACTCATCTTTTTAGAAAATAGTGTTTAAGGGGCATTTAAGCTGTTTTTTGCTGTAAATAATCTAACTTGGTTTTTTAGTGATTCTATTTTTCCTCTCTTCAGCCCTATTAAGATAATTTCTGCCCTGTTGACATCAGTTATGTTTGTGGCTTTTCATACTGTCCAGGTCATTTACTTAACCCCTTTCTCTGGCTGCCTCAATATGTTGTAACAGATTAACAGATTTTTTTTTTTTTTTTTTTGAGATGGAGTCACTGTCACCCAGGCTGCAGTGCAGTGGCACGATTTTGGCTCACTGCAAGCTCCACCTGCCAGGTTCACACCATTCTCCTGCCTCAGCCTCCTGAGTAGCTGGGACTACATGAGTGTGCCACCACGCCCGTCTAATTTTTTTGTATTTTTTTTAGTAGAGATGGGGGTTCACCATGTTAGCCAGGATGGTCTCGATCTCCTGACCTCATGATCTGCCCACCTTGGCCTCCCAGAGTGCTGGGATTACAGGCATGAGCCACTGCACCCAGCCAACAGATGCTTTCTAATGAAGCTGGAGATACCCTATATTTTGTAGTGACTTTTTTCTTTTTTTTTTTTTTTAAGATGGAGTTTCACTCTGTTTCCCAGGCTGGAGTGCAGTGGCATGTAATCTAGACTCACTGCAACCTCTGCCTCCTATGTTCAAGGCATCCTCCCACCTCAGCCTCCCAAGTAGCTGGGATTACAAGTGTGCACCACTATGCCTGGCTAATTTTTGTAGTTTTAGTAGAGATGGGGTTTCACCATGTTGGCTGGACTGTTCTTGAACTCCTGACCTCAAGTGATCTGCCCATCTCAGCCTCTCAAAGTGCTGAGATTACAGGCATGAGCCATGGCAATGGGCTGTAGTCACTAGTTCTTAAGTGATAGGGATTTGGGGAAGAATTTAAATGATAGAGATTTATATTGGCAGAGTTTCTCAATCAATTACTGTGGAAATAATTTTACTGAGTTCACAAAAAAGGTTATCTTTTAAGACTTTGATCATTTTAAAGACACATACATTATATTATTAATTCTCACAAAAAATAGCAAGCAAATGGTATTAGCACTTTATAGATGAGGAATCTGAGGCTCTGAGAAGCAAAAACAAAAACAAAAACCTGTGTTCATTTCCTACTGCGGCTATAACAAATTACCACAAACTTAGTGGCTGAAAACAACACAAATTTATCATAATTCTGGAGGCCTCAGAAACGAAAATCAAGGTGTAGCAGAGCCATATAGCAGAGCCTCCTGTCTGGAGGCCTAGGGGTGAATCCATTTCCTTGACTTTTCCAACTTCTAGATGCTGCCCACATTCCTTGGCTTGTGGCCTCTTCCTCCACTCTCAAAGTTACCAATAGCTGGTGAGTCTTCCTCACATCATACAACTCTAACATTGACTCTCCTGCCTCTCTTTCTTATCTGTAAGGACCTTTGTGGTTATAGTGGGCTTGCTGAGATAATCCAAGATAAACTTCCATCTTAAAATTCTTAACCACGTCTGCTAAGTGCACATCTGAGGTGTAAAGTAACAAATTCACAGGTTTTGGGGATTAGAATGTAGACATCTTTGCGGGGAATGGGGAGCATTATTCTGCCTAACACAACTACCCACATCAGAAGTAAAAGCTAGTAGAAGTAATGAGATGTTGCTATATTGCATTAAGCAAAGTGATTTTAGATCACTATTATTTAATGACCACAAAAGCTACAATCCACACACCTGCTTAGAAAAATCATTCTTATGCAAGTACATATTTGTGACACAAGCATAGGTTTCATTAGCCATATATTAATTTATTTGCCCATGCTGAAATGCACATTTATTCAATTTGGATAATTTCTTTTTCTATTGTATGGTAAATCCAAAACTGCTGTGTCTCTAAACGTGCCCAATAAATGATTTTTTAAAATTACATCCTAATTGTAAAAACATGCTTACTGCTCACACATTGGTGTGGACTAATTAGTATAATTAGTCTTGTGTATATAACCATTGCCCAAAATGTCCCTGACTGCTAAAAAGCAACCAGTCACATAATGCCTCGCATACAACTTTGCATGAAAGGGCCAGGCAACTGGTGATTTACTTTTTCCCATGTTGTCAGAAAAACAACCAAAAATTTGGCACTTCAGATTTCACATTCTGAAAATGAAGACAAATTGTAATATATTTCTGCATCAATTTGGCTCTCACCTATGAATTTGCTTTACTGGGTGTCTGGCTAAATATCTAGTTACTTCTTATTTCCATTTATGTTCACTCATTGAGTGAACAACAGTGTGGCTAATGTTAAATGGAAATAATTACACAGTTTGCTGTATAGCAAGTTCTCTTGCTCTGAATATTTTTGTAAAAAATATGAATTCCTGAAAATGGCAATTCCTGTCATGTAGTAGCAGGACAGGGGTCACTATTGATGAAGGCCTCCTGAAGTGGGGGATTTCAGTTGCCATGTAATTTCACTTTGAAGTCTCAAACCATCCAGCTCAAGGTTTACAGGAAAGCCAAATAAGCATGAAGGATAAATCTTAAATAGAAAGAGACATGAATGTGAATCATAAAAATGATAATTCTTCATATTAGATCTATTGATTTAAATATGTTAATATACCAAACATTAACCAAAAAAAAAAAAATACCCTTTTCTTATAAGGGCACTCATATTTTTATTTAAAAAATAATATCTATTATAACCAACTTAGGAGTCACATAATCATTATTTTATTCATGAAGAAGTTAAGTCCTTAACAAAAGGCATAACAAACATAAATAATAGAGTGCTTTAAAGTTTCTTATTTTAAGAAGTTTTGGAGTAATTTCCTTCTTTTCCTCTCTTAATGGGCATAAGAAATTCTGATTTTTTAAAAAAATCGCTTACAATTAAATATCTAAAAATGAAAATATTTTTTCAGCTAATGAAATATCAAAGAATTATTACCAAATATAGACATAACTAGCATAAAGAATATATAGTGATAAAAGAATGTATGTGCAACTAAATATGATATTTTCATATTTGGAACAGGTGGACTTGCAAAAAAAGTTCCTAATTATTCCTATACTGTTGAAATTATTTTAATTTTGCTTCTCAGCAGATATATTTATATGCTGGAAAC
The DNA here is from genome assembly GCF_009764315.1 of Trachypithecus francoisi. NCBI lineage: Eukaryota > Metazoa > Chordata > Mammalia > Primates > Cercopithecidae > Trachypithecus > Trachypithecus francoisi. The sequence goes on along the minus strand of NW_022681453.1, from coordinate 128,492,293 downwards.
AGGTGTTCATCAAAAGACAGTGATAAAGACACACTGCAGTCAAGGCTTGGAGCCTAGCCCGCGTGGTGTGATGACAGATAAATTAGAAAAATCCTGCTAAACATCACTACACTTCAGAAGGAGATTACACCTTTTAAAAAAGGCAAAACATGTGGTTCAATTACTTATTGTCTTGGCATGTGGTTACGATGAAAGACAGAGCCTTAAACATCAATAGAGCTAAACTAACATCCCAGATGGGCTTCGGAAGAGGGGACTCCTGTAGCAACCCACCTGCACAAAAAGCAACTGGAAAAAAAAAACACTGAAGAAATGCTTTCTTTTCCCTCTCCTGTTTAATTTGATTTTTTATATTAAATAGCCATATTTATGAACAACATGGGTTTTGGGGGGGAAAAAAGCACAAAACTTTTACTTAAATGTATTTTCTGAGAGATCCAGCAGAAGAGGAAGCAGAGTTTTCAGCTGTCTGCAGGACACTGCAGGTCTCACATAGGTTGTGAAAGTTATGACAAGTCCAGGGGAAGAGAGGCAAAATAGGATCACACAATACAAAGGACTGCACAAATAATGTGCTGTGTGACCTTGGGTAAATCACAGAACCTCTCTGGGCCTCATTTTCCACGTCTGCAAGCTATTGAATTGTCATTTGTTTTGGTTCTGCTATAATCTGAATTATGACTTTAGTCATGATGCATAAAAAGTAAATGCCACCGAGGGTCAAACAATACATAGAGAAGCTCGGTGGGGACCAGCATTTTTCTACAAACCATTTCTACATTCAGAAATGACTAAAGTACCCCAATAGTTCTTCAGAAGTTCAGGACTACAGCAGGAGGTGTCAAAAAATCAGTCGTGGGGTACAGAAGGTGAGGGGAAATTATAATCTATTAATTACTTGTAGTATACTCATATCTCATTGAACCCAACGAACAATTCTGCAAAGTAGGTACAGTCATGTGTTGCTCAATGGTGGGGATAGGCTCTGAGAAATGCGGTGACTTCCTCACTGTGCAAACATCATAGAGTGTTCTTACACAAACCTAGACAGTGACAGCCTACACACACCTAGGCTCTATGGTATAGTCCATTGCCTGTAGGCTACAAGCATGTACAGCACGTTACTGTACTGAATACTGTAAGCAAGTATAACACAGTGGCAAATATTAGTGTATATAAATATATCTAAACATAGAACAGGTAGTGTGTTACACTATGACAACGTTACAATGGCAATGATGTCACTTGGCAATAGAAATATTTCAGCTCCATTATAATCTTATGGGAGTACCGTGGTGTATGCAGTCCATTGTTCACTAAAAAGTCGTTACGTGGTGCATGACTGTACTACTAATCCATTATATAAGAAACTAAAATAATGATCGCCCCAGAACCTATTGAGCTAGTATTATGCTAAGCATTTCCTTTTGCAATAGTTCATTCAACATTCATGGGAAGTCTATGACATAGTAGACTCAGAAATAATGTCTTTTCTTGCCATTGTTGACCTCCCAAACACCAAAACAACCATTAAACATTTTTAAAATAAATTTATCTTTTTAGAGCAGTTTTAGATTCAAAGCAAAATTAAGTGGAAGGTACAGAGATTGCCCATATACCCTCTGGCCCCACATACACACCACCTACTATAAATATCCCACACCAGAATGGTACATGGACTCATCATTATCACCAAAAGTCCAGAGTTTACATCGGGGTTCACTCTTTGTGTTATACATCCTATTGGTTTTGACAAACATATATAAGACATATATCTACCATTATAGTATCATACAGAATAGTTTCACTGCCTTAAAAATCCTCTATGCTTTGCCTATTCATCTCTCCTTCCTCACTAACACCTGGCAACCACTGATCCTTTTACTATCTCCATAGTTTTGCCTTTTCTAGAATGTCATACAGTTCAAATCATACAGTATGTAGCATTTTCAGACTGGCTTCCTTCACTTACTAATATGCATTTAAGATTCCTCCATGTCTTTTCACGGCTTAATAGCTCATTTCTTTTTACCACTGAATAATATTCCATTGTCTGGAACGCCTCTTATTTTTCATTTTGATTTGTCCTTACAGAGCCTAAGATCTTTCAAGGTTTTTCAATGGAGTGCTACTGGCATTTTAGATGGAACAATTCTTGCTAGTATAGGACTGTCAGACTTAACACAGAACTGGTCCTAGGCAACAAATATTTATAGAACCCACATTGTTGAAATAACTTCAAACTACTCCCAAGGCCTAGCCAAATGCCTCTCACATGGAAAGTGTTGTCCCCTTTAGAAACCGCTGTTGGGTCCTCTTCTCCCACTGCTACTGAAATCTAATTTCATCTTGTGCCATCCAATACTAATACTCTTACTACTGATATATCTAATTTAATATCTAATATTTAACAAGAATGTAATCTAGCATCTAATACTTAACTAGAATGTGATTCAATACTAATCTAATACTGATACTAACTTAACATATACAATACTCTACTCATTACTAATATGTCTAATACTAACTAATACTCTCATCTAATACTCTTTTTTAAAAAATTTTAGACTTAGAAAGTACATATGCATGTTTGTTACATGGGTATATTATGTACTGGTGGGGACTGGGTTTCTAGTGTACCAAATACCCAAATAATGAACACTGTATCTGATAGGTAATTTTTCAACCCTTGCCTTCTTTCCACCCTCCCTGCTTTTGGAGTCCCCAGTATCTACTGTTTCCATCTCTATGTCCATGTGTGCCCATTGGTTAGTTCCCACTTATATGTGAGAACATGTAACAACTAATATATTTTGAGCTAGCCTTTATCACATGCTCCGCACTGTGCTAATGGTTTTTCCATGCTTTATTGCATTTAATCCTCCCAATAATCCTATGAGCTAGATGGTATTGTTTTCTCTACTTTACCAATGAGGAAACTGAGGTTCAGAGAGGGAGAATAATTTTCTCAAATTCACAGAGTAAATGATACAGCTGAGAAGACAGAGGAAGAACTTATAACCACTGCAGTAAATGGACATTAAAGGCTCAATGAGATTAATTTACATAAGGTCACAAAGTTAAATAGTAATCAGCAGGGGTTGGATTTGAACCCCAGCCTGTCTGACCCCAAATCTCTGTTTTTTCAACTTTTCTCACCAGTGTTAGAACTAAACAGCTTCCAGTCATTTTCAATAAACATGTGTTTGGTGCCCACTGTGTGTAATGCCCTGTGCCAGGTTTGATAAGAGATATAAAGAAGTAAGCATCATTTTCCACAGTCCCAAAAGGTTTGCTAGCATGTTGGGGAAAACACAGCATACATTTATGAAATATTTCAGGAAAACAGTAACAATACAGGGTTAAGAGTCAAAATGATCTGTAGACAGAAAGGGGGCTAAAGGATATCAGAGAATTCCTTTTGGAGTGGGATGGTCACACAAAACATGAGGGAGTGGTTGGGTGTGAAAATGAGCAGGATTATGAACACAGGGGTGAAATGAGCAAGATGACCACCTAGAATGGGTGATGCCAGTGCCTTTCCATTATCTATCACATTCTCCCTAGAAGTAAATATTCAGAGCAGCAAATGAAGGTGGCAAGGACATTTTCTAACATTTAGTAGCTGGAGATTCAGTTGGGGAGTCATATTAGGGCCATATTTTGGACTTTGAAGCAAAATTTGGCTTGCAAACATTCAAGACTCCCAAGCGGCAGGGTGATAAGATTTATTTCAGATGGCAAATACCAACACAAAGCATACAAGAAAACAAATCTTAAGGGAAGAAAGGGAAGATTTCTCATTAGTGTAAAGATTCACAGTAGGGGAGTCCTGTTCCAGTTTTTAAACTATTTTTGTCATTCTAAATGTAATAAAGGCACATTATAGAAAATATGGAAAGTGTGATATAAAGAAAGCAAACAATACATAATCTTATCATTTAGGTCATTGTTATTGACACTTTGAGGAATTCTATTTAGTCATTCAAGAAATATTTACTGAGCACTTACTACATGCCAGACATGACCCTAGACGCTGAGTCTGCAGCAGTGAAGAGAACAACCCAAAATTCCTGCCCGTATGAAGCTTCCATATAGACACTTCTTTGTGTATGAGTCTGCAGACGTGCACTCTTTGTGGGGGCTTCATTCAATTGTCAGATATGTGGAGAGTTTTTAGCTGATTTCCACTCCACATAATGTATGAAACATTTTTGCAATGCTTACTATTACACTTACTAAAACTATTTGGAAAGTTTCGAAAATTATCATTTAATCTCATTAAAATTATTTGGAAACACTTTTATTGACTGTGTTAGTCACAGTCTGTAGATGCTCAAATTTTTATTTAGCTATTCTTACTATTATGGGGACATGAGTTACTTTGTGAAGCTGCTGAAAGTTACAATAGGCATACCAATTTTGGCATGTAACTTTAGGTATTCAAAGATCCTTTCAATTAAGAACCCTGATTGGATCATTTCCCAATTGTTAGACATTTGAGTAATTAATTTTTCACTATTATGACTAACACTTAATGAACATTCTTGCATATAAAACTTTGCCTACATTTCCAATTATATAATTAGAGTAGATTTCCAAAGTGAAAACTCAGAGTAGAAAAATATGAACTTGCTTTAGGCTTCAATAATCTTCTGCTGTTACTGTGTAAAGTCTTTTTCTCTCATGTTTCTGTTAGTTTGCTGGGGTTTGTGTGTGTGTGTGTGTGTGTGTGTATTTTAGTAAGTTTTGTTTAATAAAAAATTCTTAGTGCTATTATTTACATTGTAATGGTCCATAATTATTTTATCCTTACCATAGAGTTTTTTTATTAACTGGCTTCCTTCATCCCATTTGATGTTTCTTGTCTTGAATTTTACATTTTCTACTATTAATATTGTCATCTTTTGACATTTTTTACCTATTATTCTATCGGCTAATGTGAATTTTTTGTTGTCCTTGAGGGTGGCTTTTAAATACAGAAATGTTTGTTATTGGGTTTATATTTGTTTTAAAATTTATATTAATGTAATAAGGCACAAATTTTAAAAATCTAGTTTTTCCTTATGTTTTAAAGTTGAGCTTAAGAAATTTATAATTATATTTAGAAGTTTGGCAGATTTTAGCAATCGTTTCTAAGGAGCTTTGGTAATGCTTGAGCCAATTTATAGATAATTAACACCTTCAAACATTTAAAACTGCATTCATACATTTAAAGTATTTGGCTTCTTTTTTTAAGTACTTCAGTTGTCTGAATTGACAAATTGAAACTTCGTAAGTACACAAATAAAAAATTCAATGTTTACATCAGTAAATACAATTAAATTATTTTGGTTGCCAATATTACACTTAAACTTCAGTTAGATTTCAACTTAAAATTTTAAGTCTAAATCACTTATTCAATTTAACATATCAAGTTAAAAATTTACCACATTTAAATTGAAGTTACAAGGCTGTAATGGACCAATATTATTTCATGTTGAACAAACGGACTCTACCAGACTAAACTAACCTCAATGTCCAAGTACATAAGATACTAAATATACACAGATATCTTCTTAACACATAAATATTTATATATTTCAAATTTGAAATATACAGAACAGTTTCCATGACAATTAACTGAAACTCCTTAATCGTATATTCTTCCAGACTGAAAGGTATGAAGCCACTCATTCATTCTGGGTAACTTGGATTTCTTACAGCCAAAACTCTTGGCCCCGGTGTGAGAGCCACATCTGCCTGTGGACACCTAGGATGATTCTTCTCATGGTCCTGGCTGCCAGACTGTACTTAAACCCCCTTTTATAGGTTTATTTAAAATTAAAAATTAAGTTACAAAATTTTATTGGTCTTATGCATGTAGTTCACAACCCTGAGTTAAAACTGAAATGTTATCTGCTTTGTTATTTTTCAGTATCTCGTTTTTCTTTTTTACATCATAAACCATTTTGTTTTTTCTTATATATTTTTTCTAGTAATTGGAAAACATTCATCCTATTTTTATTTTACTAGTGATTACCTTTAAGTTTAACACACACACTAAGATCCAAACACATGCACGCACGATTTTCTCCCTAATGAACAACATTTATTGACTCCTAAATTAGGTAAGAAACAGCATGCGTTATTTTTTCCTTTGCCTTTCCTCACCCATTTTCCAATTTTTGTAGTTATCTGGGATTCTGGGTTCGGAATTTTATCATCAGTAGTAGTAGTAGCAGTATAGTCCAGATACTGACATTTTTCAAGTTTTATATTTCATTGGTGATTTAACAGAATCCTGCAAAGCCTGGAGGCTAGATGTGCGTGCTCCATTAACCATTTTGCTGAGAAGCCCATTTTAAGGCTCTTAACATGTCTTGCCAAATTACTTTCCAGAAAAGTTACACTGATACACAGCCTCACCAACCATTCATGAGGGTATCTATCTCTGCATTTTCCAGCATTGACTACTATTTTTAGAAGTTTTACCTATTTGGTAGATGGAAGTGGTATCTGGTTTTTATTTTTATTTGTTTATCTGGGAAAGAATAAAGTCGTTAGGCACCACAATTCCAGTGATCTTCCTTTGTTGATGTTGTAGTCACTCATGAAGGAACCCTTGTAAATTGAGTAGATTTTGATTCAGGATCTTGTATGTAAATATTACTAATTAATTTCCTGAGTAACTATTTTATAATCTTTTCCATCAGGCACTTTCTGGGCATGTAGAGCCAGAGAAAAAGGTACAATGAATAGTTGTTTTTAATATCAAGAGTCCATGCACTCACTCTTAATCATGGAACATCGGCGCTGTGCTGTATGAATTCCCATAAAGTAAATAAATTAGTCAATCAGTAACTTCATGTTAATAGAAAACTACAGTCATTATAACTAATTTGTAAAACCTGTGGTACTGGCAAATATTATGATAAGATAATATTGGCCTAATAGTGTTCTGCAAATAGGTTCTGGTTTGCAAAACTAACCAACACAAAAGCAATCATTTCACGTGAAAATATCCATATCAGAAATGTTGACTGGAGTGATTGAAAGTCATTCACTTAAAACTAATAAATAAACACACTTGTCTCCCTTATAATACTGGATAGTCATACCCAATTCAGCAGTATTGCTTAGCATTATTCTTGCTCATCAGCAGAAGTGACTTAGAATAAAATGTGGCTACCAATTTCCTTGACAAATAGAGGGGGAAATATATGTGTGTGTGCGTGTGTGTGTGTGTGTGTGTATACGTGTAAACGGCAAAGATAGGAAAAGCATTTCAAACAGAAGGAACAGCATGAACATACACATGAATGCAATCGGGACTGAGGTGCAAGAGGGTAGCCAATGTTCACTCTAAGACTAGTGAAGCATAAAAGAGGCTTCTTGCCATGGCTAACTTCAATCAGATAATTACTACTAAGTATCAGATTTTTACCTGTAAACAACCTGGCTTGGTAAACATTACAAAGAGAGGGGAGATGCTATGAAGTAACTTTACTCAGAAACTATTCAAATGAGATTTAATGAAGGTTGCAATGTATTTTAGCACATGTAAGAAAGTTTCACAGATATCCATTTACTTACTTTAAACTAGGTCGAGTATAGCACAATTAAGATAACATTTTACCAACATTCTGCAATTAATTATGCCAATAATAACTGACATTGATAGAGCTTACTCTATGCCAGACACATGCATTATTTCACTTTATCCTTATAACAATCCCATGAAGTAGTTTCTCATATTTTCCCTATTTTCACAGATGAGAACTTAACGAAGGTGATGCAGCTGAGAAGTGAAAGAGCCAAGATTTGAACCCAAGCTGTTTGATTCCAGAGCCTATGCTTTTAACCTTTACTCTAAAAATAATGATAATGAAGGTAACTTTGGAACATGACAAATGTATTTCACTTTGATATAAAGCCATCAACATCTAAAACCTGTCTCTATGTTTACTTTTTCATCATTGTGGAGTGGAACATAAAAAGTTACTTGTGCTTCAACAAGAGCTGTTAGTCATGCTGTTCTCTCTCTCCTCTCTCCACTTCATTTGGGATCAAGGTCATTGTGCTGAATACGTGGCCTTACAATCACTTCCATTTTATGACCACAAAATGCGATGTCCAAAACCCAGAAATATGACTTTATGGCAAAAACATCTAGAAAGAGATTTCTTACTCTAACACAAATACCTATAATAATGGCAAAAGAAAAGCAGAAAATTATGGGTAAAGTAAATTGCTTTTTTCGTATAAACACTATTTTTTTCAAGGTCTTGTCAGTGTAAAAGCCCCTCTTTCAAATCACTAAAGTCCCTTCACCCTCTTTTCAATTTTATCCTTTCAGTCCTCATCCTCCTACTTCATCAAAATTCAAAGTTACGAAAACACTTAAATTAACCCCTTTCCCAAAACATTATCATTTCTGGTTTCCAGGAGTTATTAAGCAACCCTAAATCCAGACTGCCAATGATAAAAGAAGAGGAATAGAAGGCATGGCAAATGAGAGACAGATATGAAGAGAAATGCCACCGAAATGACAAATACTGAATGTTGGCAGACAGAGGGCTGATTTCCTTTTTCCATAAAGAGCTCTTCAACCCCATAAGAATAACACTGATGGCCCAACAGAGAGACTGGCAAAGGACATGAACAAGCTGCTCACATCGAAAAAGAATCAAGTGGGTTTTAATCATTTGAAAAGATACTCAACCTCAGTCATAATTAAAGAAATGCAAATTAAAATAATAAGATACAATATTTAACTGTCAGGTTAGGGAGAAAACAAACCTGGTTGTTGGGAAACAGTCACACTCCTGTATCATATTTAGAGAACAACTTAGCAATATTTATCCAGATTTAAAATGCATGCGCCCTATGAGCCAGCCATTTTACTTTTAGGAATATATACTGCAGTTGCATTTGCACTATTGGCCCAGAGGTAATAGCAGCAGTATTACTTATAGAAGTAAATCACTGGAAATATCTCAAATGTCTTTTAGTTTGTGCCAAGCACCATTAAAATACCTCTGGAGGGCAATGTGAGGAATTGGTCAATCTAAGGTGTGGATTAAGGGACCAGGTTCAGGAGTTAAGATAGTAAATTAACTACGTCTACTATATACATTTCTGTGCACTTTGATTTTTAAAAAAGAATGCGTATTGAACAAATAAGTCCACTAAACCAAAAACATCTTAAAGATGCTTTTGGAGTTTCGGAGAATACCAAGGAAAAGCAGTCATGAAATTTTCAATTTCTTTGATAGAACGGATAGTTCCAAGGATTATAAGGATACAACCAGAGAGGACAATCTGGAAATAAACCTCAGGATTATATGCTAAATTTGTTGTGCTTGCTGTTTTCATATCCTGTGTCATATCTTCTTAAAAAAGAAGGACCAAATTTTGCCTGTCATAATGTTAATAGCACTTCCCTGTTGCAATATGAGAAATTAACTCACAATGGTAATAGAAATAGTTCAAATCATTTAACTTACCAAATAGCTATAATCATTAACATTCTTTAGGCTGTGTTCCATACAATCAAGAATACTTTTCTATTTTCAAAACATCATTCACAACCTTGGTAAAAGCTTCCCATTGTAAGGCCATGACATCTGAGGCACCATATTCTTATCTCCATTACTATGCAACATAAGACTAGTGGTCTTATAAATTCCTCATGTTTGCCAAACACATTACATGGAAGATCATAGTGTTAATTTGGAAAGGGAAACAGTTTTATGGCATCTAAAGGACTGGAAAAATTACCTCTAATCCTTTTGGGAATCAAAGAGGCAATAAAGTGAAATTGAGTGCAGAAAGACTCACATTGTAAATCCATTTACTACCAAGCCTTGTTTACACAAGGATTTATTCCTGCCAGTAACTAGCCACCAAAGCTTAATAGCATGACTTTACCAGAATTTCATTTAAAGAAGTGTCTGATATTTTTTCACAAATAGTGTTCAGCTGATTAAAGCCTAATTACACACATTGAATTAAAGGTGTGAGTACATAATAAAATGTTCCAGCTAAAAGGAATCTGTGCTGGTGTTTGATTTCCAGCTAGTAATTTGGCTGGAATAAAATGGAAACAAGAAAGCAGAATTGTTTAAAAGGTGCAGCTTTATGACAACATGCATTTCTAAACTGGAAATAGAAATACACAAAGATACTATGCACTTTTTAAATGGGATGTGCTAAAATCTAAAACAGCCTTTTCTATTATCCAACATTTATGATAATAATAATACAAACCACACTCACAGTAGCCAACAGCCAGAAAAAAACATATTTCCATTTTAACGCCTTTAGATGATCAAAGCATCAGCTTAATATAATCAGCTGAAATCCATTTACCCGAGAGCTTGCCACTGTGCCCAGGGACTGCTTTCCCTTCCAGCCCTATCTATTCTGGAACAGGTGCTATACCAGTAAATTAATTAGTCTGTGGAGAAGCACCTTGTTCTCCATCTCCACAGGCCTCTTGTGGGTCAGGGCCTTGAGGACTTCGCCATCTGGGCAGAGTTTCCCCCAGAGAAACAATCAAAGCCCACAGACTGCAGCCTACAGAGAAAGGTTCAGATGACAATTAACCTTATTAGGCCTCATTTTTTACAGTTTATAGTGTGTCAACATGTTGGCTCCATAAATAATCTGCTACATCAAATAGGTGAAAACAAATGTCTTCTCTCTTTGTTAAAAGTTTTAAAGTCCTCTGGAAAAGAAGTATAATATTCAAGGGAAATGGTATCATTTATAAATATACAAATGTTGGGATTATTGAGTAGGAATCTAGATAGACTCTAGATTCCACATAAAATGCATGAAAAAACTAGCACCTATTTCTGCTAGATATAAATTAAAGGGGGCGGGGGCTCAATTTCTTTGCCAGATCTTTCAAGTTTTTCTGTCTCAGGCTCAATGCCTCCTATGTATGTGGTCTTGTAACATCTGGCTAACTTCAGAAATATATGTTTTCTTTCAAAAATTACACTTTTGCTCCTTTCTCCAACTACAGTTATGCACATAAGATCCTGTTGTCCTAGGAATACAAAATAAAACCAATCAAGACAATTAACATCCACAGCTTGTCACAAAATCAACAGATATTTAAGCCTACATTTTTAATCAAAGTAAGCTTAATTAAACACTTCACAAATGACTTTGCAGCCTGGCACAAAAAAAAAATGCCACATTTTAAAATGTCCTTAAACATAACATAAAAGAGAGTTTGCTAACAGATTATCACAAAGATTCTTGTGCGAAAATGCCAAGAGTTCTTATTTATGTTCTGTTCCTTAATTGTTGACAGGGTTTACTGGGTCCCACCATCTCTTTCAATTCTATGACATAATTCGGAGTTAAGATTTTAAACTTGGGAAAATATGCCCTCCCTGTTGGCTTCTCCCTCTTTTGCAGCTTCCTTAGACAGCTACAGTAGGACCTCCCAAGTCACCACTGGGTTAATGATGTGTTTGGAAGCTTGCTGACAGTGTGAACAGCTTTGTCTTCTCACATATCCCCTGTGATGATTCACATGTAAGGTGAAAATATTTGCAAACTCAAACTGTTTGACGTTAAAGCCCAGGAACTCATTTGATTCTGCCTAAAGATAGTTCTATGGAATTAGAAGTAATGGAGGGAGAGGAAACTTTTCATAAAATGTAGTTTTTATAGCTTTAGAAAATATCAGACTCAATACTGCCCTTCTCATTAAAAACAAATTTCTACTGAAGCTACCTTTCGAATTTGGATATAATGTGTTTAACTTGGAATTTCCCTAGTCTCCTTAAAATGCTTTTATTATGAAAGTACAAAAAATGAAGTTTGAGATTTAATGGCTACTTTACTTGCCCTTCTACTTTTGGTCAGAAGAAAATCCAGAAACAAGAAACATAAAAGAATTCCCTTAACATATATGAGTGCTCTTATTTAGCATGTTTTGTTATTAAATATGTATTTGCCATATCCATTAATAAGTATTAATTTATATCTAACATTATTACAATTGTTTTTAACTATGACTTATTGTGATTATATATTGGCAAGAATAGCTGTGATGGAAAACTCAAAGAATTATTCGTTAACAGAAATATTAAGAACTTGAAGCTGAGAGTGGCCCATGAAGTTAAGGTGTCTATCTTGATATTGAAGAAAAGGTTAGAACAGCCTCTGGCAAAACAGTGCCCTCTAGTGGATATACAAACATCTGGAGTCAAAGCAATTCTCTCACATGGAGTGGGGTCAGGAGTTGGGACTCTGGGGGCATAAAGATGTCTTACTATTATTGCATTAAGAGCAGCAACTAGGGTAATCCCAAAGACAAGAAGGACATGCATCATTCATACAGTAAGCATATGTTGAGGGCCTACCATGTGCCAGCCCCAGCCTGGTGCTAAACACATTGGTTAAAGATGAATAGAAGAGCATCCCTGGCCTCAAGCTCATAGACTAAAATAATCACATTTAAGCAAAGAAAGCATGGAAGAAAGAGAAGTAGAAAGATGGGAAGACAAGCTAGGTTTTTAAAAGAGAGAAAAAAATTGAACATTTTCATGTTGGCTGTTGTCAAAAAGTGCTAAATCCAACCAGCCAAGCATTGAAATAGTTCTTGAATACCTAAGATTGGTCCACCCTCAAAATTAACTGTTAAACCTAGCAGAAGATAAAACTAGATAAACTGTGTTTTCCATAACCCAGGAACTTTTTGTATTACTATCATTTAGAAACAGCCTAAGATCTTGATATCAGCAAGATCAGGGTTTATATAGATTGATGAATCTTCAGGAGCAAGGGAAGAGGACATTTCAGAGTTCACTATGCTCCTCAAGATGCTCTCCCATGTGATCAATCCATGCACTCTGACAGAGGTGTATAAGAGTTGTAGTGGTTGGGCATGAGAAGATCAACCTCAAACTTGAGACTGTGCATAATCACTAATTGGAAATGCAAAATAACAAATAAAGCACAGATCATTATGTCTTCTTCAGCATTAATGATATTCTATTCTCACCTTGAGTCCCATAAAGCACATCATAGTAATATGTACCTTGATGCAGTATTGCACATACATATTTTGTTATACACCATTGAGTCACAGATGCCCATGGCGTTATAATCAAATGAAAGCAATGAAGTTGCTTTGATGAACAATCAAAAGACACACAGATCCAAAAGAATCAGAAAGAAAACAAGTGACAAATGTAACTGGTAACTCTATTATCCTCAATATTAAGAGCTTTTATTACACTCTAGCTTGATTAATTATTCTACTTCCGATGTGGCTGCACTGAACCCTATACATATTTTCATAACAATACCTATTACACTGTAATGCACTTTGTTTATATACCTGTCACCTGTTACTACACAAACTTCTCAAACCTCCTTGAAGCCAGGGACTATGCTATCAGTCATTGTATCCTTACTTCCCTCTTATTTCTAGAACAATACCTAGCACAAAATAGCCACTAAACTAATATTTAATGGTTGAGTTACTATTCAAAATATATAATATGTTGAATATATTATATCATCACCCAGATTTTCCTGGATATAAGATGATAGGCAAATCAGGGCCCAGATACTACGCTTTTCCCACAGTCTTTGCAACCTGCAGACCAGGAGACTCCCTCAGGTGCCTACACCACCAGGGCCCTAGATTTCAAGAACAAATTTGGGCAGACACCAAGCTAGCTGCAGGAGTATTTTTTCATACCCCAGGAATGCCAGTGACAGAACCATTTACTCCCCTGGAAAGGGGGCTGAAGCCAGGGAACCAAGTACTCTAGCTCAGCAGATCCCATCTCCACAGAGCCCAGCAAGCCAAGATCCACTGGCTTGAAATTCTCGCTGCCAGCACAGCAGTCTGAAGTCCACCTGAGACACTTGAGCTTGGTTGGGGGAGGGGTGTCCACCATTACTGAGGCTTGAGTAGGCGATTTTCCCTTCACAGTGTAAACAAAGCCCCCCCCCCCCCCCGGCCGGAAGTTTGAAGTAGATGGAGCACACTGCAGCTCAGCAAAGCCACTGTAGCCAGACTGCCTCTCTGCATTCCTCCTCTCTGGGCAGGGTATCTCTGAAAGAAAGGCAGCAGCCCCAGTCAGGGGCTTATAGATAAAACTCCCATCTCCCTGGGACAGAGCACCTGGGGGAAGGGGCGGTTGTGGGTGCAGCTTCAGCAGACTTAAACATTCCTGCCTGCCGGCTCTGAAGAGAGCAGCAGATCTCCCAGCACAGCGCTCAAACTCTGCTAAGGGACAGACTGCCTCCTCAAGTGGGTTCCTTACCCCCACGCCTCCTGACTGGGAGACACCTTCCAGCAGAGGTCGACAGACACCTCATACAGGAGAGCTCCAGCTGGCCTCTGGCGGGTACCCTTCGGGGACAAAGCTTCCAGAGGAAGGAACAGGCAGCAATCTTTGCTGCTCTGCAGCCTCTGCTGGTAATACCTAGGCAAACGGGTCTGGAGTGGACCTCCAGTAAACTCCAGCAGATCTGCAGCAGAGGGACCTGACTGTTAGAAGGAAAACTAACAAACAGAAAGGAGTAGCATCAACATCAACAAAAAGGACATCCACACAAAACCCCATCCAAAGGTCACCAACATCAAAGACCAAAGGTAGACAAATCCATGAAGATGGGGAAAAACCACTGCAAAAAGGCTGAAAATTCCAAAAACCAGAATGCCTATTCTCCTCCAAAGGATCACAATTCCTTGCCAGCAAGGGAACAAAACAGGATGGAGAATCAGTTTGATGAATTGACAGAAGTAGGCTTCAGAAGGTGGATAATAACAAACTCCCCCAAGCTAAAGGAGCATGTTCTAACCCAATGCAAATAAGCTAAGAATCTTGAAAAAAGGTTAGATGAATTGCTAACTAGAATAAACAGTTTAGAGAAGAACATAAATGACCTGTTGGAGCTGAAAAACACAGCATGAGAACTTCATGAATCATACACAGGTATCTATAGCTTAATTGATCAAGCAGAAGAAAGGATATCAGAGATTGAAGATCAACTTAATGAAATGAAGCGTGAGCCAAGATTAGAGAAAAAAGAATGAAAAGGATGAACAAAGCCTCCAAGAAAGAGGGGACTATGTGAAAACACCAAAACTATGTTTGATTGGTGTACATGAAAGTGAAGGGGAAAATGAAGCCAAATTGGAAAACACTCTTCAGGATATTATCCAGGAGAACTTCCCCAATCTAGCAAGGCATGCCAACATTCAAATTCAGGAAATATAGAGAACACCACAAAGATACTCCTCGAGAAAAGCAACCCTCAGACACATAACTGTCAGATTCACCAAGGTTGAAATGAAGGAAAAAATGTTAAGGTCAGCCAGAGAGAAAGGTCGGGTTACCCACAAAGGGAAGCTCATCAGACTAACAGCAGATCTCTCTAAAGAAACCCTATAAGCCAGAAGAGAGTGGGGGCCAGTATTCAACATTCTTAAAGAAACGAATTTTCAACCCAGAATTTCATATCCAGCCAAATTAAGCTTCATAAGCAAAGGAGAAATAAAATCTTTTACAGACAAGCAAATGCTGAGATTTTGTCACCACCAGGCCTGCCTTTCAAGAGTTTCTGAAGGAAGAACTAAATATGGAAACGAAAAATCAGTACTAGCCACTGCAAAAAGATACCAAATTGTAAAGACCATCGACACTATGAAGAAACTGCATCAACTAATGGGCAAAATAACCAGCTAGCATCATAATGACAGGATCAGATTCACACATAACACTACTAACCTTAAATGTAAATGGGCTAAATGCCCCAATTAAAAGACACAGACTGGCAAGCTGGATAAAGAGTCAAGACCCATTGGTGTGCTGTATCTCATGTGCAAAGACACACATAGGCTCAAAATAAAGGGATAGAGGAAACTTTACCAAGCAAATGGAAAGCAAAAACAACAACAACAACAAAAACAAAGTAGGGTTTGCAATCCTAGTCTCTGATAAAAACAGACTTTAAACCAACAAAGAAGAAAAAGGATGAAGAAGGACATTAAATAATGGTAAAGGGATCAACACAATAAGAAGACCTAACTATCCTAAATATAAATGCACCCAATACAGGAGCACCCAGATTCATAAAGCAAGCTCTTACAGACCTACAAAGAGACTTATACTCCCAAACAATAATAGTGGGAGACTGTAACACACCACTGTCAATATTAGACAGATCAATGAGACAGAAAATTAACAGGGATATTCAAGACTTCAACTCAGCTCTGGAACAAGTGGACCTAATAGACATCTACAGAACTTTTCACCCCAAATCAACAGAATATGCATTCTTCTCAGCACCACATCACATCACACTTATTCTAAAATTTACCACATAATTGGAATTAAAACACTCCTCCACAAATGCAAAAGAATGGAAATCATAACAAACAGTCTATAATACCACAGTGCAATCAAGTTAGAACACAGGATTAAGCAACTAACTCAAAACTGCACAACTACATGAAAACTGAACAACCACCTCCTGAATGACTACTGGGTAAATAACGAAGTTAAGGCAGAAATAAAGGAGTTCTTTGAAAGCAGTGAGAACAATGACACAATGTACCAGAATCCCTGGGACACAGCTAA
Organism: Trachypithecus francoisi; assembly: GCF_009764315.1. Lineage (NCBI taxonomy): Eukaryota > Metazoa > Chordata > Mammalia > Primates > Cercopithecidae > Trachypithecus > Trachypithecus francoisi. The sequence continues at coordinate 128,475,686 of NW_022681453.1, read as the reverse complement.
AGCAGGGTTTACAGGGAAATTTATACCACTAAATGCCAACAGGAGGAAGCAGAAAAGATCTAAAATTGACATCCTAACATCACAGTTAAAAGAACTAGAAAAGCAAGGGCAAACAAATTCAAAAGCTAGCAGAGGACAAGAAATAACTAAGATAACAGAAGAAATGAAGGACATAGAGACATGAGAAACTCTTGAAGAAATCAATAAATCCAGGAGCTGTTCTTTTTTGTGAAAAGATTAACAAAATGGATAGACCACTAGCCAGACTAATAAAGAAGAGAGAAAAATCAAATAGGCACAATTAAAAAATGATAAAGGGGATATCACTACTGATGCCACAGAAATGCAAACTACCATCAGAGAATACTATAAACACCTCTACACAAATAAACTAAAAAATCTAGAAGAAATGGATAAATTCCTGGACATATACAACCTCCCAAGACTAAACCAGGAAGAAGTTGAATCCCTGAATAGAACAATAACAAGTTCTGAAATTGAGGCAGTAATTAATAACCTACCAAACAAAACAAAACAAAACAAAAGTCCAGGACCAGACAAATTCACAGCTGAATTCTACCAGAGGTACAAAGAGTAGCTGGTACCATTCCTTCTGAAACTATTCTAAAAATAGAAAAGGAGGGACTTTCCCTAACTCATTTTATGAGGCCACCGTCATCCTGATACCAAAACCTGCCAGAGGCACAACAAAAAAAGAAAATTTCAGGTCAATATCCCTGATGAACATAGATCCGAAAATCCTCAATAAAATACTAGCAAACTGAACCCAGGAGCACATCGAAAAGCTTAACCACCACTATCATCTCGGCTTCATCCGGGGATGCAAGGCTGGTTCAACATAAGCAAATCAATAAAGGTAATGAATCACATAAACAGAACCAATGACAAAAAACACATGATTATCTCAATAGATGCAGAAAAGGCTTTCAATAAAATTCAACACCCCTTCATGCTAAAAATTCTCAATAAACTAGGTATTGATGGAATGTATTTCAAAATAATAAGAGCTATTTATGACAAACCCACAGCTAATATCATACTGAATGGGGAAAAACTGGAAGTATTCTCTTTGAAAATGAGCACAAGACAAGGATGCTGTCTCTCACCACTCCTATTCAACATAGTGTTGGAAGTTCTGGCCAGGGCAATCACGCAAGAGAAAGAAATAAAGGGTATTCAAATAGGAAGAGAGGAAGTCAAATTGTCCCTGTTTGCAGATGACATGATTGTATATTTAGAAAACTGATCATCTCAGCCCAAAATCGCCTTGAGCTGATAAGCAACTTCAGCAAAGTATCAGGATACAAAATCAATGTGCAAAAATCAGAAACACTCTTATACACCTATAATAGACAGAGAGGCAAATCATGAGTGAACTCCCATTCACAATTGCGACAAAGAGAATAAAATACCTAGGAGTACAACTTACAAGGGAAGTGAAGGACCTCTTCAAGGAGAACTACAAACCACTGCTCAAGGAAATAAGAGAGGACACAAACAAATGAAAAAACATTCCATGCTCCTGGATAGGAAAAATCAATATCATGAAAATGGACATACTGCCCAAAGTAATTGATAGATCCAATGCTATCCCCATCAAACTACCACTGACTTTCTTCACAGAATTAGAGAAAAACTACTTTAAATTTCATATGGAACCAAAAAAGAGCCCATATAGCCAAGACAATCCTAAGCAGAAAGAGCAAAGCTGGAGGCATCACGCTACCTGACTTTAAACTACAAGGGTACAGTAATCAAAACAGCATGGTACTGGTATCAAAGCAGATATATAGACCAGTGGAAAAGAACAGAGGCCTCAGAAATAACACCACACATCTACAACCATCTGATCTTTGACAAACCTGACAAAAATAAGCAATGGGGAAAGGATTCTCTATTTAATAAATGATGTCGGGAAAACTGGCTAGCCATGTGCAGTAAACTGAAATTGGACCCTTTTCTTACACCTTATACAAAAATTAACTCAAGATGGATTAAAGATTTAAATGTAAGACCTAAAATCATGAAAACTCTAGAAGAAAACCTAGGCAATACCATTCAGGACATAGGCATGGGCAAAGACTTCATGACTAAAACACCAAAAGCAATTGCTACAAAAGTCAAAACTGACAAATGGAATCTAATTAAACTAAAGAGCTTCTATACAGCAAAAGAAACTATCATCAGAGAGAACAGGCAACCTACAGAATGGGGGAAAACTTTTTCAATCTATCCATCTGACAAAGGGCTAATATCCAGAATCTACAAAGAACTTAAACAAGTTTACAAGAAAAAAAGAAACAATTCCATCAAAAAAGTGGGTGAAGGACATAAACAGACACTTCTCAAGAGAAGTGTAGCCAATCAAAATATGAAAAAAAGCTCATCATCACTGGTCATTAGAGAAATGCAAATCAAAACGACAATGAGATATCACCTTATGCCAGTTAGAATGGTAATCATTAAAAAGTCAGGAAACAACAGATGCTGGTGGGGCTGTGGAGAAATAGGAAGGCTTTAACACTGTTGGTTGGAGTGTAAATTAGTTCAACCATTGTGGAAGACAGTGTGGCTGTTCCTCAAGGATCTAGAACTAGAAATACCATTTGACTCAGCAGTCCTATTACTGGGTATATATCCAAAGGATTATAAATCATTCTACTATTTACATGCACATATATGTTTATTGCAGCACTATTCATAATAGCAAAGACTTGGAACCAACCCAAATGCCCATCAATGTTAGACTGGATAAAGAAAATGTGGCACACATACACCATGGAATACTATGCAGCCATGAAAAAGAACAAGTTCGGGGGGGCAGAGCAGGATGGCCAAATAGAAACAGCTCCAGTCTCCAACTCCCAGCATGAGCGACACAGAAGACCGGTGATTTCTGCATTTTCAACTGAGGTACTGGGGTCATCTCACTGGGGAGTGCCAGACAATCGGTGCTGGTCAGCTGCTGCAGCCCGATCAGCGAGAGCTGAAGCAGGGGGAGGCATTGCCTCACCTGGGAAGCGCAAGGGGGAAGGGAATCCCTTTTCCTAGCCAGGGGAACTGAGACACACAACACCTGGAAAATCGGGTAATTCCCACCCCAATACTGCGCTTTAAGCAAACGGGCACATCAGGAGATTATACCCACACCTGGCCGGGAGGGTCCCACGGCCACAGAGCCTCCCTCATTGCTAGCTCAGCAGCCTGCGATCTAACCACAAGGCAGCAGCGAGGATGGGGGAGGGGCGCCCGCCATTGCTGAGGCTTAAGTAGGTAAACAAAGCCGCTGGGAAGCTCGAACTGGGTGGAGTTCACAGCAGCTCAAGGAAACCTGCTTGTCTCTGTAGACTCCACCTCTGGGGACAGGGCACAGCTAAACAACAACAGGGGAAGCAGCAGAGGCCTGTGCAGATGCGAACAACTCTGTCTGACAGCTTTGAAGAGAGCAGTGTATCTCCCAACACGGAGGTTGAGATCTGAGAACGGACAGACTGCCTGCTCAAGTGGGTCCCTGACCCCTGAGTAGCCTAACTGGGAGACATCCCCCACTAGGGGCAGTCTGACACCCCACACCTCACAGGGTGGAGTACACCCCTGAGAGGAAGCTCCCAAAGGAAGAATCAGACAGGTACACTTGCTGTTCAGCAATATTCTATCTTCTGCAACCTCTGCTGCTGATACCCAGGCAAACAGGGTCTGCAGTGGACCTCAAGCAATCTCCAACAGATCTACAGCTGAGGGTCCTGACTATTAGAAGGAAAACTATCAAACAGGAAGAACACCTATACCAAAACCCCATCAGTACGTCACCAGCATCAAAGACCAGAGGCAGATAAAACCACAAAGATGGGGAATAAGCAGGGCAGAAAAGCTGGAAATTCAAAAAATAAGAGCGCATCTCCCCCTGCAAAGGAGCGCAGCTCATCGCCAGCAACGGATCAAAGCTGGTCAGAGAATGACTTTGATGAGATGAGAGAAGAAGGCTTCAGTCCATCAAACTTCTCAGAGCTAAAGGAGGAATTATGTCCCCAGCGCAAAGAAACTAAAAATCTTGAAAAAAGAGTGGAAGAATTGATAGCTAGAATAATTAATGCAGAGAAGGTCATAAATGAAATGACAGAGATGAAAACCATGACACGAGAAATACGTGACAAATCCACAAGCTTCAGTAACTGACTTGATCAACTGGAAGAAAGAGTATCAGCGGTTGAGGATCAAATGAATGAAATGAAGTGAGAAGAGAAACCAAAAGAAAAAAGAAGAAAAAGAAATGAACAAAGCCTGCAAGAAGTATGGGATTATGTAAAAAGACCAAATCTACGTCTGATTGGGGTGCCTGAAAGTGAGGGGGAAAATGGAACCAAGTTGGAAAACACTCTGCAGGATATCATCCAGGAGAACTTCCCCAACCTAGTAGGGCAGGCCAACATTCAAATTCAGGAAATACAGAGAACACCACAAAGATACTCCCCGAGAAGAGCAACTCCAAGACACATAATTGCCAGATTCACCAAAGTTGAAATGAAGGAAAAAATCTTAAGGGCAGCCAGAGAGAAAGGTCGGGTTACCCACAAAGGGAAGCCCATCAGACTAACAGCAGATCTCTCGGCAGAAACTCTACAAGCCAGAAGAGAGTGGGGGCCAATATTCAACATTCTTAAAGAAAAGAATTTTCAATCCAGAATTTCATATCCACCCAAACTAAGTTTCATCAGTGAAGGAGAAATAAAATCCTTGACAGATAAGCAAATGCTTAGAGATTTTGTCACCACCAGCCTGCCTTACAAGAGACCTGAAGGAAGCCCTAAACATGGAAAGGAACAACCAGTACCAACCATTGCAAAAACATGCCAAAATGTAAAGACCATCGAGGCTAGGAAGAAACTGCATCAACTAATGAGCAAAATAACAGTTAATATCATAATGAGGATCAAGTTCACACATAACAATAGTCACCTTAAATGTAAATGGACTAAATGCTCCAATGAAAAGACACAGACTGGCAAACTGGATAAGGAGTCAAGACCCATCAGTCTGCTGTATTCAGGAGACCCATCTCACATGCAGAGACATACATAGGCTCAAAATAAAGGGATGGAGGAAGATCTACCAAGCAAATGGAGAAAAAAAAAAAAGCAGGGGTTGCAATCCTAGTCTCTGATAAAATACACTTTAAACCATCAAAGATCAAAAGAGACAAAGAAGGCCATTACATAATGGTAAAGGGATCAATTCAACAGGAAGAGCTAACTATCCTAAATATCTATGCACCCAATACAGGAGCACCCAGATTCATAAAGCAAGTCCTTAGAGACTTACAAAGAGACTTAGACTCCCATACAATAATAATGGGAGACTTCAATATTCCACTGTCAACATTAGACAGATCAACAAGACAGAAAGTTAACAAGGATATCCAGGAATTGAACTCATTTCTGCACCAGGCGGACGTAATAGACATCTATAGAACTCTCCACCCCAAATCAACAGAGTATACATTCTTCTCAGCACCACTCGCACATATTCCAAAATTGACCACATAATTGGAAGTAAAGCACTCCTTAGCAAATGTAAAAGAACAGAAATTATAAGAAACTGCCTCTCAGACCACAGTGCAATCAAACTAGAACTCAGGACTAAGAAATCCAATCAAAACCGCTCAACTACATGGAAACTGAAAAACCTGCTCCTGAATGACTACTGGGTACGTAACGAAATGAAGGCAGAAATAAGATGTTCTTTAAACCAATGAGAACAAAGATACAAAATACCAGAATCTCTGGGACACATTTAAAGCAGTGTGTAGAGGGAAATTTATAGCACACAAATGCCACAAGAGAAAGCTGGAAAGATCTAAAATTGACACTCTAACATCACAATTAAAAGAACTGGAGAAGCAAGAGCAAACACATTCAAAAGCCAGGAGAAGGCAAGAAAAACTAAGATCAGAGCAGAACTGAAGGAGATAGAGACACAAAAAACCTCAAAAAAATCAATGAATCCAGAAGTTGGTTTTTTGAAAAAATCAACAAAATTGACAGACCGCTAGCAAGACTAATAAGAAGAAAAGAGAGAAGAATCAAATAGACACAATAAAAAATGATAAGGGGATATCACCACGGACCCCACAGAAATACAAACTACCATCAGAGAATAACTAAAAACCCTCTACGCAATAAATTAGAAATCTAGAAGAAATGGATAATTCCCTGGACACTTACACTCTTCCAAGACTAAACCAGGAAGAAGTTGAATCCCTGAATAGACCAATAGCAGGCTCTGAAATTGAGGCAATAATTAATAGCCTACCCACCAAAAAAAGTCCAGGACCAGATGGATTCACAGCTGAATTCTACCAGAGGTACAAGAGGAGGAGCTGGTACCATTCCTTCTGAAACTATTCCAATCAATTGAAAAAGAGGGAATCCTCCCTAACTCATTTTATGAGGCCAACATCATCCTGATACCAAAGCCTGGCAGAGACACACACAAAAAAGAGAATTTTAGACCAATATCCCTGATGAACATCGATGCAAAAATCCTCAATAAAATACTGGCAAACCAGATTCAGCAGCATATCAAAAAGCTTATCCACCATGATCAAGTGGGCTTCATCCCTGGGATGCAAGGCTGGTTCAACATTCGCAAATCAATAAACGTAATCCAGCATATAAACAGAACCAAAGACAAGAACCACATGATTATCTCAATAGATGCAGAAAAGGCTTTTGACAAAATTCAGCAGCCTTCATGCTAAAAACGCTCAATAAATTCGGTATTGATGGAACGTACCTGAAAATAGTAAGAGCTTTTATGACAAATCCACAGCCAATATCATACTGAATGGGCAAAAAACTGGAAAAATTCCCTTGGAAAACTGGCACAAGACAGGGATGCCCTCTCTCACCACTCCTATTCAACATCGTGTTTGAAGTTCAGGCTAGGGCAATCAGGCAAGAGAAAGAAATCAAGGGTATCTAGTTAGGAAAAGAAGAAGTCAAATTGTCCCTGTTTGCAAATGACATGATTGTATATTTAGAAAACCCCATTGTCTCAGCCCAAAATCTCCTGAAGCTGATAAGCAACTTCAGCAAAGTCTCAGGATACAAAATTAATGTGCAAAAATCACAAGCATTCTTATACAGCAGAAACAGACAAACAGAGAGCCAAATCATGAATGAACTTCCATTCACAATTGCTTCAAAGAGAATAAAATACCTAGGAATCCAACTTACAAGGGATGTAAAGGACCTCTTCAAGGAGAACTACAAACCACTGCTCAGTGAAATAAAAGAGGACACTAACAAATGGAAGAATATACTATGCTCACGGATATGAAGAATCAATATCGTGAAAATGGCCATACCGCCCAGGGTTATTTATAGATTCAATGCCATCCCCATCAAGCCACCAACGAGTTTCTTCACGGAATTGGAAAAAACTGCTTTAAAGTTCATATGGAACCAAAAAAGAGCCCGCATTGCCAAGACAATCCTAAGTCAAAAGAAGAAAGCTGGAGGCATCACGCTACCTGACTTCAAACTATACTACAAGGCTACAGTAACCAAAAACAGCATGGCACTGGTACCAAAACAGAGATATAGACCAATGGAACAGAACAGAGTCCTCAGAAATAATACCACACATCTACAGCCATCTGATCTTGGCAAACCTGACACAAACAAGAAATGGGGAAAGGATTCCCTATTTAATAAATGGTGCTGGGAAAATTGGATAGCCATAAGTAGAAAGCTGAAACTGGATCTTTCCTTACTCCTTATACAAAAATTAATTCAAGAGGATTAGAGACTAAATGTTAGACCTAATACCATAAAAAGCCTAGAAGAAAACCTAGGTAGTACCATTCAGGACATAGGCATGGGCAAGGACTTCATGTCTAAAACACCAAAAGCAATGGCAGCAAAAGCCAAATTGACAATTGGGATAATTAAACTAAAGAGCTTCTGCACAGCAAAAGAAACTACCATCAGAGTGAACAGGCAACCTACAGAATGGGAGAAAATTTTTGCAATCTACTCATCTGACAAGGGCTAATATCCAGAATCTACAAAGAACTCAAACAAATTTACAAGAAAAAAACAAATAACCCCATCAAAAAGTGGGCAAAGGATATGAACAGACATTTCTCAAAAGAGACATTCATACAGCCAACAGACACATGAAAAAATGCTCATCATCACTCGCCATCAGAGAAATGCAAATCAAAACCACAATGAGATACCATCTCACACAGTTAGAATGGCAATCATTAAGAAGTCAGGAAACAACAGGTGTTGGAGAGGTGTGGGAGAAACAGGAACACTTTTACACTGTTGGTGGGATTGTAAACTAGTTCAACCATTATGGAAAACAGTATGGCGATTCCTCAAGGATCTAGAACTAGATGTGCCATATGACCCAGCCATCCCACTACTGGGTATATACCCAAAGGATTATAAATATTCTACTACAAGACACATGCACAGTATGTTTATTGCGGCCCTATTCACAATAGCAAAGACTTGGAATCAACCCAAATGTCCATCTGTGACAGATGATTAAGAAAATGTGGCACATATACACCATGGAATACTATGCAGCCATAAAAAAGGATGTTTTGCGTCCTTTGTAGGGACATGGATGCAGCTGGAAACCATCATTCTTAGCAAACTATCACAAGAACAGAAAACCAAACACCGCATGTTCTCACTTATAGGTAGGAACTGAACAATGACATCATCTGGACTCGGGAAGGGGAACATCACACATTGGGGCCTATCATGGGGAGGGGGGAGGGGGGAGGGATTGCATTGGGAGTTATACCTGATATAAATGACGAATTGATGGGTGCTGACGAGTTGATGGGTGCAGCACACCAACATGGCACAAGTATACATATGTAACAAACCTGCAAGTTATGCACATGTACCCTAGAACTTAAAGTATAATAAAAAAAAAAAAAATTAAAAAAAAAAAAAAAGAATGAGTTCATGTCCTTTGCAGGGACATGGATGAAGCTGGAAACCATCATTCTCTGCAAACTAACACAAGAACAGAAAACCAAATACCACATGTTCTCAATCAGTGGGAGTTGAACAATGAGAACATATGGTGATAGGGAGGGGAACATCATACACTGTGGCCTGTCAGGGGTGGGAGGAAGGGAAGGGATAGCATTAGGACAAATACTAAATGTAGATAATGGGTTGATGGGTGCAGCAAACCACCATGGCACATGTATACCTATGTAACAAACCTGCATGTTCTGCACACGTATCCCAGAACTTAAAGTACAATAATAAAAAAAGAAGATAGGCAGTTTACATATAAAAACTCTAAATATAAAATTAACAAATAGAAAAATTATAGCCCTACTAACAGATCAAAAGACCTTTAAAAAATATCATTAAAATTTACTGAACACACAAAAATAAGGAAACCCAGTGTTGGCAGGACCATGGGGAAACTGGTATATATAAGATGTACATTTACTATGAAAAAATAGGCCAACATTGGAGAAAATAATATAGACAGGCATTATTCAGACCATTGACCTAGGAATTTTATTTGGCAAAATTATATCACAACAGAAGACTACAGAAAAGAAAAAGAAAAATGTATCAAGATGTTCTCAATACACTTGAAGGTAATGAGAAAAGGAAAATAAAAATAAAGGAAGAAAGGATGGAAGAAGGACAAAGGAAAGGAAGAAAAGTAAGAAATAAATTTTCAAATAAAAAAATGAAAGGGAGGAAGGAAGACAGCATGGAAAGGAAAGGAGGTAAAGAAAGAAAAACTGAAGTAAGATAAATGTCCAAGAATAAGGGAATAGATAAGTAAACTGGCATAGCAACATACAGAGACAATACATAATTAATTAAAAGAAATACACATATTGGACCAATGCATGGAGGATATATATTCATACATATATATGTGTGTGTGTGTGTGTGTGTGTTTTTGTGTGTGTATCTGTGTGTGTGTTTATTGGGCATGATGGGTCAAGCACTATGCTAGGCTTTTGCTACATTTAATCTTCACAACCTCTCTGCCTTGGCAGATTATTTTGTACCAAGTCTCACAGCTTAAATTTGGCCAAATAAACTATCTCAACCGCCCCCCACCCAAAATCACATATTCGCTAAATAGCACTGCAAAAATATACTTTATATATAGTGATATAACCATTTAGAATACAAGAGTCATTTTAAGATTTCATCTATTAAAAATGATAAAAATTAATTACAGCTTCTAATTTGGCTGCAGTCTTGTCCCAAAATTTTTTTTTTCTTTTTCTTTTTTTTTGGTTGAGGGCGATGGGGTGAGGGTGAGAGGGAGAACTGGACCATGGGACCGGTATTTTAAAAGGAATGAGTTTGATGAAAAAAAAATTTCTACCCTCCTCTTATATAAAATTATAGGGTTTTTTTGAGGGGGGTGATATAATTTTATTTTTTTGGGTTGTAAGACCTTGGCCTTCGTTTCTAAAAATCTTCTGGTTTCTACCAACAGGGAGAAGCTCCAAACTGTCTTCATTAACCTCTGATCATAGCATGAGGTGAAGGGGAATCAGGCAAACAGAGAATATTTAAATATCCTCTCTGCATAAAAGCTGTTTAGCTGCTGGAATCATTTCCTGTTGCTGTCCCTGAGCTAAAGAAGTGGATCGATCAGCAGGGGAGGTGAACAGATGCAGCTGGACAGGAAGAGAGGCTTAGGGGAATCACATCTGAGCAGTCATGGGGGATGAGACACGGAGAGGAGAGTTCACAGAAGCAGCTGGAAGGACGGCGCAACAGAGGAAAGGGGCTCAGCAAGGAGAAAGCAAGAGACAAGATGTGCTCAGAGAAGCTCACAGCTTGCAATACTCCCTAAATGTCTGCACAGAATGAGGAAGACACTTATTCCCAAGGGGGACTTAAGCCATTTCCCTTTTTGCATTACAGCCTGTAGAAAAACTGAACACACATTTCAATCTTCCATTTGCCCTTTTCGGACATCCTGACCTCTGTGATCAGGGCCCACCCTAGATACATAACCCTGCTGGCAAGTCTCCTATTGTATTCCCATTTCCCAAAGGGTGAAGTCATTCATCTATATTAGGCATTGACCAGGAAAAATGTCAGGGAATGCTCAGCATTCTTCTTCTCTATAAGCATCAGGGACTCACTTTCTTCTCGCCCATCCCACACAGGTGAATGCTACATCCAAATGACCAAGAGTCAGAATTCTTGAAAGAATAGAATTCCTGACAAATAGTGAGATTAGAGCACATTGAGTGAATAAGGGTGAATGACAAATTAACACTCTTCAGAAAGCCTTTCAATAAAAACCAGCCATCTGGAAAAAGCTGAAAGCTCTGTATTTTTGGAAGCCACTGTTTACAGAACATATTAAACTTCTTTATTATTAACGTTACAAATAAGTAGAGAACAAAAACACTCACACCTTATAGATAGCCTCATTTTATCCTTGAAGATCATCCTGGAAATTAAGATAATGATAGTCTTTTGCATTAATATGGGCCTCTATAGTCTACAGGCAATTAATACATGGTTTATTTTAATTATTTTCCTTAATTTTAAAGGTGGGATTTTAAGGAGTGTATATCATTTAAATTTCATTGTCAGAGGTACAGGATATTCTTTAGAACAATTATTGCCTGTACATACATGTGCATTTAAAAATCATCACTCACCATTACCTAGTCTTATCTTGAATATATAGCTCTTCTAATTCCTGACAGTCCCTTCAGCACCTAGGACAGTGCCTCATTTTCATCATCCTGTAACTATCTGAAGAAATAAATGGTATCATAGAAGGATAGGACTCTGCTGCAGAACTCTTTACATATTTCAGGAGATGGAAAAAAAGCTGACCTTCAAGATATAGGCACAAAGTAAAATCATCTTTTTAGACATCATTAAGTAGCAAACTTATGCCAGTTTATTTATTTTAATTGTATAAATTTTTGGTAGCCTCATCTCAAGTAATACTAACATGAAAGGCACATATTCAAACAGAAATACAAGTTAATTTTCAGGGAACCATTCTCCAATGAGTTTTATATGAATAGGCCATTACTTTCCCTTTTCTTCCCCGTGGACCAAGGTTACTAACATTGTTCCCTTTTACAAATAGCATATATATACATTAAAAAAAACAAGATGAAGGAAGACACCAGGGAATGAATTAATATATTAATATTCATTAAGCATTTAAAATGTGCCTGATAAAAACATTGACACTTTTAAAAAAGTTATCTTAATCTTTATAATAACTCTAATAAAACAGTATTCTTGTCTAGATGAAGAAACTGAAACTCAGAGATTTTAAGAAACTGATCCAAGAGGTTCAGAAAATCTAAGTGCTTCTATTAACCAGGCTCCTAATTATGAATAAATTTGTGTGCTTATGTATTCACTAAGTTTCTCTCTCTCTTCCTCCTGCATACACACACAGAAAGACACAGAAACACTCATTGTAGTTACCATGAGAACTACAATGAAACATGGAATGCTGAGAGCAACACAATGTTTTCTGGATAGCAGAGACAAATATAAAATCATAGAAATATTGCATCCTCTTATGGAAATCAGGATCAGAAACTGTCAGATGAGAAGTCTTGATGGTAATCTTTAGATAGAATGATTAAAATGTAAAGCTATTGGGTTTTAGATGAGATGGTACCTTGTAGGTAGATTTTTGTCTGTTCACTGCACAGCACCCCAAAATTCATTTTCCTGACTTCTCCAAGCAGTTACTAAATCCTCCCCTTGTACTACCCCACAATTTTTATTAAATGTCTACATAGGTTTTGCCTTGTTTTAATACACGGAACCTTTCCCAGAAGTTCTAAACCTGTAGCTCACAGCCCCTTCCCTCAAAAAAAAAATTGTTGTGCCTTTGTGCATTTTTCTGCAATGGTGTTTTATAACTTCCCCAGATTTTTCACTGCTCTAAGCTATAAGGCCAATATCCATATCTCCTCTGGGTAGCACAGTGCTTGGCCCTCAATAAATCTCTGACCAATAAATGAATAAATGGCATTTGATGAGACTCTGAAAGAAAATGTGCGGTCCTCTCTGTGCTCTTTGGCCTCTTAGAGTTCTGTAAAAAGTAAATAGTGGCTGGGCGCGGTGGCTCAAGCCTGTAATCCCAGCACGTGGGAGGCTGAGCCGGGCAGATTACGAGGTCAGGAAATGGAGACCATCCCGGCTAACATGATGAAACCCCGTCTCTACTAAAAGTACAAAAAATTAGCCGGGCATGGTGGCGGGCGCCTGTAGTCCCAGCTACTTGGGAGGCTGAGGCAGGAGAATGGCGTGAACCCGAGAGGCGAAGCTTGCAGTGAGCCGAGATCTCGCCGCTGCACTCCAGCATGGGTGACAGAGAGAGACTCTGTCTCAAAAAATAAAATAAAATAAAATAAATAAACAAATAATAAAAAAATTAAATAGTTATGTTTTAGCAGTGCTTCAGCGTTATGTTGACCACGTGAACTCTGCAGCCTTCTGCCTAAGTTCCTGTCTGGGCTCCACCACTTATTAACTGTTTGACTTTAGCCAAGCTATTTGGCTCTCTAAGCCTCAGTTTCTTCATCTCTGAAATGGGTTTATAATAAGACTTGCTTAATGTATCTGATGTAATTAGGTAATGAAAAAATATGTTAAATGTGCCTGGCACATGCTAGCAGACACCCAGTGACTATTATGTGAGGATGGCATTGAATTTGCTGGTGGTGACTACAATCCCAGAACTCCCCCAATTACTCTTCTGCATATCTGGGACGTAAATTCAGATAACATTAAAACCTTAGTAGAGCAAAGCCTATTTCCATTTTCTTAACATGTAATTCATTGAGCACCTACAATAGCCTGGCATAGTAAGTGGCATAAGATGAAATTCATACATACACAAACATAGAAACAGAAAATTAAAAATTAAAATATCATATTTGAACTTTTAGGAGATTGTGGCTAAGAAGTTTCTCTTAGTGTTAGGTTTCTTCTGAGTATTTCCTTTAACCACCCCAAGTCACTACGACAGATAATGTCGATTTTACTGAAATGTCTCCGACAAGGATGGAGAAGAAGCAGGGAGATGTTCTCACAGATGGCTCAGGCCTGTGTATTTTTTTTTTTCCCAGTGGTGTCCTTCCTGGAGCAAAAGGCTCAAACCTGTCCTGGATAATTTTGACTGGCTTCCTTTGAAAAGGGAGTGGTTTTGGTTCACTGGACTTTGTAATATGTTTACTGCTATATGCTTCCTCCAATTCCTCTATCAGTTTTAATTCTGAAATATTTTGGAGCAATTGTGCTAGCAAAGTATATTAAGTATATTAACAGTAAATAAATATTCTGGACTGTTTAAACAACTTGATGACTGGTGATTATTGGGAGAATAATGTACCAAAAATCTTTCGGCTGAATTTTATGTTTTATTAAGTAATATTAGTAAAGGATTTTAACATGATGATCTATGCCTGGCTGGATGCATACTTGTATGTAATTATGTGTGCACAGTAAGTCTACATGAATTTATACAAATCCATGCTGAAAGTGGTATACACTGGATTCTAACAAATCAAGAAGCTCATTTAACACAATACATTTAAAGACAAAAAGTGCACTTATTATTGCAAAGAAACTCTTGTATTAAAAAATCAGAAAGCCTCAGATTCATCATAACTAACAAGACTTGAATGAAGTGCGTTCTGTTGCTGCATTTCTCATTCTAACAGCCCCTCCTCACTGAGTTCTGCCTGGTGCATCAGGCCTTTCTGCAGTGGGATAATAACTGATGGCAGGCTGACACAGAGCCCAAGGAGAGCTCCATCAGGAGGTCTCCTGGGCTTAGGGATCAGTGTGCTTAAAATATTAGGATTTGATAGAGTTAACACTTGCCCTTGAGCAGATGGTTTTGAACATTCTGTCAACACTGCCAGTGATTACTGCAAACAGATTCTTCATCCCAGAGGGATGGGAGTGAAGTGCTTTCTAGTTCCCCGGTCTCATCTAAGAGGCGTAAAACGTGTCATTTCCAGGGTCTTCTCTCGGCCGTGAGAAGCGCAAACGGTTCCCACACCACGCAGCCTGAGAGCCATGACTCAATCAAGAGCCTTTTCCTGGGTTGGAGAGGAAATACAGACCCGGCTGAGCTTAAACCTAACTTAAAATTTTCTTTTTTGTGCCACGGGAATACTTTGGGTCACTGAAATACTTTGTCACTGAATTTCTTTTTACAGCCTGAAAGAATGAAGATTAGCAGTAATTAGACCTCACAACAAGTGCAAGAGGTGTGAAAATGGGAAGATTCTGTGGAAACGAGTTGAATTCAAAGTTTCCAAAGTAGGAATTAACACACCTGCCAATGTCTATTTTGAACTTTGGCAAAGTCATTTTGTCTTTTTGTCATTTTGTCTTTCATTTGAAATGTCTCTTCAAATGAACAGCATACATAACCCACTCATTTCAAGTGAACTGGTTTCTAAGAATTAAGAAATGAAACAATCAATGATAGGAAATTATGGAAAGCAACTTGCAAGATTCTCATTCTACAGTAGAACAAACCAGTAACAACAGAGAAGGCACAGCAACTGCAGCATCGTTCAGTAAGGCCTGCTCTCTGCATAGCACTGCATTTTGAGGAATGCCATTAGCCAAACGAAATTTCCTGTACCCCAAAATAAGAGTTCAGAAGACAGAGCCTATATTCATAGACACTTTGCTGTAGAAGAAGCTGACAGGAAACCTCTTACCCACAATGATTAGGACTTCATTACTAGAAAATAATGTGCAAGATAAACACCTCCATCTCCAACCTTGGAAAACGGTTATTTTAGGTGCTGTTTGCCTGGTCCTGCCTGCCAGCTGATCTCCAGTGAGTGAACCTGAGCTGCTTCTCACCGTTACTTCTGAGAGGAAATGCTTTGCAGGACAACCATGCCTGCCAATTCCAACATGCAGAGGGGTTTTTTTAAAAAAAGAAAAGAAAAGAAGAGTGAAGTGTGTGAGAGGCAAAGCTTAAAGAGTGAAGATCTAGACCCCGGTTCTCATGCTAAAGGTTTATAGCCTCCCCTTCATTATATCGTCTTGCTGTGAAGCCTCTGAACACCTGTGCTATTAAATTTTTTTCTTAGATTTTTTTAATAAGAAAAAAATTAACAAAGTAAAATTTGTTGACAGCATTCACAGTCAATGCAGTGGGTGTTCCACCTATGCGCTGTCACATTTTTCATGTTCATTTCTGCAGGTGCTAAACACATGCTGACAACAACATATGTTACCAATCTTAAACGTTTTTTTTTTTTAAAACTGGTAATTAAGGAGTGCACACAGCTTGAAAAAAAATAATACAGGTGAAAGCTACCTCTGCCCAGAGTTGTTCTTATTTATTTTTCTTCTGCCATTTAGGTAGTTTTAAATGCAGCATATATAAAAAAGTAAGCTCTTAAAATTATTATCTATGTAAGTAGCGGTCATAAAACAAATTTGCAACTTAATGCTAAAAACACTTGAGCTTACTTCCTCCCTCAGAAAACCCCAAGTATTCCTTCCTTGTTTTTTTTAATTTTTTTAAATTTTTTTCTTGGCTCTGTGTTGTTTTTCTTGCTCCTTTTATTTATGCATTTGGGCTTTCTGGAGAATCATACAAACTCTCCAAAAAGTATTTATTATGCCATACAAACCTCAAAGTTGTAGAAACATTCTCTAAGTAGAATACAATTCTTTCATCCTTTCGTTACTTTCTGACTGTGTACAGGATCACTACTGCATAGTTAAATAATTAGCAAGAAATCATTGTAATTTTATCCTATGAATTTCAGAGACAATTTCTTTTTATTGGCCATTAGGGGACTGTATAACAGCTTCTACATTCTTCCCCTAGGGACCGATGGGGTGATTGACGATGTTTTCAAAAGAGGCAAGACTCAATTCTCTGACAGCTGGTAAGAAAGAGTTTTGAAGTGTTCTCCAAATGTGACCAAGTATCAAAATCAGCTGGGCACTCAACCTTCCTACCATTGATCCTCACCCTTCCCCTAACTGCAGGCAATTGGCCAAGCTCGATCCATCCTCAGAGCCCTTGCTTCTCCTTACCCAAGACCTTCACATAAACAAGCTGCAACTGGGGCAGTTCCTCTTTGGAAGCCGTTTCTTGAACACCCTGTGCAATGCTGCTTCACCCTAGAACTCAGACACTTGGCCGTGCTTCGTGGACCTTAAGGTGGTTGTCGCTATTATAAGTCATTGTTTGCTTCTCCGACTAAAATGTAAGCCACATAAGATAAAGGATTACTTATCTACTTTGTTCACATCTAGCATGGAACCTGCAAAAAGTAGATGTTCAATCAATATTTGTTGAATAAATTAATAAGTCACTTAAAGATACAAATATGTAGGCTGTTTTCCCTGGGTATTATGAGTCAGTAGGTCACAGGGGAAGTCAAAAATCTCTAGTAAAAGCACTTCAGGTGGATCAGATGATCAGACAAATTTAAGAAACACTCTCTTATGTGCCTTGCTACCCAGCGTGGTCCATGATCTGGCAGCATCAGCATTGTCAGGGAGCTTGTGAGAAATGTGGACCCCCAGGCTCAGCCCCAGGTTAGTGGACCCCCAGGCTCAGCCCCAGGTTAATCCCACTGAATTAGAACCTAGGTTAGCAAGATCTCTGGGTGATCTGTACACTAATTAATGTTTGAGAAGCACTGCACAGCCACATGTATTTCCAGACCAAGTCTCTCTTGCCAATGAGGTACATAAATGGCGGCATCGCCGGGACTCTCTGGCAAAGACCCTCACCTAGGCCTGGCAGCAGAAATGGGAGCTTTGCGATGGAAATTATCAGCTCCATACCTCCAAAAATGAATATTTAACTTCCACACCAGCAGTTTTCATAGTGTGATCCCCAAGCTAGCAACATCAGTATCACTTGGAAACTTACTGGAAATATAAATTCTTGGGCCTCACCTCAAACCTACTGAATTAGAAACCCTGAGGGTGGGACCCAACTATTTGCCTTTTAACTGGCTCTCCACATGAGATTCTGATTTTCGCTAACATTTGGGAAACACTGTTTTAGACCAGAGTGTGTTAAAATCACTGGGGGTTGGGGAGAGGGCATGGGGGGATGAGTTGCAGAAATCTCAATGCTTAGGCCATACCCCAGCTCAATTAAATAAGAATTTCTGGGAATGGCAGCCAATTTTCAGTGAACTAAATCTTTTAATTTGATTCTGATGGCAGTTGAGACTGGGAACCACATTTCTATACCAAAACCAGATCTATCTGGCCACTTGGCAGTAGTTAGTCACCAGAAGAACCTGGAAGCAAAATTAGATTCAGACAGTGGTTCTCAAACCGCAGAATGCATGAGAATCTCACCTGCAGGTCTTATTAAAACACAGACTGGCAGGTCCCACCCCTAGAGCTTGAGTTAGTAGGTCTGGGGTGGGGCAGAAAGTCTACGTTTCTAACAAGTTCCCAGGTGATGCCCGACGCTTCTGGTACAGAGAAGATACTTCAAGAACCACTGCTCTGCAGTAATCAGTCTCCAGGATAGCCCAGAGATACTCAGTTTAAAGCAAAGACAAGTTTATTTTGCCAAATTCTGTAAAGGCATAAACACAGAAGGCATATTTGTGCTGGATCTGGGTCAGTTTTTATTGTTTCATTCCCCAGGTGGCAGCCTCAGCACAGATTTAACAACTACATTCTGATGTCTCCCCCATAGCCTGAAGGTTCACTCTCATTCATCCTCCCTCATCCTCACTCCACAACACCCAAGTGTGTAGGATCTTATTAGGGCCCATTTCACAGGCTTTATTCAGGAAGAATACACATGTCTCCCAGACTCTGACATCCTAGATCTGACAGACTACATTAAGTTTTTCCAACATGGTCCAACTACAGAGGTCACTGGTCACTAAGTAGAGTCACCTGAAGCCAGTGGGCCCCAAATTTTTGATCCTTGTAAACTGTCTCCCCTCCATGCTTTCATAGTAAGGAATTGGAAAGGAGGAGAATCTATTAAGCAGATAATTAAGAATTGGATGGGCATGGGTTCCGATCATGGCTCTGTTCTTTTACTTTAATTAATTTGTTTAATCTTTCTGGGTCTACAGATCTATGAAGCAGAAAGGAGACTTATGAGTTACACATTCCTTGGTGCTAGTTCCTGCCCAGCCATTTATTGGCTATGCATCTTGAAGAAGGTTGCTTCTTTACCCCTCAGTTTTGTTCTAATGATATTACCACCCCTCAGGGTTGTTGTAAGAAGCAAAATGAGTTACTTTATGTAAAGGGCACAGAGTATGTCCCTGGTGCTTTATATATTTTAGACTTTAAGCTGCTCAGATCTCTGGTTCCTCCACAAATCGTTCAACCACTCACCTCCCTGCTTCCAAATAGTGGTTTATAATCTTCTATTTCCTAGTCTCTCATCATGTCTTGATCCCAGTTATCTGGTTATGGCCCCTACTGTTCCACAGGTACCTAGTAAACTAGGCATTTTACATGGACTATCTCATTTAACCCTTGAAACAAAGTTAAGGGGTACACTGAGGTATTCTTAAATTATCAATGGATCAACTTAGGTCCGGAGAGATTAAGTAACTTTCTCAAGGATACACATGTCCTTTAATAATTGGATAATTGGGACTTAAACTCAAGCAGATTAGATTTTTCAGCTGACTAATGAGCTACAAGTGATCAAACCCAATGGCCTTGTTTCTAGATTCTTATTGTCCTTGATCTCCCTGGATCATCAAAGGCAACTGACTACTCTCTCCCTGAAAGTTTCTTCTCTCTGGACTTACCTGTCACAGCATTAGACTATTCTTTTTCCTAACTTTCAATTCTTTTTTAGATCTCCAAACCAGTGTTATAGACTTTGACCTCTCTCCTAAACTCCAGACCTTCATTTCCAATTGTCTGCTGGGCATTTCTTCTTGGGTTTGACCAGAAACTCAAAAGCTCCATATGCCTCTACCTAGCTCATTCTCCTTCCTTATTTATTTTTGTTAATGCCACCACCATCTCCCTAGGCATCAGGGTTCAAAACCTCAGAGGCAGGTAGTTAGTTGAAGCCCCTACTTAGCTATTTCTACTCCACACTCACTCTTTTCACAAGCTACACTACCTCTCTAAAAGGGCCTTAATGCCACTTCTCAGCAGCAATATGGGCAATAAAAATTATAGATAACACCCTTGCCCTTCCCCCAAAAAGGGAAGGGAATGGGAAAGGGAAATTTCAAAATTAAATAAAAAAATTAGCCATAATCTTTCTTTGCTTTTATTATTATTATTATTATTATACTTTAAGTTCTGGGATACATGTGCAGAACGTGCAGGTTTGTTACATTGGCATACATGTGCCATGATGGTTTGCTGCACCCATAAATGCATCATCCAAATGAGATATTTCTCCTAATGCTATCCCTCCCCTTGCCCCCCAACCCCCAACAGGCCCCAGTGTGTGATGTTGCCCTCCCTATGCCCATATGTTCTCATTGTTCAACTCCCACCGATGAGTGTGAACATGCAGTATTTGGTTTTCTGTTCCTGTGTTAGTTTGCTGAGAATGATGGTTTCCAGCTTCATCCATGTCCCTGCAAACGACATGAACTCATTCTTTTTCATGGCTGCATAGTATTCCATGGTGTATGTGTGCCACATTTTTTATCCAGTCTAACACTGATGGGCATTTGGGTTGGTTCCAAGTCTTTGCTATTGTGAATAGTGCTGCAATAAACATACGTGTGCATGTGTCTTTATAGTAGAATGATTTATAATCCTTTGGATATATACCCAGTAATGGGATTGCTGGGTCAAATGGTATTTCTAGTTCTAGCGCCTTGAGGAATCACCACACTGTTTTCCACAACGGTTGAACTAATTTACATTCTCACCGAAAGTGTAAAAGCGTTGCATTCCTATTTCTCCACATCCTCTCCAGCATCTGTTGTTTCCTGACTTTTTAATGATTGCCATTCTAACTGGCGTGAGATGGTATCTCATTGTGGTTTTGATTTGCATTTCTCTAGTGACCAATGATGATGAGGTTTTTTTCATGTTTGTTGGCTGCATAAATGTCTTCTTTTGAGAAGTGTCTGTTCATATCCTTTGCCCACTTTTTGTTGGGGTTGTTTTTTTCCTTGTAAATTTGTTTAAGTTCCTTGTGGATCCTGGATATTAGCCCTTTGTCAGATGGATCGATTGCAAATTTTTTCTCCCATTCTGTAGGTTGCCTGTTCACTCTGATGATAGTGTCTTTTGCTGTGCAGAAACTCTGTAGTTTAATTAGATCCCATTTGTCAATTTTAGCTTTTATTGCCATCGCTTTTGGTGTTTTAGTCATGAAGTTTTTGCTCACGCATATGTCCTCAATGGTATTGCTCTTGCCTAGGTTTTCTAGGATTTTTATGGTTTTAGGTCTTACGTATAAATCTTTAGTCCATCTTGAGTTAATTTTTGTATAAGGTGTAAGGAAGGGGCCCAGTTTCAGTTTTATCCATATGGCTAGTTTGTTTTCCCAACACCATTTATTAAATAGGGAATCCTTTCCCCATTGCTTGTTTTTGTCAAGTTTGTCAAAGATCAGATGGTTGTAGATGTGTGGCATTATTTCTGAGGCCTCTGTTCTGTTCTACTGGTCTATATAACTGTTTTGGTACCAGTACCATGCTGTTTTGGTTATGGCCTTGTAATACAGTTTGAAGTCAGGTAGTGTGATGCCTCCAGCTTTGTTCTTTTTGCTTAGGATTGTCTTGGCTATAAGGGCTCTTTTTTGATTTCATATGAAATTTAAAGTAGTTTTTTTCTAATTTTGTGAAGAAAGTCAATGGCAGCTTGACAGGGATAACATTGAATCTATAAATTACTTTGGGCAGTATGTCCATTTTCATGATATTGATTCTTCCTGTCCAAGAGCATGGAATGTTTTTTGATTTGTTTGTGTCCTCTCCTATTTCCTTGAGCAGTGGTTTGTAGTTCTCTTTGAAGAGGTTCGTCACATCTCTTGTATGTTCTATTTGTAGGTCTAAATCAAAGAAAGATTATGTATATCCTGTGCTCCATTTTTCCTGTTAAGAAGAACCATCTAGGAAACTCTCTTCTTACATGTGAAGATGTTTGTCTTCACATGTGAGAGGAGACAGTAGTTGGCCATGCAGCTGGGAGAATTAAACTTATAATCCAGTAGTACCATAATATAAGGTATCATGCTTAACTGCCCACTGTTTTTAAAATAATTATTTCCAAATAGTTTGAAATATTTGGACAAACTTATTCAGCCGTGGTGAATGAAATGCATAATCTTTAAGGTCCAGGAGAATCAAGGTATAGCTTTAAATTGTTAGAACTTGAAGTCTAAACTCCTTTAATGATCTGGGTTAACTAAATGCCAGTTATTTCTCAACTTAGAAGCTCAAAGTTAGGGCCAAGGGTCTAAACTCCCTTCCCTTAAATGGTACGTAAAATCACAGAGCTCTCCTGATAAGTTGTTTACTACTTCATGTGTGAGTTTCTCGTGTGTTTTTAGTGATAATCATAATACACCATCAGAGAGAGTGCGGTGGTCTTGAGAGAGATTGATTTCCAAAAGCACTTCCATGCTCAGACTGACATGCTCAGAAACCTATGGCCAAAAAGCAGTTTGCATCACTGACTGATTGTAGAACTGGTTCTGGGGCTGGCTGGTACAGGAGACCAATTGTACAATGAAACACTGTCTCCTGGCCGCAATATACATGGCAGGGACGTGAGGATGAAGTATAATTCACCGATGATATAAAACAGGTTTTTAGGAGCTCAAACTAAATCACCTGGAATTTTGCCAGACTAAAAAAGGAAAAAAAAAAAAAGCCATAACAATCTTCTTTCTGCTAAGAATAATTATGTGAAATGTTCCCAGTAGGGTTGCCACCTTATTAAGTACCCAATTGTGATCTGCGGCTGCTAGGGACTGGCTAACAACATGATGAATGCTTTGTACAAGATCTATAGGAAGGACAAGCAAAGTTAAAGGGATATGTTATTTGGAAACATAAATGCAGCTGAAGTTCAGGGGCTCCTAATGAAAACATGTCTTTAACCATAATTATTGGGTGTTACCACACTCCCATAATGCTGAAGACTAGCCATCACTATCTAATTTTATTTCTTCTACAAATCTATGTCTAGTTCTACTCTAAAGGGCAATATAGAGATAAGATACCATGAATTTAATTATTTTAATATTGTTTAAAGAATCAAAAGTCAATCATTATGAGCATCTTTTACAAGGCACAATCCTTTTTATAAATTTAATTCATGTCACTGCAAGAATAAGCCAGTATTCTATTTACAACAAAGGGTTAAAATACAGATGCTGTGAATGAGATGTATAATCCTTAAGGCCTTAGGGCATTAAGACATATCTGCTCCTTAGGGTCCATCTTTGTCCATAATCAATTTCTTCCCTTGGAGAACATTAATTGTCTCTAATGATAGCTTTCCATCAATACATCCTTGATCTTAAAAGGCCTGTACAGCTTTTTCCTTTATTCAATCAAATCATCTCTACAATTGCCCCCCTTTAGTAAGATAATACCTTTTAAGCCTTGTATTTTAATATAAAAAATAAGAGGTAGCTGCAAATTCTAATGGAAGTGCTAACATTTGAGAACCAGGATGATGGCTTCCATTATCCTAAATAATGTTTGAAGATTACAGAAAGCACTGTGTTTCAAAAGGTGGAAACTAATCCACCACTTTCAAATTATTCCTTGTATAAAAATCTGTTCCAACATTAGGAATTTTTTTTTTTTTGCCCCAGTAATGGCACTGTATATTTAAATATTTGAATATGAAAGATAATTTTTCAGCTCTGAAATGGCAAATAATTGCTATTTATAAGGACAAAATGCTGAATAATTTGAGGAATTGACAACTTTAAACACCAAAGCCCTTTATTTTGTTATTCTCCTGATAAGCCATTCGCACACTCTTCACTCAAACCACCACAATCCTAATCAGTAGTTACCAAAATTATTTAATTTTGTGATGGCTAAAAAAAAAGAGAGAGAGAGAGACCTTAGTCTCTTCGTGACCCACTAATGTGTCTTACTTTCTTCTCCCATTTGCCTTCTTCAAACCTGCTTTTCTAAAGGCACGGAAATTCATTTTTTTTTTTTTTTGTCATTCTACTGATTGTTTCCATTCAAATAGAAGATTGCTCTTGCACTGCTTTATCTAGGTTACCCAGGACAAATCTGTGTTTCTGTCCAAGGCCTCACCACAACTTCTGCAGAGATTGCCCTATATTTATACTAGGTAAGAAAACTTGAGGAGAGCTACTGATAGGACAAAAGCTGTCTGCCCTACAGAATTCTTCTTTGAGTAATTTCTATATTCAGTAGGAACATAGCAAAATGTCCATGCTGCATATAAAGTATCATTCTTATCACTGCAAGATTAGGAAACCCTCCTCACCGGAGTCCATGGCTTCCATGTGTGCTTTCTCTCTTACTTATAAAAAATCTACCAGCATTCTAGGAAATAGATGAAGAGACTCTGTGGAATGTAATTAACTCCAAAGCCCAGGTGATTAAAAACCGATTAAAAGAAAATAACACACACAACACAGAAAAGACCTTATTCACTGAAAAAAGGGGGGGAAGGGGAGACAGAGAAAAATTACTAATTTATTTGGGGTTTTGTCTAGTAATATGTGCAATTCTAAATCCTAAATTTACATTATGAATTAAAATATAAGCAATATTTTGTAAATATATTAGTTGCAAAATGAATACCAAAAGAAACATTAGAATTTTGTATGGCGGGAAAAGGTGTATATGAGGTAGATAATATCACCCTAACAAATATCAAACCTAAACAAAACAAGCATACAAAGTGAGACCAGTTAACAACCAAGATAAGAGATGAAAATTGCCACTGGAGCAGATCAACTTTATTCAATGCCCTGATAAGCACCTATTTGCTCTTCCCCATTATGCTTTCTTAGTATTTATAAATTATCATTTAATTATGCTGGCAAGTGGTAATTGTCAAATAAAGCTCAGATAGGCATAAGCCCTCAGGCTGCACATGACAGAAAATATCTGTTAAAGCTGGGCTGATTCACACGCTTAGGAAATAATTTCCTTTCTTCTTTTTATCCTTGCCAACAAATTATATGAACTGGCACTTTGTGCTTTGTAGGCATTTTGAAGTCTATGCAGATTACAGAAAAGAAAAATTAGTTGTTTCAATATCTACTATTCCTAAATTATTCTGCTGATTTAAGACTTCACGTACCGAGAGAACAAAAGAGTGCCAAAGATCAAGAAATTCAAACCTTCCTCTACTTATAGTTTATGCTCAGGGTCATTTTCAATTGAGGAAATCAAGATTTGGAGAATTATTTTACATATTGTACAATGGATTTTACATAAAGTAGGAATTGGAACATGACATTCATCCCATTAGGAGAAATACAGAAATCTCGTTTTCCTTAAGTCCCTTACTACTTAGGTTTAATTAGTACCCATCCATCCCACCTCTTTTGTATTGAGTATTCTTAAAAAAAAAAGGAACCTTCCAGCTAGTTGCACCACTTTGGCTTGGCTGTGGAGCATAAACACAAATAGAGGATTATGATGTAAATAAAAAGATAAGTTGAATACCAAGCGACAATTTAATTCATATCTTATATTTAGACAGAATGTTGTGTTTTGGTTATATGTGTAGAGCCACTTGTAAATTATTTTTAATTCCAAGGCTGAGCAGAGAAGACACAGAAAATATCTTCTCCCTCCCTTGTGAGAAAGAGAGAGGAGAGAGAGACAGAGAGACAGAAGGCGGGGCGGGGGGAGAAGCAAAACCTGAGTTCCTCTTGTGAGCAAAGATCATCACCCTTCTTTTTGGTTCCCCATCTCACTCCCTCCCTCCAGCTACCCTGGGCTGCTTTGGGGGCCCTTTAGTTACCATGTTCCCTCTTGTCTCAGAGTCTTTGTACATGTTATTTTCACTGCTTGGAAAGTTCTTTAAAACTTCAATCCCACTCCCTTCAACACCTCCAATCTTCTCAATCTATATAAGTTCTACCCATTTTTAAGATGCTAATTCAAACATCTTTTCCTTAGGAAACCTTTCTCCAAACTCCCACACCCAGTTCCAGTCACCTGGTGCTATATACTCTTGCAGCCCTTATTACAGTGTAAGAAAAAGAATGATAATAGCAAATATATAAATTTTACTATGTGCTAGACTACTGTATGTTTTAACAGAAACCTCACAGCAACCTTGTGGAGGAAGACACTGAGGCATATCAACATAAAGTAACTTGCCTAAGATTC
This sequence comes from Trachypithecus francoisi, assembly GCF_009764315.1. Classification (NCBI taxonomy): domain Eukaryota; kingdom Metazoa; phylum Chordata; class Mammalia; order Primates; family Cercopithecidae; genus Trachypithecus; species Trachypithecus francoisi. Next base: position 128,449,324 of record NW_022681453.1, on the reverse strand, counting down.
TGAGGCTAGCAAGCGGTAGAGCCAGGATGCAAACTCAAGCCTGGGTTCTGAGTGTGTGCTCTTAACCACTACTTCTTACCACTGTACTTACTTGGACAATTGTCTAGTCACTATTTGTTAATCCCCTCCTCCAACCCCCAATAGTTTGTAAGTACCATGAGCCTGTAGTTATGTCTATTTTGCTAAGGCCTGATGCATAAAAGGAACTCAATAAACAATTATTGAATCAATAGCCAAACGTTGAGCTCAAAATAAACACATGGGTTGAAAGCTGAAGACTGCTTCATATCCCTGAGCTATTTTAGCTGCCGACATTGTTCCTCCTTATTTGGGGACCAGTCTACTACCTTAATCCAGAAAGATGGCTTGACCTGGCAGAAAATCTTCATGTGTCTTTACTTCAGTGAAAAAAATGCTTTTGTTTTTTGGGCTTTTGTTTTTTTGTTTAAATGCATTAATTCCTTTTATTTTAAAGATTTTAATTTAAAAAACAAAATGTTTTAAGTGTCACTGGTATTTTAAAACATATAAGTTATATAAAAATAATCCATTTACACAGATACTTTCTTTTGAGACTGAGCAGATATTGAGACTAGTAGCATATATTACAATGCAGACTCAAAAATATATACCACTCTGAATGCATAGAGACAATGGTACATTTGGCATATTTTGCAGCCAGAATGCAGGGTGCAATCTATGTATTATTAATACTAGGTACAATCTGTGTATTATTAATACTTATTCATAGTCAACAGAAATGTTAACAATGTTTTGTCAAAATGCATAACTCATATTTGAATATGCAGTCTAGTCTTGAATAATTCAATTCACAGTATTCATTTGAAAAGTTAACCATTTTCCTCTTTTTGCTTGGTTTGTACATACTTTTAGAGCATTTTAGTCCATGATGTGAGCTATTCAGCAACTCATGCAAATTTTCTTTTTAAAAAGGAAATAAAATGCTTTTTAGTAATCGGAATATAAAAACACATCCTGACTGGCACTTGGGAAACCAAACATAACTTAACCTTAATTCAGGCAACCCTTTTTAAATAAGAGATGTTCCTAGGCACACTATTAATTGGGAATTGCAAAGCTAAACTACATTCGTATCTTGGTATTCATAAATACTTTCTGAGTACTCAGGGATGGTTTTCCACTACTTATTTATTTTCATAGGCACTACTCTAACGCAACAGAAATTCTTTCAAAACGAAGCCGCCATTTTCAAAGAATGCTTTGCATCATCTGTATTACATTGTTGTTTTGCCACTTATGATCTACTCAGGATATTGTTTATTGCTGTAGCATTGAAGCACTTTTCATTATAATTAGAGACTTAGCTTTTTAAAAAATAAAGCATTTACTTCTCATTACCATAAAAATAAAACAAAATAAAAATCTATCCCATTTGAAGATTGAAGAAACTAAGGCATAAAAAAATCAAGTGCCTTGCTCAAAAAACTGAAATTAAAATATTGTCCAATGACAAGTCATTTTACTTAAAAAATAGTGAATTCTGTACAATCACAGAAATTCACATGGTTTATCTGGAAGAATAGTGCAAATATAATATCAGTAAGGCTGTCAACACATAGAAAATATCTTTTAATTCAAAGCGTCAATATTTATAAAGTGCAAATAATCTCCTCCTCCCTCCCCTTCTCCTCCTCCTCTTCCTGCTCCTTCTTCTCCTTTTCTTCCTTCCCCTTCTCCTCCTCCTTCTCCTTCTTCCCCTTCTTCTCCTCCTCCTCCTTCTCCTTCTCCTTCTCCTCCTTCCTCTCTCTCTTCTCTTTCTTTTCTTTCTTGTGTGCTGTTGCTAACAAATAATATTCTGGATGACTCCAAGGCCTATGACACTGAGAAGTATGTTCTGACTCTTCAGAGAATGAATAAAATATGTTGAGTATATAGTTTGAGGACAAAGCATAGTGATTTTATTCCAGGCCTCTACATCCTTGCCACCCATATGTGGATATGTGCTAATTCTTTTCCATTAACCAAAGGGAACTTGTAAATCAAATTCCTGACTGTTTTGTAACAAACAGAAGATTTAATGGATCATTATAAATCACCTAATAGGATACTGGTGAGACAATGTTAAAAAACTGAACTAATGTTTAAAAGGGGAGACAGATCAAATCCACAGACATTTCGATCTGCTTTTTTAACCAACATTTTGTATATTGATTGAAATGTCATTAAGCCCTAAAATACATCATTTTATGCAATTGCAACTTCTCATCTAACTTCATGGCTTAATCATCTGTACATAAGAACTAAAAAGATACCTGTTGGTTGGTTGCTAAATAAGAACACCATTCCAGCACTGTCCAACAGAAATATAATGTGAACAACATATGTAATTCTAAATGTTCCTAGGAGCCACATTTAAAAAGTAAAATGAAACAGGTGGAATTGATTCTGATAATGTCTTTCATTTAACCAATGTATCCAAAGGATTATCATTTCAACATGTAAGAGAACTAACAAATTATTAATAAGATATATGATATTATTTCATTTTTGTACCAAGTCTTCAAACTCTAGTGTACATTTTATATTTACAGCACATATCAGTTTGGACTAGCCACTTTCAAGTGCTAGACAGCTACATGTGGCTCGTGGTTACCATATTGGTCAACATGAGCAATTCGAACCCTGTTAAGTGAATAAGTATTTTCTCTCTTGTGTTTTAAGTTAATGATGTTTTGGTGTAGCCAATAATACAAAATAATGTATTTTCCAATATATAAAATAAGTTGCTTTGACAATGAATGTTTGAGAGGTAACATTTGTGCTCCCAGTTCCATAAAAAAGGAACATTTATAATTATCTCTGTTAGTTGGATTATCTTTAACAAGTCCATACAATAGTGACTGATAGTGCTTATTACCATTGCTTCTGAATTTTCCAGTGAGGCTTCTAACTACACTTGGAAATTAAACATAGAAAAACACAGAGAAAACATATGAGGTAAACTTTTAATCAAGACTCCAAGGATGATAGAAATATGTGTCTATAGCTGGTAGCATCTATGTTCTTCTGTCTTGTTTTAATTCACCAAACATAACCTCTGTGAATCATCCCATGATGCACCATCTCTGGTCTCTTAGTCACTTAATTTTGAAATATTGTAATTATAATTGATTTCTCATTCTTTCTTTAGTCATACACTTTACTAATTATAAAATCTTGCCAATTCAGCCTCCAAAATGAATTTCATTTTTATTTCCACCTCTGCACTCTCGTACATTTAGATGGCAACTTTTTCATCTGACCCTACTTGGGAATGTGGCCACCTCCTGCAGGCTCCCGGTCTTCAGTGTACATGGTACAGTGCTGTTAGAGATGTCTCGCTGAAACATAGAGGAAAATGTCACCCATGCTCACAGTCTTCTAAGGCATAGGATATAGTCCAAAATTCTTAATACGGCTATTGGAGCACTCCACTCTTTGATCCCAACCTACTTATCTTAAACCACTACCTATAACCCATTGCATCTTAATCTTAGGCTCACTGTTCCATAATATACTGACCTTTCCTGCCCCTTGTTACATGCAGTCTTCCATCCTGGAATGCCTTTCCAGCCTCACTCCTCAGCCTAGTCTTCAAAATTAATCTTGAATTTCATCCCATAAAACTTTTTTAGATCTATCATTAATTCAATAAATGTTTTATGAGAGCCTTTGCTGTATACCAAATACTAAGCTACATGTTGGAGATTTAAAAATATTTTTTTCTTAAAAATCCCCAAAGTCAGTAAGTGCTGTCTGCAATATAACATGATAAGTGCTTTCATCAAGAGATGTACAGGGAAGGAAGAAAAATTTTGCCTGTGTGGAGGGAGGGCAGGGAAGATTTTACAGAGGAGGTAATATTTGAGCGGGATCTCAAAGGATTAATAATAACTTACCAGGTAAAGAAAAAAGAAGAATGTTCCTGGTAGATAAAAGTGATTATTCAAAGTGCACAGAAGCATAAAAATATGTGCATGATTGGGGAGGAAGACAATTTGGTACTACTAAAGAACAGGCGATATTCAAAATATTTAACAATCAGTGTTGAATGAGTACTGACCAATCAGAATCGATGATTGTTTCCTTTGTACGTAACAACTGAATATTAGCCCAGAACCAAAGTCAGGTGTACTTGGCAAAAGAGGAGTGGCAGGAAAGAATAGATCAATAACAGATTAGCAGGGCTATGATAATGATTTGAACCTATTCCAGGAGGCAGGAGGGAAGCATTTAAAGCATTTAGCAAGTAAAAAAAATGTTATCAGTTATATTTTAGAAAGATTAACCAGGCAACTGTATTAAAAATGACTTTGAATAGGATGAAATAAAAGGCTAAGACAATCATTGGATGATTGCAGTAGTCCAGGTAAGAGATGAAATGCAACTGAACTGAACCTGTGGCTGTGAAGATAGAGATGCAAGATCACATTTAAGGCATGTTTAGAAGGTAACATTCACAGGACTTGATGAACAATTGAACATGAGGGATGGGAAGCTGGTGGATAGATAAATGATACAATTGAGGTCTCTAGTTTAGAAAACTGATGCAGAGTGATGCCATTAAACTAAACAGAGACTACAAAAAGGAGGAATGCTTCTGTATATTTAGCATTTAAAATATCTAAGGAACACAGTCAGAAATGTGCAGAAGCCAGCTATCAATAGGAGATTAGAATCCATGAGAGATAAACTTGTGGAGCTACAGATCATTATTGGTGGTCAAAATAAAGAAAATAGATGTTTTTCTGAGGGTAAGAAGAAAGTACGAAATGGGAATGGCTGAAGATAAAATCCTGGTAAATATCATCAATTAAGAAATGAGAAGAAAAATAAATCCATGTTTTGTCTTATATTGAAGCTATTTATCAACCTCAATTCTATTCACTAGATCTTGACTTCCAGCAGGGCAGAAATCACATCTCACTCATCTTTGGATTCCCTTATGAGTATTTGGCACCTAGTAAGTTTGCGTGTACACGCGCGTGCACACACACACACACACAATATTTGCTGAATCGAATTGAGCTTCAGCCTCATCCTGGAACATTTGAGAACTATATATGTGTGGACATATATATATTCAGGTGTGTATATTCATATTCATAAATATATGTATTTAATCGTTAAGACATTTAGTTAAATTACTCTCCAAGCTGTATTATTGCATATGAAAACTAGTTCCTCAGTATACCTCCCAAATTCACCCACGACCTTTAAGTGCTTTCTTTCTGAATTAATAGTTTAACCCATTTTCCATAGGTCATAAAGCCAGATATCTTATGAAGGCGGTTGCTGGTCTGTCGACAGTATAAACAGTGGACAATATGACCATGAAGAAGCTCCTGCAAAAATGGTCCATAAAATGATTGTTCTCCTTCTACCTTTCATCTTTGTAGACATTGCGATGCCATGAAAAGATTCCAGAACACCTGCTCTGCCACTTCTCGGTGTATGATGTGTACATGTCAGGTTACTTTCCCCCTTGAATCTGTTTGCTCATCTGTAAAATTAGGATAACATGACCTACCTCTCGGGGTCAATGAGGAGAACTAAATGCAATCATGCAAGAAAAAGCACCACGCTCATTGTTCACATAGTAGTCTTCATTTTTGGTTAGTATGAAACATGATTTTCTCTTTTGGATAAATTAGTAGGAAGAATAAAAGATATCTCCCAGAAAAGGAACTGGAAGGTATGAATTAATTCTCTCAAAAGTGAGTCTCACATTGAGAATGAACATTTGCAGTAAAATTTATAATAATATGGCATAAAGTTTTTAAGAATGAAGAAAAAAGCATGGGTCTCTGTGTAAATGATCGTTAAAGATCTCTTTTAAATTATTATTTTGACCAATTTGAGTATAATTGTGCTTTTTACCTCAGCAGAGACACAGGCTAGAACTAGATAATGTAAGGGCTTAGGTAAAATTAAAACAAATTAATTGAATGCCAAATGCAAGGCAATGTGCTAGATGCTAAGACAAAAATACAGAGAATCCTCTGTCTTCACTTAAACCACTAACAAAATTCTGGGCCCCAGGAGAAACAACAGGGTTGCTGTGTGGTTTGGTTAATTTGGGGCTGGGGGGTAGGATGGGTGGTGGAGTGTTTGCCTTGATATCCTTATATTTCCTGACATCAATGAAAAAGTCAACTTACTTTTTCTGCTACTATTAGAAAAAGCTGTACAGAAAGTATATAAACAGCCTAGGATCATTGAGACCCATGGACATTTGGTAAACTCTAGAGTAGTCTTAGTCCTATTTAATTATTGCAATAAGAAAGAGGTCAAGAGCTTTAACATTAGAAGAAAAGTTTAAAAAACCAAGAGGCTGGTGTAAGTGATTAGCTCAGGAAAAGAAACTATCAGATGGAGAGCTGCAAATAAAAGGACATTATGATGTAGTTAAGACAATCATGGGCTTTTGCAGTAAAAAGATGTGGGTTCCAGTCCTAGTTCTGATTTATCCTACAATTAGCCCTTTGGTTTCTTCAATTTCTAAAATGGTGAAAATGCTAATAGTGATGAATCTATCACAGGGTTTCTGTGAGGCTCCCATGAGATGAGGTATATAGAGAGTCTTTGTAAGCTATAAAGCATCATGCCTGCGGGAACTTGGGTCACTTGGGCAGTAGTGCTATAAGGATTCTGACATGTTGCCAGCAGCTGATGTTCATTTGCACCTTTGTTTGACTGGCAGCAATTAGAAACTGTCTGTTCTTCAAAACAAGCTGTTCATAAACAAGGTGAAAAAGTACTAATTTTCTTAGTTTTTCTTAACACTGCTGCCATAACATCCTCAGTCTCAGCCAAGAGAAATACAGATCTATTTATGTACCCAAATGTAAAGTCAGGATTAACTATGAGAAGTGCTAGGGCTATTAGGAAATATAAATGTGTTCTTTATAATGCTTAAATTTCTCCTTATATTATGAATGTACATTGCAAAACATTTCTGCATTAGGTTAGGAAAATATTAAAATACATTTATTATGCACCAATATATTTCTCTATTTGTGTAAGTTTCCTTCTAGTCTTTCTTGGAAAATTTTATTATAACATATTTCTGATATCAGTTAGATAAAAAGAACAAATGATATACCAACTACTGTATATCTATCCCCAGTTCAGGAAGTACAACGTTACCACGCAAGTTGAAGGTCTCTGTGAATCCCTCCTAAATTTCACTATCCCAGTCCCCAAAACAAAGGTCAGAATTATTCCGAATTTCTTATTTATATATGTAGTAATAGCAATATACTACTTACGATAAAGTTGTGTTTCAATATATTTTCATCAGAATTTACATTTACCTGTCCACAAACTATCTGAAATTATGAAAGTATTCTTAAAGCTTTCCTAGTTATTTTATGAGAAGCTGGGCAATTAACCTAGGCCACAGACTCATTGGTGCTAAGTAGTACTAGAATCGCAATGGACAGAATAAGGGTTAGGAAGCAGAAAATGTGGTTTGAGCCCCAGCTCTGTTACTTGCTAGCTGGGTGACCTTTAGCTGTATCCAGGATTATTATAATGAGCAAACGAGATAATCTATGTGCAATTCTATAACCCACTCTATAAATGTGGTTTATCAATATCATTAGGAGTAAAGACTCTTGCCACTAAGTCTGAGATGATTGCCCCAACAAGTCTGGGACTCAATCCCCATCTGACTCAGACTACAAATAATAATTTGTCACCTCACAATAATTGCTGTTATTTACTGTACCCTTAACATATGTTAACCCAAGTAATCTTTCAAAAAGTCCTATGGGTCAATATTATGATCCTCACTTTCCAAATAAGAAACTTTATTTCTGCAGAAGTTAAATAACATGCCTAAAGTTGTACCATTAATAAGGAGCAACCAGATATTCTAAAGCCCATGCTCCTTACAGCTGGGCAATATTGCCTCCTAGATTTGGCCAAAGCTGCTTCATTTGGCTTAACAATCCCTATAGAGTCTTTTTAGGCTACTATAACGCCAGCCTTCTTCCAAAAGCAAGAACCAGACCACAAGCTTCCTAATTTTCAATATTGTATCCCAGGTGTACACGCAAGATTTTAAAATTAAACCTTTACCTAGTCATCAGTCTTTTTACATATTTAGTAACCTTATCAAATGGGAGAACTAAAACATGTTTTCTCAACTATCCATTTGAAAGGGAGGATCTTTAGAAAATGTCTGGATTTCCTCCAATTGTTTCCTTCTATGGAGTAGTTGGACATTTCTTCCAGTTTTTTAGTTTTAGTTGTTGTGGTCGCTACTGTTTTACCAGCCCAATTCTAAATTTCACCATTCTGCAAAAGTGAAGACCGAGTTTCAAAGAGGCAAAGTCCCATAGCTGGTGGCAAATCTGAGACTGGACCATTGGTCTTCTCCTGCTCAAGTCAGTGACCTTCTGACAATATCACATTGCCTCTTGAAGGAATACAATAATCATTTTTTTACATTTTAAATACAATGTAGCTTTCTGATTTGGTGTTCATTGACACCATGGCATTATAGCAATGAGTCAATCTTAGAGTAAAACCCATGAGCTTCTGATTTTTAAATAATAGAAACTTTTACCAAAATGACTCATTTCCTGCTGGGGTTTAAAGGGAGGACAAAAAGATTTCTTTCTTTTTCTCTTGTTTTATTCGTTTTTTTTCAGTGCTCCTAAAGGGAAGGAATAACAGATTTAATTTAAAAAATTTTCCATAACTAGGAAATAGCAATTCCAAAACACAAGTTAGGAATTTGGGGCTTACAGATAAATCTTTTAGAAAGAGTGTTCTAAGAGCTGAACTAGAAAGTAATTAAGCTCCTTTCTCATTTACTATAAAACAAATTCATGGGGTTTTTCCTAACAGTAAATAGTTGACTGCATTTAATGTACAGAAAGAAGAAAAAGAAACACAGGTAAACGTGTTCTTCCTTGCACTTTCTCCTTGAAGACTACAGTCCTAGGAAAAGTTATATTTCAATAAGGAAATGGCTCCTTAGCAAGCAGTTTTGCTGTATACTTGCAATGTCTAAGAAATCTTAGTTCATTTCCACCAATAGTAACAGAAAAGGCATATATATACAAAAATAGATCATTGCTAAAACAAGGGAGAAATGCAAAGGTAAACTCAGGATGGGACAGAACCACAGAGGAAGGGCACCTACCCCTTCCTCTAGGCTTTTTATTCAGTCTTGAGGGATGCACAAGTGTCAGCCAGACAGGAATACTAAGATGGCGTTCCAGGCCAAAGAAACCCCTCTGTGTGCAGAGAAGGAAATGAATAGCAATTTGGTGTTACCTAAGTACCAAGCACAAGATGAGTAGTTCCCCAAGATATGGCTTACAGATATAAGAGAGAGTCCTTCGAAGCCCTTGAGAACAATCTAAATCTGTATTAAGACAACAATGCATGGAGATCTGTTAAGGGATATGTCGCAAGAATTTCATTCCTTATAATGAGTAATGACAATTAGGAATTTCTTACATTTTAAATTTTAAGTTAAAGCCAATTCAAGTTCAACCCTGCAGTAAAGTTAGTCTAAGACATTTACATTCGAATATGTTTCCTTGAGTGGGAGAAAGAGAATGTCCTTTGGTAGGAGGGATGGGACAGTTAAAGCCATACTGTCTACTTGTGGCCATTCTTCTCCATTTTTTTTTTCTTTTTTGATGTAGTGGTTCAAAGTTTGGGAACCCTCTGCTTTGAATTACCCTTTATGATCAGATTCAACTGTCCAGTGCAGAATAAACTGATTGTAGTCCCAATACTAGCCTTATAATAACTCTGGCTTGGTTCTTTCAGGACCCTTAAGCTTTCCAACAGTATATTGAGGCTGCACAGTGGGAGGCAGCTGCCCCTATGCACAACCTGCCATGATATATTTATGCCAATGTCCAGGAACCAAAATATTTCCATTGAAATGATTGTATTAGGTTGAATAATAAATAGTCTGTGTTCAAAACACAGGCTCAGTCATTAATAGTAAATAACATTAACCTAAAGGGAAATCATTCATTCATCATTTAATGAGCAACTACAACATGTCATTCTGTGAAAGTTTCCACCAGGGAAAACAAAGTAGGGAGGTCCTTAGAGTGTTCTAAGTTTAGCATTTGTCATAGGCCTAGGATAAGCCCACAAGAAGCTCTACTTCAAGGCAGACTATAAGAACAATAACAGAAGTTCCAGAAAATTGCTATGAAGTTTCAGAGGCAGGGGAGATAAAACAAATTTAGAAAATTGCTCCAATTTCCATAGGAATAATAAATATGATCAAGAACAGAGAAAGAAATCAAGGATCACAATTTCCTCCCTGATTAGATTGCCCACTCTACTCCAAGAGGAATTTCAATTAGAAAGCCAGGTTTTAGTATACACCCCAAAATGTGTACAAAATTTGGTGTGTTAAAATAGATGAAAATTAAATTTCCAAAGACTAGAACCCCTCAGCTACTATTATTTAGAACTAAGGACAGCAAACAGGAATATCTCAGCTGAGCTCAACCACCGTGAGGACCCATGGAGCAAAAGAGAGGATTGCTAAGGTAACCAGAATGCCGAATGTAATTACCCAAACTGGAATTCAGCCAGGCTGTGCAGGCAATACCCACACTCTTTAGAAAATGTGACAGACTCTTTTAATAACCATGGCAATTTTAGTCCATAAACATGTATTAGTAGGACATATCAGAACAAGAATAAAATATTCTTGTTTTTTACACCTGTGAATGGATACACAGCCAGAGAAAAGCAGATAGAATATAAATCTCAGAAACATGATTATAAACTTTCTTAGTGGCAATATTCACTCTTGTTTCTAAATGTAAGTTTTTAAAATGTAAGAAGAGAGGCGCCGTGCCATGTGTGCAATAGAATGCAAATAGAATTCAATAGAATATTCAATAGAATAGAATTCAAAAATTCAAATGAGGTGTCTTATATAACTGGTGAAGAGCAATGCTAAATTCCTCATGTTAGTTAAGTATAAACATGAAAATACACTATTTACATTGGAAAGCCTAATGGTGTGTATGGTATGCCATAGGATGTGTGACTACAGTGTCAGGACAAAAAAAAAAAAAAAGGTCCTACTCGGTTTCTAATGTTTTACTTCAAAATTTTAAGTTATATTATAACATATATATATGGTACAGACATTTCTCCATGGAACTAAATTTTTTATTGTGCCTTCTTGCCAAAGTAAGTGATCTAGTTGTTGAATTAAACGATCCCATCCAACAAATATTTCATGAGTGCTTACTATGTTCAAGGAACAGTCCTTGTTCTTGCAAGCTTGTAGGTTTGTTAAGCACAGGAAAGAAAAATCAGTGGATTTTCGAGAAGTTAGAAGTGTATAACCATGAGATGCCTGAAGGGTGAAGAAAGACTACCAAAATGAAGGAAAAACTATAATAAATACCAAGACCCAACAGTGACCCTGTTGGTATTTTATAAGCAATATTTTACTTGGGCAGATGATAATCACAATGTTTAATGAATATTTACTTTGTGCCAAACACTGTTCTAAGTGCACATTTTTTCTCTCATATTTTAATGCCACGAAACCTCAATATGGATCAGAGCGTGGGCTCATGTCTCATTCTAGGCCAGAGCAACGTCTCAGTACGGCCAGCTCAGGGCTCAAGTCTCAGGGCCACTATTTACTAGCTCTGTTATCTTGGACACAACACAAACTTCTATGTAACTTCAGTTGCCTTATCTGGAAAATTGGTGTAATTATATCTCTCTTCCAAGTTAATAAGGCTAAGTGTGATAATGTTTATAAATGGATTAACACAGTGCCTGAAAGATAGTAAGCGACACAAAATTGCAATGGCTATGAGGTTTATAAATAACTTTTACTAATGGTATAATACTAAAACACCTATTGTCATGAATCATCCTCAGGCTACAAACACCCCCTTCATACAGCTATCCAGTTGGCTCCAGCCCTTCTTCCTCACTGCCTTCTGCTCCCTTGCCACCTCCAGGTAGCTGTCAAGCTGTCATGTCACTGAGAGATTGATAACAGGGAGCTGTCAGATCTCAAGCCTCTGCCCTACTCCCTTCCTTCTTTCTCTGCAGGCCAGAAGGTGATAGACTTGATGACTTTTTGTTGTATTTCGACCTTAAATTCATCATAAATTCTATTCTGGTAAATATTTTTTTCACATATATGCTTATATTTAGAGTCCCCTTTTCTCTTTACATTACATCAAATCCCTGCACGTTTGCGTAGAAACATTTCTTTCCCTTACTCTCTCAAGCACTCCCCTTATATGTCACTGTGAGCCCAAAGTCTAATACTAATTATTATCGATAAGCATTAGCATTAGAGCGTGGTTAACGGAGCATTTGTATCAGGAAAAGGAAAACCATTCCCATCGTTAAGCTTGATGTCACCAAGATGTTCGTTCTTTTACGGTCTTTCGAGTGCCCAGAAGACCATGTTTTCTGCCCCATCTTTTTTCAGTTGATCCTTCTTTTCCTTAGACACAAGTGGCCAGGATAAATATGAAGCTAATTCTAATTGCATTTTATTCTGTTCTGGTTCTGTTTACTAGGGAAGAAGACAGTTGAAGCCTTGCAATATTTTGGCAATATTAACTCTAATAGGAGCTGGATTTTATTGGCATATTCATAGTCATGTTTCTATAGGAAAAAATATGCTCTGAATTCTAAATGAACTTACAAGCAAATGTGTGCAACCAAAGTTTTGAAAACTTGGGGTATATCTATTATTTCAAGTACATTGCATGATACTAGAAAACATAAAGAGATGCTGATTTAGAACTCACACTGGTGAATGGCGTACTCATGCTGAATTGGGAATTTACTTTAGACTCTTCACAGAGGATGAATTACACCATTTTGTCCTGATATTGTAGTCAATCTCACTCACAAGTAGTATAGATTATGCAAACCTTAAGTGATCTGTGGCAGTAAGTACAAGACCGTGATACACTCCAGCCTTTAAGAAAGGTCTGGGAATGACAACTTAGAATGACTCCTGCCAGGTTGCCAGCTCCTAGCATACACAAGAAGATGCACCCCTTTATTGTCCTTGCGTAGCAGTTGACTTTCATTGCTCAACTCTCGGTTTCAAGGTGACACATTACATGTGCTTCGATACTTAAGTAAAGAAACAATGTTTGGCTCAAAAGCCAATAACCTTTTACAAGCCACAGGCCTTTCTATTGGAATAGCCTGCCAGGGTTCTGAGTGCCAGTGAGATAACAGAATATGCATTTTGGTTGCTGATGTTACCACCAGGTTTATGTCCTAGGAGGATGGTCCTGTGAGAGAATCAGCTTGCATATTCAATCACTGGAATATGGTTAATGATAGTCTGTATTTACATTTACATATAATTATTTTAATTTTAAAAACTTGCCAGATACTGACACAGCAGATCATTTGGAATAAGTTATGTTTTCATGTAAAGTATTATTTTTCTAGACTGTAAATAAAACAGGGTTTTCTTTTCCACTTCCTAATTAGACAATTGTCTGATTGTTTCTTAAAAGGCTCCAATCACTTATGCTCTTTTTTTTTTTTTTTGAGACAGAGTTTCACTCTTGTTGCCCAGGTTGGAGTGCAATGGTGCAATCTCGGCTCATTGCAACCTCCACCTCCCAGGTTCAAGCAATTCTCCTGCCTCAGCCTCCTGAGTAGCTGGGATTACAGGTGCCTGCCACTACGCCCAGCTAATTTTTAGTAGAGATGGGGTTTCACTATGTTGGCCAGGCTGGTCTCAAACTCCTAACCTCAGGCGATCCACCTGCCTTGGCCTCCCACAGTGCTGGGATTACAGGTGTGAACCACTGAACCTGGACCACTTACGTTCTTAAAGAATGCCATATAGACAGCGCTTAGTATGAAAGAAAGTAAACATATAGACTTGGCCTTTTTTTTTTAACCTTTTTTACACTTAGTAATAACTACGTTTCATGTTTTAATTCCATTCAAAACTCCTATAGAATTTAGGTTCAAATTAGAAAATACAAAATATGAATCCTTCAGAGCAGATTCAGTATTGTGACACCAGCAAGCATAAAAAATAAAAACCTGATGTTCATTTCATTTGCAAGTGATACAAACTTGGAATCAGGCAAAATAATAATGGATCCCAAATATCCAAGTTTACATCTAGCCCTTTTAGAAACAATTTTATTACAGGCCTTTCCACTAGTTCCTTTTGTAAACAGCAGTAAAAATTTTCTTGACAGTGACACTGCTTGCTGTAAAACTGCATCCTCAATTGGTGATGGTTACACTATACCATCCTAAAAAATGTTGGTGAGCTAGCTTATCTTTCAATGTTAGTGATTTATTCAGTTCCAGGAGACCCAAGATAATTTTGAAACAAATAGTGATATTAAAAGATCTAGAATTCTTCCCCAGAGGTTTCAAAATATGCTCAAAAACTATGTATGTTGCTTTTTTGTGTGCTTTTGCGAAATGATTCCAAATTTTTCGTCATGGGTTTAGAAGATGCTCAGAGTTTGAAGTATTCAGTACAAAGGGTGGGAAGCTAAGGAATAGGTTTGTGCCACATGCAGCTTAGAAACTTTTTTTTTTTCAGGAACAATGGTAATTATGCTGCAAGATGCCAAATGCAATGTTTGCTCAAATTGATTCTTAATACTCCAGAGCTGGAAAATAACAACATTTAGAAGCTGTTTTGATCTATTTGTCCAGTGAAGCTATACCATCTCAAGCATCATTACTTGCTGATGATTTATATGATTTAAACGTAAATAAGCATTTATCTGACTCTCACAGATAATCTTAAACCATAGAACTGCAGTTTTATAACACGTTAAGTGCTTTAACTCCTTTTTCCCCCCTTTAACTCTCTTCAGAACCTTAATATATTGGTGTGCTAGGGCTGCCATAACAAAAGTACCACAGACAACTGGGTGGTTTAAACAACAGAAATTTATTTTCTCACAATTCTGGAGGCAAGAATTGCAAGATCAAGGCATCAACAGGGTTGGTTTCTTCTGAGGTCTCTTCCTTTGGTTTGCACATGGCTGCTATCTTAGCCCATTTCTGCTGCTATAGCAAAATACCTGAGACTGGGTAATTTATGAAGAACATAAATTTATTGCTCCCAGTTATAAAGGCTGAGAAGTCCAAGATCACGGTGCTGGCAGATTTGGTGTCTGGTGAGGGCACATTCCTTGCAGATGGCTCTGTCTGTGTGTCCTCACATGGTGAAAGGGCAGAAATGCAAAAAAGGGGCAATGCTGTGTCCTCACATGAGGAAGGGCAGAAAGGCCTTGCTAGTTTCCTCCAGCCCTTTTATAAATTTGCTAATCCCATTCATGAGGGAAGAGCCTTCACAACCTAATTACCTTTTAAAGGCCTCACCTCTTAATGCTATCACAATCACCATTAAGCTTTAACACACGAATCTAGGAGAACATTCAGACCATAGCAGCTGCCTTCTGGGGTCTTCACATGGTTTTCTCTCTGTAGATCTCTGTGTCCAAATCTCTCTTCTTTGAGGACATTAGTCATATTGAATTAAAACTCACTTATATGATTTCATTTTAACTTAATTTTCTCTTTAAGACCTTATTTTCAAACACATCCATATTCTAAGGGTACTGGGGGTTAGGACTTCAACATATGAATTGAGGGCACAATTCAACTCTTAACATTTAACATATAAGACACATATAAGTCAGATAAAAGGGAGCTGTTGGGGTTAAAGGAGCTGGAGCTTCCTAGGCCTGTCCTTCTTCCTTTCTCCTCTGCCCATCAGCACCACTCCTATTCTCCCACTAAACTGCCTCTGCGGAACCTTCTAGCAATGCCAGGATGTTTCTCAAATATTAGTGGATATTAAGCATACACAGCGCACTGTGTCACATGGCATGTGGAATAGCTACAAAAGTAAATAAAACAAGGCTTGCGTTCAAATAACTCATGTCAAACCACATTGTCATGTATTACTTGAATGACAGCTAAGAGTTCTAAACACTCTGGATCTATCTTCACATCCATGAGAGAGGTAGCAGGGTGCTGTGAAAGGAACACAGGGAGTCCAGGCATGAGCATAGCTTTCTTTACCTGCCCAACAGGAGAATGCCAGGCTCAAGTGAGATAACAAAGATTAAGAAGCACTGTAAATTGAAAAGTGCTACAAATGCATAAGGTATTATGTTAAAAATTACTAAAACCAGCTTTTAAAATGCAGCATTGTTTCCTCCCTCTCATTCTCCACCTGCACATTCCACAGGCTAATTGCCTGTATTATTAAGAGTCACCTTACTTAATCAAATTTAAATGTTCAGCCTCTATTTAATTGAAGGTTCTGTAGCCTTAACCAAATGGGATAGGTTATTACTCATTTGATAATTTGGGGAATAGGTTAACCAAGACTGAGATAAGTTTTCTCCTTTCCAAAATAATCCCTTTATTTTTCCCCATACTCCCCACCTCATTTTGATGTTTTAAGTTATTAATATTTAGCTTTTGCACATGGATGGGATAATCCTCCTTTCAATCCATTCCACAACTCTCAACTGTCCCTGCCTGAGCCTTTATAACCTATTGCCCACCTTTTGTACAGCTGGGCCACCCTGAATATTCATTTTCTTAAAATTTACCCCATTACCTAAAACTTTCCATGGAAGAGTCAGGTCCTTAACAGTAGCTTTCAGTGCTTAGACAGTCAGGGCTCCACAGGCTTCCACGAGAAGTCAGACTTTCATGTTTCTTCTCCAGGAACCTACTATATCTTTCTCCCAGGCTACCCACAGAAACAGCTATTACCCTACTGCTGTCACCAGCTCTTTTTCCTATAAAGCCAAAGACAGAAGGCTCTTCTTTTCCCTGCTTTCCAAGGCTGTCTTTCTTCCATTTTACTTTACTGAAACGTTGCTGGTGGGACTGGGGGCAGGGAAATGTCATTCTCTTCTCAATTTAGCAAGCATTAAGTGAGGGACTAGGCTAGGCACTGTGGGGAGTGCACACGGGTGAGTCAGACACATCACCTGCTGTTTGGAGCTCGCAGTCATGTGGAGGAGATAAGTGTGGAAACAAGTAATGACAATGCAAGGTAGACTGGAAGGAGAGCTGTGCAGAGGTGGAAGCACACACAAGTGAAGGTGAGATTGTTGCTCACTATGGAATCAGAAACAGTCTCAGGGAAGATAGGACAATGGGACTAGGTCATGAGAAATTTCAAAAGGAGACTTGAAGAGAAAGGCATTCCAAGTTTCTGCTTCTTCTGAAGAGTGTGAGCAAGAGCTCAGAGCTAGCATAGACCTGTTATATTTGGAGTTCAAATCTGTGTGGCTGGAAGAAGCTGGGAAATATTGCATGATGATGCTGGGGAGAAGTCAGATCACGAAGGATTTATGCCAGATGTGCCCCAGGGGACACATACCTGTTATGAGTGGCTCAGTCACCCAGTAGCCTCAGAAATGTTGCCAGGCTGTCCTGCCATAATTCAGGAAGAAATGACCCCATCTTTTTTAATGCCTCATCTTAAGAGCAGTGCTATAAATGAATAATCAATCATCCTCTTGAAAAGAAAAAAAATGACATGTTTATATACCTTTGGTCCATGTAAATTGTAAAACAAGCAAAACAATGGTCGTAAGTTAACCCCCCCCATAAGATGATTAAAATTCAATTTCATCTTACATTAGTTACAGAATAATGAATTGATCCACCCTTGGAATAGTTTCTCAAGAGAAAGTACCACACAAGCTTAATCCTAGGACCTGGGTTTTTCTTTCTGTTTAAAACCTCTAATAAGTGGCACATCCATTTCACAGCTCAACTGCCACTAGGCTTCGTGACTTGCCATCTCTAGCCATCTCCAGCACAAATTTCACTTCACTCCAATTACATATTCCCTAGAGTTTATAGTTGATTTCTACTTGACTGTTGGTTCTCATATGCCATTCACCATGGCCATACTTCATACCCTTTTTCTCCATATCAGTTTTTTCTCCATTTTCCTTTTCTTTTTCATTGTATCAGCCATTCCTCCATAGCAACTAACTCTAAAACCGCAAAATCATTTTTGATTCATCTCATCCCTGATACTTTATGAAACTAAAATTCCAATTGCTTTTCATGTCACCTTTTGTCCTCATTTTCAGAGTCTTTGAGTCTGGATCATTGGGACAGTTTGCTCATTGGTTTCCCTGACTCTAATCCAAACTGTAAAAGAGCTGCCAAACTAATCTTCTTTAATATATTACTTTCATCATGCTGATTCCCTGCTCAATAATCTTAGATAGTTCCCTATTTCAGATGCAACCCAAATGGACTGAAAGCCCACAAGGAAATTTCACAGATGCTCTCTTTCCTGAGTGGTATGTATTATTATCCCAGTTTTACCAATAATGACAGTTAAGGCTCCAAAATTTAACTTGCTGAAACCTAGTAACTGGCAGAACCAGGATTATAGCCCAGTCCTTTTGAGCCCTGGTCCAGTGCCTTGCCTTAATAGAAATTTGTAACTCCTGTGCTTGGATTTCAAAACTCTCCATAATCTGTTGGTCTTGTTTAACCAATTTTATTTTTTCTAACTTCCCATCATGTCTTTCCTCTGTAACCAGCCTTGGTTCCTCATTCCCTCTCAATTTGCCTACCTCATTTCTGCTTTTCCATGGCTTCCCTTGGACACATTCCTGACTTCTCAAACCTCTGACGCATGCCTTAAGCCCCATCCAGGGGCTCTGATTATGACTCTGGCAATGACAGCCTTCCTCAGTTGAATTCTAACAGCATTTATACTCCAACACAGTGGCTCACAGCCTGAGGAACAGCATGCATGAGATGGGGTTGAGCAGGGGAAGAAATCACGGGTCTATAAATCCCTATGTGCACCAAAGCATATACTAAGTTGTATGCCCATCACATGTATTTGTTACTGTTTTCCAAAAGTTAATAGACACTTGTGATAAAATACATTAATCTAAAATAATTTGTGCTTGTCTTTTGCCATTATACATTTTCCTAATTACAAGTACTAAACACTTATCAGCTATCACATAGAGTTTGTAAAATATCTGACACTAAAAAAGAGTCCTTGATCTCAATAAGCTTGGAAACCAATGGTCTAAATATTTAAGTATGTACAATTTGGTTGATTTGCAACTGCATATGTTCTTTAATCTTATAAGCTCCCATGAGGGTTTTAAAGAGTTTCTTCCAAGATACAGAAGAACTGGAACATACTTCTGAATCCTACAGCACCTCATCCAGCACTGAATACACGGGAGGTGCACAACAAGTACTTGTTACAAGCTTCCTTCAGTTAATGAAGTGTGATGGTATAGTTTAGAGAAATGTAGGCTTATTTGCTAAATTATAGGCTAAGAAAAAGGATGATGTGACAGCTTATTAAGTTGCCTAAGACACTGGAGCTTCCCATACTTTGTTCCAATCATGGCCATCTTGCATGGACTTTGGTGAAACCTCTCATTACCACTCTTTATTGAAAAATATGAGAATATTAGTAGATAAGTTTGGGGCTCAGGGCTATGGTTTTTTAACACTAGCTGATCTGTAGACACTAAAATATCCAACTCCTGCTTATAAGGCAGAAATCAGAGGTAAGCCTTGAAGAAAATTATTCGAATTCCCTATTCATACATAGTACCAAAATCAAGGGGTGATAAAATTCCTTCAATCATTGCTCAGTTTTCAAATTTAATTAGATTATAGTCTCAAATAAAGGCCTGGATTACATCAGATATCTGCACAGTTACTATAAGTTATAAAATATCTATGCTTGGGTAGAGGATTGAAGGAGAATTATACATCTGACACAGAAAGGAAAGTTTTTATCGAAGAATAATGATTCATTATACAGCATCATTGGTGATAAAATTGTCCAAAAAGTCGATTTCCCAAGTAATTGAAATTTACCCGTTTACAGTTTCCAAATTTTCATATTAAAAATTATGCTTGTAAAATATATTACAGGCTTTCTGACTTATATTAAACAAATAATATTACAAATAATTCTTCCTTGAGCTCATTACATTAAATATCAATCATTATTTTAGACAACTCAAGTATGTAACAGGGCCTTTTGCTCCTACATTAAATGGCCTCAGACTACTATACACTTTGAGTTTTGTAAGATTAAAAAAAATTATCCCGAAACAATTTTAGGCTTACTTAAAAGTTGCAAAAAAGTATAGTCTCCGTATATATCCTTCACTCAACTTCTCCTAATGCTATTATCTTATTTAACCACAATATAATCTTTAAAATCAAGAAATTAACATTGGTAAAATACTACTAACTAGACTGAAAACTCTACTCAGATATCACCAGTTACTAATGCCAAATCTGTGTTCCAGGATCCAACCCAGAGCCCCACATTGAGTTTAATTTTTTTGTCTCCTTAGTGTCCTCTAATCTGTGACAGATCCTTGGTCTGTCCTTGTCTGTCATGATCCTGTCACTCTTGATGAGTACTAGTCAGTTTATTTCATAGACTGTTCTTCAATTTGTCTGACTTTTATAATGATCATATTGAGGTCATACATTTTTGGTAAGAAATGCTACAACACAAGGAAGGTCATGCCCTTTCTCTGGTAATCATATCAGAGAGTTCATGATGTGATATGTCTTATTCCTGATGATGTTAACCTTGGTCACTTGGTTAAGGTGGTGTTGGCTGAGATATTCCAAGTAACTATTTTCTCTTTGTAATTAGTAAATGTTTATTTGAATTACTAACACAGTTTTTCCAACTCTGTTTTCAGAACGAGGCATCAGATGTCACTCCTTATGCCTACCGCTAGTAAGTTGCCTTTCTAACTTAGGCTTCAATATTAGGGAAAACAATGATTTGTTGGAATTCTTTTTAAAATTAAAAACGTGGGTTCTAGGCAAGGGTTTATTGTATACTTTTGAGGGATATGTCTTTTTGCTACTAGACACCCTTGGTAGTTAAATTCATGTTCCCAGTTTTGAGATTTTCTATCTAGAATCTATATTGTTAATAATGTCTGATAAGTGGACCTTCCTAAGCCAAGTATTATCTTAATGGTACTTATATATCAGATGAAGATACCTGAAAACAGAAATGGGATCATCACAATTTGACTTATTATATACATATTTCCAGCTCAACAAGCTAGGGTACTCTCCTGTCTGTAATTCTTTCCCAAAGGATGGAATGAAAAATGGAAATAGCAGAAGTTTGACATCCATTAATTTTATTCTTCCTTAATATATCAGATGTAGAGAGGAGAATCTGATGTGGCACCTATGAACCAAAAAGCTGTCTCATGATGACATGAATGTTATCCATCCTTTCCACGTCTCTAAATTTCAGTTTCCCAGCTCTAAATCACCCAGGCTGAAGAAGCAACATAAGATCTAATCTTCATATTCCATTTGCCCAATACTGTCTATATTTTGGAGAAATCTTACTAATAAGGTCTGTCTTCACAATGTCATCAAACCCACTCCTCTGCTTCTATATAGGCTTTCATGGAAACCATTTCAGAAAGGAAGCTGTGTGCCTTAATCTCTAATTTTTCAGAGAACACTTCTTTCTTATTATGTGTGTTTTAGTTTTCCTTTTCATTTCAAAGATCTATGTAGATGAAACGTATTTCCTCCTACAGTGAGACAAATTTTAAAGTATAGTCTATGTTTAACATACATTTAAGATATTTTATAGGTTTCTACCATTTTAATTTGATGAGGGTGAGCTCTAGCTCATTCTTCCTTTTTATATAACCTGATAAAAACTCCAACATTTCTCAAGTACAATGTCCAAAAAAAAAAAAATGTGATTTATGGTTCCCTATCTCCCTTGTGCATGTTTCCTAAAAATGATTGAGTCACTGTTGTTCTGTTGTTTAATCTGATAATTATATAAGCACAAATCTTATATTGGAGCAGAAAATGTTAACACACATTGAAAAACCAAAAAGCATAGAACTGTAATCTGTATGATAAAATGTATTACTCTGTTTAAAAGGATTGTTTTACAGATGCAATTAACAATCAGCGATCATACAGTTTAGACCGGTGTTTTGATGCCATCTGTTGGAATAAGTCCTCTCTCTCTCTCTGTGGAATAAAGCTATAATTTTCAGTTTACAGTTTCATTAGGGAACACACAGTACAACAGTCACCAAAAGAAAAAAAATCCTAAACACTTTCAGTTTTGTAGCCTTCCAGAAACAAGAATGTTGCTGAAATTTTCTAAAAGAGAGAGAATTTAGAAAACTAGCAACATGACCACAGATTGCTGTTTTATTTCACAGCCTTTAAATATCACCAGCAATGTTCAAATGCCAATGATGGTTTTAAAATTTTAGTTTCCATGTTTGAAATATGATATTCATTCTTTATTTATAATTTTTATTAACTTTAAGAAATGCTTTCCCTGTGCCTAAACAAATTATGTCACAATGCCAGTGGGAAAAGTTAACAAAAAACCTGCTTATTAGAACACATTCCTGTTTGTTATTAGCTTATTAAATGCCAGCTCACACCTTTGGGGGCTTTTAATACACTAGGGGGTGCTAGTTCTCTACATGTACACATTTACAAAGTGAAACATTTTCTACAATTAATTTTTGGGAATTATAAAAGTTGATGTAAAATTCTAAAACAGTATGTTGGCTGCATATTACATATGAAGAAGACAAACAAAAAGAACTCATTAAACTTGCACTAAGAATTAAACAGCAAGAGTCCAAGTGGAAATACAATTACACGTTGCAAGAGGTAAGATCGATACAGTTTTGTTTCATGGTTCAGACATCAGTTGCTAGTATCAAACAAAACCTGAAAGAAAGCCACAGCTTTTCAAAAAGTAAAGTATCAGACTTGAAATTCTTAGTGCTCTTTATTATGTCTATGGTGCTCCAAAAGAAATACAAAGCAAAACTACCAGGGCGAAGAGGTTTCTTTACTAAATTTAGACAACTTATTTGAGATTCTCTTCCTTTGATATGTTATTCAAACAGTCTCAACTGACAAGAAGTCACCATTAAGATCTGAACTTATGCTCTACAGTAGGCTGGCAAATTACCTCAAGTAACTAATGGCTCTCTCTGTAAGGTCTTGGAATATTTGCATGATGAAAGTACACACACATGCACACACACATCAGTGTAAAGAAAGAAAGAATTTTACTTTTTGTATTTTTAAAAACAGAATCAAGTCCAACAGGGTCATTATCACAGATTCCATTCTATAGGTGGTATGTGGGTAGGGGGAAAAGGGTCTATTTTTTCCTTCTTCTCTTTGGGCTTAATTTTGCTCCTTTGAAAAGACTAACTGATAGCACTCCAGATATACTCAAATTAAGGCAAAGCGTACTAACCTAAACTTTCCACCTTCAGGGATGGGTTGAGTTTCAATAGTTCTACATAGAGGCTCTGGCGTTTGTTTGTCAATTGTCAGGATCTACTTCAACCTCATTTTGTTTCCCTCTCTTCCCATTCTACCAAGCTGCATGCATCTATCTGGTCTCTTTGGTCTTTTCTTAGTACAAGTAGCCCAAAAATTGTTCCCAGGTTGTTATATTTCCTGCCCCACCAAATGCCCTAGCAGTACTTGTAGGTTTTATGGACTTGCTATACATTGCTCACAGCAGGAAATACCACACCTAGCAGGAGTTTGTCCAAAACACTTTGACATTATGGTAAAGAACATTTAAAACTATTTAGGTGAAGTCATCTCTTTGGATCACCACCTAGCATATCAACCCACAGCTATACCAGAAACAGAGTCATGTACTTTACATAAACAAGCACAAATAGTCTAATACTCCAGTGGTGTGCCAACAATGCACACATACAGGGTATAGTACCTTGATTGTTTGAACAATTAGCCAGACCCATATAGGAGTACTGACGGGTTTAAGCAATGATCATGCATCATTCTAATCCATGAGTATCCTCTATTATTTTATGATTTTATATTTCCAAACTACCTAGTAATGGCATTTGCACTGCAAATATGTAAACGTTTAAAATTTGCATTCAAAATGGCAATTTCATGGGTTTATTTGTAGTCATATCAGGGACTCATCAGATTCATCAAGTTTTCATCCTTTCCTTGCGAACAGGGGCCAAATCAAGCATGGCATATGCCTTGGTAAACTAGATGAAGGCAAGAAAATGGTTTTCAAAACAGTAATCATTAGAATTGTCAATTTCTATTAACAAACAGTATAAACTGTGTCATTCTATATTTGGAATCTGGGAATCATAGATTTAGAAGGGGTTTAAAAGTCATTTTTACTAAACACCTTGCTCCCATGTATGAAGCTCCCCTGCTTATCACAGAAAAATGGCTTCCCATTTTCAACTTAGACCCTGCCATCGAAAATCACTGCCTTACTGGCATAATTGTTGGAAAGCTCTGCCTGTCTTCTCACCATCTTTTTTTTTTTTTTTTAATACTGTAAGTTCTGGGACATATGTGCACAGTAGGTTTGTTATATAGGTATACATGTGACATGGTGGTTTGCTGCACCCATCAACCTGTCTTCTACATTAGGTATTTCTCCTAATGCTATCCCTCCCCTAGCTGCCCACCCCCGACAGGCCCCAGTGTGTGATGTTCCCCTCCCTGTGCTCACCTGTTTTCATTGTTCAGCTCCCACTTATGAGTTCTCACCATCTCTTTTTATAAGTCAGGCCATACTGTGTGTCGGAGCAGTTTTTAAGTCTGGACTTCCTGGGATCATTCCCCAATTCTGTCATTTATTAACTTTGTAACCTTGGATAAGTTATTTAATTTCTTTGTGCCTTCAACATAAAAGTAAGAATTTGGCCACATTTCATTACTTTCATGACGGCCATCTTTGTCCCCACCACTATTATTTCAAAAGTCTCCTAATCAGTCTTCCTGCCCCACAAATCTATTATCAATGTGGTTGGGTGATCCATTTAAAATATAGTCAAACCAAGTGTCTCTTCTGATCAAATTCGTGCAATGGCTTCACATTGAATTCTGAGTGAAAGTTCAGTTCCTTATGACAGCCTGCAAGCGTTAGCCACACTGATTTTCCTGCTCCTGAACACAGAGGCACACTCCCACACGGAGGCCTTTGCTCTAGCAGTTTCCACAGCCTGGAACCCTCCTCCCCTAGATATCTGCCTGCTCATGCATCTTCTCCTTCAAGACTGTTTAAATCCCGCCTTCTCACTGCAAGCGGTTCTGGCTTCTCTAATAAAGGCAAACTGATCCCCACCTACCCCAGCACTACTGAGGTTTCCTTTGTCCCGTCTACTTTTTAAAATACCATTTCTCACTTTCCAATATATGTAATTTCTTAATTACTCATTTTTCATGTCAATGATTGTCTTTTCTTTCCACTAAAATACAGTTCATAAGGGAAGGAGGTTTTTATCTATTTTGCTCATGGCACCTTGCACACAGGAGGCATTTAATAAATGTTTATTAAGTGAATGAATTTTAGGATAATAAATAAGTTAGTATAAATACAGCACTTAAAACAGTAGCTAGAACATAATAAATTCTCATATAATTATTTTTATTACTCTGCTGTAATTGCTGTTGTCATTACTTTTGGTGACATTCTTCTTACAATTATCCCAAGCATCCACGCTTACTTCCTAAGCTATAGTTACTAAAGGTCTTTGATCTATAGAATCAGGTCACCGCCTAATTCATGGGCTATCCCAGTCCAAGTTGACAGTATATTAGAAAGCTTATCTTTGGAATTTTTCTTCCTCTTAGCATGGGGTGAGTCCACAGGTGGCATGAAGCTTACTCTACTAGAGGGATTACCCCCTAATTCTCATTGGGACACATGTCTGGCCATCTCTCTTGCTATCTCTTTGTACTCCTGGCCCCTTCTGGAATGATTCTGAGTCCCAGGCCACTTGCCTTGAGCCTGTCTCCCTTGTCTCCTTCAAAAATAAATAACCATGTAGTATTTCCCAAAATTATTTGACAGTGTAATAGCCTTTATGTTGCTCTTTTTGAGACAATACTCTAGACCAGAGGTTCCCAAATGGTCTTAGCTCATGGTACTCTAATAGCTCAGTAATTTTTTTCAAGCATCCCTTAGTCAAAAGAAATTTCATCTATTAAGTCATGAGATCCAAACAACCTAATCAGCATTTATGTCCTAACGACCTGGTAGTCATTTGAAGAAAAGCATACATATAAGTTGAAAGAAAAATGTTCTTTTTTATCCTTAGATAACCACAGTTACTAATGGGATGCTTGTGTCTTTTGGGTACTATATAACTTCTTCTTTTTTTTTTTTTTTTGAGACAGAATCTATCTCACTCTATTGCTCAGGTTGGAGTGTGCAGTGGTGTGATCTCGGCTCACTGCAACCTCTGCCTCCTGGGTTCAAGCGATTCTTGTGCCTCAGTCTCCTGAGCAGCTGAGATTACAGGCGCCCACAACTGAGCCCAGTTAATTTTTGTATTTTTAGTAGAGACAGGGTTTCACCATGTTGGCCAGGTTGGTCTCGAACTTCTGACCTCAAGTGATCCGCCTGCCTCAGCCTCCCAAAGTGTTGGGATTACAGGTGTGAGCCACCGCACCTGGTCTATATAACTTCTTAAAACTTGGAGTCTGATTGGACATCACCACTCTCATTTTCTGGTCTTGTTAATTTTTAGCATGGGAATTGCTTTCATCACAGAAACTGGCAAAACCACAGCTTTGAAGAGATGTGACATCATCAAACAAAATGTAGTATGATTTAGTGTTGAAACTGTGAACTTAACTCAAGCTAGTAGTTCATGAGGCATCTGACAGATGATGAGTATGACTGTTTCCCTGGAAAATTTTGGAAACTGCATCTCTAAACCAGTGGTTCTCAAACTTCATTGTCATAGGAATCACCCAGGATTTTTGCTAAATGCTCATTCAGATTCAGTAAGTCTGGGGTGGGGCCTGAGATTCCGCATTTCTAACAAACCCTCAGGTAATGGAGATGCTACTAGTATACACGCACACTTGGAGTAGCAAAGCCCTAGACTACTTAAGCTCTCATCATTGGGATTATGAAGTTATTGTCAAGGCAATATTTATTCGTTCATAGGAGAACTTGAGAAATAAAGAAAACTTCAAATGCTTTTTTACCAACTAGTAGCATTCAGTTCTTCATGAACACTCAGATTAAAACTTGATTCACATTCTGAGAGTGACTCAGGAGAGGTTGACAAAGATCCCTCTGTTATTTCCCAGAGTTAAACTCTATGACACTGCACAATCCAATAGACTGGCCATTAGATATGAGTTTAAGGAGAAGGATACATCACTCAGAGAGTTTGTTGTTGTTTTTAAATTGTGTCCTTTGTGTATAAATTTTCTAAGTTTCAGGAAACTTATTCTGAGTGTCTTTGCGATTGCAATCTAAAAATTATTTACTGCAGTGAGACCATGGAAACAGATATTTCACCAGCCAGGATCACTAATAACTGTTGGGCCATCGACTGGCTGGAAAGATGAGGCAAAAAAGAGGATAGATAAAAGTGGGGCTAGCCAGGTGCAGTGGCTCATACCTGTACTCTTTGGGAGGCCAAGGTGGGTGGATCACTTGAGGTCAGGAGTTCAAGACCAGCCTGACCAACATGGTGAAACCTTGTCTCTGCTAAAAACACAAAATTAGCCAGGTGTGGTGGTGCATGCCTGTAATCCCAGCTACTCAGGAGGCTGAGGCAGGAGAATCACTTGAACCCAGGAGGCATAGGTTGCAATGAGCTGAGATCATGCCACTGCACTTTAGCCTGGGCAACAAGAGTGAAACTCCATCTCAAAAAAAAAAAAAACACAAAAACCAAAAAACAGTGGGGCTAATTTTAAAATACACAGTTGTGTTAGCATTTGTTAAAGGAGAGGCAAACATTATAAATGTAACATGCTCAAAAATTTGACTGAAGTTTTGACCATTCACATGAATATAGGTGGTTTCTACATTTTTTTCCTGATCTAGGCCTTTCACATAACAGATAATAAATATTTGATGAATAAATAATCCTCAAAAATAACAAGAGTTAAATTAATATGGTTATTAGAATTACTTCTAAAATTAGATTTATTTATATATATTTATTAACATTAGTTTTAAAATTAACTAATTAACTCAATCACCAAATATTTTAAATTGTCTTTAAATATAACTACATTACATAGGATACAAAAAAAGTAGATTTCTGTCTACAAGCACAAAGAATGACACTTTTTGCCTGGTTGTAAGGAGTCGTGGTGCTTCTTCTCCGTGTTTCTACTTTACATGTATGATCAGTCCTCTGTTTTACACATCTAAGAAAAAAAGGGTTGTACAAATTGCTGATTCCCTCTCTCACCACAAATTTCAATCTCCCCAAAAGAAATAGGCCTGTTTGGCATGTCAGTGATCAAAATACTCCACCTGGAAATGCTTTCAAAATATCCTTCAAATAGATGCTTATAAGATTGAAAAGAACATGATCATCATAAGAAGAGGGCTTCAAAATATAGCAAATGAGGACAGTGACAGGAACTGGGGGTGGAGGATATTTCAAGAAAACACAGTCTTCATAGGGAAATAATTACATTCAAATACTTGGGAAATATCCTTTGAAGATGAGATTTATTTTATGCTTCTGAAAGCTAGAATTAGGTTCATTGAGAAGTTTCATGGAGGAAAGTTTTAGCTTAATATTAGAAAGATCTGTAAAATAATTGATGTCAACCCAATATAAAATCAGGTGGCCTTGGCAGGTCACAAGTTTTCTGTCATGGAAGGAACTTAACCAATGGCCAGAAAACCACCCACATTAGTTTGCTAGGACTGACATGACAAAATACCACAGACTAAGTAGCATAAAAAACAGAAATTTATTTTCTTACAGTTCTGAAGGCTAGAGAGCTAAGATCCAGGTGCCGGTAGAAGTGAGTTTTTTCTAAGACGTCTTCCTTGGTTTACAGAGAGCTGTCTTCTCTGTGTTCTCACATGGTCTTCTTTCTGTGTGTGGGCATCCCTGGGGCCCTTTTGTGTGTCCTGATCTCCTTTTCTAATAGGGACACCAGTCAGATTGGTGACATAAGAGACAGGTCCCTGTAGCAAGTGGGGGTGAGGGGAAGGGATTGCACTAGATATTACCAAGGAGCCACCTTCTAATTCTCATGTCAAACTTTGAGGCAAACATAAAATAAAATCTCATTCACCCAGTGTCCAATTCTCTGGAGCACTGTTTCAGCAAATGATTTGCCATTTACAATGGGATTGTTCTAGGTTGATCTCGGGTAAATAGCATAAACTAAGTGAAAAAGTCTGATTTCAATTGCTATTCATTTTATACAAATAGTCTTAGCATAAATGATGTCAAAGCTATTTTAAAAATTACTATTAATATTTATTTTGCTTAAAATTATAACAAAATAATTTGTCTACCAACTCTGTCACCTATACCAATAAAATTCTTCATTTGGTATTTTCTTCTAGTGACTCCTAAGTGTGCATAATTTACAAATTTGTAGTCATCATGAATATCTGTGTTTTTCATTTATTTTACAAATAGTTTAATATACTGAAGCAAAGCCTTTATAGTCATTCTTAATAGATGAACAATATACCTTTAGTGTATAGACCATACATTAGGCCAGCAGTCCCCAACCCTTTTGGCAGCAGGGATCAGTTTTGTGTAAGACAATTTTTCCACAGACAGCGGAGGTGGGGGAAATGAGGGGTGGTTGCAGGATGAAACTGCTCCACCTCAGATCATCAGGCATTAGTTAGATTCTCATAAGGAGCAAGCAACCTAGATCGCTTGTGGGGGCAGTTAACAATAGGGTTTGCACTCCTTCGAGAATCTAATGCTGCCGCTGATCTGACAGGACGCAGAGCTCAGGCGGTGGTGCTCACTCACCTGCTGCTCACCACTTGCTGTGCAGCCTGGTTCCTAACAAGCCACGGACCACTGGTCCATGGCCCCGGGGGTTGGGGACCCCTGCACTAAACCTTCATGATGGATATTTAGTTTGTTTATGTTTTTGTCTTATCACAGGTAAAGTTGTTCTTAACATGTAAATGAATATTTCCGTTTTTGAACAATTAACTTGAAATAAATAAAATTTTAATTATTAATATAATAATTAATTATAAAATAAAATTAACTTGGATGAAAGAAATAAAAGATTTAAGTATTTTTATGGCTTTTAATACATTTCTACATTGGTTTTCAGTGGAGCAATACCATATGATGGCACTATCAGCAATATTCAAGTTCACTAATTAAACCACAAATTCATCCCTGTTGGGTATTGCTTCTCAATTTATTCTTGTGAATTAAGTAGGAATAAACTAGAATCTCGGTTTTGCTTATTTTTACAAGACTTTGACAGGAAAAAGAAATATCTTTCTTTTTTATATTATTATTATACTTTAAGTTCTAGGGTACATGTGCCTAACATGCAGGTTTGTTACATATGTATACTTGTGCCATGTTGGTGTGCTGCACCCATCAACTCGTTAGCACCCATCAACTAATCAGGTATAACTCCCAATGCAATCCTTCCCCCCTCCTCCTCCCCATAATAGGCCCTGGTGTGTGATGTTCCCCTTCCCGGGTCCAACTGATCTCATTGTTCAGTTCCCACCTATGAGTGAGAACATGTGGTGTTTGGTTTTCTGTTCTTGTGATAGTTTGCTGAGAATGATGGTTTCCAGCTGCATCTATGTCCCTACAAAGGACACAAATTCATCCTTTTTTATGGCTGCATAGTATTCCATGGTATATATGTGCCACATTTTCTTAATCCAGTCTGTCACTGATGGACATTTGGGTTGATTCCAAGTCTTTGCTATCGTGAATAGTGCCACAATGAACATACGTGTGCATGTGTCTTTATAGCAGCATGATTTATAATCCTTTGGGTATATACCCAGTAATGGGATGGCTGGGTCACATGGTACTTCTAGTTCTAGATCCTTGAGGAATCGCCATACTGTTTTCCATAATGGTGGAACTAGTTTACAATCCCATCAACAGTGTAAAAGTGTTCCTATTTCTCCACATCCTCTCCAGCACCTGCTGTTTCCTGACTTTTCAATGATTGCCATTCTAACTAGTATGAGATGCTATGTCATTGTGGTTTTGATTTGCATTTCTCTGATGGCGAGTGATGATAAGCATTTTTTCATGTGTCTATTGGCTGTATGAATGTCTTCTTTTGAGAAATGTCTGTTCACATACTTTGCCCACTTTTTGATGGGGTTGTTTGCTTTTTTCTTGTAAATTTGTTTGAGTTCTTTGTAGGTTCTGGATATTAGCCCTTTGTCAGATGAGTAGATTGCAAAAATTTTCTCCCATTCTGTAGGTTGCCTGTTCACTCTGATGGTAGTTTCTTTTGCTGTGCAAAAGCTCTTTAGTTTAATTAGATCCCATTTGTCAGTTTTGGCTTTTGTTGCCATTGCTTTTGGTGTTTTAGACATGAAGTCCTTGCCCATGCCTAGGTCCTGAATGGTATTCACTAGGTTTTCTTCTAGGGTTTTTATGGCATTAGGTCTAACATTTAAGTCTCTAATCCATTTTGAATTAATTTTTGTATAAGGAGTAAGGAAAGGATCCAGTTTCAGCTTTCTACCTATGGCTAGCCAATTTTCCCAGTACCATTTATTAAATAGGGAATCCTTTCCCCATTCCTTGTTTTTGTCAGGTTTGTCAAAGATCAGATGGCTGTAGATGTGTGGTATTATTTCTGAGGACTCTGTTCTGTTCCATTGGTCTATATCTCTGTTTTGGTACCAGTACCATGCTGTTTTGGTTACTGTAGCCTTGTAGTATAGTTTGAAGTCAGGTAGCGTGATGCCTCCAGCTTTCTTCTTTTGACTTAGGATTGTCTTGGCAATGTGGGCTCTTTTTTGGTTCCATATGAACTTTAAAGCAGTTTTTTCCAATTCTGTAAAGAAACTCATTGGCAGCTTGATGGGGATAGCATTGAATCTATAAATGTCCGTGGGCAGTATGGCCATTTTCACAATATTGATTCTTCCTATCCATGAGCATGGTATGTTCTTCCATTTGTTTGTGTCCTCTTTTACTTCACTGAGCAGTGGATTGTAGTTCTCCTTGAAGAGGTCCTTTACATCCCTTGCAAGTTGGATTCCTAGGTATTTTATTCTCTTGGAAGCAATTGTGAATGGGAGTTCATTCATGATTTGGCTCTCTGTTTGTCTGTTACTGGTGTATAAGAATGTTTGTGATTTTTGCACATTAATTTTGTATCCTGAGACTTTGCTGAAGTTGCTTATCAGCTTAAGGAGATTTTGGGCCGAGATGATGGGGTTTTCTAAATATACAATCATGTCATCTGCAAACAGGGACAATTTGACTTCTTCTTTTCCTAACTGAATATCCTTGATTTCTTTCTCTTGCCTGATTGCCCTAGCCAGAACTTCCAACACTATGTTGAATAGGAGTGGTGAGAGAGGGCATCCCTGTCTTGTGCCAGCTTTCAAAGGGAATGCTTCCAGTTTTTGCCCATTCAGTATGATATTGGCTGTGGGTTTGTCATAAATAGCTCTTATTATTTTGAGATACATTCCATCAATACCAAATTTATTGAGAGTTTTTACATGAAGGGCTGTTGAATTTTGTCAAAGGCCTTTTCTGCAGCTATTGAGATAATCATGTGGTTTTTGTCTTTGGTTCTGTTTATATGCTGGATTACGTTTATGGATTTGTGTATGTTGAACCAGCCTTGCATCCCAGGGATGAAGCCCACTTGATCATGGTGGATAAGCTTTTTGATGTGCTGCTGGATTCGGTTTGCCCATATTTTATTGAGGATTTTTGCATCGATGTTCATCAGGGATATTGGTATAAAATTCTTCTTTTTTGTTGTGTCTCTGCCAGGCTTTGGTATAGGATGATGTTGGCCTCATAAAATGAGTTAGGGAGGATTCCCTCTTTTTCTATTGATTGGAATAGTTTCAGAAGGAATAGCTCCTCCTTGTACCTCTGGTAGAATTCAGCTGTGAATCCATCTGGTCCTGGACTTTTTTTGGTGGGTAGGCTATTAATTATTGCCTCAATTTCAGAGCCTGCTATTGGTCTATTCAGGGATTCAACTTCTTCCTGGTTTAGTCTTGGGAGAGTGTAAGTGTCCAGGGAATTATCCATTTCTTCTAGATTTTCTAGTTGATTTGCGTAGAGGTGTTTATAGTATTCACTGGTGGTAGTTTGTATTTCTGTGGGGTCAGTGGTGATATCCCCTTTATCATTTTTTATTGCGTCTATTTGATTCTTCTCTCTTTTCTTCTTTATTAGTCTTGCTAGCGGTCTATCAATTTTGTTGATCTTTTCAAAAAACCAACTTCTGGATTCAATGATTTTTTGGAGGGATTTTTGGGTCTCTATCTCCTTCAGTTCTGCTCTGATCTTAGTTATTTCTTGCCTTCTCCTAGCTTTTGAAAGTGTTTGCTCTTGCTTCTCTAGTTCTTTTAATTGTGATGTTAGAGTGTCAATTTTAGATCTTTCCAGCTTTCTCTTGTGGGCATTTAGTGCTGTAAATTTCCCTCTACACATGGCTTTAAATGTGTCCCAGAGATTCTGGTATGTTGTATCTTTGTTCTCATTGGTTTCAAAGAACATCTTTATTTCTGCCTTCATTTCGTTATGTACCCAGTAGTCATTCAGGAGCAGGTTGTTCAGTTTCCATGTAGTTGAGCAGTTGTGATTGAGTTTCTTAGTCCTGAGTTCTAGTTGATTGCACTGTGGTCTGAGAGACAGTTTGTTATAATTTCTGTTCTTGTACATTTGCTGAGGAGTGCTTTACTTCCAATTATGTAGTCAATTTTGGAATAAGTGCAATGTCGTGCTGAGAAGAATGTATACTCTGTTGATTTGGGGTGGAGAGTTCTGTAGATGTCTATTATGTCTGCTTGGTGTAGAGATGAATTCAATTCCTGGATATCATTGTTAACTTTCTGTCTCGTTGATCTGTCTAAAATTGACAGTGGGGTGTTGAAATCTCCAATTATTATTGTATGGGAGTCTAAGTCTCTTTGTAAGTCTCTAAGGACTTGCTTTATGAATCTGGGTGCTGCTGCATTGGGTGCATATATATTTAGGATAGTTAGCTCTTCCTGTTGAATTGATCCCTTTACCATTATGTAATGGCCTTCTTTGTCTCTTTTGATCTTTAATGGCTTAAAGTCTGTTTTATTAGAGACTAGTATTGCAACCCCTGCTTTTTTTGTTCTCCATTTGCTTGGTAGATCTTCCTCCATCCCTTTATTTTGAGCCTATGTGTGTCTCTGCATGTGAGATGGGTCTCCTGAATCAGCATACTGATGGGTCTTGAGTCTTTATCCAGTTTGCCAGTCTGTGTCTTTTCATTGGAGCATTTAGTCCATCTACATTTAAGGTGACTATTGTTATGTGTGAACTTGATCCTGCCATTATGATATTAACTGATATTAACAATGATAATTAATAAATATTGCTCGTTGGTTGATGCAGTTTCTTCCTAGCCTGGATGGTCTTTACATTTTGGCATGTTTTTGCAATGGCTGGTACCAGTTGTTCCTTTCCATGTTTAGTGCTTTCTTCAGGATCTCTTGTAAGGCAGGCCTGGCAGTGACAAAATCTCTAAGCATTTGCTTATCTGTAAAGGATTTTATTTCTCCTTCACTGATGAAACTTAGTTTGGCTGGATATGAAATTCTGGGTTGAAAATTCTTTTCTTTAAGAATGTGGAATATTGGCCCCCACTCTCTTCTGGCTTGTAGAGTTTCTGCCGAGAGATCTGCTGTTAGTCTGATGGGCTTTCCTTTGTGGGTAAACTGACCTTTGTCTCTGGCTGCCCTTAAGATTTTTTCCTTCATTTCAACTTTGGTGAATCTGGCAATTATGTGTCTTGGAGTTGCTCTTCTCAAGGAGTATCTTTGTAGCGTTCTCTTTATTTCCTGAATTTGAATGTTGGCCTGCCCTACTAGGTTGGGGAAGTTCTCCTGGATGATATCCTGAAGAGTGTTTTCCAACTTGGTTCCATTTTCCCCCTCACTTTCAGGCACCCCAATCAGACGTAGATTTGGTCTTTTCACATAATCCCATACTTCTTGAAGGCTTTGTTCATTTCTTTCTCTTCTTTTTTCTTTAGACTTCTCTTCTTGCTTCATCTCATTCATTTGACCCTCAATCGCTGATACTCTTTCTTCCAGTTGATCGAGTCAGTTACTGAAGCTTGTGCATTTGTCACGCATTTCTCGTGTCATGGTTTTTATCTCTGTCAGTTCATTTATGGCCTTCTCTGCATTGATTATTCTAGTTATCCATTCTTCTATTCTTTTTTCAAGATTTTTAGTTTCTTTGCACTGGGTAAGTAATTCCTCCTTTAGCTCTGAGAAGTTTGATGGACTAAAGCCTTCTTCTCTCAACTCGTCAAAGTCATTCTCTGTCCAGCTTTGATCCATTGCTGGCAATGAGCTGCGTTCCTTTGGAGGGGGAGATGCGCTCTGATTTTTTGAATTTCCAGCTTTTCTGCCCTGTTTTTTCCCCATCTTTGTGGTTTTATCTACCTCTGGTCTTTGATGATGGTGATGTACTGATGGGGTTTTGGTGTGGGTGTCCTTCCTGTTTGTTAGTTTTCCTTCTAACAGTCAGGACCCTCAGCTGTAGGTCTGTTGGAGATTGCTTGAGGTCCACTGCAGACCCTGTTTGCCTGGGCATCAGCAGCAGAGGCTGTAGAAGATAGAATATTGCTGAACAGCAAGTGTGTCTGTCTGGCTCTTGCTTTGGAAGCTTTGTATCAGGGGTGTACACCACCGTGTGAGGTGTAGGGTGTCAGTCTGCCCCTAGTGGGGGATGTCTCCCAGTTAGGCTACTCAGGGGTCAGGGACCCACTTGAGCAGGCAGTCTGTTCATTCTCAGATCTCAACCTCCGTGTTGGGAGATCCACTGCTCTCTTCACAGCTGTCAGACAGGGTCCTTTGCATCTGCAGAGGTTTCTGCTGCTTTTTTGTTTGTTTGTTTAGCTGTGTCCTGTCCCCAGAGGAGGAGTCTACAGAGACAGGCAGGCCTCCTTGAGCTACTGTGGGCTCTACCCAGTTCGAGCTTCCCAGTGGCTTTGTTTACCTACTTAAGCCTCAGCAATGGTGGGCGCCCCTCCCCCAGCGTCGCTGCTGCCTTGCGGTTAGATCGCAGACTGCTGTGCTAGCAATAAGGGAGGCTCCGTGGGCATGGGTCCCTCCTGGCCAGGTGTGGGATATAATCTCCTAGTGTGCTGTTTGCTAAGACCCTTGATAAAGCGCAGTATTGGTGTGGGAGTTACCCGATTTTCCAGGTGTTGTGTATCTCAGTTCCCCTGGCTGGGAAAAGGGATTCCCTTCCCCCTCGCGCTTCCCAGGTGAGGGGATGCCTCGCCCTGCTTCAGCTCTTGTTGGTCGGGCTGCAGCAACTGACCAGCACCGATTGTCCAGCACTCCCTAGTGAGATGAACCTGGTACCTCAGTTGAAAATGAAGAAATCATCCATCTTCTGTGTCGATCTCGCTGGGAGCTGGAGACTCGAGCTGTTCCTATTCGGCCGTCTTGCTCCGTCCCTTCAAGAAATATCTTTCATATGTTTGTTTACCTACTGGACTGTGTTGTTCTTTGTATTCATAGCAAAAGTATATTTTTAGACTCTGTATTGCCAGCTGCTTAGATCACTTTCTCTTCTAACTTATCCAGACACTTGAAGCTATACTTTGCAACAAAGTACTTCTTTAGTTTCCTCATATATTTTTTTTTTCTTTTTTTTTTAGAGATGGAGTCTCGCTCTGTCGCCCAGGCTGGAGTGCAGTGGCCGGATCTCAGCTCACTGCAAGCTCCGCCTCCCGGGTTTACGCCATTCTCCTGTCTCAGCCTCCCGAGTAGCTGGGACTACAGGCACCCGCCACTTCGCCCGGCTAGTTTTTTGTATTTTTTTAGTAGAGATGGTGTTTCACCATGTTAGCCAGGATGGTCTCGATCTCCTGACCTTGTGATCTGCCCGTCTCAGCCTCCCAACGTGCTGGGATTACAGGCTTGAGCCACCGGGCCCAGCCTAGTTTCCTCATATTTTTAAAGCATGCTAATTTTAAATGTTTATTAAAATAGTACAAATTTGGGCAAAAATTTGCAATAGTTCATCTGACTTTGGTAGGTCTTGAAAATATTCACTAACCAAATGCCCTAGGTACAACCAGGCATGGCTTTCTAGACAATGTTAACATATGTCAGAAGTCTTAAAGACAAATGTAAACCTTAGATTTAGCTTTTTTTTTTCTTTCCCATATCAGCTTGATTATAACAGAGTCCATTATTCAACACCTTAATACTTATTACTTTCATGCATTCACAAGTACTTATGACAGTCATTTGCATCATAACTTACACCAAACCAACTACAGTTGAGTTTTATGAAAGATGCGGATTAGCCTAAGTCCAAAGGATGCTTTTTTTTTTCTGGATATATGTACAGGATTATTTCTTGCCACAAATTACTTCTCTTTTATTAGGACGCTGTAAACTAATGACTTTTCAGTATATAATATTTTCTGCATACAATAATTTCATAAACCTAGGCGCAAAGTGCCATGGTGTGCACCTCATTAATTTGTTTATTCTCACATTTTTATTCATTGAACATTTGCTGAATTCCTCCTAAATATTGAGCAGCCTGCTAGAGACTAGAGATGCAGACATGAGTAATATATACACCTGCCCCTCCAGGGGAATAAAGTCAGGTATTGTTTTAACTGAAACCAATTTTCTATATGTCCTGCAATTTTTAACTAAAGGTTACATTTCGGCCTCTTTAATCAGAAATTTAAAAACATTTCTTTAGATTAATAAATTCCTAAGAGAGACTAAAATATTATCATGATATAATTATTGCTATAAATATTTTATAAATTTGAGCCAATAATATCATCCTCCTAGAAACTAAAATGATGACTATGAGGATAAGTCTTCCAACTAACTCTAAGCTCTTTAAAAATGAAGAGCAACATCAAAATAAAGCATGTCAAAGAGATGAAGAAGATGTACCGATTTGAAACAATATCTAAGACGCATTTTACTTAAAAATTAAAGCAAGATGTAAATGAAATATTTACCTTTAATAAATCATTACAGTGGTTGCTTCTGTAGAGGGGAACTGTGGGCCAGAAGGGAAACTTGTCTTTTCACATATACTTTTTGAACACTGTACATGTACTTGTTGTATTAAATCTCCAAATACAATATATTAAAAATAAGGTCATATTGTTGCTCATCTTAAACAATTCACAAATACATATTCACATAAACAAAGTAAAGGGAAGGATGGGGAGGCCATCCAGGCAGGAGAACAACAAAATAAAGGTCAGAGATAAGCAGGTTCTGTAGGAAGTCCGAGATCCAGGTCTTTCATTACCACTACAACCACCATCTTCACCAAGATAACTCTCATTATTCAGCATCTATATAGTCTCAAGCACTGCTGTTATTACTTTGCATATAATATTTTAACTTTTTTCAAAACCATATAATTATGTGGTAAAGAAATGAACTCAGATATTATGGGACTTGTTCTAGACTACACAAATAGTAAATGGCCAGGAAAATCCAAAGACTAGTCCATAGAAATCATAGACCATGTCATTTTTTTAAACACCACTCTGCCTCTCATGGAGCAAAAAGCTAGAGTAAACGGCTCTGAAGTCTGTATTACACTCCAAAACAAAAAAATAAAGGGAAGCCAATATTAATGTGTGATATTGAATGGGCTGAAGAAATCAATGACTGAAGAAACAATTCGTTGGATAATGTCACTGTGAGTGGCTGAGAACAAACTTATTGATAGCATTGGGTACTAAGGAATTCAAGACTTTGTACAAAGAAAGCAGCTGCAGGAATTGAGGAGTAATTTGAAAAACATGGGAAGAAGGGGAGAGAGTCCAAGAATGGGTTGGATGTCTCACATCTGAATTAACTGGAAGGAGAGCAATCATTTTAACATTCAACAAATATTTATCAAAAAGCTACTGAAACGGAAGGAAAAGCTAATTTAGCAGAGGAAGAGATCATCTGCTGAGTATTGTCAGGTTCTAAGAAAATCTGCCCCTAAATTCTGCCCTTGGGCATGTGACTCTTCAGACCTACTGTTAGAAGTAAATAGCCGTAGAATATTTCGAGAGCCCCTCTACAGGTGAAAGGTTGCAAGGTGTCTGACTATTGCTGCTCTCCTAATGCTCTGAATGTATTTAGCAACCACTAAAGTCTCATAACTAAATATTTAAATAGGATTAAACGAGTAAACTCTAAATGTTGTTACCAACAAGTGTGATCCATTTTGTACTTGCAGAAGTAAAATCCCTAAAACTTTATCCCCCAGTCACAAACCATGGAGGTCCTCATCTCCACAATATGAACAAAATTCCTGTTTCCTGGACAGAGATCCTTCGAGGATCAGATGGGATAATGTAGGCTAATGCTTTTTGTAGCCTGTAAGTCATAAGGCAAATGTTATGGGGTGTTGTTAACATATGTCAGTCTTCTAAGTGCCATCATGGAGAGCAGAGTACATAAACAAGCATGCATGTGGTCCCTGCCTTTACATGAGTGGAGGCTCTGCTATCAGACTTCTGGTTTCAAACTCCAGCCTTGCCTTCTCTTTTCATTGTAACTTTGGGCAAGTAACCTAACCTCTCAGCGCTTGGCTACTTTCAACTGCAAAATAGGAATAACTGTACGACCACTCAGAGAGACTGCTATGAGGAATAAATCATATGATTATGTGTGAAGCACTTAGAACATTAGATGTCTAGGAGACGACCAGTAAAATGTTAGATACTGTTTTTATTATTAGATTAAAATTTAGTTTGGGGATGAGACAGATTATATATTGATGACAGATACAGATATGTACATATACACATATAAGATATATGTATACAAGATATATGTGTGTATATATACATAAGTACACTCCATGTATATAAAGTAATAGTTGAAAAATGTCATATGGGTAGAACAAAGTCAGTCTCTGGGACATGCAGTAAAGTAGAATTTCTTCTTGGAAGGAAGAAAAAAGTGTTCCTTCCTGTCTCTTGGCCAGGTAAGTCTATGCACTGAACCAACTAAACAACCACATATGTCAACCTTGTCTTTGGGGCATCTGTGTTTGGAAAATAGGACTATCCATATGGTTTCTATGTACCATAGACTATCGCTCTTTTAAAAAACACACCATTTCCAGCTTCTCACCTCTGTTCTTTAAAAGTATAACACAGTGCTTAATAGAATCCTGAAAATAGCTTGAAGAGTTAAAAACTAAATCCTGAATTTTCTGGTTTGTACATGATGTTCCCCTATTTATTTCCACAGTATGCTTGTTTGCTGAGCTGTGGCTTGAATGATATCAACTCCCCTGCCATGTTGAGGAACTCCTCTTGCTCAGTGTGTACATAACCAGCCAGATCTTCCAACGATACAACAGCAACAGCAGCTAAGCACCTCTGACTTTTGAGTCCAAGTCATCTTGAGGGATACAGGACTTTAGTCACTATTGATAGGGTCCTGCCCTCAAAGGTACTACTGTCTAGCTGGGGAGATAAAACATCTACATTTAAAGATAGACAACCATGAAGGGCCACCAATATGAGGTACCATATGGGGCTGCAGATGTGACAGGGGTACAGGAGAAATGAAGATCACAGTGTATGACAGAGGAGGTGAAATCAGCTGGGAAGCTTTGATAGAGATCATGTTTTAGCTGGGCCTTGGATCAAGGAAAAGACTTACATACCTAGAGAAGAGAATGGAAGGCAGACCTGGCAATGTCCTTCCCTTCGTCTTCAGGGCATGATACCCCCTTTGTCTCTGATGAAGTGGATACCTGGGAGAGAACACTGGGCTGGAGGACAGGAAGCCCAGGTTCTAATAACACATTTGCTAATAAGTAGCAATTTGACCTTCACTCCACATTTCTGGATCTTCATTTCCTCCTCTATTACATGCTGGTATTGGACAAGATTTTCAAGGCGCATTCCAGGTTTTCAATGATGTTCTGAATTCTCTGAGTTGTTTCTTTATTTCCAACTTTATAAGGTCATTCTCAATTGTGATCTTTATCTTCTAAAATGCAATCTCAATTTACTCTACCTGCCTCATGTTACTAGTCTCCAATGTCATAACTATTAACATCAAAATCAAACAATTCCAGACTCTAATCTGGTCATCTTCCTTGTGTTCTTATATTTGGGAAATGAATAACACTGAAAATTATTTCGCACTTTTTGTTGTAGTTCATAGAACTAAGATTTCCTTGGCTTCAAAGAGTGTAATCAATGTGATGTGGCATGAAATAGAATCATAAATTAATTGAACTCTTCCCTGGAAATTTTCTTGGTCAGTATATTCATTGTAACATACTTTAGAAACATTATATAAAACATGATAATAATGTAATCTGCTATTCAATAGATTTAAATATGCACGGGTCAGTATTAAATCCCAAATTTTCATATTAAAAGCTATGTATAAGGTAAACCCAAAGTAAACATAGTCATTTTGTTCTATACTTGGTTAGGTGGGCAATGCAGTTAATTCTAAGCTAGACATCAGCATTTTGTAGATATTCATTTTTAAAAACAGGACCATTTTCCCAAAGATCTCCAAAAATTTTGTTGATTGTTTCTAAGTAATTAAATAATAAAGGAAAATATAAATATTCTATATGAAAATATCTAACAGATATTCCAAATATCCTCTTTCTATTGAATATTTTTAATTTCTTTATAGAATTTTTTAATTTAATATTTTAAAATTAAATAACATATTATAAATAGGTAGCAATTACTAGCTTCCACATGTTGGTACACATACCAAAATCAACACATAGTACTCCCAGTCAAATACATGCCTCTACCTCCACTGCCTCCCAAATCGCCACTAAAATAACAGAAAATAAATTTTTAAAAACGATAAACCCACAAGGATAAAAGAATGGGAGAGAAGGTGACATAAAACCAAGAGATGTTATTAAGATTTTGGAATGAAGTGATGAGTGGTAACTGGCTTGGCAGAAAGAAGAAAGTGAAACCCAGGTGTCTGCCTGGGCAGAAGCAACAGGAAGCACACAGACCCATGCAGCAAGGAGGAGGTAGTGCTTGGAAATCTGTACCGAGAAAAATTAGACTCTCAGGTCCCTCCCCCACCAGGCAGCGACTTGAACAGAGAAGTGTCTCTCTAAATTAGGAGACATTGGTATAGTAAAAAGTGGGGGGGTGTGAAACCATTGAGAAAACGTAGGGTTGGGGAGGATTAAGTAATTGTCTTTCAGCTGCTCTCAAACATTTTGCTCTCTGTACCACTTTATCCTCTTAAGAATTTTGAGGATCATTTTTTGAGAAAGATCTTTTGTTTACATTGGTTATATGTATCAATATTTATTTTATTACAAATTACAACTGGAAAATATTAATTCATTTAAAATAACAGTAGCAAGTCCGTTATATATTAATATAAATAAGTTTTATGAAATGTAACTATATTTTTCACAACTAAAAAAATAGTGAGAATAGTGGCACTTTGCATTTTTACAAATCTCTTTAATGTCTGGCTTAATAGAAAATAGGTTCTCATAACTGCTTCTGCACTCAATCTATCATAATATGTTGCTTTGGTGGAAGAGTACCAAGAAAATCCAACTTTGCAGAGTTACATAGTTAGAAAGACAGCATTATTTTAATAACATTTTCAGATAGTTGTGAATATTTTTTTTCAATGCTACACCAAAATTTGATGAGTGGTAGTTTCTTAAAGAAGAGTTTCAATACAGAATTTGAAAGTGCATCAGTGAACTTTTTGTATTCTGTTATGTTAAAATTTATTGCATAAACCTATCTTGCATTTTTCCCATGCATGATTTGGTAACATCCTGCACTGATCATTTGGAAAATACCAGTTCATTGATGTAGGCATATCTTTCAAACATAGGTGTACTTTGTTATATAATATTGAAAAAATCACATGGTTACTATCATCAGTAACCCCACTTAGGAAACTTTCAAGTTAACGGAGGAGGATACAAGTTTTGCAAGATTCTCACTTTCTCCTGAAAACACAAATTCTATCATGGGCAACAAATACCATCAGTTGTTTTCCCTGAAGTGATAAGGTTACTTTGTTCATTTTTGTGGACTGTCTGTTTAATAGCCACATCTGAATGCCTATTCTTTGTCAATCATTCTTTCAACCAAAGTGGCGTTCTTTGAAAAAAGCAGGTAGTTCCACAAATGCTTTTCCTCAAGACAATCATTGCACTTTAGCATACTGCAGAAGTGCTTTATGCATACTTCCCATTTCATCATAGAAAATATAAAAAAAGATGTGCATTTGACGGTCAAGGTTAAATAATAATCAATAACTCTTACTGTTCACTAAAGACATTTTTAAATGAA
The DNA here is from genome assembly GCF_009764315.1 of Trachypithecus francoisi. Lineage (NCBI taxonomy): Eukaryota > Metazoa > Chordata > Mammalia > Primates > Cercopithecidae > Trachypithecus > Trachypithecus francoisi. The sequence continues at coordinate 128,405,908 of NW_022681453.1, read as the reverse complement.
AGTGGCTTTATTTTTTGCTTTAACTGTTAAATCCATGTTGGTGAAGAATACAATAACAACTAGCAGAGTTTGGTGCTATTACATTGGTTAGTGCTAAACACCAGCAATTTTACCCATGGTTGAGTTTGCATCCTAAGTGCATATATCACCACCACAAAAAATGCAAATAACATCTGATCTCAGTATTTGACTCTAGAATCCCTAAAAGAATCTTAGGAATCCCCTGAATTCCACAGACTGTATTTTGAGACTCCCCAGCCTAAATACTTTATCAGAAATTCCTCAAAATCTGGTATCAGGTTTTCACTTCCAGGCAAGATACTGAACAATTTCTCTCTAGAGAAATGCCAGCTTGAGATTTAACACCTAAAGATAATGACATTTAAGGGGTTACCAATGAAACAGCCAATTAATCCAATCAGTGGAGAATCCTCTTCTGCCCCTAACACACACACACACACACACACACACACACACACACACACATACAGCTTCCAGTATTTCTTGGACCCTCACATTTTAAATATGACACAAAGTCAAAGATTACTAATATTTTTTAAAATTCTCTACGAAAAAACAGACAGATATAAACACACAAATTCTTAAAGCAGAGGCAATGCAATTAGTATATTTTCTGGTTACTAATTATACATAGAAAACTATTATATCCATGAAACAAGAACAGATCAACAAAGAGCTTTTGAGCCTTAGAAAATATGGCAGCAAAACTTTAAGAAATTCAGTAGCATATTTGGACGACGGAGTTGACAAAATCTTGAATGTAAAACAAAAGACAAAGTAATGAAAAAACAGGAGAGAAAAGGTAAGAAACGTAGAAAACTAATCTAAGAACCTTAAAAGCTGAGCAATAAGAGTTCCAGAAAAAGAAAACTTTGAGGAAGGAGATTAGCCGATAATATTTTTCCAAACCCTAAAGAACTTGGATTAATAGATGATTGTGATATTTTAGAACTTTGAAGATAGAGAAGACCATACCAAAAAAGGTGGTCATATATGAAATATCATGAATCAAAATGGCTTCATAGTTCTCAACAAGAATTTTCAAAGATAGAGCACATGAAGCAATGCCATCAGAAAATGGACTATTTCTTCTATAACAGAGGCCTGCACTTAGCCAAGTGTGAAGGTAGACTACAGACCTTTTTAGAGTCCTGTAAGGAATCGAAAGTACTTATCCTTATCCTTTCTCAGGAAACTCCCAGGAAATAATTTACCACAATTAAAGTAAGGGGAATAAATAGGTGTGCGATCCAACCCAAGAGAAAAGTGAAGTAAATTGAACCACGGCAGTGGGGAATCCCAGGATGATGCTTATGTAGCAACCTGGAGAGCAACTAGTTTGATTGGAGCAGAAGGAAGAAGCCTTCAGGAGGGTGGTCTCCAAGATAAAATGAAACTGATATTATCTAGCATACCTGATCATACTGAGAGGGATGTAGTTCTAATAAATGATGTAAGGAAGAAAACCTAACAAACAAAATATGAGACAATGATTAAGTCCAGAAAAAAGCGAAGTTTAGAAGAAACAAAATGTGACAGTAACATACCTTGTGATTTAATTATGAACAAAATTTATATGATCCCAATGTAAACACCAATTATTCATTTAAATGAAATGTTGTCTCAGGGGAGGAGAAATAGGGTGGGGAAGAGGTCTCAGTAGATGTGTGATTTTCATGATTAATCTTAACACTTGTTGACTTTTTAAACTATGTATATGTTTGACTTTGATAAAAATTAAATTAAGAACAAAATACAGCTCTGCAGAAAATGTTCCATCACGTGACTCTTTAGTGCTCCCTAAAATGACTATATAGTCATTGTTCTGCCACCTGCCAGAGCAGTAGTTCTCAACTTTTTTCCTCTAAGATGCACATGACAAGCTACGTGTGTGACATAATCCCATGGATATTCCCATTGTGCTAACTCTAACATGATGTTTCTCTCCTGCTTAAGTTATATCAGATATCATTCGTGGCCAGACTGGGCAACCCCATCTCTACAAAAAAACTTTAAAAATTAACCAAACATGGTGGCAAGTGCCAGTAGCCCCTGCTACTTGGGAGGCTGACGTGGGAGGACTGCTTCAGCCCAGGAATTTGAGGTTGCCGTGAGCTATGACCGTGCCAGTGCACTCCAGCCTAGGGGAGTAAGAAAAATTCTGTCTCAGAGAAAAAAAAAAAAACTTTTTGTAAATGTTTAATTACATCTGATATCTCTTGAGATTTTAATTTAAAATTTTGGGGGATATATACCCAGAAGAGAAATTGTTGGATTATACAATAGTGAGCTCTGTTTTTAATTTTTGAAGAATCTCCACACTGTTTTCCACAGTAGTTGTACCAGTTTACATTTCCACCAACAGTTTGCAAGGGTTCCACATCTTCACTAACACTTATCTTTCCTTTTTTCTCTAACAAATATCAGATGATATTTCATTGCGGTTTTAATTTGCATTTGATGACTGCTGATGTTTGGCATTTTTCCATATACCTATTAACCATTCATTTAAAGACATTTAAAGACTTTTAAAGACATGTCTGTTCTGGTTCTTTGCCCACTTTTATATGGGTCATTCATGGTTTTGCTATTGAGTTATAGAAGTTCCTTATTTTTTCACATTGACCCTTTTATCAGATATCTGGTTTTCAGCATTATTTCCACTAGCCAAAGCAATCCAAATGTCATCAACAGATGAATGGATAAAGGAAATATGGTATACATATACAATGGAATATTACTCAGTCTTCAAAAAGAAGGAAATTCTGCCATTTGTGACAACATCAATGAACCTAGACAACATATGCTAAGTGGAATAAGTTGGACACAGAAGGAAAAATACTACAACTCATAGAAACAGAGTAGAATAATGGTTGCCAGAAGCTGGGGTGGTGGGTGCTGAACAAGAAGGCTTCATTAAGGATATAAATTTTCACTTATGCAAGATAAGTTAGTCCTAGAAGACTACTGTACAGCCTAGTGTCTATAGTAAACTACTGTATCATATACATTAAAACTTTGCTGAGGGGGAGATCTTAAGTGCTCACATCACACACACACACAAAATAAAGAGAGCAGGAGGGAACTTTTGGAGGTGAGGGATATATTGATGGCATTGATTGTAGTGATGGTTTCATAGGTGCATAATGATGTCTAAAACATCAAATTGTAAACATTAAATATGTAGTTTTTTCCCTGCCAATCATACCTCAGTAAAGTGGTTTTAAAAAAGAAATTATGGCTGGGCACAGTGGCTCACACCTGCAATCCTAGCACTTTGGGAGGCCAAGGTGGGCAGATTGTCTGAGCTCAGGAGTTCAAGACCAGCCCGGGCAATATTGGTGAAACTCTGTCTCTGTAAAAAATACAAAAATTAGCTGGGCATAGTGGTGTACACCTGTAATCCCAGCTACTTGGGAGGCTGAGGCAGGAGAACGGCTTGAACCTGGGAGGCGGAGGTTGCAGTGAGCCAAGATTGTGCCACTGCATTCCAGCCTGGATGACAGAGTGAGATTCTGTTTCACACACAAAAAAATTATATAGAATATAAATGAATACAATATATTATAAGATAAATTTGAACAATTTTTTTTGAGTCAAGGTCTCACTCTATCATCCAGGCTGGAGTGCAATGGCAGAATCTCAGTTCACTGCAACCTGCACCTCCCTGGGATAAGGTGATCCTCCCACCTCAGCCTCCCGAGGAGCTGGGACTATAGGCATGTGCCACCATGACTGGCTAATTTTTGTACTTTTTGTAGAGACGGGATTTTGTCATGTTGCCCAGGCTGGTCTCAAACTCCTGGGCTCAAGCCATCAGCCTGCCCCAGCCTCCCAAAGTTCTAGGATTATAGGCATGAGCCATCACACCTGACCTGAACAATTTTTAATATGTCAAAAGTTCAATATTCACAAACATCCCTAATTTATCTACACTTACTAAGTGGTTGACATACCTCAGGACTGATCTCAACATATCCCATGCCATACATAACACTGAGTTCGATAACTGTTGAGTTATATCATGATTCCTAAACTCAGATGCCTACTGGAGTCAGGTGTATAAGAAAAGAGTTAAAACATGTCAACCTCTCATTCTTTCCTTATTCCACTGTTGATAGAGTCATGAATCAGAGAACTTCCTTTTTATTATAAGAAAAGCAAGGGATCCTGTGTAATTTTGAATGAAAACCGATCCTCAGCCTCAGTATGACAGGTCAGTGGGAGTGGTAGCAACTGTGGCAACCTGTACAGGGCAAGTCATTTCTAAGGTAGCCACCATTCAGTTCTAGCCAATTATGACCACGCTACAATAGAGGCATCTTTTCATGCCCGTCTCATCTCCATCTTACACTTTCACATCCTAATGTAAGTCCCATGATATCTGAGAGGGAAGTTACCAAAGATGTTTATGGACCATGTGATTCATATTTCCAAGAAACTCCTGATTTTTAAACAGACCCTCCCTTTCAACTTATAAACCACTGTATGATGCTGGAGAGTCCAACATTTTAGTGTATAGACTTTACCTCCCACATGGCTTCTCAAAACTGGAAAATATATACAAATCCCATCTCCAACCATGTACTCCAATGTTCAGTTCAGATAATGAGGTGACCGTATTTGTTATCCAATCCTACTGTGCAGAAGCATAACTCCTTTTCTTGTTAGGTCATGTGATGCAACCTGGACTGAGCCAATGCACAGTGACAATATAAAGTGGAGATCATGAATGTTAGATTGGGCATTTCCTCTAACGGGACTGAATACTGTAGTTTATGATATAAGAAGATAATACCACAGCAGCAATTGAAACCATACTTCCATCTTCTAAGTCTTATTCAAGATCCCATCGCTGTCTCCCTAACTGTCCTTCCACAGCCTTTCCTTATCCTTCAAGCACATGTTTGAAGTGTTGCACAAGAGCAACTTCATCCCATTTTCCTTTTGATAAGTGCCTATCTCTATATCTGGGTCTCAATCTTCCCACCAGTCCCACAGGAAGAGGCTTTTGCCCTTCAGTTGAAAGATCATGCTCTTCATTTACCTGGACTCTACACCCGTAGTCACCCCTTCTCCACAATGAAAGTCTTCCTTTCTATCTTCAGCCATGCCCAGAGTATCCCTGCCTTCAAACAAATGTAAACAAATGCTTCATTAATCCCTGTTTCTGCCAGGCACGGTAGCTCACGTCTATAATCCTGGCACTTTGGGAGGCCGAGGTGGGCGGATCACCCGAAGTCAGGAGTTCGAGACCAGCCTGGCCAGCATGGTGAAATCCCATCTCTACTAGAAATAAAAAAATTAGCCAGGTGTGGTGGTGGGTGCCTGTAGTCTCAGCTGCAGCTACTGAGCTGAGCTCAACTCAGCTACTGAGGCTGAGGCAGGAGAACTGCTTGAACTGGGGAGGCGGAAGTTGCAGTGAGCCAAGATTGTGCCATTGCACTCCAGCCTGGGCAACAAGAGCAAAACTCTGTCTCAAAAATAAATAAATAAATACCCCATTTCTTCTTCAAGCTGACGCCCAATCACCCCTTTTTTCTTCTCATCCTTTATCTTTCTTTTTATTAACCATTTTTCCTCTTGTTTCATCTAGCTCTGATTATGACTGCAATAATGAAAATGTGTCATATTAAAAACTGAACTTGCAAAATACTTCCATAAATATCATTCTTTTGACCCTCACAATAACCTTATGAAATAGTAGAACAAAAACTGTCTCTGATTTATAAAAAAAGAGACTTCCTTTGGGAGTGATGGAGACATTTGTGTAAAGTGAACTACAGCCAGTAAGTGCCGCAGGAATTTGAACACGACCCACTGAGTTGTGGTCCAGTGACTTTCCACTTTCTACTGCTCTGAAGACACTAGCTTTACTATGACTAGTGAACGTCTTCTTACCAAAGTCAATGATAATTTTCTTTGCCTTTTTACACCTTCAGTTTTCTTCCCTTTAAAGTATATTGACTAATCTTCAATTTTTTTGAAGCATTCTTTGTTCTTTAAAACTCTTTCCCCAGCTTTTGAGACACTGCCATTTTCAGAATCTTACTCTATTGTCCAGGCCAGAGTGCAATGGCATGATCACAGCTCACTGCAGCCTCAAACCCCTGGTGTCAAGCAGTCCTCCTGCCTCAGCCTTCTGAGTAGCTGGAACTACAGACATGTGCCACCATGCCCCCCTAATTTTTTAATTTTTGGAAGAGATGGGATCTTGCTGTTTTGCCTAGGCTGGTCTGCAACCCCTGGGCTCAAGTGATCCTCCTGCATCAGCCTCCTGCATCAGCCTCCCAAAGGGCCACTGTGCCCAGCCTTTATACCCCTTTTTGATCTGTCCCAAAGTGGAGATTTTCCTAACACTCAACTTTCAGATTTCTCTCTCTCTCTCTCTCTCTCTCTCTCTCTCTCTCTCTCTCTGCCTCTCTGTCTTTATTTTTTTTACCTTTTGGGTTCTCTTCCTGGTGAGTCCATGGCTTTGCACAGATCACTCCAATATCTATTCTAAACATCTGCTTCTAAATTAGAAGCTTAAAGACACCTTAAGCTTTAATTTTGCCTACTCTTTCTTTTCCTAGTCCATCTTTCACCAAGTTCCACTGTTCCTTGCCTAAAATGGCTCATGTTTGCTTTTTCTTTCTATCCTCATTACTACCACCCATCTCCAGGGGCTCACCAGCCCCTCAAGACCAGGTGATGCGCTGTACAAAATTCCAACATCCTGACTAGTCCTCTTATCAGTGGTCATTTTCTTCCAGTCATTACGCACTCTGAATGATGTTTTCAATATGACATATTTCCAAAACAGGGCTTTGTGTGACTGCATCGAATGGGCAACTTTGGGCCAGCCCTGGGTTAGTCAGAGCAAAAGTAGAGAGGCTGAGCATTACCACTAGAGGACCTGCTTTCCTGCTTCTCCTAGACATTGCTAATGAGTGTTGATGGGGCAACTGATTATTACCCTGACTGGGCTGCATACATGTTTTATTACTGCCCTAGATGAGGAATGCTAAGAAATTTAGGATGCCTGGAGTTTAGAGTACATGCAGTAGAATGCTGCTAAATATTTAACAATCGAGTCTCTAGGGGGAAAAAAAGTCCTAATTTGTAGTGCTTGCCAGTTTCCATGGTGTAAATATTCCTGCTATGTCTGATCTCAATCCACCAACATGACTTCACAGAATGTGGACTTGGGAAGAGATGCACACAATTGGCCCTCACAATGAGAAAGTGTTTATGGAAGAGGCTATAAAGGCCAACTGATACCAGGTCATGGTGGACCTCATATGCCAAGTTTTAAAACCTCGACTTTATTCTACTGCGAAGGGAAGATATCAAAGGTTTTTTTAAAAAAAATATAGAACATGCTCAGTGCTATGGTTTGAATGTGCCCCAAGGTTTATGTGTTGGAAACTTCATCCCCAATGCAACAGTATTGAGAGGTGGGGTCTTTAAGAGGTGACTAGGTCAAAAGGGCTCTGACCTTATGAATGGATTAATGCTGGCTGTTATCTAGGTAATGGGTAAGTTATGACAAGAGTGGGGTCCTGGTAGAAGGATAAGTGTGGTTCCCTTTGCCCTCTCTCACATGCTCTCTTACCCTTCCACTGTTTTCATGGGATTATTACAGTGGGAAGGCCATTACCAGATGCAGCCTCTCAATCTTGGAATTACCAGCCTCCAGAACTGTGAGAAATAAATCTGTTCTTTCAAAATTACCCAGTCTTAGGTATTCTATTGTAGCAACGCAAAATGAACTGAAACACTAAGATTTGAATGTCAGAAAAAGTATCCTTATTAACTTCCACATGGTTCCAAACTCATTTACTCCTCCCCTTTTCAAAACTTACCAAAGTATACTCACACATATATTTTCAGAATGCATGAGACAAAAGGTTACTATCATAATCATGAAAATTTATTTCAAATAAAACACCTCAAACTTTTAAAAATAGGAGAAAAATAACATAAACAGAAAATTTATACAAATATAAATTTTCAACAAGCATATTTGAAGTAATAGTAATACTAAGTGATTTCAAATGATGATAAGGCATTTCACCTATTAGATTTGAAAATTTTTTAAAAAGAGCAATAACCACTGTGTAACCTGATTGAGGGATGGGAGATGACAGTTCTCATACATTGCTGACAGAACTGCAAAATGTTAAAAATTTCTGAAGGGTAATTTGGCAATATGTAAATATATAATATTTCTGACAAATGGGCATAACTGTCTCAGAATTTACATTTCTGGGAATTATCCTAAGTGGACAGTTCCATAAATCTATGAGATTATTCATTGCAGAATGTTTAAAATAGCAAAAAGAAATTGAAAACCATCTATAAAGGTAGGCAATTGATTTAATTATGTATGCCACATCCACATATCAGATTATTATGTGACCATTACAATTATAAGGTAGCTGTATTTATTGACATAATGTTTCTAGATACTTTAAAGTGGAAAATCAGGTTATAAGACATACATATATATGTTTATAAATACATATTCTGAAGAAACATATAGCAATATAATGATTATATATGAGAAATAAAAGATTTTACATTTTTTTCTGCATATTCTACTTTTTCTAAAGTGAATATAAATTACTTGTGTATGTTATTCTCTCAGCTTAAATGATGGTCAACACAAAAAAGTCATAGAAAGATTTCCTGTGTCTTTTACAAAATTGCTATCTACGTGTTACCTACTTAATAAGAGCAAACACTTGTAGAACACTTGACTATATTGTTAGCAGTATTCTAAAGAAGACACACACACACACACACATATACATATGTATATATGTATAAACATATACATATGAAATAGGGTTATTGTGTGGATCCAAATAGCTAAGTTTATGTGTGTGTGTTTGTGTGTGTGTGTATATATATGTATATGTGTATACGTATATGTATATATGTGTATATACATACATATTAGTTAAGTTTGTGTGTACATACATATATACCTACATGTATATATACATACACATAGTTAAACTTATGTGTGTGTATGTGTAGGTATATGTGTATGTACATATATACATACATATACACACATACACACAAACATAAACTTAACTAGTTGGATCCACACAATAAACCTAGGAGCTGGATATCATTATTATTCCTATTTTACTGGTGAAGAAATGGGTACACAGGATGAGCAAAAAAAGATGAGCAATTGTCCAAGCTCACACAGGTAGTAATTAGTAAGCCAAGATTCAAACACAGCAGTCTGGTTACAGTGTTTATACTCTTGACCATCACACAATACTGACTCTTGCTTAAATTTACTAAGCTTTAATTGTTTTACCTAAATAATGGGAATAATAATATTACTATCTTTTCGGCTTGCTGTTGGGCTTAATTGAAGTTATGCATGAAAGAACTTAGTTTAATATCTGACACATAGTTGAGTTAATAGTGCTAGCTTTAATGATAAAAATAATAACACTACTACTAGGACCTCACCTTCCACCACCAATTCAACTTCATTTATTTCCCATTTTGCTCCAACATATACTCTGTTTTATTTCAGTTAACTTTCAAACATGTTATGTTTTCCATATGTCATATGTCATATTCATGCCTCTGCTCATGCTGTGGGCCGCACTGAAATCAGGTGACTGGACTTATCTAAATCACATTTGTCCATAAAGCCTAGCTTAGCTCAGGTACCTTCACTGATTACTTTGGCCTTCTGACCTTCTATTGCCCTACACTCATTAACACACATGAGAAAATTAATACATTATCAACTGCTAGTTCTTTCTACCTAACAATACAATAAGGTCTGTGAAAGCAGGGATGAACATTAGAGCGTTCTTCCCTTGCACCCCTTTTACCATCCCCAAACCCCGGAAGACAGGACTTAGGAATTTAACACGTATTTGCTTTATTTCTACTTACTCGTGGAAATATACCCAGAAAAATAGAAACTCAACGTTTATCAAAGTTTCCCAGCAGTTTCTTTCCAGAAGAAAATAAATCACAATATAATCAGGGGAATTAAAATCATATGCAAATGCAAACTCAGACAAGCAAGCAAATTTTGTTATTGTTATTAATATGCAATAGGAGTCAATAAATATGCAATATTAATTACATAACCAACAATAGCTATAACTATTGCATGTCTCCTTTGTGTCAAGCATTGTATCAAATGAATTATAGATATGACTTCTTACTGACAACCCTAGTACTAACAGAAATAGTGAATTTGTAAAAGTGAAGGATGAAGTTAAGAACTGGTTTTGTAGCGCTAGGAATCAAATCCAGTTTGGCCTGACTCCAAAATACACTATTTTTCTGTATATCTCCCTTCTTCTATATCTTTACACAAAGTTAAGATTTAGGACTTGTTTTTCTATTTCTTAAATATATCAATCAAAACTACCTTTCTTGACAAAATTTGCCTTTCTAAAAATTAGGGTCAGTATAGAGCACTCTGTTTCAGATATTCTCCCAGGAAATTTAGTACAATAATACCAGATGGATGTTGTTTTAAAGGAATCTTTAACTAAAGGTTGTCCACACCCTGGGTGCTGTTACCATGAAGCTCTGGGTATCTATCATTATTGGAGTCATTAGGAAGTCCAATAAGTTCAAGTCCTTTTATGGCCAAGGACACAAGGAAAAATCTGAGTCAACCTTTTAGAAAAAGTATATCTAAATCCCCTTGTGAATAAGATGGTAAAACAGTTAATAGTGTCACTGTGACAGTCCCTGGAGTCTTTGTTCTGTGGATGTATGGACAACTTTATCCGGGTATTTCAGCCTGAGGCACTGAGTTATAAATAGAAGCAAAGCAGTTCAGAAGAAAAGACTCCAGACAGCTTACATGAAAGTTGTACTCTGAGTACCATCTATCCTTTTGTGTTATGTCGTCACTTCTCCTCAGACCCAAAACCTAAGCCACTCCTAGACCATTCAGCTGGACTCTCAAATTCAGGAATTGCATGGAACAAACTGAAAAACATTTACTTTCTTCACATGGAAAGATTTGTGAAGAGCCCCACATCTCTGGTAAATGTAAACAGCTATAAACAGATGTAACCTGCACTTACTAATAATAACTCTTATCATCTTCAAATCATATTTTTAAGTTTGAGCCCAACACCATATTGAATTTCCTCATTTTATTTGCTTTATATTTCTAAGCTGTCCTGGATATAGCAACTAAATGAAATAAATGTTTTAGGAAAAAGCAGCTGTTTTTAAAATGTGGATATTGATTTTATTTAATACAAACTTTTTCCAAGTTATTTTTTTAACTTACAAAAGTCCTTGTTGTATAGTTTCTATTATCTGAGCAATTTTTATAATGAATACGATAATGTTAGCTATTTTTCTATAGGCATAATAGAACATAAAATTCATTTTCATGCAATTAAAATTCATTAGAGATTGGCATTTTAGATTTAAAATCTTTTCTGAAAAATAACCTTTGTAAAAATCCAAATGTGTTCCCTCCCCCTTCAACAAATGTTGGCTTTTGTTATTTTTTATATGCTGCATATTGAATTTCCCAGGCTGTGTTTCTGAACAGCAATCTACTGAAAAAAGTGCAATTATTTTTTTTCACTCAAACATGCATTTGAGAGAAATGAGTAGATCAGATAAAGAGCTGAGATGCTATTCAACTCAACCTTGAGTCACTCTCTGTCTCTTTAAAAAAAAAAAAAGGGTGGTAAAATCAATACAAACCAATAATAACTTCACATTTGTGGAAGCAACATGAATGGCTCTCCAAAATATTGAGACACATCCAAGTACATTTTCGTAGAGCTGATATTTATCAGAAGTCATTTGCCCTCAAGCAGATGCTCCCTTTCATTGTGCTTCTGTCACAAATGACTAAGATTTATGACAGACAATTACAGCATCTGCAGTTAGCAGCCTTATAATCAGCACCATTATTTAACGATTGGTGCAATAAACTGACTCCTGTTACTGTTTATCAGATATCAGTCAGTTCTGGCCATTTTCTTCAGCTCCCGAATCACAGTATGGTGCAGCCACTGCCTTTTAATGGCTAGGCAGAAGCAGGAGCATTTTCACATTTTTTACAGACTGCCGAGGGAAAGAAAAAAGCAACCAATTACATGTATGTATGCTGCCCTCTCATTTGAGATGCCCGTGTATGTAACTATCTCTATACAGTTCTAAACCTCTTGGGGGTGAAAAAAAAGCTTTTACTGTAGAAAAGGGCTTTTTATATTAAAAACAAAAACAAAAACAGATCACAAAATAAAAGCAAAACAAAACAAAAAACTCTCTTGCCTTTATTTTTAAAAAGTAAGTTCTCTGTTTAGATTTGCATTTCTTTCTGAGTATAAAATGTTGCTCTGGTGGCCCACTGTTTTGTCATGTAAGTGTGGTTTCAGCTTGCCTTTAACAACCAGAAAAGTAGCTATTCTTCCTGCAAAATATTTGTCAAGGAGCAATTTTTTTCCCAAACTTTTTGTGAGGTTTTACTCAAAGGGAATTGCTCTGGACTCAATAGAGTTAAGTTTTTCATCAGTCAAAAAGTTGACACATAAAAGAGGTCATGTGTATGTGCCTAAAAGTCACTTATATATTACAGAATTCTATATACCTAAACATACAAACAGGCAGAGGTATATATATTATTTAAAGTCCTTCCATAGGAAACACTGAATTTATATATCAAACATGAGGGGCAGGCAACAATTCAGAAGCCATCTGGAAGGCAAGACTTCAGTGTAATGTGGAAAATGGTATAAAGATGTAAATTTACAGTCAAAGTAAAAAGCTTATGCAGTGCTTCTGTAGACGTCTTAGTGTCAAATGGTAGTCTAGTTATTTAGAGAAAAACAAAACAAACCACAATGCCAGACCTTACTGATTCCAGTCTTTTGTTACTTTTTCCCATAACCAAACAAGCTAAGTTTCTCATTCATAGCAACAAGCATTTTATCCAATGTCTTCCATTTTACATATTTGATAATATGGTATATGCCTAGATGGATATATTGATGTAGTTGCCTTTGCAATTTAAAGTCTATAATTCATCCACAAAGTTACGTGTTTCTTTTGAGGGGAGACATGATACTGGAGAACAGATTAGTGCATCCTTTTAATGAAAAAATAAATAGTGATCAACCTGGCTATCAGTGAAGCCCCATCTCTACTAAAAATACAAAAATTAGCCAGGCATGGTGGTGCACGCCTGTAGTCCCAGCTACCCAGGAGGCTGAGGCACAAGAATCACTTGAACCCAGTAGGCAGAGGTTGCAGTGAGCTGAGATTGTGCCATTGTACTCCAGGCTGGGCAACAGAGTCAGACAGGAAAGAAAAGAAGAGAAAGAAATGAAATGAAATGAAACGAAACGAAACGAAAAGAAAGAGAGAGAGAGAGAAAGAGAGAAAGAGAGAGAGAGGGAGGGAGGGATGGAGGGAAGGGAGGGGAAGGGAAGGAAGGAAGGAGAAAGAGAGAGAGAGAGAGAAAGAAAGAGAGAGAGAGAGAGAGAGGGAGGGAGGTTCCGAAGGAAGGAAAGGAGGGAGGGAGGGAGGGAGGAAGGAAAGGGGTAACCCCATGGGAATCAGATTTCCTTTCTGGAAAAATGCAAAGGGGGTTTTATTCAGTCAACATGTAAAACTGGTTATTTTCTAAGTTGAAACTTTTACAAAGGCTTCACAGACCTTCACAAACTAGACGTCAGAACTTCACATAAGACTTCAACACAGGAATGGTGAGAATGAGGGTTCTCAGACTGTTCAAGTTAGAATGACCTTAGGCGTCCTTCTGTGCAACCCTCTCACTTGAGAGATGGTGAGGGTGAGAGCCAGAGAGGTAAGTGATTTTCACTGAAACACAGAACTAGATATTGGCATAGAACCCAAGTGTGCGGCTTTGCAAGCTAGGTCCCTTCCTGCAGAATCTACACTAGAGGACCCAGCTGTTCTCTCCAAGTCTGGCAGAAACCAGTTCTTAGGCTCTGCTGAGGCACATCCTACTCATTCTACTTTGGGTGTTCTGTGCTCAGCCCTCCTACAGAGCACTCTGCTGTAAGGCTCAGGGAAACAAAAGTTTCCATGAATCTGCAAGACACTTACTTTACGACTTCAAAACCTTAATCTGGAGCCAGAACAAAACAACTATTCAGTCAGACAAACATAGAAAACTTTTATTCCATTGGTTGGCATCAAAATAACTCAAGTTGTTGGCTTTTAAATTTTCTAATAGTTTGATACCCTTGTATATGTCTTGGGTTTTGTTTGTTTTTCAAGTTTTTTCTTTCCAATTTGCACAAGGGATTGCAAAGTTTTGCAAAATAAAACCATTTAATTTCACCAATTTGGCAGCATCAAATAATCACAAATTTTGTAGAATCAGGAAGAAGCCAGCATCAAACATTTTTTGTCTGTCATATACAGAAATATATTAATGCATACACAGTTCTTTCATTCAATTTTAGTAAGATTGAACAAGTACTTTGGATGTATCAAAGAAATTGGTATATTTTCTACGGATGTCCTGCCCTTTTCTGTAGGGTTAGAAGGAAAAATTACCCAACTCATAGCAAGTTACTGCCTTTGCAAGCCAATGAAAAAGCCACTGGCACTGCACGCTATTAGCAGGTGTTCCCAGGAAGCTCAATCTGGGTCGACACTATTCAAAACACATGCAGGTGGCTTTTCAGTAACACACCTTGACACCAAACCCTGGTGCATAGCTGATGGCCATGATGAGCCCCAACAGATTTGACTGCTTCTTAGTAAAAATAAAAAATAAAAAAAATAGTGGCGGGGGCAATTTTTCTTTAGGAACCTTCTCTGAGGCTATGCGGAGCAGACAAGTGGGAGAGAACCCAAAGAAAATCTATATAGTCCATATGCCAATATTTGGTGGCTGGTCCCTTAGGACAGCATGGTGCAGAAGCCAAGGGTCCAGGCTCCTAAGCCAGCCAGATCTGGAAATCAATATGGATCAGGCTTGGCGAGACTCTGCCAGAGTTCTTAGCTCACTAAATTCAATCATCTACAAGGTAAGGATGAGAATGAGATTGTGTACATAAAGCACTGATCATTGGGTGTGATATGCAGATTGCTGCTTAAATGTTAGCTGCTGCTACTGCTATTGCTGCTATTTATACATACAATTCCAGACTGAATTGCTTTGCAGGTAGAAATTTGGACTTTAGAGTCAGGTTCAATAAATAATTCTCCCTGAATTTAGTTATATAAAATGTTCACACTAATCGTAGCTAAAGTCTATATACCTATTCTATCAGTCTATCTAAAACTTACATACATAAACAATAATTATTATTATATCTCATTGACTTTGGTTTGGTTCCACTGTAAATAAACTAAATGAATAGAACGCAGAGAAAACATAAAGATATTATGAAGTACATGATTTCACTTTTTAAATTTAGTAACAATATTACCCTGGAGACAATGGAGCTGGCAATATGAAAAACTCCTATGACTACTATTCTAAAAAGGACAGCATATAGCTTTTAACTGCTTGTTATTTTAATTTTTTCCAGTTTTTCTTTTAACAATCTATCCACAAAAATAAGGTTGAAGTTAGTAGAAGGAACCAAGAGTTCTCCTTAAGAATCAGCGACTGTTTGGCATATAAGTTGCTGATCAGCAAAACTGAGTCAAATGACAGTGGTGAAACAGCAGGGAGCCAAGAGTGCCACCCATTCTTAAGGAAGTCATGACACTATTGCATGATACAATGAGGAAGAAAAACAAGGCTTTGGGCATCTCTGAGTTCTAGTACAGGTCCACACTTAGTAACTGTACTTTGGACAAGTTATCCTCTCTAAGTCTCAGTTTTCTATATGCAAACATTAAATAATAGTAATATCTACATTGTTGTTTGAGAAATTAAATGAGTCAACATATGTAAAGTGTAGCACACAGCTGACATGTCGCAGTCACAAATTAAATGGTTTATCTAGAAATTGCCCCCCAGTTTTGCTTTTATCACTCTGTTGTTCTGTGTAAGTGTGAAATGCGTAATAATCACCTTGACCCATTGTAGAAAAGTGTCCTCAATAGCAGAAAGTGTATTATAATTAGAAATACGTAACTTTGTAGTCACCTAAACATTTTTAGAAATCAAGTGCAAATCTATTTTTTTCCAAAAAACAACTTCATGTTTTGTTTTGTATTTTTTTTTTAATGAGGCTGCAAATCAATTCCATTAATTCAATTCCACTGCAGGTGTTGGCCAAGCATCAGCTTTTGCAGAAACAGTGGTAGTCATTGCTCTGGTGCAGAAAGGTGCCAATTTTTCCATATATTATTTAGCTAAATATAAAGTAAAGCCTTTATGAAAAGCATTTTATATCTCATCTGTGCTCTTTATCTGATATTCTTAGATGCTGTATCATTTTAGTGCCTACTTCCAAGAATTAATTTCCTGCATTCTATGATACTTTCACAACTGTGATTTAAGAAAGTCTATGAAGAGGTGCTCTTTTTATAAAATGAATATCACACGTAGAATGGATTATTTTTATTCATTCATATATGAAGTTTACTCACTGAACTTTGGGTTAGTATGTAAGACAGCATACACTATGACTAGTAATATAATAAAGGAAGAATTCAAACATTCCTCATGCCTTTAATGCTATTCTAAAATGATACTAAAACACTATAAATTTTCACTTAAGAACAAACACTACAGATTGTGATGAGAAGTTTACTTTACAAAGGATTTTCACTGCATTTGAGCTTTGCAAATCCCTGATGGGGTAGCTGGAGAAGGAATTCTTATACCCATTCCAAAGAAAGAAAAAGTGTGACTTAGCAAGACCCAGGGTCACACAGCTGCAAGAGGCTAGTATTCAAGTCATTTCCTCCAGGTTTTTTCCCCTATTCCCACTAAACATGATTTGTTTGTTTTTGGCTACACCAAGCTGACTTGATGTAAAAAATCTTGCATTTTGGAGACAGCTCCATCCTTTATCACTAGCAGTGTGGCCTGAGGTCACTGACAATACAAATTGAGGGTAAGAATGCCCCCCGGGATGCAAATTCCAGCCCCTCCCACTAAGCTTTGTGATTGTGGATGGTTACTTGGTTTTTTGGGCTTTTACTTCCTAGTGTGATTAATGAATAAAACTCCAACTTCCTGGGGCTATTATATCTTATATTATAATACATAGATGGAATGAGATATTTCTGCTAAAGGGCCAAATACAACACATAGTACATAGTAAGGGCTCAAGAAATATGTTATTATTATTAATAAAATTGGACTAAAATCCCTACCTCCTAAGGTTGTCTTTGGTATTAATAAAATAACACATTAAAAGACTTTGTATCAGCAAACTATTATGCCAAGTTTAAGTGTTACTGTATTATCGCTGTTGGCAGCAGCCTAAGCTCATTTGGTCTAATTTCTGAGCCTTCAACCTATGGCCCTACTTGACCCGGTATTCCTAACAATGTTGAATGTTTTCCTATTAAAAATTGGACAGAATATGGAAGAGAACTTTGATTTCCCCTGTGTATTGTTGAGATCTGAACTACTTTCTCTCATTGTCTGGGCAAGTTCAACCTCCTGAGAGGCCACTGGGAGGATAATTTTGAGGATTATGGGATAACATGGAGCACAAGGGCAGTGGAAAGATGAAGAACTTAATTCAGGTAGAGTTAAGACAAAATAAAGAAATGCCTAGAAATGGTCTTCACTATATAGCAATTCCTCCGGCTCTACTAACACACAGGGATCCAACCTTAATGCTCACATGGTTTCTGGGGCATTTTACGCTCTCTCTTTAAAAGACCCTCTGCTAACGTACGCAATGTACAGGTGAGCCTATAGCATTATACCTGCTACTGGCCTTGCCCTTACTTTCTGGTTTAGCTGATCTCAAATCCGTTTTTTCAACTAGCTTTTGTTCATGTTTGTTTAGATTATTTATTTATTTATTTATTTTTTGAGATGGAGTCTTGCTCTGTTGCCCAGGCTGGAGTGCAGTGGCACGATCTCAGTTCACTGCAAACTCTGCCTCCCAGGTTCATGCCATTCTCCTGCCTCAGCCTCCCGAGTAGCTGGGACTACAGGCGCCTGCTACCATGCCAGGCTAATTTTTGTGTGTATGTGTGTTTTTTTTAAGTAGAGACAGGGTTTCACCGTGTAAGCCAGGATGGTCTTGATCTCCTGACCTCGTGATCTGCCCGCCTCAGCCTCCCAAAGTGCTGACATTACAGGCGTGAGCCACTGCGCCCGGCCTAGATTATTTTTTAATTATTAATTTCCAGGTGTATTGTATGCATGAGGCCAAAGAAATGCCTTTTATAACTGGCCAAGGTTGTGTTTCCTTTAGAACTGGGGTAGTTGGCCAAGGTTGCGTTTTAATAATGACCAGTAGCTGTGAGGAGGAAGGAGGTGTGACAAAGGTGACAACACTTGTAGTTTAGGGATTCTCACTTGCATGGACCATTTCCAAGATCCTGAGAGAGATTTAACAATACAAAGTACTAAGATATTTGTCAGCTTAAAAAATTGTAATCTATTATCATTTATATTTTATTTAAGTAAATATTGATGTTTATTTCATATTAAATTTATGATCATGCATTCTTCTTCTTAAAGGGGCATCTCTTAATGGTATAAGTTTTCAGTTTGCCCCTGAGTTGGAGACAAGGACACAAGCACAGAAATAAGCAAAATTTGGTCCTTTTGGAATTCTAGGGAAAGAGATCAGAGGCACACTTCTAGCTGGGGAAAGCCTAGAAGCATCAGATTGTTGAATAATTTAGCAAGTTACAAGTTTACCTGGCATACAGGATGTAGCATAGAGGAAAGGAAGATGTATTGGGGCTCAAGGCACAGTTTGTTAATTAATAAGTGAGTTAAATATAGTAGACTGTTTTAAACTGGTTCTGGACTTGCTTGAACAAACTTAGAGCAGAAGTTCCTGATAGTTACTTCCAAGATGGGAAGTTGTCCACATGATCTTGGAGGTCAATCTAGCTCAGTATTAAATGCAGATTTTTAAAATTGTAATATTTTTATTATTTACTTATTTATTTATTTAAATTTTACTTTAAGTTCTGGGATACAAGTGAAGAACCTGTAGGTTTTTTACATAGGTATACATGTGCCATGGTGGTTTGCTGCACCTATCAACCCATCATCTAGGTTTTAAAGCCCCACATGCATTAGCTATTTGTACTAATGCTCTCATTCCCCTTGCTCCCCATCCCCACACTGGCCCCAGTGTGTGATGTTCCCCTCCAGTGCCCATGTGTCCTCACTGCTCAACCCCCACTTATGAGTGAGAACATGTGATACCTGGTTTTCTGTTCCTGTGTCAGTTCACTGAGGATGATGGCTTCCAGCTTCATCCATGTCCCTACAAAGAATATAATCTTATTTTTATGGCTGTATAGTATTCCATGGTGTATATGTACCACATTTGCTTTATCCAGTCTATCACTGATGGGCATTTGGGTTGGCTCCATGCCTTTGCTATTATAAATAGTGCTGCAATAAACATACATGAAATGCACAGATTTTTTTAAAGCCATACCAACTAGGTTTGAATCCTTACTTGGCCACCAACTAGCATTAAGATGGGAAATCTCTTGATCTCTCTTATGTCCTAGTTTCCTAATCTGTAAAATGGGGATACTACCAGCATCTACCCTTTAGACTTGTCAAGAGGACTAAATACAACTAAGTATAGACAGCACTGATCACAGTGTCTAGAACATAAGTGCCCAGTGAATTTGAGTTCTTTCTATCCCTCCCCAGGTTTCCTCCTCTATTATCTGCTGCCACACCAGCTGTCTGTGGCACTCTATCTATGGTTTATTTTGGTTGTTGTATTTTCTTTTAAATAATAATATTCCTGATTTTAAAACAAATATATTCTTCTTATATCAAAATTAGAAAGGTCTCAAAAAGCATAATGGAGAAATTTCAAATAATTTAGACATCTCTATGGCTCATTCATGTAAGCTGCATGTCTTAAGTGTCTACATGGTTCAGGCAATAAGGTTTGGCTCAGGCACCTCTAGGTCCTGCCTTCTTCCCAGTCCATCTCTCTGTACTATTCAATTTATTTAAAATAAGGGGTGATAAAACTTTTGAAATGTATTTAGTCAGGTAACTAAGGCCAGTTCTGCTCTTGGGTAAAGTTTAACTTCTTCATCTATTGTTCTAACTTAACTACCTATAATAATATTAAGATTAATCCTAATCATAGTGAGGACTGTGTTGTTCTATGTGATACACAAAGTTCTTTCATTCAAATCACACTATAACCCTGCATAGGGACATAAGATAAGCACCAACATTTGCAGTTTACAGATGAGGAAACTGAGGCACAGGGAGGCTAAAGAGGTTGCTGAAAGGAAGTTAAGTGATTTGGACCAAATCACAGAGCTAGGATACAATGAGCCTGAGAACCACATCCTCGGGATCACCAGGACAGCATCTTCAAACATAGAATTTTCAAGTCAGTTGTTCACAGCCATTTGAAACTTTCTCTTTCCATTGTCAATTTTCTGCCCTCTGCCCACTGGATAGCCCATTCAGCTCCCATTTCCAATCAAAAGAGTACCACAGAACACTCCCAGACCCAAGTTCTCAAATAACCCATTGAGACGAACCCGAGGATTGTTTGTAACTCAAAGGATAAATGCTTGAGGAGATGGCTACTCCATTCTCTAGGATATGCTTATTTCACATTGCATGCCTGTATCAAAATATCTCATGTACCCCATGAATATATACACCTACTGTGTACCCACAAAAAATTTTTTAAACAAATTAAAATTTTTTTGTATAAAAAGAGATGAACCCTAGGAAAAGCCTACTCAACATCTTTTACCACAGCCTTAGAGGCAATCCCAATACAGATGTGATGAGAACAGTTATCTTAGTTTGCTCTGAAAGGCAGCCATCAGAATTCTTTTTCAATATGCATTTTAAATTTAAATAATATGTACTAGCATTTCCTCTCTCCTTCACAAGGAGAGAGGAAAATAAGCCAAGATTAGCAACAGGTCATTGTGTTGCTGTTCTGAGCAAAACCATCACTTGCTTTTGTGGAAAGTAAAAGTTTTCGATAATTTACTATGTATCTATTTTCTTACATTAAGCTTCAAAAACAGTGGGTCCTCGTTCTCAACTCTGTCTTCGTGGTAGCAACACTGGGGAGCATGGTTCAGTAGCTCCCCAGTGGGGAGCACGGTTCATGCAGCTCTTTGTCGGCACCCAGGAGCTACACACCCTTGAGGTGACTGGCTAGGAGGCAGTTGCCCAAATCAAGGTACATGTAGCCTCACTGAAGGGCACTGCCTCGGAAGATCAACCTGTGCTCCTGGCAGGCACACCCCTAGAGGATGGGACTACCCTGGGCAAGTACGGGATGGAGGCCCTGATTACCCTGGAAGTAGTCGACTGCATGCTTAGAGGGAAAGTTCATGTTTCCCTGGCCCATTCTGGGAAACTGAAAGGTCAGACTCTCAAGGTGGCCAAATGGAGGAGGAGGAGGAGGGGGAGAAGGAAGAGGAAGAGGAGGAGGAGGAGGAGGAGGAAGAAGAAGAAGAAGAAGAAGAAGAAGAAGAAGAAGAAGAAGAAGAAGAAGACGACGACGACGACGGAGAAGGAGAAGGGGTTAAGTGGTGGATTCAGTACAACCAGCGCTTTGTCAATATTGTGCCCACCTTTGGCAAGAAGCAGGTCCCCAATCCAACTCTTAAGTCCTTTGTAATTCTGGATTTCTCTAATAAAAAAGCCACTTAGCTCAAAAAAATAAATAAAAAATAAAAATAGAGGGTCACTAGTCACCATAAACAATGCTTATAATCCTGAATTGAAATATGTCTAAGAGGAAGGGGAAGAAAGGAGAGAGTTTAGTAAATTATTCAACTATCTTTCCTTATTCATAGAATATTCTCAACCAATTAATAAGCAATTATATTCACATCAGCTGAGATGCCCAAGGAAAGAGCCATCTGACGCATTTATTAAATTAACCCAATACTCTCTGAGCTGATATCAACTGAGAAAAAAATGTAAGGAATAAAATAAGAAGAAAACTTGGAAAGATTTTTAGGGATCTACTTCCCTGAGCTCCAAATGATATCTACAGTAAAGGAGAGAGAATAGAAAGGGCAGGTTAAATTCAAAGAAGACAGGAAGATAAAGGTTGCTATGGGTATTCTGAAAGGAACTTTGAGTAATATCTGGCAAATTCCACAAAAACATCATAGAAATTAGTCTGCAATTTCATCAGGAAATTCTTTTAACACTTACACAGAGTTCTCCAATTTTACCTACTTATACCTAGGAATAAGATTGTTAGAATATTTTGTGCTGACATCTATAGCAATTTCATTCTCTGCAGGCTCTCGGTAATTTTAGATCTCAAATACACCTTATAAGAAGTTTATAAAACATAGAAAAAAAAATGTTCATCATAGATTCCTAGACTATCACATTTCTTAACTCTTGTCCAGATTAACTCCTTTATTATTTATCAAATATGTATACATGTTCACATCAGGTACAGTTCCAGATGCTTTATACATATTATTTAATTCTTCCAACAACCCTCTGAGGCAAGTGCAGAGGTCAATTTGCCCAAAGTCGTAATAGTGAAACTGGGATCCAAATCCAGGCCATTTGGCTCCAGTATCCATGTGCCTGACCACTAAGCTATGTTCTCTCTACTTGAATAAAGGAATTAATGAAAAATGAAGACACATGAATGTCTCACCTAGAAGTTTGCTTCATCATTTATCTTCTCTTTATGCACCTGTGCATTGCCTTTTGAACATATTGAGGTTCTCTCTTTCAGAAGGCAAGTCTTCAAGGTGCAATTCTCCTGTCAAACTTCTAGAAAGAATACCCACACTCTGCACTCCCATTTCTGTACCAGTTATTTATTCCATAAACTTTATGCAACTGGGTTCCCCACTCCCTCCAGCTTCTCTATAACACTGCTCTCTTAACAGGTCTCTGAACTGCCGTATCCAATGGTCTGTTTCTCAGGCTCATGTATCTCTGACTACCAGCTCCTTCCTAGATCCTTTTATTCCTTTGTTTCCTGCTATCTTCTTTCTCCAACTTCTTCTTGAATGCATTCCTCCATTTCTTGCTGGTTGACCCTGACTCTGTTTCTCGTTGGTGGATCCTGACGCTTCTCAGGATCTAGCCTTGGTATCTCTCTCATTCTCTTTCTCACTCCAGGTATATATATTTTAAAAACCTTCTCAAATCCTTCAGTAGCTTCCATTCTTTACTCTAGTTTCTGAAGTCTGGCTGGCCCCAGAACCTAACTTGTCATCACTGTGAGAGTGGGTCTATCTCTTCAGGAAGAAAGTCACACTAACTCACATTAACCAGTCTCATAAGACTAATATATAAGAATGACAAAATATTCACTTATAATAAAAAGTAGATGTCAAAGGACCTCTATCCATAGCGTTACACACGTAGCTAAATTATGATCAATATACCAGTCTGTTAATTTAAAACAAGTAGTATTAATCACACACAAAATAATAACAGACACAGAATTCTTTGTTAAGTGCATTTTTTTCCATAGACACTCCAGGTGGGAAGCTAAATTATAATCAGAAGACTGGAAGGTTAGCATGGAAAAGAAAAGAGGAAAATAATTACATGACTTAAATGTTTAATGGCATCAGGCTGAGATTCACAGGTGTATCTAGCTCTACAATAGTGCAATATCCGCCATGGGGATCCAGCAAGTAGAGTAGTTGTGTCAGATACCATCTGCCCTGAATGAATGAATGAATGAATGAATGAATGTTGAACCTTGAGATCTCTTATGCTTTACCCACTATATTAGAGTTGATTGTTGAAATCCTGACCCCTTTTCAAGATTTGAGCTGCAAGATGGCAGTGGCCATATACATTCATCACTGTGTCTCCAGCATCAATCATAGTGCCTGGCAATTAGTAGACAGAAAGCAATAAATGCTTGTTAAAATTAATTAAAGTCATCCACATATTTATAAATGTGAATAAGACACATGCCAAAGTTGGCTTTCATGTGAGTTATCCAGAAAGTCCTCTTGTGTCTTGCTTTTCAGAGTTGATTAGTTCAAATAGTATACCTTGCTTTCAAATGTTTATATCTGGCTCATATTTTTAAAAATTGCAAAATACTAGACTACACAGTTTTCATTTTGTCTATCTTATTTCCTACAAATTTTAACTACTTATTTCTCGCACCCAGTGAGTAATCATTAATCCAACCCCCACCCCTTTATCTTTGATGTTTCTTATTCTCAGTAGGTGGAGAATACGGCTGCACAGACAGAGCGGAACAGATTCTGCATGCCTATGTGGGCCAACCCAGGGCACTCATGGGGTTAAAAGCACTGCAGTAATATTAAGCACATGTTTCAAGTCAGCAGGGTGCCAGCCTGAGATGTCCTCAAAGCCTAATTTGATAGATATTATGCCATACACTGCTGCAAGTAGTAATGAAGAAAGTAAAAATTTTATGGATGAGCAAAATAGGAGCTCTTATGGATGGAGTGTTTTTAAATCAGGTGTATAATTTACCCAGTGTCAGACCACATGTAGAGTGCATTACTCAATTGAACTTACAAGCAGATAGGAAAGCAGTTTCTTTTAATAAGCACTTCTTCAACTTATTGGCTCTACAATTACTTGCACCAAATTACCAGCAGCTGCTGCCTGTTTGGTATTTTATCCTAGACAAGGAGTTACATTAGTTTCTAATCAACAAGCCATTCAAGGACTCTTTATAATTTTTAGCTTAATTTCACTTTTATTTGAAACTTATTAATTGAAATATCCAGTACTTTCACGATGGTACCTATTCAACTGCTGAGGTAAAGGGGAAAAGGGAGGGGAGATACTCCCAAACTTATTTATGATATATGTAATATCATACAAACTCTGTTGAGCTCACATCACCTTACAGGCTTAATTTTGACATTTTAACAGCTTTTGTAAAAATATCGATACTGTATTTACCCATCTATATGTTTAGCGTCAATAATTGTTTTATGTCTCTAAATGGTATATCTTCATGAATATCAGTTAACTGCACCTTTGAGCATTAACCAATTCAGCAGTACATTCAGTACAGATCTTCTCAGTTTCAGTGCTATTGACATTTTGGACTGACTCTTCATTGTGGGGGATGTCCTGGCATTGCTGATTAGCAATGGCATTGCCATTTAGCACAATGCTTGGCCTCTACCCACTAGACGCCAGTGGTACCATTCCACCTCCAACTGCCAGTTACGAACACCAAAAATGTCAGCAAGCCTTGTCAAATCACCAGAGACTATTTAAAAGATTTCAGGAAATTAAGGAGAAAGGGCTTCAAAAATCATTATAAGAGGAACATTTTTAAAAATTATTTGTTAAAGACTTTTCAAAGTATTCCTACAAAGACTGTATTTGTGCGCACATAGTTCAGACTTGCTTACTGTATGAATCATGGTAAAATGATATTGTGAAGGAATTTAATTATTTGAAATAAAATTATTCTAAGATCCTATTTTGAAGCTACTTGCAGAGCCAAAAGCAAAAGTAAATGACTTTTTAAAATATAAAACAAGAATGGCTTACAGCTAAATAAAATAAACATTTGAAGAACTAACCTCACTGTAGAAAAAACCTGTTGACTAATTTCATAGAAGTATAATTATCTTTTTATGTCAACAGAGCCAAGAACGTCTAATTCAAAAAACTTGTCCTTTCTTTGAAATTACGTTATAAGTTATCTCCCACGTTAAATTATGAAACTGGTAGGAGCAGGTGAATGCTAATGACTTTAAGTCCCAAAAATGCTAACTCAAGCTCAAGATTTTCCTCATAGGGCTTTCAAATCCACACTTGTCTTTTCTACAGGTCATGATCAAAACTAGTGTCAAGAATCACTAGAGTACCCACGTATATGATGAAGAACCACAAAAGTGAAAGAAAATTAAATTGCCACCTCAAAGTCTCCTTCACTAAGAATTTATCATCTATCATCTTCCATCTAGTTGTATGTTGAAAGATCCAAATAACATACGGTTGAAGGCGGGAACCTTCATAGTGTAACACAGAAACTTAAAGTACAGGATTTAAAAAGTCATTTAGTACTTACAGATACTTTCTTGTGGGATAAAGAGAGAAAAGAAAAATAAAAAATAGAAGTAATTTAGACCTGCCAGGGCTCCTTCTTGACTCCATGGTAATTAGATATCCACAAAAGCTTCTCAGACTTTAATGTATACATGAGGCACCTCCACATTACATTAAAATGTCAATTATGACTGAGTCTGTCTAGGGTGGGAGCCTGAAAGTCCACTTTTCTAAAAAAAATTCCCAGGTGATGTCAATATTGCTGGTTCATGGATCAGACTCTGAAGAGCAAGGATTTGTCTACAACACCCCTACCAATTAGCCATCAAGCCTGATCTTGAACATTCTTATGGGGACAATGACAGAAAATTCTAACTACAAAAAATACCAAGATGCTTCCATACCTATTGAAATCTTCATTCTTTGATTCTTTCTAGAACTGGTGCCCAGACCATGGGAAACATGAGGGACTAGTTTGAGGAAAATTTTACATAATTAAGCAAAACTACTGAGAAACAACTGGCTAAGTCTCAATTTCTTGAAGTCAATTCAAGCTCAATTTCTTTGTACTAATAGTTTATAGAATTCAAAAATGAATAGTGGAATTTTCATATGAATGATACTTCCTTTTTTATATCAATTTTACTTTTTTTCAACTTTTATTTTAGAATTGGGGGTACATGTAGAGATTTGTTATGTATATTGTGCAATGCTGAGGACAAACCATGTTTTCATGGTTTCTGTGAGAGTCTAAGGACATATTCCCTCTTCTTATCACTATGTCAACATGACTCCAATTAAATACTGAAAAATAGAAAACCATCCTACCTCTAGCACAAGTTCTGCAGCAATAGCTCAACCTTATAGGGAAATCAAACTTATCATCAGATTTTTCAGATAACTTTGGTATATTTTGACCACAGTGGCAAGAATATAACATAATTTTGTTATTTTATAAAGATATAAAGGGAAATACATGATCAAGTCCACTCCTTTTCTCTGAGACAAAAACAAAACAAAACAAACAAAAAAAACACATGTCCTCCAATTACCTAAAAGAGTCAAAGAACTTTCAGTTCCCAGCAGCCTCAGATGCACTGACCTGAAGTCAGACCTATAAAAATGCAGTTAGTTCTTGATTATAGTTTTTAGGTAATCCAGATCTTCTATTTTACACTTGTGGTTTTACTTCAGCCTATTTTATGGATCAGTGTTCTACCTAGCTAGGAGAAGTAAGACTCAATAGCTTCAGACAAAGAGCTAATGTGGTTCTGATGTCATTTAATGATTTTGTGATCACTTTAAATATTCAAAATATTTAACATATTTTAGCTTCAAGCAATCAGAACTGAAACCTCAACTAATCAGAATGAACACTATCTGCAAAAAGTCATCAGCATGGCTATACTGGTGCATGCTGGCTGCATATCAGCCTACTCTTGAACATGAAGACAGAAATTCACACAGAACAGTGTTATACTATAAAGCAGTTTTATCATGGGTAAACTTACATTAGGAAACATCTTTATTCAGAATAAGAATAAACGTGTAGTTTCCTCCAAAGTTATTTGTGAATCATCACTGAAGTCAATCATATTTAACACATTTATAAATGTTCAGAAAGCTCAAACTTATTCCATATTAAAGCTTCAGATTTGTAGCTAAGAGAAAAGGTAATATATAGGTATGAAAATCTTACCATTTGTACAAGTCACTAGAAATGTAATAACTAGACTTCAACTTAGTAAGTTGAAATATGTTACAAGGTAACATATTTTATGATAAATAGCATAGTTATAAAATGAATGGCTCTGAGCTATCAGCTTCAGGCAGAGAAAGCACATACCTGTAAGTCATTGTTAGTTCTCTAAGGACACTGATTGAATTGTCTTTTGGGGTTAAAACATGAACAAAATGTAAATTCGTATAGCAGAATATTAGAAATTCAGTGAAATTAGCATTGTGTAAATTTCCAATGTTTATACTTTTTGAATGCCACATGAGATTATAGTCACCACATCTCAAATAATAACATGAAGCCAGAGAAAGAACAAGCAACAAAGGAAATAGCAACTAACATGGGGGGTAGAGTGTTGCTATTTGAGGCATATCGAAATGTTAGTCTCTTCAGCTTGGAAAGGCAAATGTTGAATGAGGAACTTGATTACAATTTACACAATTATAAATTATTTGAATAATATGATTCAGGCTTGTTCCCTAACAGAATGGTGGAGGAGCATATTTTGAAACTTCAGTGAAATAAGTTTAGGATACTAAATGAAGGTGTGGTTAGCAACTTAATTTCACCAGCATCATCTATCCCCTGCCCACCCTCTCCCACTCATCACCCCCCACAAGAGTTAGCACAAGAAGGAAGCAAAAACTTCAGACAGGAGTTCATTTATCGGTTCAGTGCCAAGCACTGGGCTAAGAGGTGGGGCAATGAAAACAATTAAAAGATATATGGCCTCTGCTCTGTTAACTTGAAAGTCAACTGGCATTAGCTAACTGAACAAAGTGACTGAACAAAGAGCTGAACAATCACACGCATAGTATCAAGTTACAACTGACATCAGTGTTGTAAAGAAGGCCACGTGGTACTACGGTAGCATCTAGCAGTGGGCCTTGACCTAACTTGGGAGAAGGCCATTGTTTGGAAGTGTGATGTCCTTAAGCATGGGTAGAATTTGAACTAACTAGTTTAAAAAAAAAATGAGAAATGGCTAACAATTAAAGCCAGACTATCCTTTAACTTTCAGGGAACTCTGAAGCTTCCAATTATACTAATACTCATACCCACTTCAATGAAAAGTGCCTGAAAGACAGACTGCTGGAATCTCCAATGACAACAAACACCAGGTGAAGAACCCAGAGTCTGATCCCCAAAGGAAAATCTGTCCAGCTACAAATCATATAGAATTAATAGGTATGTCCCCAATGGAGGTTTCTAATAAAAATATTTTTTGAATAATGTGCACTGCCTCCTAGAATATTGTTAGCCCATTTGAATGGTTAAATAAATTACCACATTTATGAAGCATAGAACCAGTTGATTTTCTCCAAAAATTCACTGGTTCCTTTGGTCTCCAATGGAAATTAATAAAATTTAATACAGCCATTCTAGCACTTTCTAGTTTGACTTACATTGTAATTAGTTATAAAATGCCCATCTTGCTACCAGAGTGTGAATTTGTGGTGGAGGCATGCTTTTCATTTGTGCATTCCTAACAGAAAGCACAGGACCTGGCTCATAACAGGCAATCAATAAATGTTTGTTGACTTGAAAGACAATAGTGAAGGCTTTAATTTACTAACACAAGTCATTGACTAACTATCATTATCTACTTCATTTGTGTTCGTGAACATTGACATTTAAGGATGCTCTGTTGATACATATACCAGGGCCCTCCCAAACAGGAACACAGCCCTGCTCTCAAGCTTGACAGGGCTGTCTTTATCATCTGATGCCCTCAATTCCAGAAAAGCCTCCTTCTTTCCAAACATAGTCATTACGTACAAGTACACATTTCAGGGGGGCTAAAATGTTGACTTTGAACTTCAACAAAAGCCACTTTAGTTCCTTTACTCCTATTTCTCTTTAAAGACACCACTCTGCAGTTAGCAAAATTCTACTCAGATTGATGACTGCTAGCCTGATCTCCAATCCTGTACCTCTGCATCACATATATAGTTATGCACCTCATAACAACGTTTGGGTCAACAATAGACCACACACACTATGATGTTTCCATAAGATTATAATACAGTATTTTTACTACACCTTTTCTGTGTTTAGATACACAAATATCATTGTGTTACAAATAGGAGCAATAGGCTATACCACATAGCCTAGGTGTGCAGTAGGCTATACCGTCTAGGTTTTTGTAACTACACTCTATGATGTTCACATAATGACAAAATCACCTAATAATGTATTTCTCAGAATATATTCCCATTATTAAGTGGCACATGACTATCTATATTTATTGTATTTATTATCTATTTATTGCATATACCCCCCATATTAAATGAGTTTATTCACTCCTCTGCCCTTGGAATCTTTACTCACATGGTCTGGCATTGTAATTAGTACTTCACAAACATCTGTTAATCACATAAATTAATTCAGTATCCATAGGGCCTACAATATGCCCCAAACCGAACCCATTATCTCTTGCTTAATTCTCCCACAACTGCATGTTCTACTTTTTATCATATCATCGTTTATTCAATCTCCCAAACCAGAACTTGGAAACTATTCTACAACCTCCCACATTTCATTCTCCACAACCCATCAATCAAGTCTGGTCAACTCTGCCATTTACATATTTATTGGACCTATTCAGTGTCCTCCATTCCTACAACCAATTTTCTGGTTCAGGCCACCATCACCTTCCCTGATTACTGGAAAAGCTTAATAACAGCTCTTATGGCTTTTATTTTGTCCCCCTCAAGTTCATTCTCCACATTAAAATGAAAGGTATCTTTTTGAAAGTGTGAATCTTAGTATGTCCTCCACGACATTAAACCCATGACTGGTTCTTTAGCAAAGCCTTCAGGATAAACTCTTCTTCTTTAATGGTTTATAAAACTTTTCTTGATCTGGCCTAGAACTCTGGTTGGCAAATTAAATCATTTCAGTTTTCTAGCTAATCAGGCTCTATTACTTCTCAGGTCTTCCCACATGCTCTTACCTCCATCTGGAATACTGTCCTCACCAGTAACTCCTACTCATCCTTTTGTTCACAACTTGGAACTCACATCCTTTGAGAATTCTTTTCTGATTTACAGCATTGGTTAGGTACTCCACCTAAATGTTTCCAAAGACCCCTATGCTCATTAAGGTTCCATAACCATGCCTTAGAGCATTGTTTCATAAAGTAAAAGCTTGTGGTTCATGTGAGAATATATCCCTTCATCCTTCTCTTCTATCTTCTCACAGGTAAAGAACAAAAAGAAGAAAGAGCAAGAGAAGCCCATTTGCTGAAGACAAAGGAAGGGTTTTCCCGTAGGTGTCCTTTGGAGGTGACAAGACAGGTCTGAGCAGCTCTGTGATCATGGGCCAATGAGAAAATGGTGTGGACAAATCCTTCTGTTGCCTTTTTCCCCCCAAAATATATTAGAATTTTATAAATAGACCACCTCGAACTTCTCAGAGAATTTGTGAGCTGGGAATTCCTGATACTGCTTTGTTCTTCTTAGAAGTGAAGCTCAATTTATTGTGTTTCTATTTATCAACAGCCTTTTAATAACCAACACCCATTTTAAAATACATAAGTAGATATTTGGCGAAATGAGAAGTATAGTTCTCTTCTCTCTGCATGACTACTTCATAAGCCTTATAGAAAGTCACAGAAAGTAAGAAGATAAGTCATTTTGAAAAGTCAAAGTAATATTCTTTATAAGAAAATATCTGATTAATTTTAAGTGAACAACCACAAACTAACCATTGTAATTTCTGCAGCAAACCAAACCAGGCCTGGATTTATAAGGAAAACTTTCCAGGTTTCTCATGTGTGCCGTTATTTTGTTATGTGTGCCGAAGACTGAGGCAGAATGGTCCCATGATATCTTCTTTTGAAACTCAAAAGGCATGGGAATAGACCAGTGGAAAGAAAGCTATGGGGATCCCACGGATACATTTAAAGTCTAAATTGAAATCACATGGTATTTAGCCCATCTCATTTCATCCCCTATTCATTTAAAATGTCACCATGATTCTAATAATTTTTAAAAGACCTAGTGATTTTATTTCTTAGGGTATAATTATATAAGTGGTATATGTAAAGACTGTACAAAGTTAAACACATCAAAGAGGTTTGTCATCTTCATGAAACAAGCAGATACACTCATTTTGTTTTATTAATCTTCCCATCAATAGGGAGAAAACAAAGTTCTGCCTGTGGAAATTAGTGTGTTAAATAAAGTCTTATAAAAATATCACTCTCGGTCGGGCGCGGTGGCTCACACCTGTAATCCCAGCTCTCAGGGAGGCAGAGGCGGGAGGATAGCTTGAGCCCAGGAGTTCGAGACCTGCCTGGGTAATACAGCGAGACCCCGTTCTCCACAAAAAGGAAAAAAAAAAGACAAAAAAAAAAATATATCACTCTGAGACACTGCATATGTGATTGACCCTTTCGACTTCTTTGTACTGTTAAACAGTGCATTGTTTTTAGCAAAGCATTTACTAATAATGTCCTTTTTTGTAAGTTCTTCACTAAATTATGAATTGCAAATCCTTGGGCTCAAGAAAGGATCATGAGAAACCATGTAGACCAAGTTTTAGGCAAAATATACCTCAAATCAGGATCATTATGAATATAACCTATTTTTAAATATTAGCACAGAGGTACATTCCAGCAAAGGAAACTGAGATAGGATTGACGGATTTAACAAATACAAATGCAGGACACCAGTTAAATTTGAATTGTAGGTTAAAAAAAAACAACAACACTTTTTTTTTTTAGTATAAATATATCCCATGCAATATTTGAGGCATATTTATTCTTGAGAAGTGTTCACTGTTTATCTAAATTCAAATTTAAATGGATGTCCTGTATTCCATCTGGTAACCCTAGGACTGAAACCTTGTCAAAGATAATTTCTGTCAGATGACTCAATTTGTCTGTTATAGATTGTCACATCTGAGATCATTCATCCAAGAAAGAGTGATCATAAGTTGACAACTTCAGGTTAATTAAGAACTAATTGTTGGTCAAGTTGTCAAAAGTCAATATCTCTATCTCCGATGTAAATCATTTCAATCAATATAAATTTTTTAAAAAGATTTTAAACAAATATGGTTTTTGTAATTACTTTTGCCTAATAACCTAGAAACACAATGGTGATCATTTCATTTTCCATATGAGATCACCTTTAATGGATAATATATAACTTTTTGTTAATTTAAAAATATAAAACTTTATGAAAGCCAACCTTAAAGGTAAGGCAGTATATTTTTAGTAATATATAATTTGCTTGTATATTTTTAATATACCAAATGTATCATACTGACTCTCAAATTCATTTATCTCTAATATTTCTCCTCCCACTGAATAATAACACACCCTACCTGGCCAGGTCAGAATTATGAATTATTCTCAATTATTTTACATATAATCCAGATATTTTATTTAAAACAAAACAAATCAGAAGTATAGGCCTGGGACAGGTCTAGGCTCTGTGTGCAGGCTGCCTGAGTCCAAACCTGGCACTGTTAGCCAGGGACTGTAGGAGCAATACCAGCCTCATCAACTGTGTGGGAGCTGGGTGAGGCCTTTTGCTACTGGCTATCCCCCACTTCCCTGGTAAACAATACTGCTAAGCAGGGGCAGCGTAATCCCCTCTGGAACATAACTCCATTGGCCAGAGAACCACCCACCCCCAACCCCACAGGGGCCACAGCAAGCCCTGCCCAAGGAGAGTCTGAGCTCAGACCCACCTAGCCCTGCCCCCACCTGGTGGTCTTTCTCTACACACCCTGGTGGCCGAACACAAAAGACATAGTCTTGGGAGCTTTATGGTCCCACTCACTGCTTAAAAAGCAGAATACTTGCCCTGGTCAACTTAGGACAAGCTCATATCCCACTGCTACTACCATAGCTGGTGCTCTCTTGCAAGCACCACCTCCTGGCTGGAGGCCAACCAACTCAGGACATTATGGCAACTCATGACAGAATAACCTTGCTCCTGGGAAGGAGAAAACAACAGTTAATTCCACTGCCTGCAACATCCTGGCTAACCAGAGGTCCTGAGTCTATCCACGTGACAAGTTCACTGCTAGCATAACCAGCATTCAGGAAAGCCAGCACACTAAACCTATCTACACCCAAGGAATTTCATCACTCCCCTGACACCTCAACCAGAGCAGGCGCTGGTATCCACAGCTGGGAGATCTGAAGAATGATCACATCACTGGACTCTTTCAGACATTCCCCAGCAGCAGCCTGGAGCCTGGTAGCCCCACGGGGTGGCTAGACCTAGAAGAGCAACAACAATCACTGCAGTCCAGCTCTCAGGTAGCCCTATCCCTAGGGGAAGTGGGAGAGCACCACATCAAGGGATCACCCTGTGGGACAAGAGAATACGAACTGAAGGCCTTGAGTTCCAGATCTTTCCACTGGAGGGTAGTTTCTCATAGCAGAGACACAATTGCAGTGATGGGTATAGTAGGGGAAGTCTGCATCTCTACCCCAACAGGCAGGCTGCTGCTGTGATCATGAAGGGCCTTGGAAAAGGGGCCCTTGTTCCCCCCGGCACTCCACTGTAGACACAGTTGGGGCTGCCCCCACAGGAATGCAGCATGGAGGCACCTATAGGCAGCCTTTCTGGAAAAATTCAGGGTGAATACAGCCCCACAGGAGGAGCATCCCCAAGATTCAGGCCCGCATGAGAGGCAGAGTAACAGTTCTTCCCTACTTGGAACATCGGCATACCTGTAGATGAAAAGAGGTGCATGTTTGATCTGAATAGCTGAAATACTAAGATGGGAGTGAGGCTGTGAGGTGAATAGCTTTCCTGCTGGCCTGGCAGGGAAGCTGAGGTAGCTCCCACTCTTCACCTAGATAAAACCTCAGCACATCTAATTGAGAGCTCCCCCACCCACCCCCATCAAGGCCAAGACCTCAGCCTACTATTGGGTATTACATCTATCCACCTGCCTTAGCCACAGCTGGTGCCTACCCAGGGTTACCTCCCCTATTGGCATGAAGCCTGACTCATCAACTCAGTAAATAAAACACTAGGAAAAAATTAAATAAAATATGCACCACTAGAGAACAAGATAAGCTTCAAGAGATCCCTGCCATTCCAACTCCACAGGAAACAGTGAACTCGCCCACACACCAAGAATATAACTACTACAACTAGCATGAGGGAAAGCCAGCACACCAAGACTCTCTATAACTAAGGAGCTCATATACAGTCTTTACCCCTACAGTACCAATACATCAAATTAGGCTAAAATAAACACTAAAATCTGATCCTTAAGGACTGGGGAAAAAGAAATTTAAAATAAAAAAAAAAGTCTAATCAAAAATAAATTCAAGAACAATTTGAAGAAATACTTTACCCAAATGAGAAGGACCCAAAAAATTAATTCTGGTAATATGAAAAAACAGGATTCTATAACACCCCTCAAAGGATCACACTAGCTCCCCAACAATGGATCCAAACCAAGAAAACTCTGAATTGTCAGCTAAAGAATTCAGAAAGTTGATTATTAAGCTACTCGAGGAGATACCAGAGAAACATGAAAACCAAGTTAAAGAAATGAAACAATTCAGGATATGGATGAAAATGTTTCCAGAGAAATAGATATAAAGAAAAAACAATCACAACTTCTGAAAATGAAAGACACATTTAGGGAAATAACAAAATGCAGTGGAAAGTTTCAACAATGGACTAGAACAAGGAGAAGAAAGAACTTAGGAGCTCAAAGACAAGCCTTTCAAATTAACCCAATAAGACAAAGAAAAAAATTTTTAAAAGCCTCCAAGAAATTTGGGATTATGTTAAATAGCCAAACCTAAGCATAATAATTCATATCCCTGAGGAAGAAGAGTAATCTAAAATTTTGGAAAACTTATTTGAGGCAAAAAATGAGGAAAACTTCTTTGGCCTCTCTAGAGATCTGGATATTCAAATATGAGAAACTGAAAGAACTCCTTGATGAATTTTGTGAAATTCATTGCAAAAAGATCATCATCATAGGCACACAGTCATCAGGTTATCTAAAGTCAAGACAAAGGAAATAATCTTAAGAGCTGTGAGACAAAAGCATCAGCAACCTATAAAGGAAAACCTATCAGATTAACAGCTGACATCTCAGCAGAAATCCTACAAGCCAGAAGGAATTGGGGTCCTATCTTTAGCCTCCATAAACAAAATAATTGTTAGCTAAGAATTTTGTAGCCAGCAAAAACTAAGCTTCACAAATGAAGGAGAAATATAGTCTTTTTCAGACAAACAAATGCTGAGAGGATTTGCCACTACTAACCCAGCACTAACAGAACTGATAAAAGAAGTACTAAATCTTGAAACAAAAACTTCAAAATACACCAAAATAGAACCTCCCTAAAGCACAAATCACACAGGGCATCTAAAACAATAACATAATGAAAAAAAAAGGTATTTAGGCAACAATTAACTTGAGGAACAGAACAGTACCTCGTATCTCAATACTAACATTGGCCTCGTATCTCAATACTAAACGGCCTAAATGCTCCACTTAAAATATACAGATTGGCAGCATGGATAAAAATACATCAACTAAGTACCTGCTGTATTCAAGAGACTCACCTAACACATAAGAAGTCATATAAACTTAAGGTAAAAGGGTGGAAAAAGATATTCCATGCAAATGGAAACCAAAAGCAAGCAGGAGTAGCCATTCTTATATCAGACAAAAAAGACTTTAAAGTAATAACATCAAAAAAAGACAAAGAAGGACATTATATAATGATAAAAGGCCTAGTCCAACAGGAAGACATCACAGTCCCAAACACATATGTACCTAACACTGGAGCTCTCAAAGTCATAGAAGAATTACTACTAGACCTAAGAAATGAGATAGACAGCAATACAGTTATAGCAATGACTTCAATACTACACTGACAGCACTAGACAGGTCATCAAGGCAGAAAGTCAACAAAGATACAATGGATTTATACTATATCCTAGAACAAATGGACTTAATAGATATTTACAAAACATTCTACCCAATAATTGCAGAATACACATTCTTTTCATCAGCACACAGAACATTCTCCAAGAGAGACCATATAACAGACCACAAAACAAGTCTCAATAAATTTAAGAAAATCGAAATGATATCAAGTATTAACTCAGACCACAATGGAATAAAACTGGAAATTAACTCCAAAAGGAACCCTCAAAACTGTACAAATGCATGGAAATTAAATAACCTGCTCTTTAATGGTCTTTGGGCTAACAATGAAATCAAGATGGAAATTTAAAAACTCTTTGAACTGAACAATAATAGTGACACAACTTATCAAAACCTCTGGGATACAGCAAAAGACATGCAAAGAGGAAAGTTCAGAGCATTAAATGCCTATATCAAAAAGCCTGAAAAAGCACAAATAGACAAACTAATGTCACACCTCAAGGAACTAGAGAAACAAGAACAAACCAAACCCAAACCCAGCAGAAGAAAAGAAATAACAAAGATCAGAGCAGAACTAAATAAAATTGAAACAAACAAAAAATACAAAAGATGAAACAAAAAGTTGGTTTTTCAAAAAGATAAACAAAATTGACAGACTATTAGCGAGATTAACCAAGAAAAGCAGAGAGAAGATACAAATAAGCTCAATAAGAACCAAAAGGGAGATATTACAACCAATACTGCAGAAATACAAAAGATCATTCAAAACTGCTATGAACACCTTTACATCCACAATCTAGAAAATCTAGAGGAAATGGATAAATTCTTGGAAATATACAACCCTTCTGGATTAAATACAGGAAGAAATAAGAAACTCTGAACAGATCAATAACAAGTAGCAAGATTGAAAGAGTAATTTAAAAATTGCCAACAAAAAATGTCCAGGGCCAGATGGATTCACAGCCGAATTCTATCAGATCTTTAAAGAAGAATTGGTACCAATCCTACTGATACTATTCCAAAAGACAGAGAAAGAGGGAATCCTCCCCCAAATCATTCTATGAAGCCCGTATCACCCTAATACCAAAACCAGGAAAGAACATAACAAAAAAGAAAACTACAGACCAATGTCTCTGATAAACACAGAAGCAAAAGTCCTCAACAAAAGTGTATCAAAAAGATAATACATCATGATCAAGTGGGTTTCATACCAGGGATGGTTTAACATATGCAAGTCAATAAATGTTATACATCACATAAAGAAAATTAAAAACAAAAATCACATAATCATCTCAATAGATGCAGAAAAAGCATTTGATAAAATCCAGCATCGCTTTATGATTAAAACCCTCAGAAAAAAATGGCATTGAAGGGACATACCTCACAGTAATAAAAGCCATATATGACAAACCCACAGCCAAAATCACGCTGAATGGGGAAAAGTGGGAAGATGAGCATCCTTGTCTTATTCCAGTTCTCAGGGGGAAAGCATTCACTTCTATTCAACATAGTACTAGAAGTTCTAGCCAGAACAATTAGACAAGAGAAAGAAACAAAGGTCATTCAAATTGGAAAACAGGAACTCAAACTGTCACTGTTCACTGATGATATGACTATACACCTAGAAAACCCTAAACACTCATCCAAAAAGCTCCTAGACATAACAAATGAATTCAGTAAAGTTTCGGGATATAAAATCAATGTACACAAATCAGTGACACTGCTGTATACAAACAACCAAAATGAGAATAAAACCAAGAGCTCAATCCCTTTCATGACAGATACAAAAAAAAAAACCTAGGAACATACTTAACCAAAGAGGTGAAAGATCTGTATAAGGAAAATTACAAAACACTGCTTAAGGAAATCATAGATGACACAAACAAATGGAAACATGTCTCATGCTCATGAATCGGTAGAATCAATATCGTGAAAATGACCATACTGCCAAAAACAGTCTACAAATTGAATGCAATTCCCATCAAAATACCACCATCATTCTTCACAGAACTAGAAAAAACAATCCGAAAATTCATACGAAGCCAAAAAAGAGCCCGTATAGCCAAAGCAATGGTAAGCAAAAAGAACAAATCCAGAGGCATTGTATTACCTGACTTCAAGCTATATAAAGAGCTATAGTTACCGAAATGGCATGGTACTGGTATAAACATAGGCATGGAACAGAATTGAGAATGCAGAAATAAAGCTAAATACTTACAGCCAACTAATCTTTAACAAAGCATACAAAACCATAAAGTGGGTAAAGGACACCCTATTTAACAAATGGTGCTGGGATTACCGGCAAGTCACATGCAGAAAAATAAAACTTGATCCTTGTCTCTCACCTTGTACAAAAATCAACTCAAGATGGATCAAAGACTTAAATCTAAGATCTGAAACCATAAAAATTCTAGAAGATAACATTGGAAAAATTCTTCTAGACATCATCTCAGGCAAAGAATTCATGACTAAGAACCCAAAACCAAATGCAACAAAAACAAAAACAACTAGATGGGACCTAATTCAACTAAAAGACTTCTGCAAAGCAAAAGAAATATTCAACAGAGTATACAGACAACCCACAGAGTGAGAGAAAATATTCACAAACTATGCATCCAACTAAGGACTAACATCCAGAATCTACAAGGAACTCAAATAAAACAGCAAGAAAAGAACAAATAACCACATCAAAAAGTGGGCTAAGGACATGAATAGACAGTTCTCAAAAGAAAATATACAAGTTGCCAACAATCACATAAAAGGATGCTCAACATCATTAACTATCAGAGAAATGCAAACTAAAACCACAATGAGATACCACCTTACTCCTGCAAGAATGGCCATAATTTAAAAATAAAAAAAGTAAGAGATGTTGGCGTAGATGTGGTGAAAAGGAAACACTTTTACACTGCTGGTGGGAATAAAAACTAGTTCAATCACTGTGGAAAACAATACGAAGATTTCTTAAAGAACTAAAAGTAGATCTACTATTCAATCCAGCAATCCCCCTATTGGGTATCTACCCAAAGGAAAAGAAGTCATTAAAAAGACACTTATACATGCGTGTTTATTATAGTAGTACAATTTGCAATTGCAAAAATATGGATCCAAGCTAAATGCCCATCAACTGAGTGGATAAAGAAAATGTGGTATAGATACACCATGGAATGCTGCTCAGCCATAAAAAGGAATGAAATAATGGCATTTGCAGCAATCTGGATGGAGTTGGAGACCATTATTCTAAGTGAAGTAACTCAGGAATGCAAAAGTAAATACTGTATATTCTTACTTATAAGTGGGAGCTAAACCATAAGGATGCAAAGGCATAAGCATGACACAATGGACTTTGGGGACTTGGTGAAAAAGGAGGGGGTTGAGGGATAAAAGACTACATACTGGGCACAGTGTACATTGCTTAGGTGACACATACACCAAAATCTCAGAAATCACCACTAAAGAGCTTTTCCATGTGACTAAAAACCACCTGTTCCCCCAAAACTATTGAAATAAACATTTTTTAAAATTTTTGAGTATTTATTATATTTACCAATATTACCACATGAAGTATTTATTATACCAGTGTAATAAGATTTTAACATTCATTCTCTTGTCTGGCTCAACAACTCAATGAGATGGAAATTGTATTCGTGTTTTCCAGAGAAAGAGAACCAGTATATACCTGTATCTATCTATCTAAGGAAGAGATACTATTATGAAAATTAGTAGACATGATTATGCAAGCTGGAGAACCAGGAAAACTGATGGTACAGTCTGAATTCAAACACCTGAGAACCAGGGAAGCCACTGAGGGAAGTCCCAGCATCTGAAGGGCCTAAAATCAAGAACTCTGATGTCTGAGGGCAGGAAAAGGTTAACAGTGAGAGGTAATTTGTCCTTCCTCAGCCTTTTGTTCTATCTGGGCCCTCAACAGATTGGATGATGCCCACTTATATTGGGGAGGGTGATCTTTTGCACTCAGTCTACTGATTCACATGCTAATCTTTTCTGGAAACACCCTCACAGACACACCCAGAAATGTTTTGCTACCTATCTGGGCATCCCTTGGCCCAGTCAAGTTAAGGCATAAAATTAACATCAGAGAAACTATTATGACCCCTATTCTAGAGATGAAAAAAACTGAAGCACAAAGAAGATGAATGGTTTAAGTTGACATCATTAAGCAGGAATAGAGCCAGGACTGAAATGTAGGTCTATCTTACTCACTATGATAACTCCACACATCTGATTAATCACCAAATTCTATCGATTCTACTTCTTAAATATCTTTCAAAAGCTTTCTTTTCATTCCATCTTAATTCAGGCCTTTGTCAATCCTCTTACTCAGTCTTCAATCTTGGAGTCTATGTTACTTTCCCAGGGCTGCATAACAAAATACCACAAACTGGATGGCTTAAACAACAGAAATGTATTGTCTCACAGTTCTGCAGGCTGAAAGCTCAAAATCAATAGGTCAACAGGGTCAGTTGCTCCTGACAGCTCTGAAGGAAGAGTCCAGGCCCCTCTCCTTGGCTTATAGATGGCTGTCTTCTCCCCGTGTCTCTTCACATCGTCTTCCCTTTATGTGTGTCTATCTCTGTGTACAAGTCACTTTTTTGAAAATAAGGACAACAGCCATATTGGCTTAGGGGCCCACTTTACTCCAGTAAAAACTCATCATAAATTATATCTTCAGTGATCCTATTTCCAAACAGGGTCACATTCTGAGGTACTGGGGATTAGGAATTCAACCATCTCTTTTGAAAGGGAACACAATTCGACCCATAACGAGTACCTTCTAATCTTTCTCCACTTCACACTGAAGTGCTTTTGCTAAAATCCCAACCTAATCCTGTCACTCTCTTGCTTCCAGATTTTCAAGGACAGGCCACAGCTTTCAGGATAAAAGCTAAATTGAGGAGTACAGGAGTAATGGGATTCCTTACCACTCTGTGGTGATATTCTGTGTCACCACTTCAGCTTTATTTCTAGCTTCTTTTCTCTCTCCTTGCTCAGCCCTTGAACTTTAAAGTTTCAGACACACAATAAACATGATTTGCTCTCTTCTGCCTCTGGACCCTTGCTGGAACTCTGTCTACCCTGAATGCCGCATCCTTCTCCTTCATCTCACGTTTGAGTCTCGACCCACAAAGGAGGAGGAGACCCCTTTCTTTTCTTTTTCAGGAGTTTTTACAGAAAACATTCCTGGTTCCTCCATATTGTGCCATCTGTATTGCTCATAAAGGATGGATTTTCAACATGGATTATTCTGAGCCATATTATATTAAAGAAGAAAAAATTAAAGGTGTAAAATAATGAGTATCATAGACCCTAAGGTCTATAAGGCCTAACTTTGGGGTAACTATCAAGGTCATAAATGCAACGTTCATCAGAATACACTTTTCTAGTGGTTTTGGTTGCTGGGCTGAGGTATTAAGTCTGTACCTGCCCCTCTTTTCACTTCCCCCATCTGGGTATGGAGAGCCTGATTGTGCTTCTTATCACTCTACATGAAAAACAACCGAACAGGGCTACCCTTTATCTCTCTACTACATATTGACAAGTGAATCAGGATTTTTGTGAGCCTGTGTCTTTCCATTTGATAGGAGGGAAACCCAAGTTCAGTCTCAAGCCTAAGCCAGCTTCTAGGACAAAATTTGCTGGAAACATTATGTTTGGGAAGTTATAGGGCATCAACCTCTAGCAATAAAGTTCCCTTCTCATGTGGCTATGGATCTTCATATATGTACTCCACTGATGAGCACCTCAACAGGGAAAAAAGGTGAGTGGTACACCAAATTTCCCAACACTTTCCTAGTTGTTAGTAGACTATATTTATTTGAATTCATATGGGCAAGTGTTCCTTGAATACACAGGCAGTGCCTGTCCCCACAGAAACAGGATCTCTGCATTAACAACTTGGTTACTGGACTGTGAACTACTCTGGTCATTGGACTGTGAACTACTTGAAGGCAAAGACGGAATCTTAATCTTTACAGATGCAGCGCCTGGCACAGAGCCTTTGGCAAAGCACTGGAGTCTATGATTCTATAATACATGTGTAAAAAATTCATTTCACCATGGATAAATGGGCCATTCAGCCCAAGAAGAAGAAATGAACCTCTTGAGTCCTAATGTGTACTATAGTATCCAATGGAAAAGAAAAGCATGGCATAGTGGGGTGGAGCAAGATGGCCGAATAGGAACAGCTCCAGTCTTCCCACCCCAATACTGCGCTTTAAGCAAACGGGCACACCAGGAGATTATACCCACACCTGGCCGGGAAGGTCCCACGGCCACAGAGCCTCCCTCATAGCTAGCACAGCAGTCTGCGATCTAACCACAAGGCAGCAGCAAGGCTGGGGGAGGGGCGCCCGCTATTGTTGAGGCTTAAGTAGGTAAACAAAGCCGCTGGGAAGCTCGAACTGGGTGGAGCTCACAGCAGCTCAAGGAAACCTGCCTGTCTCTGTAGAATCCACCTCTGGGGACAGGGCACAGCTAAACAACAACAACAAAAAAAGCAGCAGAACCCTATGCAGACGCAAATGACTCTGACAGCTTTGAAGAGAGCAGTGGATCTCCCATCACGGAGGTTGAGATCTGAGAACGGACAGACTGCCTGCTCAAGTGGGTCCCTGACCCCTGAGTAGCCTAATTGGGAGAAATCCCCCACTAGGGGCAGCCTGACACCCCACACCTC
This sequence comes from Trachypithecus francoisi, assembly GCF_009764315.1. Lineage (NCBI taxonomy): Eukaryota > Metazoa > Chordata > Mammalia > Primates > Cercopithecidae > Trachypithecus > Trachypithecus francoisi. Next base: position 128,362,462 of record NW_022681453.1, on the reverse strand, counting down.
ACAGGGTGGAGTACACCCCTGAGAGGAAGCTTCCAAAGTAAGAATCAGACAGGTACACTCGCTGTTCAGTAATATTCTATCTTCTGCAACCTCTGCTGCTGATACCCAGGCAAACAGGGTCTGCAGTGGACCTCAAGCAATCTCCAACAGACCTACAGCTGAGGGTCCTGACTATTAGAAGGAAAACTATCAAACAGGAAGAACACCTATACCAAAACCCCATCAGTACGTCACCAGCATCAAAGACCAGAGGCAGATAAAACCACAAAGATGGGGAAGAAGCAGGGCAGAAAAGCTGGAAATTCAAAAAATAAGAGTGCATCTCCCCCTGCAAAGGAGCGCAGCTCATCGCCAGCAACGGATCAAAGCTGGTCAGAGAATGACTTTGATGAGATGAGAGAAGAAGGCTTCAGTCCATCAAACTTCTCAGAGCTAAAGGAGGAATTACGTACCCAGCGCAAAGAAACTAAAAATCTTGAAAAAAGAGTGGAAGAATTGATAGCTAGAATAATTAATGCAGAGAAGGTCATAAATGAAATGACAGAGATGAAAACCATGACACGAGAAATACATGACAAATCCACAAGCTTCAGTAACCGACTCGATCAACTGGAAGAAAGAGTATCAGCGATTGAGGATCAAATGAATGAAATGAAGTGAGAAGAGAAACCAAAAGAAAAAAGAAGAAAAAGAAATGAACAAAGCCTGCAAGAAGTATGGGATTATGTAAAAAGACCAAATCTACGTCTGATTGGGGTGCCTGAAAGTGAGGGGGAAAATGGAACCAAGTTGGAAAACACTCTGCAGGATATCATCCAGGAGAACTTCCCCAACCTAGTAGGGCAGGCCAACATTCAAATTCAGGAAATACAGAGAACGCCACAAAGATACTCCTCCAGAAGAGCAACTCCAAGACACATAATTGCCAGATTCACCAAAGTTGAAATGAAGGAAAAAATCTTAAGGGCAGCCAGAGAGAAAGGTCGGGTTACCCACAAAGGGAAGCCCATCAGACTAACAGCAGACCTCTCGGCAGAAACTCTACAAGCCAGAAGAGAGTGGGGGCCAATATTCCACATTCTTAAAGAAAAGAATTTTAAACCCAGAATTTCATATCCAGCCAAACTAAGTTTCATCAGTGAAGGAGAAATAAAATCCTTTACAGATAAGCAAATGCTTAGAGATTTTGTCACCACCAGGCCTGCCTTACAAGAGACCCTGAAGGAAGCCCTAAACATGGAAAGGAACAACCGGTACCAGCCATTGCAAAAACATGCCAAAATATAAAGACCATCGAGGCTAGGAAGAAACTGCATCAACTAATGAGCAAAATAACCAGTTAATATCATAATGGCAGGATCAAGATCACACATAACAATATTAACCTTAAATGTAAATGGATTAAATGCTCCAATGAAAAGACACAGACTGGCAAACTGGATAAAGACTCAAGACCCATCAGTCTGCTGTATTCAGGAGACCCATCTCACATGCAGAGACATACATAGGCTCAAAATAAAGGGATGGAGGAAGATCTACCAAGCAAATGGAGAACAAGAAAAAGCAGGGGTTGCAATCCTAGTCTCTGATAAAATACACTTTAAACCATCAAAGATCAAAAGAGACAAAGAAGGCCATTACATAATGGTAAAGGGATCAATTCAACAGGAAGAGCTAACTCTCCTAAATATATATGCACCCAATACAGGAGCACCCAAATTCATAAAGCAAGTCCTTAGAGACTTACAAAGAGACTTAGACTCCCATACAATAATAATGGGAGACTTCAACACCCCACTGTCAACATTAGACAGATCAACGAGACAGAAAGTTAACAAGGATATCCAGGAATTGAACTCATCTCCACACCAAGTGGACCTAATAGACATCTATAGAACTCTCCACCCTAAATCAACAGAGTATACATTCTTCTCAGCACCACATCACACTTATTCCCAAATTGACCACATAATTGGAAGTAAAGCACTCCTCAGCAAATGTACAAGAACAGAAATTATAAAAACTGTCTCTCAGACCACAGTGCAATCAATCTAGAACTCAGGACTAAGAAACTCAATCAAAGCCGCTCAACTACATGGAAACTGAACAACCTGCTCCTGAATGACTACTGGGTACATAACGAAAAGAAGGCAGAAATAAATATGTTCTTTGAAACCAATGAGAACAAAGATACAACATACCAGAATCTCTGGGACACATTTAAAGCAGTGTGTAGAGGGAAATTTATAGCACTAAATGCCCACAAGAGAAAGCTGGAAAGATCTAAAATTGACACTCTAACATCACAATTAAAAGAACTGGAGAAGCAAGAGCAAACACATTCAAAAGCTAGCAGAAGGCAAGAAATAACTAAGATCAGAGAAGAACTGAAGGAGATAGAGACACAAAAAACCCTCCAAAAAATCAATGAATCCAGGAGTTGGTTTTTTGAAAAGATCAACAAAATTGACAGACCGCTAGCAAGACTAATAAAGAAAAAGAGAGAAGAATCAAATAGACGCAATAAAAAATGATAAAGGGGATATCACCACCGACCCCACAGAAATACAAACTACCATCAGAGAATACTATAAACACCTCTATGCAAATAAACTAGAAAATCTAGAAGAAATGGATCATTTCCTGGACACTTACACTCTTCCAAGACTAAACCAGGAAGAAGTTGAATCCCTGAATAGACCAATAGCAGGCTCTGAATTGAGGCAATAATTAATAGCCTACCAACCAAAAAAGTCCAGGACCAGATGGATTCACAGCTGAATTCTACCAGAGGTACAAAGAGGAGCTGGTACCATTCCTTCTGAAACTATTCCAATCAATAGAAAAAGAGGGAATCCTCCCCTAACTCATTTTACGAGGCCAACATCATCCTGATACCAAAGCCTGGCAGAGACACAACAAAAAAAGAGAATTTTAGACCAATATCCCTGATGAACATCGATGCAAAAATCCTCAATAAAATACTGGCAAACCGAATCCAGCAGCACATCAAAAAGCTTATCCACCATGATCAAGCGGGCTTCATCCCTGGGATGCAAGGCTGGTTCAACATTCGCAAATCAATACATGTAATCCAGCATATAAACAGAACCAAAGACAAAAACCACATGATTATCTCAATAGATGCAGAAAGGGCTTTTGAGAAAATTCAACAGCCCTTCATGCTAAAAACGCTCAATAAATTCGGCATTGATGGAACGTACCTCAAAATAATAAGAGCTATTTATGACAAACCCACAGCCAATATCATACTGAATGGGCAAAAACTGGAAAAATTCCCTTGGAAAACTGGCACAAGACAGGGATGCCCTCTCTCACCACTCCTATTCAACATCGTGTTGGAAGTTCTGGCTAGGGCAATCAGGCAAGAGAAAGAAATCAAGGGTATCCAGTTAGGAAAAGAAGAAGTCAAATTGTCCCTGTTTGCAGATGACATGATTGTATATTTAGAAAACCCCATTGTCTCAGCCCAAAATCTCCTGAAGCTGGTAAGCAAATTCAGCAAAGTCTCAGGATACAAAATTAATGTGCAAAAATCACAAGCATTCTTATACACCAGTAACAGACAAACAGAGAGCCAAATCATGAAGGAACTTCCATTCACAATTGCTTCAAAGAGAATAAAATACCTAGGAATCCAACTTACAAGGGATGTAAAGGACCTCTTCAAGGAGAACTACAAACCACTGCTCAGTGAAATCAAAGAGGACACAAACAAATGGAAGAACATACCATGCTCATGGATAGGAAGAATCAATATCGTGAAAATGGCCATACTGCCCAAGGTTATTTATAGATTCAATGCCATCCCCATCAAGCTACCAATGAATTTCTTCACAGAATTGTGAAAAACTGCTTTAAAGTTCATATGGAACCAAAAAAGAGCCTGCATTGCCAAGACAATCCTAAGTCAAAAGAACAAAGCTGGAGGCATCATGCTACCTGACTTCAAACTATACTACAAGGCTACAGTAACCAAAACAGCATGGTACTGGTACCAAAACAGAGATATAGACCAATGGAACAGAACAGAGTCCTCAGAAATAATACCACACATCTATAGCCATCTGATCTTTGACAAACATGAGAAAATCAAGAAATGGGGAAAGGATTCCCTATTTAATAAATGGTGCTGGGAAAATTGGCTAGCCATAAGTAGAAAGCTGAAACTGGAACCTTTCCTTACTCCTTATACGAAAATTAATTCAAGATGGATTAGAGACTTAAATGTTAGACCTAATACCATAAAAACCCTAGAAGAAAACCTAGGTAGTACCATTCAGGACATAGGCATGGGCAAGGACTTCATGTCTAAAACACAAAAAGCAACAGCAGCAAAAGCCAAAACTGACAAATGGGATCTAATTAAACTAAAGAGCTTCTGCACAGCAAAAGAAACTACCATCAGAGTGAACAGGCAACCTACAGAATGGGAGAAAATTTTTACAATCTACTCATCTGACAAAGGGCTAATATCCAGAACCTACAAAGAACTCAAACAAATTTACAAGAAAAAAACAAACAACCCCATCAAAAAGTGGGCAAAGGATATGAATAGACATTTCTCAAAAGAAGACATTCATACAGCCAACAGACACATGAAAAAATGCTCATCATCACTCACCATCAGAGAAATGCAAATCAAAACCACAATGAGATACCATCTCACACCAGTTAGAATAGCAATCATTAAAAAGTCAGGAAACAACAGGTGCTGGAGAGGATGTGGAGAAATAGGAACACTTTTACACTGTTGGTGGGATTGTAAACTAGTTCAACCATTATGGAAAACAGTATGGCGATTCCTCAAGGATCTAGAACTAGATGTACCATACGACCCAGCCATCCCATTACTGGGTATATACCCAAAGGTTTATAAATCATGCTGCTATAAAGACACATGCACACGTATGTTTATTGCGGCACTATTCACAATAGCAAAGACTTGGAATCAACCCAAATGTCCATCTGTGACAGACTGGATTAAGAAAATGTGGCACATATACACCATGGAATATTATGCAGCCATAAAAAGGGATGAGTTTGCATCCTTTGTAGGGACATGGATGCAGCTGGAAACCATCATTCTTAGCAAACTATCACAAGAAGAGAAAACCAAACACCGCATGTTCTCAGTCATAGGTGGGAACTGAACAATGACATCACTTGGACTCGGGAAAGGGAACATCACACATCAGGGCCTATCATGGGGAGGGGGCAGGAGGGAGGGATTGCATTGGGAGTTATACCTGATATAAATGACGAATTGATGGGTGCTGACAAGTTGTTGGGTGCAGCACACCAACATGGCACAAGTATACATATGTAACAAACCTGCACGTTATGCACATGTACCCTAGAACTTAAAGTATAATTAAAAAAAGAAAAAAGAAAAGCATGGCATAAAACGCTTATGAAATGCTCATATTCTCTCTATATTAGAAACGTCTATACATGTGGTTGTGGTGTGAGATTTACTATATGTTAATAAAGAACACAAAAATATTTATAAAGGAAAAATATTCATGTTCTCAAAGCATTCTGAGTCACAATTTTAGGCAAAATTGCTTAGACAAACTAATATTTTATCTTTTTAGTATAATTACAGAACTTTTTGGCAGCCATAGGAAACATTGAGCATAAATCTTGCTGAGATACACTTGAAAGGTGGGGTGTCATTTCTTGACCATATTCATTTAGTATTGCCAAATACACATATTTTACTATATTAATGCCTTTACCATCCTTTTTGCTACTTAACATCATCCAGCAAATAACCAAATAGCTCACACTTTCTATTCTACAATGTCCCAGGTTTTCAGGAAGGTATTTTATCATGAAGTTGGAAAATTCCCACCATGTGACTTGCTGTGTTGCAATTCCATTTGGCAAAATGTAAACACAGCCTGTGAAATCCATTCATTTAATTAATAGCATTTAACTTGAAACATGTAGGTAATTCTATGGGCACTCATGGATTCACTCCAGGGATGACTGCTTGGGTCAAGTGCCCATCCCTGAAAAAAATCACTATATCTAGAGCGATAGGCTTTTGAATGACAGCCCTATCAGAAGGTTCACAGCAAGATAGACAGGGAGACAAAACATTTCCATGAAGGAAAGACAGTGGAGCAAGTGGAAGAAACACAGGCTGGAGCATCAGTGGTTCTATAACCATCTGTAAGGACCTCCGTTCCTTCTCCACAAAATTAAGGTGGGTCTAGCTCCAGTACTCTCTGATCCTACATGAAACAATTAAGTTTGCAAGGATCCGCTTACCTAAATAATTAAGATTTTTCTTTCTTCGTGAAGAGAGTGAGTAATGTTTGTCTGAAATAGAATGTTTGTGTGACTCCCAAATGCAGAGGACTTCAATTCCTTCAGATAAAGCAATAGAGGAGACAAATTAGAAAGAGAATTTCCTCAAAGTCAGAATAGGTAAGCCTTTAGCATCCCTTACATAACAGTACCAAGAGTCTGCTGACTTTCTGTTCATAATGCCTACTGACAAGGTAAATTTTGTTTCTTATTCAGAAACCTACTGAAGCACTTGCCAGATAAAATTCAGACTCTTTAGCTTCTTACAATCTTGAGCGTTCCTCTGTAGCTTCATCTCCTCCAATGAACTCCAAAGTACAGCCACGTAATTTCTATAAATCACCTTGTCTTTTCACACCATTATAACATTAGTGACAATAATAATATTTATTAAGCACCCACAATGTTCCAGGCACTGTTCAAGTCCTGGAGATATAGCTGTTAACAAGACAAATCCTGCCCTCATAGAACTTGCATTTTAGTGGAGGAAACTGGCCATCATTATGTAACCAAATAAAGAACATGCTGTGGTGAGAGGTGGCTTTAAAAATGGTGGTCAGATGGTGACGTTGAAGCTGTTACAGGAATGACCTTGATGAAGAGGAGGAGCCCTCTTTGGTCAGTGTTTTGCACGGGACCAGACACATTAAGTACATTATTTTTAATCCTCCATGCAATGCTGCACAATGTGGATTACTGTCCCCATTTTATTATGTGAGGATAAGGAGTTTGCTCAGATTGCATGGTACAGGAGTTACTGGTCTATAACTCAAATTCAAGCCTGTCCAGTTCTTGAGTACCTCCATTTGACTTTATGCCTTTCCTTCCAACTGAAGTGCTCTTCCCCATACACCTGACAGACTCTCCCCATCATTCCAGATGCTCAACCTTTGCAAAACTCCTGGCCAACTGTACTCTGCTATTTTCCATTCTTTCCCCAACAAAGGCATAGATCATGGTCTTTGCCTCTGTTCCCACAGCTCTTTACGTGGGATGTCTCTTACAATGATAAACACATTGATTGTAATTTCACATTTACATATCAGACTTCTCTCCTTGACTGATAGCTCCTTCAGGCCAGGACCCATTTCTTACTGATGAAAATATCCCCAGATTTGCCCAAGGCCTGGACCATTGAAAACACTCAAGAAGTGTTTGTTGAACAAATGCTGTCTGGTTATAGAATGAAATGAACGTGATGTGGCTGTTCAAGACACAGCCCTGATGAAAGGCACTGCCACTGGAAATGAAGAAACAATAAAGACCATGAATCCTTGCCCCCATCCCCCAACCCCAGCAAAATGATCATAGGTCTTTCTCTAGAAAAAAGCAATGACATTAAGATTAGAGATCTCTTTAATGGTGCTGAAGATTATACAAGGGTAGCTGCTACTGAAATGTGAAAGTGACTTTTTTTATTTTCAAATAGAAACTATTTAAAAAAACCTACCATCATGGTATTTTAAAGTTTTCTAAAACTGGCATTTCCAAAAGGTTCAACAAGAATGACATTTTCCTCTTGCGTATTCAAGTAGAGAAAAATTCCCTTCTTTGAACAGTTCGTTCTTGCATATTTCCCCTTTGATACAAGATCCATTGTTTATGGAAATATTTAATTAGCAAGAACTTTATTTTTCAGTGGAACCTCACTCTTAAGAAAAGGGTGAAAAATAGTGTTGGAAATTTTTATTTTAAAAAATGGGAGTTGAAGTGCATGGCATGGAGCATGTTGTAAAACAGGCAGTGCATCATTATCACCTCCCACTCAAAACCATTTTAACTATAATCTCTGTATTTGGGCAGTTCAGCTAATTAACAACCTGGTGTTACCGTAAAGATGAGATTGGCATGTTATTTGAAGTGGTTTTTTAACAGTCTTTAAGCACTAACCATTCAATTTATTAACAGTTTGCTCTACTAAGGTGAAGAAAATTACTATGATAAGAAAATTACTCATAATTATTATGAGTTTGAAAATGAGAAGAAATATATATATACATTTTATTTATCATCTAAAGATACCAAAATTAAAATAGTATTTTTAAATATGGTAAAATTCCTGTAAGTTTGTATTAATAGTTTACTGCCAATGGATTTTATGGGTCTGTAATCATCTTCCTTATACCCTTTGTCAATTTTCTTTTTAGCTTGGTGTGATTTAACACATAGGAGAGGAGATTTTTAAAAATTGGAAGGAGAATAAGCAGTGGTTAAAAATGTGAAGCTTAGAAGCAAATTGGCTAGGTTCAAATCCTGGCTGTACCACTTACCACAAGTTCAAAGACCTTAGGCCACACTTAATTCTTCTATGCCTCTGTTTTCTCATCTGTAAAATAGGAATCTTAATAATAATATGGGTCACCTATAGGGTTGATGTGAGAATTAATGATTTAACACATGCATAGTACCAGAACACCTAAGAAATGCTAGCTGTCATTGACTGGGCTAGCTCTTCCTGTAACATCCTACTTTCCCATGGTAATAGTTTTACAGGATGATTTTTCCACTTTTCCAAGTATGAAGGGTCCTTTTCCAGCTCTCAAAGTTCATCAGATCACCACATGACAGCAATCATATGGATTTTATCCATTAACTGAGAATGTGCAAAATTAAAAAAAGCTAATCTGAACTTCCTCATGATTTTAAATAAATGTGTATTTTTCCCATTAGCAATGGCACAGCAGTGGAAAAGTAGCAGAATACTGCTGTGAAGACAAGGCACCGCTCCAAATCTCAAGTCAAAGTATAAGTGTACATGTGCAGACCCCAGGGATTCTCAGCCACACGTTGGAATCTACTTACTTAGCATCCTTAGGCCTATCCTATATGAAGTCTAATGCAGAATGAAGTTGGAACAGGTACTAAACCATACCACAAGATTCCTTAGCCTTCACCTAAATATTTTTGTATAAATCTTTTATAGCACAAAGATTACGTTGTTTTTTTTTCTCTCTCTCTCTCTCTGTTTTAATGTTAGCTTATTCGGCTTTGAGAACAAACTGAACCGAGAGTCAGAAAGCCACTGTATACAGATATTTGAAGAATTAAATGACATAATAATTGTGAGAAGCCTAGCATGTGTTCTGGAACATAACAGTGCCCCCATAAATTCTACTTGAATCACTGCTTTTCACCTTACCCAAGTTCCAGACTTGGTTCTACTCAAAACAAACAGGACAACTTTGAGCAAATGATGGCTGTCACAGGTGACATAAGACAACTAAGATGACTGTCCCGGTAATGTGTCTCTATTTGCCCCCAGATCCATTACCACATACCCCTTGCTCTACTTGTATCCCAGGCCCTCTTGCTATATGGCCTGCAGTCATCTTGGCCAATGAGAGACAGTGAAAAGTGATTCAAGAGCAGACAGAAAACAAACTAGGGAACATCTTCCTGTCTCTCTGCTTCCAGTGTATCTTTGGCAGTAGTTATATGCCCCTCTGTGGTTCCAGCTCCCATAAGGCAGTCCTGTCTTCTGGGCTTTCCAACACTAGCTCTACCCTTTGTCCCTCCAACTTCAGGGGTATTAGCAGCTTCCTACCAGCTTCCTACTGTTGCTAATTTCTGGGTTTCCTTCCTGTCCTCTGTTCGTTCTTTAGACTCTTCCAATACCTTTGGAACTACCTCTCCATATTAAATTATTTCTGTTGAACTGCCTGCTGTGGGCTCTGTTTTTCTGACTTTGGCCTGTTACAGTCTCTGATCCTATCATAAGTTAAGCATGGGTGGTCTCAGGACCTTACCTGCCATTTTGTCCATCTACTACCTAACCCTATGTCCCCTGTCCATAACTCAGATGTTCTTCCAATACTCTATATGCATCTTTATCATTCCACTTAAAATGCTATGTCATACTGGTCCACGTGTACATCTATATACCAACTAGACTCTAAGCTCTTTGAGGTAGAGCTGTTTTTCTTCCTCATTATAAGCCTAATAAAATATTGGTACATAATAGGACCTCTATGCAAGGGTGATGAATAAACACATAAATGGAGTCAACGTTCTACAGGCTCAGATATGACCAGTCTTTTTTTTTTTTTTTTTTTTTTGCTGTTCTTGATCGAAGATCATCATCAGGAAAAACCATAGCTCAAATAGATCTTCCCCAGCAGCCTGCTACAAAACCCCGAGTTCTACCACAAGAGTGCACTGAGGCATTATTTTTCTATGAGCCCACTTTAAAAGGCTAATTTGCCTAGGGAAGGTTAAGTCATTATCAATCAGCTGCACCTCAGCAGTGATTAGTTTTATAGATTGTTTCCTATAGACACATGTTTCTGAGAAGGAGTGGGTAAATACAGACATGGATAAAAGCCCACAGCAAGGAGTTCACCTATATTGTGAAGTATAGTAAATCCCTTGAGTCGCCCATATCATGTCATCAGTCCTCATTTTGAGGAGGCCTCAATTTGAAATCTGCAGTGCAGAAAGCTGCAGTGTGTGAGTTTCTTAGCCAGTAAATGAAGATGGAAAGAGGAACATGAGAGGAGAAGGCCCAGGAGGAGGGAGAGTGTTCTGAAGTTCAGGACTGAGACAAAACTGGCTGAGGATTGAGGGTTGGGATGAAGTGTGACAAGTGGCAGGGGATGGGATGAGTTGAGGAGAAGGCACAACAGAGGTGGCCCTGGGTAACCCTTAGCAGAAAAGGATTAGATAGTCTGAGTTGGGAAGAAAGCTAATCATGGAAGTTCTTCTCAACTTGACACTTACCCTCTGCTCCCTTCTGAAAAGGTTATTTCATTTATTATATTTTGACTTTATAGAAGAAAATGTCATTATTATATTCTCAAATTTGGATTTCTGAAGACTTTGGGATATAGTAATTTGCATGTTCATTTATTCATTTAATAAACTGTTATTGAACTCTGACTTTAATTTGGGTGCTGTACTTAGAGCCAAGTGGAAGCCTCTCACATGAGAGACTTGCTTTTTGTTTTCACAGAGAAGATGAGGAAACGAGTACCCAAGGAAGAAGGGAAGGATTTCTTTCCTGTCTTCCTTTTCAATTCAATCATTATTTTATAACATGAGACTGTTTCATAGCTTAAGCTCATCCTCCACAATGGGAAAGAATATTTGTCATGGAATGCCCAGTCCTTAGCATAGCATCTTGAATTTAGCTGGTATTTAATACATTTTAGGCCAATGATAGATGGAAGGATGAATGATGGATGGGTCCACCACAGCACAGGGCTCTCAGAATGGTTACCCAAATGTTTCCAACACCGATCATTCCTAATTTTTTCCTTAGGAAAAGAATTTATGCTTAAAGCCAGTTCTGGAAAAATAAAAAGCTGTTTGTTTGTTTGTTTGTTTATTTATTTTTAGTATGAAGGAAGATATATGGTTGAAGGAAGATATATGGTTGAAGGCAATGAACGAACAAATGGGATATCCTCTCAGGCATTTTCCTCCGAGGAGTCATGCTTACTGAGATTCACATTAAAATCTTGCAACAAGTGTCCCTATAAACTCCCTACTGCTTTCCTTACCAGTATCTCCTCTACTCTACTCATTTTAATACTATGTAAATATGCTGCTGATCTAACCTCGACTATCTATCTGCAACTCACAACTACTTCCAGCCTCACAGATATGCTCATCTAGTTTTCGTTTCAAGTCATTCTAAAGATCAAATGTCTTTATACTCCTGGAAATGATATTCTGTGTGTGTGTGTGTAAACCTATATATGTTTGTGTGTAAATTATAAATATTTGCCTGGCCACATAGATCACTGCAAGTACCTGGAGATCTGGGAAAACTTGTTCTCTTTTTAAATGAACACTGTGCATCTATCTTTTTGGGGGCTTGTGTCTGTGTTTTTCCAGGATGCAGTGACACCAAGCTGAGAACTGACATTAACCAGAGGAAGGGGTTGGAGAGGCAGAATTGAGGTTGGAGCAGCCCAGTAGAGGTTCAGGAAGGTCACTGAAGCTGAGGATGATGAAAGGGGGGTCATAGCAGCCACATCCAGGAGGCCATTTAGGAAAACTTTCAGCAGGCAAGTGATGAGACTTGATTTACTTCTTTACAAGATCATTTTGTGTGCTGTGTGGAAAGGTAATTGGAGGGCACACAAAGCAGAGGAAAGAGACATACATAACTTAGGGCAAAGTTGAAAGAAATTTAAATTCAGTATTACCATTAAACCTCAGCCATTATTAATCCACTTTCATTTCAGTTTTCCATTTCATTTTGAAGTTAAGGCCTTAAACACATCACACCTTGGGTCCCAGTATCAAATAACCATAGGCTCCAGCACACTGACATCTTTCTGTTGTGTTTACCCAAGGGTTTCAAGACTTCAGAGCAGTCTTGACATCTGTAGCCTTTAAAAACCTCCTAATATCAGAGAGCAAGCATGTTTGTTACCTTAACTCTTCTGTTGAGCTTGAGCTCATTGTAGCTACTTATTTCAAAGGGTAACTACTCTTACAGAGTTATTGCTTCATGCTTTCTGTTCTCCAGCACGCAGGTTGTAGCTATACTATACCCACTCCTGACCACCACCCTGCAAGACCCAGGTGGTAGGAATCCCCCACTCTCCACACCACCTCCTCTTGGTCCAAGTGGCCTCCACATTTGCCCAGCCCTCAGTATCTCTTCAGTGGCTGCAAGAGCCTCCTGACTTGTCTAACGTGCTCTCAGAGAGGCAGTTGGATAACTGTTCTATTCAAATATTGCTAGAAACACTATTTTGAACTACAGTCACTTTCTGCGGTGGCTTCTCCTTTGTCAAGTAAGAGTGCCATGTTTTACTATTGTGAATCACAAGAAACTTAAATGTCTTTTTTCTTTCAATGTCAATCTATAGCAGAAAAGCATATTTTTAAAAAGATACAAAACCACATGAATTAAGTTAAGGATATTTAGAAGGAAAGAATACAATGTTACTTACTATTTCTGTTATTGAGATTATGATTTCTCTCTAAATACATTCTCTGTTTTCCCAGTATTCTTCAATGAGCACATGTCAGCTTTGACATCATAAATCATTATCTTTTAAAAAGTTTGGTATTTTACATAAACTTGTAAATTCATTTTAATGATTTTACTATAACTCATATATATGATTTAACTTGTTAACATATTTGTATGGGTATGTCTGCGCGCATGTGTACATGCATTCTTGAACATAACTTTATTCCTACCAGAAGCATTAACTCCCAACCCTGATGTAGGAGTTCGGGGTTCAGGTAGCACCGACAGGCAAGTCCCACCCTCCAGTGCCTGGGACCCAGGAGAAGAGAGGTCATGAGGTTTTTGAAGGAAATTACTTGGGAAAACAAGAAGGTGGACAGGAAAACAGGTTCCCGAAAACAAGAAGGTGGACAGGAAAACAAGTTTCCAGTCACGATAGGACACAAAAGCATGCCAATTAAGTGAGAATTAATGAACTAATAGGAAAACGAGAAAATAAAATCCAAATATTCAGTGATTCCTTAACACAGACTCCTAGTTTTAAGACAGATTCTTAGTTTCCCTTATAATGTTAAAGACAAATTTGTCAGAGTCCCTGTGCTTGTTTCAAAAACAAAATGAAACAAGCAAATTGGCTTTCTAATATGTGCTATGCATTGTGTAAAGACCTCTATGAGCATAAAGAGAGACATGCCTGTAAAGCACTTAGAACGTTGCTTAGTGCCTAAAAAACACTGACACATTGCTGCTGCTATTTTTACATTAGGCACCATTTTAGAGATGAGAAAACTGAGGTTCAGGAAAGTGATAGGGTAAAGATTTTAATCCAAGACTCTCTGACTTTAAATCCACAATAAACTCTTAACTTCATTGCAGTTACTAAAGTTACAGCCCAAATGCCTTTCCAAAGGGCCTCAAATGGAAATATTCTAACATGTTGCAAACTGAACTGTGAGTAGCTCTTTGAAGTTCTTTCATTATATTTACTATACTTCCTTAAAATGCAATAGGCTGTGAGATTTATAATGCTCAGAGTTTCTAGTTATTCTCTTTTCCCAGAAGAGCCTTTGATTTTCTTAACAATCTTACCTTAAATCTATAGATACAATAAGTGAAATCAGGGAAACATCATTAGGAATTGCAGAATTATTCTGAACACAGCTGGTACTGCACAGGGCCATAGCTGGAATACCTTGGACAGGATGAGGCTGGTTCTAACCTAAAGCATACATAATACAGGAAAAGTGCCTTGGTTTCTTTTGTGTAACTTCCCAAGGATAGTTTGTTATTCTCCTAAATAATGCATCATTTTTGCTGTGGGAGTACACTGGTTAATAACAAAGGCTTTTGGATTTGGAAAGACCCAAATCCCAGCCTCTTCTCTGTCCTTCCTGGCTGCAGTATCCCATGCAAGTTGTTCTCTTTGAATCTGTTCTTGTGTCAGTATAAAAGGAATGATGGTACCTACATCATAGGAAAGGGGAGCAAGAAGAAAATGAATTGAGAAAAACATGTATAAAGTACTTAGCATAGTGCAGATATAGAGTCGGGGCTCAGTAAATGCTGACATTATTAAAAGGAAAACATGTTTTCGGATTCTAAAAAACACGCCTATTTTAGGCGACGTGTTCTAGGGGAAAGAAGTGAGTCAGGAGATGTGGATCCTATTTTGGGATTCAGAACTGTAGTCACAGGAACCAGCAATTTCCTGGGAGTTTGTGAGTTGATTATAAAATGGAGAAAGTAATATTTTTGCTTACCTGCTTGGATATATGGAGGACAACTTTCTTCTCCTAAGAATAAAGTGTATAAAACATATTTTTTCAATCATCATGAGATGAGAAGGGTATTTTAAACCACTTTCTCTTGTATATATTTTTTTGAAAATCTATCTGCACATGTCAAATTGTCAGCAGCCAAGTCTAATCTGTAGATGCAGACCGAACACTTCTTTAGGAGCTCTGAACACTATGCCAAGATGCTTACGGCGACCAGGAATCAGGAAAACTTTGAAATCAGCAAAATAACTCCTGGAAAATTCTCCTGCCAGTACCTTACCATCCTGCTTCCCTATCTCTGTGCTGTGCATATTAAAAAGGAGGGGGGAAAGGGAAATAATGAATTCTCTGGATTTCCTTGAGATAATATGTTCAGAAATGGTTTTCCTGGGAACTAATGAGACATCCTTTGCAGGCTGAATAATATGAATTCAATTCTAACCCAACCACTGAAGTATAATTTCAAGGTAACCAGTAACATTATTACTGTCCTTCCTTCCCTTTCACATACCCATTCCAGACGAATGATAGCTGTTTTTGCTGAATACTTTTAAAGCTTTTCCTTCCTGATGAAACTTTAGAGGTTTTTTTTTTTTTTTTAACAAAGTTTATATAGAAACCATAAAAATCAGAAATTACTAATTAAGACTATTAGGAAAAATACCCCAGAGGCTTCAGAATTAAAGTATGTCTTAATTAGACAGACTTTTCAAGATTCCAGGATTCTCTTCTATAAATGATAAAAGTTCTACCCCCAAACTGGGTGGAACTTCATAGTGCACACTACTGCTTCTGTTCATTCAACTGGGTAGTGTTACTGCATTGTGAATGCATCAATAGGAATAGAAAATTATGTTAGGAGACTAATATTAACAACAATGACAACACCAGAAACAGAATCATAATTGAGAAGTCTGAATATAAATCTTTTTCTCAAGGAACCATTGGCCGCAAGCTGTAGAAACGATGTATTTGTCATTTTATATTTGCCTACAGTGACACCTGCTGGAAAACACTGTTGAAGCTTTAAAATAAAAATAAATTTAAAATTTAAAATAAAAGCCAAGCTTTGAAAATACCAGCCATATATTACTATTACTTTCACCTAAGAACTCATTGCCTAAACTTCAATTTAATTTCTGATTCTTCTTTTGAATTTTCTTCTTTGTGCAAACTGAGAAACTAAGATTCAATTCCATTTGATGAAATAATTATTTAAATGGTATGAAAGAATTGGAGTTAACTCTTACATGATGCAAACTATTTTTAAATGAAAGAATTTATAAACAGTTTGCTGGCCTTATTTTGCTTCTTTCTGAAATGTTGCTTTAAAATTTACATATCAATTGCAGTGTGATAAGTATTTTTCAAAATCTTACTTAAGAATAAATATCAAGATATTTAATACTGGTGAAAATACTTAATAGCTAGCACTTTCCTAGGCAGCATTGATGCACAGAGCCATTTTGTGTTTGAGGTTTTTATGTTGCACTTTAGCATGCACTGGATGCCAGCTACACTATGCGTTAAGCAACCAGTGTGGATCTTATGCAAATTCCCTTTGATTTCAGCAAAGACTTTGCATACTAAGAGTTCCCATCTCCCAGTGACACAGAGAAGGATTTGTGTACCTAAGTCCCATTACCATTAATAACATTCACCAATAAAATTCTAGCCCATTGAGAAGGTGCAAACATTTACACGGAAGTGAGTCTTTCACAAAGCTGATTTTACCCCAAGATTTAGTATCTACAAGGGACTTGTCATCTACAAGGGACATATTTGCAAAGAAGTATCTTGGTATCTTCATATTCTTAAGTTCAGTCACTTCCGTCTTTTCACAATCATTTCAGTATAGTTTGTGTGCTGTTGGTGATAATTTTTCCCACTTAAATTTTTTTCCCTAAATGTAAAAACTGTCTTCAAAGTCACAGTTTCTTTATAAAGCAAATACATAGGGTTTCTTTCCAGTTCATTTGTAGCTATGCCTCCATTTCTCTAAAAACTCCTTCTAGCATTAGGGAGAGACTTGATGCTTCAAAACAAAGTGACTCATGTCTTTATACCTGCTACATAGCTGATTTTCCATCTTTTATCATTTCACCACATCTGTTCTTCTGAGGGGAAGCTGTCTTTTCTTAAAAGTCAAAATTCATAAGGAAATAAAGGTTCTCTATCTTAAATTAATCTCCATATCAATTCATTTTCTCATTCCTTCAGCTCTAAAGACTATGTCTTTATAAACCAGTAAAGCTGCCAATGATTTGTGGAGATGATACTCCATCTCCCCTTCTTATATATAGGAAACTTTGACCAGTAGAGGTAGACTAAGGTCAGGTACATGAGAAGCACTTCCTGAATTAACAAAGTGATTCCAGTTCCATGATTTCTGTAGCTGAGCAAAATCAGTAACTTTTATTCATCTGTATCCATTGCATCCTGAGGTGGTACTATGGTTTGAATGTCTGTGTTCCCCCAAAATTCAGAAATCGAATCCCCAGTGTGATGGTATTAGGTGGTAGGGCCTTTATTCGGGGTGATTAGGTCATGAGGGCAGAGCCCTCACGAATGGGATCAGTGTCGTTATAAAATAAGCTAGAGGAAACTTGTTTGCCTCTTCCACCATGTAAGGACACGGCAAGAAAGACCCAACTATGAACCAGGAAATAGGCCCTTACCTGATACTGAATCTACTGGCAACTGATCTTGCTCTGTCACTCAGGCCTGAGGGCAGTGGTGCCATCTCAGCTCAGTGTAACCTCCACTTCCTGGGTTCAAGTGATCCTCCCACCTCAGCCTCCGGAGTAGCTGGAATTATAGGAGTGTGCCACATACCTGGCTATTGATCTTGGACTTCTAAGTGTCCAAAACTGAGAAATAAATTTATTTGTTTATAAGCCACCCGGTTTATGGTACTTTGTTATATACAGCAGAATTAATAAACTAAGACAAGTGGGTATAACAAACTTTTAAAAAAAGAGATGGTTATATATATATGTAGTTTAGCACCAGTTAAATTTTTTTTAAATAAAAAGATTTTTTTTTAGGTTCCCACATAAATTTTATCCACACACCTTCAAAATAGTTAAGAATATCTCCAAATTTCTTTCTCAGTTCCTGGGATTGAATTTTCCAGGCTGTAAAACAGATTTCTTGAATCTTTAATCTCCACTCCCAATTAATCCCACATTGCAGGATAAAGGAAGCAGAAGTAAGATACAGAAAATAGTACCCCTCACTCCTGAGAATCCTAAGAGATATTCAGAGAGACCCTGTGTTTCTCACCATACAGAGAAGAAAGTTCAGAAAACTCTACTTAAAGGTTAAAGTAAACTCAATTAAGCTGAAGTCTTGAGCATGTAAGTGTTGCACTTGCTATACAGATGTATGTTCACATTTGTTTTTATTTTATACGTATTTGCTTTTATAAATTGTAGGTAAAATACCAACAGCACATCAATTTGATATTAAATTTATCAGCACATTAAAAAACACTCAAACCATTAGAAAACTACATTAATGAAAGTATTTTATTTTTCTTCATGCTTTAAAGAGTTAATCCTCAAATGGCATCTGCACAAATTGCAGGGGGGTGGTTTCTGGATCTTTTCTCTAAGAATATTTTAATCTTGGGTTCTCATTGTTATGACAGTTCAAATTAAAATCACGTAAGTGTATTCTGAATAACATTTAGAACTGAGAACTATCATGTCATTTCAGTGACTATGTTTTTTTCAAGTAATTCTACTTCCAATGGTACAGTCCCACTGAAAGAAAAGGACAGAAGTAGGCTTAATGTGTGGATGATGAAGTTTTATCACATGAAGGACAAGTCCCACAATGGTGTACTATATCCAAGCTTTTCCAATAGTTTCAGTGGAGAAAAGTAGTGGCAAATTTGAGTCATTTCACAATGGCATGGGTATCTATCAGTCTTCATCTGTCTTGTAGGCCTTTCTTTTGGGATTTTTGGTAGGGCTGAAAATTAAGAGAGCTACCTTTCTTCCCAGTAAGTTGGGTATATGACCCAGGCTGGCTAATAAGAGGATTCAGCGATTGGTTCAAAGGAGGACATATGATCCAACCAAGCCAATCAGTGTCATTTTTGGTCAGGGCTTATGGATTCGGGAGGGAACAGGGGGCGCTTATATTTCTGGGATGATCTTGATCTGTAAAGATGATACTGTCTTGGAGCTACCCATGGGCCATCTTTGCTGTTAGTTGGATAAAGACAGAGAGAAAGTCTGTCTGAGAATAAAGCTATATGGATAAAACCAGGGGCAGAGTAGAGAATTCAAATGAAATAATTGTAACCCCTGAGTTCATTCATTTCTTAAATTCTGGTTTCACCTTCCCAATTACGTGTTTGTGATCCAAAATAGTACAAAAGGTGTTGTTGTCATTGTTGTTGTTTTCTTGCTGAGCTAGTTCTTCTGTCCCTGTAACTCAAAGGATCTTGACCATACACCTGGAACATAATATTCCGCATATGCATACACAATGTTTAAAAAATGTGTTACAAGAATCAATACCATATTCACATTCTTAAGTGGCCATTTCATTTCAGAAAAATAACATCATTTATTATATTAAATTAATGTTGTTAATACAAATTGTATTGGGTTTCTAGTTTATTTATATTTAATACGTGTATTTGCTTTAGATATATACTTTCATAAAAACTACAAGCATAAAGAACTTATATATAATTTTATGTTTTCTCATATATAAGTACTACAATAATTAAAATCACTTAAGTCAACACTGGGAGTCCACAATAATTGTCCCCATTTGAGAGGGGTCTGTCCTAAAATCAGAAGCTTGAGAACATTATCTACCACAAGTGCAGGAAAGAAACAAGCAATACTGATGAAAATGCAAAATGGTACAGTTCCACAAGGAGGGAATTTTCCTGTACCTTTGCCCTTTGGCATCGATCCCAAACCTACTTTTTGGAATATACCCCAAAGATAAACAAGAAAAATATGAAGTGATTGTGCACAAAGGTATTTATTGTAACACTATTTATAATAGCAAAAGATTGGAAAGAACGCAAATGTCCGTGAATGGCAACTGGTTGAATAAACTATGATATCATCATAGTGGAGTGCTATGCAACTGTAAAAAGGAATGAGCAAAATCTCTGCATACTAATAAGGAGTGATCTCCAAGATGTATTGTCAAGTTAAAAACAACAACAGGCCGGGCATGGTGGCTCACGCCTGTAATCCCAGAACTTCGGGAGCCCAAGGCGGGCAGATCACCTGAGGTCAGGAGTTCAAGACCAGCCTGGCCAACCTGGTGAAACCCCGTCTCTACTAAAAATACAAAAATTAGCTGGGCATGGTGGCAGATGCCTGTAATCGCAGCTAGTCAGGAGGCTGAGGCAAGAAGATCACTTGAGACCCGGAGGCAGAGGTTGCAGTGAGCCAAGATGATGCCATATACTCCAGTCTGGGCACAAGAGCAAAAAAAAGCCAATGACAACAACAAGGTATAGCGGATTTTTTTTTTTGCAAGAAAGGTGAAGAGGAATACTAATGTAAATATACAATTCTGCTTAGATTTTCAAGAAGAAATAATGAAAGAATAAATCAAAACGAATAGAAACTTGTTTATAAGAGGGAAAAAATAGAAAAAAAATTTGAAGGGGGCAGGGATGAAAACTTTGGACTTAATGTAGTTTTGAATTTTTTTTTTTTTTTTTTTTTGAGAGAAGTCTCGCTTTGTCACCCAGGCTGGAGTGCAGTGGCGCCATCTCGGCTCACT
Organism: Trachypithecus francoisi; assembly: GCF_009764315.1. NCBI lineage: Eukaryota > Metazoa > Chordata > Mammalia > Primates > Cercopithecidae > Trachypithecus > Trachypithecus francoisi. The sequence goes on along the minus strand of NW_022681453.1, from coordinate 128,341,648 downwards.
GCAAGCTCCGCCTTCTGAGTTCATGCCATTCTCCTGCCTCAGCCTCCCGAGTAGCTGTGACTACAGGTGCCTGCCACCATGCCCAGCTACCTTTTTTGTATTTTTAGTAGAGACGGGGTTTCACTGTGTTAGCCAGGATGGTCTCGATCTCCTAACCTTGTGATCCACCCACCTAGGCCTCCCAAAGTACTGGGATTACAGGCGTGAGCCACCGTGCCTGGCCGTAGTTTTGAATTTTATATAAATAAATGGTTTTGAATTTGGAACCACATAAATGGCCATCTTTGCCTAATTATAAAAAAATCAGAAAGGAAAAGCAACTCTTACATATTAAAATAAATGGAAATAATAAATAATAAGGGGTCTATACCTTACTCAACTTTGAGAAATACTCCTGATCCATTAAATCTTCTTAATGTAAACTAAGTTAACATCTAGCAATTGTAGTGAAGACCCATAGAGAAATTCTTCCCCAGTGCTGTGTATTGTATTACTGTCTTTCAATTTTCTCAGGCTAATTTGTTTCTGTATTTCTGAATCCAAATATAGATTTCTATAATTGTTTCATCCACTGTATTTGTTTTAAAAATTACCTGATTATCTTCAGAATAAAAGCATGGGTTTTGAAATCAGAATCTCCTTGGTTTAAGCCCCAGATTCATCCTTATTAGCCATAAAACTTCAGGAAATAGAATTAACCTCTTTGAGCTTTAGTTTTGTGTCTTGGTTCATTTTTGTGCTGCTATAACAGAACACCTGAGACAGAGTAATTTATAAAGAACAGAGGTTTATTTCTTATAGTTCAGGAGGCTGGGAAGTTCAAGATTGAGGAGCACACATCTGCAAGGGACTGTGTGCCGCACCATTCCATGGAGAAGGTGGGAAAGCAAGAGAGCACACGAGAGAGGGAGAAGAAAGGAGCTGAACGCATCCTTTTTTATCAGGAGCTCACTCTCTCTACAACTAACACACTCCAGTAATAATGGCATTGAACCATTCACGAGGACACAGCCCTCATGACCTGATCACCTCCTACAAGTTCCACCTCTCAACACTTGCATTGAAGATTAAGTTTCTAACACTTTAATTTTGGGGGACACATTCAAATCATAGTATTTTCCCATCTGTAAAATGGGAAGAGTGTCACCTGTCTCGCCTCTATCCTAAAAGCCTAATATCTACCTCCACATCACATTCCTTTTGCCATTGGATTCCTCCATCCTGCAGCAAACTTTACCTGTATCAGGTGTCAATGTCTGAACCCTTTCCAGAACAGCAACTTCAAATTCCTCCTAACATCCACTTAAAATTCAAAACTAAGCATGGCAGTGTTCTCTGCCAATCAGTCGCTCTTTTTCTCTAACTGTTCTTAATTCCTAACACATTGTTGGGTAGTAAGTACTCTCTGCTTCCAGGAAGAAAACCTACTCAGCTCACCATACTGCCTATTAGGTCCCTAAAACCTAATGCTTTGTAATGAAATTTTCTTTCTTTGATCAACAGACTGTTCTCCAAAGTAGTTGAAGTTACAGTCGTTGCAGGTAATGCAGCTTTATTATATTATGGAAGTCTGAATTTAAGTCCAAATGCAGTATTTGAAATATGTGTGCAAATGTTATTTAGCTACAAATTTTAAAGGGATTGGAAGTTTTCAATTGGACAGTCCAGCCACTGACTAACTGGTCACTTAGACAACGGTCAGGGCTACATCTATGGGTCTTATAAGAGAAGATGCCAAGGGCCACCTCTACAAACTAGCCTTCAAGAGAACCTACTGCCCATCTACCCACTGATTGGCTGATGGATGTGCTGTCCCTCCTTTCACTGGACAAGAAAGGGCTCATTTCCCCCAAGAATCTTCCAACTGTTGAAACAATTCCAGCCATCTTCTTCCCTTCTGGTAGGCATAAAACTTATCTGGAGTGGTGAGAAACTGTAACCGATTATATTTCTTTAATTGAAGAACCTTCCTTTATCTTGGAGATATGAGAGTTGGCAACAATGTTGCTACATACGGTGGTAGACTGTGTCCTTTCATAAACACTCACTCATTTAAAGAGCCAAGACTCTGGAAATGAAAGTTCCAGCTTCATTTCTGGAATTAGATAATTCATTATCAGACTAACACACATCTTTGACTCACAATTTGTCCACTTCTCCTTCCATTGTTTAGATCTGCTGCTGCTTCTCTTCCTGGGCCTTTGCTGTCCTTGCCTTACAGAATCATCTCATCCCACTTTGTAGAGCAATAGTAAAGTCAAAGGATTTCTATTTGTTCAATCTATTCCTACTCCCCATTACAGAGCAGATTTTATTGTTGGTAAGAACCTTGAACTTGGTTTCTTCACAGTTCCCCTGAGCACTGAGACCACGTTCTGACCCCAGCAGTTATTCCATAAATATTGGTGACTGTCTGAGGTCTGTTTCTTTGCTCTGGTTTTCCATTGAATAAATATAACAGGAAGTGATGTCCAGAAAAATTGAAGAACAGAGTAAAAAAGAACGTATTTGGGGCTGGGGCTGGTGGTTCACACCTGTAATCCCAGCACTTTGGGAGGCTGAGGCAAGTGAATCACTGGATTCAGGAGTTCGAGACCAGCCTGGGCAAGATGGCAAAACCCCATCTCTACTAAACACAAAAATGAGCAGGGTGTGATGGCTTACGCCTGTAGTCCTAGCTACTTGGGAGGCTGAGGTGGGAGTATCACTTGAGCCTGAGAGGTGAAGGCTGAAGTGAGCTGAGATCATGCCACCCATGCACTCCAGCCTGGGTGACAGAATGAGAGACTGTCTCAAAACAGAAAAAAATAGAATATATTTGGACAAAAGCTCCGAGACATTGATATAAAATCTGTATCTCTACCACTTCCTTATTTTAAATGTTTAATGTCAAACTGAGAACTTTAATTTTTTCCTCATATTTGTTTAATCACAATTATTCAGGAAAGACTCAGCCTATTGTGATTTTCAGGTTTTAAAAAGTTGGATGTTTATGTTCTATGTCTTCTAACCTCTGTTTAACAAGTACCAAATCCTAAATGAAATGATGAAGAGGGAAGAATATGACCACTCCCCTAATTATACTTTCTATGAACTCATTGAACATGCCTAAATATTAAGGGTCTAAGACCTTAAATATCTAATGCCCCAGGAATGGACATTTTTCAGAAGTTAATTACTACCAGATATATTAGTGTTTGTGTGAAATGCCTTTTTTATTTCCTTTTCGAATTACCCAAATATCTTAAATTAATAGTGTGAATAATGGAACGTAGAAATGAGCCTTTGAATTCATAAATGTCATAAACCAAATCCTTACAGGTTTCCTCATCTTCAAAATGAGAATAATAATGATAATCACTCTGAAATGCTCCTTGCAATGAACAGCTAATTTGAATATCATAATTGTAAAGTATCTGTGAAACAAAGTGCAATAAAATATTCAAATAATTATTTTAACTATTTAGCATTTGCAGAATTGAAGAATTTTCTTCTGGGATTTATTTTTATTTTTATTTATTGATACAGAGTCTCACTCTGTTATCCAGGCTGGAGTGCAGTGGCCCAAACTTGCCTCACTGCAACCTCTGCCTCCCAGGTTCAAGCTATTCTGGCCTCAACCTCTGGAGTAGCTAGGATTACAGGTGTGCTTCACCACACCCAGCTAATTTTTGTATTTTTTAGGAGATACAGGGTTTCACCATGATGGCCAGGCTGGTCTCGAACTCCTGACCTCAAGTGATCCACCCACCCTGGCCTCCCAAAGTGCTGGGATTACAGGTGTGAGGCACCATGCCCAGCCTTGGGATTCTTTATTAGGACAGTATTATTGAATTATTCAATCTCGTGCTTACTGTGAACTGATCTGCTGATAGGTCATACCAGGAGGTCCCAGAACTGCCCCCCATATGTGGTTGGCCTTGTTCCATCTCCACCACTGATAGTCAAAGTAGCATGTGATTCTAGCATAGGAAAAAAAAAAAAAAGATGCCTCTACCTTTCAGGCCCCATTCCAATATAGAATATTAAATAAAAGAACTGGAAGGCCAGGTGCGGTGGCTCACGTCTGTAATCCCAGGACTTTGGGAGGTCAATGTGCGCAGATCACGAGGTCAGGAGATCGAGACCATCCTGGCTAACATGGTGAAATCCCGTCTCTACTAAAAAAAAATAAAAATAAAAAAAATAGCTGGGCATGGTAGCAGGTGCCAGCTACTTGGAAGGCTGAGGCAGGAGAATGTTGTGAACCCAGGAGGCGGAGCTTGCAGTGAGCCAAGATTATGCCACTGCACTCCAGCCTGGGTGACAGAAGCAGACTCTGTCAAAAAAAAAAAAAAAAAGAACTGGAAAATGATACTACTGCTTTACTCAACAAGTTATATCCTTAGTATAAGGCACACATTCAATCTGGATTATAAGGAAAATAGTTGGGGCTTTTTATTCTTTTGTAAAATTCCAAAGTACATTTGGAGCATGTAGCATCACTGTGTAGGTATTTGGGAGAAAATGAAGAATGATTCAGGTTCCAAATAAAGAACCTTCTCCCTTGCTCCTGCTTCCACTACATGAGATGCCTGCTCCCCCTTCACCTTCTGCCATGATTGTAAGCTTCCTGAGGCCCTCTCAGAAGCCCAGAAGATGCCATCATCATGCTGCCTGTAAAGCCTGCAGAACAGTGAGTCAATTAAACATCTTTTATTTATAAATTACCAAGTCTTACCTATGTCTTTATAGCAATACAAGAACAAGGTAGTACAGAAAATTGATACTAAAGAGTGGTGCATTATTATAAAGACAACTGATGATACAGAAGCAGCTTTGGAACTGGGTAACAGGTAGGGGTGGGAAGAGTTTGGAAGGCTCAGAAGAAGACAAGAAGAGGGAAAGTTTGGAACTTTTTAGAGACTGGTTAAATGGTTGTGACCAAAATGCTGATAGTGATATGGACAGTGAAGGACAGGCCGCCAAGGTCTCAGATGGAAATGAGGAACTTATTGGGAGCAAAGGTCACATGTGTTATGCCTTAGCAGAGATCTTGGCTTCATTTTGTTCATGCCCTAGGGATCTGTGGAAGTTTGAACTTGAGAGTGATGACCTAGGGTATCTGGTGGAAGAAATTTATCAGCACCAAAGTGTTCAAGAAGTGTCAGAGGCATGGCTGCTTCTAACAGCTTATGTTCAGATGCAGGAGCAAAGAAATGAGTTAAAGTTGGAAGTTACACTGAAAGGGGAAGCAGAACATAAAAGTTTAGAAAATTTGCAGCCTGGCCATGTGGCAGAGAAAGAACACATTTTCAGAGAAGAAATTTAAGCAGGCTGTGGAGCAATCACTTGCTAGAGAAATTTCCATAACTGAAAGGGAGGCAAGTGCTAATAACAAAGATGATGGGAAAAGGCCCACATTTCACAGATCTCAGAGGCATACCCTCCCATCACAGGCCCAGAGGTCTAGGAAAGAAGAATGGTTTTGTGAGCCATACCCAGGGCCCCATAACCCTGCACAGCCTCGGAACCCTGCTCCCCACATTCCCAGCCATTCCCACTCCAGCCTCAGCTCACAGGGCTCCATGCATAGCTCAGGCCACTGCTCTGGAGAGCATAAGCCATCATAAGCCTTGGCAGCTTCCACAAGGTGTTATGCCTGTAGGTAGGTGCACAGAGTGTAAGAGTGGTGGGGGCTTGGCAAACTTCACTTCGATTTCAGAGGTTGTATGAGAAAACCTGGGTGCCCAGGCAGAAGTTTGCTGCAGGGACAGAACTCCCACAGAGAACCTCAACCAAGGGAGTGTAGAGGAGAAATATGGGGTTGGAGGCCCCACACAGTCTCCACTGGAGCACTGCCTAGTGGAACTGTGAGAAGAGTCCACTGTCCTCCAGTACCCAGAATGGTAGATCCACAAGCAGCTTGCATTCTGTACCTGGAAAAGGCCCAGACACTCAACAGTCTGTGAGAGCAGCCACGGTGGCTGTACACTGCAAAGATGCAGGGGCAGAGCTGCTGAAGGCCTTAGGAGCCCACCACTTGCAGCAGTGAGCCCTGGATCTGGGACTTGGAGTCAAACAAGATTATTTTGAAGCTTTAAGGTTTAATGATTGCATTTTGAACTTGCATGGGGTCTGTAGCCCCTTTCTTTTGGCCAATTTCTCCCTTTGGGAATGGGAATGTTTACCCAATGTCTGCATTGGCATTGTGTCTTAGAAGGAAATAATTAGTTTTTATTTTACAGGCTCATAGGTGTAGAGACTTGCCTTGTCTTCAATGACACTTTGGACTTTGGATTTTTGAGTTAAGACCAAAACAAGTTAAGACTCTGGGGGACAATTGGGAAGGTATGATTTTATTTTGCAATGTGAGAAGGACACGAGATTTGGGGGCACATGGCTGGAATGATATAGTGTGAATATATGTCTTTGCCAAATTTTTTTTTTGAGACAGAGTCTCACTCGTCAGTCAGGCTGGAGTGCAGTGGCACAATCTCAGCTCACTGCAATCTCTGCCTCCCAGGCTCAAGTAATTCTCCTGCCTCAGCCACCCATGTAGCTGGGATTACAGGCATATGCCACCGCACCCAGCTAATTTTTTGTATTTTTAGTAGAGACAGAATTTCACCATGTTGGCCAGGCTGGTCTCGAACTCCTGACCTCAGGTAATCTGACTGCCTCGGCCTCCCAAAGTGCTGGGATTACAGGTGTGAGCCACTGCACCCAGTCTGCCAAATCTTATGTTGAATTGTAATCCCCAGTGTTGGAGGTGTGGCCTGATGGGAGGCATTTCAGTCACGGGGGTGGATCCCTCACGGTTTGGTGCTGTCCTCACGATAGTGAGTGAGTTCTCAGGAGATTTGTTTTTCTTTAAAGTGTGTGGCACCTCCCCTGACTCTCTCTTGCTCCTGTTCCCACCATGTGAGACACCTGCTTCCCCTTTGCTTTCTGCCATGATTGTAAGATGCCTGAGGCCTTCCCAGAAGCCAAGCAGATGCCAGCACCACGCTTCCTGTAAGCCTGCAGAACTATGAGAAAATTTAGCCTTTTTTAAATAAAAAAGAAATAAGAAAAGTAAAACACAAACTTCATTAATTAAAAATGAAATTAATTCACAGGTTTCAAGGATTTTAAAAGAAGTGAAATTAATTACCAAAGGAAGCCTCAATTACTTTGAAAAATGAAGGAAATTATGAATTAAAATTAAAATTTCCCAGGTAGTTTATAAAACTTCACTTATTGAGATATTTGAAAATAAGATTCTTTATAAGATTATCATTTTGGGTTGCTTTGTTTATTTTTTATTTCCAACTGTTATTTTAAGTTCAGGGGTACATGTGCAGGATATGCAAGTTTGTGACATAGGTAAACATGTGCCATGGTTATTTGCTGCACAGATCATCCCATCACTTAGGTGTTAAGTCCAGAATCCACTAGCTATTCTTCGTGATCCTTTCCCTCCTCCAACCCCCTACCCTCTGACAAGCCTCACTGTGTGTTGTTCCTCACCATGTGTCCATGTGTTCTCATCACTTAGCTCCCACTTATAAGTAAGAACATGCAGTATTTGGTTTTCTGTTCATGCATTCGTTTACTGAGGATAATGGCCTTAAGTTCTACCTATGTCCCTGCAAAGACATGATCTTGTTCCTTTCTATGGCTGCATAATATTCTGTAGTGTATATGTACCACATTTTCTTTATCCAGTCTATCACTGATGGCCATTTAGGTTGATTCCATGTCTGCTATTATGAATAGTGCTGCAATGAACATACACATGTATGTGTCTTTATAATAGAATAATTTCTATTCCTTCAGGTATATACCTAGTAATGGGATTACTAGGTCAAATGGTATTTCTGCCTCTAGGTCTTTGAGGAATCACCACACTGTTTTCCACAATGGTTGAACTAGTTTATGCTCCCACCAACAGTGTAAAAGTATTCTTTTTTTCTCCACAACTCTGCCAGCATCAGTTTTTTGACTTTTTAATAATAGCCATTCTGACTGGTATAAGATGGTATCTCATAGTGGTATTGATGTGCATTTCTCTAATGATCAGAGATGTTGAGTTTTTTTCATATTGTCGGCCACATGTATGTCTTCTTTTAAGAATTGTCTGTTCATGTCCTTTGCCTACCTTTTAATGGAGTTGTTTGTTTTTTTCTAGTAAATATGTTTAAGTTCCTTACAGATGCTGGATATTAGACCCTTGTAAGATGAATAGATTGCAACATTTTTTTTTCCATTCTGTAGCTTGTTGTGTTTACTCTGTTGATAGTTTCTTTTGCTGCACAGAATCTCTTTAGTTTAATTAGACTCCATTTATCAATTTTTGCTTTTGTTGCAATTGCTTTTGGCATCTTTGTCATGAAATCTTTGCCCATTTCCATGTCCTAGGGTATTTACTAGGTTTTATTTTAGGGTTTTTATAGTTTTGGACTTTACATTTAAGTCCTTTAATCCATCTTGAGTTGACTTTTGTATATAGTGTAAGGAAGTTGTCCGGTTCTGATTTTCTGAGTATGAGTAACCAGTTCTCTCATCACAATTTATGGAATAGGGAAACCTTCCCCATTGCTTGTTTTTGTCGGTTTGTTAAAGATCAGATGTTTGTAGGTGTGTGGTCTTATTTCTGAGTTATCTATTCTGTTCCATTGGTCTATGTGTTCTTGTACAAATACTATGCTCTTTTGCTTACTGTAGCCATTTGGGGTTATTCTGGATGAAGGCAATGATTGGCCTAAAAAGCCACTTCAGATTATTTCCAGGTCTAAGAGTCAGGGTATTTTTTACTTTGTATGTATTGAATAAAGTGGTATCAGTTCTCCCTACTACTTTACCAATTCATTTGGTAAATCTTTACAATTTTTAAGCCTGAAAATAATCTCAGCATTAAGCTTGAGCAACTATATTTAATCTATAAACTACTGCCTTCATTTTCTTTCATGCTCTTTTAAGACAATGATTACATCATTTTGCTTGAGAAATTTCACCCTGCAAGCCAAACCTGCTATTTATATTGAACACCCAGTGAAAACATAAGATTAGCCACAGTATGCCAACTGCTAAGAAGACAAAGCTGAAGGAGAAATTAAGATATATAGTTCCTGCCATTCACAAGTTCATTTTCCCCTGAAAATACAGACAAATAAATGGATGCAATCAGTTCATTGGATAAGCAGGGCTCCTTAGGGTAAGAGCAAATAACACTTAACTTCCTCCCTGCATGGCCTTCTATCCCTGCTTTGTCAAATCTCCCTTTTCCATTGGAAATATCTCAGATAGCTGCCATAACTTCTCCAGTCATCTTTAGATATTAACAAACAGTCTCATTTTCAGCTATAGGGGTCTAGTTAATATCAGAGCATATCTTCAATATCTCTCACTATTTCTCCACCTTAATCTTCCTTTCTGGAAGTAGAAGCTTAAAGAGCTCACAGGAGTTCAAGGGGAAGAACTATCAGTCTGGGTTCTTAATCCTGGTCCTGCAAATTGAATTATTCCAATTGATGAATGCTAAGTATTTTAGATTGTTCCCAAATGGCCAAACCCTACCCAGGCAGTGGGACAATTCAGTTCTCATATCACATCATTTCTTTTGCTTTAAAATGGAAGTGACATCAAAGATAAACAGAATGCATGTAAGTGAACATCAGGAATGCTAATTCAGAATTCTGAAGAATAACTAAGAACTTGAAAATAGATTTTATTTTTTCCCAGCACACATAAGATAAAGGTTAGAAAGGCTTCAAAGCAGTTCACACAGTTGGCAATGAGAGAAACACTAGAAAAAATTGCAAATTATCAAGGTTTCCATTTTTGAAGAAGTGTTTCTTTCCTTTGGTACTATCTTTTCTCAAAGTATCAACATGCTTCACAGAAGAATTCAGAACTGCATTCCAAAAATAGTGTTTTCATTTTACAACGAGAAAACTAGGCACAGAGGAGTTAGGTAACTTACCTAAGATCACAGAGCTAGTAGGTAACAAAGCAGAGAGATGAATCTGGAAAGACTACTGTTGGAGCCTGTTAACTTACGTGCAGTACTGTCTCTTCTGGCTACTAACCAAGCTAATAAAATGATAGAATATTTTAAGATGGTATATTAACAGGTGTTTCGGTGTTGGTAATTATGATGGTATTTTTATCTAGAATGATAATAACCTACAATAATGACTATAATGGTAAAAGCTTAAGATGTGCTAAAGCCATTTAGAATTAGAAAAAAAATTTATGGCCGGGTATGGTGGCTCATGCCTATAATCTCAGCACTTTGGGAGGCCGAGGCAGGTGGATCACTTGAGGTCACAAGCTGGAGACCAGCCTGGTCAACATGGTGAAACCCTGTCTCTATTAAAAATACAAAAATTAGCCAGGCAAGGTGGCGGGCGCCTGTAATCCCAGCTACTCAGGAGGCTGAGGCAGTAGAATAGCTTGAACCCGGGAGGTGGAGGTTGCAGTGAGCCAAGATGGCACCACTGCACTCCAGCCTGGGCAACAGAGCAAGGTTCCATCTCAAATAATTTTTTAAAGACTTAAAAAAATTTGAAAAAGGTACTCCTTGCCCCCAAATATCACTGACAACATGTATACAATCAATATCATAGTGAGATTTGCATTGTCTAATAGTATTTTTCAAAAGAATATTATCAACAATTGTGGTTATTTGGTTATTTGGGTAACTTTCCTCTTCAACTTCCAGTTGGTCAGTCAGTGATATCACATATGCAATTCATACTGCACATTTTGCTTAAGACATTCTGCATCCAAAATATTTTTAGATTGCCAGCGATTCAAGGTCTTCAGTAATAACTCTATTTTTGAATAGAGCACTTCTTAAAGTGTGTTTCGTGGAACTCTGAACCCTTAAATTGCTTCATGAAAACAGGATTCCATAGTCAAATAAATGAACAAAGGAAAGCTTTGCATTCTAAGCCCCATAACAGAAGTTCAGTGCTTTTACCCAAACAAGTTTTCTCCAAGAGAAATGCTAATAAAGTCCCCTACTAGGGCCAGCAACCCAAGAGGCCACCTCCTTGAAACTTCACAGAAGGCCACATCAAGAAGTTTCTGCTGTCACCTAAGCCTCACACCAAACCTTTACTCTCAACCTCTCCCAGAAGGATTCCCACAATCCTGAAGTTTCCTAGAAGACCCATGCTTAGCTCTTCTTTAGAGTTTGACCACCAGCTTTGCCTGCACATCCCATAGGTCCTCACTCTACCCATCCTTCCCTATCTCAAATCCTAAGCAAGTAATTCACCCACAGGAGCGGCAGTCAGACATAACTTTCTAATACTAAAACTACCCCCTAAATTGAAGAGTTTCCAGGCCTAAAGGGGGTCTAAGGACTTAAACACAGGTATCTGCCCTATTGCTGACTTCATGAAAGGAGCAAGCACCATGCCTCTGAGAATGCCCAAAAGACAGCCTCAAGCATCAGCCTCACTCTCTGAGACAGCTTCAGTCTCCTAGGAAAGCAAGGGAAAAGGGCAGCTCTCTTGCTTGCAAACCCAACCCATTCCTCCCTGTTTTAGGTCTCTGAATCTGCAAGTCTCTTGCTTGATAATCCAGCTCATATTACTTGCTTTACTCCTCCCATTTTGTAACACATTCTGATTCTCCTCTCTAGATTACCTCTCTGTCACCAACTCAACACATCCCTTAACTTCAGTTTTCACCTTGATTACATTTCTAATTACTCATCCTGCCTAGGCACCACAGTACCTAGCCTGTCTGCTCCTTCAAGGAGGTGGATCAGATGGCCCACTGGCAATTCATGGCAATGAAATTCCACTGCCAGCTGAAACTGCTCACCCATGCACTTTTTCATTTCCAACCTGGAGAGAACTAAAACAAAGCCCCTGCCCAAGCTTCAACTGTATTTTTATGAGTAGTCACTTTTATTTCAGAAATAGCTCTAAAATATAAAAGTAATGTTGAGGAGATTTCTTGATACTACTTCTATAATTGGCCTATAAGAAACATCCCTTAACAACTACCCAAAACAGGGGTGGGGTCCAGGTGTAGTGGGTCACACCTGTAACCCCAACACTTTGGGATGCCAAGGCAGGCAGATCACCTGAGGTCAGGAGTTTGAGACCAGCCTGGCCAATATGGTGAAACCCCATCTCTACTAAAAATACAAAAATTAGTTGGGCGTGGTGGCGCATGCCTGTAATCCCATCTACTCGAGAGGCTGAGGCAGGAGAATCACTTGAACCCAGGAGGCAGAGGTTGCAGTGAGCCGAGATCGTACCACTGCACTCCAGCCTGGGGGACACAGCAAGATGCCCTCTCAAAAACAAAAAACACGCAAACAACAACAACAACAAAAACGGAAGTGGGATTGCCCCACCTTCTTTTACATATTAATTCCAAGTCAACACATTCAAAGTTGAACTCAATGATGTACCCACAAACATACCACCCTTCCCTGTTCTCTCTCACTAAATGGTGCCGCCTTCTTTCACATGGCCTAGAACAGACCCAAGAGTCCTTCTACAGTGTTCCATCTCGCTCATTCCCAGTAGATGATCACCATATTCCATTAATTCTACCCCTGACATCTCCCCCATATCTACCCATTTTCCTCGTCTCAAGACACCATCATGTCCTTACTAGATGACTGTACAAGCCTCCCGACCACACCCTGCCTTCTATTTCCATCCCTCCTCCCACTTCACTTTGCTGTAATTATATAACTAAGGTGATCTTTCACCCTAATAATAAACACTAATGTCTATGTCACTGCTGTTCATAACACTCCCATTGCTCCCTATTATCCTTAGAATAAATACCACACCCCTCAGCAGGATATGCAGACATTATGATTTGGGCTTTGCTTTTCTCTCCATCTTCATTTTTCCCCACTCCTCTCCTCTCACTGTACAACATATTCTGAGTGGGTCACTTTCTCATCTTCAGAATTCTGCACATTGTTCTCACTTCCTAGAATATTATTCCTGCTCTGCCATCTCTTTACCTGGCCAACACTGTTCATTATTCAGAATCTGGTTGAGCACTACTTCTTCCAAGAACCTCTCTGAACCATCCCCATGCACCTCCAGACCAGGCTGAATGTCTTTCCTGTGTGTTGTTACTGCATCCTCCACTCAAAACTATTGCAACACTACATCGTAATTGTCCATAAAACCAGGAATTACCTATAATCCTAATTACCTCTAGTCTCTAATAGACTCAGGACAATTTCTTGCTCTCTGTTTCATCCCTGGTACCTGATAGAGTGTCTGCATCCAATAAGTACTCAATAAACACAAGTTAATTGACAAACGGATGTTGACATTTACCTCATAGAGATTGCTTACAATGGTCATCTTAACCTGACCTCTCTTGTGTAAGAGAAGTTGGACAGGATCACACTGAGTCATTTGCTCAAACCATAGCATCTTGCTGCAAGTAGACTAATATGTTTAGTCCTCAGAAAAATCATCAGTGTTTTCTATTCATGTCCATAAAAAACACTCTTCTTTGAGATGAGTCTAAGTTCAACATAGTGGCATTGCCTGGACTAGATGTTCTGGAGAACGTTCTTAGTTGCATAATCCTGGTAGAATGTTCTGAATTATTCCCAGTTACTCATAAATCAGAAGAACAGATGGTGCAATATTTTTTTACTGCTCTAAAATGTGTCCAGCCTGGAGAAACTGAGGAAAGCACTGAGTCAAGAAGCAACTTGGTTCTGCTGTGAAATGTTTTCACTAAACTGTCCAGCTTTATATGATAGGCTACTTAATGATACAACTCAGGAATATGTCTCCTAAAATACCACAGAATACGGCATTACTGCTCATTTTTGGCAGTCCCTGGGTGTAATACATCACCAACTCATTCTCTAGCCCTGAAAGGTTGAAGATCAGTAACTAAATCATGTAAGTGCTTATCAAGTAATTATGTTATTAAAATGACATACATCAGTCAGTGCATACCTTGTCTTTGTCTTTGGATTCTTTGTCTTCTCCATTTTATTAGTCAAAACACTATTTTCAGCACTGTTCTCAGGAATTAAGAAAGCTATATTTAAATAACGTTAATAGCTAGTGACATAAACCTGCACGAAGAAATCAGAGAAGTCTAAGGCTACACCTCCTCACACTTAGCAGGAAAAATAGACCGTGGCAGACTGAACTGAACTTGAAATTCTAAGCCTTTTGTTATAGAACCACAACCTTTATACTTTCTAAATCATTTTCTCCATCACTGTAACTTTTTACTCTAATTGTTCATAATGATGATTAAAATTTGTCAAGAACAGTCACAAGAGTACAAAATACATCTATGGAACCAAATAAAAGCTAATGTAATTTTTATCATTAATAGGAATTTTTGAAGGGAATTTTTGTTCTTTCAAGTTTAATTCAGAAATACTTAAAATTCTAATTTTTGACTGAATTTGAGTTTGAGTAGGTTGGAAGTTTGTTTAAAAGAACCAAGATGACTATGAAAATTATGTTCAAAAAGTAATTTAGATTGTCCAACTGTGGTGACAACTTGCAAATTAGCTTAACGGGAATTCAGTGTTTTTGTGTGGTGAGGGTTATAACACTGACTCAGAAGTCTGACCTTAAGGGAAAAGGACCCTGCATAATTCAGAAAACAGTTTATTGACCATTCAAACCAACTCAAACATCTAGGCACTTTTAAAGACAGCCACTGAAAATGTAAATAGCAAGTTATCTCTGACCTCTGTAAAAAATAAACAAAATGATGCACACTTTAGAAGATATTTTGTTAGTTTTTTTTTTTTTTTTAAGAAGAATCCCATCTTGCTTCAGTAGTATTTCAAAGATGATCTATCAGCCCATGGATAGAATTATTTCCAGGAAAGATGAGGATCCCAGATGAAAGAATATCCAATTTGTTCAAGAGGAAGCCATTAGAACTTCTTTGGTAAGTACAATTTCAGTGTAGGGGATAGTAAGAAAGTAGTTGGGAGAAGGTCAAGAATAAAGTCAGAGGTGAGGAAGTAAATCAAATATCTGATGGGTTTGGAATAGATTGAAGGGAAGGTTTTTAGTTGAAGACTGAAGAAAATTTAATGGATTTTTGGGGAGGATATTTAATAAGAATAAAAAAGAATTAAAGTTCAGAGATAAAGAAGAATTTCAGAAGAAAGCTATGGAAAAAGAATATCACAGGAAGAATCTTACTTGGCCTCCAGTTTTAAAAGACAGAAAAATGGGGATGTGAAGGCACAAATATGAGAAAGATAGAAAAGAAGGTGGCATGAAGGAATACAGAAAAACAGGGAGGAGAAGGACAGAGAGAGACCATTCTGGAGAATGTGGACAATCATGTCCTAATAAGCACCAGGGAAAACACAGAATAAAAACTGAAGTTCCAAGAGTGAGTTGAAGGAAGTTGTAAAAGGTCTTGGATAATATAAAAAACAAAAAACTAGAATCGGGGTGTACTCTTGCACAAGATTACAACAAGATTTACAAGAGCAAAGAGTACATAAAGATACATCTCCCCACAAAGGGCAAAGCAAGATGAAAACGGGAGGATGTAATATTGACAATCCAAAGATAGGAGTGGGCAAAGTCAAAAGACAAGAGAATTTCAGCAAGTAAAAGTGGAATTCATTATGTTGTGGGCAGAGGTGAGACATTAGGGAAATGAGAAGGCACACTCCAGCCAGAGAGAATCAAAGATTAGGTTTCCTGAAACACAAACACAGTTGTTGAGTTTAATTTATCCTGGGTAAAGTTATTTCAAAACAATAAGGAATTTATGACTTTTTAGGACTTCTTTCTGATAGCTTAAAACAACCTGAAACATAAGACATAGTTGGCCAATATTCCTGTGTGCTGCCTCCCATGATGATGTTTAATTTCATCCTGTTTTTCCAACAAATCCACCATATACATCCAGTATAAATGAAGTTGACATGCAACTTTCTTCCTCACTGCCTTAAACATCTACTCAGCTTTCTGATTTTCTTCTACCTGTTTCAGTTTTAAGGCTTCCTTCAAGGATTTTATAAATTTTGCACAATTTAACATCTGAATGTAAAGTGATGGAGGAAGGTCTTGGACTTTTTCTTAATAACTGCATAGCTCAACTGAATTTTATGAAAAACTTTTGAGAGTCTGCCACTTCCTTTTATCATTTTCAGAGGATGTTGAAATCAAATTAAAAGACATTTTATCACAGTACTGGGACTTCACAAGTGGAGTGGTGAAAAGAATATGATCTTTGCCCAGATTGATCTGAATTCATATCCCAGATCGGTGATGCTGGACAAGTTTTTTGTCCTCTCAGAGCATTAGTTTCATCATCTAAAAATTTGGGGTAATATACTAGAGTCCTTTGTAGTAACAGCTATAACTTATTTTTTAGAATAGGCTTCAGTATTCAAAGTCTAATATTAATATTATTGATAATGTATATGAGGTCTCTTTTTATGTTAAATTTAGTCTTCCATTTCCTTCTTTATTCTCATAAGTTGTCTAATAATTAATCACAAATATATTATCAATTATTTTGTCTCCATATGTTATGAATTGAAAATATTAGGAATGATTACATATTTAACATATTTGCCTATTTTGATGGCACAGATTTCCAATCATCTGTTTAGTAATGTAATTTATATTTGTATAAAATGTAAAAATATATACGCCTATAATGTGTGTCATATACAATAATATATATACTATTTAACTACTTTCTCACATATTACTAGTAGGTTAAAATGTTATTTAAACTTTTTTTTTTTGAGACGGAGTCTTGCTCTGTTGCCCAGGCTGGAGTGTAGTGGTGCCATCTTGGCTCACTGCAAGCTCCACCTTCCAGGTTCAAGCCATTCTCCTGCCTTAGCCTACCAAGTAGCTGGGACTACAGGTGCCCACCATGACACCCGGCTAATTTTTTGTATTTTTTAGTAGAGATGGGGTTTCACCATGTTAGCCAGGATAGTCTCAATCCCCTGACCTCGTGATCCACCCACCTCGGCCTCCCAAAGTGCTAGGATTACAGGCTTGAGCCACCGCGCCCAGCCTATTTAAACATTTTTACTTTAAGTTTCAAGTGAATTTGTGTTCACGAGAAAAACAAAAGCAAAGACTTCAGATTCTTTACTTCTGAAAAGGAATAATGCTCTCCTCAGCAGTCTGTTTAAAGGTCAAATGAGTTTACATGTGTCAGGGCCCACTAAAGAAGCACAGAGCAGATGACTAATGAACGTCTCTTCTTTTTTCTTTCTCCTTTCCTGTTCTCTACCTGTCCAAATATTACACACTGTTCTCTAGGTCCCCTTGTCCTAACCCATGCTGACAAGTATCTTATGTTACTCACATGGCCATCTGCATCTTGAGTATCTTAGACACTCGATCTGGTTGTGTTGACCCAGTCCTACTTAGACACTGGCCTCACGAGTTCTCCACCTCTCACCTCCAAGAACACCCACCTTCATGACACCAGTCCATTCCTGATATGGCTCTACCTTATACATCCACAGAGCTTATATCTGCTCTGAATGTCTGCTGTAATCACAAATGCCTGTCCTTCTAGCCATGACCCTGGACCTTCCAAGTCTGGTTTTCACTGTCATCATGAGCTGGAATTCCTGTAATCCTCCTGGTTTTAGTTTTTAGTATGTCAGCCTCCTTCTGTCTTCCTTTGCTTTCCTGCCAAGTCTGGGCCCCCTGGATGGTCATTCAGTAAAGTACTAGCCACAAATATAGAATCTTTCACCCATGCATCTTCTGCTATTCCTTCCATGCCAAGTTCCAGACCACTGTGGCCCTTCCATGACTTCTTCCTGTGCTGCCAAGTGTTGCAAACTCAGTGATTTTGAGACCTAGAGACTCTGCATTTTTCAAGGAACCATGTACAATCACTCTTCACTTACAGTTCTGTCTTTAAGCAATAGTCTCAGAGTAAATTTAAAAAATCATTCAAGAGCCCTTTTTAAATGCAGATTTCTGAGCCCTGCCCTCAATTATTCTGATTGGATCCTTCTAGAGTGAAACCCAGGAATGTGTAATTTAACAAACAGCCAAATCTGGCTCACTGTCTGTTTTTTTTTTTTTTTTTTTTTTTGAGACAGAGTTTTGCTCTGTCGCCTAGGCTGGAGTGCAGTGGCTCCATCTTGGCTCACTGCAAGCTCTGCCTTACGGGTTCCCGCCATTCTCTTGGCTCAGCCTCCTGAGGAGCTGGGACTACAGGCACCCGCCACCACGCCTGGCTAATTTTTTGTATTTTTAGTAGAGATGGGGTTTCACCATGTTAGCCAGGATGGTCTTGATTCCCTGACCTTGTGATCCAGCCCGCCTCAGCCTCCCAAAGTTCTGGGATTACAGGCGTGAGTCACCACGCCCGGCCCACTGCCTGTTTTTGTACTGTCTTTGAGCTAGAAATGGTTTTACATTTTAAGTGCTTTGAAAAAAATCAAAAGAACATTTCAAGATGTATGAATATTCAAATGTTCTAACATTAGTAGTTTTTTAACATTAATAAAGTTTTATTGGAATACAGCCTCACTTATTTGTTTACATATTACCTTGTAGCTGTTTTTATGCTACAACAGCTAAGTTGAGCAGTTGCAACATAGACCACATGGCCCACAAAGTCTAAAATATCTGTATTTACTGTCTGGCACTTTACAGAAAAAGTTTGCTGATTCCTGACTTGAAAGACCGTGTTGCAGTATCAGAGACCTTATTTTAAGGAATCCTTATAAAACAAGGTTCACTGAAAGTCCATGCTACTGAGAGGTGACAATGTGCTAGCAACCCTCACTCTCAGTGCCTCCTCGGCCTCCGGCCTCCGCGTCCACCCTGCTGGCACTTGAGGAGCCCTTCCGCCTGCCACGGCACCGTGGGAACCCCTCTCTGGACTGGCTGAGGCCGGAGCCTCCTCCCTCTGCTTGCGGGGAGGTGTAGAGGGAGAGGCGCGGGCAGGAACCAGGGCTGCGCTCCTGGCAGATGTGAGTTACCGCGGAGGCGGCGCGGGCGCGGGGACCCCGCACACCGAGCGGCCATTGGCACCACCGGCCCAGGGCAGTGAGGGGCTCAGCACCCGTAGAGGCTGCGCCGGGTCCCCCAGCAGTGCCCGCCCCAGGTGGGGCACTCAAATTCTCAACGGGCCTTAGCTGCCTCCCGCAGGGCAGGGCTGGGGACCTGCAGCCCGCCATATCTGAGCTCCCCCCCTGCTGTGGGCTCCCTCCAGGCCTGAGCCTCCCTGACGGGGGCCACCATCTGCTCTGTGGCACCCAGTCCTGTCAACAGCCCAAGGGCTGAGGAGTTCAGGTGCAGCTCAGGACTGGCAGGCAGCTCCTCCTGCAGCCCTGTGCAGGATCCACTGGGTGAAGCCAGCTGGGCTCCTGAACTGGATGGGGACTTGGAGAACTTTTATATCTAACTGGAGGATCCTATATGCACCAATCAGCACTCTGTGTCTAGCTCAGGGTTTGTGAATACACCAATTGGTACTCTGTATTTAGCTAACCTAGTGGGGACTTGGAGGACTAGCACTCTGTGACACCTTGTCTAGCTCAAGGATTGTAAATGCACCAATCAGCACTCTGTGTCTTGCTTAGGGTTTGTAAATACACCAATCAGCACTCTGTATCTAGCTAATCTAGTGGAGACTTGGAGGTCTAGCACTCTGTGACTCTGAGTCTAGCTCAAGGATTGTAAATGCACCAATCAGCTCTCTGTAAAGTGGACCAATCAGTTCTCTGAAAAATGGACCAATCAGCAGAATGTGGGTGGGACCAGATAAGGCAATAAAAGCAGGCTGCCAGAGCCAGCAGTGGCAACCAGCTCAGGTCCCCTTGAATACTGTGGAAACTTTGTTCTTTTGCTCTTTGCAATAAATCTTGCTGCTGCTTATTTTCGGTTCACGCTGCCTTTATGAGCTGTAACACTCACCGGGAAGGTCTGCAGCTTCACTTCTGAAGCCAGCAAAACCACGAACCCACCGGGAAGAACGAACAACTCCAGACGCACTGCCTTTAAGAGCTGTAGCACTCACTATGAAGGTCTGCAACTTCACTCCTGACAGCGAGACCACAAACCCACCAAAAGGAAGAAGTTCCAGACACATCTGAACGTCTGAAGGAACAAACTCTGGACACACCATCTTTAAGAACTGTAACACTCACCGCGAGGGTCCGCGGCTTCATTCTTGAAGTCAGTAAGACCAAGAACCCACCAATTCCGGACACACTACCTCCACTTGTTTTCTTTCTTGATGCCCAAACTCCCTACTTTTGCTATTTCAAGTCTTCTTCACGCTCCTCAGTCTCCTCTCCTACCTGGACTTCTGCACTCTGAGCAAATATCTCACCTTTTGCTTCACAAAGAACATACAACCTGTTCAGCAAAAGCTTCTTCAACAAAAGCTTCTTCAAATTACTTCCCTTGTTTCCTTTACTCCTGTGTAAAACCAAAATTATTCATAAAATTGTAAGGCCTCGTGGAATCTTTAGTGTCTGATGGACTTATGTTCAAATCCAAACTCAGCTGTTACTTCGTTGTGACATAAAGCAAGGCCTCACCTCTGGTTTTATCAGATACAAAATGTGGCTGACAACAACCAGCTCAGTGAGTTGTTGTGGAGGGGAAGTGAAACAGCATGAGTTTGGCACAGAGTAGGCACTTGATAAATTCCTTCTTCATTTCGTCTGACTCCAAAATACTAATAGGTCATACTTACTGAAAACCTATTATATGTCAGATATGTTATATCCATGACTTCATTAAATTCTGACAGAAACACTGAGATAGAAGCTAAATCATACTATCTCCCAAACTTTGCTTCAATTTTCTACCTTTCCCTTTCAAGTGTCACCTCCAATGACTTTATTCCTCTACACATACAGTTATTCATATAAATATGCTCAGGTCTTCTCTCAACCTTACGACAACCTTATATTAAGGTTTTCTATCACCTTCTCTGCAGCAATAAGAAAGAAATCCCACTCACGCCTTAACTCCTTGCAATCCAGTGTCTGTTGTTTTAATCAATCTCCTAAAATGCCTGTCTCCA
Organism: Trachypithecus francoisi; assembly: GCF_009764315.1. Taxonomy (NCBI): domain Eukaryota; kingdom Metazoa; phylum Chordata; class Mammalia; order Primates; family Cercopithecidae; genus Trachypithecus; species Trachypithecus francoisi. The sequence continues at coordinate 128,320,645 of NW_022681453.1, read as the reverse complement.
TTTGGGAACAAATGGCTCTCAAGATTATCAATAATTATTAGCTGTCACAATCAATGGCATTTTCTTGGTCTTTATTCTGCTTTAGAGCAAACAGTCTAACCTTTGAAGATTACACAACCATGAAAACAAAACTCTCCTTAACTGCCATAACAACTCCCTCTGATGGTTTCCTTTGCTTTTCTGACTACTACTTGTCAGTCAGTTCCTCTGACTTTTAACCTTCTTTCTCATCCTTTTCTCCTGTGCTTTATACTCTTCTCTCCCCTCCACTGTTTTATCTTCTAGGACCCTGGCTGCAACTACCTAGCTTATGCAAATCGAAATAAGCTGTGTCTAGACCTAATATTTCTTTAAATATTTGTATCCCTTTTTTTTCAATCATGGACTAAATGTCTATCCATATTTCAAACTTAAGGAGAAACCAAAGCGCCCTTAAAATTAAGTATTTGTCCTGATTTCCCTATTTTGTCATTGATGCCATTATTCACTGAGATTTAAAATTATAGGATCTTTTTTTATCTTATTCTTTCTTTCTTTGCCCTCAGCAGCTGCCATGTATTTACCTCTAAAGGTGTTTCTCCTCTTTCCCTGTCCTCATTCCCTCACTTCCTAATCAATATTCGGTCTATAACAGTTACAATTTTGCTCCCAATTTCTTCAATGAAACTGCTCCTGCAGTTTCCTCCATATTGCAAAAGCCCACAGACCCATTTCAGGTATCCTTTTACTCTATTCTGTCCGTAATATTTGAAACTGCTTCTCTCTCTCTCTCCTGGAAAGGCTACTCTGGGTTTTCTGTTCCCTCCATACACATATGTCGCCTATGTAATCTCTTATCATTGAGTATTTCCTTGTCTTATAGAACTTAACATACACTTGACTGGGAGCTCCTTGGGATTCTGTGTCTGCCTTACACATAGTAAGCACTAAGTAAATAGCTGTTGAATTAACTAAATACTTTGAGCAAATTAGCAAAAGGATTCAAAACACAAGTGAATTGTTCTAAAATTTATCTTATGCCTGGAATTTTCCCCTTTCTGTCCTTCATTCCTCTTTCCTCTACTCTCCCTTCCAAAAAAAATATCTTTTGAGACTACGGTATAATAACCAAACATCCAATATGATACCCCATGGCCTTCTACATCCTTTGTGCTTTGATTTCCCACCTCCTACTGTTGGAATATTTCATTCTTTAAGGTCCGCTTTCTCCAAAATATCTTTCCTAATCCAACATGAATAAACAACCTTCAACATTTTATTCCATATAGTACTGCTCATACTACTTGGATGAGCCATATTCTTTCAATCCTATTATACTAGTGATTGACCTTATTGAGTGACCTAGTTCATAAACTCCATGAGAGTAAGAACTATGCATTTCTCATCTCATAATTCACCTCATAATGTGTTTTCAGTAAACACTCAGTGAATTAGTAGTTGTTTTGTAAATTTTGAAACATCACATTTCCTGCTGCCTCAAAGCCTACAGTCTATGAGCACCGTGCCCAGGCAGCCAGGTGCACCAGTGTGATAAGGCTGGCCCCTGCCCTAAGTTCCGCTTGTTGCCGTCCTCTGATTTTAACCTAGTGACATTCAAATGCACCAATGAAATCCCCTCCTGCTTTTTGCTTGTGTACCCCACACTGACCCCTGATCAAGGCACTTGCTCTCTTGGTCTCTCTGATCCTTGCTTGCTTGGTTGAGCTGGCTCCCTTGGTACTTCTCCTCCCCTCCCTCCATCCTGCCACCACGTGACCCTGTTTCTGTAGGACCTCTGAATACAATAAACTTCGTTCTCCTTCACCTCCCTTTTGTGCTCTCTCGTGGCTATACCTGACTGACCATCTCATGAAAGAACACAAAACAATAGTTACTTCGCTGTGTCATATGTATTGAAATACTTTGCTTTCAATTATCTCCCATCTTAAAAACTCTCCCTTGATTCCTGTGTTCTACTTCAGCTTTGACCCTGTCCCTTTCTTCCCCTTCCTAACATATCTGCCTGAAAGGGTTGTCCATGGGTGCAGTCTCCCCTGTCTGACCTCCCACTCTCTTCTTAACCCACTTCAAACTGACTTGCATGTTGTTCCTCTACCCAAACTGCTTTCGCTGAAACCAATCACAATTTCTTTGTTGCTAAACACAACAAAGGACCTTTATTGGTCCTTGACTTCCTTGACATTTCTGTTGAAAGATGGTTCTAAATCTGTCATGAGTCCAGAACTCATCTGAGCTCACATTTACATGTCCAGTTCTTTACATGTAAATGTAAGACATCCTCATCTGGGTGTCATACTCAGTAGAGTGTTCCACAAATACTTACTGAATAAAGAACACTCCCCAAGTCTGTTCTTCGTTCTGATCTAAACCAGTTTTTCTTACCCTATTTTAACCTATACCCTATTTTTAATAAACATGTAAACTCTTATGCTTCCCCCAGCACCAACTACATTCTGAAAGAGCTGCCAATGCTTTATCCAGAGGCTACTGCAGGCTGAGAATGACTTACCCTCTGCATATCCCCATTGGGGTCTGACCAAGGATATTCTGTGGAACATTAGTTTGTGATGTTCAAATCATTGAAACAATGGTATTTTTGCATTTTTCAAATATGACATTATAGTATTACAGTAGATAGGCACACAGACTTTCTGAAACAACAAACAGAAACCTGGAGATCCTGACACGCTGTTCATAAGGGTCACCCTTTCCTTGTACTGCTCGCCCTCCCAGTTGGCAATCACACTGCCAGAAGCAGAAAGAAACTCTAAAATTGTGTGACTTTATGTTATAAAGCCTTTAAACATTTTTGACCCTCTAGGTATAGAGTGGGCATTAATAAACACTTTGAGAAAATTAGAGAAAGGATTCAAAACACCAGTGAATTGTTCTAAAATGTACCTTATGCCTGGAATTTTCCCCTTTCTGTCCTTCATTCCTCTTTCCACTACTCTCCCTTCCAAAAAAAAAAAAAAAATTAGAAGAAATTTATTTTTAATTTTAGAAGGGAAGGTAGAGGAATGAAGGACAGAAAGGGGAAAATTTCTTTAAAAAAAATTTTTTTTTTCTGTTTTCACTGCATTGATGATGGATTATGCTGTCCTTGTAGGCAGCTGGACTTTTTTTTTTTTTTTTTTTTTTGAGACAGAGTCTCACTCTGTCCCCCAGGCTGGAGTGCAGTGGCATGATCTCAGTTCACTGTAAGTTCCACCTCACGGGTTCACACCATTCTCCTGCCTCAGCCTCCCGAGTAGCTGGGACTACAGGCGCCCGCCACTACCCCCGGCTAATTTTGTGTGTGTGTGTGTGTGTGTGTCTTTTTTTTTTTTTTAATAGAGATGGGGTTTCACCGTGTTAGCCAGGATGGTCTTGATCTCCTCACCTTGTGATCCGCCCGCCTTGGCCTCCCAAACTGCTGGGATTACAGGCGTGAGACACTGCAGCCGGCTTTTTTTTTTTTTTTGCCAGAAAAGTAGTTGTCTAGTTTTGAATTTTCTGTGAGGAAATAGAAGTGACTTTCTCTTTGGCCATGCCTACTAGCCCCCATATTTTTTTTAAACCAAGTTGTTTCAGAGGAGTCATCCAAGCAAGCTTGACAGGAAAGGGCTCTGCTGTGTGCTTAAGGAGCCATGTTTCCAGAGCTAACTTACCCAAGAGATGAAAGAAATCCTGAATTCCTGCGCGACCTGTGGCCAAATTTCAAACTTTCTGCACAGCAAGGCTGGAGCAGCACAATTTTTCTTGTGCTCACATCTTCATTTCACTGAGTCCTGCTGGCTTCTACCTTTGAACTATTAAGATACTAAATGATTCCATTGGATGAAGTACTTTACCCTTCAGTTTATAAACGAAATTGGAAATAGCTATGTTTTTTTTTCATAGCACACTTTTGTCACTGTGCCCATGCCTTTTCACCCCTAATGATCTAGCATATATTTGTTAAGAGAGCTTGTTCTTCTGACAAAAGAAAATATATATTATTAAATCTGTTCTTGTAACTGTCTTAGTGAGAGAGAAAAATTATAATCTTTCATATTGGTTTCAGAGCACTTTATAAGGAGTCTGTAAACATCAAAAGGCATTTATTTTTAGCCTCCAATTGATTCTTGAAGGACATACTCATTAGAGCAATGACAATGTAGGCAATTTTGGATGGCTGGCAGATTTGACATCCTCTCCTAAAAGAGCTACACTGGCTGACAATCAAGTTCAAGGCTCCAAGAACCACATAACATCAACTGTTTAAGCCAAAAAGCAGAAGTAAAGACCTGAGTAACTTAAAAGGAAACCTATGCAGAAAATACACCTGAGTGCAGACAAATGAATCTGAAAGCTTTCTAAACCTGGGGTTTCAAAAGGTTTTATAAAATGTTTCTCAGTTTTCACTCCATGCCTCAGACTCAAAACAAATCGTATATGTTGAGCTATTACAGTTGATTCTTCTCTTTTCAATTTTTTTAAAAAAGTACATAGAAACTGAACTGATAAATGCCCTACTACCTAATCACATGATTTAATGTGTATTATCACAGTCTAAACCTTTGTGATATTAAGCCTGAAGAAGGCTTGGTTTCCATTCTTCAGGGTCTCTGGCCTGTCTTTCCCTTTCTAGGCATCGGCATTCTATTATCATTTAAATAAAATTGACATTGTTTATTTAATATGTAAATATAGGATATAGTTTTCTATATAGTATACAATGAAATTATTGTACACACTGAAAGGGAGACTCAAATTCATTTCTAGCATTCTATTACTAGGTAAGTCCCCTTTATTTCTTTTCTCATTCTTAGCTTCATCCCTCCCTCCATCCTTAATTTTCTATTTAAAGCTATCCTTTAATTATGTGGTTGTGGCCCCATATACACTAACATGTTCTAAGATTTTTTTCCTCTGGCACCTTGAATTCAGTCATCAGGGGGTAGCAAAAGAGTAATGACATTTTCTGTAATGCCTGTTGATGGAGACACTGTCCCTTGAATACTCCTTGACATCCCACTGAAGAATATTTTTTCAAAACTAAATGCCTCAAAAGCCAAGAGACTGGTATGTTTTTTCCCAAAGTAAAATGTGCAATGGGATTATTTCAATTGCTACATCATCCTCATTTCTACTAAGTAAAGTAAGAACTGTCACAGAGAAGGGTTTTGGAGATGTGTTAAGCATGGCACTGGGTTTAGACATGCAAGCTTAGTTTTAGAAGCTGGGGCAAAACAATATTGTTCCCTATTATGTTTTAATGAGGAGAGAAAGGGGGACCCAGGAATAGAAGAAAGCAGCTAGGGAAGCTGGGTGGAGCATGAAGGAAGGGTCAAAGAGAGGAACCTCCAATTTTAGCAAACGAAAAAGGTACTTTGCAGACCAGAATGTTTAATAGGAATGTTTAAGTGGCTTGATGTGGGATATGCAAAGTTCATCCCCTCTCAGTAAAGTCCACATTGCCCACTCACTCTTCTGTGAAAGGAGATTCCATTAGAGAACTTCAATGAAGACCTGACATCCATGATTCTGGATTGGCCTTGGGCAATCACGGAAAGAGGGTATGCATGTGCAGGAGACTGCAGGGACAGCTGACTTCTACGTTACCCAAAGGAAGTCAATGCTATGAGAGTCAGAGAGACCTGAATTTAATCCCACAGAGGCATATGTTACCTGTGTAACCAGCGCCTGGTAACTGAATCCTTCTGATTCTGCATTTTTTCCACCAGAAAACGAGGGTAACAATAGATGGCTTTGAGGTTGTTGTAACCATTAGGGCTGTATAAAATGCTCACTATATGGAAGTTATCCTCTAGATGACTTTTTTCCACTTTTGTTTTAGCTGTTGAAAGCCTTGAGCCAAGTCTATGACTCAAAAAAATGTTAAAAATGTAAAAAATATGGTCTTCATATTTGTGTTGTTCTTTTCCCTCCTAAGTCTCAAACCAATTTATATTTTCTCTATTCTTAATTATCTGGACATTATTTATATCTACTGTATTATATTATAACATGTACCAAAATGCTGGTAAAAGGTGGTGCTACAAAATAGATTTTTTTCTGTTTACTATGCTCCCAGTTTCCCCATTCTGAATTTTAAGACATGATGGGAGTTGGCATATTTTTCTCCCTTTTAGATGCTGCTGCTGCCATGCTGAGGGTTGTCTGACTAATAATTGGAATGGTCTGGGCATTGATCAATACCTGCCTCATCCCCTTTGTCATCTAAAGTTGGCTCCCATCTGGGGTTAGGAGTGACATCAGTGTGTGTTGGTCTTGTCTTCTTTGTCATTATGTCATCACCAGCTAAGCTAACTAGACCGGCCATCATATTCATGCCAAAAAGTACATCCCAGTGTGTCTGCCCAGCCCATAGAAGGCAAGACAAGAAACAAGCAAAGGACATATAACATTCTCTTTTGACACCTGAAGAAAGCAAAGTGCAAAGATGCTGGTAATGAGTCCAGAGGCATCAATATAAAGCTGGAGTGAAAACCAGGCCAAATACTTTCCTGCATCCTGAACCCTAGAGAATGCAGATTGATTAGTCAAGCAATCTGTTATTGCCTGCTGGTATGTCAAAACATGGGCATGTCCTGCCTAAGACAATAAAAGAATACCTTTTAGGTAATAGCTTCTACTGGCAGGCTTAAGCAGGGACCAGGACCTCCACCCAGAGAGGAGCAGTGCTTCACGAGCCTTCTCTCCACTTTTGGGTTCTATTAGTAGGCCCTGAAAGCATTGAAACCTCAATAGCATCACCGTAATGGAAAAGTGGCTCCAAGTTTCTGACATGAAGTGCAATAAAGTTTTAATTTTACTAGAAGAAAAACAGAACTTTAAAGTCAATCTCAGATGCTTAGAGTCTTTACAAATGTGTCACTCATTTCCTTTCCTCTGATAAGTTTTAAAGATTCTTTGAGGTATCTCTGTGGATCATCTTTGTGGATCTATATTTCTAAACTTTCCAGGAGTGACTTTTTGTTGATTTGTTTTTATTTTTGTATTGGCTTAGCAAAAAGTAAAGTGTGTAACATATCAGTTGTTATACTTGAGAATATGAAGTTCACAAGCAAAATGTGTGAGATGGTTTCCTTTGTCCCAATGGGTAACTGAAAATAATTAGCTCTCCAGCTCCCCAAAATGCAGGTGCTTAATGTTTGTACCTAGGCTGAGAGCGAGAGAAAGAGGATTTCTCTCGCTCTCAGCCTAGGTACAAACATTATTCTTGTTAGTAGATTGCTATACTAACAAGAGTTTCAGAACAGCTAATCCTTGATAAGTGGAGCAAGCAGGAACCTTCGCTGATTTCAGGGCCTAATTACCTATTTCTTAACCCTGTCTTCACAGAGATCTTTTACAACTGCAACAAAACAAAGTATCCCTAGTTTTACCAAAAGTGCTTAAAGGAAACATAGAAGAGAACTTTCGCAAAAGGCTTACAAGATTGACTAGACATGAAACTAGCAAGCAAAAGACAAAGCATTATTTCCCAGGTACTAATTTGTGTTAACAACAAAACAACAACGACACTCCTAAATAATAAACTTTTTCTTTCAAGAACTAAAAAAAAAAAAAAAAAAAGGAACAATCTTAATTTATATAAAAGAATTAAGTCAATCGCCTGAGAAAAAAAATTGCATAATGTGTATAATTAATTACATCCCCTAGACAAACCCTCTTTTATACTGCACTTCTCTGTCAATCTAAGATTACAGGCAATAACCTCAGTGACAATGTGCAGGTCATCTAGAGCATCATACCCAAGTAGACAACACAACAACCCAACTCACTTTTGCAGGAATAACCACACTTTGATCCATGAAGAAGTGCAGCAATTTTGTTCTCCTTCCTTCTCCTATCCCCTCAGGTTTTAATAATCTCTTTTGTTGAAATTGTTACAAATTATTGGTAACAAAAACTTTGCAACTTCAACACCAATATAAACCAATATGCCACTGCCACCGTCTTGGCAGGCTGCCATGCGTGCTATTTTAAAGTTAGGCATTAGGAGGCAGCAAATGGCTCGAAAACACAAGCAAAGACAAATGTAGGAAGTTGGCAGAGACCTGCAGCTGCAAAAGCTTAGAAAACAGACTTCATCTTAAATACAAACTTCCAGGAATTTATATTCGATATGAGGAATAGTTAGAAGGGAGAGGGTTTGGCCCTCGCAGAGACCTTTGTGAAATAATCTGAATCCTATTCCCCATTTCAGCATCTCTATAAATACTGACTGTTATTTTAAGGGTTAAACAACATAGGACTTGGTTTTAATTAATCTTGTATTTTTCTTGTCTCCAGAAACAAGGATCTCATGTTTGCCTACATGAAATTCTCAGGATCTGGTAGTAGTGCCAGCCCTAATGCAAATACTGTTCAAGCTATCTCAGAGACGTCAGAATGTCTGCCCCATATTGCTTCATTCTAAGGCATTTATTTATTTAAAATATGCACTGTAGTTACTCAGAAATGCCAATGCTGAATTTATGTTTTAAAAAATACTTGTGGCATGTACTCTAATCCAAGGTATCATGTCTTCAGGTAGCATAAGTCTGTCTTATTTTTAGGAAGCTAAAAATGAACTTTTACTTTCCCAAATGAGAAAAATGTCTCTAATGAAAGCTTTGTTATTTTAATTACAATGTTTGATTAAAAGAAATGTCACTTAAACTGCATTAAAGATGCAGTTTAATAATGTCAGAACAATTCTTGCCTCTCTCTGGATATTCATTTTAAAGAAATAAGCTCACATAATTTAAAGAATTTCATTTCAGGCATAAATAGAAAGGTCCTTAGAAAACATTATTACTATGAATTAAAACTATAAATGTGTGAGGAAGATTGTGTGGTAAATAAAACAAGAAAACTTAGCATCTCCAAAGACAGCTCCCTGCAATATTTGCATTGTTTCTTAAACTGTTGTACTAAGAATGCATATATTCTATGGCACAAACAGTTTTTACAGAATGTACTGGGTAAATTTAGCAATAGTGAATAACACATTCATTATCACAACAGTAATTGTGTGATAAACAGTTAAATCAAACCAAAGGTAATCCACACCAAATAATGCAAATGTTGCACAAAACCCATTTTCCTTCAAGGCATGCATGATGATTTCAAACTCCTCCAGTAATCAAATTTCAGCTTTATTACAATTAACTAGTAATTGAAAAATAAATCACACATTACTTACTACTTTTCAGATGTGTATGCCATCCTTCCAAATTCAAAAGAGTGAAGAAGAATCACAGCCATGAGGAAATCTAGCAGGCAAAAGGAGGGAAAATAGGAAGTATTAGTTGTCTAAAAATTAGCATCTTCAGGTTTTCTTGAGGTACTTCCTACAAGATCCCAAAGCAAAGAAGAAAAAGAAAAAGTTGGAGAAAAACATCATACACATCACGAGCCGACTTTCTCCACAAACCCATGCAGCTCCAAACTTTAAAGGCTCAAATTGTTGAGCATCCTGATTGAGCAAATATCCGACTTCAGTATCACTGGTTACGTACACATTTTCAATAAGATGAATGCATCTCCAAAATTATGGTTACTTTAATGTATTATCCAGATTTCCCCCCTGTTTCTCTCCCCTTCTCCTTTTTCCATTCACATTTTTCTTCCTACAAAATGCACATAGGTCTGTTCTTCCTTGTACCCCGAGTCAGGCCTGGCTTTGAAATGCATTTCAATCTCTCAACACAGACTGCTTTCATTGCATTTAGAGCCCCACTAAGGCCCAGCTTTAAAAGCTACTGATTCTTTTTTTCTTTAGCCTTCCTCACAAAGGAAGGGTATTTTGTAAATTACCAGCTCGTTCAGATCAACAAAAGGTACTTTCATAGAAAGCCCCATTTGATTTTGCTCAAATTTGATTACTAGGATGGAGAAAAGGAAAGGAAGTCAAAAAGAAAAACCCCAGATGGCTTTTTCATTCATCTCAGTGAATGAGCTTTATCTGTGCCTTTTGAAACTGTAGCAGTGGAAAAGCATTTCTGTTGGCTTAAAAAACTTGACAAAAATTATTGGTTTGCCATTTCTCATGTAACAGCCATTGGGAACTGGATGAAAAGACTTTTTCATGGGATCGCCTGCTTGGATCAAAATAATGGAGATTAGGTATTTCATTATAAATTACAGTGGGAGATAGAGCAGGCTGTCATATTAATAGCAACCTGCTCATGGCCTTCAATGGTAGCTATTCTCCTAGACAAAGGACCAAGGGGGTTGTCTATTGAACTTGTACTTTAGGCCTGATCAATTTTCTATCATCAAGGCAAAAGGTGAGATGACTAACAAAGGAATTCACACATGAGTGACCTCATAAGCCTACAGATAAAACAGCTTAAAGAAGCAAAATACATCCTGAAATTATGGATGATAAACTACATAAAGAAGAAGACAGAGTATGAGAATGAGAGAGGAAAGAGCAATGGTCTGTAATTCTCCTCCCTCTTCTTGGCCAAATGGACATATTAAAAGCTACTTGTTTTCAGCTGCAGATAATTGCAACATTTGGTTTGCAGTGGTCTGCTATAAATCCTTCAGCCTACGTTTTTTTTCCCCCAGCACAGTTCCAGCCATTTCATTCGCTATTAACAACAGCATTGTGTTCAAGACAAAGCTTCTACCAAGAGTCACGCTTAAAAATAAAAATAAAAGGAATCACAACCAACACAGGCTTCCAGATAGTTCACAGTAAATGTGCATTTGTTATTTGCTCCAGGTTACCAGCTTCTTGCCTGATTTATATACTTCTTAGAATCTAAAGCAATTCAAAGTCCAAGCAGTACCTGCACAGACACAGAATCTTAATGAAGAACAGTGAAACAGCTGATTCAATCAAGATTCTTTCAGAAAATAGTGATGACAAATTGCTAATCCAAAGTGCCAGCAAAGGATGAGCGATTAATTTTCCTACAGCCACAAGGAATATTTTCAATTCCTCATCGAAGTTGTCCAAATCACTGTAGAAATTACCAAAATCCTTTTCCCTGTGATATTTCCATGGAATTTTTTTCAACTTTTCTATTAAAAAGTCTGGGGGATTTCTGCCTGATAATATCACTGTTCACTGGGGGTAGTAAAGAAATTATCTTCAAAAGACAAAAACCAGGGCTACCAAAAGTTACTATTACTTGGAAATGCAAATGCAGGGTAACATTTTGTGTACATTCTATAATGCTAATCAAGGGAAAAATATATGTGAGCAGGACATACTTTTACAATGCTATTTTTTTAAACCAAAGAGCAGTATAAGATCATTAATGTGAAATTACTTCCAACTGCCTAAAAGCCTGAGAAAACACCATAAATACCACCCACGACAGCAGTTGTCAAAATAGGGCTGCATTTTGAAAGGCACCCTCGACAGGTTTGAGACTTGACACAGTCTTAGTACATACTCATGTTAGCAATTTCTCACATCTACTGATGATGAGATAAGGAAGTTCGTTTATGTATGGACCAATAAAACAAAGATGTAGTATTATCTGAGGTATATACACAAATGACTCCACATTTGTATAAAATTGGATTTTCTATGTTCTTAAGGGAGCCCTGGATCCTTGGACTATCTTAACAATTCAGGGAGATCCCAAATTCAGGGTTATTAAAGAGGAATTAAACAACAGTGGTGGGAGTCAGTGTACAGGCAGGCTCTTCCCACTATTGGTGTGAACATGGACTGGTAAGAACTTTCTGGAGGGCAACTGGACAACATGCCTTTAAGTTTAAAAGTTTTCCTGGCTCTTGACCTAGTTATTTCACCTCTAGGAACCTTCCCAGTAGAAACTATCAGAAATGCAGATAAAGATTTTTTTTCCCCAAGAAGATACTTATCATACAGTGAGTCAGGTAGGATACTGGTTAAGATTACAAATTAGAGAGCCAGACTAGCTAGAGTAACAATTACAACTTGACCAACTTCCAATCGCAAGGTGAGACTTTGGTTGTTAACCTCTCTACACCTCAGTTTTCTTGCCTGCAAAATGGGGACGTCAAAAGTGTTATGAGAATTAAGTGAAGAGTAAATATATGTAAGGCATTAAAGCACTGACTAGCACATAGTAAGTACTGAATAATTATTAGATATTGCTATTAATATAAATCATCTAAACTTAGATAATTATTAACTGAATCATGATAAATACAACACAATTTAATATGTCCATTAAAGATCATGCCTTCAAATAATTCTTTTTTTTTTTTTTTTTTTTTTTTTTTGAGACGGAGTCTCGCTCTGTCGCCAGGGCTGGAGTGCAGTGGCGGGATCTCAGCTCACTGCAAGCTCCGCCTCCCGGGTTTACGCCATTCTCCTGCCTCAGCCTCCCGAGTAACTGGGACTACAGGCGCCTGCCACCTCGCCCTGCTAGTTTTTTGTATTTTTTAGTAGAGACGGGGTTTCACTGTGTTAGCCAGGATGGTCTTGATCTCCTGACCTCGTGATCCGCCGGTCTCGGCCTCCCAAATTGCTGGGATTACAGGCTTGAGCCACCACACCCGGCCCAAATAATTCTTAATGATGTAGAGAAACATTCATACTGGGTTAAAAAATCAGGACATAAAACCATATATTATGGTATCTCAAATATAGATATAATATCTATGTGTGTTTTTAAAATAGCAATAGTATTTCTTTTTTGGATAAAGTACTTTCAAATGGTTTTAATTTTCTTGTCATAGTTTTTAATCTTCATAAAACATTTTAAATTATTATTCTTATTATTTGAAGCAGAGTTTTGCTCTTGTTGCCCAGGCTGGAGTACAATGGGACGATCTTGGTTCACTGTAACCTCTGCCTCCTAGGTTCAAGTGATTCTCCTGCCTCAGCCTCCTAAGTAGCTGGGATTACAGGCATGCACCACTACACCCGGTTAATTTTGTCTTTTTAGTAGAGACGGGGTTTCTCCATGTTGGTCAGGCTGGTCTCGAACTCCCGAACTCAGATGATTTGCTCATCCCAGCCTCCCAAAGTGCTGGAATTACAGGCGTGAGCCACCACACCTGGCCTAAATTATTTTATAAACTCTTACTTTTATAACAGTTCATGAAGAAGGAGTTGCAGTAGGTGCAGCATTTCATAACACTGTATGCTGTTTGGTTTCCCTGTAACCTGGTCTACCTCTATTTGATAGCACTGTATGTGTAACATACAGTGTAGCAGAAAGTCAGAATCTATGCCAAAATTCACTCTGGTGCTCAGCACTAAGATCTGGAAATGAGCTGTACTTCCAGAACTGGGAAGTAAGCTTAAATTCTAAAATTTATAGAAGGAAAATCCAAATATATTGGATTCACAAAGTTTCCTGACCTAAGAAGCTATCAGTATTTGGGTTACCAAAGACATTTTTACAATGGAGAATCCAGAAAAATGACTCAGAAATGAACTTGGAAAGATATGTATATGCCAACATGTCCAGGTTAGAGAAATCAATGAAACCAAGAGTTAGCTTTCTGAAAAGATAAATGTAAAAATCAACTTATACAGGCTGTGTGCAACACCAACAGCTTCAGTCCAATCAATTAGGGGCAACAGACAAAAATGAACAAATCATAAGAAATCTCAGTAACAGGGTCCAAGTAGTGATCTAATCAATTGCAGGAGTGTCTAAATAGAGAGACTAGGTTGCATCTAATAAAGGGACTCTCTATATGAATTCTTTTTAAAGGGGGTAATAAGTAAGCACTTGTCCCTTTCTTTCTTCCTACCTACATGGGAGCTAGAACCTGGGGGCAGGAAGGGAGGTTGATGGGAGAGCAGACCCTATCCTCCCACCCTTCCTGGTTCCTCAGTCAAACCCAATCCAGGAGGCAGGGAAAGGAGAGGAGAGCCTAGAGTGTTTAATCAAACTGTGCTAGTCTTTAGTAACTAAGTGACTGGAAAGTTATGGAATCTTCCAAGGTATCATTAACAATCAGGAATGCAACAGGGCAAAGTTAAACGTGGAGAAAAGTGAACTCAATTAGGATTACTCAGTATAAGAATTACATGTGTATTATGTCTTTGTTGAAAGAAAACGTATCAAAGCTAGACCTTTCAAGAAACTTCAATTCATAAGTTCAAAATTCAAAACTTCAATTCATAAAAAGCCAAGGTCAAGAACATGAAAGTACCATATGATTCAGCAATTGTACTTCTGTGTATATGCCCAGAAGAACTGAAAGCAGAAATTCAAACAAAGATCTGTACATCAATGTTCGTAACAGCACTATTCACAATAGCTAAAATGTAGAAGCAACCCAAAAGTCCACCAATGGATGAATGGAATCGCAAAATTTGGTAGATACATAGAAGGGAATATTAGCATTAAAAAGTAAGGAAATTCTGACACACTCTACAACATGCATGAACCTTGGAGATACTATTCTAATAAAATAAGCCAGTTACAAAAGGACAACTATGGTATGAGTCCACTTGTACGAGGTATCTAGAGCAGTCAGATTCATAAAGACAAAAAGTAGAATGGTGGTTTCTGGGGACTTGGAGGAGGAGAGAATGAAGGGGTAGTGTTTTATAGGAACAGAGTTTCATTTAGGAAAGATGAAAAAGCTCTGCAGACACAACAATGTGAATGTACTTCATGCCACAAGCTGTATACTTAAAAATTGTTATAACGGTAAATTTTATGTTTTATATATTTTACCACAATTCCAAAAAGGAATATTAAAGTCTTGTTTCCTAAAGTCCTCAATTATTTATTTTATTATCATCTAGTATAACATAATTAAAGAAAAGGATAAAAAGGAGAGAAGAAAAAATGGGAGGGGAGGGAAAGGGAGAGGATGAAGAGAGAAATGAAAGGGAGAGGCAGCAAGGGAGGGAAAAAAGGAAGGGCTGCTATATGCAGTCACCTGTGCAATTTGTACACTTCACCCAGATACTGGAGGGGCAAATAGGGGTAAACTCCAGTCAGGAGTTATGCTGAATGAGTTGCATGCCCTGGGGCTGGACTTCAATAGGTGGGAGGAAGGGATGCCATTTTGTAATTCATCTATCCAGAGGGGACATCATTTATTAATTTGCAGAATGGCACCGTATGTGTCAACAGGCCTTGGAAGAGACACAGATTGGTACGTGAACAGATTTGGTGACTCACACCTGTAATCCCAGCACTGTGGGAGGCAGAGGCGGGTTTTCTTTTAAGAGAAGAATAAAAACTCGAAAATATCAGAATACAAAGTCTGTACTAGGCATAAGTGTTTTTAACAGTTTTGTTGCACTTGTATGTGTGTGTGCATGCATATTGGTCATGATCTAAAATGCATTTCTGAGTGAAGGTAACAACCAGAAACAGCTTGAGGCATTTGCCTTCTCTAAGTTCAGAGATTACATCAGAAGGGCTTCAGAGCTTTGCCATGGCATAATAAACATAATATACAAGTAAAGTATTATAGTAGTTTAAACTAATAAAGTTTATAGAGAAAAGCAATGAAGCAAGATACTCCTTTGTAGGGAGTGGGGAGTGGGATATTCCATTTTTATTTCCAAATTAAAATACGTAATTAGATTTTCAATAAGTTATTTTGTCATATTAAAAACTGCAGGCCGGGCATGGTGGCTTATGCCTGTAATCCCAGCACTTTGGGAGGCTGAGGCAGGCAGATCACCTGAGGTCAGGAGTTCAAGACCAACCTGGCCAACATGGTGAAACCCAGTCTATACTAAAAAAATACAAAAAATTAGCTGGATATCGTGGCAGGCTCCTGTAATCCCAGCTACTTGGAGGCTGAGGCAGGAGAATCACTTGAACCTGGGAGGCAGAGGTTGCAGTGAGCCAAGATTGAGCAATTGCACTCCAGCCTGGGCTACAAAGTGAACTCCGTCTCAAAAAAATAACAATAAATAAATAAATAAATAATAGCATTAATAAAATATGTTCAGAAAAAGATAAATAGCTACTGGTGTTGAGGCAGGAGAAACAAAGGACAGAATCACACTTTTGACAGGTGATCCAGGTTCTAGGAAACAGCTGTGAGCTTCAAAGCCAGACTGACTTCAATTATGATTTCCTATTTTGTCCCTAAAGATGATGTCACCTTGGACAACTTTCCTAACCTCACATAGTCTTAACTTTTCCTCTGAAAAATAGGGATATTCTATTTCACTTTCTGTGTGGTAAGATAGGTGAGGTAACATTGCATAAAGTGCTTAACATATTATTTGTAGCATAGTAAGTGTGCTATAATATTTGTATTAGTATGATAATTAAACATAATATCTAGCCCACATCTGCCATACTGTAGACACTCAGGAACAGTAGTTATGAATGTAGCTGTGCAGTTTATTGCAATTTTTTTTTTTTTTTGAGATGGAGTCTGGTTCTGTCGCCCAGGCTGGAGTGCAGTGGCGCAATCTCAGCTCACTGCAAGCTCCACCTCCCGGGTTCACGCCATTCTCCTGCCTCTGCCTCCCAAGTAGCTGGGACTACAGGTGCCCGCCACTACGCCCGGCTAATTTTTTTGTATTTTTAGTCGGGGCGGTGTTTCACTGTGTTAGCCAGGATGGTCTTGATCTCCTGATCTCATGATCCACCCACCTCGGCCTCCCAAAGTGCTGGGATTACAGGCGTGAGCCACCACACCTGGCCTGCAATTTTTAATATGACAAAATAACTTATTGAAAATCTAATTACTTATTTAATTTGAAAATAAAAATGGAATATCCCACTCCCCACTCCCTACAAAGGAGTATCTTGCTTCACTGCTTTTCTCTACAAGATTTATTAGTTTAAACTACTATATATACTTTACTTGTATATTATGTTTATTATTTGGCATCTGTCTCCTTTACCAGAATAGAAGCTGTGTAAAGGTAGAAATAATAGTAATAAACTAATTATCAGCTAAGCCCTTATGACCTTCAAATCTGAACCTGCGTTAGCCTGAGAGGAAGTTAATATTCTTTTCTGGTGAAAAAGAGAAAAGCTTTCTGGGACTGGCCACCCCCAAGTGAACCCTGAGTAGACCTTTGGTTTTGAAGTCCTAGGCCCGTAGATTTTTTGTTTCAGGTGGGAGAACACAAAGGCTACAGAGTTCCATCACTGAGGAGGAGAAGTAGCCTCATTCTCCTAAGGTCAGATTCACAAATATTGTTTCATAGTTTATCTACATGTCTGTCAATAACTGTGAAGGGCCTGCTTGTGAGATAACAAGTAAGACTGCCAGAGTGTCATGGATGGATGTTATTTCACAAATGTTTACTAAGGATAATAACACAGAACAATAAGCAAGATCGCAGATGCTTTGCAGTCTGTTCATGCTTCAATTCGTAGGCAAATTTATTTCATGTTGCATATCTTGAACACATTTAAATATTGACTGAGATGTTATACAAATGTAAAGCTTTGCTATTGGTACTCCATTAATAACAAATAGAAGTAACTTGAACATGAGATAACATTTGTTTTTATCTGTTTTTAAAAGGATCTTACCAAGGAAATAATGTAAATAAAACTGATATGGATGTGTTTAATCTATGAGATAATAAAAATTTTAACCATTTTAGAAACAAATTACAAACACTTGTTATGCTAATTAAACCCATTTAATCAACCATTAAAGAAAATCCTATGGGGTTTCTACTTGACAGTATTCCTTAATCTAGTCTGATATGCTCTATGAACTTCAAAGGAATACAACTTATTTTCTTGAAATTATTATATAACTCAAACCTTTTAAATCAATTATACAATCAGTCTGAATTAGCAAATTTCAACTGTCCTAATCAAAATTTAAAACACTTTTATTTTTTAATTTTATTTATTTATTTATTTATTTTTTATTATTATACTTTAAGTTCTAGGGTACATGTGCATAACGTGCAGGCTTGTTACATATGTATACTTCTGACATGTTGGTGTGCTGCACCCATCAACTTCTCAGCACCCATCAACTCATCACTTACATCAGGTATAACTCCCAATGCAATCCCTCTCCCCTCCCCCCTGCCCATAATAGGCCCCGGAGTGTGATGTTCCCCTTCCCGAGTCAAAGTGATCTCATTGTTCAGTTCCCACCTATGACTGAGAACATGTGGTGTTTGGTTTTCTGTTCTTGCGATAGTTTGCTGAGAATGATGGTTTCCAGCTGCATCCATGTCCCTACAAAGGACACAAACTCATCCTTTTTTATGGTTGCATAGTATTCCATGGTGTATATGTGCCACATTTTCTTAATCCAGTCTGTCATTGATGGACATTTGGGTTGATTCCAAGTCTTTGCTATTGTGAATAGTACCACAATAAACATACGTGTGCATGTGTCTTTATAGCAGCATGATTTATAAACCTTTGGGTATATACCCAGTAATGGGATGGCTGGGTCATATGGTACTTCTAGTTCTAGATCCTTGAGGAATTGCCATACTGTTTTCCATAATGGTTGAACTAGTTTACAATCCCACCAACAGTGTAAAAGTGTTCCTATTTCTCTACATCCTCTCCAGCACCTGTTGTTTCCTGACTTTTTAACGATTGCCATTCTAACTAGTGTGAGATGGTATCTCACTGTGGTTTTGATTTGCATTTCTCTGATGGTGAGTGATGATGAGCATTTTTTCATGTGTCTGTTGGCTGTATGCATGTCTTCTTTTGAGAAATGTCTGTTCATATCCTTTGCCCACTTTTTGATGGGGTTATTTGTTTTTTCTTGTAAATTTGTTAAAACACTTTTATTAGTGGTACTAATCAAGGCAGAGTTATTTAAGTAATGAAACAACGTTGATATTAGAGCCAAATCAAACTGATTTGGAAACACAGATAGCTATATATTATAGCTGCATATGACCTACGTGCATAGAAGCCTAGGTAAAAATTGTTAACAAGAATCACGACTGATCTTATCAGTTAAAACAACTATTTTATTATCACTTTAAAACAGTGACATAATTATTGATCCCTCCCTTACCCTCAGACTTTAGATCCAATTCATCAATAGCCCTGTTGATTTTACCTCCCAAATACATATTCTGTCTACTTCTCTTGTATAATTCTGGGGCCCTTGTCCATACATTATTATTTATCTCTGAACTGGTGCAATGGCTAATAACTGACTTATCTCATTACCCTTCTCCCTCTAGCAATGTTCTCCTTCGTCTCCAGTCTTCTTAATGCCATGAGAGTAATCCTTTTAAGAGTAACATCAACAAGATAGTGGAGTAGGACCCTTGACTCTTCTATTCCCCATAAGCATGCTGATTCAGCAACAATTCACATATTCCATTTTTTAGAAATTAGAAACTAATTGAAAGACTCTGTACCATGCAAGAATGCAAAACTAGACTCAGCAACACCAGTAGGTAGATTTGGAACATCCTCTTGCTGGAGATCCTGCATCCAGTGCAGTGCCATATAATCAAGAAGGGTTCCCCTGTCTCCCCAGTTTACCTAGGAGAGAAAAAAGATTGGTTTGCTTTTCCTGTGATGCTCTAACTTTTCTAGGGGACTCCCTAGATGACCATCTACTATGTTGCCAGTCTTAGAGTTCTCACAAGTCTGACATAGTCTTGTGGCCTGGGAGAGAATGAAGATGGCAGCTTGGGTTGATGGATACCACTGATCTCCCCATCAACTCAGCACTGAGTGAGCAGATTAAAAATCTCAGCTCTCAGCTTTCTCCTGGGAAGGGAAGTATTAATCCATGTGGTCAGTGCTCCAGCTTCTCTGGGGCTTGTTAAAGAGCTACCATTTGTCTCTCCAACCTTAAAGCTCTGATGGATTCAGCACAGTGTAGCTGCCGAGAGGATACTGAAGATGTCAGATAGGGCTGATAGACACCATAGTTCCCTGCATCCAGCCCAGTACAGAGTGAGTGAACAAAATCCACAACTGTCTACTTCTCTCTGGGCGGGGAAAGCATTAGTAGAAGCCATGAGAATCTCTGACCAGGATGACTGATAGTGGTCTTTTCCTGTACAAGACCAGTCCATAAAGATTGGGAGAAGTACTTGCCTTATCTAATGGGCAGGCCTCAAGCCAGAGAGTCAAGAAAAATAAAAAATCAGGTAAAGAAAGATGTTCCAAACAAGGAAACAAAATCTTCAGAAACCAACTCAAATGAAACAGAGTTATATGATTTTCCTAACAGATTTAAAAATAACTCTCATAAAGACACTCCCTGATATCAAGAGAACCATGCATGAACAAAGTCAAAATTTCAACAAAGAGATAGGAAATATTAAAAAGTACCAAACAGAAATCATAGAGCTAAGGAACACAATAACTGAACTGAAAAATTCCCTAGAGGAGCTCAATAGCAAACTAAATCATGAAGAAGGAAGAATCAACAAAATTAAAGCCAAGTCTCTGGAAATAATTTAGTGAGATGGGCAAAAAGAAAAATGAATGAAAAAGAGTGTAATGGACTGAATATTCCAAAATTTATAACTTGAAATTCTAATCTGCAATGTGATAGTATTAAGAGTTGGGATTTTGGAAGGTAATTAGGTTATGAGGGTGAAGCCCTCATAAGTGAGATTAATATCCTTATAAAAGGGATGCCAGGAACTCTTTTGTGCTCCTTCTACCACATGAAGACATGATAAGAGGAAGGTCACCTATGAACCAGCAGATCCCAGACAAACACCAAACTTCCTAGTGCTTTTATCTTGGATTTCTTAGCCTCCATAACTGTGAGAAATAAATGTCTGCTGTTTAATCAACACAATCTATGGCATTTTTGTTATGGAAGGAAAAACAGATTGGGACAAAAAGGGAAGAAAATTTAAGGGAATTATATGACAATGCCAAGCATGCCAATATTTGCATTATGAGAGTGTCAGAAGGAAGAGAGAGAAAGGTTCAGAAACATTATTTGAAGAAAAGCGGCTGGAAACTTCCCAAATCGGGGGATGGAAATAGAAATCCAGTTCTAAAAGAAACAAGAACAGCAAATAAGATGAACTCAAGAAATTGAAATGTAGATACATTATAATCAAATTATCAAAAGTCAAAGACAAAGAGAATATTTTGAAAGCATCAAGAGAAAAGTAACTAGTCACATACAAAAAAAAAAAAAAAACCCTTATAAGACTATTAGTGTATTTTATTAGCAGGAACCTTGCAGTAAGAAGGGAGAGGGATACTCAAAGCACTGAAAGAAAAGAACTGCCAACCAAGAATACTATACCTGGCAAAACTCTTCTTCAGAAATAAAGAGAGAGAAAGACTTTCCCAGGCAAACAAAAGCTGAAGGAGTATACCACCACTTGATCTGCATTACAAGAAATGTTAAAGGAAGTTCCTCAAGTTCAAACAAAAGGCCACTACATAGCAACATGATAGCACAAGACAGTATAAAATTTGGTAAAGGTAAATACACAGATAGGTACAGAATACTATATTACTGTAGTGGTGATAGGTCAATAAATTTCAATTCTAGTATAAAAGTTAAAAGACAAAAATATTTAAAATAACTATAACTAAAAACATGTTAAAATATATACAATATAAATAGATGTAAATTGTGACAACAATAACATAAAGTGTGGGGAAAGAGTTAAAGTGTAGCATTTATATATATGATTTAACTTATCAGCTTAAAATAGATGGTTATTACTATATTTTATATAAGCCCCAAGATAACTACAAAACCTATAGAAGTTACAAAAAAGAGAAAGGAATCAAAGCATATTAATACAACAAAAAATCACTAGAACACAAAGAAAGACAGCAAGAGAGTAAAAATAAACAAAAAGAGCTAAAAGATGAACAGAAATCTACTAACTAAGTGCCAGTAGTAATACCTTTCCAATGAATAACTACTATAAATGTAAATGGAGTAAGCATTCCAACCAAAAGATATAGATTGGTTGAATGGATAAAAAACAAGACCCAACTATATGGTCTCTATCAAAATCTCACTTTAGATTGAAGGACATACATGGCCTGAAATTGGAGGAATGGGGGAAAAAAATTCCATGCAAATGGTAACCAAATAGAACAGAGTGGTTATACTTACATCAGACAAAATAAATATTAAGTCAAAACTGCCACAAGAGACAAAGAAGAATATTTCACAATGACAAAAGGGTGAATATACAAAGAAGTTTTAACAATTATAAATATATATGAACCCAACATCACAGCACCGAAATATGCAAAGCAAACACTAACGGAACTGAAGGAAGAAGTAGACAACAATACAATAACAGTAGGAGACTTCAATATCCCACTTTCAATAATGGACAGAACATTTGGACAGAAGATTAATAAGGCGACAGAAGACTTGAATAACAATACAGACCAAACAGATTTTACATAAATACACTGCACATTCTACCTGATAGCAGCAGAATACACATTCTCAGGTGCACATACATCTTTCTCCAGGATGGATCATAGGTTAGGTCACAAAGCAACTCTTAACAAATTTTAAAAGGTTGAACCTGAATCATATCAAGTGTCTTTTCTTACCACAGTGAAATAAAATTAGAAATCAACAGCAAACTGAAAACTAGAAAATGTATAAATATGAGGAAATTAAACAACACATTCTTGAGCAATCAGTGGTCAAAATAGAAATCAGAAAAGAAATAGGAAAATACCTCAAGAAAAATGAAAATAAAAATACAACCTATCAAAACTTATGAGACGCAGAAAAAGCAACACTAACAGGGAAGTTCATAGCAATAAATGTTTACAGTAAAAAAGAAGAAAGATCTCAAATAAACACTCTAACTTTACACATCAAGGTACTGGAAAACAAACTAAGCCCAAAATTCACAGAAAGAAGGAAATAAAGATTAGAAAAGAAATAAATGAAATAGAAAATACAGAAAAAAAATAAACAGAAGTAAAATTTGTTATTTTTGTTTTGTTTGTTTGTTTGTTTTTGAGACGGAGTCTCGCTCTGCCACCCAGGCTGGAGTGCAATGGCACAATCTCGGCTCACTGCAACCCCCACCTCCTAGGTTCAAGTGATTCTCCTGCCTTAGCCTCCCAAGTAGCTGGGATTACAGGCGGCTGCCACTAAACCCAGCTAATTTTTTGTTTTGTTTTGTTTTGTATTTTTAGTAGAGACGGGGTTTCACCATATTGGCCAGGCTGGTCTTGAACTCCTGACCTTGTGATCCTCCCACCTCAGCCTCCCAAAAGTGCTGGGATTATAGGCGTGAGCCACTGTGCCTGGACAAATTTGTTCTTTTTAAAGATAAACAAAATTGATAAACTCTTAGCTATATTAACTAAGAAAAAAGAGGAAAGACTCAAATACATAAAATCAAAAAATGAAAGAAGAGACTTAAAACTGATGCCACAGAAATATAAAGAATTATAAAAAACTACTACAAATAATTGTACACCAACAAATTCGATAATCTAGAAGAAATGAATAAATTAGAGAAGCATACAACCTACCAAGACTAAATCATGAAGATATATAAAGTCTGAGCATTATGACTTTAGTATGAAGGTAATTAAAAGCCTCTCAAAAATAAAAGCCCAGTATCAGATGGCTTACTAATAAATTTTACATTTAAACAAGCATTAACACCAACCCTTCTCAAAGTCTGCCAAAAATTAAAGAGGAGGGAACACTTCCAAATTCAATTTTTAAGAAAAGTATTGCCTTAATACCAAAGGCAGACAAAGACTTTACTAGAAAACTACAGATCAATATCCCTGATAAACATAAATGCAAAATGTCAACAAAATACTAGCAAAATGAATTCAACAGCATATTAAAAGAATCAGGCACCATGACCAAATAGGATCAATCACTTGGATGCAATGTAGTTCACCATATGAAAATCAATTAATGTGATACCACATTACCAGAATGAAGACTAAAAATCACATGATTGTCTCAATACATGCAGAAAAAGTGTTTGACAAAATTTAATATCCTTTCATGATAAAAACTCCCAACCAACTAGGGATAGAAGGAAATTCGCTCAACATTATAAAGGCCATACATGAAAAGCCCACAACTAACATCACATTCAACAGTAAAAAATAAAAATTAAAATTAAAAAACTGAAAGCTTTTCCTCTAAGTTCAGAAACAAGCAAGGATGCCCACTCTTGCTGCTTCAATTCAACATATACTAGAAATTTAGTCAGAGCATTTTGACAAGAAAAAGAAATAAGCACCTAAATAGAAAAGGAAAGTTGTCTCTGTTTGCAGATGACATAATTTTTCTATATATAAGATGAGAGAGAGAGAAGGCGAGAGTGTGAGAGAGAGATGTTCTTTGATATGGTTTGGATATGTGTCCCATCCAAATCTCATGTTGAAATGTAATCCCCAAATGTTGAAGATGGGGCCTGGTGAGAGGTGTCTGGCCCATGGGGGCAAATCTCTGATGGCTTGGTGCTGTCATCATGAGAGTGAGTTCTTATAAGATCTGACTGTTTACCTGCTTCTTTGTCTTGCTCCAGCTCCTGTCATGTGACATGCCTGTTCCTGCTTCACCTGCTGCCATGCATAAAAGCTCCCCAAGCCCTCCCCAGAAGCCAAGCAGATGCCGGTGCTATGCTTTCTGTACAGCCCGCAGAACCAGGAGTCAGTTAAGCCTCTTTTCTTTATAAATTTCCCAGTCTCAGGTATTCCTTTATAGCAACACAAGAATGGCCTAACACATTTCTCAACTTATGATGGGATTATGTCCCAATAAGCCCATGTTACACTGAAAATACCATAAGTTGACAGTTTATTTTTAACTTATAGTATTTTCCACTTATGAGAGACTTACCCAGATGTAACCCCCTTATAAGTTAAGGAGAGAACTGAACAAATCTTATTTTCATACCATCATAAAATTGAAAAATCATTCATTGGAACCATTGTAAGTCAGGGACCATCTGTGTGTGTGCGTATGTGTGTCTATGTATACACACAGTGATATCACTTTATACACACTATACAATGGAATATTATTCAACTTTGAAAAAAGAAAATCCTGCTGTCATTTGTGACAACATGGATGAGCCTGTAGGATATTATGTTAAGTGGCTCATGCCTGTAATCCCAGCACTTGGGGAGGCTGAGGTGGGTGGATCACAAGGTCAAGAGATCGAGACTATCCCGGCCAATGTGGTGAAACACCGTCTCTACTGAAAATACAAAAATTGCCAGATGTGGTAGCAGGCACCTGTAATCCCAGCTACTTGGGAGGCTGAGGCAAGAGAATCGCTTGAACCTGGGAGGCGGAGGTAGCAGTGAGCCAAGATCATGCCACTGCACTCCAGCCTGACGACAGAGCAAGACTCGAAAGAAAGAAAGAAAGAAAGAAAGAGAGAAAGAGTGAGAGGGAGGGAGGGAGGGAGGAAAGAGAGAAAAGAGAGAGAAAGAAAGAGAGAAAGAAAGAAAGAGAGAGAGAAAGAAAGAGAGAGAGAAAGAAAAGAAAGAAAGAAAGAAAGAAAGAAAGAAAGAAAGAAAGAAAGAAAGAAAGAAAAAGAAAGAGAGGGCCGGGCGCGGTGGCTCAAGCCTGTAATCCCAGCACTTTGGGAGGCCGAGACGGGCGGATCACGAGGTCAGGAGATCGAGACCATCCTGGCTAACATGGTGAAACCCCGTCTCTACTAAAAAATACAAAAAACTAGCCGGGCGACATGGCGGGCGCCTGTGGTCCCAGCTGCTTGGGAGGCTGAGGCAGGAGAATGGCGTAACCCAGGAGGCGGAGCTTGCAGTGAGCTGAGACCCGCCACTGCACTCCAGCCTGGCGGCAGAGCGAGACTCCGTCTCAAAAAAAAAAAAAAAAAAAAAAAAAAAAAAGAAAGAAAGAGAGAAGAGTGAGAGGGAGGAGGGAGGGAGGAAAGAGAGAAAGAAAGAGAGAGAAAAAGAAGAGAGAGAGAAAGAAAGAAGAGAGAGAGAAAGAAGAGAGAGAGAAGAAAGAAAGAAAGAAAGAAAGAAAGAAAGAAAGAAAGAAAGAAGAAAGAAAGAAAGAAAGAAAGAAGAAGAAGAAGAAAGGAAGGAAGGAAAGAAGAAAGAAAGAAAGGAAAGAAGGAAGGGAGAGAGAGAGAGAAAGAAAAGAAAGAAAGAGAGAGAGAGGAAGGAAGGAGGAAGGAAGGAAGGAAGGGAGAGAGAGAAAGAAAGAAAAGAAAGAAAAGGAGAGAAAGAGTGAAGCTCTACAATGTGTGGCAAGCTGGATGAACCTTGAGAACATTATGCTAAAGTGGAATAATGAAGTCATAGAAAGAGAAATACTGTAGGTCTGTTATATAAGGTATCAAAAATAGTCAATTCATAGAATCAGAGAGTGAAATAGTGGTTTGCAGAGGTTGTGGGGATGGAGAAATGGGGAGTTACTCATCTAACAACCTAAAGTTTCAGTCCAGCTAGATAAATACATTCTGTTGTACAATATTGTACCTCTAAGTAACAAAAATGTGTTCTACATTTACAGATTTGTTCAGAGGGTAGATCTCATGCTAAGTGTTTTTACCACAATTAATTTTTAAAAACATTCTTAAAAGCAAAAATAAAGTTACACTCCTAAAACTCCATGGCTTAAGTCCTTTCCAAGGTTTCCTACTGCATTTAGGATAAAATCCAAACTTCTTCCCAGGACTTTGATTTCCTGCATGATTTAGCATTCTGTTCACTGCTACGCCCCCAGGACTTAGTACAGGACTGGGCATTCCACAGGAGTTCAGTAAATACATGTTGAAAGAATGTATATAACAAAATTATAATTCCCTTGATTTCAAAGCTGGTTTGTGAAAATTCTGTCTGAATGTCTATACTACAAAATGAAATTGAGAAATTCAAATATTATTTTAAGTATTTCAACCAAAATTATTGTTTCCAACAGCCAATAATGGCTAGTAAAAATGAGACACACCTCAGACAGAAAGCCTTTTATCAATCCCTCCCAGTCGGATGTGAAAAGAAAGGCATGTCCTTCCTTGGGCCTACCACTTACAGTAGGAGAGCCCATTTAAAGAGATGGTAAGTCAATACCCCTGCTCAGATGGAGACACAGATAAGATAGTACAGCCCTCGAGATAGACAATGACAATAATGGTGATGATGAGAACAGCAGTATTTGTCAAGCACTTGCTATGGGCCTGGCACTGTTCTAAGTGATCTGAATACATTAACTGCTCTACTCTTTACAACAACCTTACTGCTATCCCTATTTTACAGATGAGAAATTCCAATGCTTTAGGTAAAAGCAAAGCAATTTACAAGAGGTCACACAATTAAGAAGTGTGAGAACTGAAATTTAATCCCAGGCCTTTTCATCCTAGATGCCCACATTTATTTCCAAGTATAGAAAAAATGTTAAGACATCTCAGGAAGAAAGTGTTTCTTTTATGGTATTAAACATCAAATAAGGAAATAGTAACCATCAGGCCTTTGCAACCATGGGGAACATTCTCACTTCTTCTCATTAGGAAATCCATATCCATTTGACCTTCAATAATAATGTTATTTTTTTACAAGATAAACAAGAATAAGACTCCTAATTTGTCTCAGAAGGACAGAAAACACAGAAACAGACCAAAATAAAGCATCACAAAGTCAGAACAAAGAGTATGCTGGTAAGAGAGAGGGAAAGAGGGAGAGAAAGGTGAGAGAGAAGCACAGACTTGCCCTACCATGGGATTCAATAAACAGAGCAGGCAGTTAGCATTTTGCAAAATCTTCTCAGAGAAAATTGTAACGCTATTGATAAAAATTTTGTATCCAGAGGAATTTGGGATAAATAGGAATAGGAATTTGGTATTTGTTTCAGGTAATAGTATTATTACAGCTGTATGAACACTATTACCTGAAACAAATACCAAATTACCACAAATTTTGGTGGCTTAAAATAACAGAAACTTAGGCTGGGCATGGTGGCTCATGCCTGTAATTCTAGTGTCTTGGGAGGCCAAGAAAGGAGGATTACTTGAGGCCACGAGTTTGAGACCAGCCTGGGCAACATAGTGAGACCTCCATTTCTACTAAAAAAAATTAAAAACACAGAAATTTATTCCCTACACTTTTGGAGGCCAAAAGTCTGAAATCAGTATCATTAGATGAAAAACAAGGTATTGGAGTGACTGCATGTCCTCCAGAGATTGTAGAGAAGAATCCATTCCTTGTCTCTTTCAGCTTCTTGTGGCTGCCCGCATTCCTTGACTTGTAGCTGCGTCACTCCAGTTCTCAAGGCCCATCTTGAAATCTCTCTGCTCTGTTTCATATTGCCTCCTTCTCTGTATGTGTAAAAGCTCTCACTGTGCCCCTCTTAGAAAGATACATATGATGACATTCTAGGTCCCACTGAGATAATCCAGGATAACCTCCACATCTCAAGATTCTTAATTACATCTTCAGAGATGTTTTTCCCAAATAAAGTGACATTTACAGGTTCCAAAAATTAGGGCCTAATATCTTTGGAGAGTCATATTTCAGCCTGCTATAAATATTAAGTGCTCTGATGAAAGGAAGTAACTAATCCCAGCAGACTCCTAAGACAAGAATGCTGTAGACCTCACAGAAGACCAGTGGAATTTAGCACAAGAAAGGGATTTCTCTTGGACCAGAAGAACAATCACATTTGTCCACATGTATGTCTAAATGTTTTTCCTAATGCTTTTTAATTAGGAGATAATTGGAAATGAAAGATAGCATAATTACTGTAGTTTAATGTGTACAAGTTTTGCTTAACTTAATTCTATTGTGAACTTTGTCTAATTTCATTCCATAACATGGGCTCAGTCAATCTTGAATAATTCCCTACTGTCTTCATAGAATTCTAAATTAAAGTGCCAATCCAAATACATTTATGCAGAAGAAGAAAGGATGGGCTTCTCTTTTCCACTCTAGTATATAAGAATCCCAGGGAAATGTTCTAATGGACAGGCCCATGTAAGCAGGAGAAACAGCATGACCTGACGGGGGAAAAGAATCCTCAAAGCAAGGAAGTGGACATGTCCATTACCAAAAGAAGGGAAGAGGGTTTACTGGGCAGATAAAAACCACAGAAGTCCATTGCACTCTCCGCCAGTTCTCACCTACCTAATACAATTAACCCACATGCACACAATACATATAAGCAGAGAAAAAGCTCTCCTTGCCTGAGGGAAACAACCCAAAGCTGTATCAGATTTCTGCATCTAGCCAGAAGTTCCTGATTCTCTTACTTCCCTTCGTTTTATCCAGGTATTTTATCCAGGTTTTATACAGGATTTTTCTTGCTCCTGTGCCCTTTAGCCAAGTATCTAGACTAGTAGTTAAAGGTATGGTTCCAATCAAATTGACTGGGCTCAAATCATGGCTCCACCTCTTAATAATGTGTGGTTTGGGACAAGTTATCCAACCTTGCTGGGTCTCAGTCTCCTAATGTGTGAAATGGGGATACTGACAGTATCTACTTCAATGAGTTGTTTTAAGCATCTAATAAGATAAAATATATGAAATGCACCAAGTAAGCATTCAATGAGTTCATTGCTGTGCTTATCACCACTGTTTTAGATGCTAGAGATACATCAGCAGACAAACCAAACAAAGCTTCTGTGCTTATGGAGATTAATTTTAGCAGAAGAAATAGAAAATAGGCAATTTTTAAACATGAGGACCACTTAATAATTTCTGACTTCAGCTAATCAAGCTTAAAATGAAGCTTTTCTCTTCTTTCCTTTTTAAAAAACTTTTAAAAGTTTATTTTAAAATTCATATACAAGTAAATGCAGCACAGTTTTTGGAGAACGGTTCCATCAATTTTGACAATGCATGCAGTTGTATAACCATCACAATCAAGACACAGAGCAGTTCCATTCCTGCTCTCCACCCCAATTCTCTTGTTTCCTCCTTTCACTAACTCACTATACCTTAACCCCTGACAACGAGTGGTCTGTTTTCTGTCGCTATTGTTTTGTCTTTTCCAGAAGAATGTCATGTAAGTGGAATTACGTAGTCTTTTGAGTCTGGCTCCTTTAATGTATTATAATGCATTTGCCATTCATCCATGTTACTGCATATATCAATAATTCCTTTTTATTGGCTGAGTAGTATTCCTTGGTGTGAATGTATGATGGTTTGTTCATCCATTTACCAATTGAAGAACATTCGGGTTGTTTCCAGCTTTTGAAAATCATAAATAAAGCTATTAGAAACATTCATGTATATGTTTTTGTACGAACATAAGTGTTCACTTCTGTTGGGTAGACACCTTGAGTGGGATTGCTGGGTCATATGGTAAGTGTATGGTTAACTTCATGAGAAACTGCCACACTGTTTTCCAGAGTGGTTGTACCATTTTTCATCCCCTCCATAAAGGTATGAGGGTTCTAGTTGCTCTGTATCCTTGCCAGCACTTGGTATTGTTGTTATTTTTCATGTATTTATATTTGTTTTTTAGCATTCTAATAGTATGTGATATCTCATTGTGGGTTTGTTTGTTTTGTTTTTTGCAGCTCCAGGAGAGTGTGTTTCCCTGGGTTTTTTA
This sequence comes from Trachypithecus francoisi, assembly GCF_009764315.1. Taxonomy (NCBI): domain Eukaryota; kingdom Metazoa; phylum Chordata; class Mammalia; order Primates; family Cercopithecidae; genus Trachypithecus; species Trachypithecus francoisi. The sequence goes on along the minus strand of NW_022681453.1, from coordinate 128,290,288 downwards.
GTTTATTTATTTATTTATTTATTTATTTCGTAGATTTTTGGGGAACAGGTGGTGTTTTGTTACATGGGTAGGTTCTTTAGTGGTTATTTCTGAGTTTCTGGTGCACCCATCACCCAAGCAGTGTACACTGTACCCAATGTGTAGTCTTTTATTCCTCACCCCCCTCCCACTTGTCCCTCCAAGTTCTCAAAGTCCATTATATCATTCTTATGCCTTTGTGTCCTCATAGCTTAGCTCCCACTTATAAGTGAGACCATACGACGTTTGGTTTTTCAGTCCTGAGTTACTTCACTTAGAATAATGGTTACCAAATCCATCCAGGTTGCTGCAAACGCCACTATTTCATTCCTTTTTATGGTTGAATAGTAAAATATATGTGTACCACATTTTCTTTATCTACTTCCTGATTGATGGGCATTTGGGCTTGTTCCATATTTTTGCAATTGCAAGTTATGCTGCTATAAATATGCATGTGTAAGTGTCTTTTTTGTACAATGACTTCTTTTCCTCTGGGTAGATACCCAGTAGTGAGATTGTTGGATCAAATGGTAGATCTACTTTCAGTTCTTTAATGAATCTCCACACTGTTTTCCATAGTGGTTGTATTTACATTCCCACCAGCAGTGTAGAAGTGTACCCTTTTCACCACATCCACATCAACATCTATTTTTTTTTTTTATGTTTTGATTATGGTCATATTTGCAGGAGTAAGGTGGTATCACATTGTGGTTTTGATTCTGCATGATACTATAATGGTGGATCATGTCATTAAACATTTGTTAAAACCCAATAATGGTGGATCATGTCATTATACATTTGTCAAAACCCATGTTATATACAACACCAAGAGAAACCCTAATATAAACCCCCACTATCAACATCCCACGCTAAAGTGGTACATTTGTTACAGTCAATGAACCTACATTGACACATCAATATCACTCTGTCTGTAGTTCACATGAGAGTTTCACTTGGCATTGTATATAATATGGTTTTGACAACATACAATGACATGATCCAGCATTATACTATCATACAGAAGGGTTTCACTGCCCTAAATCCTTTGTGCTCCACCCATTTATTCCTCCCTCCCTTCTATCCCCTGGCAATCACTTTGTGCTTTCTCCATAGTTTTGCCTTTTTCAGAATGTCATATAGTTGGAATTACACAATATGTATCCTTCTCAGATTAGTTCTTTTCACATAGTAATATGTATTTAAGGTTCCTCTTGTCTTTTCATGGCCTGACAGCTCATTTCTTTTTAGTGCTGAATAATATTCCGTAGTATGGATATACCACAGTTTATTTATCCATTCACCTACTAAAGGACATATTAGCTGCTTCCAAGTTTTGACAATTAAATAAAGATTCTATAGCGATATTTGTGCAAGTTTGTGTCTGGATATAAGTTTTCAACTAATCTGGGTAAAGACCAAGGAGCACAATTGCTAGGATCATATGGTAAGAATATGTTTACTTTTGTAAAAAACTGCAAATCTGTCTTCCAAAATACCTGTACCATTTTGTATTCCCATCATGGATGAATGAAAGTTTTTATTGCTTCACATCCTCACCAGTATCTGATTTTGGCCACTCTAAGCTGTCTGTAGTGATATCTTGTTGTAATTTGCATTTCTCTAATGGTATATAATGTTGAACATCTTTTCATGTGCCTAAGTGCAGGAATAGAAAACCAAATACCACAATTCTTACTTATAAGTGGGAGCTAAGCTGTGGGTACACAGTAACATATAGAGTGGCATAATGGACACTGGAGACATAGAAGGGGGATAGTGGAAGTGGGTTAAGAAATGAAAAATTATCTATTAGGTACAATGTACACTATTCAGTTGACAGGAACACTAAAAGCTCAGACTTCACCACTATAAAATTCATGCATATAACCCAAAATCTCTTGCACTCCTAAAGCTACTGAATAAATAAATAAATAAATAAATAAATATTTTTAAAAACAGTCTGTACATATTCTCTGGTGAGGTGTCTGTTGAGTTCTTTTGCTGATTTTTAATCAGATTGTTCATTTTCTTGTTGTTGAATTTGAAGGTATTTTTGTATATTTTGGATAGCAGTCCTTTATCAAATATGTTTTTTGCAAATATCTTCTCCAAGTTTTCAGCTTATCTTCTCATTCTCTTGATGGTGTCTTTCACAGAGCAGAAATTGTAAATTTTATAAAGCCCAGCTTACCAATTGTTTCTTTTATGGATTATACCCTTGGTTTTATATCTAAAATATTACTATACTCAAGATCATATTGGTTTTCTTCTATGTTATCTTCTAGGAGTTATATAGTTTCATGCTTTACATTTAGGTCTATGATCCATTTTGAGTTCATTTTTGTGAAGGGTGTCTAAATTTATTTTTTAAATGAATGTCTGATTGTTCCAGCCTCATTTGTTGAAGAAACTTTTTTCCATTCTATTACTTTTGCTTCTTTGTCTAAGGTCAGTTGACTATATTTTATGTGGTCTATTTCTGGGCTCTATATTCTGTTCCATTGATCCATTTGTCTGTCCTTTCACCAATACCATATGGTCTTGGTTACTGTAACTTTATAGTAAATCTTGAAGTCAGGTAGTGTCAGTCCTCTGACTTTGTTCTTCTCTTTCAACATTGACTTGGCTGTTATGGGGTTTTTGGGTTTTCATATAAACTTTAAAATTGGTTTATCCATATCCACAAAATAATTGACTGGGACATTGACTGAGATTGCATTGAACCTATAAATCAATTTGGGAAGAACTAACATCTTGACAATATTGAGTCTTCCTATCCATGTACATGGAATATTTCTCCATTTTTTTTTTTTTTAGTTATTCTTAATGTCTTCCATCAGACTTTTGTACCTTTCCTCGTATAGATCTTGTACTTATTTTGTTAGATCTATTTCTCCAAGTATCCATTTTAAGGATTACTAGTGTTAATGTTAATACATTATTAATTTCAAATTCCACTTTTTCATTGCCGGTATAGTCATTCCTCAGTATCTGTGGGGGATTGCTTCCAGGACCCCTGTGGATACCAAAACCCATGGATGCTCAAGTCCCTTAAAATGGTGTAGTATTTGCATATAACCTACACATATCCTCTCAAACACTTTAAATCTTCTCTAGATTATTTATAATACCTAATACAATGTAAATGCTATACAAATAGCTGTACTGTATTGTTTAGGGAATAATGATCAAAAAAGTCTATACATGTTCAGAACAGATATAACCATCTTTTTTCTGAATATTTTTGATCCACAGTTCGTTGAATCCATGAATGTGGAAACCACCAACATGGAGGGCCAATTCTATAGGAAAGCAATTGACTTTTGCATGTTGGCCTTGTATCCTGAAACTTTGCTAAAATTGCTTATCAGTTCCAGAAGTGATTTTCTCAATTTTTTTTATTTTCTAAATAGATGATCATACCACCTGTGGACAAAGAAAGTTGTATTTCTTCCTTCCCAGTCTGTATACCTTTCATAGCCTTTTATTGCATTAGTTAGGCCTCCCAGTACAATGTTGAAAAGCAGTGGTGAAAGGGGACATCCTTGACTTTTTCCTGATCTTAGTGGAAAAACTTCAAGTTTCTCACCATTAGGTATGATGTTAGCTTGTAGGCTTTTTGTAGATGTTCTTTATCAAATGGAGGAAGTTCCTATTACTAGTTTGCAGAGTGTTTTCATGAACAGGTGTTGGAATTCGTAAAATGCCTTTCTGCATCTATTGATATAATCATGTGATTTTCTCTTTAGCCTATTAATGTAATTGATTACCTTAATTTATTTTCATATGCTGAAACATCCTTGCATACCAGGAATATATCCCACTTGGTTACAATTCCCTCTGCCTCTACCTTCTGGAAGAGATTATAGAGAATTGGTACAATTTTTTCCTTAAATGTTAGGTAGAATTCACCAGTGAACTCATTTGGACCTGGTGCTTTCTGCTTTGGAAAGTTATTAATTACTGATTTAATGAATATATAATAGATACAGGCCTATTAGAATTGTCTATGACTTCTTGAGTGAGTTTTGGCAGGTTGTGTCTTTCAAGAAACTGGTCCATTTCATCTAGGCTATCAAATTTGTGGGTATGGAGTTGTTAATATTTCTTTATTATGCTTTTAATATCTATGGACTCTGTAGTGATGTCTTGTCTTTCATTTCTGATATTCTCAAATTGTGTTTTCTCTTTTTTTCTTAGTTAACCTGCCTAGAGACATCAATTTTATTGGTCTTTTCAAGGAACCAGCTTTTGGTTTTGTTAATTTTCTCTACTGATTTTCTGTTTTCAATTTTATGTATATATGCTCTAATTTCTATCATTTATTTTTTCTGGTTACTTTGGATTTAATTTTCTCTTCTTTTCCTAGTTTCCTAAGGTGGAATCTTAGGTTATTTATTTTATATCTTTCTTCTTTGCATTCAATACCATAAGTTTACCATATACCATGTATATGCATTCAATACCATAAGTTTCCCCTAAGCACTACTTTTACTATATTCCACAGATTTTGATCAGTTGTGTTTCCATTTTTATTGAGTTCAAAATATTTTTAAATTTCTCTTGAAATTTCTTCTTTTAATCATGTGGTATTTAGAAGTATGTTGTTTAACCTATAAGTATATGGGGATTTGGGGGACTATCTTTCTGTTATTGATTTCTAGTTAAACCCATCATGGTCTGAAAAATAGACACTGTATGGTTTCTGTTTTTTAAATTTATTAAGGCATGTTTTATGGCCTAGAATGTGGTCTATCTTGGTTCCTTGTATGCTTGAGAAAAATGTGTATTATACTGTTCTGGCATGGAGTTGTCTGTAGATATCCATTATGTCCAGCTGATTAATGATGTTGCTGAGTTCGACTATATCTGTACTGATTTTCTACCTGCTAGATCTGTCCATTTCTTACAGAGGGCTGTCGAAGTCTCTAACTGTAACAGTGGATTCATCTATTTCTCCTTGCAATTCTACCAGTTTTTGCACATGCCCATTAAGAACTGTCTTCTTGAAATATTGACTGCTTTATCATTATGTAGTACCTCCCCTTATCTCCGATAATTTTCCTTGCTCTATTGCTTTGAAGTCTATTTTGTCTGAAATCAATACAGCTACTGCCCCTCAAAGTAGCTAGACTACAGGTGCACACTACCACAGCTGGCTAATTTTATTTTATTTTTTGTAGAGACAAGATCTATGTTGTCCAGGCTGGTCTTGGAACTCCTGAGCTCAAGTAATCCACCCTCCTTGGTCTTCCAAAGTGCTGGGATTATAAGCTTGAACCATCACTCCCAGCCCCACTTTCTTTTGATTAGTATTAGCATGTTCTGTTTTTTTCCATCCTTTTATTTTTATCTGTATGTGTCTTTATATATCTAAAGTGGATTTCTTCTAGACAACATATAATTGGGTCACGTTTTTTAATCCATTCTGACAATCTGTTGTTTAATTGACATATTTATGCCATTGATGTTTAAGATGTCCATTGATAGTAGTTGGATTACTATATACCAGATTTGTTATTATTTTCTATTTGTTGTTTTTGTTCTTTGTTCCTAATTTTGTCTTCCATACTTTTTCTGCTTTTTGCATATTTAAATATCTTTTAGATTCTATTTTTTTCTCCTTTCTTGGCCTATCAATTATATTGCTTTATTCTTTAAGTGGTCGCCCTACAATTTTTAATACACATTTACAACTAATCCAAGTCTACTTTTAAATAACATTATCCCGCTTAATGGGTATTACAAGTACCCTACAATAACAAAATAATTCTAATTCCACTCTCCTATCCCCTGTATCATTGCTGTCATTTATTTTACTTATATATACTGTCATTTATTTTACTTATACAGTCATTATTTTACTTATATATACTGTCATTTATTTTACTTATACAGTCATTTATTTTACTTATATATACATATATACATATACACACATATATATGTATATATATACAGACATATATTCAACTATATTGTTGCTGTTATTATTTTGAACAAATTGTTATCTGTTAAATCAATTAAAAATAAGAACAGTAATTTTAAAAAATTTACCTTTACTTATCTGTTCTCCAAAACCCTTTCTTTGTGTAGATCCAAGTTTCTGACCTATATAATTTTCCTTCTCTCTGAAGAATTTTTTTTAACATTTCTTGCAAGTCATGTCTATTGGTGAAAAAAAAAAAAAATTAACTAGATTTATGTTTGTCTAAGAAAATCTCTTTTCAAGGATGAGTTTGCGTCCTTTGTAGGGACATGGATGCAGCTGGAAACCATCATTCTTAGCAAACTATCACAAGAACAGAAAACCAAACACCACATGTTCTCACTCATAGGTGGGAACTGAACAATGACATCACTTGGACTCGGGAAGGGGAACATCACACATCGGGGCCTATCATGGGGAGGGGGGAGGGGGGAGGGATTGCATTGGGAGTTATACCTGATATAGCTGACGAATTGATGGGTGCTGACGAGTTGATGGGTGCAGCACACCAACATGGCACAAGTATACATATGTAACAAACCTGCACATTATGCACATGTACCCTAGAACTTAAAGTATTAAAAAAAAAAAAAAAAGAAAGAAAATCTCTTTTTATTGTCCGGGTGCAGTGGCTCACGCCTGTAATCCCAGCACTTTGGGAGGCTGAAGCGGCTGGATCACTTCAGATCAGGAGTTCAAATCCAGCCTGACCAACATGGTGAAACCCCATCTCTACTAAAAATACAGAAATTAGCAGAGTGTGGTGGTATGTATCTGTAATCCCAGCTACTCAGGAGGCTGAGCTGGGAGGATCATTTGAACATGGGAGGTGGAGCTTCTCCAGCCACAAAGTGAGACTCCATCTCAATTTAAAAGAAAAAAAAAAGTCTCTCTCTCTTTTTTTTTTCTTTTAATTTCCAACTTTTATGTTCAGGGGTACATGTGCAGGATATGCAGGTTTGTTACATAGGTAAACATGTGCCATGGTGATTTGCTGCACAGATCATCCCATCACCCAGGTATTAAGCCCAACATCCATTAGCTATTCTTCCTGATGCTCTCCCTCCTCCCATCCCCTACCCTCTGACAGGCCCCAGGGTGTGTTGCTCCCTGTCATGTGTTCAATGTGTTCTCATCATTCATGCCCCACTTGTAAGTGAGAACACGTGGCATTTGGTTTTCTGTTCCTGCATTAGTTTTGTTGAGGATAATGACCTCCAGGTCCATCCATGTCCCTGCAAAGGACATGATCTCGTCCCTTTTTATGGCTGCGTAGTATTCCATGGTGTATATGTACCACATTTTCTTTATCCATCCTATCATTCATGGGCATTTAAGTTGGTTCCATGTCTTTGCTATTGTGAATAGTGCTGCAATGAACATATGCATGTATATATCTTTATAAGACAACAATTTATATTCCTTTGGGTATATACCCAGTAATGGGAATTGCTGGGTTGAATGGTATAATATTTCTGCTAGAAGCAGGTCTTTGAGGAATTGCCACCTAAGAAAGTCTTATTTCCCCTTCACTTTTGAAGGATAAGTTCAGAGAGTACAGAATTCTAGATTGGTCATTTTGCTCCACTCTCTTCTTGCTTGTATGGTTTCTGATGAGAAGTCAGATGTAATTCTTATTTTTGTTCCCCTATAGATAAGGTAGTTTTCCCCTCTGTATTTCTTTAAGATTTTTTCTTCAGCTTTGATTTTCTGAAGTTTGAACATGATATGCATAAGTGTAGATTTTTAAAAATTTATCCTGTTTGGTGGTCTTTGTGCTTCCTGGATGTGTGATTTGGTGGCTGACATAAATTGGAGGAAATGTTCAGTCATTGATGTAAATACTGATTTTGTTCCTTTCCTTTTTTCTTCTCCTAGAATTTCCATTGTATGTATTTATACCTTTTATAGTTATCCTACAGTTCTTGGATATTATGTTCTGTTATGTTTCAACCTTTTTCCTCAGATTTTTCCTTCAGTTTTTCAATTGAGAAAGATTCTGTTGGAAGATTCTACTTTTGTATCCTTAAGCTCATAGATTCTTCCTTCAGCCATGTCCTATCTACTAATAAGGCCATCGAAGACATTCTTTATTTCTGTTACAGTGTTTTTTATTTCTAGTATTTCTTTTTTATCTTTCTTAGAATTTCTATCTCTCTGCTTACAATGTCCATCAATGCTAGCATGTTGTCTACTGTTCCCCATTAAAGCCCTTGGAACATGAAGCGTTGTTTTTTAAAATTCCTGGTCTGATAATTTCAACATTCCTGACATATCTAACTCTGGTTCTGATGCTTTTTTTAGTCTCTTCAAACAGTATTTTTGCCTTTAGTATGACTATAAATTTTTATTGATAGCCAGACATGATAACACTGAATAAAAGGAACATGGCTAATAGTCCTTTAGTCCTGTGATTAGGCCTCAGTCTTTTGATGAGCCTGTGACCCTGGACTGTGAACTTTGCCAGTACTTCTCAGTATTTTTCACCCCTTAGATAGGATACAATGTCTTGATGAGGCTGAATTTCCTGTCTTTTTATGAGTATATCATCCCATTGTCTTCTGGTCTCCATTGTTTTTGAGAAGTCCGTTATTAATTTTATTTTATTTTATTTTAAGTTCCAGGATACATGTGGAGGACGTGCAGGTTTATTACATACGGAAACATTTGCCATGGTGGTTTACTGCACCTATCAACCCATCACCTGGGTATTAAACCCCCCATGCATTAGCTGTCTGTCTTGGTGCTCTCCCTCCCACTACCCCCCACCCAAATAGGCCTCGGTGTGTGCTGTTCATCTCCCTGTGTCCATGTGTTCTCATTGTTCAGCTCCCACTTATAAGTGAGAATATTCAGTTTTTGGTTTTCTGTTCCTGTGTTAGTTTGCTGAGGATAATGGCTTCCAGCTCCATCCATGTTCCTGCGAAGGATATGATCTCGTTCCTTTTTTTAGCTGCAGAATATTCTATGGTGTGTATATACTACATTTTCTTTACCCATTCTATCATTGATGAGCATTTAGGTTGATTCCATGCCTTTACTATTGTGAATAGTGCTGCAATGAATATACGCGCGCATGTATCTTTATAATAGAACAGTTTATATTCCTTTGGGTATATACCCAGTAATGGGATTGCTGGGTCAAATGGTATTTCTGGTTCTAAGCCTTTGAGAAAATGCCACACTGTCTTCTACACCAGTAACCAAAACAGCATGGTACTGGTACAAAAACAGACACATAGATCAATGGGGTTGGAATTTTCTATTTCCCTGCTACACATAGAAGGTTTGAGGGGGCTGGGATTGAATATTTCTGTTCCTCAATGATAGGAGGCACTGATAAAACCCCAGGAGGTTAGAATTTGGTAAAATAGTTTCTCCTGAGAACAGGCCTTGCAAAGAAGAACAGAATGCTGGTATAATTGAAAACATTTTCTTTTCCCCTTGCCCTGACAGAAATAACCAGGATATTTTCCCCCAGTGTTCACAGTGAGAACTTGGAAAAGTTCCTGGAGGTAAAACTCACAAGAGTGTGGGGCTCCCTTATGACTGGGTCCCTTTGGAGTTTGTAGTTCTCTGAGTCCACACTGAGACTCCAGTAACTCATCATTTACAGTTCAGATTTCCCTACCCCATTAGTTCCCATAAAGATTTCTGCTCTGGTAGTTGTGGTTTTCTGTATCTGCCTGTCTTTTTATAAATTTGGCTGGGATTGCTGTTTGCTCTACAAGCTCACTTCTCTGATAGACCTGTTGAATTTTAAATTTGTTCAACTATTTTTATTTTTTATTTTTCATTTTTTGAGACAGAGTCTGTCTCTGTTGCCCAGGCTGGAGTGCAGTGACACAATCTCGACTCACTGCAATCTCTGCTTCCTGGGTTCAAGCGATTCTCCTCCTTCAGCCTCCTGAGTAGCTGGGACTTTGGGCACATGTCACTATGCCTGGCTAATTTTTGTATTTTTAGTAAAGACAGGGTTTTGCCATGTTGGCCAGGCTGGTCTTGCACTCCTAGCCTCAAGTGTTCAGCCTGCCCTGGCCTCCCGAAGTGCTAGGAGTACAAGAGTAAGCCACTGCACCTGGCCCATTTAGCTATGTGCTTATTGTCAGAACAGATTATCAATTTCTAAGCTTCTTACATGCCAGGCAAGAAACGGAAGTCCCTTTGTTGCTTTTTAAACCACATTTTTTTAGTTATTTTATTATTGGTTGTTCTAGTTTTTGCAATATGCATCTCAACTTACCACAATTGACTTTTGATGATGATGATGATATTATTATTATTATCATTATTTTTGAGACGGAATCTTGCTCTGTCACCCAGACTAGAGTGCAGTGGCGTGATCTCAGCTCACTACAAGCTCCACCTCCCGGGTTCATGCCATTCTCCTGCCTCAGCCTCCTGAGTAGTTGTGACTACAGGTGCCCACCACCACGCCCACCTAATTTTTGTATTTTTAGTAGAGATGGGGTTTCACCATGTTAGCCAGGATGGTCTCGATCTCCCGACCTCGTGATCCACCCACCTCGAACTCCCAAAGTGCTGGGATTACAGGTGTCAGCCACCAGCCCGGCCTTATTAATGTAAATATAGTAAAATACAGAAACATACAAGTATAGTTTCATTTTATCCCCTCTCCTTTGTGTTATTATTGTCATGTATATATCCTTACATGTAATAAGCCCAAATGTATATCTTTATTGCTGCTATTTTAAGCAACTTTGTGTCTTTTAAATCACTTAAGAGAGAAAAAAAGAAATATACACCAGATAGATAGATAGATAGATAGATAGATAGATAGATAGATAGTAGATATTCTCTTTAATATTTACTTTTTCTTTGAGACAGAGTATCATTCTGTCACCCAGGCTGGAATGCAGTAGTGTGATCTTGGTTCACTGTAGCCTCTGCCTCCCAGGTTCAAGTGATTCTCATGCCTCAGCCTCCCAAGTACTTGGGACTATAGTCGTGCACCCCCATGCCCAACTAATTTTTGTATTTTTAGTAGAGACAGCGTTTCACCATTGTATTAGTCTGTTTTCATGCTGCTGATAAAGGCATACCTGAGACTGGGCAATTTACAAAAGAAAGAGGTTTAATGGACTTACAGTTCCACTTGGCTGCAGAGGCCTCACAATCAAGGTAGAAGACAAGGAGGAGCAAGTCATGTCTTACACGTACAGCAGCAGGCAAAGGGAGAGCTTGTGCAGGGAAACTCCCCTTTTTAAAATGATCAGATCTCATGAGACTTATTTGCTACCATGAGAATAGCATGGGAAAATCCTGGCCCCATGATTCAATTACTTCCTGCCAGGTACCTTCCACAACACATGGGAATTCAAGATGAGATTTGGGTGGGGACACAGCCAAACTTTATCAGCCATGTTGCCCAGGGTGGTCTGGAACTCCTGGCCTCAAGTGATCCACATGCTTCAGCCTCCCAAAGTGCTGGGATTACAGGCATGAGCCAGTGCTCCTGGTCAGTGTTCTTTATTTATTTGAATTCAAGTTACTGTATAGTGTCATTTGCTTTCAGTTTGAAGGAGTTCCTTTTGTGCGTCTTATAAGCCCAGTCTGCTAACAATGAATTATTTCAGTCTTTGTTTACCTGAAAATGTTTGTATGTGCCTTTATTTTTAAAGGAGAGTGTGACTAAATATAGAATACTTAATTGACAAAGTTCTTTCTCAGCATTTAAAATACATCATCTCATTGTCTTCTGGCCTCCATTGTTTTTGAAAAGTCCATTATTAATCATGTTAAGTTTTTCCTTGTACATGAAGAATCATTTTTTCTTACTGACTTCAAGAATTTTGCTTTGTCTTTGATTTTCAGCAGCTTGGCTATGATGTGTCTGGGTATTAAATTAATATTTTTATTCAACTTTTAGAAGAATCTGGCTATTATTTCTTCAAATATTTTTTCTTCCCTTTTTATGTCTTTCCTATCTTTCTGGGACTCCTATTATACGTAATATATAGTTATTCTTGACCCCACAGATCTCTGAGGCTGTAATCATTTTTCTCCATTCTTTTTTCTTTCTGTTCTTCAGATGAGGTGCTTTCTATTGCTCTGTCTTCAAGTTTGATGAATCCTTTTTCTGTCAGCTCAGATATGCTGTTTATCCTTTCTAGTGAATTCTTCATTTCAGTTATTTCACTTTTCAGTGACAGAATTCTTATTTAGTTTTCTTTTTGTCATTTCTGTTTTTATTGATATTTTCTATTTGATAAGTCATTTAAAGTATAAGTACTGTCATACCCTCTATTAATTATCTACATGCATATATAATAACAGCTTTGAAGTCTTTGTGTGCTAAGCCAAATATGTAGCCCCCTTAAGAGACAATGTTGACTGGCTGCTTTTACTGCTGTATGTGTCACATTTTTCTGTTTCTTTTCATGTCCCATATCTTTTAAAACTGAACATTTAAAATAATGCATTATAGCAACTCTGAATTCTTATCCCTCTTTTCAGTGGTGGTAGTTGTTGCTTCATTTTACAACTCACCCGGACGACTGTCTTCTCCATGATAGAGCCACTCGTATTGTTACTGTTTTTGTTTGTTTGTTTTTTAGTCTTGTTTTCATTTTTAAGCCTGGCTTCCTAGGGGTTTCCCTGTGTAAACATAATATAATGGTCAGTCAATGATTGGTCAAAGGTTGTATTCAAACACCTTGAGCCAATAAGGCTTCCATCCTTTGCCAGTGGATATTTGTGTGGGTTTATAGAAAGCATTCAAGTTCACACAGTTTGCAAGTCTTTCACAGTTTGTGTTTTCCACTGAGCAATCTCAATTCTCTTCTGTGCATTTATAACACATCACATCCAAGCAGAGATAGCAAGGGTCATCTCTAGTCTCTTCGGAGCATATGCATAAGCTGGTGCACATCCATAGATTTCCATCCCACCAGGAGGAATATAGGGGAGCTTATAGGTGACAACAAGTCTGTCTCATTCCCTGAATAACACTAATAAGTTTCTGGCTAGTCTGCTAGTCTGTTCCTTGCCCAAACTAGGATCACATCCTCATGTTATCAGTGATGTTGGCCTTCTCTGTTCATTTCCCACTTAGATTGCTACTGTTTCTGACAATGCCTAGTGCCATGTTTTTTTTTGTTTGTTTTTTTTTTTCATACTGCACCAAAATCAAGTTAGCCTCTTCCAGCAGAAAAGCTGCTGGTTCTCACAGTTAGCCCTACTCTAGTAGAGCTACCATGCTGATAGAGCTGGGGAGGAGGATGGGAATGAAAGGAGCACCAGGCTAAAATGCCACCAACTCTGACTGTTTTTATGTAATGGTCAATATTTTTCTTGAAAAAAAAGAAAATCTTCTCAATTTTTTGTATGCCTTTGTGTGCTTGATCTAGTGAGATTGAAGACATTATCCAATGTTTACATGTTGAGATGCATATACACACTAGGACATATATACAAAGATGTTCACAATAATTTTGTTTATTGTGGCCTCAAGCTACAAACAGCCCAAATTTAAACTATGGTATGTTTATATGACAGACTACTATGAAGCTACATAAAACCACATTGGTGAATCTCACAAACATAATGCAGAGCAAAAGAAGTCAGACACAAAAAGAATACACAATGATTGTATTTATACAAAGTTCAATAACAGGCAAATTTAAAAGACATACATAATTGGAAAACCCTAATGAAACTCACAAATAATTTTCCCCAAATCAGCATAGTGTTTACTTCTAAGATAAGAAAAGAGGTGTGATTAACAATCAACTCAGGGAGCTTATAGAGTTAAAATCATGTTCTGTTTCTTGATGTGTGTGGCAGTTTACAGTGCTTGTTTTTTAATTATTCATTGAACTATATATTTTATGCACTTTTCTGTATTGTGGTATAGTTTAAAATTTTTTAAGTGTTATATTTTAAAAAGAGTCAAACATATTTAAATACCACTGGTACTAGTAAAGAGGGACATATTAAGACCACTTAGGCCATATTATTCATTCAGTTAGTCAACAAAAACAATTGTATATTTACCATCTTCAATGTTCCATACATTATATCAGGCCCTAGGGAGAAGAGAAGGAAAGATAAAACACAGACTAAGTCCTGGAAGAGCTCATAAACTGGTGAGCATGCTGGGCACACCTACACTTATCATAGGTAGGAGAAAGGCAAAAGTGCTTCAAAAACGACACAAAGTTCAGTTGACACCTGACTGAGAGTAGGCTACAAGGGTGAACACATGGAAGCATTGTAAATGATCCTCCCATGGGCAAGATTCCTCAAATAGTTTTTGGAGGCTAGAGTAGAGGGGCCAGATGGGGAAAGGGCAGAAAAGAGACTAGAGAGGGAGCTGGGGCACATCGGCCTTGGGATTTGTGAAGAAGATGGGGGCCCTTTTACCAAAAGATAGGAGAACAACTAAAGGGTTTAAGGAAGGGATGAGAACAGTATCAGTTTCGCAAATTACCACAGACTTGGTAGCCTAAAACAAGAGGAATTTATTCTCTCACAGTTCTGGAGGGCAGGAGTCCAATCAGTGTCAGGAGGGTTAATTCCTTCTGGAGACTCTGAAAAACAATCCATTCTATGCCTCTCCCCTAGCTTCTGCTGACTGCCAGCAATACTTGGCATTCCCTGTCTTATGGACATACCACTCCAATATCTGCATCGTCTTCACATGGCCTTCTCTCCACTGTATATTTCTGATATGTCAACTCTCCCTCTCTTTTCTTCTATAAGAACACCAGTTATTGAACTTATGGTCCAACCTAATTTTAGGATAATCTCATCTTGAGATCCTTAACTTAATTGTATCTGCAAATACCCTAGTTCCAAACAGGATGACATTCTGAGGATTTACACGGATGGTTTTATGGAGGATCACTATTCAACCACCACAAGCATGTTCAGTGGATTGGTGTAATCAAGCTTGGAGGTAACGGTGACTAAGGGTGTTTCCCACATGAACAGACTCAAAAGTTCAAAAAGACTTACCTAACATCTGTCATGATATTATAATTTATAATTGAAAAGGTAGTAAACAATATAAGTGTCACGCACTGGGGAACTTATCAAAGATATTGTACTACATCTGTGCAGTACAAAACTATGCAGACATTTAAAAGTATAAAGTAGATCAATATGCACTGACATTAAAAGATATCAGTGATATATTGAGTGAAAAAAATCAGGTGGTGAACAATTTATAAAGTATGATTTAGTCTATAGTAAAAAAAAGTTAGAAGGATATTTGCAGTCATAATGCTACTTATCTTGTGATATTAAGAGGGAGGAAGGACTAAAGTGCAGAAAACTTTTATTTTATAAATTGACGTATTTTTGAGTATTTAAAATGCTCATGTGTTATTTTTATAAATTTAAAATATATATATTCCCCCTTTGAAGAAACTATATGTTTAGGAGGAAAAACCAGGTCAGCTGGCAAGAAATGTGCCATCTGACTTAATGTGATTCAAAAATAATGAGGACCATATTGAAATTAAATGTAAAGAGCTGAGAAACTATATTTTTAAATTCTGTAATGCATATTGATACTATATATCAAGTAGATTCTGGCAGTTGAAAAAATATTTTAAAGAATATCTTAACAACAGATTAATTCATATAAAAGAATACATTGACTGTCTACCATTATATTGCTGATTTTGCTGTGCTGGACAGCGGGTTCCAGACTTAGGCAAGCGATTACAACAGTCACAATTCTAGCCCTGAATCACCATGACAACATGAACATATAATTATATACATGCATTGGAAGAAAACCAAAGAATAAGAAATACAAAAGCATGCAGGGATAATTTTTTTTATTCTGTGAAGGAAAACACAGAACAGAATGATTTTTTAAAATGTTTCTTTCAAAAGAACACCATGTTTGTGAAAATAGTTAATTAAATGGATTTAAGTGTAACACAACTTAAACACTATGACCATTTCCATCTTTCAGCCCTCTTGATTTATCAAAGCTTTCAATAGCACACTCAGGAGCATTCAAACAAAACTAAACAGCCATAAAGCTTTTCTAAGCTTCCTATAATTTGAGTGACAATTTATATAATTACAAGTATTTGACAACTTTTTTATCATTTCTAAATGATTATGAATATCTGTGAGTTTAGAAGATTATATTTTGAAATGCATTTATATACAACCCTGCCATAAAAAAAGCAACATAAATTAAGCTATTACTATGTTTAGGCTGTTGGTTTATAGTGTGATATATATGAAATAAGAATTTTCAAATAAAGCCAAAGGAAGGGGTTAGTTACTGGATCTAAACATTAGTAGAAGCAGCCTGATTCTCTTTTGTTGGTGGTTAGCCTCATCCACATTGGAGAAACATGGAAGGATGATCACATTTGTGTGTGTGTGTGTGTATGTGTGTGTGTGTGTATGCCAACATCCAGATTAAGCAAAGGAAAGGAAATGATCAAATGCACCTGAAGCATGTATTCACTCTCTAGATGCAGAGAGACTAAGTAAATCTGCCAGTCTTCAAGGGCTAGAGAGAGCTTCTTTGTTTAACATTAAACAAACGCTTGACAGCACTCTGTTGAGCACTTGGAATAAGAAATAATCTCCATTATTAAATGGCTCACCAGCTAGTTGGGAAGACAGACAAGTAAGCAATTACCATAGTAGGGCATCAAAAGTAGAAGAACCATGCATCCCATTGCCCAAGACAATCCAATGTATTCCTATTATTCCAGCCTAATTTTTTAAATTAGTGTTAATAATTTCCATTTCAAATGTGTCCTGATTTAGACAATAATTTCTGTGATTACATTCACAGGGACATTATGAGAATCATGGAAAATCACTTAACGCAGCAAAGGGAAGGCCTCCTGGAGGAGGTTCGGCCTGAAGTAAGTCTTAAAGGATTGGTTAACCAAGTGAAGAAGGAGGGTGGAGAACCTAGCAGACACTTGAATTAAGCTAACTAATGGCATCATGTCTCTAGTATTTTCCTAACAAAGACTTTTCATCTGCACTCAAAATTATGTGATGTCACATATGTGGGAGACCTGGTTCCTCCAACTCCCTTAGCAAGCCACTTGAAGATTTCAAATTCCAGGAACACATATGCAAATGATGCTGGGGTACTTCCTCATAATTTTATGTAGCCTGTTTTCTCTCAGGCACCAGGCAAAATCATGATAACAGTAGGGTCTACAGCCACAACTAGCAACATGTATTACATTTGCTAGCCTAGCATTGCTTTGTTTGTTTTGTTTTGTTTTGTTTTGTTTTGAAAAAAAAAAAAGGCTCCTCTCCCAGCAGGTAAGGATATCAGTTATATAGCCCCACTCTTGGCATCATGTGGGAGGGCATGTTACCCAGCATGGCCAGGGTCCTTTTAGAGGGTTGATCAGAATGCTAAGATATCACTAAACATA
Organism: Trachypithecus francoisi; assembly: GCF_009764315.1. Classification (NCBI taxonomy): domain Eukaryota; kingdom Metazoa; phylum Chordata; class Mammalia; order Primates; family Cercopithecidae; genus Trachypithecus; species Trachypithecus francoisi. The sequence continues at coordinate 128,272,882 of NW_022681453.1, read as the reverse complement.
ATGAGCTGCTGATAACCCTCTTTACCACCACTCATTACATTCTGCCTAAAAATAAAGTTAACATGAAATAAAACAGACCTGAGAAATGGAAAGAGAATCCTAGAGACATTCTTTGAATCCCTAGATGCAACAGTACCTAATACTCTTGAATTTTTCTAGTACACAAGCCAACAATTCCACCCTCAGTTGTACAATGAAAGTTTTTTTAATTTCTCTGTCACTGCAGTGGCGAGGGCAGGAATGTGGAAGCAGGGTGGAGAAGGGAGGATAAGGCACTAGTCCTCTTTGGTAACCTCAGTTATAATCAATAACTCAACTCAGTCTTTGCTTAAGTAATTCAAGTAAATCTCTGTTTTTTAAAGATCTGAGTCCTCCGACTCCTCTCAAAGAAAACATAGAAGTGTATGGGACAGGAACATGACTTTATGGCCTAATGGTTTTGGAGGGGAACATTAAGTTTTCTTCTGGGCTCTTGTTGCTCTCTATCAAAAGTGGCTGATCTGGTTGCTCTTTGGATTGCTGACCAGTTTGGTATGACTGGTCCAATCCCTGATCGTTCTGTGGACATCTGCTTCTGCTGAAGGCCACAGGTGTTTTCTTGGCTAGGGCAGGGCTCTGGTGAGCACCAGTCACCTCCTCTTGCTTAACTGAGTCCCATCCTAATTCTCACTGGGTTCTAAGGTAGCCTGGGACTCCCAGTTCAACTCCAATACGGGTATCCACCCTGCAGCCCTTGGCTGTGAACTTGGTCCCCATCACAGGGAAGAACCCTTCAAATAAGCCTACCAATCAGCACCTTCAACCAGCTTCCCCCTCCCTCCATGGAGCACGGTGGAACTTCTGGATTCTTTCCACACTACATAGGATCTAATGAAGATTCAAGGTACCTACACTCAGATCCTCTCTCTGCCCAACTATGTTGAACCTCCAAGATGACTTTGATACGGCTATGCAGGTTGTTGAGGTTATCTCCCTCCAGACTGCAATGGGAATTAGGGAAGGGGTCCCTAGGTCTATGACCTTGCTCACTACGACTTTGGCCTAGAGAAAGCCACACATCCCATAGTTGGCTTTCCCACCCTCAGTCCACCAGGGTAAAAGAAACACAACTTTTCCCTTTTTTTCTTACTGTTTTGCCAAGACCTTCTATATCTAAGACTCTATAATCAAATAAACAAAATAAATACTCCAAGATTAGGTTCATCAGGCTTGACTCTTTATTTGTTAGAGGAGGAGATAAAAGAATTTACAAACTCCTTTTCTTCGCCAACCTAGTCTCACTTTCAAGCCTGTTACCTTGCTGCATGCTTGAAAATTTTATTTTGGTAATACCTGACTCTTTGCATGCTTGCAGTTACAATCCTAATTTAATTTTCTTCCCTGCCTCAAGGTCATGTACCCCAAAATGCAAGTGATAAGGATGTCAATTATTTTTCAAATTGTTACCCTACACTTATGGTTCTCAAAGGTGATCCCCAAATTAGTAGTGCAGTTAGAAATGTGGATTCTTCATGCTGCTATAAAGACACATGCACACATATGTTTATTGTAGCACTATTCACAATAGCAAAGACTTAGAAACAACCCAAATGTCCATCAATGACAGACTGGATTAAGAAAATGTGACACATATACACCATGGAATACTATGCAGCCATAAAAAAGGATGAGTTTGTGTCCTTTGTAGGGACATGGATGCAGCTGGAAACCATCATTCTCAGCAAACTATCGCAAGAACAGAAAACCAAACACCACATATTCTCACTCATAGGTGGGAACAGAACAACGAGATCACTTGGACACAGTTAGGGGAACATCACACACTGGCACCTGTTGTGGGGTCAGGAGAAGGGAGAGGGATAGCATTAGGAGATATACCTAATGTAAATGACTAGTTAACAGGTGCAGCACACTAACATGGCACATGTATACATATGTAACAAACCTGCACATTGTGCACATGTACCCCAGAACATGAAGTATATATATAAAAAAAAAAAGAAATAGAAAAGATTTTAGCATAGTGGGTGGTTAAAAATGGGCTATGAATTCAGGCTAGACTAGATTTATATCCTGACACTTCCACTCTCTGTCTTTACTGACTTGGGCAAGTAACTTAACCCCTTTTTGCCTCCACCTGCTTCTCTGTAAAATGGATAATAATAGTACATTGATCATGGGGCTGCTGCCAATATTAAATAAAAAATAAATATGAACCATTTAGAATTTTAAAAAAATGTGGATTCTTGGACCTTACCCTAGACTAAATGAGTCAGAAACTCCAGGAATGGGGCCCAAAAATCTGCATTTTCATGAGCTCCTTAAGTGATTCTGATGCTCACTAAAGCTTGAGAACCACTGCCTTATGTGTGTTTCTATAAAACATTCTACCTCAAAATGATCAAATGATCAAAGGGTATACACTGTGTCTCACAGGGGTCTTGCCAACATCAGGAAGTCACAATTTTGTTTTAGAAGGTTACTCTGGGCAGCTGCAGAAAAGGAATGACAATGAAATGAGGGAGGAATACAAGGGATAGTCGTCTCAGTACATGAACAGCACAAACATGAAGTACCTGGAGAGCAAAACAAACTCTGGAGCTCTCAAGTTCTTCATTTGGCTTCAGGCCCCATGTTTGACATCATCCCACATGAGAAAGCAGAGTCCCTACTTGTAGGCACCTCTCTGGCCTAACCTAGTCTGCCCAGTTATTCTTGGCAGTCTTTGAGATGTTGTGCTTATTTTTTCTTTCTTTCTTTCTTTCTTTTTTATTTATTGTGTGTGTGTGTGTGTGTGTGTGTGTGTGTATGTGTGAGAAGGAGTCTTGCTTTGTCACCCAGGCTGGAGTGCAGTGGCGCAATCTCGGCTCACTGCAGCCTCTGACTCCCGGGTTCCAGCGATTCTCCTGACTCAGCCTCCTGGGTAACTGGAATTACAGGCACATGCACCACGCCTGGCTAATTTTTGTATTTTTAGTAAAGGTGGGGTTTCACCATGTTGCCCAAGCTGGTCCTGAACTTCTGACGTCGGGTGATCCATCTGCCTTGGCCTCCCAAAGTGCTGGGATTACAGGCGTGAGCCACTGTGCCCGGCTACTTATTTTTTTCTTTACTATCTTCCCTCCCTAAAGAATTAATATTCTGTCTACTCTTGAACCTTAAATATTGGAATACAGGGTATTAGCTTTCTAGCCAAAAATTCACGGACTCTAAAGGCATGCACTATATCCAGTTGACTGAGATATGTAATATCAAACAGCCTACATACCAGAACCTCTAAAATACACAATTTAGAAAGCACTGAAGAATGAAAGATGTAATATGCATATATAATAAATAATATCCATCTGATTTGAGGTCTACTTTTCACTTTAGCCTCATGATAACTCTATGAGTGTATATCAGTCTAGGTTGTAAGCAATAGAAACCAAATCTAGCTAAATTAAGCAGAAACTTGAAATGACAGAAAGACACTGAGCTAATTCAAAGAATTGAAGGAAAGGCTGGAGAGGAAATATCTGATATCTCGGTAGAAACAGAAACAAAGGTAACTCCGTGGATATAAGCAGGAAGAATTGATGGATATCTCACCAGGGAATCACCACCATGAGCCAGAAAAAAAAAAAAAGTGGTTTTTTTTTTTTTTTTTTCTAACCTATTGTAATCCTCTCAGGAAATAAATCCCAGAGGGAGACTCTGATCAGCTAGTTTGAAAGACATGTCTACCCCTTGGCTAGAAAAATGCAGGACACCATAGATGACAATCTCACCAAGTGGGAGGAGAATATCCCCAAAAGGAAATCAAGTTTTGTCACCAAAAAAGGAGAAATGGATGTTGGGTGGCCAAGAAATATCCATCATGATGATATCAAAAAGTGTTAGCTGAGGAACCTGAATTCCTGAGAAGTTGTAACTACCCCAAATCCCACAACAAGTAGAAGTCCCAGTAAGCAAGCTTCTGGTCATATATCACTTTTCTTCCTTTTTCACTTCACATCTAGTTTTCTGACTTTAACCTTCACAGCTAAACAAATAGTGAGTTCTACACTGACATGATAGTAAATGTGAATGTTAACTCTTAAAAGTCCAAAGGCTGTAGTGTAGAAGATTGACCCTACTAGCACCCTTCCTCTCCTAATTGTCTTCACTTTTCTTCTGCTGTGTCCAGAGTGAGTTCTGCAATGCCCCAGAAATATTAAATATTTAATATTTTAAATATATATTTAATATTTAATATTTTAAATATTATATATATTTATTATTAAAAGGCCCTTCAATAAAGTCACAGAAAGGAAAGTACTTCCAGTTTCTCAGTGCCTGGATTGACTGATCTTCTATCTTCTATTATCTCAGGCACATTAAATAATTATTGAAGGTATAATATTTAATATTATAATAATATTCAGTTTAAAGCAAATTGTCCTAGCTTTGCCACGAACTAGCCATGAGACCTCAGACAGGTTACTTAACATCTCCAGACCTCAGTTTCTCAGTTTTCTCATCTGTAAAATGAATTCATTGGATCAAATACCTAAAATCCCATCTCTAAGATCTTAAGCAATTAAAATAAAAAGAAGATCTATATATATCTAAAGGCCTTTGTCTCTAAGCCTGAAAACTAGAGAGTTGACATTGTATTTTCTTATTCATTGCAACTTTCCTAGCACATATAAAATGACCCCCTGAAAAGCTTGTCTTCTGCCATTATTTTCAGAAGTTGTAATTAAACAATGAGAGGATTGGCCCTTCAATAAGTCACAGAAAGGAAGGTACTTGTAGTTTCTCAGTGCCTGGATTGACTGATCTTCTCTCTTCTATTATCTCAGGCACATTAAAGAATTCTTGAAGGTATACTATTTAAACTAAACCTATATGTATGTTTATAAATGTAAAATAGAAATGTTTTAATAATAACAAGAAATAGCCTATACCCATCCTTGACTTTTTAATTCACCAAATGATGTCAAAGATAAGTATAAATTTTTAAACTATAAATACATCTACCTTTCATGGCACCACATTAATACTACCCCTTTATGTGAAACAATACTACTAATTCCCATTAAAGCTTTCCTGAATAAAAAGTGATTTTGTGGACACAGAAATCCATTTTTTCTAAATCTCATTTCTTTTTATCTTTACCACCACCATTCTGCTCTTTCTTTGTGCAAAAGAGTAAATCCTTTCAGAGCCAACAGGCTCAAATACCATAGTGACTGAGATTACCAATACTGACATCCCAGCTGAATAAACCATAAGGAACATTTCTTCTCACCTTTCACCTTGAAATAATCACAGCAGTGCAAGTGCAGCCTTCTTGGTGACAAATGACAGGAAAAGGAAAATCATTCCCCACACTTTAGCACCGGAAATTGACTTCAATAATAATGTGTAAAGTTACTCTTCAGGAATAATACCAAATTTGGAAAAACTTATATAGACAACAGGATCTCCCTATTTTTGCATTTATTCTGAAGTACCTCAAATTGTCTCCATACTTCTGTATTCACTAAAAATACTTTCACTTATGATTTGTATGATGTTCTTAAAGAATTGACTGCAAGATTCCTTCATCCTATTATCAATAAATTGTTTGAGAGGCACAGATTAACTCTTCCATTGCTAATGACTCTCATCTTATAACCCTTGTACAGTAGTGCTAAGGTTTGAATGTTCTGTTCAAAACTCATGTTGAAATTTAATTGCCATTGTTACAGTATTAAGAGGTGGGACTGTTAAGAAGTGATTAGGCCAGGCGGACTCTGCTCTTATGAATGGATTAATGTCATTATCATGGGAATAGGTTGTATAAAGTAGAATAAAACCTTCCCAAACAGGTTGTATAAAATCCAGTTCAGCCCTCTCTTGATCGCTTGTTCTCATCCTCTCTTGTTTTTCCAGTTTCCACCATGGAATGACACAGCACAGAGGCCCTTTCTAGATGCCAGTACCATGCTTTTGGACTTCTCAGTCTCCAGAACCACGAGCCAAATACATTTATGTTCATTATAAATTACTCAGTTGGTAGTATTCTGTTACAGCAACATAAAATGAACAAATACAAGTAGTGTACAGCAGTTAAGACACACAAAAGGTTTTCAAGGTACTCATTATAATAATTTAAAAGTATGTGATAAATGCAAGGAAGTATAGGTATAAACTGGCAATAACCTTCTGGCAACAATGTCCTTCTGGTAACAAAGACCTAAATCTGGTCAAAATTTTATTCCAAACTCATTATCTTTTCCCTTCTCCCCCACATCTCCATCTTTCCAAATTTCTGTTGTCAACTCGCTTAGTATCACCAAATGATAAAATTTTATGTCGCATTCATCTCCTCTCTTACCTTTTATATTAATTCATCACTAAATCTCTTAGTATCTACCTCAAATGTGACCACCCCCACCATCTCAATATAGACCCCCCTCACCTCTTGTGTGAACTACTGTAGTGGTTTCCACTCTTTAGTCCTCCTAGTCCTGTTTTTCCCATTTAACTAACTTGACACTGTCACCTGCTGTCTTCCCAAAACATAATGATGATCACATCAGCCTCAAGTTTACCATTCCATATGTAGAGAGGCCAGCTACTGACAGAATAATTCAGCAAAGCTGGAAGGGAACAGGGAAAGAAACACCTCACTCTCTGTCTCTTACTACTTTCTAACCAACCTCCCACTATATCTCCCATTGGGTGAATCCACCTGGAAGCCAAAAGAGATCCTGGATGATGTATACTATAAGACAGCCCCTCAGAATACAAAACAAGGCAGAGCTGGGCAAAGAATGGACATAAGAGGGCACACAGAGAATAACCTAAACTTCCTCACCCCTTCTTTATGTTCCAGATGCCCACTCAGCCCATAAGATGCAGCACAAAAGTTACCTTTCCATGTTTCTCAAAAAACTAAAAATAAAACTACCATACAATCCAGCAATCTCAGTAGTGGGTATTTACCCAAAGGAAAGGAAATCAGCATATCAAAGAGAAAGTTGCACTTCCATGTTTCCTGCTGCACTATTCACAATAGCCACGACCATGGAATCAATCTAAGTGTCCATAAACAGATGAATGGATAAAGAAAAGTTGGTATACATACATAGTGGAATACTATTCAGCCATAACAAAGAATGAAATTCTCACATTGATGGCAACATGGATGAGACCCAAGGTTATTGTGCTAAGCAAAATAAGTCAGGCACAGAAAGATAAATGCTGCATGTTCTCATTCACATGTAAGAGTTAAAAAAATCTTTTTGAGCTCATGGAAGTACAGAGCAGAATTTCAGTTATTAGTGGTGTTTTTTTTTTTTTTTTTCCTCTTGTAAATTTGTTGAAGTTCTTTGTAGACTCTGGACACTGGACCTTTGTCAGATGGATAGATTGCAAAAATTGTCTCCCATTCTACAGGTTGTCTGTTCACTCCGATGATAGTTTCTTTCACTGTGCAGAAGCTCATTAGCTTAATTAGATCCTATTTGTCACTTTTGATTTTTGTTGCAATTGCTTTTGGCATTTCATCATGAAATCTTTGCCCATACCTATGTCATGAATGGTATTGCCTAGATTTTTTTCTAGGGTTTTCATAGTTTTGGGTTTTACATTTAAGTCTTTAATCCATCTTGAATTAATTTTTGTATATGGTTTAAGAAAAGGGTCCAGTTTAAGCTTTCTGCATATGGCCAGCCAATTCTCCCAGCATCATTTATTAAATAGAGAATCTTTTTCCCATTCCTTGCTTTTGTCAGGGTTGTTGAAGATCAGATGGTTGTAGGTGTGTGGTCTTATTTCTGAGTTCTGCATTCTGTTCCATTGGTCTATGTGTTTGTTCTTGTACCAATACCATGCTGTTTTGGTTACTGTAGCCTTGTAGTATATTTTGAAGTCAGGTAACATGATGCCTCCAGCTTTGTTCTTTTTGCTTATGATTGCCTTGGCTGTTTGGGCTCTTTTTTGATTTCATATGAATTTTGAAATAGGTTTTTCTAATTCTGTGAAGAACATCAATGGTATTTTAATGGGAATAGCATTTAATTTATAAATTACTTTGGGTAGTGTGGCCATTTTTATGATACTGATTCTTCCTATTCATGAGCATGAAATGTTTTTCAATTTGTTTGTGTCCTCTCTGATTTATTTGAGCAGTGGTTTGTAGTTCTCCTTGAAGAGGTTCTTTACTTCCCTTGTTAGCTGTATCCTAGGTGTTTTTTGTTGTTGTTGTAGCCATTACAAATGGGAGTTCATTCATGATTTGGCTCTCTGCTTGCCTGTTGGTGGTGTATAGGAATGCTAGCAATTTTTGCACATTGATTTTTTTATCCTGAGACTTGGCTGAAGTTGTTTATCAGCTTAAGAAGTTTTTGGGCCAAGACAACGGGGTTTTCTAGATATGGGATCATTTCATCTGCAAACAAAGATAATGTGACTCCTGAAGAGAAGCTTTTGAATGCTTACAACACAAAGAAGTGATATTTGAGGTGTGATAGATATGCTAATTGCCCTGATTTGATCATTATGTATTGTTTACACATCATTAAACACTGCATACACATATTGAAAAATCTCTTTGTATCCATAAATATGAACAGTTATTACATGTCAATTAAAAATTAAATGAAAAAAGTTACCTTCCCAGGTAGTTACTCTCTTCTTTTTTTATTTTTATATCTATGTCTATATATCACTTATAACATTCCATTGCAATTTGTCTGTTTACTTATACTTTCCCCCAAGCTTCTTCAAAATGAGAACATTATCTTATGTTTTATTTAATTCACACAGTCCTTAGCATATTGTTGGTTCTGGGTGTGTGTGGTGCCTTGGAGAGGCTGAGAATTTGGGGTTAAATGAATGGATTGAGAGGAAAATAGGGCTTTCCTAATATTTCATATGGAAAGAAATAATCAAAGTTAAGCACCATGCATTTAAACCCACAGACCCTGCCTGATGCCAGACTGCAGTCTCCTGTGTCCACACTGCCTCAAGGAAGTGCATGGGGTATACCACATACCAATCAAGAAAGAGCTCTTTAATGAATTACTTAATGGATAAGTCAACTTCACTCTCACCAGTCACACAGGCTGCCCTAAAGTTCTCTGGAGTGGCTACGCCTCAAAGTTGCTCATGGATTCCCTGAATAAGCTTTCCACATACTAATATTTACCTCTTTCACTCTGTGGCATTAAGACATGTGTTCTATATATTATACCCACACAGGATGACTTCAACACTCCCATCTGACTTGAAATTGAGGCAAGGTTGTATTTGTTCACATAAATTTGATGTGTAAATTTATCTCTAAGAAGCATTCTCACAATCTCTCTTAGACCTTCTTGTCTGTATTTTTTGAATGAGGTTGCATAACATGAAATAATATGCAGCCAACAAAATGTTTATAAAGATATTTAATGACATAAGAAAATGCTTATGATAAAGTTTTAAGTGAAAAAATAAAGTTTCAAAATTGAACAAAATATGTTATTTCAACAAGATAAAATAAACCATACTTTAACTACAACAAAACAATTATTATTAACAGTAGTTGTCTCCAGTGATGGGATTTATATGGCTTTTATTCTTTTGTCTATACTTTTCTGTTCCTTATAATTTTTTGAAATACTCATATTTATATATTTTTAACATCAATCAATTTATTTTGTAAACCTGTCTCATTGTATTTCTAGGGTAGAATCAGTTAAGAGCACTGTGATTTCTGGTACAATTTTCATATTGTCATACTTTCTTAGAATCAATTTACATCTCACAGTTTCTAAAAGAATTCTGGTTTTTTGCTTTTTGTTTTTGTTTTTTTCTGAGAAGAAGTCTCATTCTGTCACCCAAGCTAGAGTGCAGTGGCGTGATCTCCGCTCACTGCAACCTCTGCCTCCCGGGTTCAACAGATTCTCCTGCCTCAGCCCCCTGAGTAGCTAGGATTACAGGCACCTGCCACCATGCCCGGCTAATTTTTGTATTTTTAGTAGAGATGGGGTTTCGCCATGTTGGTCAGGCTGGTCTCAAACTCCTGACCTCGTGATCCGCCCACCTCGGCCTCCCAAAGTGCTGGGACTACAGGCATGAGCCACCGTGCCCAGTCCAAGAATTCTGTTCTAATAATGGAAAATATGTTTTTAAAGTTAAAAAAAATTTGGGTGAGGTTTTTTAATACTATTCTTCAATTCAAAGTCTTATCCAGCCTGGGAGAAGAGCAGTTATTCAACTGTAGCTCCCTCTAGCTTTCCTGTCCCATGTAAGTAGAAGAGGAAGTGAATGTCACAGGACAGAGACACCAGCACATTAAAAAACTGAGACTTCATCTCAAAATTATAAAATGCTTTCCCACCTCCACATCTTACCACTACATCAACAGGGTTCCAGTATATAACAGTGGATTACAGTGAAAAAAGCTGCAAGACACAGACTCCTCTCTAAGAAGTTCTTCTTTCAGAAACCCAACACCAACATGGAAGGGAAAAATAAAGACACTAGAGGAAATCAAAGCCTCTGGCATTTACAACTATGGGAAATATTAAACTCCTAGCCAGAATAACAAAAAACTCATACCAACGGCTTATTTGTCTCAGCTATTACCCAATACATCATGTCCAGCTTTCAACAAAAAATGACAAGACATGCTCCAAAGCAAGTAAAAATACAATCTAAAGAGACAAGGCAAATATCAAAACCAGACTCAGATACGAAACAAACTTTGAAATTATCACATAAGGAATCTTAAACATCTATAATTAATATATAAAGAGTTCTAGTGGAAAAAAGTAGACAAAATGCAAGAACATATGGGTATTGTAAGCAGAGAGATTCCTAAAAACAATCAAAGGAAATGATAGAAAACAAAAAACAGACATTAATAAATTTCAAAAGCTTATTGCTGTATCAAAGAAGCCAGTTTGAAAAAGTCTTCATACTGTATGATTTCAATTACATTACAATCTGAAAAAGGCAAAATTATAGAGACAGTAAAAAGATCAGTGGTTAACCTGGAATTAGGGGGAGTGAGAAAATGGAATAAGTAATTATTAGTCCAGGAGATTTTCAGGGCAGGGAAAGTGTTCTGTTTGACAATGTAATGGTAGATACATGACATTATGCATTTGTCATAACCTATACAGTTTTACAGAACAACAAGTGAATGTTAATGTACTTGAGTTAAAAAGTCATTTAAGAGATTGGGGGTTTGCATAAAGGAATTATGATTTGACAAAAGTATCTAATTCTTGTTTAAAACATATAAAAAGCCTTACTGAAAGGAGCAGGGGAAAAAGGTGCTGATCTAAGGTCCTTTAGTAATGAGTGAAGTCTGTAAGACTAAAGGCAAAGAAAGTGTATATAAGCACTGTACTCCAGTTAACAAAGTTATTTCCCAATGGGGTGTGAGTTAACCATTCTGATACTGCTATACATATATATTGGAATTGAACAATTAAATAAATAGTGGTAATGTTAATAGTCACGTTTCTCATTATTGGAGTAGAAAATTACAGATACACAAGTGGAGTAGGCAGGAATAATCCAAATGGTAATGGATTATAATTGGAGATAACAGTATGAATTCACGTTTAGCTTAATATAGATAATTTACATATGGAAGTATTTATAGATAAGTATATATACCAGGTTAGTATACACATATATTTTCTTGCTCTGTCAGCTGAGAGGACCTAAGAAAAACAGCACCCCCATAACATAAGCACACTGAGCACCTAGTTCTTGGTTTGTAATTCCATTTTCCAGGAAAAGGATACAGGGCTTCTTGAAGAAATGGCTAATTCTATGACTAAGGTAGGAAATATACAAGATGAGTCTGGAGGATCTTATAGTCCCAGAAAATTAGGAAGTGAAAAAAAAAATAATAAAATAAACAAACAAAAAAACCCTACCCTGATAGGAATGTGTCAAAGCAACAAAAAAGCCAAGTGAAAAAGCTCCCAATGGCCAAAGATAAAATAATTTGCACAATAAAATAAATAAGGCAGTACTGAGTTATCATCCAAAGTATAAAATATATATCTGTGAGTCTATTCTGAAGTAAGTAAATGATTGAATAACTAAACAAATGAAAGAGATGAGACAAGTTTCATTTCCCTTGTATGGAAAAATTCCAAATAATTTATTGTAGATACGATACCTCATGGAAAAGGAGCATAACTGTTCACTCCTTAAGTGTGTCCTCTGCAAACTGGCCTCCTTACAAAAAAATGTAGTATGAAAGATGGGAAATGAAGATTAACTTTACAATCAAAAAAATCTAGCAAACATCACCTCGGCCAGGTGATCAAGATCAACATCAACAGTGATAATTAATGCAGATTGCATGTACCGTTGATATGTGATGAAAATGTCACTTTACTTCTGTGTTTCACCTAAAAATCCATAATCCCAGTCTAATTATGAGAAAAACAACAGTGAAAGTGTAATAGAAGGCATCCTATAAAATACCTTTCCAGTATTCCTCAAAACTGTCAACGTTATTTGTAATAAGTTGGATAAAGGACACCCAAGGATGTCAGGTCCCAGAAATTATAAACATTACCTTATTTGGAAAAAAAAAAAGCCTTTGATGTTGAGATGAGATTACCTGGATTATCTGGGTGGACCCTAAATGTGGTGGGCCCTAAACCCCAAGTGTCCTTGTAAAATAGAGGCAGAGAGAGATTTAATACAGAGACACACATAGGAGAAGGCAATGTGAAGATTGAAGCAGAGATTAGAGTGATGCAGCCCCAAGCCCAGGAATGCTAGAAGCTGGACTAGGCAAGGAACGATTCCCCCTAGAGACCCCTGACAGAGTGTGGCCCTGCGGCACTTCAGACTGCTAGACTCCAGAACTGTGAGAGACCAAATTTATATCGTTTTAAGCAATAGAATTCATGGTAATTAGTAACAGCAGCCACAGAAAACTAATATACTCATTACAAACAAGGCAAATCTAAGAATTGTCATAACCAAGAGAAGTCTAAGGAGACATGACAACTAAATGTAATGTGGTATCCCAGATGAGCTCCTGGAACAGAAAAAGTACATAAGATAAAAACTAAGGAAATCTGAATCCTTGAGGTCCAGAACAAGACAAGGATGCCCACTCCTACTCAACATACTACTGTAAGTCCTAGCTAGAGCAATCAGGCAAGAGAAAGAAATAAGAGACACCCAAACAGAAAGAAAGAAAGTCAAACAATATTTGCAGATGATACGATTCTATACCTAGAAAACTCCATAGTCTCTCCCCAAAAGGTCTTAGGTTTGATAAACAACTTCAGCAAAGTTTCAGGATATAAAGTCAATATACAAAAATTAGTAGCATTTCTATATACCAACATTGTCTAAGCTGAGAGCCACATCAAGAACATGATCGCATTCACAATAGCCACAAAACAAATAAAACACCTAGGAATACAGCAAACCAGGGAGGTGAAAGGCCTTTAGAATGAGAAATTACAAAACACTGCTCAAAGAAATCACAGATGACACAAACAAATGGAAAAACATTCCATGTTCATGGATAGAAAGAATCAATAGTGTTGAAATGTCCATACTGTCCAAAGCAATTTACAGAGTCAATGCTATTCCTATCAAACTACCAATGACATTCTTCACATGCTTAGAAAAAACTATTTTAAAATTTATATGGAAGCAAAAAAAAAGTCTGGATAGCTAAGGCACCAAGGCAATCATAACAAACAAAAACAAAAACAAACAAACAAAAAAACCAAACAAAAAAAAAACCAAAGCTGGAGACATCACATCCCCTGACTTCAAACTATACTACAAGATTACAGCAACCAAAACAGCATGACTCTGGTACAAAAACAGACAAATAGACCAATGAAACAGAATACAGATCCTAGAAGCAATGTCACACATCTATAACTATCTGATCTTTGATAAAGTTAACAAAAATATTCAATATTCAATAGAGAGTCTTTCCCTAGTAGCCACATACAGAAGATTGAAACTGGACCCCTTCCTTACACCGCATACAAAATCAACTCAAGATGGATTAAAGATTTGAATGTAAAATCTAAAATTGTAAAATTATAAAAACCTTGGAAGATAACTTAGGAAATACCATCTTGGACATAGGCCCTAGCAGAGATTGCATGAGGAAAACACTAAAAGCAATTGCAACAAAAACAAACACTGACAAATGAGACCTAATTAAAAAGCTTCTGCACAGCAAGAGAAACTATCAACAGAGTAAACAGACAACCGACAGAATGGGAGAAAATATATGTATGCCATGCATCTGAGAAAGGTCTAATATCCAGAATCTATAAGGAATTTAAATTAACAAGCAAAAACAAACTACCCCATTAAAAAGTGGGCAAAGGACAGACACTTTTCAAAAGAAGACATACGCTCAGTCCACAAGCATATGAAAAAATGCTAAACATCACTAATCATTAGAGAAATGCAAATCAAAAAGACAATGAGATATCATCTCACACCAGTAAGAATGGCTACTATTAAAAAGTCAAAAAATAATAGATGCTGGCAAGGTTGTAGAAAAGATAAAATGCTTATACACTACTGGTGGGAATGAAAATTATTTCAGCCACTGTGGGAAGCAGTTTCGAAATTTCTCAAAGAACTTAAAACAGAACTACCAATCAACCCAGCAATCCCATTACTGAGTATTTACCCAAAAGAATATAAATATTCAGTAATGGGATATACGTGTTTGTTTATCACAGCACTATTCACAACAGCAAAGACATGGAATCAACCTACATGCCTATCAACAGTAGGCTGGATAAATAAAATGTGGTACATATCCACCATAGAATACTACACAGCCATAACAAAAACAGAATGAGATCATGTCTTTTGCAGCAACATGGATGGAGCTGGAGGTCATCATCCTAAGCAAACGAACGCAGAACCAGAAAACCAACTACCACATGTTCTCACTTATAAGTGAGAGCTAAACATTGGGTGCACATGGACACAAAGAAGGGGATAATAGACACTGGAGCCTACTTGAGGGTGGAGGATGGGACAAGAATGAGGGTCTAAAAACTACTTATTGGGTACTATGCTTATTACCTGGGTGATGAAATAATCTGTACACAGAACCTCCCTTGACAAGTAGTTTATCTATATAAAAAATTGGCCAGGCACTGTGGCTCACACCTGTAATCTCAGCACTTTGGGAGGTTGAAGTGGGCAGATCATTAAGATCAGGAGTTTGAGACTAGCCTGGCCAACACGGTGAAACCCCATCTCTACTAAAAATACAAAAATTAGCCAGGCGTGGTAGCAGGCACCTGTAATCCTAGCTACTGGGGAGGCTGAGGCGGGAGAATGGTTTGAACCCAGGAGGCAGATGTTGCAGTGAGCCAAGATTGCACCACCGCATTCCAGCCTGGGCAACAGAGAGAGACTCCATCTAAAAAACGTTATTTATTTATTTATTTAAAAAACCTACCCATGTAGCCCTGGATCTAAAATAAAAGTTAAAAAGAAAAGGAAACCAAATTTATGTTTTTGCATAAATTTCTGAATTGATAATACTCCACTGCAGAGAATAATACCTACACGTGTTCAGAATTACTGTTTTTCTACAGTATTAAGCTAGTATTGGTAGAATTATTCATTTGAATTCAGGTTTTTGGCTTCAATCACCATGCTTCTTCATTAGCACTTTTCCATACCTTTAAAAGTAATTTCAGTTTGAACTTTCTATTTTACCTAGAAGCAAATTTAAAAGTTCTTAATGAAATTTGCACGTGGCTAGATATTACTGGTTGGTTACACTTTAGTTGATGGTTTCTATTGTACTTACAATGTCTGGAAATTACAACCTGCTGGATTTCTGAGGTCATGAATTCAATGTCATATTTTAGGCCTGAAATCTTTCAATTTAAAATATTTGTGTCTGGTATTTGAAAATAATGTATATCTTCATTTACTCATCAAATGTGCTAGCCTTTTATTTCTTTTTTTTTTTTTTTATACTTTAAGTTCTAGGGTACATGTGCATAACGTTTATATCATGTATAACTCCCCAATGCAATCCCTCCCTCCTCCCCCCTCCCCCGATAGGCCCCAGTGTGTGATGTTCCCCTTCCCGAGTCCAAGTGATCTCATTGTTCAGTTCCCACCTATAAGTGAGAACATGCGGTGTTTGGTTTTCTCTTCTTGTGATAGTTTGCTAAGAATGATGGTTTCCAGCTGCATCCATGTCCCTACAAAGGACGCAAACTCATCCTTTTTTATGGCTGCATACTATTCCATGGTGTATATGTGCCACATTTTCTTAATCCAGTCTGTCACAGATGGACATTTGGGTTGATTCCAGGTCTTTGCTATTGTGAATAGTGCCGCAATAAACATACGTGTGCATGTGTCTTTGCAGTAGAGTAATTTATAATCCTTTGGGTATATACCCAGTAGTGGGATGGCTGGGTCATATGGTACATCTAGTTCTAGATCCTTGAGGAATCGCCATACTGTTTTCCATAATGGTTGAACTAGTTTACAATCCCACCAACAGTGTAAAAGTGTTCCTATTTCTCCACATCCTCTCCAACATCTGTTCTTTCCTGACTTCTTAATGATTGCCATTCTAACTGGTGTGAGATGGTATCTCATTGTGGTTTTGATTTGCATTTCTCTGATGGTGAGTGATGATGAGCATTTTTTCATGTGTCTGTTGGCTGTATGGATGTCTTCTTTTGAGAAATGTCTGTTCATATCCTTTCCCCACTTTTTGATGGGGTTGTTTGTTTTTTTCTTGTATATTTGTTTGAGTTCTTTGTAGATTCTGGATATTAGCCCTTTGTCAGATGAGTAGGTTGCAAAAATTTTCTCCCATTCTGTAGGTTGCCTGTTCACTCTGATGGTAGTTTCTTTTGCTGTGCAAAAGCTCTTTAGTTTAATTAGATCCCATTTGTCAATTTTGGCTTTTGCTGCCATTGCTTTTGGTGTTTTAGACATGAAGTCCTTGCCCATGCCTATGTCCTGAATGGTACTACCTAGATTTTCTTCTAGGGTTTTTATGGTATTAGGTCTAACATTTAAGTCTCTAATCCATCTTGAATTAATTTTCGTATAAGGAGTAAGGAAAGGATCCAGTTTCAGCTTTCTACTTATGGCTAGCCAATTTTCCCAGCACCATTTATTAAATAGGGAATCCTTTCCCCATTTCTTGTTTCTCTCAGGTTTGTCAAAGATCAGATGGCTGTAGATGTGTGGTATTATTTCTGAGGACTCTGTTCTGTTCCATTGGTCTATTTCTCTGTTGTGGTACCAGTACCATGCTGTTTTGGTTACTGTAGCCTTGTAGTATAGTTTGAAGTCAGGTAGCGTGACGCCTCCAGCTTTGTCCTTTTGACCCAGGATTGTCTTGGCAATGCGGGCTCTTTTTTGGTTCCATATGAACTTTAAAGCAGTTTTTTCCAATTCTGTGAAGAAAGTCATTGGTAGCTTGATGGGGATGGCATTGAATCTATAAATAACCTTGGGCAGTATGGCCATTTTCACGATATTGATTCTTCCTATCCATGAGCATGGTATGTTCTTCCATTTGTTTGTGTCCTCTTTTATTTCACTGAGCAGTGGTTTGTAGTTCTCCTTGAAGAGGTCCTTTACATCCCTTGTAAGCTGGATTCCTAGGTATTTTCCTTTTATTTCTATGCCTAAAATTAAACAAACTTTCTAGTAAAGTTACTTAACATTTTTAAAAAACTGAAAAAATCTGAATCAAGTGTGAACTTTATTCAATAATACCATATCAATTTGGTTCCTTAATTGTAATAAATGTATCATACCACTGTAAGATGTTAACAATAGGGGAAGCTGGGTGTGAGGCATATGATAACTATATGTACTATTTTCAAATTTTCTGTAAATATTAAACTAAAACAAGGAAGAGATTTCTCTAAAAAACAAAGTCATTAAAAATTTAGCGGCCGGGCGCAGTGGCTCACGCCTGTAATCCCAGCACTTTGGGAGGCCGAGGCGGGCGGATCACAAGGTCAGGAGATCGAGACCACAGTGAAACCCCGTCTCTACTAAAAATACAAAAAATTAGCCGGGCGCAGTGGCGGGCGCCTATAGTCCCAGCTACTCAGGAGGCTGAGGCAGGAGAATGGCATGAACCCAGGAGGCGGAGCTTGCAGTGAACTGAGATCCGGCCACTGTACTCCAGCCTGGGCGGCAGAGCGAGACTCCGTCTCAAAAAAAAAAAAAAAAAAAAATTTAGCTATTAATAAATAACACTCTAGAAACAAAACCCATATGATTATAACAAATACTAGTATGAGGGTTGAAAAATTGGAATGCTGTGGGGTTAGGATACAGTTAACAATTACTTTTTTTGCATAGGAAAATGTTTTGACATCTTCATGAAAAATTTTAAGGTAAAGAACAGAAACAGATGATGAGAATAAGATAAAATATATCAATAAAAGCAAAATAAAGTTATCAATTTAATGTCTAGCAACATGCTAATTACAATAAACAACCAAGAAAGATTAAAACTAAAGTACAGATAAATATATGCCAGAGAAATCACAGTAAAAGAAAGGATGTGTGCCATTATTGTCATTATAAAAAGTAGAATTCAAGTCAAAAAGTATGAAATGGGACAAGGAAGAATTTATAATGATATGAGCTGTAATTTCCTCAAGAAGATAACTATAGTCATGAAACCTCATGCCTGATATCATATTATCAAAATATAAAGTAAAAGCTATTAGAAAAAATGTAGATTTATCAAAGTCAAATTTATAACAGAAAACCTTAACTCATCTCTCTTAATCTGAAAAAAAAGTTTAAGTAGACAAAGAAATAAGAGAATTTACACAAGATTTCAATAATACTATTACCAAATTTATTTTACTAATATATATAGAATGAATACCAAATATACAAAGACTCTTCTTCCTTTCAAACAGCTCTGAAATACTGCAGAAGTATTGGCCATGTGTTAAGTCATAATAAAACTCGCAAAAAATTCCTCAAATTTGAAATTTATAAGCCACATTAGATATTATCATAATCCAATATTATAAATTCACAAAAGCAATGTCCTAAAAGCTACTAACATTGTTTTACTTATAAATAAATAACTATGAGAACATATAGTAAAATTTATGGTGTGCACCCAATGTGGCACTTGGAAGAAAATAAAAACTCTACATTTATTAGAAAACAACTGAAAATCGGTTGGGCATGGTGGCTCATGCCAGTAATCACAGCACTTGGGAGGCCAAAGTGGGTGGGTCACCTGAGGTCAGGAGTTCAAGACCAGCCTGCCCAACATGGTGAAACCCCATCACTACTAAAAATGCAAAAATTAGCCGAGCATGGTGGTGCACGCCTGTAGTCCCAGCTACCTGGGAGGCTAAGGCAGGAGAATCACTTTAACCTAGGAGGCAGAGATTGCAGTGAGCCAAGATCGTGCCACAGCACTCCAGCCTGGGCAATGAGTGAAGATCGTGCCATTGCACTCCAGCCTGGGAAAGGAAAGGAAAGAAGAGGAGAGGAGAGAGGAGGCAAAGGGATGGGAGGGGGAGGGGAGGGAGGGGAGGGGGGAGGGGGGAGGGGAGAGGAGGGAAGGAAGGAAGGAAGAAGGAAGGAAGGAAGGAAGGAAGGAAGGAAGGACGGAAGGAGGAAAGGGAAGGGAAAGGATGGGAAGGGAAGGAAAGGGAGGGGAGGAGAGGGGAGGGGACAGGAGGGGAGGGGAAGGGAGGGGAGGGGAAGGACATTGAACTAATGAACCAGAAAGAGAACAACAAAATAAATCAAAAGGTAACTTTCTTAATAAACAAAATTCATGGAATAAAAAATAACAAACAAAAATACCAGACTTAAAATATAGAGCTAGGTTTTTGGAAAGACTACTAAAACAGAAATATGTAGGCCAGGCATGGTGGCACACACCTGTAATACCAGCTACTTGGGACCCTGTTTTTAAAAAAAGAAATACATTTAACAAGTCTAACCAAGAAAGAGCAAAGACATAAATAATAAAAAGAGGAAGAGAAGCAATTATAAGATAGAGTTTTTTATTACAAAATAATACTATGTTAAAACTCCCTAATCAATAAAGTTGAAGCTATAAGAAAGGATTATTATATAAGAAAATTTAAATTACCAAAGTGCAAAAAGTGACTGAACATTTAAAGCTCAAACCAATAACTACAGAAAAACGGAAAATGTAGTCAAAAGTTTATTCCCCAAAAAGACACCAGGCCCAGATATTTTTATATAAAAGTACTATCAGAATTTTGAAGAATAAGTAAGTCTTCTATAATTTAAACTCCTCCAGCACAAGACAGCATTTAACAGAAGACAAGAGAACATACAATGGAGATGTATTCTCATTTCATCTGGAAATAAGACAAGGATACCCACCATCCACAACTCTTACCCTGTTGGTCCTAGCCTATAAGATTAAAAAGAAAATTGGACCATAAATATCAGACAGAAGCTAAGCTATTTAAAGATGATACGACTGTCTAACCAAGGTAATCTGAAATTGCAACAAAATCAACTAAAAAAAATTGGAGGCACTGAGATAGTTTATTAGAATTTCAAATATAAGGTAAATATATCAAAACCAATATCTTTTCTATTCCAGCAATAACAAGAGGATCATATAACTTTTGAAAATCCAATTTATAAAACAAAGATACAATAAAAATTTTATAGTTTTCTAACAAAATGTGAGTAAGCAAGGAAATACTTAGAAAAAAATGCACAAGTTAGTCTTTGCATAAAGAAAGTAAAAACATTTTGCTGAAGAAGAGAAAAGAAGATATCTAAAGTTGAGAAATATATCATAGCAACATTTAATACTGTAAGAATATCAACACTTCCCTTTTAGTTAAACTAGCAGTTCAGCGTAAGTCCAAGCAAAATCTCATTGATATTAACAGATTTGTTTTAAATTAAACAGACATTTCAAAAGAATAAATGCAGAATTGTCAAAAATCATTTAAAAGTAAATAATTGAGTCTAGTCCTACACATTCAAAATATGCCTTAAAGTCACATTAAAAAACGTTTGTGGCTGGGCATGGTGGCTCATGCCTGTAATCTCAACACTTTGGGAGGCCGAGATGGGTGGATAACAAGGTCAGGAGTTCGAGACCAGCCTGGCCAACATGGTGAAACTCTGTGTCTACTAAAAATTCAAAAATTAGCCGGGCGTCGTGGCAGATGCCTGTAATCCCAGCTACTCGGGAGGCTGAAACAGGAGAATCATTTGAACCCAGCAGGCGGAGGTTGCAGTGAACCAATATCACACCACTGCACTCCAGCCCAGGCAACAGGGGGAGACTCCATCGCTAAATAAATAAATAAATACACAAAAAACCCTCCAAAAAATCAATGAATCCAGGAGCTGGTTTTTTGAAAAGATCAACAAAATTGATAGACCGCTAGCGAGACTAATAAAGAAAAAAAGAGAGAAGAATCAAATAGACGCAATAAAAAATGATAAAGGGGGTATCACCACCGACCCCACAGAAATACAAGCTATCATCAGAGAATACTATAAACACCTCTATGCAAACAAACTAGAAAACCTAGAAGAAATGGATAATTTCCTGGACACTTACACTCTCACAAGACTAAACGAGGAAGAAGTTGAATCCCTGAATAGACCAATAGCAGGCTCTGAAATTGAGGCAATAATTAATAGCCTACCAACCAAAAAAAGTCCAGGACCAGACAGATTCAAAGCCGAATTCTACCAGAGGTACAAGGAGGAGTTGCTACCATTCCTTCTGAAACTATTCCAATCAATAGAAAAAGAGGGAATCCTCCCTAACTCATTTTACGAGGCCAACATCATCCTGATACCAAAACCTGACAGAGACACAACAAAAAAAAGAGAATTTTAGACCAATATGCCTGATGAACATCGATGCAAAAATCCTCAATAAAATACGGGCAAACCGAATCCAGCAGCACATCAAAAAGCTTATCTACCATGATCAAGCGGGCTTCATCCCTGAGATGCAAGGCTGGTTCAACATACGCAAATCAATAAATGTAATCTAGCATATAAACAGAACCAAAGACAAAAACCACATGATTATCTCAATAGATGCAGAAAAGGCCTTTGACAAAATTCAACAGCCCTTCATGCTAAAAACTCTCAATAAATTCAGTATTGATGGAATGTATTTCAAAATAATAACAGCTATTTATGACAAACCCACAGCCAATATCATACTGAATGGGCAAAAACTGGAAGCATTCCCTTTGAAAACTGGCACAAGACAGGGATGCCCTCTCTCACCACTCCTATTCAACATAGTGTTGGAAGTTCTGGCTAGGCCAATCAGGCAAGAGAAAGAAATCAAAGGTATTCAGTTAGGAAAAGAAGAAGTAAATTGTCCCTATTTGCAGATGACATGATTGTATATTTAGAAAACCCCATCATCTCAGCCCAAAATCTCCTTAAGCTGATAAGGAACTTCAGCAAAGTCTCAGGATACAAAATCAATGTGCAAAAATCACAAACATTCTTATACACCAGTAACAGACAAACAGAGAGCCAAATCATGAATGAACTTCCATTCACAATTGCTTCAAAGAGAATAAAATACCTAGGAATCCAACTTACAAGGGATGTAAAGGACATCTTCAAGGAGAACTACAAACCACTGCTCAGTGAAATAAAAGAGGACACTAACAAATGGAAGAACATACCATGCCATGGATAGGAAGAATCAATATTGTGAAAATGGCCACACTACCCAAGGTAATTTATAGATTCAATGCCATCCCCATTAAGCTACCAATGACTTTCTTCACAGAATTGGAAAAAACTGCTTTAAAGTTCATATAGAACCAAAAAAGACCCCGCATTGCCAAGACAATCCTAAGCCAAAAGAATAAAGCTGGAGGCATCACGCTACCTGACTTCAAACTATACTACAAGGCTACAGTAACAAAAACAGCATGGTACTGGTACCAAAACAGAGATATAGACCAATGGAACAGAAGAGAGCCCTCAGAAATAATATCACACATCTACCGCCATCTGATCTTTGACAAACCTGACACAAACAAGAAATGGGGAAAGGATTCCCTATTTAATAAATGGTGCTGGGAAAATCGGCTAGCCATAAGTAGAAAGCTGAAACTGGATCCTTTCCTTACTCCTTATACGAAAATTAATTCAAGATGGATTAGAGACTTAAATGTTAGACCTAATACCATAAAAACCCTAGAAGAAAACCTAGGCAATACCATTCAGGACATAGGCATGGGCAAGGACTTCATGTGTAAAACACCAAAAGCAATGGCAACAAAAGCCAAAATTGACAAATGGGATCTAATTAAACTAAAGAGCTTTTGCACAGCAAAAGAAACTACCATCAGAGTGAACAGGCAACCTACAGAATGGGAGAAAATTTTTGCAATCTACTCATCTGACAAAGGGCTAATATCCAGAACCTACAAAGAACTCAATCAAATTTACAAGAAAAAAACAAACAACCCCATCAAAAAGTGGGCAAAGGATATGAATAGACACTTCTCAAAAGAAGACATTCATACAGACAACAGACACATGAAAAAATGCTCATCATCACTCACCATCAGAGAAATGCAAATCAAAACCACAATGAGATACCATCTCACACCAGTTAGAATGGCAATCATTAAAAAAATCAGGAAACAACAGGTGCTAGAGAGGATGTGGAGAAATAGGAACACTTTTACACTGTTGGTGAGACTGTAAACTAGTTCAACCATTGTGGAAAACAGTGTGGCTATTCCTCAAGGATCTAGAACTAGAAATACCATTTGACCCAGCTGTCCCATTACTGGGGATATACCCAAAGGATTATAAATCATGCTGCTATAAAGACACATGCACACATATGTTTATTGTAGCACTATTCACAATAGCAAAGACTTGGAATCAACCCAAATGTCCATCAGTGACAGACTGGATTAAGAAAATGTGGCACATATACACCATGGAATACTATGCAGCCATGAAAAAGGATGAGTTCATGTCCTTTGTAGGGACATGGATGCAGCTGGAAACCATCATTCTCAGCAAACTATCGCAAGAACAGAAAACCAAATGCCGCATGTTCTCACTCATAGGTGGGAATTCAACAATGAGATCACTTGGACACAGAAAGGGGAGCATCACACATCAGGTCCTATTGTGGGGAGGGATAGCGTTAGGAGATACACCTAATGTAAATGACGAGTTAATGGGTGCAGCACACCAACATGGCACATGTATACATATGTAACAAACCTGCACATTGTACACACGTACCCTAGAACTTAAAGTATAATAAAAAATAATAAATAAATAAATAAATAAATAAATAAACTAAACAACACCAAAAAAAAATTTGCTCCGGTTCAAAAATGGAAAAATAAATCACAAATCAGTGAAAGAAATGGAGCCCAGAAACAAACCAGGCATATGTGGGAGCATATATAATAAAAGTGGTATTTCGAATCTCTGGGGAAATGATGGATCATTCATTAAATAATATTAGCACAATTATATGGGGGAGCTTTCTAACAAACACTCTTAACAATTATCCTGACTTTTGTAAACGAAAAAGCAACAGTCATAGTGATTACTTGTTTTCATATTAAGCAGATTTTATTTTGCAATATATCATTTGAATTCATAAATGAGGAATAACTTTATATTTGTCAATTGATATTAGGCACAAAAAATATTACAGCTTCAGTGGCATTAAACTAAGCTGTTATAAGCAAGATAAAGCCATAGAGCTCATTAAAGATAATCCTTCTTTCTAATGGACACATATTAGAGGAGCTGTCTGCAAGAAATAGATTTTTTTCTTGGGCAGAGAGGCAACACGAGAAAGTGATAAAAAAGGGCCCTGGCCTTAGTCCCCAACTGCCAGGACTAGCATTCTTCATCCATCCTGTCCTGTGACATCCTGAGACTCAACCCTTTTCCTCAGACTTTCTGAACAGGAGCTGTGATCCAGGAAGATCCTATCTTCCAGCTTCTGATGCCAACTGCATACATCCTACAAAAGAATGAAGACTTTAAGGGTATCTTCCCCTGAAACCCAAGGTGGGAGGGAAAAAAACATGGTCCGCTTCCTTGCCTACATCTTTTGCTATAAGAGCCCAGGGTTCCTAAGTTCTTAATACAGTGTTTTGACCGCTAGAGCATTAAGTGCAAATGACCTACTGGTATTGCTGAGATTGTTAGGCCTTCTTGTGGGCCCATAATTCAGATGAGGACTTAGCCATTGGTCAATCACCAGGAGGCCAAGCTCAAGCCTCCTGAGCATAACTAAAACCCATAGTGGATCTTCAGGTCCCTGGAACACCATGATAGTGATAAAACTCACAGGTATCTTAAAATAGTCAACACAAAGTAAAAAATTTCCAGTGTCTCCCATGGTGCTAACTTCAGAAGATGGTCTGTCTTATCTAAGCTCTGACTGAATATTGTCTTTATCAAACCAGAGATGACCTCTCCATCCCTCCGGAAAAAATACATGGAAAATAGCACAAGTTCCAAGAGTTTCACTCCACATGCCAAAATTTTGCTCCTGAAGTTCTAACTGCTGTTCCTCAGCAACTGCTGAGGCTGAGAATTCTATGCTAGGAATATTTAGACTCTGATTCAAGTCCATGACAAAACTAGTACAGAAGATATACAGAATGTGAACCAGCATAGACTACAGCCACAACTACAACTAGACAATGCACAGCTGCACCTATGACTACAACAAAAGGAAATGCACCCTGAACCAGAGAAAGCTATTTCTTTATTTAAACCAATCTAAAGCTTTCACTAATCTCCCAGTGAGACCAGCCTAGAAACAGACATTTAGAATCTTAGGAGTAGCTTGTTGTTTATTATAACTTCAGTAAACCTTACACAGTTTGTTTCATAACATTGCTTCAGCCATTCTCAATGATCTCTAGTATCTTTTTAAAAATTTCCAAGTTAAATCGTTTGTAAAAGATACATATCTGAACCAGGTGGGTTCAAATGACAAATGGGTGACTTTGAAGCTGTTTCACAGAGCAGATAAGTAGTTCCACTTTTTTTCCTGAACAAAGACCTATTCCCATCTGGGTATGCCAATGGAAGTTCATACATTGCTCTAATATCTTCATCTAAAAAACACCAAAGTTGTGCCTTCTTCACCTGCCAAATATACATTATATCCTCTCCCATTATTACCTGAGAATATATTGAGCATTCTTTGTGCCTGCAGATTAAAACCAGAATACCAAATAGTGTACATAGAAATAATATCTCTTCCTCAGCTTTTATCTTATTCAAATCCATTCAGCAAAAGATTATTCAGGATTCTGAACAAATCCTGAGTTTCCTCCTCACTACCTCCTACTTGGAGTGTGATCCATCCTACTGGAGAGAGGCCATCAATCAAACTAGACAGCAATCTGCCACCTCCCAGATTGAATTCTTCCTTAACCTTGAGTCAGTGCAGAAAATGGTGCCTAATCCTTGACCTGCTGTGTGTCTCTATTTTTAAAAAACACTTTTTTGAAGGCTATCAGGGATGCTTACTAATGTCAAATCCACACCAATAAAATTAGCATCTAAAACAAGACATCACTAAATCCTAAACTTCACCTTGCCTTACCGCCTTGACACTCCATGTCATTTTCAATCAAGAACTCTGAAGTGTCTATTATCTGAAAAAGGAGGCTGTCAGAGAAAATGAGAATAAAAGAAAGAAAAAAATTTTAGTGATTGCCGCAGATCCAGTCTGTACCTATTTAGGTGAGTTGTACTTTCTCGACCACTTGGGATCCTAAAGGGTCATTAGGAGAAATCTTCCCTAAACAGAGATCACCTGTGCTGTTGAGATCTATATTCAGAAAGGATCCTCTGGCAGGGAATCCCACCACCCCTGAAGATAGATATTTTTTTTCCTTAAGAGTGTCTTTTTTTTTTTTTTTTTTTTTTTTTTGAGACGGAGTCTCACTCTGTCGCCCAAGTTGGAGTGCAGCGGCGCGATCTCAGCTCACTGCAAGCTCTGCCTCCCAGGTTCACGCCATTCTGCTGCTTCAGCCTCCCAAATAGCTGGGACTACAGGCACCCGCCACCACACTCAGCTAATTTTTTTGTACTTTTAGTAGAGACGGGGTTTCACCGTGTTAGCCAGGATGGTCTCAGTCTCCTGACCTCATGATCCGCCCACCTTGGCCTCCCAAAGTGCTGGGATTACAGGCGTAAGCCGCCTCATCGGGCCAAGAGTGACATTTTTTAAGCTACCTCTTATCAAACACTCATGAGTCAGACACTGTACTAAGATATTTTGCTTTCATTAGCTCCAATCCTCATAACATGCAAAATAGGTAAAATTAGTTCCATTTTAAGATAAGGCAACTAGAGACTCAGAGACATTAAATAACATACTCAAGATCACAGAAGCAATAAATAGCTCAATTGGGACTCAACCCTAGCACTGCCTGACTTCAAAGCATATTCTCTCCTCACTGTACTGCACTTAATCTATCTTGTCTGCTCGTAAATTTGCATCTGAGGCTTGTTACCAATTGAATTGAGTCTCCCAGAAGGATATTGGAATTCACACATCCCCCAGTACCTGAGAATGTGGCCTTATTTGGAAATAGGGTCTTTGCAGTTGACCAAGTTGAAATGAGGCCATTACAGTGGGCCCTAATCCAGTATGACTGTGTCCTTATGAAAGGGGAGAATTCGGACACAGAGACCGAGATGCATAGAGGAAAGGCAATTGAAGGAAGACACAGAAAGAACATCACCTACAAGCCAAGGAATGCTGGAGGCTACCAAAAACTAGGACAGCAGCTTGGCACAGATTCACCCTCATAGCCCTCAGAAAGAGCCAACCTTGCCAATACCTTGGTTTCTAACATCTAGCCTTCAGAATTGTGAGACAATACATTTCTGTTGCTTAATCCAAACAAGTTTATAGTACTTTGTTACAGCAGCCCCAGAAAACGAATACAAAGCTCATAATAAAAGACTTCTTTCTTCTCTTGCAGCTTTCACACTCAACCTCAACTAGTTTTCCATTTTTAATATCTCTTTAATATCTTTGAGTATCTCCTGAGCTTCTTGCATTTCTTGATCTGTAATTTTACATCCTTCAAAGACTTTTCTCCTGTTTATGTTTCTATATTTTTCCAACCACAGCATAATCCCAAATTTAACTTTATAATGTCATATCTTTCTCTCCCAAAGATGCCACTTGCTGTACATGGCCTAAAAAAGGACATTGTATATGACATTGTGCAAATATATTTGTTTGCTTTCATATACTTTTGGTATGTAATTGTCATAATGGTTTGACATTATAGAAACATAATGGTTTGTCAAATTGCTTTGGAAAGCAATTTAACAATATGTATCAAGAGTTCAAAGCTAGATAGGAGGAATAGGTTCTAGTGCTCTATGCCACTGTAGGATGAACTACGGTTAACAATAACATATTATATAGTTTCCAATAGGTAGAAGGAGGGTGTTGAATGTTCCCAACATAAAGGAATGATAAGTGTTTGAGATTATGAATATGCTAATTACTCTGATTATCATTATACATTATATGTATCAAAACATCACTTTGTACCCCATAAACATGTACAATTATTATGTGTCAATTCAAAAATGTATTATATTACGTTTAAAAAAGAGTTCAAGAGGTCTGTACTATTTAATTTAGAATTCCCACATTGGATTTAACTTGGGTAAATAAATTAGCAGAGGAAAAAGCCATATGTACTACACCATCATCTAACAGTAAAAATTGGGGAATAAATCTAAAACAGTCAGTGTAGAAGAATGATAAAATAAATCAAGATAACTAAATCTGTTAAAATATGGATTCACAAAAAAGGATATTTAGGAAGAATGTACAGAAACATGAGAAAATATTTTGTAAGTGAAGTGAAAAATAGTAAATAACATGGAAAAGGTAACTGTGAGACACATATGTAAATGTACAAAGACTAGAAGAAAATATGCAAAATAAAACACAGAAGATTGGTATAATGTTTTGGTTTTATTGTTTTTAAAAGTTAGAAAAATATCTGTTTAGCATAACCCTTGTGTTCTTCATAAGAATTAGATCGTGGCCTCTGTAACACACAGCAATCCAAGGGTACTTTGCATTTTATGAACTTGATATCCGGCAGAAGTAAATCCATGAGGATGGACCCTGACTATGCCCTGACAAATTACAGACTAGCTTAATAGCGCCAAACTTGAGATTTTTCAGCCCCTTTCCTCACTGATAGCTCTGAGCATGCTGTTTATTTCTGGGCTAAAACAACAGGAAGAACATGAATCTAAAATGAAAAATTAGCCAAACTCTGCAAATAGATGCCACAGCTGCAAATCAATATAAATATAATTATATTTATAAAAATATAATTATATTGTCTTAATATAAATACAGTGTAGAAGTGCCTGCTTCCACGTCAGTCTTCTCAGTCCCACCTGAACACACACAAATTGGAGACTTCTCTGAGTATGTTTGTGTGTGTGTGTGTGTGTGTGCATGCGTGCGTGCACACGAAACAGAGAGGAGAGACTAATTCTCTTGCAGATGTCCAGAAATTACCACTGTTTACAGAAAATTGAGCTCACTCTGTTGTTCTTACCTCTCTATTCAATACTTTCTTCACAATAGCTCCCACATCCAAGATTTCACTTGCTTTTGCCACAGATGCAGCTCAAACTCTTGTCACACCATGTAGGAATACTTTTTCTTTTCTTTCTTTTTTTTTTTTTTAAGAGACAGGGTCTCACTCTGACACTGTGGCTGGAGTGCAGTGGCACAGTCATAGCTCACTGCAGCCTCTACCTCCTGGGCTCAAGTGATCCTCCCACTTCAGCCTCCTGAGTAGCTGGGACTCCAGGCATGTGCCACTAAGCCCAGCTTATTTTATATTTTTTGTAGAGATGGGGTCTTGCTAGGTTGCCCAGGCTGGTCTCCAAATCCTGGACTCAAGTGATACTCCCGCCTCAGCCTCCCAAAGCACCGGAATTACAGGCACGAACCACTGTGCCTGGCTGATGGTGGGAATGTTCTAATAGTCTCCAATTCCTCACATACCTGTTCAGTTTCCACGCCACCACTAGATCATGTGTGTATATATAAATTTGTATAGATACATAATTATGTAATTAGTAATTCAATTCATTGAATGTCCACCAGTTGGTGTGCTAACTACTGGAAATTTAATGCTGAACAGACCCTACCTTCATAGAACTCAATCTGTGGAGAAAACGAATGTTAATAACCAAACAAAACAATTAATGAACAGTTTCAGCTGTAAGAGGAGCTATGAAACCAAGGTGCATGGTGCTCCGTACAAAGGAGGAACTAATCTAGTCAGGAGGGTGAGAAAGACTTGCCTGAAGAAATGGGGACCCAGTGGAAACCCAAAGAAAGAGCAGCAGTTAAAGGGAAAGCTAAACAAGCTTGGGAAGGAAGTGGGGTTATGGTGTAAAGGACCAGCAGGCTGTGTCAAAGATTTGGTCTCACCCTAGGAATAGGAAGTTACTTACACTCTTAAGTTGGGAGGAATATAATCATATTTGCCAACAGAAAAAAATCTCTTTGGTTGCTGCATACAGATTATTCTGAAGGAAAATCAAAGTGCTTGCAAAGAGACCAGTTAGAAATGAGTGCAGCGATCCTGGGGTGGATTGTTTGCAGCACTCAGCAGTGAAGATCGGGAGAAATGGGTTGATTTGAGACATATTTAGAAGGTGACATCAGTACTACTTGGTGGCATATTGGATATGGTGGCTAAGAGGATGTATTAAGACTGACTCCGGAATTTCTAATTTATATAACTAGATGGATAGTAGGATCATTCACTGGAATAGGAGAGACTAAAGAAGATCAGGTCTTGGTTGGAAATCTGTGAGGAGCTCATCAACTGTGAATTGCCTTTGGGTCAGCCAAATGAAGGTGTCAAGGGGACAGCTGAATACATGACTCTGTACTCCAAAGAAGAGATCTACATTGGAGATAGAAACTTATGAGTCACGAAAGCTACTTCTCTTTACTCATTCATTCAATTCGGGTATTATTGAATGCCTTCAGGGTACCAGGTACTGTATTAAAAACAGTAGAGGGGAAAAAATCATAAGACACCATCTCTTCCCTCCAAGAACAATGCCTCCCTCCTTTCTACAGAGTAAGATATAAACATTTTATATTGGTACTATTCTGGTTACTTCACAATCTGGTCTCAACTTCTCCCACCACTCTGATAGGTCAACCGTCAAATTCCAAACATCTCTAGGCCAAACTGGTCTACCTGCCATCCTCCAAGCCTGAATGATGAGTATTTACCTCCAGAGTTTGTCCATATATTATACCCTTCCTTTATCTCCCTACCCAAGATGTTTTCCTTTCTTCCTTCTGTCTATGGCAAATTCTTCAGGATGTGGATCAGTTCAGGTCCTTCCTCCTTACCAGATCTTCCCAAAAGCTGAATGAGAAGATGACCAAATTTCCTTCTGTGATAAAATTCATAAATGCATTTCAATGAGACTCCTCCAACTCCAATAACTTAATTTTGAACACTTTTGTCAAAGAAAACATTCTTTCGCATCTAGCCACACAATAGGGTAGACATTGTCACCCGTGACATTAAGCCAAATGGTGAAATGGGAATTAGAGCCTCCCACTAAAATACATTTATCCTTTTGCTTTTTTATCTTAGATATCTTATCTAGGTAGTCTCCATTTTTTACTCTAATTATTTTCAGAACTTAAAATGTTTACTTTTCACCTCCCCAACCCTTGTTTTTCTTGGGAGGACCCAGGAGTAGTCTGGAAAAGCATAGCATATAAAAGATCTGGCTTTCACATTTCAAAAAACCATGCCACCATTTATTACACTGTGTCGTACAACTCCTGTTTGAAGTTCCATATCTTGTTATAAAAATCTTTGCTGATGGTATAGTACTTTATCAATGTACATTTTTGTGATTCTTGATAACTATAATTGAAATGAAAAATAGAGATGAACACACGTTCGACTTCATTATAAATTATATATCATATCTTATAAACCCCAAGTTGGTTGTCAAAAAGTCATAAAGTGGGAAACCCAAGGGATTTAGAAATGTGTGGCCAAGAACATCTCCACAGTAAATAGAGTAAATAAAACACAAACAGTAAAATGCAAACTCCATACCCACAATTATAGGAGGGAACTGTACAACACAATAACAAGCTAATATTATAGCTTTGTACTTAGGAAAAAGCCTTCATACAACAGTGCTTTTCACATGGAATTTTACCAATTTAACACAGAGAGAAATAATTTCACTCACTCCTAAAAACCATTTACTGATTGACCAAAATATAGTTAATTTAATAATATAGCCACACTGTAATGTATAGGAAAGAAAGAAAGGTATACATACTTCTCTCTAGGAAAAGATTCAAAACCATCCTTCGCAGCAGCGAAGTTCAACCCCCAAAATATAATGACAAAGAGCCTCTTGAATAATTTTTCACAGAAAAAAATAATCTTTACAAGGTGATATGCTATCTCCTCCCACACAGAGGACACTGCAGTCAACTTTTAAATGGAGTTCTCTCTTACTGGAGATCCCTAATCAGGAAGAAGTAGGTGTAAAAATTGTATTAGAGAAGTGAACAGCTAAAAATGTCAAGGAAAGCATAAAAGGGGACTTTTCTTTTTTGTTCTTTTTTTTTTTTTTTTTTTGATATGGAGTCTCACCCTGTCACCCAGGCTGGAGTGCAGTGGCACAATTTCAACTCACTGCAACCTCTACCTCCCGGGTTCAAGTGATTCTCCTGCCTCAGCCTCCCAAGTAACTGGGATTACAGGCACCCACCACCATGCCCAGGTAATTTTTGTATTTTAGTAGAGATGGAGTTTCACCATGTTGGCCAGGCTGGTCTCAAACTCCTGACCTCAAGTGATCCACCCACCTCAGTTTCCCAAAGTGTTGGGATTACAGGCATGAGCCACTGCACTCGGCCAAAAGCTGACTTTTGAGCTGAATCTTCAAGGACACTAAGAGATTACCAGGCAAAGAAAAGAACTTTCTTAGTAGAGAGGAGAGGGTGCAGAAGACATGGAGATAACAAAGTAAGAGGTGTGGGAGTATGAGAATGAAGGGCAATGGGAAGGAATGCAATGAGATGGCGGGAATACAAAATAAGGAAAGATACATGAAAGTCATTCTAAGAAGTTTACATTTTATCCCATGGAAGATGAGAAAGTATCAAAGGTGTTTTCAAGCAGGGTAAGTGGCATGATTAGATGTGAACTTTAGAACAGTAGCTGGGACACATGTGCTTTCAACCACTTTTCTAGTATTTGGGGAGAAATAAGAATTTTTAAATTGTGGTCCTGTGGGAGACTACTAAGGAAAGAAGTATTCAGAGAGATGTGGGAGGAAGAGGGATCTATCCCAGGAGCTGTGCTGCTTGGCTGCTTCCTCCACAATGCAACAGGCTCGCAGAGTTTATGGTTGAGTATGTGTTGTATATCCCAGGATGCAGGAATGTCAACAGAGTTGAAAGAAGGTCAGGAGCGAGTGATGATGGTCACATTCATCAGAATCAGTGCTGCTCCAAGTTTAGCTGTAGGTTGAACTATAATGAGGTTAACACGTGTTGAGCTCTTACTGTGCCCTGTACAGTTTTGAGTGCTTTATATGGATTCACTCATTTATTCCTCATTAACAACTGTACAGATAGATATAATTATCAATCCCATTTTACAGATGGGAAACTGAGACACATACAAGTTAGGAAACTTCCCTTAAGTCTCACAGTTGTACAGAGAGGAACTGGCATTCCAACCTGGGCCAGCTGACCCTGGAGGCAGTGCTCCAATGCTGTATAAAAGTGAGCTTTGGCTTATGTCTTAGCGCAGGCTGTTATAACAATGTGTCATCGACTGGGTGGCTTAAACAATAGATATTTATTTTTCACAGATCTGAAGGCTGTAAAGTCTAAGATCAAGGTGCCAACCAATTTGGTTCCTGGTGAGGGCCCTCTTCCTGGCTTTCAGATGACCACCTCTCTCCGTGTCCTCACCTGGCAAAGAACTACTTTGCAAAGTAGTTCTACGTGTTCTGGTCTGCTCCTTTTCTTATAAGAACATTAATTCCATCTTGAGGGCTTACCCTCATCCAAACCCAATCACCTTCTAAAGGCCCTACTTCCAAATACCATCACATCGGAGGGTAGGACTTCAACATATGAATTTAGTGGGACACAAACATTCAGGTCGTAACAGCTTGTTTAGTTTTCTCTCAGAAGGAAAGTCCAGGAGCCCACTCATTGAGATATGCTGTGCTCAACAGACACCACCTTTTTTTTTTTTTTTTTTTCGAGACAGAATCTAGCTCTGTCACCCAGGCCGGAGTGCAGTGGTGGGATCTCAGCTCACTGCAACCTCCGCCTCCTGCGTTCAAATGATTCTCGTGCCCCAGTCTCCTGACCAGCTGAGACCATAGTTGTGTGCCACTATGCCCAGCTAGTTTTGTTGTATTTTTGGTAGAGATGTGGTTCTGCCATGTTGGCCAGGCTGGTCTCAAACTCCTGGCCTCAAGTCCCACCTTGGCCTCCCAAGCACTGGGATTGCAGGCATGAGCCACCATACCTGGCCAATAGGCACCCTCTTAATTCTAAAGAAGGCTGCGGCTGAGGCTGGGGCTAGCACAATATTTAAAAGGGAACTAGAATGCATAGAGCAGAAGGAAGCGAGTCAAGCTCTACTCTCTTTGGGCACTGGTGATACATTTTGTGAGAAGGGTCAGCACTGCCTGACTCATCCAGCAGAGAGAAATTCTCAGGCTGTTTTCTGAAAGATTCCAGAGTTTCTGAGGAGAACTGGTTGAAGAGACATATGGTCATATGGTGCCATGAAAACAGAGCATGGGAGTGTGGAGGAACAGCGGTGGACACAGTGCTAAAGAAATGTCTGTAGACAGCAGGGATAGACTGCTCAAGTGATTGCTGAGATAAGTCTCACAGTTCACATAGAATGTACCCAGGCAAAGGACGTGGGGGAGGCACTCCAGGGAGAGGAAGGGCTGAGTAGGCACCAAAGTAGTTCTATGTGTTCAAAGATGATGGGCAAATCAACTAATTTCCAATGTCTTCCAAAGTCTTAAATATCCAAATGTCAAAATCTGCAAGTTGAACACTGTCTACCTAATTCACGAAATGGCTTTTTCACATGAATTTGGTCCTCATAAACCCCTTTTTGGTTTCTTTCAGGAGAATAGATAGACAGGCATCTTGATGCACATATACATTCATTTTTGTCCTTAACTTTTTGGAATTTAAATCCATAAATTAAATAGTGATACTGCATTAAATGCAATTCAGGATAAGCCCAGATGAGACCAGTTTTGGGGATGTGCCACAAGGAGACAGACTCATATCTCTAATAAATAATGTAATTTGTGTCATTTTTTCCATCCCTCAGATTAATAAATTCTAAGAGGTAAAGGTATAGCAAGCAAAATCAGAAAAAAAAAATTGTTTTGGTGCTAGCTGAAGCCTGCACTGCATTCTCACAGATGCTTTAGTAACATGTAAACTGTTAGGATTAAGTGGCTCCAGCTGGTGATAATTAGAACTAGAGAGAATAGGAAGAGAAAGGGGTAGGGGGAGGTTGTCGGGGAAAGCTCCATTGCTCACCAGGAAGAAGCTGATTTTCTGTGTCATTTGTCTCCACTACCACCATCACCTCCCACCTCTCACTCTTCATCTGCCTCCACCCAACCTACCCTCATTCTCCTCCACTGGCAGTGAGGGGCTGGTAGTGCAGCAAGATTAATCCCATCCGCCTTTCGTATCTGCTGTGCTGTTTATGCCAATTCTTTGCCAAAAATATGAAGTTTTTGTTCTGTTTTATTCAACAAATGTTATTGATTTAACATATGCCAGGCATGGGTAGTTGCTGATGCAGCGATTGATAAAGTAAATTTGGCCCCCTATTACACAGCTTACATTCCAGTGGACGATATTAACAAGCAAATGGTGTGGTAAGAGCTGTAATGGCAAAAATAGAGGATAGCACAGGATCCCAGACATGGTAACCCAAGGGTGGGCTGGGGTGAGGTGGGGATGGGGTAGGCAATAGTGTAAAGAAGAAGGAGGAAGTGTACAGAGCACAATCCAAACAAGAAACCAAAAAATAAATCATTATAATCAGAATATCCACTGGAAAACTCCTTAGTGATAAGAAATGTTTCAGACATAACAATTCAAAGATGCATGTGCAAATTCCAAGTGAAGACACCCAGTAGGCAAAGGCAAATATAGGCATGAGATCTAGCAGAAAGTTCAGGTTTGGACAACACGTAGCTTTCTCATTTCCCAGTGGCATTTTTCTTCCTCACAATACTCTTAAGAAACACACTAGTTGGAAAGCAATGGGAATACTCATGGGTTTTTTTTAAAGAACTGCCACTAACGTGGATGGAGTTTGAGGTTAGAGGCACAAAATTATGTTTTTCCTGCTGCTATATTATCTTCCTTGGAAAAGCTTCTTTTATTGATGGTCTACTCTGCAATCAATAGAAACCTAAATGAGGGTTCATCCTTTGTCTGGGCAAGTAACTACAAACTTAGTTCTTCATGCTGACAAAGCCTTTTATTTCCTTTGTTGAAAGTTCTTTGTTATCATTTTCTAAGTATAATTGCTATTTACCTATTGACTTGAAAAACAGATTCAGTGTTAGATTAATGCCAGAAAATTAACATTCCCCAAATTTAAACTCCACATCACAAAATCACTAACAAAAATAAATTATTTTATCTCTATATCTTATTTTCATATGGTCTCACACCAATTACAGTAAAAATAGGCATATACATTCTAAATATTCTGACAAAAACTTTTAAAGATTACCAAAGAAGTATTTTTATTTTTCCATTTAAAATAGGACAGAATGGATAGTCAAGATCTATCCAGTCTTCTGTTTCACTTTAGGAAAATCCCCATTTGCCTCATATTAGTTTGTAAACATCTCATGGTTTTCCCAAGTCTCAGTAGTTTTAAGTGCAAATGGTACCACCAACAATCACATTTTTAACTATATCTATTTCATCCATAAAGAAACTAGTGTTTCCATCTGATTGAGTCTCAAAATTTGTGTTCCCTTCACCTTGTGATCACTAATCTTTCCCCAGTTTTCTTTTCTGTTCTTTTTGACTGTACCTTTTGCATGATGTCCCAAACTTTCATGAAAGGATTCTCTAGATATGAGACTACGTTTTAAAAGCCGTGCAGAGGCCGGGCGCGGTGGCTCAAGCCTGTAATCCCAGCACTTTGGGAGGCCGAAACGGGCGGATCACGAGGTCAGGAGATCGAGACCATCCTGGCTAACACGGTGAAACCCCATCTCTACTAAAAATACAAAAACTAGCCGGGTGAAGTGGCGGGCGCCTGTAGTCCCAGCTACTCGGGAGGCTGAGGCAGGAGAATGGCGTAAACCCGGGAGGCGGAGCTTGCAGTGAGCTGAGATCCGGCCACTGCACTCCAGTCCGGGCGACAGAGCGAGACTTCGCCTCAAAAAAAAAAAGCCGTGCAGAAAGTCACATAAAAATAATAATTCTGTTAAAACAATTACAGAGAGTTAGACTACAAATTTTTAATTTTACTTATATATTGATAACTAAAACAGTGAAGCCTCTTTTAAAGAGAAGAAAAAAATTTAAAGAAGTTTTAAAAACATTTTTTAATCGAATTTGATAAAATACAAATACTTGCTGATAAGTCATCATTCACTCATTTAATAAACACTGACTAGGCTTCTTATTACAGGGTTTTCACAACTTACATATGAACAGGAAGCTGTAAGGTCCCTACCTCACTCTTTCCACTCTGTGTAACGTTTGCACCCACAGCAAGCTTTCAGCACATCCTGAAAAGCAACTAAGCTGTCCTTAGATGATGGCACCACCTGGTGGTTAGTTTACATATCTGTTAAAGACCATGTCTCTCCCCTCATCACTTCCTTAACTCTTCTTCAAAGAGAAATAATCCACTCTCCTCTAAACACTTCTCCCCTTCAAATTATCTCA
Organism: Trachypithecus francoisi; assembly: GCF_009764315.1. NCBI lineage: Eukaryota > Metazoa > Chordata > Mammalia > Primates > Cercopithecidae > Trachypithecus > Trachypithecus francoisi. Next base: position 128,234,817 of record NW_022681453.1, on the reverse strand, counting down.
GGCAGCAACCTTTTTACATTTCCTTGCCTAGTTCTTTTCTAATTCTTGCCCTTTTATCTCATATAAATTTGTCTTTCTCTTCCTACATTCTCTGTTCAATTTGTGAGAAAAATAAACACAACAGCCTAATTATAGCAAATAAGCATAAGTATACCAATTACACATTTACATCAAAGAAAAGAAAAGCTATGAGATAAAAGACACAAAGAAATTCTAACAGAAGTTTCAGCAGACATTGCCCTCTACTGCCTCATCATCCCCAAATTTACTCAGGCACCAAAATGTAAAACAAATAATCTCTCACTAAGTATTTGGGCGGCAACAGGTTGCTTTCTAATTCTGCCATAAATGAGAACTGCAACTAGATCACAAGTGGAAAAATCTGGAATTTTGGAGGATAAACCGGGAATTTAACCGACACTTCTAACATTGTTCCCATAAGGAATTGCTTTCTGAATTCAAATAGTTTTGGATTACGACCTTTTTACGTGTAGGGATTGCCTATATTTCTAGTTGTGTACCTTGTAAACCAGAGTAAGTTGCTTCCAAACATATGTAAATGAGTATGGCTCAGAGATTAGACTGTAAAACTGAGATAATAAAATTTAGTTTGGGCCAGGTGCAATGGCTCACACCTGTAATCCCAGCATTTTTGGAGGCCAACGCAGGAGGATTGCTTGAGGCCAAGAGTTCAAGACCAGCATGGGGCAACATAGTAAGACTCTGTATCTACCAAAAAAAAATTAACTAATAATAAATATAGCCAGGCAAGGTGTTGCACCCCTGTAGTCCCAGCTACTCGGGAGATGGAGGTGGGAGGATCACTTGAACCCAGGAGTTCAAGGATACAGTGAGTTATGACCAGGCCACTGCACTCCAGCATGAATGCAGAGAGAAAGATCCCACCTAAAACACAAACAAACAAAAAAAACTTTGTTCAGGAAGGATTAAAGGACATACTTTAAAATAGCTAACATTACAGAATATATGATAAATACTACTCAGTTTTCAGTTTACTCTAACAGGTGAATATTTCAGAGTAGCTCTACAATTGAACTTATGAGCCATATGTTCATTTTGGGTTTGTTTTCTTACCAGTATTTAGAAAGATATTAATCACAGCCAAAATTTATATTATGAAAAACGAGATGATTGGCTTTGAGCTCTGAGTTTACTTCTAGCTCTAAACGTATCCTACAACTCTGCAATACTTAGAATCCTATTACAACTGCATACAACTCACATAAACTTTATTGTTTACATTTCAGAACTTGAAATTATTTCCTTATTTACAGATTTTTTTCCTATTAAGCAAGTAATTGTAAAATAGTTCTCTTACAGATTGTATCAATATAAAATGAAACTCAGTCCCCCTTGAAGCTATCTTGTGTGATGTTTAAACATATGCATACTATTATATAGGCCATCCTATAGGTTTATATGTATGTTACAAAGAAGGTGGTCAAAGGTTGGATTTCTGAAAAATTAAACAATAGGCAAGTTGTAAAGAATCTCATCCTCTTATAACTACAAAATATTATAAACTCCTTAATTGTGGTTTCTGCAGGCAGGCAAAAATGTCAGCAGAAGGATGGAGGAGAAAGCACATATGATTAGAAAGAAGTTGCCAGCAAAGGTCCTAACAGTCAACCACCTGTCATCCCAAGGAACTGAGGGAGCTGAAGAAGGCATCCATTCTCCCATCCATTCCCGAATGCAGACGCTAGGTGTCCATGAATTATTAACTCTATGTTGTCCTCACCACCCATCCTTACCCACCTTCTTATCCAAGGTCACACAAGGACCCGGGAACAGGAGTGGGAAATGGATCTGCCCAAGAGTAGCTCCCTACCTTGGAATCCAGCTGTCATGGGAAAAAGCCAAATCTACTGGTTTAGGTACTCTGCTCTTGAAAGGAATTTCCATCGGTGAAATCTCAAAATCCTCATTAGTCAGGTGATGCTTATACAAATCCAACACCCAAATGACAATATAGGAGAGTTTAAGTAAAATACAAAATGATTTGAGTGCTCAACTCCTGTGGTTCTTAACAGTTCACTTTGTTGGGTCATCTAAGTAAAAACCTGTGGAAGGAGACTCTCTTGCCCACCTGGTTTGAGGCACTGTTTAGCACTAGCTTCCTGCTTGTCTCAAGGACTTAAGGCTGTCAAAGGGCTCAACCTGGACAAATTAATCCAGTTTTCCCTTTCTTGTGGACTATATTGCTGAAAAACAATTCCCTTTACTTTGGAACATTCCAGTTAAGGAAATTTTTTCCACTATCCTCCATCAAGGCTGGCTCAGGTGCTACCTTTGTCAAAAAGGCTCTTCGGCCGGGCGCGGTGGCTCAAGCCTGTAATCCCAGCACTTTGGGAGGCCGAGATGGGCGGATCACGAGGTCAGGAGATCGAGACCGTCCTGGCTAACACGGTGAAACCCCGTCTCTACTAAAAATACAAAAACTAGCCGGGCGAGGTGGCGGGCGCCTGTAGTCCCAGCTACTCGGGAGGCTGAGGCAGGAGAATGGCAGAAACCCAGGAGGCGGAGCTCGCAGTGAGCTGAGATCCGGCCACTGCACTCCAGTCCGGGCGACAGAGCGAGACTCCGCCTCAAAAAAAAAAAAAAAAAAAAAAAGGCTCTTCACCCAGTATTCATTATTGTACAGATCATCTCCATACAGTCTCTGTACAAAAAGACTGTACAATCTTCACATGGGTATCTCTGTACAGTCTTCACTCACAAGGGTCTCTGTTCAACTTCCCTGAAAACAATTATATACCACGAATATACTGATCAAAAGTAGTGTGCATAAGAAATATTCATAATGCTAGGATTATGGGGGAGGGAGAATGTAACCAAAGTATTTGGAATCGAGTAAAACAATAATTTCAAATACAGTAATAATGGAAGAATTTCTCCATATCCTGCAATTAATGGTGGATTTCCTTTGAAATATTCAAGGGGGTGCTTGAAAAGACACAGGTGGGATGGGGCCTCGGGGACTCAAAAAGACCACAGGTCCTCACTAGATCCACCATATGCAGACAATCATATGAAACTCCAGGATAGGCAGTGAGTATTCTTTGAAAACAAAATCACGTTATCACTTTCATAATGTGAAAGCAGGAATTTTAAAGGCCACAAAAAAATCACAATTTCTATATGGACAAAGAGCCCATCCTTGAGAAGATTAAGTTATTAAGTGCTGTAGATCTTCTCTTCATACCCCTAAACATCTACATATTTATCAAGCATTTCTTCTCCCTGGTCCTGACACATGAATCACTAGCCAAAAACGGCTGGACTCAGATGGCATTTCTATTGTAAATTATTTTATCCTTTTGAATCTATTGTAAATTATTTGAATCTACCATTGCTGAACTTATAGTTAAAAATACTGATCAAAGAAGCAGAGGACAGTTACGGGATACATGGGGCCAAAGAGTACAGATAGGAACTCAGATGAGAGATTCAGACAGATCCTCAAAGATAGATTATTGACAATGTCACCTTTATAACTAAGAGATAAATAATCCCAGATGACACATGGAAACTATTTGTACTAAGAGGGTCTATCACAATAAAATAAAGGTCATCAGTTTAAGTATTTCTTATGACTTTAACTTTTAAATTTGATTTATATTATGTGATATTTGCTAGAAAGTAAGGCCATAGGAGCAAGAGCTTTGTCTATTTTGTTGGGTGATATGCTTTCTATGTGCTAGACATTGTATATTTTAATGTATATTTACATAAAATATACATGTATGTTTATGTATATTTATTATGTATCTAGGAAAAATTGATATTAGAAGTAAATCACATAAAACTACTGCTCAGTGTAGTGAGGGTTTATCTAAGAAATGAGCTATTCAATTTAAAAAACATAAATATCCATATAACTTAAATAGAAGCAAAAGAGATATTCAAAGGATCAGCTGTTGGCTAGATATTTATTGTTAAAATGTAAACTACATTTATTCATTGAGAGAAATGAGAAAGAAATTAAGCAAGATGAAGCAGATGCACATAAGTTACATGTAAATTTGCTCATAACAATTATCCCATTGTTCTATAACAATAAGCAATTATAACCATCCATGGGCACATACGGTCTTTAAAATGCATTCTACAAATGAATTCTTAAAGAGATACAGTAAAACTAGTCAAGATTCCACATCATCTAGCTTTACCAAATAATTTCCTCCTTATCTCACTAACCTCACAGTTAAATCCCTAGAAATCTCAAACTTTAGGATGCATCAGAATCACCTAGAGGCTCATTAAAACAGATTGCTAGGCACAATACCAGAGATATGACTTGAGGAGGTCTTGGTCGAGGATCAAGGATTTGCATTTGTAATAAGTTCCCAGGTAATCCCAATGCTGCTGGTCCAGCAACCACACTTTGAGAACAATTGTCCTAGAGTATTTTTTATTTTTCAACACATTCATTTTCAAAATCTCAGGGCCCAGTAAGTCATCCTTAGGCCTATGTATTTGATTACATGAATATCAGGTCACAAATGAAATAGGCTAAAATCAGCTTATTCAAATATGCTTTGGGTAAAACTGATCTTCCAAAAGCATCTTTTGCTAAAATAAATTCTTCAAATAAATTAATTTCTATATTTTTAAAAGCATATTCGAATTGAGATAAATTCCTTCTAACATATGGTACATTATCTTGAGTTTTGCAATCTTTCAAATGCTTACTCTGTATTTTTGAAGTCATGTAATCTTAATACAGCTCAACACTTTCACCTTAAGATCTCAGAGGAAATTTTATTACAGAACATCATCTACTCTAAAAAATTGTAGAACAAACTGACCTTGACTTCTTTATGGAGAACTTCGTGTAATGTGTCAGTTTCTTCAAAGTATAATAATTGAGTAAAGAGGGCCGGGCGCAGTGGCTCAAGCCTGTAATCCCAGCACTTTGGGAGGCCGAGACGGGCGGATCACGAGGTCAGGAGATCGAGACCATCCTGGCTAACACAGTGAAACCCCGTCTCTACTAAAAATACAAAAACTAGCCGGGCGAGGTGGCGGGGGCCTGTAGTCCCAGCTACTCAGGAGGCTGAGGCAGGAGAATGGCGTAAACCCGGGAGGCAGAGCTTGCAGTGAGCTGAGATCCGGCCACTGCACTCCAGTCCGGGCGACAGAGCGAGACTCCGCCTCAAAATAATAATAATAATGATAATAATAATAATTGAGTAAAGAGAAGATGACAGTCTTTAAATCGAAATAAAAATGAAGCAGTAATATGTTAAACACACACAGAATAAAAGTAGTGATTTACAGGGGCTATGAATTAATCATAAGCTTAATAAAATCATTTTTAAATAGTAAAGAGTTAAACAGTAAAAACTTAATATTGAAGACTCTTCCTTTCTTCTGAAGAATGTAACAAGTTTGTATGGCAACTAGAAGCACAGAATTTCTTCTGTCCCAACTCACTGCAAGGTCCATCCTGGGGAGCTATCTTTTCTTGGTACCTTTAAGGAAATATCTAGATAAAAGTCTTCATGCTATTGTTTGTCCCCCACAGTAAGTCATCCCTAAACCCTTTGTAAATCTGTAGCTCCCATTCCTATGGGCTAACAAATCTTACACTATGAGGAATGTTCAGTGTTACACTCTAAATGTTGGTGTCTTCCCCAAATTCATATGTCAGAATCTAATATCCAATATGATAGTATTAAAAGTTGGAGCCTTTTGTGGGTATCAGGTCATGAGGGCTCCACCTTTGCGCCTTTTGCTACATGAGAATGAAGCAAGAAGGTGCCATCTTTAAAGCAGGGAGCAAGCCCTCGCCAGACACAGAATGTGCTAATGCCTTGATTTTGGACTTCTGTCTCCAGTGCTTTAAGCAATAAATTTCTGTTCTTTATAAATTACCCAGTCTAAGGTTCTTTATTATAGCATCACCAAATGGACTAAGACTTCGATGCATCACTGTTTATTTCTCTACAGAATCTTTTGAACCACCAGATATCCCTGAATTTCCTGTAAGTTACTTTAACAATTCTCAAGACAATATTCATCTCTAGAATTGCCTTTTATCTATATTAACTGAGAAACTGCATCAACCGTTTATAAGCAGAGTTCCAACATACACATTCACCACTAAATGTTTATTTAGCTATTAGCAGAAAGTTAGCAAAAAAACCAAGAAAACAAAAATAGCTGAATTTTTAGAATAATCTTTGTGATTAAATTGGCCACTAAGGCATTTGATCAATTACTTACAGTAGTTGCTTCAAAAGCATTTATTGATTTGGTCTATTGTACATACTTAACAAGTTTCTAATTTAATAAATTAGAAAATCAGACAGCCATGCTGTCTAAAAAAATTTATTTAAAACATCTTTGAATAATCCCCCCAAAAGCCAGTTTAAATGTACAAGCTATATAATCCAGTGGTTCTTAATTTTAACTGCATATTGGAATTATCTTGAAGCTTTAAAAAAAACTGATGCCTGTGCCTCACCCCAGAGATTTGTATGCAGTTGGTCTACGAGTGGCATTAATGTGATTCTGATGTGCAATCAGAACCATGAACTTAGTTGAAAGTGTTTATGGATGAATCAAAAACTTCTATTTTCCTTAAGTACCAAAGTGACTAATTCTTTGTTTCCTAATAATTCCTACAATTGGATTAAATTGTATTTTAAATAGGGTAACCATATATCTTATTCTCCATACCAAGACCCTTCTGAAAGTGAAAGAGGTTACTATTCATGATTGGCATAGGACAATAGGGATAAACTAGGACTGTCCTGAGCAAAACACAGAGCCAGATAGCCACTCTACTTATAAACTATGTTATTTGTATGTGGGGTTTAACAAAAACTGTACAGTTGTAAATGCCAAAAGATTTTAAGGTTTTTGATGACAGAAGACAGCTCAAACAACATTCGAAAGGTTAACATCTAGATTCCTGATCCACTAGATAAATGCCTATTTATTTAGGATCACATGTAAAGAGATTGTTGGACTAAATTAAGATTTGCTGGGAGAGCAAACTAAAATAGTAGAGATAATATTTTAAATATCATTATTTTTCTGTGCCAACCCTATTTCAATGGATAATCACATGCAATAATGCCGACTCTTAAAAATGGTAGATTAAAATAATTCATTTCTGTTTTTAATTAAAATTGAGAAAGTAGGAACTAATAATATAATGCGTGTCAGAGCTGTATGTGTGCAGCATCAAAGATAAGAAGGGGATTGCAACAAGGGCTTGCTTCCTGAGTTCCTTGAAAATTCCCAAGGAAAGAAGAGCACATGGAAGCTAGTGGCTGCCACACTGGCACATTTTGACATGTGAGGCAGCTCTTTTGTTGGCTGAGGTGCCTAAAGTCATTTCTTAGATCCTCTAATCACTCAAAGTCACCAGCAACACTGTCCATGTGCACCTAGTCTGAGAGTCTCTGCTTCCTGTATGGGATCTGATGGATACAACAAGTTTGGGGTGTTTTTAGTGGTAATTTATGGTATCAGATCTTACTGCCAGTTGGGCTTGAAGACAGAAAGGAAAGCAGAGCAAGATGATAGGAAAATGTCCCACTTTGCAGGAAGCCTTAAATGAAAGGGTCACAGGTGCCTGAACAACAGCAACAACAAAAATCAGGAAGCAATATATTGTTTTATAAATAAGTCCCACCAGATTTTTTAGATAAGATTGATTTACTGTCTCCCCCATGCCCTTCCTGAATTAATGAAGTCCTCAGAGTATAGTAAATATAATTTCCTGTTTCTTTATTTTACAAAAAAAGTGACATGAGGGTTATCAAGATGCCCCTCTCTGCACAGATTATGAATGTCTTTAACTCAGTGCAAATCTGAATTTATAAGGGTTTTACCTAGTTGCATCAGAACTGATTGTATTTACTAGCCATGCTATCCTGTGACAGCAATCATGAAACTGAATTCCATGGAAGACTATCCATAGCCAGAAACTAGAAAAACAGATTTTAAAGTATTCAGGTGACAAAGAATAGCTTAAACTTTAAAAACAAACAAATAATAAACAAACAAAATCCTCACACAGTAAGGAATTCTTATTTGCACCCCAGACCTATAGCATCCTTAAGCCCTTAAAGAAGCATTCCCAAAACGCACAGTTTATATCACCAGATGCTTGAAATATTTATTAGTGCTTACCCGGAACAATAGCTTCCTAATCAAATATTTTTGGAGAATGCTGAATTAACAAAGTTAAATGGATTTTATAACAGCAGCCTCTTCAAGGTCTAAAACGCATAGTGAATTCCAGCAAGTGAGATAGAGGTTGCATGTTTCCATGAGATTATGAGTTTATGGAGTCCTTTTTTTGTTAGGGAAGTCCATGGAACTAGCAGTCTGTGGAATATGCTGTAAGACATTCTGCATCACAGTCAACAATTTCTATAACAAGAACCTTTCCTTTACTTTCCTGTTACAACTTAAACCAGCTACTTTTTGTCCAAACTTTGTGGAAATTGAGAAAATTGACTACCAATCTAGAGGTCTATAGTCAGCAAACTATCCTTTAAGAATTAAAGTGAAAAATAAGATTTTGACAGACAAAATTGAGCCAACACCAGCAAACTTTTAAAAATAGAAATACTGAAAGGTATTCTTTAGGCTAAAAGAATGTCCCAGATTGAAGTGCAGAGGTTCAAAACATAAATTATAACAATGAAAATGGTAAGTTGAAAGAAGGGTTAATGGGGTTAAAATATACTAAGATCCTCTCATTGTCAAAAAAGTGGTAAAAGCAAAATTTATATTAGACTTCAGTAAATCAAAGCCGCATGTTATAATACCTACATTTAACACTAAAATGGGTGTAAAAGTATATATAACTACTAATATAATAAAGGTAAAAATAATTTAAAATAATACAAAAAGAGGCACAAAAAAATTAACAAGAGCTTAGTATATATGATACAAATAGAAAACACATAGTAAGATAGAAACCTAATTAGACCTCTAATTATAATAAATGTAAATGAACTAAATCATTCAATTAAAAAAAGTCACAGCAGACTTCCAAAAACACACAAATATAAGCTGTAATGTTTTGAATATATGTGTTCCTCCAAATTCATATGGTGGAGCGTAAGATCCAATGTAATACTATTAGAAGGTAAAGCTTTTAGAGTGTGATTAACTCATGTAGACTTTCCCTTATGAATGGGATTAGTATCCACATAAAAGGACTTGAGGACACCAAGTGGCCCCTTTTGCCTTTCTGATTCTGTCACATGAGGACACGCCATTTGCTGATTCCACTATGTGCTTTCTGGGAAGCCGAAAGCAGCCCTAAGCAGATAATACATCTACTGGTGCCTTGATCTTGGACTTCCCAGCCTCCAGTATTGTAAGAAAATAAATTTCTGTTCTCTGTAAGTTGCCCAGTATGAGATATTTTGTTATAGAAGCAGAAATAAACAAAAACATAAACTACTTACAAAGTCACATCTTATACATAAGAATATAGAAACAATGAAAGTACAAGCATGAAAAAATAAATGCCATGCAAATGTGGGCCCCAAAATTGATATATCTTATACATTAATATATCTATAAATCAGTCAGTTAAGTAGACTTTAATGCAAAAGTCATTACTGGAGGTAAAGAGACACATTTCATATATAAAGTTTTAATTCACCAGGAAGATTAAACAATTTAACATTTGCATAAACTTAACAACCTAGCTTAAATATGTATAAAGAACTGAAAAGAGAAGTGGAAAAACCCACGATCATAGTGAGAGATTTTAACACACCTCTATCAATAGTTGATAGAACAAGCAGACATTAAATTAGAAGGGATATAAGGAATATGAAGGATTTGAAGAACACAGTTAACAATCTTGACCTAATAGATTATTGAACAAGAATTTCAATGTCAAACGCAGTTTTTATTGAGATGAAGAGAGGATGAATTATTTGAAGTTCCTTCCTAAGATGATAGAATGTTGGATTTTGAAAGAGCATGAGAAATTACTACTCAACCTGACAAAGAAAAACTGACACTTGAAGAGGTTGAAAAACTAGTCAAGATCAAGGTTGTACATGTGGAAGGAAAGTTGGGAAAACAATTCAAGTCTGTTTCTACCGCAGAGCATTTTGCATTTCTCCAGGCTACTTCCCCACTCCTACCTGCTTTTTTTTTTTTTTTTTTTTTTTTTTTTTTTGAGATGGAGTCTCACTCTGTTGCCCAGGCTGCTGGAGTGCAGTGGCAGGATCTCGGCTCACTGCAAGCTCCACCTCCCGGGTTCACACCATTCTCCTGCCTCAGCCTCTGGAGTAGCTGGGACTACAGGCACCCACCACCATGCCTGGCTAAATTGTTTTGCATTTTTTAGTAGAGACGGGGTTTCACCATATTAGCCAGGATGGTCTCAATCTTCTGACCTTGTGATCCGCCCGCCTCAGCCTCCCAAAGTACTGGGATTACAGGTATGAGCCACTGCACCTGGCCCCTATCTGCTTTATGTTGTAATGATTGGAAAACTTTTTTTAACAAAAAAATACTGAATGTAGAGTTGTGAGACTTGTGTTTTGACTTGCTCTTAAGAACAAGGTCTCATTTTTTAAAAATATCACTGTCTTTATACCTGTTTCTCACAGCACTCCTGCCAGAATTTATATATTTACATGCAACAAATGTTATTGCTAATAAATTAACTCTCCTATTTATCTTCCAAATCCAGTTTTTTGAAGACAGTATACCATAATTGTAAGTAGATAAAGACATACTTAGAGGAAAGTACCAGCTATCCAGTAAATATATATTATCTTTTATATTTAGGGCCTCTGAGTTTCCAAATTGCCCTAAGGAAACTGGTGACAATGAATGCCATCTGTGGAGAAAATCTGCAATAACACATAATTCCATTTCAGTTCTTCAGAGAGTTTTATTCTCATTTTCTCTATTACCTAGTAACCAGGGAAGCATATCACTGAGACGCTTTAGGAAAAACAAATGTAAAATATATGCTTCGAAACACATTGGTACAAGTGATGGATATTTTAATAACCATTATTCTTAGATTATTTTCTCTTTAGCAGATTTTAAATTTTGTAACTATATCCATAATAAAAAGGGTTTTTCTTATCATCAAGTACCACGTAGGGGAGCTTATATTGAGGTCATGTATCATAAATGTTTATAAGGTTAATAAGGACCACCCAATGTATTCTTCTAGAAGCATCTTTAACATCCTTTTGTGTAAAATAAACAAAATATTTGTCATGCACAAATATCTCTGGAAGGATTCAAAAAATATAACAGTGATTAAACGTAATAGTGATTCCACCTGAGAGGGGAACTTTCAGAGAAAGAGCTTGTAGGCAGATATTTGTATTCTCTTTTGTACTGCTTGAATTTTTTTCCTGTTTTAAAAAGGAGTAAAAATAATTAAGCCATATCTATTTACATCTGTATTTTGAATGCAAAAATAAATAAATAAATAATTGTACCTAGAAAACCTGATAGACTCTGCTCAAAAGCTCCTAGATCTGACAAACAACTTCTGCAAGGTTTCAGGATACAAAATCAATGTAGAAAAATCAGTTGCACTTCTATGCACCAACAACATCCAAGCTAAGAGCCACATCAAGAACACAATCTCATTCACAATAGCCACCAAAGGAATAAAATACCTAGGAATACAGCTAACCAGAGAGGTGAAAGGGCTCTACAATGAGAATTACAAAACACTGCTCAAAGAAATCACAGACACAAATTTTTAATAATTCTATGCTCATGGATAGAAATAATCAATATTGTTAAAATGGCCACATTTCCCAAAGCAATCTACAGATTCAATGCTATTCCTATCAAACTACCAATGACATTCTTCACAGAATTAGAAAATACTATTTTAAAATTCATACGGAACCAAAAAAGAGCCTAAATACTCAAGGCCATCCTAAGTAAAAAGAACAAAGCTTAAGGCATCGCATCACCCACCCTCAAATTATACTACAAAACTACAGTAACCAAAACAGCATGGTACTGGTACAAAAATAGACACACAGACCAATGGAACAGAATAGAGAGACCAGAAACAATGCTGCACTCCTACAGCCATCTGATCTTCAACAATGTCGACAAAAATAAGCAATGGGGAAAGATTCCCTATTCAATAAATGGTGCTGGGATAACTGGCTAGCCACACGCAGAAGATTGAAACTGGACTCTTTCCTTACACCATATATAAAAATCAACTTAAGATGGGTTAAAGACTTGAATGTAAAATCTAAAACTATAAAAACCCTGGGACATAACCTAGGAAATACCATCCTGGACATAGGCACTGGCAAAGATTTCATGAAGAAGAAAATAAAAGCAATTGTAACAAAAACAAAAACTAACAAATGAAACCTAATTAAACTAAAGAGCTTCCACAGAGCAAAAGAAACTATCAACAGAGTAAACAGACAGAATGAAAGAAAGATCTCTCAGAGGGGAGAAATATCTCTCACAGAATGTGAAGGACTATTTGCACATATGCATCTGGCAAAGGTCTAATATCCCGAATCTATAAGGAATGTAAACAAATTAACAAGCAAAAAACAAACAGCACCATTAAAAAGTGGGCAAAAGACATGAACAGACATTTTTCAAAAGACATACATGCAGCCGACAAGTATATGAAAAAATGTTCAACATCACTAACCATCAGAGAAATGCAAATTAAAACCACAATGAGATACCATCTCATACCAGTCAGGATGGCTATTATTAATAAGTCAAAAAATAACAGATGCTGGTGAGGTTGTAGAAAAAAGGAAATGCTCAAACACAGCTGGTGGGAATGTAAGTTACTTCAGCCACTGTGGAAAGCAGTTTGGTAATTTCTCAAAGAACTTAAAATAGAACTACCATTTAATCCAGCAGTCCCATTATTGGATATATACCCAAAGTAATATAAATCATTTTACCATAAAGACACTTACACCCGTATGTTCATCACCACACTATTCACAATAGCAAAGACATAAAATTGACATAGATGCCATTAATGGTAGACTGGGTAAAGAAAATGTGGTACATATACCATATGACCCAGCCATCCCACTACTGGGTATATACCCAAAGGATTATAATTACTCTACTACAAGACACATGCACACGTTTGTTTATTGCGGCACTATTCACAATAGCAAAGACTTGGAATCAACCCAAATGTCCATCTGTGACAGACTGGATTAAGAAAATGTGGCACATATACACCATGGATACTATGCAGCCATCAAAAAGGATGAGTTTGCGTCCTTTGTAGGACATGGATGCAGCTGGAACCATCATTCTTAGCAAACTATCACAAGAAAAGAAACCAAACACCGCATGTTCTCACTCATAGGTGGGAACTGAACAATGAGATCACTTGGACTCGGAAGGGGAACATCACACACTGGGGCCTATCATGGGGAGGGGGAGGAGGGAGGGATTGCATTGGGGAGTTATACATGATATAAACGTCATGCACATGTACCCTAGAACTTAAAGTATAATAAAAAAAAAAAAAAAAAAAAAAAAAGAAAATGTGGTACATATATGCCATGGAATACTACACAGCCATGAAAAAGAATGAGCTCATGCCCTTTGCAGCAACATGGATGGAGCTGGAAGCCTTTATTCTAAGCAAACGAATGCAGGAACAGAAAACTAAACACTGCATATTGTGGCTTATAAGTGAGATCTAAACATTGAGTACACAGACACCAGGGCCTACTTAATAGTGAAGGGTGAGAGTGGGGTGAGGATTGCAAAACTACTTATCAGGTACTATGCTTATTACCCTGGTGATAAAATAATCTGTATGCCAAATCCCCATGACTCACAGTTTACCGATATAACAAACCTGCACATGTACCCCTGAAACTAAAGTAAGAGTTAATAAATAAATAAGTAAATGCTAAACTATGCATATATCTTTACATTTTCGCCATCTATCCTTTTTACCATAGATCCCTCCCCCAGACTGTATGCATACAGGATCCTATGATCTCCTTATAAGTGTCATGTGCTAAACAATTATACCACTGGAGCTATGGCTCATCTCCTAGTAAGTATATGTTGGCACTGAGCCTTATTTTCCAAAAGCAGAAAGGAAAATCTAGTACTCGTCCATTCCCATCTTCTCTTCCAGAGCCTCTTTATAGACAATATCTCTTTTCAGATACTCAAAACATGAAATATTAGGAATCACATTTCCTTTCCTAGAAAACAAAGCCCCTATCTAACCATACCCCTACCATTAAAAAAATTGGCTAACCTCTGGACCTCCAGGAGACACTAAGCCACTTCCCTATGAAAGGGGAGGTGCCATCACATTCTCTTAAGGACATTCAGCGTGACTCTGTGTCACCTATAACACTAGTGAGGAAAAATTCAATACTCCTGGATTGGGACCAGTCTCTCCTTTCGCACCCTGGAGGTAGAGTTAGTTAACCAGTTGGAAGACTGGAGCCAGTGGACAACAAATCTCAATTTGGAAAAGCAAATTAAGCAAAAGTCCCAAGCAGGGAAGACGAAATTTCATTCTCCTTTTTTCTCCATCCAGATCAGTAGGAGGTATCAATCTAAGAACCTAGGAAATTGTTACTGCTTAGAATACTCAAACTAAGCCAATCTATCACTGATAACGCTGGCAGATTTATTCTCTATCTGCAATATTTTTTGTTGTTTTATTTTTCAGTTGGTTTTGAACTGGGGTAGAGAAGGAATTTGAAATCTACCAAAACCCTAACAGAAATATTATCATGTTAAATGTATATATTGGTGATAAAATGCACCCTAATTTCAGAAACATTAAAATGCCTTGGATTGAGAGATTTTGAATCAAAGAAGAAGCATGTATTCTTATAACCCAATCAGTTCATATTCATTCCTCCTTCAACTGTTGAATTCCCTTGGCATACTTTGTCATCCCAAATCTAGCCACTCCTGAAAGCATGTTTGGTAACCAGTAATCAGATAGTGGTAGATCATATTTCAGTGTCTTAAACAAGAAAAATAATAATCATGCCAACCCATAAAAAATCCTCACTAATCATACCAAATATCAGTAAAACTTTCTTCAATGGCTATGTAATAACTCAACAGGAATTTCTACCCAATATAAAATGTTTAATACACCAATAGCATCATCAATGAAGCCCAATAAACTTATTGGCTAAGCCTGTTTGTGAACAGTATGCGTGGATAATGGACAGTATCAGGTGAGAATTTCTTCTTCACTATAAAAACATATTTTAAGATAAATAATAAAATAACGTCTTAAAGATAATAAATTAAACCCCAAGTTAGTATCCCCAAGAACCTCGCAGGAGAAAACATGGGGATGATGGAAAGACAAATCCTCAGATACCATAAAACATATTTAGACAACGGAGCCAAAAAGACATGATCTTATCGAGAAAAAAATCTAAGATGGAGACACCACTCACCCACATTCTCTCTGTCTCTCCTTTCTTCCCTCCTTCATTCACTAAAAGAAAATTGTGGAAAGAGATTAGCATCTGTTCAATGGACCATACCACAAGCACATTAACTCCTCATAGCATTGTTACAAGATAGGTATGATTGTCCCTAGTTTGGAAATAAAACATTGAGACTCAGAAAGGTTAAGTTACTTGCCTGTAAGTCAGGTTACAATGTAGCCAGTAAATGGCAGAACTGAGATCCACATCCTGTCTGACCTAAAATCCCTAGTTTTTCCCATTAATTCCACCTTTTTAGTTGTTCAGGCCGAAAGTCTTGGATTCATCCTTGGCTCTCTCTTTCTCTGACAATTCACATCTGACCTCTCAGCACACTTGTTGGCTCTACCTCCAAATATATCCAAAATCTACCCAGCCCCAAGGACTCCTCTGCGACCATTCTCTCCGTGCTGTATCATCCACTCTTTCCGGGATGACTGCAAGGCAGCCTAGTCTCCCTGTTCCTGCCCTTAACCCCTAGTCTGTTTTTAACACATCAGAGTGATCTTAATCTACCCTAAGTCAGGTCATATCTCTCCTCTGCTCAAAGTTCTTCAAGGGCCTCCCAGAGTCATGTGCAGAGGCATATGAGACCTGGGTTCATCCACACGCCCACTCCACATACCCTCTGACTCACTGCCTGCCCCTCTGTCTCACTCACTCCACCCCAACACTCTGAACACACCAGGCTTGCTCCCACCCTACAGTTATTGTATTAGTTGTTCCCTCTGTCTGGTACGTTCTTCCCTCATATGGCCACCTGATTCCTTCCCTCTTTGGGATTTTACTAAAATGTCACTTTCTCAACGAAGTCTACCCTGAAGTCACAGGTCTCCCCGACCTCATCCCTGATCCCCCTCACTCTTGCTTTATTTTCCCGTGGCACTTACCCTCTCCAATATTCTTGGAATGTATTGTGTATACGGTTTATTGTCTTTCTCTACCCACTGTAATGTAAACTTCATGAAGTAAGGATTTGGGAGGCGGTTTTTGTTGTTGTTCACAGATATATCAAGAGTCTAGAACAGTACCTGGCACACTGCAGGTGCTCAATAAATATTTATTGTTGCATACTGCCTCCAGGCCTTCCACTGCCACATCAGTAGTTATTTCTTCATCTTTTAAAATATCTTTGGGTCATACAGCTCTATGAGAATCTGATGAAAGCTGTGGACTCTCTTCCCAGGAAAACACAAATGCATATTCAAACAAGTCCTTGTTTGTTTCAGTAGGTCCATGAACTTTCTGAAGACCACCATGGTGATCTAAACCCATAAAGATATAGGCTACCTAGGTGCCATTGATAGGCCATATAGACACCGTGAATGGAGCAATAGTTTCTTTGCAGTGAGTACACAAAGCACCAATTGTCCTGTGTTATGGTAAGTGTTGGAGCAGGAGCTTCCAGAACGAGGACTTAGTAGACATAGAAGAGGCTTGGAATAAGATCATGCTGGAATCATAGCAGCAGGTAAGAGGAAAGAACATTCAGTGGTCTTCAAACCACCTCCTCTGTCCTTCTTCTTTGCTACTGTCACGCTGACTACCCCCCATCCCTTTACCAGATCTTGCCCTGGACTGCATTAAAGTTAGATCAGGAAGCAGGAGCTGGTCTCCCCTTGGTTGGGAAAGCTCCACAGATAGATTTTTGGGTCTACAGTGGTGAGTGGGAAAGACACTACCAAGGAGAGGAAATTGGAAAGGTAAGAAAATTCCAGTGGCCTCCCAGCTGGAACCATCATTCCCAATTGTTCATTCATTCATGTGTGGGTGTGACTACATCAGAGACTTCCTTAAGAAAGAGGAAAATAAATATATTTAACAGCTTTTTACTCTTCAGAGAAAAAAATACCTCTACAAATATATAACCAGAATCAATCAGAATTGTAAAGCACTAAGAAATGCAAAAATATGTTTGTTAGAACACAAAGGATGTTTTAGAGAAGATTAATGGTCTCAGTTTTCTTTGCAATGATATCTTAAAATAGTAGACCATTGACTGAAAAATTCATGAACTGAACAGACAGAAATATTTGGTCTTTCATGTTCCATTTGCTTTCTTGAAACAGAAAAATCACTCAGGTAAATAATAAAATGAGCAGAGATGAAAGGGGGTGAAGGCGCCATTCCAGTAATTGGAAAGCAAACACAAAATTCAACACAACCAGCCTCTTTCAAGTACGTTACTACAGTAGCTCTGAGAGCAGAATATAATGAAACTGAACTGAATAATTGCTTTAAATGTCTGCTTAAAGGGCCAGTGTGAAGAGAAGAGGCTGGAAAGTCCAGTGATGTAAAGGAAGCAGCAGTGTGAGGGCTCAGGCAGAGTCTGTCAAGTGAGAGGGGATGCACCAAGACTGAGAAGATTGAAGAATCTGCCGGATCAAAAAAGTCATTGATTTCAGTTGTTAGAATTCCCCAAATATTGAAATGTTACAGTTAGGATGTCCAGGTGAATGGTAACAGTATGGATTCTTCTCAGAACCAGATGTGTAAAATTGAAGTTGAAAAAAATCCCACAGACTGAAGATAAATAAACAGTGTGTATTGTTCTGTTTCTGTAAGTGACTGACAGCCCTGCGTTCCCTGTGGATGGCCCTGAACTCAGCTCTCCCCTGCAGCCCCATAATAACATTTGTTAGAAACAGGAACACCCAGTCCTGGAGAAGCACCCCCATGTTTACATGGGCCTCTCACGTCCATGATCTCATCCAGCCTCAAACAGTCCTGTGTCACCACCTTAGGGCTGTAGTGACAAGGCAAGGTCACTAAGCTCATAGGGTGACTTCCCTGGATCACACAATGTGAAACTGTCAAATTGTCCACTCAAAAATAAATAGGTCAGAGAACTTCATTAATGTCATATGTCTACAATCTCTTCTTCCAAGCTCCAAATTTATAACCCTAGTGAAATCCAGGCTTTACATTGGCTCCAGGAGTTTCTGAACAAGGCAGTCCTTTGAAACACACTTTAAGAAACCTCCCTTCAGGTTTTAGATCAGTGATTCTCAAAGTGTGGTCTGTGAGCCTTCGGCATCAATACTAGCAGGGAACCCATCAGAAACACAAATTCTTGGACCTGCACCCCAGACATACTGAAATGGGAATAGTTAGGTGGTGCCCAGCAATCAGTGTTTTAACAGGCCCTCCAGGTGATGCTGATGCCCACCCAAATTAGGAAGTTCTGACTTACATGATTGAGTTTGTGTAGCACGGAGGAGAGACTTCCTGTGACATGGATGTCAGGTCCCATTTGCACACAGGGAATTTTGAATCAGGTCCTATAGGGAGAGTGGCCTTTGGAAGCAATCATAACAGTTTTGAGAGCCTATCAAAAGGCTATTCTAAGTCAAAGCCCACAAAACTAGGTAAATTTGCTACCAAAATACTACCGAGAGATCATTAACGAGTGATTAGGACTTGTTTCAAAGAAAAACTAAAGGATAACAACAGAACGAATACTACTAACTTTGAAACAAACAATGGCAAACCACCAAGCTAATTTTTCTGAAAATTTCCTATTCTCCCACAACAGAGGACAATCATTTAAAGAGCTACTAGAAAAAAAAAAAAAAAAAAAATGGCTCCACCTCTGAAATGCCAGTGACATCATGGCATCAGGGCAGCAACAGCATTTATACAACATTGTACTGACTGTGAAGCATTTTCACATTTCATGCTTGGCACTACCAACTATCAGCCAGGGAAGGTAGGATGAAAATCACTGGCCTCATTTATAGATGAAAATATTGAGTCCTACAAAACTTTTTAAAAGTTAAATGATCTAACATTCTGAAATAGGCAAAACTATGGAGACAGTAGAAAAGAACCAGTGGTTGCCAGAGTTTGGGAAGGGGAGAGAGGGATGAAGAGGCAGAACACAGAGGATTTTTAGGGCAGGGAAACTGCACTGTATACTGTAATGCTGGATATATGGCAGTATACATTTAACCAAACACACAGAATGTACACCTATAGTGAACCCAAATGTCAATTACAGACTTTAGGTGATTATGATGTGTCAGTGTAGGTTGGTTAACTGTAACAAATGTACTACTCTAGTGGGGATGTTGACAGTAGGAGAGGCTGTGCATGTGTGGGGCTAGGGAATATATGGAAAATCTCTGTATCTTCATCTCAGTTTTCCTGTGGAACTAAAGCTGCTATTTTTAAGTGTATTTTTTTAAAAGCTAAATGAATTAACAAGACTGTCCAAATAATTAGAGGCAGAGCCAGGATTAGAACCCAGGTTTCAGACTTCAATCCAGACTCCTGTATTGATTCCTATGACCTACTTCCTATTGAGTCCTAAGAACCTTGCTGTGGGGCATATGACTGGGAGGGCACCTGGGGCATTTCTGGGTGAATAAGGCCCCTCCATCCCTCAACAGCACACAAGTGTGTGTGAAAAAGGAGAGGTGATGATTCTGGCAGTTCTGTAAAATTCATCCAGACATGGTAAAAATTTGAATGTTCTTAATTATGTCCACAGTTGTACTGTGTCACATATAATATATATGTCATTCATATTTAATGCCAGAAATTTACATTATTGTTTAGCATCTTGGTTATAGTTTTACCTTCTCAATTTTGTTTCTGGAGTCTAATATTAGACTTAATATCTATTCAGAAAATGTAAGCAACTTGGTGGGAGGGGAGAAATTCTCAGAAGCCTTTCAGAGGCTGGGAGACTCCAACTTCAAATTCAATATTGGCCTTGGATAATCCTTAGGCAAATAAGTGCATACTTAAAAACACATAGCCTAGAAATCCTTGATATTTCCATGAAACCCTCCATTTATAATTTAGTTTCTGAGTTTCCTGTACAGAAAACACTCCTAGAGAATTACCCTCTAGGAGTAAGGGTGAAGTGGTAACCAGATCTTACAAAAGCTACAGTGCAGATTCTAATTCTCCCAATAACATATTGATATTAGTATGGTTAAAGTGATCTGCTTCTACTATAAGTGCATCTGGAAACTAAAGAAAATCATCTTTGAAAATCATCCAGAAACTCTATAATTTATACTACCAAGAGTAAGGATCAAACTAAAAAAACTAGACAACAGAAACAGACCATCAGGTGATCATTTATTAGATTTACCAGACACAAACTTTAAAATAACTATGATTAATATGTTTAGGAAAATAAAAGTCACGGTGAAAAAGTTTTCCAGAGAACTGATATCTATGACAAAGAATCAAATGCAACTTACAGAATTACAAAAGAATATTACATTCTTTTCCAACAACTACATGAGCTTGATAATGAATCTTAAGATAGCTGCAGCCTGGCCAGGCGCGGTGGCTCATACCTGTAATCCTAGCACTTTGGGAGGCCCAGGCGGGCAGATCACAAGGTCAGGAGTTCGAGACCAGCCTGGTCAATATGGTAAAACCCTATCTCTACTAAAAATACAAAAATTATCCAGGCGTGGTGGCGGGTGCCTGTAGTCTCAGCTACTCTGGAGGCTGTGGCAGGAGAATCACTTGAACCGAGGAGGCAGAGGTTGCAGTGAGCTGAGATCGTGCCATGGCACTCCAGCCTAGGTGACAGAGCAAGACTCCATTTCAAAAAAAAAAAAAAGATAGCTGTAGCCCCAGCCAACACCTTAATTGCAGCTTTGTGAGAGACCCTGGAGCAAAGGACCCAGCTATACTGTTCCCAGAATCGTGACTCACAAAAACTGTGAAATAATAAATGTCTGCTGGTTTTAAGACTGTAAGTTGTTAATTTGTTATGCAGCAGTGATGACTAATTCAAGCACATAGAATATGTGAGTAAAGGGGAAAAAATTAAATGGTATGTTTTAAATAAATATAGCAGTAATTACTTCAACTGTAAATTAAATTAATATTTTGTTATTAAACTGGATTATCAATTGAATTTTTACTTTAAAGATATAACTATAGGGTGCTTACAAGAGATATGCTTTAAAAATACACATGTAGAATAGTTGAAAATGCAAGAATGGAAAAAATATAATACAATGTAAACACATGCAAAAATTATACTAATGTTTAGATATTTGGATAATTAAAATTACTTGAGATAAAGAGGGAAATGTTATAATGAAAAAAATCACTTCACCAGGAAAATATAACAATTTTAAATTTGTACTCACTTAAAAGCATAACCTCAAAGTGTATTTTTAAAATACAATAATTTTAAGGAGAAATAGACAAATCCACAATCATAGTGGGAGAGTTTAATGTACCTTTTGCAAAAACTGATAAACAAAAATCAGTAAGAATACAGAAAACGTTAATAGTGCAATTAAGAAATCTACCCTCAAGCATATATAGAACATTGATCCTAAAAACTGTAGAATATGCATTCTTTTAAAGAGTATGTAGAGAATTTACTGTAATTGACCACATATCATTCCATAAAACACATTTCAATACATGTTAAAGATTAGAATTTATCTACTTATGTTCTCTTGGCCATACCAGAATTAAGGTAAAAATCAAATATCAAAAAAATTAACAGAAAATCTCCAAATGCTGCAAAGTTAAGCACCACACTTAGATAAATAACTAATGGGTCAAATAAATTTCAAAAGACATTTTAAAATATTTCAAACAAATTTTAATAAATTACACAAACAAAGAAAATGAAAAAGTGCAATCATTACTAACTAGCACAGGCGTCAGTAAACTTTTTCTGTAAAGGGTCAGAGAGTAATATTTTAAGTTTTGCAGACCATATAATTTCTATCACAACTATTGAGTTCTACTGTTGTATCACAAAAGCTGCCATAGATAACAAGTAAGTGAATGAGCCTGTGTTCCAATAAAACTTTATTTGCAAAGAAAAGTGACAGGCAGGATTTGGCCTACTTTGTTGACTTGAAGAAAAACTGAGATTTGAATAAAAGAAGAAATATAATCAGAGCATACCTTTTAGCTCAGTGGTGAACAATATTTAGATAGTATTAATATGGTAAATTCTGACTATTGACTTCAGCAATAAATATAATATAATTATAATAGGAGGAGTGGAGAAGGAAAAAGAGCAAACCCACAACTATGAAGCAGGAAACAGACTGCCTAATTGAAAAAACAAGAGACTGCAACATAAGCACGTTTACAAAATACCAGAAAAAAACACTTTTAAAAGTTTAAAGTGATGGTATTTGGGTAGTGTGCCTGTAAAGAGGAAATAGAAGAGGCTATTGGTTTTTTGTTTTTTGTTTTCTGTTTTAGTTTTTGTTTTTGTTTTGAGCAATAAAGCTTTTTAATCACCTGGGTACAGGCAGGCTGAGTCCGAAAAGAGAGTCAGCAAAGGGTGGTGGTATTATCATTAGTTCTTATAGGTTTGGGATAGGCGTACAAAGTACATTCTCAAGAACGGGGAGAATATTACAAAGTACCTTCTTTTTTTTCATATTCAAAATAAATCCAAAGATGCTATTTATTGTAAGTCTCATAAAAGAGGGTTATCAAAAGCACTGGCATGCCAATGTTTTCTTGTGCCATTTCTTTCTACAATAAATCTATTTGGCTTCTGTTTCACCTTAGCTGTCATAGACATGTCATTTAGGTATCATATTGCCAGTATTAACCTTTTGTTTATTAGGACATAAGACCTAAGAATCTAGACATTAATCTGATCTGATTGTTCTGTTTGTTATAGTCAGGCTGTGCTCCTTTTTTATTTTTATTTATTTATTTTTTTGAGACGGAGTCTCGCTCTGTCACCCAGGCTGGAGAGCAGTGGCACGATCTCAGCTCAATGCAACCTCCGCCTCCCGGGTTCACGCCATTCTCCTGCCTCAGCCTCCCCAGTAGCTGGGACTACAGGCACCTGCCACCATGCCCAGCTAATGTTTTGAATTTTTAGTAGAGATGGGGTTTCACCGTGGTAGTCAGGATGGTCTTGATCTCCTGGCCTCATGATCCGCCCCACCTCGGGCCTCCCAAAGTGCTGGGATTACAGGCATGAGCCACCGCGCCTGGCCAAGACTACTGGTTTTTTTGTACAACATCATTAATAGTACTATTTGAATCTTCAATGTGCATTTGTTACTTAAATTAAAATAATTTTACATTATATAAACAAGGAGAGAGAGAGAGATCGTTACAATAAAAGCACCCAAATGAATCAGGGCTCTTTGTATCCATACTCCTTTGCATTAAAACATTTTCTTCCATCAAGACGTGGAGTTTATTTCTCCACTTTCTTAATCTGGGCTGGCTTCAAGACATGCTTTAATCAACAGAACACTGGGGAGTCAGAACAGAAGGCACACCACATTTACTCATCCACAGCAATTCTGAAATCCAGCTGAACACATGTTCTGGTTCTGGGGGCAGTGAATTTTCCTGGCTCTACAGTTTGGCAGTTGTTCCCTCATCCAGCATTTTACTCAGCCTTTGGTTCCACCTTCTAGGCTCTTGGCTCCATTCCCTGAATCATCCTTCCCTTTCCATTAGAAATGACCCATGTTGGCCGGGTGCGGTGGCTCAAGCCTGTAATCCCAGCACTTTGGGAGGCCGAGACGGGCGGATCACGAGGTCAGGAGATCGAGACCATCCTGGTCTACACGGTGAAACCCCGTCTCTACTAAAAATACAAAAACTAGCCGGGCGAGGTGGCGGGCGCCTGTAGTCCCAGCTACTCGGGAGGCTGAGGCAGAAGAATGGCGTAAACCCGGGAGGCGGAGCTTGCAGTGAGCTGAGATCTGGCCACTGCACTCCAGTCTGGGCGACAGAGCAAGACTCCACCTCAAAAAAAAAAAAAAAAAAAAAAGAAATGACCCATGTTGAGCTCAGTTAGAAGCTCAAAAGTTGCTTATTAGAAAGACAGAAAAAGAGGCTGGGTGCGGTGGCTCACGCTTGTAATCCCAGAACTTGTAAAGGCCAAGGCAGGTGGATCACCTGAGGTCGGGAGTTCAAGAACAGCCTGACCAACATGGAGAAACCCCATCTCTATTAAAAATACAAAATTAGCAGGGCATGGTGGCGCATAACTGTAATCTCAGCTACTCAAGAGGCTGAGGGAGGAGAATCACTTGAACCCAGGAGGCGGGGGTTGCAGTGAGTCAAGATCACGCCATTGCACTCCAGCCTGGGCAACAAGAGCAAAACTGTCTGGAAAGGAAAGGAAAAGGAAAGCGGGGGAAGGGGAGGGAAGAGGAGGGAAAATGAAAAATGTGCACATCCTCTGACCCAAGAATTCTGCTCTTAGGACTACACCCAACAGACTTGTTTATGCAATATATAGATACACTGTGTGTATGTGTATGCACATGTGTGTGTATTTAATTGCAAAGTGTAACACCAAAGCACTAGAAATAATATAAGTCAATCAATGGAGTGTGTAAATTATAGTGCCTGACACATAAAAGAAGCTCAATAAATATTTCTTACTAAATGAATGTCATGTTCATCCAAAGAAATACCATGCAACTATTTAAAAGAGTAAGGTAAATCTGTATGTTCCAACATGAAAAAATGATTCTAATATGAAAATGAAAGTAAGGAAGTTCTATGACAGATTTTTTTGTATACACACTCACACACATATGTATATGTGCATACACACACACATATATGTGTGTAAGGGAAAATATATATAATTTTTTCTCTTAAGACAGCATACCACACACAACATTCAATATTGATAACAGGGACCATCTGCCTTACCTTGGTCCCAGTTCCATTTCTAATCCCTTACTCCTTCAATGAGGGTAACCAAAGGCTCTGAAATTGAGCTGACCAAAGAAAATTAGCATAGTGTTCATATTTTAAGAGATGCATTTGAACTTAAGCTTAAAATTGATAAGTTATTAATTATTTAATGGACAACTTGGCAGAGACCTAAAAATAAGTGGCAAAACTGAGTCTTAAATCTAAAGTATCCAGGAAATCACTGACAATGAAAAATTGTGATAGAGTACTTACGAATTTAAACTCTCAGCCAATGGAAAAAGATCAGACACTAAAATTCACATTTTTAGCTCTAGGATATTATTTAAGACATAGTCTTTCAATATTACTCTTTCCATCTAGCTGAGTCTCTAAATAAAGATAAGATCCATTCATTCATCAAATAGAAAAAGGTTTGTTACAATGCTAGCTAAAGAGCCTCCTGAGTCTGTCAAATCTACCAGAACAAGTCACCTTCCTCTCCTTTCACTCAATTAATTAAGGCAAACTTCACCACAAAGAAACACCTGTTGTTTCTAAAAGGCCACATAAAATAAAGGGAAGAATAAGACTAAAGGAAAGATTTTTAAAACACCCAAGCTTTTATAATAAAATCAAAAGCATCCCCCTTAAAACAAAAGGAGTAAAGGTAAATATTTAAGTTAAAAGGTCATATTTCTAGCTTAGCTAAAATATGGAATAAATAAGTATAAATAAAGAAAAATTATTAAAGACTTTAAAAGGCAAATATTCTCGCACAAAAAATGTCAAATACAAAGCCCAGGAATTTTCAGTGTGGGCAAAGGATAGGAGGTATGCTTGCCTCTTTTTATTTATTTATTTATTTATTTTTTAGATGGAGTCTTGCCCTAGTCGCCCAGGCTGGAGTGCAATGGCACGATTTTGGCTTACCGCAACCTCCGCCTCCCAGGTTCAAGTGATTCTCCTGCCTCAGCCTCCTGAGTAGCTGGGATTACAGGCGCCTGCCACCACACCCAGCTAATTTTTTGTATTTTCAGTAGAGACAGGGTTTCACCATGTTGCCCAGGCTGGTCTCAAACTCCTGACCTCAGGTAATCCACCTGCCTCAGCCTCCCAAAGTGCTGGGATTATAGGGATGAGCCACTGCACCTGGTCAGAGGTATGCTTTTTAATACATATTCCCAAAAATAATTATTAATATTAGTCATGAATTTAAATTTTTCTGTAAACTTTATATAACATTAAAGAAGAATTTGACATTTTTGTATTCTTTAAGAAGCATAGGATAAATGTCCCATTTCAGATCTATGAACTAGAACCTCTGATGTCTTTGAACAAAGTTTTGAGAATCACTACTAGAAAACACCAAGTTAAATACACATCACACCAGTACTATATATGAATATTTAAAAGAAATCATTTTAATACATATTAAACATTGATGTGTCATAAACGTTCATTAAAAAGCCAACACACTAGAAATCGTTCCTTTCATTATTTCATAAAATGAATAATATTATTTCACATTTACATTGCCGAAACATTTATTATACTGGTATTATTATTTAACAGATACAAATCCTAGGCTCAGAAAGGTTAAGAAATTTTCTGAGGATCACTCAACTGGAAAAGAGCATAGCAAATATCTTAGTGTGTTCTCACATTGCTATAAATAAAGAACTACACGAGACTGGGTAATTTATAAAGAAAAAAAAGCTTAATTGGCTCACAGTTCCATTGGCTGTACAGAAAGCATGGCTAGGGGACCCTCAGGAAACTTAAAATCATGGCAGAACATGAAGGGGAAATGAGGCACATCTTCACGTGGCCAACAGAAGAGACAGCAAAGGGGGAAGTGCTACACACTTTTTTTTGTTTTGTTTTTTTTGTTTTTGAGATGGAATTTCACTCTTGTTGTCCAGGCCACAGTACAATGGTGCCATCTTGGCTCACTGCAACCTCCGCCTCCCAGGTTCAAGCGATTCTCATGCCTCAGTCTCCTGAGTAGCGAGGATTACAGGTGTGCGCCACCATGCCCACCTAATTTTGTATTTTTAGTAGAGACAGGGTTTCACCATGTTGGCCAGGCTGGTCTAGAACTCCTGACTTCAGGTGATCCGCCCCCTCTCGGCCTCCCAAAGTCCTGAGATTACAGGCACGAGCCACTGCACCCAGCTGCTACACACTTTTAAACAACCAGATCTCATGAGAACTCACCATCACCACCAGAACAGCAAGGGGGAAATCTGCACCCATAATCCAATCACCTCCCACCAAGTCCCTCTGCCAACATTGGGGATTACAATCCAACAGAAGATTTGGGTGGGGACACAGAGCCAAACCATATCCATGGACATTCAAACCAAGGCATCTCATGCCAAGTCTAAGGCATGTTCTACAGCAACACACAGTTTCCATGAAGTGGTCCAAGAAATGAGGGAGCCAGAAAGGAAGCCTCCTCTGATACCACTCTTCCTTTCTCACTGGCTGTGGTTATCTTTAAACATGTTCCTTTCTGTTAATATCTATCTGGAGATTTTTCCCTCTATAGATTGAGTGCATTCAGTCATTCATTCATGCTGTCTTCTTTTTAATTTCCTCAGAACCCTGCCTAATATTCTGAACAAAGAAAAAAAAAATCTGCAAATGCAAGTGCTCTGGACCGCTTCTTTAGGAGAATAAGTTGTCATGAAAATTAGACTATGCTTCATCTCTTTACTCCTGGTATAGCAAACCTCTAGATGTCCCATTCTAAAATCTTCTGTGAAGATTTTATGTTCTTCTGATAAATAAGCCAAAGGTTCCCAAACTTGAATGTGAATCAGAAGTACCTGGGAAGTTCATTATAAAATAAAAGACTGGACCCCAATTCAAGGCTACTGAAACTGAACTTCCAATGTCCTTGAACCAGTTTTTGCCAATCACTGCTATAAGATACCAGTAGAAATACACAAAACAACTTTTATACCAAGCTGTCCATTCTTAGACTTTGTTTATGTGTTCAAATTGAGAGACTTAACACAATTTAAAGGAATCAAAACAGATCTGTAGCTGAAGGCATCCTGTCCTGGATGGGAACCAGGTAGAAAACAGTGTTAAAGGAGAGAATTGTGCCTACCTACAAGATGGGAGAACTCTACCTGGAGTTGAAATCAATAGCCGTAGATTCCAGAGTCAGCTCTGTCCCTATGTAAGTCATAGACTAACAAAGGCCTCAGCAGGTTTCTGTGACATTACTGTTTCTTTCTGACTATTCCTTCTTCATCTCCTTTGAACTTTGTTCCCTCTGCTTGTCCTTAAATATGGCTGTCCCTTAGATTCCTGTCCTCAGTTACTCTTTGAACTATCTACACTAATCCTGCCTCATTTCAAGTCCCCATATCTTGAATGACTTATCTACGTGCTGATATTTCCCAATTCTGTATCTTCACTTACTGTCCTCAGCTGCACTCCTATGTACAAGACCCCAGACTTAGTGACACTTTACAGCCTTTCCTCATCACTGACCGATTTCTACCAGCTAAGGTGGAACACTTTTAACTTTTCATTACTCCTTTTTAGTTAAAGACAGATTACCAGCAATAGGAATATGGTCAAGTACATTATAATACTTACATCTAATGGAACATTACACAGCCATATAAAATGGCAGTTTGAAAAACTATGCAAAATATGGGGAAATAGAGTATATTGTTACAAAAGAGAGTAGCAAATTTTATCTCTATTATGATTATGTGGGAGACAAGAACATGCCACCCCAAAATATGCTTCTTTGGCTTAAGGATTGTTTTGAACCCAAGGCAATTGAGAGGGCAGGAAAGCTCTCTGCCTTCTAATTGCCTAAAAGCAGGATATAAATTTAGAAAGACAAGAGTATCCCTCCTCCCTTCTCTAGCAGCGAGGACAAAGGTTAACCACTGAAGACAATATTAGACCCTTATTGGCCTGGAGATGGCATCAGATGACTCAACATGAACAAGTTTTACTAACTAGCCCTTATCTGTCATTTGTCTTCTCACAATTGCCTGTCCCTACAGATACAGTTCTCTTCCTTTGTTCTGTCACTACGCTAAAAATTTACTATTCTTTGCTGAAGATGCTATATAAGCTAGAATTCAAAACTACCTCTTTGAGAATTACTCAGCCCCCAGGTATTTCCCACTTATATATGAAATATATTAGTAAACTTCTGTTTGTTTTTCTCTAGTTAATCTGTCTCTCATTATAGGGATACATTGCAGCTAAGAACTCATGAGGGTTGAGGAAAAAGTTACTTTTCCTCCTCTACCATTCTAATGTAAAAAGGTCAAAAGTATTGGACTAGAACTGGAAAGGAACATAGAAAATGACAGTTTATTGTTACTTAGATTTCTGGGTGGTTCTTCCCCATTAAGAGATTTCCATTATTATTTTATCATTTATGCAAATATATAGTTTATATATGATCATCTTAATTTGTTTAGTTATTCTAATCTTAATAACAAGTTTGTGGGGATAAATAATAATATAACAGCTGCTCTTTAATTTTGTAAACAGTAAGATGCTATAAAGCAACCCAGGCTGTTCTTATAACATGTTTGCCATACTAACATACTATGGAAATAACCACATCCATCTGCTCATATCTCAGAACACTTTTCCAGGAGTCTCACCATGTCCTATACCAGTATATGATTATGCTTATGAGATAAATGGGATCATTACAACTACTTTAAAGATGAGGAAACTGAGGAACAGAAAGATTTAAAAACTTCATCAAAGGCTAGTCACAAGTCAGAATGAATTTTTAACTCATTGATATTTACTCAACTAACAATCAGAATACATGTCAAATTTCTTTACTAACTGTTCTTAGCTGTTAATACACAGTATAATTTGTCTGGGTAAAGGAAATATTATGAAGGAGGGCAGGGCCAAGATGGCAATCAGAGGCTCCCATGGAAAAGAACCAGAATAAACGTGTGAATCCTTCACTGGCAACCAAGGTATTCAAGTTCTCTCATCAGAACTGACTAGGAGGCTGGTGCAATACATGGCGAGGAAGGAAGAGCAGTGTGGTGCAGCAGCCCACCTGAGAGTCACATGGTCCAGAGGAGTCCCCAATCCCTAGTCAAGGGAGGCAGTGAGTGAGCATGCTACCCAACCGAGGAAACCATGCTTTTTCCACAGAACTGTGCAACCCCCCAATCAGAAGATCCCACCTGTGAATCCATGCTGCTGGGGCCTAGCATCCCAACCCCTAAGCTGCATAGATTCTCAACAGCCTCTCAGCTGTTGAGCTTCCAGGGAGAGGGGCAACCAGCACCACAGCAGTAGCTGCCTGCTGTGTAAGCAGCTTGAGCTCCTTGGGGGAGGGGCAGCAGCCAGCACTGGGACCCACAACTGCTTAACATGCTAAGTTTCCTGGGTCAGGGGAGGGCAGCATTCATCTCTATAGCTCCGGGCTATGCTTTTCCCCTGCTGGAGCCAGAGAGGCTGGATGGCTTGGTCCCATGATGCGTCCCCCACAGCCCAACACATTGGCTGTGGCAGACTGTACCTAGATTGCCTCTTCAGGCCTGACTCTACTCATCCTTCCTCACTGGGCAGGGCTTCCCTGCAGGAACTTCAATAACTCCAGCCAGAAGCTCAGCGACAGAACCAGGATCTCCCAGAGCATGAGACCCTAGGGAAAGGGACGGCCAGAGTCTCCAAGCAGACTTAGCCTTTCCTCCTGGTAGTTCTGAGGAATCCAGGCAGCCCAGGCAGCACACCCCCTCCACCAAGGGGCAGTCAAAGTGCTTCATTAAATGGGTCTTGTTCCCTGTGCCACCCAACTTGGTGAGACCCTCCAACAGGGGTTGTCAGACACCCAATACAGGAACAATCCTACTGACATCAGGTTGGTGCCCCTCAAGGTCAGAGTCCCCGAAGAAGATGTAGGCACACATCTTTGCTGTTCTGCAGCCTCCTTGAGTGGCATCTCCAGGCATGGGAGTGAATCAGATGAATAGATCCCAAAGTGAACCCCCAGCAAACTGCAGCAGCCCAACAGAAGAGGGACCTGACCATTGAAAGATAAACAAACAGAAAGCAACAACAACAGCATCATCAATAACAAAAAAGCCCCCATAAAAACCCCATCCAAAGGTCAGCAGCCTGAAAGATCGAAACTAGACAAACTCACAAGTGAAGATGAGAAAGAATGCTGAAAACCCAAAAAGCCAGAGTACCTCTTCTACTCCAAATGATCACAACATCTCTCCAGCATGGGCACACAACTGAATGGAGGATGAGTTGGAAAAATTGACAGAAGTAGACTTCAGAAGATGGGTAATAAAAACTACACTGAACTAAGGGAACCCAATGCAAAGAAGCTAAGAACCTGGATAAAAGGTTAGAGGAGCTGCTAACTAGAATAACCAGTTTAGAGAGGGTCATAAATGACCTGATGGAGCTGAAAAACACAGTACAAGAACTTTGTGAAGCATACACAAGTACCAATAGCTGAATCAATCAAGTAGAAAAAGGATAACAGAGTTTGAAGACCACCTTGCTGAAATAAGGCATGCAGACAAGACTAGAGAAAAAAGAATGAAAAGGAATGAACAAAGCCTCCTAGAAATATGGGATTTCATAAAAAGATTTAACCTACGATTGATTGGAATACCTGAGTGAGATGGGGAGAATGGAAAACACACTTCAAGATATTACCCAGGAGAACATCTCCAACCTAGCAAGATGGGCCAACATGAAAATTCAGGAAATACAGAGCATCCCACTAAGGTACTCCATGAGAATATCAACCCCAAGACACATAATCATCAGATTCTCCAAGATCAAAATGAAGGAAAAAACGTTAAGGGCAGCCAGAGAGAAAGACCAGGCAACCCACAAAGGGAAGCCCATCAGACTAACAGCAGATCTCTCAAGCAGAAACTCTATAAGCCAGAAAAGACTGGAGACCAATATTCAACATTCTTAAAGAAAAGAATTTTCAACCCAGAATTTCATATTCAGCCAAGCTAAGCTTCATACATGAAGGAGAAATAAAATCCTTTCCAGGCAAGCAAATGCTGAACGATTTTTTTACCACCAGGCCTGCCTTGGAGGAGTTCCTGAAAGATGCACTAAATATGGAAAGGAAAAACCAGTACCAGCCACTGCAAAGATGCACTATAATATAAAGACCAATGATACTATGAAGAAACTGCATCAACTAATGTGCAAAATAACCAGATAGCATCATGATGACAGGATCAAATTCACACATAACAATACTAACCATAAACGTAAAAGAGCTAAATTCCCCAATTCAAAGACACAGACTGGCAAATTGGATAAAGAGTCAAGACCCATCGATGTGCTGTATTCAGGAGACCCATCTCACGTGCAGAGACACACGTAGGCTCAGAATAAAGAGATGGAGGAAAATTTACTAAGCAAATGAAAAGCAAAAAAAGCAGGGATTGAAATCCTAGTCTCTGGCAAAACAGACTTTAAACCAACAAAGATCAAAAAGGACAAAGAAAGGCATTACATAATGGTAAAGGAAACAGTTCGACAAGAAGGGCTAACTATTCTAAATATATATGCACCTAATACAGGAGGACCACGATTCATAAAACAAGTTCTATGAGATCTACAAAGAGACTTAGACTCACACACAATAATAGTGAGAGAATTTAAGTGTTAAGAGGGAAATTTATAGCACTAAATGCCCACATCATAAAGCTAGAAAGATCTCAAACTGACACCTTAATATCACAATTAAAAGAACTAGAGAAGCAAGAGCAAACTAATCCAAAAGCTAGCAGAAGACAATAAATAACTAAAATCAGAGCAGAATTGAAGGAGATAGAGACACAAAAAAGCCCTCCAAAAAAAGTAAGTGAATCCAGGAGCCAGTTTTTTGAAAAAAAAAATTAACAAAATAGACAGCTAGATAGACTAATAAAAAAGAAAAGAGAGAAGCATCAAATAGACACAATACAAAACGATGAAGGGGATATCACCAATGACCCCACAGAAATACAAACTACAGAGATAATACTATAAACATCTCTATGCAAATAAACTAGAAAATGTAGAAGAAATGGATAAATTCCTGGACACATACACCCTCCCAAGACTGAACCAGAAAGAAGTCCAATCCCTTAATAGACCGATAACAAGTTCTGAAATTGAGACAGTAACTAATAACCTACCAACCAAAAAAAGCCCAGGATCAGATGGATTCACAGCCGAATTCCAGCAGAGGTACAAAGAGGAGCTGGTACTATTCCTTCTGAAACTATTCCAAACAATTCAAAAGGCGGGACTCCTCCATAACTCATTTTATGAAGCCAGTATCATCCTGATACCAAAACCAGGAAGAAACACAACAAAATAAGAAAACTTCAGGCCAATATCCTTGATGAATATCAATGTGAAATCCTCAATAAAATACTGGCAAACTGAATCCAGCAGCACATCAAAAAACTTATCCACCACGATCAGGTCAGCTTCATCCCTGGGATACAAGGCTGGTTCAATATAATGCAAATTCATCACATAAACAGAATCAAAGACATGTATAATCCATCACATAAACAGAACCAAAGACAAAAACTACATGATTATCTCAATAGATCGAGAAAAGGCCTTTGATAAAATTCAACAGCCTTTCATGTTAAAAACTCTCAATAAACTAGGTATTGATGGAAAAATCTCAAAATAGTAAGAGCTACTTATGACAAACAAACGCCAATAGCATATGGAATGGGCAAAAGCTGGAAGCATTCCCTTTGGAAACCAGTACAAGACAAGGATGCCCTCTCTCACCACTCCTATTCAATATACTATTGGAATTTCCAGCCAGGGCAATCAGGCAAGAGAAAGAAATAAAGGGTATTCAAATAGGACGAGAGGAAGTCAAATTATCTCTTTTGCAGATGACATGATTTCATAATTAGAAAACCCCATCATCTCAGTCCAAAAACTCCTTAAACTGATAAGCAACTTCAGCAAAGTCTCAGGATACAAAATCAATATCCAAAAATCACAAGCATTCCTTTACACAAATAATAGACAAGCAGAGAGCCAAATCATGAATGAACTCTCATTCACAATTGCTACAAAAAAAGAATAAAATACCCAGGAATACAGCTAACAAGGGAAGTGAAGGACTTCTTAAAGGAGAACTATAAACCACTGCTCAAGGAAATAAGAGAGGACACAAATAAATGGAAAAACATTCCATCCTCATGGATAGGAAGAATCAATATCGTGAAAATGGCCATAATGCCCAAAGTAATTTATAGATTCAATGCTATTCCCATCACACTACTATTGATATTCTTCACAGAATTAGAAAAAACTACTTTAAATTTCATGTGGAATCAAAGAAGTCCCTGTATAGCCAAGACAATCCTAAGCAAAAGGAATTACGCTACCTGACTTCAAACTATACTACAAGGCTAAAGTAACCAAAGCAGCATGCTACTGGTACCAAAACAGACATATAGACCAATGGAACAGAACACACTTCAGAAATAACACCACACATCTACAACCATCTGATCTTTAATAAACCTGACAAAAACAAGCAATGGGGAAAGGATCTCCTATTCAATAAATGGTGATGGGAAAACTGGCTAGCCATATGCAGAAAACTGAAACTGGGCCCCTTCCTTACACCTTATGCAAAAATTAACTCAAGATAGATTAAACTCTAAAATGTAAAACCCAAAACCATAAAAACCCTAGAAGAAAACCTAAGCAATACCATTCAGGACATAGGCATGGGCAAAGACTTCATGACAAAAATGCCAAAAGCAATTGCAACAAAAGCCAAAATTGATAGACAGGATCCGCTTAAACTAAAGAGCTTCTGCACAGCAAGGGAAACTATCATCAGAGTGAACAGACAACCTACAGAATGGGAGAAAATTTTTGCAATCTACCCATTTGACAAAGGTCTAATATCCAGAATTTACAGGGAACTTAAAGAAATGTACAAGAAAAAACAATCCCAACAAAAAGTAGGCAAAGGATATGAACAGACACTTCTCGAAAGAAGACATTTACGTGACCAACAAACGTGAATAAAAGCTCAACATCACTGATCATTAGAGCAATGTAAATCAAAACCACAATAAGATACCACTGCCCATCAGTCAGAATGGCGATTATTAAAAAGTTGAGAAACAATAGACGCTGGCAAGGCTGTGGAGAAATAGGAATGCTTTTACACTGTTGGTGGGAATGTGAATTAGTTCAACCATTGTAGAAGACAGTATGGCGATTCCTCAAGGATCTAGAACCAGAAATACCATTTGACCCAGCAATCCCATTACTGGGTATATACTCAAAGGAATATAAATCATTCTACTATAAAGACACATGCACATGTATGTTTAGTGCAGCACTATTTACAATAGCAAAGACTTGGGACCAACCCAAGTGCCTATCAGTAATAGACTGGATAAAGAAAATGTGGTACATGTACACCACGGAATACTACACAGCTACAAAAGGGAATGAGATCATGTCCTTTGCAGGGACATGGATGAAGCTGGAAGCCATCATCCTCAGCAAACAAACACAGGAAGAGAAAACCAAACACTGCATGTTCTCACTCGTAAGTGAGAGCTGAACAATGAGAACACATGGACACAGGGTGGGAAACAACACACACCAGGGCCTGTTGAGGGGTGGGGGACGAGGGCAGGGAACTTAGAGGATGGGTCAATAGGTGCAGCAAACCACCATGGCACACGTATACCTATGTAACAAACTGGCACATTCTGCACTTATTATCCCAGAACTTACAGTAAAATTTAAAAATTAAAGAAGAAAAAAGAAAATATTATGTTGATTCATCTTACAACATGCTGCTTCTTCCTATTTGCTTAGGAGAGCTTTAGAAATTCTTATCTACTCATTTATACATGATGGATGACTTTCAAAAACAATAATGTAAATAGAATCTTTGATTTCTATTTGCTTAGGAGAGCTTTAGAAATTCTTATCTACTCATTTATACATGATAGATGACTTTCAAAAACAATATGTAAATAGAATCTTTGATTTCAGGTACTCAATTTACATGGAAAATAACAAAATTTAAATTAAAGTGCAATTTTACATCTCTTCACTTATTTTCCAACTCCACAGAATAATGACTCTTTGGTAGGCTAATTCTGATATTGTTATGACTACAGGTTACTGAGCACCATAAAATGACAAAAAAAAATTACTAATAAGAATTTGTTCAACATGCAATACTATGCCAAGCCAGAATTCTTTTGCATTACTTGGAGAACTGATTTTGTATTTCAGAGAATTGAAAACCAAAGCAGGGGTAATGCTAATCTACCTTAGCAGCAGCATACTGCCATTTAAAAATAACATTATTCTAACGAGTATTCAGCTCATTCTAAGCTTGTCACCTCATGTGTGCTAAACTAGTCAGCCGCAAGACTTCCTTTATAAACACACAAGTCATAAGAGCTCTGAAAACTCAGACAGTGATGGGGTTTTTTGGTCATTTCCTAAACTGTAGGCAATTACAGACTGGGGAATGAGAGACGTTTTATTCTCTTTTGCATTAAGTTGGCAGTTTCACACTCCTGTCAGTAAGCTTATGTTGTAGACCCTCCAAACTCCCCCTTTTTTCCCTTAAGGACTTACATCTTGAGAAATTCTGCAGAAGGGAATGTTTTTTAACTTAAAGTATTTGGGAGTGCTTGGAGATATCATTTACCAATAGTTTATTGAATGATCTGCAAATTTGAGCCTCTGATTGCAGCCACTTCTTGATCAAAGCCACAATGATAAACCTTGTTCTTCTACTCTTCTGTGGTATGGTATTGTGGGTAAATTTTATTTTACCCTTCAGATGAGAAGCACAAACTTCTCTTTTAGGCAACTTTTAGGCTGCAGCAAGGCCACTGACTTGCTTTGCTTAGCCCACACAAAATTTATATGAGTTAAATCAACATATGAAAATCAGTTTAATTCACACAAAGATCCAAACATCCAGTTATTCTCAAAATTTTGGAAAACTTGGCAACCCTGGGCTTCCATTCCTATGTAATAATTGGCTATGGTGGCGTAGTGGTTGTCTCTTTACACAGCAGTGAATCTTCAGATGACCATAATCCCTGCTAACATTCTCCCAACCCCTATCATGTCCCTGACATCAAGATTTCTATGAAATCCAGCTTACTTTATATAATTATGCTACCTGCCTGGTTTCTGTAGTCATTTGAATTTCTGACTTCTTCTTATAAAAATGTTTTCTATTTTATTTCATTAGCATGTATTGCACATCTGACAAATTTTGTAGCAGTGAGGAATACAGCAGGTTACAAGTTCCTGACCTCAGACAGCTTAAACTCTTGTAGCTGGGGCCAAAATGCACACAAAGAGTGGTAATTCAAGGTGCTTAGCATTTAATCACATATAGTGGTTTAAAGCAGGATTCTTCAATAAAATTATAATGCAAGCCAAATAAGTGAGCCACATATGTAATTTCAAGTTTTCTAGTAGCCAGATTTAAAAGGTTTTTTTAAACATGAAATTAATGTAATAAGTTTTATATAAACTAATATAACCAACACATTGTCATTTCAACATATAATCAGTGTAAAATAAAAACTACTTATGAGATATTTACATTCTGTTTTTTGTACTAAGTCTTTGAAATCTAGCATTTAATTTATGCTTGCAGAACATCTCAATCTGGACCAGTCACATCACAAGTGGTCAAAAGTCACATGTGGCTAGTGGCTATAGTATTGGACAGAGCAGGTCTAAAGTGACAAGAAGACAAATGATAGCGGCAACTTATCTGACTAGAGATAGCAAAAAATGACTTCAAGGTAAAAGTTCCATTGGAGAATAAACAGGATGCTGAGAAGAGATGGGCAGGTTAAGGAGCTGTCACAATGGTAGGAAAGCAAAATAAAAATAACTGGCAGCTGGACTTGGTGACTCACGCCTGTAATCCCAGCACTTTGGGAGGTTGAGGCGGGTGGATCACTGGAGGTCAGGAGTTCAAGACCAGCCTGGCCAACATGGCGAAGCCCTGTTTCTACTGAAAACACAAAAAAGTTAGTTGGGCGTGGTGGCACCCGCCTGTAATCCCAGCTACTTGGGAGGCTGAGGCATGAAAATCACTTGAACCTGGAAGGCTGAGATTGCAGGCACCACTGCACTCCAGCCTGGGTGACAGAGTGAGACTGTGTCTCAAAAAACAAAAAAAAAAAAAGTGGCATACATAATTGTGGAAGGGGAAAGGAGGAGGTTAAGATGGAAAGGGATGTTTAAACCAATTTATCAAGGACACTGTTCTGCTAAGGAGCTAAGATTTCATTCTCTGTGTAATGGTGAGCCACCAAGACATTTTGAGCAAGAAAGTGGTTTATCAGATGTATGTTTAGGATGGATAGCATACGATGCTGGACTAATGTAACTCAAATGAAATTAGTCAGGTCTGACTTCATGCAAATATTTAGAATACCAGGATGGAAGCTCCAGAAGACTGACATCAGCTCAATACAAAGAATAATTTTCTAAATTGTTAGTATTGCCCTACACATGATGTCCTGGTTTAAGAGGTTGTAAATTCGACTTTGGGGATGTAGAAGCAGATGCTAGATAACTACTCGTCAGTAATCAGGCAAAGTAGAGAAGCTCTTTTGTCCCCTGCAACATACAGATAGCAACCCTATGCTCAATTCCCTTTGAGTGAGCTGTAACTTCATGCCTTTCACTCCCATTCAAGACAGCATATTGGAATGCAAGGGAGAGAGACAGTGCTATTATTACCAAGATAACCTTGAGTCTGTTCTAATTTATTTTTTAAAAGAAAATAAATCACTCTCAACCTTTGTTGCTTTATTATTAGGGGGGTTAGATGAAGCACATTTTATTCTCCTGGCAGCTGGTATGAGAATTCCTCTTAGTGAGAGACTTGCCTTTGTTGAGAAAAATGCTTTAGTACGCCCACTTCGGGTGGATGAGTCCTGCAGGGCAGGGATGTCACTTAAGGCCAAGGATTCAGGGGAGAGGGTGAAACTACACAGTGTGAGACAGAGAGAGAAA
Source organism: Trachypithecus francoisi (assembly GCF_009764315.1). Classification (NCBI taxonomy): domain Eukaryota; kingdom Metazoa; phylum Chordata; class Mammalia; order Primates; family Cercopithecidae; genus Trachypithecus; species Trachypithecus francoisi. Next base: position 128,195,620 of record NW_022681453.1, on the reverse strand, counting down.
TTTGTTTGCTCTGAAGAGAGAAGGAGTAGAAGAAAAGAAGGTCAGGGTAGAGAAAGAAGAGGGAGCAACCAATGAAATCATTGAGAGACTGAAGTCTTCAAACATTCAATAAAGTTAGAAACTCAGGAAACGGTTGGTGTGAGTGGATTTGGGATGGTAAACTAGTAGAGACACTGAATTTTCATCCAGGTTGACAAAGAACAAAACAAAACACAGATGCAAAACATTACAACAGAGGAAGCTGCAAGAAAACAAGCCCTTAGGAATGCAAATAAATTATGGGGAACACTGAAGACTGGGGTTCAAGCCACATTAACTTAGAATTCCAAGGGTCAGGGAAACTCTGCTAATCTCCTTAGTAATGTTATACTGGTCCCACATTGCTTATAGTAATAGAGCTCCCATCTGTACAGACACCCAGGAACATCAGATGACCATGATTGAAAGAAATCAGTTTAAAGGGTAGTCAGCACTAGACTTCAGATTTGCAGAGACTGCCTTGTGGACCCTCTTAACTCTGACTTGGTATGACAACTGTGTTTTATGCGACCACGTGTTCTAAACTACATCAGTTTTGCGTGACCAGTATTCCTCCAAGTGAATTATGAGATGGTATGCCAGCGAATCCTCAGTTTGCAGAAAATAACACCACACCTCCTCTATTTTATTTGATCATAACTAATTGAAAACCTTGTCGTTTTGTTTTGTTTTGTTTTTCTGAGACAGAGTCACTCTGTCGCCGGGAGGGAGTGCAGTGGCATGATCTTGGCTCACTGCAACCTCTGCCTTTTGGGTTTAAGCGATTCTCCTGCCTCAGCCTCCCGAGTAGCTGGGATTACAGATGTGCATCACCATGCCCAGCTAAATTTTTGTATTTTTTGTACAGATGGGGTTTTGTCATGTTGACCAGGCTAGTTTCAAACTCCTGATCTCAGGTGAGCCGCCCTGGCCTCCCAAAGTGCTGGGATTCCAGGCGTGAGCCACCACATCTGGCTTGAAAACCTTGTCATTTTTAAGCATGGATAGTCTTTAATTATTGTTAGATTGTTTTTAAAAAAAAAGCATTTAATTTTGCAATAAAATCTGGAGACTTACAGGGAATGACATGCTTTGATTATTCCATGTTTCATTGCCAGATCTCAGGAGTAGGTGCTTCACTGTCCACCGTTGTAGGTAAGCTTCAGTGAACAAGGCTGTGAAGCCCTTGTCTAAACCACACCAAAGACTTGCTAAAAGCAAGCTCTGAAGATCAATGGTCATATCACAGCTATCTTCAAATTGCCCTTACATTTTGTGCCAGTTTCCAATCAGCCTTGGAGACCAATCTGGTAAGCAGCATAAATCAGCTTCATTGTAATCATCAAATGGCATTTAAAGGTTCACACAAATGCAGACATCTGTCTACAAGCTTCACATAAAACTAGATAAATATAGATGTTACCTGTTGTCTACAGTTTACAGCCTGGATGCTACAACCTAGTTGTGGACTCATAGTTACTATAACATACAAACCCAGGCCACAGAACCTTGGGGATATAGAGTAAAACAAAGTTACACATGGACTAAATTTGTGTTGTTGATTGTGTGCCTTATAGACTGGAATGATGAGAGAGAAGAAAATTAGTGTAGAATGACAACCAAAACCAAGGGCCCTGGAACTGGAACCAGACTCTGTGTGTCTAAATCCAGGCTCTGCTACTTCTTAGCAGTGTGATTGATCCTGGGCAAAATAATTTAGGTGCTCTGTTTCTCAGTTTCCTGCATGTGAAATGGAGAAACTAATCATTCCGGCTCTCCAGGGTTTTGAGAAAAGTTAAATGAGATAGCTGTGAAGTACTTATCCAAGTGCAGTGTACAGAATAAATGCTCAATAAATGTCCTCTCTCTATATCAGTAATTGAAAAGGTTTGACAACACACACTTGTGTGTCCTAGGCACTGTGCTATGGCCACAGACTACACACATGAATCAAAATGCTCAGACAAATTATGTCCTATAATATAAGACAGGCTGTGATAAGCACTATAATAGAGGTAATAAAATGCTCCAAGAATATTAACTTGAGGTCATTGACTGGTCTTGTTCATCTTTGTGTCCTCAGCATATTTTATCCAGTATCCAGCACAAAATCAACCCTCGGCAAATGATTGGAGAAGAAATTGAAGATTTATAGGCTAGGGGAAGGATAGAACTACGAAATGCTTCAAAGAAAGTCTTGGTAATGCAGATGGAATTTCAGGAGGCTTTGTAAAAGGATTAAGAGGATGTAAGTTAAACAGTAAAAAGGAATCAAGGAAATGGGGAGAAAGCAGGGCATGTGTTTAAGCATGGGTAGAATCCTCAATTATTATTAGATTGTTAAAATAAGTATTTAATTCTGTGATAAAATCTGGGGACTAAATGATGGATATTTAGGCTGTTTCCACCTCTTATCTGTTGTGAATAATGCCACCATGAACGTTGGTATATAAGGTATACAATTATCTGTTTTAGTTCCAGCTTTCAATTCTTTGGGTTATATACCTAGAAGTCGAATTTCTGGATCATGGAGAGGTAGGCCTGTTACACATACTACAGTCCTGGTATCAAAAGAATTTCAAAATATTTACAAATATTCTCTCTAACCCTATGGAGATTACAGTCTTACCAAGGGTGAAAGTGAAAACCGTTTTTCAAGCTACATGTTTAGGAGATGCCCCCGGACAAGAGAAAGAACCCCAAATATGTCCAAAGTCTGAACTTTTTGGAGATAATGGGAAGCAGGTGCTCATGAGAGGAACTCTTCCATTCTAGGCTGCAGCCCACCCCAACTATCTGGGATGCCCTCAAGGTTTCATACTTTCTCTTGCCTCAGCAACTTGTAATGACTGTGTCTTTTCTTTTTCCAGATTCCTCAAATGTCCCTTCCTTTTCTCTTCTCTCCCACTGCACTTGCTTAACTCCTCTTTGTGGTGAACGACTCAGTTCAGATACAGCCTTTTCTAAAATATTTTCCTTTCCTCTCAGCACCCAAATTGGGGATAAAGACCCACCCACTCTATGTCTTTATCAATCCACACTCACCCCAATATTACCCTATATTGCAACTGCCTGCTTATTGAGTACCCTCCCCCATCCCACTGTAAGTTCCCCATAAGCAGGCACTATGTCTTCTTTATTATTAAATGTTTGATAAATTAACAACCAAGAAGAAAGTGGAAATTTCCTTAAACTGTAAAGTGTACAGTTGAAACCATACCATATATGTCATTTAGGCAAACTGTTTAACCCATCTTTAGCTAAGGCCATTTGAAAATTAACGAACAACATATTACTCAGTTCTTCACATTATCAGTTGAAATATAGCTTCCATTCGATCACAGGCTAAAAGGTCAAGTACACCTCATCTTCCCCATTCACACACATAAGGATCTAAATTCCAGCCCCTCAAAGAAGTTTACAGGCACCACTTCCTTTTATTGTTCTTAAAAAGAGCAATTGAGTTTTCACCTATCAGGCTGCCAGAAAGAGAAAAGTTTAATTAAATACATCATGTTAGGATGTGAGGAAACAGGCGGCATCATACACTGTTGGTAGAAAGATAACTAACAATCTTTAACTAAGTAACTATATTACAAATGCACATACATTTGCACATCCTAGGAATTTATCAAGAAAATGTACTCCATACATGCAAAATCACAGGTGTACAAGGTTGCTCACTGTGGTACTTTTGGGTGATATTTTTATTGTGGTAAAATATACATAACAAATTTTACCATTTTGACCATTTTTGAATGTACAGTTCGGTGGCATTAAGTACATTCACATCGTTGTGTAATCATCACCAGTATCCATTTCCAGAACTTTTTCATTTTCTCGAACTCTGTACCCATTAAACACTAACTGCCCATTCTCCCTTTCCCCCATCCTCTGGTAACCACTTTCTACTTTCTGTCTATAGAGACAGAATTTGCTTATCCTAGGTACTTCATATAAATAGAATCATACAATATTTGTTCATTGTATCTGACATTTCATTTAGCATGTGTTCGAGACTCAACCATATTTTAACATGTATCACAATTTCTTTCTAAGGTTTAATAATACTTCATTGTACGTATATACCACATTTTGTTGATCCATTCATTTGTTGGTGGACATTTAGGCTGTTTCCACCTTTTATCCATTGTGAATAACGCCACTATGAACATTGGTATATGAGATATATCTGTTTTAATTCCAGCTTGCAATTATTTTGGTTATATACCTAGGAGTGGAATTTCTGGATCATATGGTAATTATACCTTTAACGTTTTGAGAAACCATACTATTTTCACAGTGGCTGCACCATTTTACTTTCCAGCCAGTAATGCACAATGATTCTTGGTGTTTGTTTGTTTGAGACGGAGTTTCACTCTTGTAGCCCAGGCTGGAGTGCAGTGGTGCAATCTCGGCTCATTGCAACCTCCACCTCCCAGGTTCAAGCGATTCTCCTACCTCAGCCTCCCCAGTAGCTGATATTAAAGGCACGCACCACCACGACCTGGCTAATTTTTATATTTTTAGTAGAGGGGGATTTCGTTCGCCATGTTGGCCAGGCTGGTCTCAAACTCCTGACCTCAAGTGATCCACCCACCTCGGCCTCCCAAAGTGCTGGGATTGCAAGCATGAGCCACTACACCCAGCCTGATTCTTGCATTTTTTTGTAAGAGCAAAAGATTGGAAGCAACCTAAACATCTGTCAATAGGCAACTGATTAAATGATTTATGGTGCATACTCAAAGCAGAATACTATGCAACCATAAAAATAGAACAGGAACCCCTTTCGTGTAAGAATAAGGAAAGAGTTCCACATATGAAGTGAAAAAACAAGATGCAAATGGGAGGTATGTTATGCTAATAATATGTAAAAGAAAAAATATGTATACATGGGAATTTGTTTAGAAATACATAAAATACCATTTGAATAATCAATGGTAATTAAGAAATTAATCACATTTGTTGCCTCTTTGAAGAGAAACTAAGTGATGAGGAGTCCAGGCAAGACTACGAGTTTTCACTGTTTAACCTTTTATAATTTTTGAATTTTAGCATACAATTACATGATCTAATGATGGGTTGAATTTGAAAACTAAATAAAACCCATTGAATTTTCTAAGCAAAATACATTTGACCCTTCTTCATATTGAAGGTCCACACCACTTAGAGCAGGTATCTTAGAGGAGGTAACGAAGAGAGCCTCTTGGTTGCAGCATCTCTCAGAAAGCTCCCTATATTTACTTTACACTTCCTGTCCACATCTACTCCCCTCATTCTCCTTATTTCCTAAAACAAGCATTTGAGCCCCAAATCTAACCTGCTCCCTCATGACACTTCCTCTTTATCACCACACAGGGGAATATGACCTCACAGTTGTTTTGTGAAAGCCAGAACCCCACTCCAAGCCTCTAGCGATAACTTTCCCAAAAAAAGTGAAGACACGAAGTGAAAATGTCAGTCAAACACGTTGAATATAAAGACCTTTCCTAATATGGTAAAATCACAGCATTAAAGTAAAAGCATGGAAAATATGACAGTGAATCCATCATCTCATCTTTTAAACACCTTACTATCTGTATATGTTCATGACCCTGTCTCTTTAGCACTCCACATTGAGAAATGAGGATAATGCCTTTTACTGTATGTTCAAGTAAACACAGAAAAGCATAGTAGCTCATGATTATAGGGAAGACTATAACAATGGCAGAAGGAACAAAAAGTCAAATGCTTGTATTTCCATTATGTAACTAGACCAACTAGTTGAACAAAATATATTTTTAAGTGATTATTTCCCAGGGTTCTCTTTAGGATAATGCAGCAATATTTCCAATTTGTGTTCCTTGTTGACTGCAGGTCCTAAATTAGTTACATATGCTTTGAGTCATTTGCCTTTTTGCATCTTTCTCGAAAATCTACAGTTGATAATCACAAGATTCAAGCCGAGGTAAAATATTGTCAGTATTTTTAAGCACCATTTGGCCGAAAACATTCCTTAAGGACACACACACACACACACACACCACCACCACCACACACACACACACACACATGTTGGTGAGTCATAGATTGTAGCATCTTATTTTGAGACTTCCCTGCCCACCATAATATTGCCACACATCTGGCCCATCTTCGAAATGGTGACTTGTCACTGGAACAGCATTCATTCTACTCTCCGAGGCTGGGTGGCACTCATGCAAAAGTAGTACATCCCTTCTAGCTCCTTACTTCCGCAGAAATGGAAAACATGAAAGGAAATATTGAAATAAAAGCCAATATGGAAAACGTGTGTTTTCATAATCTCAAATAAGGCTTTTTATTTTTTCAATGAATTTAATTGGTATGGAAATACTGATGTAGTTATTTGAAAAACTATAGATTTAAAGATTTTAATGCTTTAATAAAAAGGCCAGTGGTGATAAGAAAAAAATGTAATGAAGTAAAAAATGTGCAATAAAGATTTTATGTGGTGCCCAAGAGTGACAACTTAGCTGTAATTTCTTCAGCTTGTGTTTAGCCAAAATTTGCTCTACATATTTTCATAGCAAGGGTGTTATCTAAATTAACAAAAAATAATACGGTTATTGCTCCTCAGCATTTCTATACTATTCACCTGGAAAAACTGCATTTTAAGGGCTTCTGTTTTCTCCTAATAAAATAATTTTTAGTTATATCAATAACAAGTGACAAAATATTCTTTGTATTATAATTCAAGTTAATTCTCTTATTCTTCAAATGCACAATTTTAATTCTGAATTGTTCTTTATATGATCAAACCTTGCTTTTAATGGTATATATAATTTAAAACATAATTTAAAAATTGATCATAAGTATAAATGTAAATAAAGTATAATTTATAATTAATTTGACTTTTCTACAGCTATTAAGTTCAATACTTAATATTTTAATAACTACATTGAAAAATCTCATGAATTAAAATATTCCCTTTATAAGGAACCAAGTGTTGTTATAATAAGTGTTTTCTTTAGAAGAATGATCATAGAATCAAAAGTATTAGCTAGCTCCAAGCATTGACAATGAAATGAGAGAAACACGTATGTTTGTTTCTGTGATGATGTGGTTGTATTTTATTCTGTTATTAGAAAACAGCATCAAAACATTCCCCAGAATCAGTAATTTGAACTCGCTGTTATAACTCTGTCTGGTAAGCAAAAGTTTCTGGGCCTTTTGAATAATAATAAATATGTAAATTGTCATTTCAAACACAGATTCTGCAGATCAGTGGTTTTCCTCAAAGAAAAAAAATGCCAAAGTCAATCCAAGCCTATTGTTGAATAATAATTTAATCAAATATCTGATTTCAAATATACTAAAAATAACGTATTCAAAAGTAAGGTTATCATCTTTTGTTTTAGTGTAGCTAAATGAAAAGCTGTGGAAGAGCAACATGAAAAAATGTGTAGCAAGAGCCGGTTTAAATAGGTATTATCAAATCATGTTTCTTGTTTTTCATTGGAAGCAAACAACTTCAGAAATAATTCAACAGAGTTAATTTATCCTTTAGTTCCAACCCTTCGTACATGCTCCCTCAAATGAACAAAGGCTTGGTCAACTGCATGCTAACTACTTTAAAATATAAATCTAAATCCAAGACAATCGTATATTGGATATTGCAAACAAAAATAAATCTGAGTATGGAAAATTCCAGTAATAAGCTGTGGAATTTGAAGAGGATTATTGTTGCATTAATGTAATTTTAATTGTTTTTTGTTTTGTTCTTTACTTGCTTTTTTGGTTTAGTTGGTTTCCTGTTATTTTTTCTTGCCAGAGCAATAGTATTTAATCACTATGTTGTCCCTCTCGCAGGAAAAATATCTCATCAGTGAAACAACATCCCTCCCAGAAAAGTATCAGCATATTTTTATTTCCATTAGCAATGTAACACATTTAAATGTAGGTAGCATTAGAGATCATATTTCACATGAACAAAATATATATATATTCTACATTTTTCTCTATAATATACACTTAATCCTAGACATGAAAATCCAATTTAAACATTTTTAAAACTCAATGATAATTTTAGAACTGTTAGGAAGGGCA